>NW_026606188.1:18810000-20193750 GCF_029834395.1 Sorex fumeus
TCTTTACAATAGCCAGAATCTGGAAAAAACCTGAGTGCTCAAGAACGGATGACTGGTTAAAGAAACTTTGGTACATCTACACAATGGAGTACTATGTAGCAGTTAGAAAAGATGAAGTCATGAAATTTACATACAAATGGTACTACATGGAAAGTATCATGTTAAGCGAAATGAGTCAGAAAGAGAGGGATAGACATAGAAAGATTGTATTCCTCTGGGGAACATAAAGTAACAAAATGGGAGACTAACACCCAAGAGTGGCTGAGATTAGTACCAGGAATTTTGCTCCATGGCTTGGAGGCCAGCCACACATGCTAGGGGAAAAGGGAGCTCAGATAGAGAAGGGAGCACCAAATTAAGGGTGTTGGGAGGATCCTCCCAGGGTGGGAGAAGCATGCTGAAAGTAGACTATAGACCAAATATGATTGCCACTCAATGCCTCTTTTGCAAACCACAGCACCCAAAAGGAGAGAGAGAGAACAAAAGGGAATGCCATGCCACTGAGGCAGGGTGGGATGGGGGGTATGGGAGGTGGGAGGGATACTGGGACCCGTGGTGGTGGAAAATTGGCACTGGTGAAGGGATGGGTACTTGATCATTGTATAATTGAAACCCAAGCACAAAAATTTGTAGGTCTACAACTGTACCTCACGGTGTTTCACTAATAAAAATTAAAAAAAAGACAATGATATTTTATAAAGCAGACAGTCAGTGGGCTGCCTTTGGCTTGGGGGTTTAGAGTTGGCCAATTCTTGATAGAGAAGTTTGTTCTTTGCTTTTTTGGGGAGGGAAGGTCACACCCGGCGATGCACAGGGGTTACTCCTGGCTCATGCACTCAGGAATTACTTCTGGCAGTGCTTGGGGGACCATATGGGATGCTGGGAATCGAACCTGGGTCGACCACGTGCAAGGGAAATGCCCTAACCATTGTGTTATCGCTCCAGCCCCAAGAAGTTTGTTCTTGACAAGAAGGATTGATGAAAGTCAAATAGGTATGATGACATAGAGTGGAAAAGTTTAAATCAATGGGAAAGCCACAAGTTTCAACACCTGAAATGATCAAGTACCTAACTGGAGAGACAGCAGGATCCCTTTTGTCAGGTTGGCAGGGAGGTTCTGGTTCATACCTGCTTACTCCTTGTTCTGTGTTCAGGGATCACTTCTGGCAGGAGGCCCATATACAGTTCCGAAAGTCAAATCACAGTTGGCCGTATGCAAGGCAAATGCTTGAATCCTGTAGTATATCTCTGGCTGAGATTTCTTGGAAAGTATCTATGGGATTGGGTAAAAATGCATTTCATGGTAGATATTAAAAAAAATAAAAGAGGACATGTGGGTTTAGTTGTTTGAAACTCAGGTCAACTAGCATGATGTGGAATCTTAGCTAACCAAGTATGTTTTCAATCCCACTGAGCAAGGAGAAGTGCCCAGAATACATAAACAACCTTGGTGCATGGAGCTGTGTTTGCATGGACATGGCTCACAGCTGGATACCTCACTAGAGCAGACAGGAGAATCTCACAGGAAGAAACATCCCAGGCTTTTCTGGGGATGTTGGGGGGGGGGCAGGCAAGTGAGCTATTTGCGTGGGAGACAGTCTCTGTGCTGCATTTAACCATGAAGAGGAGTTTCAGCTGAAAGGTGGTGTCTGGTGCAGAGAGACGAGTGCACAGGTAGGGGCTACTTCAAAACTTGACTGATTCCAGTGAGGCTCAATTCTGACATTTCTCACCGTGATCTCAATTACCACTCAGGTTTCTAATCTGTCTGCTAATTGCCAGCAATAATTATGTTTTAGATAAACCTCATAAAACTTTGATGTTAATATTGAATAAAATAGATCTCTTATCTGTTTGGAAATGGTTGAGAGGAAATAATTGTCCCTTTTAGAATCATATTTGTACTTATTGGGTCCTAATAGCTCCTTCTCAAATAAAGGTAGATGAATATGCTCTATAACATAAAATAAAATACATCTTTCTATAATAACAGTGGAGGGCATTAAACTTTCTAAGAAGTCTAATTTTAACTTTCTTTTCTAAAATATATACTCCCTTGGCTGAGAGAAAAGAAACAAATGTGTTGACATGTGTAAAGAAACATTTGGAGTATTTCAAACAAGGCTATAAAGGGAGATAAATTTAAAGAACCAATCGGTCTACAGTGGGAATTCTCATAATCACCAATAGTCCCCTTGCAAAAAAACTAATTATGTTTGTAGAGGATGTGTCTTGGATAAAATAATTAAAATTAAATTGCTCTCCTTGGAAATGCAAATCACCGAGTATTAAAGCAACATGGCTGGTCATACAGACAATAAATAAATGTGTTTTCTAAAGTCTGCTAGATTGCACTGATCAATTTTCAAATCAGACTTGAACACAACCCAAGCAGCTAGTGAACCAGAGGTGAGGGGCCTTACTCAGTGGGGATGGTTGGTTTCTCCTCTGGGACACTGATGGAAGTCATAAGTCATGACGCTCACCACCCCCAAAACTTTTGGGCTTTCCTGACTGAGAATGAGGGACCCTGAGAAACTAGACAGACCAACTGCTCTTCCCACATCTCCTGCTACAGCAGGGGACAGACCATTAACCCTTTCTCCTCCAAGTCATGGCCACCACCTTCCTTCCTAAGCCAGTACAGGCAAAAGGAAAGGAAGGCCTTGACCAGGGGCCTGATACTCCTTTTGGAGGTAGGACAAGAGACTTGTAACTTCAAATTACATGTGGACAGAACCACTGTTGCCTGAAGTCTTTTTTTTTTCTTATTTAAATTGTTTTATTAAGCTGGAGCAATAGCAAAGCGGGTAGGGCGTTCGCCTTACAAGTGGCCAACATGGCCGACCCGAGTTCGATTCCTCCGCCCCTCTCGGAGAGCCCGGCAAGCTACCGAGAGTATTCGATATGCCAGACACAGTAACAGCAAAGTCTCCAATGGAGACGTTACTGGGCCCGCTCGAGCAAATCGACGTTCAACGGGAGGGCCTTTACCTTTTAGTGAATCACCGTGGAGGTACAGTTATAGACTTATAAACTTCCGTGCTTATGTTTCAGTCATACAATGATCGAATACCCATCCCTCCACCAGTGCCCATTCTCCACCACCAATGATCCCAATATCCCTCCCATCCACCCCCACTCCATCCCCCCCACCTCATCCCACCTCTGTGGTAGGGCATTTCCTTTTGTTCTCTCTCTCCTTTTGGGTGTTGTGGTTTGCAATAGAGGTATTCTGTGGCCATCGTGTTTAGTCTATAATCTACTTTCGGCACACACCTCCCATCCCGAGCGGGTCCCCCAAACACCCTTTACTTGGTGTTCCCTTCTCTATCTGAGCTGCCTTTTACCGCAGCATGTGAGGCCAGCTTCCAAGCGGTGGAACAAACCTCCTGGTACTTATCTCTACTATTCTTTTTTTTTTTTTCCCCTTTATTTTATTTTATTTTTTTTAAAGTTGTAGATTTACAATTTTTTGTGCTTTGGTTTCAATTATACAATGATCAGATACCCATCCCTCCACCAGTGCCCATTTTCCACCACCATGGATAATATCCCTCCCACCCCCATCCCCCCATCCCCCCGTCTCTGTGGCAGGGCAATCCCCTGTGTTCTCTCTCTCCTTTTGGGTGTTGTGGTCTGCAAAAGAGGCATTGAGTGGCAAACATGTTCAGTCCATAGTCTACTTTCTACATGCATCTCCCCTCCTGGGAGGATCCTCCAAACATCCTTTATTTGGTGCTCCCTTCTCTATCTGAATAGCCCTTTCCTCTAGGATACCCGGCTGGCCTCTAAGTTATGGAGTAATCCTCCTGGTGCTGATCTCAGCTATTCTTGGGTATTAATCTCATACTTTGTTACTTTATATCCCCCAGATGAATGCAATCTTTCTATGTCTATCCCTCTCTTTCTGACTCATTTCGCTTAGCATGATACTTTCCATATTGTACCACTTGTATGTAAATTTCATGACTTCATCTTTTCTAAGAGCTACATCTCTACTATTCTTGGGTGTTAGTCTCCCATTCTGTTACTTTATAATCCACAGATGAGTGCAATCTTTCTATGTCTGTCCCTCTCTGACTCATTTAATTTAGCATGATACTTTCCATGTTGACCCACTTATATGCAAATTTCATGCTTTCATCTTTTCTAACAGCTGCATAGTATTCCATTGTGCAGATGTACCAAAGTTTCTTTAACCAGTCATCTGTTCTTGGGCACTCAGGTTTTTCCCCATTCTTGTTGCCTGAAATCTTAAAAAGAAAACAAAACCATGTTTCCTTAGCAGCAATTTAATAAGTCTTAGAGAGAATTCCAACGGCTGAACGGACCCGGAAACAGAGATCCTCTGCCTGCTCCCACCAATCTCAGGTGACCAAGGGATTAAAATCAGGAGCCCCACCCTACCCTGCCCTGTCTGCTTCCACCAACAGGACCTAGGGATTCCACAAAGAAAACCCACCCTACCGGTACCAGATAAAATCCACACCGGCAGACCTTCACTACCTCCACTACCCAGCTGCTGTCATGCTCCAGGATGCTTTCTGGATGCTCAGGCCGAAACTCACGCACGAGTGAAGGCCCTACAGAACCAGGCAAGTGGTACTCGGAGACCCTGAACTCCAGGCTCAACAGACCTGTAAACAGAGATCCTCTGCCTGCTCCCACCAACCTCAGATGACCAAGGGATTAAAATCAAGAGCCCCACCCTACCCTGCCATCGGTACCAGATAAATACCTCACCTGCAAACCTCCACTACCTCCACTACCTCCACTACCCAGCCGCCACCACACTCCAGGATGCTTTCTGGACTACGTTGCAGTCATGCGACACATCATAAGACACTTAATACCCATCTTGCAGGATTACAGCACCATATTTGATAGGGTTCAAATATGGTTTGAACCATGGGAACACCTGCAAGGGTGATTAGAGGCCGCCCTAAAAGCCTCTATCCCTCTTGCAGAGCCTGGCAAACTATTCGTGGGGTATTCAATATGCCAAAACCAGTAATTACAATGGGTCTCATTCCCCTGACCCTGAAAGAGCCACCAATATAGCAGCGTTAAGAAGGATGAGAAAGGAGAGGCTAATAAAATCTCAAGGCTGAACTAGGCTGACAAAACGAAGAAAGACAAAGATGACTCTATGTCCTTTCAATGCACGTACGCTGGCATCGGATGCATCCATCGAGGACCTGATGGTACAAGTGCGAAAGATCAAGTACGACATCATTGGTCTGATCAAGACAAGAAGGCATCAATCACATCACGCTTTTTTCGACACTGGAGAAGAACTGTTCCTTGAAACATGTGAAAAAAGAGGTGTCGGTGCTGTCAGTGTCCTTGTCAACACGAACTTGGCTGTAAACATTGATTCACTGGAATGCCTAACAACCCGAATCAGACGATAGCATTTGAATAGATGTGGCTCACTGCCGGCAGTTTCTATCTTCATTGTCTATGCACTAACATCCAATTATGATGAAGGAGAAATTGAGAAGTTCTACATGGAACTGGAGAAGTTCTATAAAGAAGACCACACCTTCTACAAGATCATTGTCGGTGATTTTAATGCCAAGTTAGGACCGAGAAGATCAGCCGAAAAACTCCACATTGGAACCCATGGCCTAGAATGGGATGAACACGGTGACAGACTGAGTTCATCATGTCGACCAAGACCATCCATGGTAACTCACAGTTCCAGAAGGCCGAATCTAAACGTTGGACATGGGAGTCTCCCGGTGGACGGTTCCACAATAAAATAGACCACATCATATTCAAGCAACAGTTTTGCCTGACTGATGTCGCTGTTGTCCCAAAATTCCAAATGGGATCGGACCACCATTTCCTTCATGCAAAATTCTACTTCACGGAGCGGGGAGAAAGGGCTGCAAAGTTTAAGAAGAGAACTCCCAGAAAGACCACCAACTGGGAGTTCTTTGGCACTATTGCTGCAACATGGGAAGATTCCATTGTGAACAACATTGACGAGGAATATGATCGACTGGTTCAGCACCTCCATGATTGTTCGAAGAATGCCAAGAGAGAAATAGCCACAAAAAGACGCCTGTCTTTGAAAACTCTTGAGCTTATTCACCAATGTGGCTTGGCGCAAGCCTCAGGCAATTGCAAGTGAATGTCCGAGCTCGCAAAACAGTGCAGAGAAGCAATAAAGGAAGACCTCAAAGAGAGAAGGGCATCAGTGCTGGCAGATGCGGCAGAAGCCAGGAAAAGCATTCACAACGACCGCCTGTCCTTTGCCAACTACAATACCAAGATGACTGCCCTCGAACGTCCTGATGGATCTATCACATCTTCCAGAAGGGCAGTGGAGAATATTATTCATGACTTCTACTCAGATCTCTTCGATAGCCATGTCCATCTGCCCACATACCAAATTCTTCAGGATGGATATGTCATTCTCAACGTTCTCTCTTCCGAAATCTGACACACCATTTTGTCGGTAAAGAAGTGAACATCACCCGGCCCAGACAAGGTCAGACCCGAACACCCTGAAGGACCTGTCATTGGTACTTATCAATACACTGGCTCGACTCTTCACACGCTACCTGTCTGAATGCAAGGTTCCATCCCTATGGAAAACCAGCAGGAGTGTACTACTGTACAAGAAGGGAGACATCCATGACATTGGCAACTATCACCCGATCTGCCTATCGTCTGTCATCTACAAGCTGTTCACTCGAGTCATCCTGAATAAGATTGGCAGAACACTAGATGAAGGACAACCATGCAAGCAAGCTGGGTTCTGAAAAGGATTCAGCATGTTTGACCATATCCACATGATAACCAAGCTCATTGAGGTTTCTCGGGAGTTCAAGATGCTGCTCTGTCTAATGTTTATTGATTTAACGAAGGCCTTCGATTCTGTTGAGATGGAAGCAGTCATTGAAGCCCTGGTCAAACAGGGAGTTCAAAGTCAATGTATCAGGATCCTCTGTGAGCTGTATTGCAGATTCACGACCAGGATCTCACCATTCTACAAGGAAGTGATCATCCATATCAAGAGAGGGGTTCGGCAGGGCAATACCATTTCACCGAATCTCTTCAGTACCACCCTTGAGAACGTCATGCGATAACTAGAATGGAAAGGAATGGGAGCGAAGATAGACGGTCAGCAACTGCACCACCTCTGCTCTGCTGATGACATCATTCTAATAACACCAAACATTAGCCAAGTAGCACAAATGCTGGCCGACTTCGACCATGAGTGTGGAAATAGTTGGACTACAGCTGAATCTCACGAAGACAATGTTTATGAGAAACAGTCTTGTTCCTGACATTCCATTCACTCTCAATGGAACGAACATCTAATGCAACAGTTATGTGTACCTGGGTAGAGAAGTCAATATGACGAATGACCTTGCACCTGAGCTGCGCAGGAGGAAGAGAGCAGCTTGGAACACCTTCAAGAGCATCAAAGAAATAGCTAAGAGGATGAAGAACATCCGATTCCGGGCTCATCTCTTCTATTCCACTGTTCTTCCTGCATTAACATATGCCTCATAGACCTGGGCCCTATTAAAACAGGATGAGAACGCTATTCAGGTCTTCCAAAGAGAAATGGAAAGAGCTATGCTTGGAGTATCACGCTTCACTCAAATGAGAGAAAGAATCTGGAGTTCCAACCTCCGTTAGCGGTCAAGAATCAGGAACGCTGTCTTGTTTGCCAAGGCATCGAAAATCTGATGGGCTGGACACGTAATGAGATTTGGAGATGACCGCTGGATGAGAGCTGTTACTGAGTGGATTCCACGGGATGTCAAAAGGTCGCATGGCCACCCACCTACGAGATGGTCAGACTTCTTCAAGACTCTGAACAATTGGTTTGAAGCTGTGCGTGTTCCTAGAACAAGAAGATGCCATTGGGCTACACTAGCACGCGACAGGGACGAATGGAGACATTACTGGCGCCGGCTCAAGCAAATTGATGAGTAACGGGATGTCAAGTGATCAAATGATCAAGAGAGAATTCCAAAAGAGAGAAATGAAAAAGGAAACCGAGGGTAGAGAATATTTTCTCATTTTATCAAGGAACTAATATTGATTGATCAAGATTAATCTGGAGTGACACCATGAGATGGAGAAAGAAAGTGGACGTTTTGCCTAAAAGGTATCCCATTACTAAAATTCTTTTTGTATTTTTGCCACACTGGACCATATCCAGTTCTTATTCCTCACTCTGTGTTCTGGGATAATTCCTGGTAGGTCTCAGGAGACCATATGGGGTGCTGGGAATCAAACCTGTGTTGACTGTATGCAAGGCAAGTGTCCTACATGCTGTACTATCTTTCTGGGCAGGCATATCATTGTTGGGGTGGCAGACTTAATATCAAAGGAAGAATCCTTTTTGCCTCGCTGACATGAGGCCCTTCTCTAAGGCCTCCCACCTGGAGAAAAGGGATCGATAAGGACCAGAGTGAACAAACTGCTACTAGGAAAGAGGCAGGCAGAGAGTTGATTAATCCCAGTTCTGTTAATCTCTAAGAGACTATGGAAGTATGGATAATTTCTCTCTGCAAATGTGGGTTCCAACTCTTTCAAAGGATTCAAAAAACTGAGGACCTGCTTTGCATGCAAGAGGCCCATATATGATCCCAGGCATTATGAAGTATAACCCCAGGCACTACCAGGAGTCTCTCCTCAGCAGGTGTGCTCAAAAACACAAACAAACAAAACCACCAACCAACTAACCTTATGGAGTGTGGAAAATATCAAAATGGAGTGATGGAGTACTACCTAGCTCTTGTAGGAGAGAGTGTACATGGAATAGTGGAAGTCATAGCCTAAAAAACTTTCATTGCAAGTTCTCTCTGATTTTCTCGGTGAGTGTTCCCTCTGGTTCCAAGATAATGTTCTCATGACCACAGACACCGAGAATTAAACCAGGATTCATAGTCATCAGCCAATGCAGTGTCAATGCTCTACTCTTCCCAGGGGGCTACAGCTTGTGAAGTTCTGTGGGTTCATCCTCTTAAGCTTGTCTTTTCACAGTTGGTCCTTCTCTATGATTTTCATGTTCTCCCAGAAAGAATCCTTTCCCTGTGGGTTTGGCTTCTGGGTTGACAACTTACTGACTTTTCTACATAAGAAATAAAGGGGCACAAGTAGCATAAAGAACACATTCAAGGGAATAATGGATAAAATATAGAGTAACCAGGTCAATGAGCAGTGCTTACTAGGGAATGTGGACTCTGAAAATCCAAGGAGAAATATATATTCACTAGTCCCCAGTGTGTTTGCACAAATCAATTTTCCGTTCAATTATGCTATGTACCAATCATCTCTAAACCCTATGTTATTATTACAGCAGACAAATATATATAAAAGCAGTGGAGTGAAAGAGCAGTTGGACCCCGAAATGATCAGTAGGTATCAGAAGAGGGGGAGCAAGGAGAAAATTCCAGAATGCTGTCCTAACTCCTGCTGACCTGCATTTATACCCATTGGAATTCCAGTGACCTACTTAAAACTAACAACCAGAGAGGAAAACAAAACAAAAAAGAAAACCCCTCCTTTAACCTTTCCTCAGAACAGATATCTATAATTCAACTCATGTTCTCAACTCTGTTGCTCGTCCTGAATTTTTAACTGCAGTATTCCCACTGCTACTTCTGAAGCATGCACATAGGTGTGAGTGCAAATGCTTGTGCATGCACACACACACACAAACACAGAGTAATGCATGCACACATGTACACCCCTGAAAGCATACCTGCACATCAAGATATTCTCATCACAACAGCATCTATGATGAGAAGCAATTCCCTTGACTCCAGATCACTCTTCCTCACCCCAGCCCTGCCTGCAGTTGCTTCTGCTTAGTTACCATGCTGATGACTTCCTCTAGCCTCTCTCTGAGTCCCACTTCCCTGGGTCTTTCTGGACTTTCCCTGATCATGACCCTCTCCAAGGTCTTGACCTCTGGCTGCAGAAATGATTCTTTTCTAGCCTCTTCTCAACCCCACTCCATTCCCTGCTTACCCTCCTCTCCTTCACTTCATCGCATGCCTGAGCTCATTACATGGTGCCATTTTTTCCTAGATCCCACATGCCTAGTATGGTGCTTCCTCATGTTTCTCATCTGAATAATTTTTTTTACTTGGGGCTAGAGAGATAAAACAGGGGTTAGGCACTTGCTGTGCATGTGGGTAACACCACACCCAATATCACAGTATGGTTCCCCATGCATGACCAGAGGTCTCTCCTGAATAGTTCCCGAGTAACACTGTGTAGTCATACCCACAAACCCTTCCCTCAACTGGCTTTAATTATAACCACATGGGTCAGAGACATTCTAAAAGTCAGGCAAGAAATGTCCAAGTAGCCAGCAGTTGCAGCCCACGAGAAACCATGTCAGCATATACACACATGGAACATGCCCAAAGCATCTCTGCACATTGTCAGTGAAGTAAAGGCGAGAGACTTCAAACCCCAAGGGTTCCAGGAAATAGTGCTTTGAGATACTGAGCAAAGAGCTTCCTGATGTGCAATGCAAGGACACAAACTTAAAGAGACACTGACTGTTTAATGTCATCATCCAACTTCATTTCGATCTTGAATTACAGAAGATTGGTATTCAGGGCTGCTCTGAGAATCTGAACCTGAATGTAACTAATAGTAGCTGGACTTTTATTGTAAGGACGTCAGCAATTTCTTCTTCAAAGGTTAAGCTATAGGATTCATGGGATTCTAGACTTTTAGAGATGAAAACAGGTTTGGAGGTCATTTCCACCTGCCTCAGGCTACAGTAATGCTATTTTCTTTCTTTTATTTTTTAACTTTTTAATTGAATCACTGTGAGATAGACCCTTACAAAGCTGTTCATGATTGAATTTCAGTCGTACAGTGTCCAACACCCATCCTTCCACCAGTGTACATTTCCTAGCACCAGTGTCCCCAAGTTCCCTCCCATCACCCCCCACTTCCCCACCCCCCATCTCCTACCTGCCTCTATGGCAGGCAGTAATGCCATTTTCAGCATTACTGTTGCAATTGGCACCTTGAAGAATGTTCCTTTGGAGAGAATCAAGAAAGAATATGAATACTGGTTTGCCTGCTGTGCCATGAACTCAGTTCCTGGAGGAAAAAAAGGGGCTCATGTCTTTGGTGTCAGTTTTAGCCAGGTGAGTCTTTGATCCACTGAGCACTGAAACAACTGCCTGTGTGAATTCTACAGCCCAAACATAGACGTGACTGCCCTTGCATCTCAAAGTCATCCCTGAACTGACTGACTGCTCTAACCGGAGATAGAAAAGCACTACTGGTGTGCACAGGTGGGCTTACTTGGATTGCCTCTTGTCCCCTCACATTCCCTATTCACACAACCACTTTATTTTTATTTTTCATTTCTAAAAGTGTGAGCAATAAAAAAACCCAGGTTTTGAAATTTTTCCATCCTGTCCCCACAGGCCCCAAGACCCTTCTTTCTCTTCAAGCCATGCTAGACTCTAGTTATTTCCAAGCAGGGCCTTGGGACCAGATCCGTGGCTGAAGCATCTGCCTTGTTAGATGGAGGTTGTTGGAATATAGCTCCAAATATTTTACGCTTAACGCTGTTGCTGTTGCAGAAACAACTCTTCAAATTGTGATCCAGATACTTCATTTCTTCAAAACGTGACTAAATGACTCTGATCACCCCTGGACAATGCAGGACTATCGGACATGTTGCAACAAGCACTGCTCTGGGTTCAGGGGTAGACTGAAGTTATAGTACAACAAATGAGACTTTTGTGTTTGGAATTGTTACTCTTTCTATTTCAAATTTTTGTGTTTTTGTAAACAGAAAAGGGGGAGATGTAGGATGACATTGCTTTGTCCTTTCTCCACAAGGAGCTTAGGTTTATCTGGTTACACCCATCACAGTGCTCCTGAGGCACTTCCATTCCATTGTGTTTATCTGTAAATTCTTCCCTATGCTCTCCTCCCCAACCAGTTAATCAGCTTTCCCCCTAATCAGACTCTGCTAACTTGTAAGGTTAGATTCCTCAGAAATCTATGATTTTATATGTATGAGTGAAATATTGCCTTCCTCCTCTCCTTATGCCTTATGAACAGTTTACTTTAAAGCAATGCCCTTTTTTTATGGATACAGGAAGACCGTTAACATTATGCTTTGTAACTTAGGATTTAATTGGCTTTGAATATTATTCACTCCCGTGCATCTGCTTTCTCGACTTAAGCCTCAGTTGCCCTTAGTTCCGAACACCCCAAAAGCAGGGTCCCGATGAGGGACTGAATAGACCCAGGGCAAGCGGTGAGCTACCCTGGCATCAAAATGGGCCAGGCCAAAGTGCCACGATTCTTAACTATAAGTTAAGAGTTTGATCATAGACAAATGCTATCATGATCCAAAAGTAATGACGAGACTAGGATCCTGCTAGGGGTGGGAAAGACTATCTGGCCTGAGCACCGTAGTCTGAGATCTAGATGGCCCTAGGAGGGAAATTCTATAAGTTTAAGATATTTCTTACTGTATCCATACAAAATGATTCATATTGTATATGCTCATATGCTTGTCTGACAAGGAGAGGAGAAACACACCCATGGGATTCCGCTCTAGGGTGGATCGTCCTGCTGAGACAGGATCTGTCCTAGGAGCACTTTTCCTGAGGGAAAGAATTCTACCCCTCTGGCTCAGTTATACAAGCTCATTTATTGGCCTTGTTTCAGAGACCCAAAAATCTCAAAAGAGATTAAAAACTGCAGTGAAGGCCAGCGGCGTGGCACACTGCGGGTGAGCAAGGGGTCCAAAAAGAGACTACAGAAAAGCCATCTGGGCTTTGTTCATTGCAGTACTATTCAAAATAACCAGAATCTGGAAACAACTAACGTACCTGAGAACAGGTGACTGGATAAAGAAACTGGTACATCTATTATTCAACCACCAAGAAAAATGGAGTCATGAAATTTGCTTATAAATGAATGGACATGAGCATGCATATGCTGCCTGAGCTCATGTGCTGCTTGCGCCCATGTGACTGAGCACATGTGGGCTGAGCATGTGCTGAGCATGTGTTGTCCGCATCTCCCCTCTTGAGATGTGTACTTTCATGCTTTTATGTCTAATGCTAGGGTGTGTGTAGGAACTCTCTCCGCCCTTGGAGAAGCCCGTGTTCTATCTTGAATACGTTACTCTCTCACGCTCTCCCTCCACAGCCTAAAAATCCTCCAAATAAAATCTATTTATTCCACAAAAATAAATAAATAAACATGAAGAGAACCATGCTGAATAAAATGAGTTAGAAGGAGAGAGACATAGAATGTTTGCACTTATTTGTGGGATATTAAAAAGTTAGTATGAGACTAATACTCAAGGACAGTAGAAACAAGGGCCAGGAGGACTGGCCCATATTTGTAAGCTTGCTACAAGTGGTGGAGGGGGAGGGCAATTTGGATAGAGAAGTCCACTATGACAGTGATAGCTGGAAATGATCACTTTGGACAATAACTGACTGCTGACATATACCTGTATTGCAAACCATAATGGCTAAAAGGAAAGAGAGACAGAGAGAGAGAGAGAGAGAGAGAGAGAGAGAGAGAGAGAGAGAGAGAGGATAAAAGTGCCTGCTACAGAGGCATTGTGGGGGTTCATGCCAGGTGGGAAAGTAGGGATACTGGTGGTGGGAAATGTATACTGGTGAAAGGACAGAAGTGGAATGAGGAACATTGTGTGATTGAAACCCAAACCCAAACGACTTCATAATTGTGTATCTTATGGTGATGAGAGAGAGGGAGAGAGAGCAAGCAAGCAACTGAGCAAGAGAGAGAGAGAGAGAGAGAGAGAGAGAGAGAGAGAGAGAGAGGTGTGTTCAGCCTTGGGATGCACTTGTGCAGAACTGACTACTCTCAAGTACAGCTGGGGTCAGATTCCTGCTCTTAGCCACACTGTTACTTATCCTCTCCAACCATGAGACCTACTTGTCAGTCAGAGGGGAGTAATAATTTATTGAGCTGAGGAGATAATACCCAATAGGGCATTTCCCAGAAGCCTAAGCACCTTTGCTGAATGAGTAAGGGATTAATATTGGTTAGGTTCTCCTGAGAATGGCATCTCTCTCCCAAAGACAGGAGAGAGACAGAGTGGATCTGCCAAATCCTTAATTAGGGGCAATGTGCCCTCCATGAATCATATCTCTGAAATCTGGTATCTTTTTCCTCAGGACAGGGCCCGTTACTTAGTGTCACTGATTCCTTGGGAAATGCTGGTTTCCTAAGACCTAAGAAAGAGAGTACCAGGCTCCATTTCAAGGTGCTGTGAGGATGGGGATGTGGGTAGGAGGCAGAGGTAGGATACCTGGTGTTTAGCTTCTCTGCTGGAGATGCTGAGTGTCAGTAGGTAGAGATGCCAGAGGCATCTGCTTCTTGTCTGGATCTGACTTAGAATTAGTGACCTTCTGAATGATTAAGGTTTGGCATTTTGAATAAATTGAGTTAGAATCCAAATCTCAAAGTACAAGGTGAGAAAGATAGAGAGGCATGCCACAAGCACACTCTATCACCGGGTGTTTGCTTAGGAACTTGCTTTCACCTGCAGGCAGACCAATCTAAGAAGCCTCATTGGTGATACCACCTCAGAAAGAATAACTTCACAAGAAGAAAAACAGAGTATTCAGAGGCTACCAACTTATCCTGATGTGGGCAACTGACAGGACCAGAAGGAAGATGGATCACCTGCCAAGGAAATAGGTAGAACAAGGTAGCAAGATATAAGTGAACCCAGAATAAGTGTAACCCGGAACACCTCTTTGGAGGCATTCCTGGTAGTGGTTAGGGCTTACTCAAAATTATGTGCTCAGGGATCACTCATTCAGGGGTGCTAGGGATTGAACCTGGGTCAGCTACACACAGAGCAAACTCCATAACCTCTGTTCTAGCTCTCTGGCTTGAGATAACCTATTTTAAAGACTGTGCATTGTTTTATCACAGCTGCTGTAGTTGATCTTTCCTGCTGGGATCACTAACAGTTGGTCACCTCAGTGCACAGGGCTAGCACCAGAATTTGAACTGAAGACCTCATGCAGGCCTCTTATGCAACCGTGGTGGAGTGCAATGTGTTAGGACTTGTTACTGGGGAGACACAGAGAATATTATGGAAGCTCAGTGTGGGAGAGATCATCTCTCCCTTGAATATCTGTTTTCTAAGTAGATCCTTTACCAAATACAAGCTGGTGGGCCAGAGAGATAGCACACGGCTTAAGATGCCCGTCTTGCATTGGTTGACTGGGTTAGGTCCCTGGCACCACATATAGTCTTGTCTCAGGATTGCGCTGGCTTTTCACAGAACTGCTTTGACAATAGCTTTGACTGTTCAGAGGGTTTTGTTGTTTCATAAAAATTTCAGTAGTACTGAATATACATCTGCGTGCTGACAAACATGAACCTGCCTGCATTCATGTATACCTGGGTCGAGAACTCAACATGAGGAACGACTTGGTGCGAGAAGTGTGCAGGAGGAAGAGAGCAGTGTGGAATGCCTTCAAGAGCATCAAAAAAGCTGTTAAGAAGATGAAGAACCTCTGTCTCTGGGCACATCCTTTCGACTCCACTGTTCTTCCTATACTAACATATGCCTCAGAAATCTGGGCCCTATGAAAACAGGATGAGAACTCTATTCGGGTCTCCCAAAGAGGAATCGAAAGAGCTATTCTTGGAGTATCACGCTTCACTGAAGTAAGAGAAGGAATCTGGAGTTCCAACCTCTGTCGACGATCGAGAATCAGGGACCCTGTCTCGTTTGTCATGGTGTCAAAAATCAGATGGGCTGGACACATAATGCCATTTGGAGATGACCGCTGGACTAGAGCCGTTACCCACTGGATTCCACGGGACATCAAAAGAAAGCCTGGCCGCTCACCTATGCGATGATCAGATTCTTCGTCAAGACCCTGAACAAATGATTTGATGCTGTTCTTTGTGTCTAGAGTGAGCAGATGACAGTGGGCTACACTAGCACATGACAGGGGCAAATGGAGACATTACTGGCACCTGCTGGAGCAAATCATTGAGCAACGGAATGACAAGTGATACAAGTGACTGAATATACATAATGCTTTGGTCATTTTAACAAAGTGAATTTTTCAATCTATTAGCATAAAATTAAAAAAGTCCTTGAGCCATCTACTATTTCTTTTATTAGTTTACTTAAAATTATACACATATATGTACAGGCTACCGAATGTAGCTTGCCCACATGGCAGAGTCTGGCAAACTCCCCGTGGTGTACCCAATATGCCAAATACCAGTAACAACGATGTGTCTCATTCTCCTAAAGAGCCTTGAATATAGCACTTTCTTAAAAATCTCAGGGCTAGGATGAAGGAGACGTTACTTGGGCCTGCTCGAGGCAATCGACCAATTTTGTTGAGAATTTTTTTTTATCAAAGACAAATATTGAATCTTATGATCATAGGATTTTGTCTTTCCTTTAGATGGTGCGGGTATATCACATAAATTGATTTTTGGATATAGAACCATCCTTGTATCCCTGGAATAAACACTTCCCTTGTCTTATCTTAATAAATCTTCTTCTTGCAATAGTTGAGTTTTTTAGGTCTCTTTCCTCAACCTTCTCCATCTTTAGATTCTTAGTGGATCATTAAGCTTATTAGAGAACTGTAACCTTTTCTCCTCTGCACCGGCCTTAGCTCTTGGCATTTGAGAGAGGTCACACCTTGTAGTGCTTGGATCTCCTCCCAGCATTGTGCTTTGGGGCTCCGGTATTGCTGGGAATCTACCTGGTATCACACATGCAAGCATGCAGTCCGGCTCTTTGAGTGAATTCCCTGTCATTGAGAAACACTATAATGGACATCTTTTATTAAATACATTTTTTCTTTTATAGGCTCTACATACTGGAAAACTTTGCCATATTTGACACCAATCCCTATGCCCCAGCCAAGCTTCTGGGTCTCTGGTATCATCATTCCAGGACTATGTCCTTGATGGCACCAAAAGTGTTGGACTCCTCTTCCCCACTTGGCTCAGTCAACTGAGAAAATATACACAGTCCCACATGTTTCCATGTCCTCAGAAACACATATAACTATCTATCAAACAAATTTCAATGTTTTGTCATGTGGAACGAGATTCAAATATGCATGTGTTGGTATATCTGTGTGCACAGGTGTTTGGAGGCTGGAGGAAATGGCATGAAGGTTTGCAGAGCACTTATACTAAACCAGGATTTGTGATAGAGACTCTACATTCACATCAGGACACCCATTTTGGGAGAAAACTGAGCTTCACCAGGTTAAGCAACCATTGTATTATCCTGTTGCTAGAAACTGAGAGGTAGAGCTCTGATTTGTGTCTCAGCTTGTCCCATTCCAAAATTTGGGATCTTCCATCACCCAACACCATCTCCAACCACTAGAAGGAAATAGTTCAGTAGTTGAAGCCAGATGCTGCATGTAAGGATTTGCATGCTAAACCTTCATTCTACATATAACATAAAACCTGAGGTTGTCAAGGCACAGGTTTTTAATATTTGTAATTTTACAAAGCATAAAGACTACTCAATGTTTACTTTTTTCTTTCCAGAATTCACTCATCTTGTTAAATCATGTACATGTTTTACAAGGATTCACAAAGGTTAATATTGTGTATATGTGCTGAAGTTTCCAGTCTGTTTCCAAGAAGTACTTTGCAGTCCCAGAGTATGTCCTTTTTTTCAGTTACCATCTTCTCATTCTACTGTAAGAGCTGTTACAGAGCTTTAGGATTCCACTAGGAAAAATAGCATGGAATGTACTTAGGATGTGGTACTTACTATAATTGCTGGAAGGAAAGAAACGCCGAGAGACAAAGTGTTGGATTGTTGTAACCATTTTAAGAAGTAACATTGGTTTGCCCTTATTCACAACCCTCTCGTCAAGGAATTTAGGTTTATGCAGTTACAT
Organism: Sorex fumeus; assembly: GCF_029834395.1. Taxonomy (NCBI): domain Eukaryota; kingdom Metazoa; phylum Chordata; class Mammalia; order Eulipotyphla; family Soricidae; genus Sorex; species Sorex fumeus. The sequence continues at coordinate 18,827,925 of NW_026606188.1, forward strand.
CCATAGCAGTGCTCCTGAGGCACACCCAATTCCATCAGGCACTCCTAATCCTCTGTTTATCTTTAACCTCTCTTTTGTGCTCTACTTCCCCTATCTGTTAATCATAAATATCCCTAAATAAGACCCTCTAACGTGTAAGTCAAATTCTTCTGAGGGCTCTGGATTGCTTTTCTTTCCTTTATATTCTTTGCATAGTTTATTTTAGAGCAATATTCTTTTCGTGTAGACACAGGAAGACAGTTAATGTTATGCTTTTGTAACATGGGAGTTAGTTAATTGACTCTGAATAATAGTTACTTCTGTCGTATTTACTTCCTTAAACCTCAGTTGCCCTTAGTTCCTAACACCCCAAAAGGGGGGGGGGTCCCAGCAAGGAACACAGATGGACCCAGGGCAAGCTGTATGCTACCCTGGTATTGAAAAGGGACAGTCTAAGTGCCATAAGAAATATGTTAAGAACATGGTCACGGAACAAACTGACATGAATCAAAAAAGTAGTGACTTAATAAGGACCCTACTGGGATTAGAAGAAACTAACCTGGCCTGAGGACTGTAGTTTGGGATATACAGTGAGATGTTCCCAGGAAGAGTCACACTTTAAGCTTAATATATCTGCATCAATGCAAAATGACTAGAAATATTATTAAGAAGTAACTTTAAGATTATTATTTAAATGGATTACTAGCAAAGAAAAGAGAAAGCAATATGTCCTTCGATGGAATTCTGCCCTTGGGTGGTTATCCTAGTAGGAATCTAGAGTGCTGGGCCCCCAGATGAAATTTTGTCCTTGGGTGAATCTCTTAGAAGATTTTTCCCTTAAGGAAGAGCTTTACATCTGTTCATTGTTTATGATATTGTTCAATCACACCTATGGGTAAATGCTACCTTCCAACCCTCCACAATTTATTTATAACTAATTCTTTGAGACTTGAATAAATGACCACTGACTATCATCCAGTCTATGGCCCCCATTCCTTCCATCTGCCGTGGTCAGCTGGCCAGGGGGATGGTGTTCGGCCCTGAATGCACCAGGGGACCTTCAGGTTACTGCAGGGCAATGGGGACCCTTGGAACAATGACAACAAGGAACACGTTTTCTGTGTTCTTTGGAGGAGTTTTCTGCTGGAGAATGAGACAGAGGAAGAGGAAGATACTTTTTTTTTAAATGTAGGAGAACTGCTATTTATTCAGCCATTGATTAAGCTGACTGAATTAATTGATTAGGCTGACTCCACATGACTTTTTTTATTCAGTATGTTACTTTAATTTTATTTATTTATTATTTATTATTATTATTATTATTAATCGCTGTGAGGTATAGTTACAAAGCTTTCCTGTTTGAGTTTCAGTCATACAATGATTGATCACCCAACCCTACACCAGTCCACATCTTCTACCAACGAGCCACATTTCCTCCTGCCTCTATGGCAGACAATCTCCCCCTTTTGTATTACTACAATACTCTCTTTTATATCGCTTGTTATGAATAGCATAAGATGTTACATGGTCATGAGAGCGGCTGCGTGCTCCTGCAATTCTAAAATTTTAGATAATTAGGATCTGGAGAAATCTCTGCAGCGAGCTTCTTGGTTTGGAGAAAATTTTGTGTGTCTCTGGCCCTTGTTTCCATCTTTTCCAGAGAAATAAACTATTGGCATAGGCCCTAAAGGGCATGCCTGCTTGCTTGAAGTGCCCCGCACGGCAGGCCCTAACTGCAACTTTTGATCTCTTTCTAGATTTGTGGGTCTCTGAAATAAGACCAATAAATGAGCTTGTATAGCTGAACTGGAGGTGGTTTGTGGGTAAGGCTCCCACATATCTAACTTTTGACTTTAATTTCTTGGCAAACTTGGCCCCAAGTGGTTGGGGTCTGACCAAAGGCAGCGGCAATTTTGGGGTATCAGGAAGTCTGAAGGCACCATAAGGCTGCTGATGCACTCGTCCCACAGGTACAGGTTGACCTGCTGGCAGCACCATACCCCCAGAAGATACACTTTCAAGGAACAAATCTGACAACTTTGATTTGCATTTTAGAAATGTTACTGACACTGAATAAACTATCCTGGGCTGGAGCGATAGCACAGCGTTAGGGCGTTTGCCTTGCACGCAGCCAACATGGCCAACCTGAGTTCGATTCCTCCGCCCCTCTTGGAAAGCCCGGCAAGCTACTGAGAGTATCTCGCCCGCACGGCAGAGCCTGGCAAGCTACCCGTGATGTATTCGATATGCCAAACACAGTAACAACAAAGTCTCTAATGGAGATGTTACTGGGCCCGCTCGAGCAAATCAATGAACAATGGGAGAACAGTGACAATGACAGTGAACCTGAGGAAGTTGTCAGATGCTCTCTTTTCTTGAGTGTTGCCAAAACTTGCACTTTTCAGAATGTGATTGCAGTGATCATTTCCATTCACCCTCCATCTGCTTTTGCCTCTCTACTGGCCTTTATTCATTGCTCACTTTGCTGGTAGTTTCCCTCTTGTCTCTGTCAATCCTACCATAACGAAGGGGTTCTACCTCCACCAACTTACTGGTCACTGGAGAAGATTTACTGTGTGGCCGGTAGAGATTTTTGTTTTCATAACCAATGCTGAATAAATACCTACCATATGTGCTAGGCACTGTATTAGTCTGCAAGAATGTCCTCACCTCCTTCAAAGTCTCTTTATCTACAATCCCTTCTAAGTGACCGTAGCCAGGTGTACAAACTTCCCGCATAGGAAAGGTCACCTTTTAGCCACTAGTGTGTTCTGCTTGCTGCAGCTTATTCAAGGAACATGAATAGGTTCCATAGGAACATTTCCTTTAACGTTTTAGAGTTACATTCAGGAGAGGTGCACCAAATACCCATCCTTACACCAACACTTGGAATTTTGCCGGACACATAGAAGTGAGTATCTCAGGGATGGGGAGTGGGGACTCAGGAGGTATAGCATACCTCTCGAAAGCTGAGTTCAATCCTCAGCCCTGCCTTAGGCTCCTGAGTACCACCAGAAATGACCTCTACATTGAGAACAGTTTCATGTTATTTCTTGTGTGTTTGAGTCAGAGGGATGTTTTGATGTAGCTGATTTGGGTTGAACAAGACAAAAAATGTTCACTTATCCACATCCTTTTGCCATCCCCACTGCAGATCACTTGATCACTTGATATCCTGTTACTCATCGATTTGCTTGAGCGGGCACCAGTAACGTCTCCATTCATCCCTGTTGCTTGCTAGTATATCCCAATGGCATCTGCTCGTTCTAGGAACATGAAGAGCCTCAAACTGATCATTCAGGGTCTTGACGAAGAAGTCTGATCATATTGTAGGTGGGCGGCCATGCGATCTTTTGACCTCCCGTGGAATCCAGTTGGTAATGGCTCTAGTCCAGCGGTCATCTTCAAATCTCATTACGTGTCCAGCCCATCTGATTTTTGATGCCTTGGCAAATGAGACAGCGTCCCTGATTCTTGAGTGTTGATGGAGGTCAGAACTTCAGATTCTTTCTCTCATTTGAGTGAAGTGTGATACTCCAAGCATAGCTCTTTCGATTCCTCCTTGAGAGACCCGAATAGCATTCTCATCCTGTTTTCGTAGGGTCCAGGTCTCTGAGGCGTATGTTAATGCAGGAAGAACAGTGGAATTGAAGAGATGTGCTCAGAGCTGGAGGTTCTTCGTCCTCTTAGTTCTTTCGTCGACACTCTTGAAGCCTCTCTCTTCCTCCTGCACAACTCAGGTGCCAGGTCATTTGTCATGTTGACCTAGATACACATAACTGTTGCATTCGGAGATAGTCGTTCCATTGAGAGCGAATGGAATGTCAGGAACAAGACTGTTTCTCATGAACATTGTCTTTGTGAGATTCAGCTGTAATCCAACCTTTCCACACTCACGGTCGAAGTCGGTCAGTATTTGTGCCGCTTGGCTGATGTTTGGTGTTATTAAACAGTTTTAAACCGAGTTTGGCAATTACATTCCAAAGTGCTAAGCAGCCAGAGAGAACTTGAAACAAAGGCCAGAGTTATAAACAAAATCACGACATTATCATGTAATATATGCTAAATTTTAACTCTACTGAAAATACGTTTATTAATCTACTCTTAACAGAACAAAGTCGTCTGAATGTAGATTTTTTTCTATCACTGCACCTCCCATCTTTATATTCTCTTTCCTTCCATGGACAGCATATAAAATAGTTTATATGATATTATCTCTACTTCTGATCCCAAATGATTTCCTTTTTTAATTGAAATTGGGCTTCTAGATCCCGCGATAGCACAGCGGGTAGGGCGTTCGCCTTACAAGCGGCCAACATGGCCGACCCGAGTTTGATTCCTCCGCCCCTCTCAGAGAGCCCGGCAAGCTACCGAGAGTATTCGATAAGCCAAACACAGTAACAACAAAGTCTCCAATGGAGACATTACTGGGCCCGCTCGAGCAAATCGACGATCAACGGGAGGGCCTTTACCTTTACCTTAGATCCCATGACTACACTCCAGTCTAGATCTGCAGGAAAGGCTCCATTTCCCAGCTCAAAAAGATTTAAGTGATTTGTGAACATTCTCAAACTGAGAGCTGTCATGGAAAAAATAAAGACATTGGACCTCACTTGATACTTGATGGACTAAAATATCAGAGAGCCTTGAAAGCACATTTTAAACAGAAAATAGTGGCCAGATTTTTTTAAAAAGTGGTTCCTTCCTTCCTTCCTTCCTTCCTTCCTTCCTTCCTTCCTTCCAGATGCATATACATATGGTGAAGATTTGGCTTGGACAACTGGGAGAAGGCAAGGCCAGCCAGACAGGTGAAGAATACAGAAAATTATGGGAGACTCTGGTGGGATTGCCACAAGGAGTGCAATATAGGAAAGGATGGGTCTGAGGATCTTGGGGTAGGCAAGTGAAAAGACAGAATGAACACTTGTAGAAATCCTTAGAGCTGGGTCAGAGCAATAGTACATCAGGTATGTCAGTGAATTCCTAAGAATTGCATACAGCTGACCAGGGTTTGATCTCTTGCAACATCTGTCTCCTGAGCCCCTCCAGGAGGAACCCCGAGTATAGAGCCAGGAGTAAGCTCTTAGCACCACTGGATGTGGACTACAAACAAACAAACAAACAAACAAAAAAGTTAAGGCTTAGAGTTATTGTCTTCAAGAAATTGAAACCAAGGCAGTATTTAAGAAGCTCTATATGGCCAGAGCTATAGTACAGCGGGGAGAGAATTTGCCTTACATGCAGCCCACCCGGGTTCAATCCCCAGCATCCCACATAGACCCCCGAGCACCGCCAGGCCAGGAATAAATCCTGAGTTCAGAGCCAGGAGGAACCCCTGAGCATCGCCGGGTGTGACCCCAACAGAAGAAAAAAGGGAGCTGCAATCTTCATTTGAAAAGCATTCACATTTAGCAGAGAGGAAGAAGAGCCTCAGAAAATGAGGAATAAGAGTCAAAGGAAAAGATCTTTGCTCCAGTCCTACCACCTACAACAGACTGCAAATTCCTTAAGGCAAGATCTGTGCCTTATTTATCTGTATATTCTTATTTGCCTAACACAAGTTTTTGTTAATTACAATTGTGTGTGTATGTGTATAGTTGGTTACATTAAAACTTGAATTTTAAGCATCCAACTAGAGTAAATTATTTGCATTGTGTTGTTGGGTCTTGGCCAGTTCCAGACTTTAGCTGTGTCATTCATTTGAGTTTAATCTATGCTGGAAGTGACCTCACTTATGCTGAGAGATCCAATCAGTGCTGGACATATTTGGACCACAGAACTCTTAGACCAATGCAAATGGATGCAACATCTATTACAGCTTTAAAGATCCCCCAAGGAAGAGAGGCGATTCCCTCCTAAGCCATTCCAACAGTTAACTACTCTTATTTGCCTTCTGTTTAGGCAGTGTTGGAAAGCAATTTCTCTACTCATCCCTATAGAGTTGTACAGTTTCTGTTCACAGTGGGAGAAATATGCTTTGTATTACTCTTTCCCTGCCAAATTACAGTTCAGCCCCACTGGAATGACACAGCCTGTTACTATAGAGATCTGGAGATATGATACACTGAGTCTCGGCAGAGACCAAGATGCTAGACTGAGAAGCAAACCAATTAAAACAATCTTGTTCCCATTTGAGTTCTGTAGAGCCCCAGACTGATTTATCTTAACTGACCCCATGTCTTCAGGTGGGTTACCAGGTCTTGCCATCATGGTGTAGGAGAACACCATTCCTGTGACTCAAGGTCATGCTTTGACCTTCATATATTAACCCCTTTAGAAAAGCTGCCCAAGAGAAGATGGCAGTGTTTCAGAAAGTAAGAGAATACACCTTCAGGTTTACCTGTAGGCCTGAGTTTCAGTTCCTTTTGACCTGACATCCTTTTTTTTAAAAAATTATTTTTATTTTTTTTACAAAGCTGATCATGATTGGATTTTAGTCATACAGTATTCCAACACCCATCCCACCAACAATGTACATTTCCTAGTACCAGTGTCCTCAGGCTCCCTCCCATCAACACCCACCAAGTATCCCTGGCCTGGCCTGCCTCTATGGAAGGTGCTTGTTTCATCTCTCGCTCTCCTTTTGGGCATTGTGGTTTGCAATATTGATACTAAAAGGTCACTCAGAATATCCCTTACCTACTTTTAACCCTCAGCATGATCATTTACAGCTATTACTGGGACTGACATCCTTTCTGCAAGCTTGTGTGTTATCTGCCCTGTCATTACTGTCACATTGAGAACGTGCAGATGAAACAAGTCTCGGGAAACTTTTTGGGTGTGGAATTCTTGTTTTCTTTACCCATGGAAGAATCTATCCATATATTTTCCAATATTGGTTTGGTTCATTTCCAGGATCCTCTGCTGTGTAATCAGTGGAAATATGAGCAAAGAGGAAGTATGGCTAGCGATGACTGCCGGCGGACGGGGGAAAGATGCTACATTCTATATCCATGATGAAGTTAAGAGAGATCTCTTGTACTTGACTGCTGGCATTTACTCTTTGCTGCTTTCTAAATAAAAAGAATAAAAACAGTTATTCTTATTTGTTAGACAATGAATTTAAAGGTAGAGGACAGGGGCTGGAGCAATAGCACAGCAGGTAGGACATTTGACTTTCACGTGGCTCACCTGGGTTTGATTCTCAGCATCCCATATGGTCACCTGAGCACTGCCAGGAGTAACCCCTGAGCATCGCTGGGTGTGACCCAAAAAGAAAAAAATTAAAGGTAGAGGACATTGGGTGAATGTATGCAAAGACTCCTACATCTACAGGATGTGTCAATTTTCTCTCCAGCAACCCCATTAACTCTTCAATAAGCATTTGAACAGCTTACTCTGATGAAGCAGTCCACGTTGTCTTTGGACAACTCCATCACTTGTCAATTCCTTTTCTTTGTTTTTATTTTTGTGATGCAGGTGACTCAACCCAGGGTCACACACAGGAGAATAGTGCCCTGTCACTGAGTCTATAGAATTATTTCTGATATAAAGTTGAATTTGGAGGGAGGGGTTGGGACTACAACTCAACAGTGCTCAGGGCTTACTACTAGCTCTGTGCTCAGAGATCACTCCTGGAAGTGCTCAGGGAACCAAGTGCTGGGAATTGAATCAGGTCAGCCTCATGCAATGTAAGTCCTATATGGTGTATTATTTCTCTAGCCCTATCAAATTGAATTTTATATCTTTATAATTTCCATCCACTGCTCCTACTCACACTATTGCCTGGGGGTTGGGTATGGCAAATGTGGGAAGTAGGGGTCACACAAAAATGCCCAACCTCTTTGACATGATAGTGCTGTAGTATTTATGTAATGGTACTTTCTCTGCAGAATTTCATAAATCCAATGAAAGAAAGTATGTTTACTGACATGGTGTCTGTTTACTCATTATCTAGTACTCCTGATTCACAATTTATAAAAATCTAGTATGTGTCTAGATCCTCTCCCTGCTCCCAGCAGCCCGGCAGACCTCCAGTACCTCCACTACCTCCACTATCTGTCCGCGATGCACTCCAGGACACTTTCCGGACACTCAAGCCGAGACTCACACACGGGTGAAGCCCCAAGAGCGACGGAAGTGGAACTCTGTGACCTCGGGCTCCAGGCACAACGGACCCGGGAGCAGAGATCCTCTGCCTGCTCCCAGCAGCCCGAGAGACCTCCATTGCCTCCACTACCTCCACTACCTAGCCACTGATGCACTCCAGGACACTTTCCAGACACATCATAAAACACTTAATAAAAGATTACCGCACCATATTTAATTGCGTTGAAATATGGTTTGAGCCATGGGAACACCTGCAAGGATGACTAGAGGCCACCCTAAAAGCCTCTTTCCCTCTCGAAGAGCCTGGCAAGCTACCAAGAGTGTTCCGCCCACACGGCAGAGCCTGACAAGCTACCCATGGTGTATTCGATATGTGAAAACCAGTAAATAAAATGGGTCTCATTCCCCTGACTCTGAAAGAGCCACAAATATGGCAGCGTTAAGAAAGATGAGGAAGGAGAGGCTGATAAAATCTCAGGGCCAACTTAGGCTGCCACAACATAAAAAGACAAAAATGACTGTCTGGGGGCTGGAGCAATAGCACAGAGGATAGGGCATTTGCCTAGCACGCAGCCGACCTAGGTTTGACTCCCAGCATCCCATATGGTCCCCTGTGCATCGCCAGGAGTAATTACTGAGTGCATGTACCAGGAGTAACTCCTGTGCATCGCTGGGTGTGACCAAAAAGCAAAAAAAAAAAAAAAAAAAAAAAAGGACTTTCTGCACTTTCAATGCACGTATGCTGACATTGGATGTATCCATCGAGGACCTGATGGTGCAAGCGCGAAAGATCAACTACGACATCATTGGTCTGACTGAGATGAGAAGGCATCAATCACATCATGCCATTTTCAACACTGGGGAAGAACTGTTCCTCAGAACATGCGATCAAAGAGGTGTCTGTGGTGTGGATGTCCTTGTGAACACAAACTTGGCCATAAACATTGATTCATTCGAACGCCTAACAACCCAAATTGGATGATTACACTTGAGTAGATGTGGCTCACTGCTGGCAGTTTCTATCTTTGTTGTCTACGCAACAACATCCAATTACGATGAAGAAAAAATTGAGAAGTTCTACATGGAGCTGGAGAAGTTCTATAAAGAAGACCACACCTTCTACAAGATCATTGTGGGTGATTTTAATGCCAAGATAGGACCTAGAAGATCAGCTGAAGAACTTCACATCGGGACCCATGGCCTAGAATGGAACAAACAGGGTGAGAGACTGTCTGAGTTCATCATATCGACCAAGACCATCCATGGTAACTCACAATTCCAGAAGGCCGAATCTAAACGTTGGACATGGGAGTCTCCCAATGGACGGTTCCACAACGAAATTGACTACATCACATTCAATTGACGGTTTTGCCTGACTGATGTCGCTGTTGTCCCAAAATTACAAATGGGATCGGACCACCGTCTCCTTCCTGCAAAATTCTATTTCATGGAGCGGGAGTAAGGGGTGCAAAGTTTAAGACGAGAACTCCCAGAATGACCACCAACTGGGAGCTTTTTGGCACTATTGTGGCAAGATGGGAAGATGCCATCATTGACAATGTTGACCAGGAATATGATTGACTAGTTTAGCACCACCATGATTGTGCAAGGAATGCCGAGAGAGAGATAGCCACAAAAAGAAGCCTATTTTTGAAAACTCTTGAGCTCATTTGCCAATGTGACTTGGCACAAGCCTCAGGCAACCATAGCGAATGTCCGAGGTTGCAAAACAGTGTAGAGAAGCTATAAAGGAAGACCTCAAAGAGAGAAGAGCAGCAGTGCTAGCATATGTGGCAGAAGCTGGGAAAAGCATTCACAAGGCCCGCCTGTCCTTCGCCAACTACAAGACCAAGATGACTGTCCTCGAACATCCTGATGGATCTATCACATTTTCCAGAAGGGCAATGGAGAAGATTATCCATGACTTCTACTAGGATCTCTTCAATAGCCACGTCCACCTGCCCACATACCAAATTCTGCAGGATGGATATGGCATTCCCAAAGTTGTCCCTTTTGAAATCTGACACACCTTTTCATCTGTAAAGAAGTGAACAGCACCCAGCCCAGACCCGAACACCTGAGGAACCTGCCATCAGTACTTATCAATATACTGGCTCGGCTCGTCACACGCTACCTGCTGAATGCAAGGTTCTGTCCAGTGGAAAACCAGCAGGACTGTTCAACTGTACAAGAAGGGAGACATCCATGACATTGGCAACTATCTCCCAATCTACCTGTTGTCTGTTGTCTACAAGGTGTTCACTTGAGTCATCCTGAATAGGATTGGCAGAACACTAGATGAAGGACAACCATGCGAGCAAGCCGGTTTCTGAAAAGGATTTAGCACAATAGACCATATTCACACGATAACCAATCTCATTGAGGTTTCTCGGGAGTTCAAGATGCCGCTCTAACGTTCATTGATTTAAAGAAGGCCTTTGATTCTGTTGAGAGTGAAGCAGTCATCGAAGCCCTAGCCAAACAGAGCATCAAACTCAATACATCAGGATCCTCCATGAGCTGTATTGCAGATTCACTCCCAGAATCTCACTATGATACGGGAGGTGATCATTGATGTCAAGAGAGGGGTTCGGCAGGGTAATATCATTTCACTGAAACTCTTCAGTGCCACCCTCAAGAACGTCATGCGACAACTGGAATGGGAAGGAATGGGAGTGAAGATAGACGATCGGCAACTACATCACCTCTGCTTTGCTGATGACATTCTTCTTATAACACCAAACATCAGCCAAGCGACATAAATGCTGGCTGACTTAGACCATACGTGTCCAAAGGTCGGACTACAGCCAAATCTCACAAAGACAATGTTTATGAGAAACAGTCTTGCTCCTGATATTCCATTCACTCTCAATGGGACGAACATCTCTGAATGCAACAGTTATGTGCACCTAGATCGAGAAGTCAACATGACGAATGACCTGGCACCTGAGTTGCGCAGGAGGAAGAGAGTGGCTTGGAATGCCTTCAATAGCTTTGAAGAAACAGCTAAGAGGACGAAGAACCTCCAGATCCGGGCACATCTCTTCCACATCTCTTCGATTCCACTGTTCTTCCTGCATTAATGCATGCCTCAGAGACCTGGGCCCTACGGAAACAGGATGTGAATGCTATTTGGGTTTCCCAAAGAGGAATCAAAAGAGCTATGCTTGGAGTAACCCCCACGCTTCACTCAAATGAGAGAAAGAATCTGGAGTTCTGACCTCTGTTGGTGGTCAAGAATCAGGGATGCTGTCTTCTCTGCGAAAGTGTTGAAACTCAGATAGGCTGGACAGATAATGAGATTTGGAGACTACCGCTGGACTATAGCCATTACCGACCAGATTCCACGGGACATCAAAAGATCGCGTGGCCGCCCACCTATGAGATGTTCAGACTTCTTTGTCAAGACCATGAACGATTGGTTTGAAGCTCTTCGTGTTACTAGAACCAGCAGACGCCATTGAGCTACAGTATCACACGACAGGGACAAATGGAGACGTTACTGGTGCCCGCTCAAGCAAATTGATTAGTAACAGGATGTCAAGTGATCAAGTGATGTGCCTTCAAACATGGGTTAACATAAGAAAATAATACTTGGGCTATTAAAGTTGCATATTTTCTTGTAGCCTCTCAAATGTGATCGTGCAGATATGAGTTAACTATCCTTTAATGAGGAAGTTTTTCTGTTCTGATATAATGATAAAAGTTTTCTTCCTATTTTGTTTTAACTCCTTGTTGATGGTTTTTGTTTACTCTTCCTTCCATAAACATTTGTTAAATACATACTTTATTATCTACGTGACTCTTCCAGGCTCTGTGGATATCTCCCTTCAGTGGGTTCACAGTCTAGAATAGAGTTGTACAGGAACAAAGGGGGGCTGTTTTTCTCAGAACACACAGTAGATCCCCCTAGCTCAGATGGAAGGAGGGTAAGGAGATGCTTCCTGGAAAATAAAGCTCTGAGATGTCTTTTTTCCCCTTTTCTTTTCTCTTTTTCTCTTTCTTTTCTTTTTTCTTGTGGGTTAAACACAGCTGTGTTCAGGGCTTACTCCTGGCTCTGGACTAAGGGATAACTCCTGGTGGGGCTCAGGGGATTTTATACAGTGGCAGAGATTGGACCTGGGTTTGCTATGTGTAAGGCAAGTGCCCTATAATCATTCTGACTCAAAAATGTCTTTTTATAATTTTTACTTTTCTTTGTTTTGTTTAGTTTTTTGGCCATACCTGGCAATGCTCAAGGCTTACTACTGACTCTGTACCAGGGATCACTCATAGAGGTGCTTGGGGGACCATATGTGATACAAGGAATTGAACCTGGATCAATCATTTAAGTCAAACATTTAAGGCAAGTGCCTTACCCACTGTACTTCTCTCTGGCCCAATAAAGTCTTTTTTAAAACTGCAATTTAGGTAATTTGGTTACAATAATGTTTTACAATTTATGCATATTAATACTGATGTATAAAGTTACTGCACCTTCAGCACCGAAGTCCCCAAGTCCCTCTACCACTGTCCATATGTCACTGCCAGTTTACCTCTCCCATTCTCCCCCTTCTGCTCTCTCCTTGGTAGTCTCAGTTCTGTAATCAAAGATGAAGGATTTATCTTTGTTTGCTAATGTTTATTCCCTTATTCCCTTGTATTGTCTTCAGAGGTAAGTCTTAAGCATTAATAGGTCTTAGTCTGATGGAATTTAAAGAAATTCACACAGAAGAAGCAACATGAAGACTTTTTTGGGGCTTTTGGGGTCACACCTGGAGATGCTCAGGGATTACTCCTGGCTCTGCACTCAGGAATTACTCCTGGCATTGCTTGGAAGACCATTTAGGATGCCAGGTATTGAACTTGAATTTGTAAGACAAACATCTTACCCACTGGACTATCACTATGGCCCCAAGAAAGACTTTTGAAGGGAGAAAGAACACAAAGTATTTGAGGCCCTGAAGTAATTAGTAATTTCATATGGCTGGAGCTCAAATCTAAGACTGAAAGTGGAAAATGCAGTGGAAAGGATGGAAATTATGTATTAGACTATTAAGAACCTTTTGTGACATGCTATGCCAGGAGAATCTGGACTTGAGATGGGCATGGAGGAGCTGTGGATAATACAGACCTCTCATTTGGGTTATTGGTGGACACGGTGGCAGGGATCACAGAGAACAGTGTAGGAAGGCTGGCTTTAAGGTGACAATACTGTCTTCATTATGTTTTGCCATAGGAGGGTAGACGTGTCAAAGGGAATAGTATATGAGTCCTGAAATCAGGGAAGAAATCATTCAGGATAATTAATTTGGCAGTTTTCAGTATATAGGTTGAATATATGAGTAGGAAGGAGCCTACTTCAGGAGAGTGTGGGAGACAAGATGAAAGCAAGCTAAGAATGAAATCCAAAGGAAGGAATAATTGGAGGAGAATGAGAATGAACAGTCAGAGTATTAGAACTGGAACCCACCCCCAAAACTCTTGTGTAATGAGGCTAAGAAAAAGAAGTTCCAAGAAAGAAGTAGGTCAATAATTTAGATTATCATAGAAAGTAAGAGCAAATTAAAGCATGAATCAATCAATAACAAGGTGAAGGTATCCATATTATTTCCACAATTTTAATTAATTAATTAATTAATTTTGCTTTTGGGACATACTTGGTGTTCTCAGGGCTTGCTCCTGATTCTCAACTCAGATCACTTCTTGGGAACCCTTATGTGGTGCTAGAGATTGAACATAGGTTGGCCATATGCAAGGCAAGCACCTCACATTCTGTACTATTTTTCCAACCCTTATTGCCAGAATTTTTGCTGAGCAGCGGAGAGGATATTGAGGGCTCCCATGTCAGAACATCTATTGACCTGACAGGTACACTATTACGTCCACAGTGGACTCTCACTTTTAGATTACACACCAGCAATTTACAGAAAATAAGCCAGAACTGAGGACAAAATCCTGACACTAAGTAACCAGGTTTGTTCAAATCAGGTGATAAGTCTAAAGTGATGCCACTCTTCAGTGCTTGTCAACTCCAAGTCACTTCAGAGGCTCTTAAACTCTTAAATAAAATCACAAAACAAGATTAACAACACAGCTTTGCCAGGGTGTGCTCCTTCCAACCTTTATGCTGTCAGCAATTCCCAAGTAAAGTCACACTTGACTATAATCAAATAGAGATTCTCGACTGTGGTTCTTTCTGATTGCAGGGTGGTGGGAACTTATTTGAAGAAGGAAAAGGAACATGGAGCAATAGTTATTATTGATGAGTGTGGAAACTGTTTCAACATTTTATCAACTATATAACCATCCTGTGCATATTTAATCATGTCAGCCTGAATGCCTTTTAAATAAAACAAGCAAGAATAAAGGTATTTTATTCCCTAATTCTAAAACTTACTCTCTAACTGGCCCAAGCAATACTGTAGTATGCTTGCCTTGCACATGGTCGATCCACCTTCCTGGAGTCAATCCCTGGTATTCCCTGACCACATCTCTCCACTCAACTCCATCTCCCACACTTTAAGGTGTGATTTCCAAGCATGGAGCCACCTGGCCTCTGCTGGGTATGGTTTTCCTCACTACATTTTTAAAAAAATAAAACCCCATTGAAGAAGAATGTTTAAAATAAATACTAGGCATTATTTTCAGTGGTTCTTACCTGGTAAAGTGACTATTATCATCAGGAGATGAGAGGTAGCAGAAGCCCTGGAAGGTTGGCTATATGGAGGGAATTTCTGTCATAAATGTCTGCTTTACACTGAAACACCTTTGCTTCTCGATTGGTGACATCATGGACCAGGAGTTAAGATAGAAATGAAAAAAGACCATGAAACCTTTATCTTTCTTTGGAACTGGATTGAGGAATGCCCCCATTCAATAGTGTCATTATGAGTGATTTGAAGAAGCTGATGAAAATCTTGAGATAAGGTCAGCTAGAACAGTCACGTGATGGTGAGAGGGAACTGGAGGGGTAAGTAGTTGACCCTCACGAAGCAATACAGTGGTTAACTTCACTTGTGGTTGGTGGCTGTTTAGATGCATTTATAGACTTGAATCTGCAGGCAAAAAGCAGACATACCGCCTAAGGTGCTTACCAGATCAGATGTTTACAATCCATTTTTCCTGGTCACCCTCTTTTCTCACGTTTTCATACATTAGGGAAATCACTATTTATGGGGAGGAGTTGATTCCATTGTAAACTATCCCAAATTCTGATCTCAATATTCAAGTGTTGGTCCTTGTCTAATATTATTTATAGTGACTAAATGAGTAGTATTGCTCTGTGTAGACATCTGCTACAGAACAATATTGGGATCTTCCTAGCTCCTCTGTCCCCATACACTTAAGTGACTAAGTAACTCTCAATTACTGGGCTTCTGCTTTTCAGAAGACTAAGTGGCCCAAGCCATGACCACATTCAGCCTCTCTCTTTCTAAAGCATGTACATGGAGGCCAGCTCATGTTGATTCTTCTGCTTTTTGGCCTTGACTAATGATATAGGAGTTGTGTTCTCCAGATGACCCATCCGAAGACAAGTCTATGTCAGAGAGTAACTAACTTAATTAGGTAGAGATGAGGCTATGTGTCCTGAGGGATTCAGAATGACACACAACTCAACACCATTGATGCTTCATGAGTCCAGGTAAAGAAAGAGGATGCACTGTGATGGACACATTCTGAGACAAACCCTGGTTACTGGCCTGTGTCCCATTCCCTTCTGACAGTCAATATATGTGCAACAATCAACTATGGTAGTGGAGAAGAGCTCCCGCTGGTAGTTGACCCAGTTCACTTTCTCCAGCCTCATAGTGGGTTCCCCAGAGGAGGGTCTCCGCTGCACAGTGCCATCGAGGTCCATGCCAGCCACAACTCTGGCTTCACTTGGCTCTGTGGGATATGCCACCAAGCTCACAGGTGGGGCCTTCTGCCTGCCCACCCTCCACAGACTCAGCAGCCCTCCTTCCCACATGGCTGGCTGCTGGCTCTTGGCAGACACAGCCACTCAGCTAGCTGCCACTGACAGACGTTTAGGGAGAAAAAAGTGCTTCAAGTCAATGAAAAAATCTTCTAAATACAGTGAAATTTAATTCATTAAGACTGACTAGTTGATGACAATTCTGAGCTGGCTGTTTACTTCTACGCCACCCCCAGAAAAAGATCTTCTAAACACTTAGAAGAATCAGCATATAATCAAGACAGAAAAAAGAACAGGAGAATCTGTTTAAATATCATGTGATTTGCCCTTAATTTTAGCAATCTGTGGAACTGGCCATTTCCTAAAAACATTGATTTGGGAAAACATCAGATAATATTTTGCTAGAACAAACAGAATAGGCATGTGGGCCTGATCACAATGAAACCATGCTATTATGAACTCGTTATGCTTTCAAAATTGAGACTTTCACAGTTCAAGATAGACTTTCTTGCCCTATACATCTTTTCCAAATAAATGTGTGTTTTGAACAGGGGACCTAATTAGATCTTTGTTCACAATCACTTGTGACAAAAAGATATATCTATGCATACATACATACATATATCAGTGTGTGATTGGGTATATATGTATACCCATATATATTAAAACTCTAAATGTAAATCTGGCTCACAGACAGGAAATTCAACATGTGTAGAAATATAGACATTTATTAAACAAACAAAAACTCTCCCTGCACAGGATCTCACCTGGGTGTGTTTCCTGGGCAACACAGAGACTAAGGAGCAACAGCATCCTAGGGTGCTCAGCGTCATGTGTGGGAAAAAGAGCTTTGCAGTCACAATTATCTAGGGCAACGTGGTTGACCTCTCAATTTTATATCTTGGAACCAGGGGGATAATAAAAGCACATGACTTATTGCAGTGCTGAAATGACTAAATGTATAGCCCATGCCAAGGGCTTAGCCTGTCTGGGGAGGGAAAGTTCCCAGCAAAGTTAGGTATTGAGAGGAACTTAGTGAAAACAGAAAGGAGGCAAAAATAAGAGCTAAAGAAAACAACAACTAAAAACAGAATTGGCATGTAAATCTAAGTAGGATCTAAGTGAGTTTTTTTGGTGGGGGGTCACACCCGGCGATGCACAGGGCTTACTCCTGGCTCATGCACTCAGGAATTACTCCTGGCGGTGCTCAGGGGACCATATGGAATGCTGGGAATTGAACCTGGGTTGGTCGTGTGCAAAGCAAACGCCCTACCCACTGTACTATCGCTCCAGCCCCTCTAAGTGAGTTTTCAGATTGTTTTTCCTTGATGAGGAAATTCAGTCTTCAACTTTTACACACACACACACACACACACACGTTATAAAGACAGATTGATTGATCACAGATTGATTAGACACACAAATATGCTTTCAACTTTTTTTTTCCTTTTTGGGTCACACCTGGCAATGTTCAGGGGCTACTCCTGACTCTGCACTCAGAAATGACTCCTGGTGGTGCTTGGGGGACCATGTGGGGTGCTGGGGATCAGGCCTGGGTTGGCCGTGTGCAAGGCAAATGTCCTACCCGCTGTATTATCACTCTGGCTCCCGCTTTCAACTTTGAGATATGAGATAATTATACTTAATGTTTTAAAAGTTTGGGCTGGAGTGATAGCACAGTGGGTAGGACATTTGCCTTGCATGCGGCCGACCCGGTTTGGATTCCTCCACCCCTCTCAGAGAGCCCACAGGCTACCGAGAGTATACCGCCTGCACGGCAGAGCCTGACAAGCTTCCCATGGCATATTTGATATGTCAAAAACAGTAACAACAAGTCTCACAATGGAGACGTTACTGGTGCCTGATCGAGCAAATTGATGAACAACGGGATGACAGTTTTAATAGTTTAAAATAGGCCTGGAGAAGACCAAAAAAAAAAAAAGTACAGTGGGTAGAGCACAAATCTCCAGCGCCCATATGGTTCCCTGAGCTCCACAGGGTGTGATCTCTGAGCACAGAGGCAAGTAAGTCCTGAGCACTGCTGCATGTAGCCCTCACAAAAAAAGCATGTCTGGAGATATAGTACAAAGAATAAGGTGCTTTCCTGGCACAGGGCATATCCAGATATAATCTATGACACCACATATGGCTCTCCTTTTTCTTTAAAAAGAAAGGTTTTCTTAGCTCACTGTGGTCACCACTGCCTCTAGCTACAAACTAAGAAATGGTACTAAAAGGGTATAAATTCCATGTTCTCAATGATAAGGCATGCCTTCTGTTTAAAATTGCCCTAGAATCATAAAACTCTGCTCACAGGTCAATGGTATAATTTTTAAATTGAATGCCCATAGGATAAATAATTATCTTGAGCAAATTCCTTAATAAACTTTCTCAAAACTGGTTTCTTTTAGGTGGCCAAAGAAATAGTACAGTGGGCAAAGAACTTCACTTGCATGAAGCTGACCTGGGATAGATCCTTGGCATTTCATAATGTCCCACGAGCCCTCCAGGAGTGATTCCTGAGTTCAGATTCCTGAGAAGTGCTGAGTGTGTCCAAAAACTAAATAAAAACAAAACAAAACAAAAAAAGGCCAAACAACTTGTTAATTTCCTCTGTCTTAGACCAGGTCTGGATTTCTCGGCACCCCATATGGTCCCCTGAGCACTGCCAGGATGATTCCTGAGTGCAGAGTCAGGAGTAACCCCTGAACCAAGGTGGGTGTCCCCTCCCCCACAAAAAAAACCAGTGGAGCAAATAGAAACTAAAAATATCCTTATTATTCTTGTGCATTGCAAGACTCACTAGAGATTTGCCAACCTCTTTTCTTGTTCTTCTCCATCAAGAACTACAGCAAGAACTCTTCGTACCTCTGGAAAACCTCAAGAGATATTGGTCTATGCAGCAGAAACCCTGCCTTTGAATGAGACAGAGAGACCCATAAAGCAAAGATCTTGTTCTGTATAAATATGTCAACAAACCTACAAAGTTTTTCCTGAATCCTAGAAAGTGGAGCCAAATGTTCAGTGGGAAACAAGCACCACTCCCGACTTGCCTTTCTAGGCTAAACCATGTGCGTCTCCACTCCTAATAAATGGGATAGAGAACAGGAAAGGAGTTTGGCAAATCTCTAGTTATTCTTGCAGTGCACCAGAATAATAAGGATATTTTTAGCTTCTATTTGCTCCACTATTTTTGGGGGGACACACACCCACCTAGGTTCAGGGGTTAGTCCTGACTCTGCACTCAGGAATTATCCTGGCAGTGCTTAAGGGACCATCTGGGGTGTCTAGAATCAAACCTGTGTTGGCTGCATGCAAGGAAAGCCCCCAGCCTACTGTACTATCTCTCCATCCTCTCATTTTTGCTTTCGAAAAAAACCATCTAATTCTCTTGCCACCAGATAGTCTCATCATTGGCCACCATTCAGATCCTTCAGATCTCCCCTCTGCTTCTCCCAGAAGGGAGCATAACATGAGGC
This sequence comes from Sorex fumeus, assembly GCF_029834395.1. NCBI lineage: Eukaryota > Metazoa > Chordata > Mammalia > Eulipotyphla > Soricidae > Sorex > Sorex fumeus. The sequence goes on from NW_026606188.1 coordinate 18,847,329, forward strand.
CCCCATAGCTATGCCACTGGACTCCGTGCCAGGATGTTCCACTTGAGGCACCCCAAAGGGGGCAGGTGAGAGCCCTCCCAGCCCCAAAGGACCCAACCCTGGCAGCCAACCTCTACAACGCAACAACTGACACGCTCAAGGCCGCTCCCAACAGCTCGGGCTGAGCCTCACATATGAGTGAACATATTCTTGGACACATCATAAAACAATGCCTACCTATTCTCCATAATTACCACACCATATTTGATGGGGTTAAGATAGTAGGCAACAAATAATAGAAGAAATATATATATATGGGTTGGAGCGATAGCACAGCAGGTAAGGCGTTTGCCTTGCAAGCAGCCAATATAGCTGACCTGAGTTCGATTCCTCCACCCCTCTCAGAGAGCTTGGCAAGCTACCAAGAGTATCTCGCCCACACAGCAAAGCCTGGCAAGCTCCCCGTGACGTATTCAATCTGCCAAACACAGTAACAACAAATCTCACGATGGAGATGTTACTGGGCCCGCTCAAGCAAATCAATGAATAACGGGAGGACCGTGACCATGATACACACACACACACACACACACACACACACACACACACACACATATTTCCAGCCGAAGAACTCCACATTGGGATCCATGGCCTAGAATGGAATGAATAGGGTGAGAGACTGAGTTCATCATGTCACCAAGACCATTCATGGTAACTCACAGTTCCAGAAAGTCGAATTTAAACGTTGGACATGATAGTCTCCTGGTGGATGGTAGCACAACGAAATGGACCACATCATATTCAATTGATGGTTTTGCCCGACCGATGTTGCTGTTGTCCCAAAATTCCAAATGGGATCGGACCACTGTCTCCTTCATACAAAATTCGACTTCATGGAGTGGGGAGAAAGGGGTACAAAGTTTAAGAAGAGAACTCCCAGAATGACCACCAACTGGGAGCTCTTTGGCACTATTGTGGCAACATGGGAAGATGCCATCCTTGACAACATTAATGAAGAATATGATCGATTGGTTCAGCACCTCCATGATTGTGAGAGATAGCCACCAAAAGACGCCTGCCTTCAAAACCTCTTGATTTTATTCGCCAACGTGGCTTAGCACAAGCCTCAGGAAACCACAAGCAAATGTCCAAGCTCGCAAAGCAGTGTAGAGAAGCGATAAAGGAAGACCTCAAAGAGAAAAGGGCAGCAGTGCTGGCAGATGTGGTAGAAGCTGGGAAAAGTATTCGCAAGGTCCTCCTGTCCTTTGCCAACTACAAAACCAAGATGACTGCTCTCCAACGTCCTGATGGATCTATCACATCTTCCAAAGGGCAATGGAGAAGATTATCCATGACTTCTACTCGGATCTCTTTGATAGTCATGTCCACCTGTCCACATACCAAATTTCGCAGGATGGATATGTCATTCCCAATGTTCTCCCTTCCGAAATCCAACACGCCATTTCGTCAGTAAAGAAGCAAACAGCACCTGGCCCACACAAGGTCAGACCCGAACAACTGAAGAACCTGCCATCAGTACTCATCAATACACTGGCTCGGCTCTTCACATGCTACCTCTCTGAATGCAAGTTTCCATCCCAATGGAAAACCAGTAGAACTGTACTACTGTACAAGAAGGGAGACATCCATGACATTGGCAACTATCACCTGATCTGCTTGTTTTCTGTCATCTACAAACTGTTCACTCGAGTCATCCTGAATAAGAATGGCAGTACACCTGATGAAGGACAACCATGGGAGCAAGTCAGGTTGCAAAAAGGATTCAGCACTTTCGACCATATCCACACGATAACCAAGCTCATTGAGGTTTCTCAGGAGTTCAAGATGCCGCTCTGTCTAACGTTCATTGATTTAAAGAAGGCCTTTGATTCTGTTGAGATTGAAGCAGTCATCGAAGCCCTAGCCAAACAGAGCATTCAATGTCAATACATCAGGATCCTCTGTGAGCCGTATTATAGATTCACTACCAGGATCTCACCATTCTACAAGGAAGTGATCATCCATGTCAAGAGAGGGGTTTGGCAGGGTGATACTGTTTCACCGAATCTCTTCAGTGCCACCCTTGAGAACGTCATGCATCATGGGAGTGAAGATAGGTGGTCGGCAACTACACCACCTCCACTTTGCTGATGACATCATTCTAATAACACCAAACATTAGCCAAGCAGCACAAGTGCTGGCCAACTTTGACCATGAGTGTGGAAAGGTTGGACTACAGCTGAATCTCACGAAGACAATGTTTATGAGAAATGGTCTCGTTCCTGACATTCCGTTCGCTCTCAATAGAACGAACGAACGAATGCAGCAGTTATGTGTACCTAGGTTGAGAAGTCAACATGAAGAATGACCTTGCACCTGAGCTGCGCAGGAGGAAGAGAGTGGCTTGGAACACCTTCAAGAGCGTCGAAGGAATAGCAAAGAGAATGAAGAACTTCTGGCTCCGGGCACATCTCTTCAATTCCACTGTTCTTCCTGCATTAACAAAGACCTGGGCCCTACGAAAACAGGATGAGAACACTATTTGGGTCTCCTAAAGAGGCATTGAAAATTCTATGCTTGGAGTATCATGCTCCTCTCAAGTGAGAGAAAGAATCCGGAGTTCTGACCTTCATTGATGATTAAGATTCAGGGATGCTGTCTTGTTTGCCAAGACATCGAAAATCAGATGGGCTGGACACATATTGCAATTTGGAGACAACCACTGGACTAGAGCCATTACCGACTGGATTTCACGAGGACATCAAAAGATCATGTGGCCGCCCACCTACCAGATGTTTAGACTTCTTCATCAAGACCCTGAATGATTGGTTTGAGGCTCTTCGTGTTCCTGGAGTGAGCAGACACCATTGGTCTACACTAGCATGCGACAGCGATGAATGAAGACATTACTGGTGCCTGCTCGAGCAAATCGATAAGTAACGGGATGTCAAGTGATCAAGTGATCCATATTTTCATATTTATATACCAAAGGATATAGGATATCAATATGTTAGTGATATCCTATAGAATGTTTCAATGACTCTTGCCAAAATAGAACAATCTTTACACTGTTTCCTATATGAACACTTTTTTGTAAGCATGTTCAGCAGTTCTTCACCACGGTCCCGGACCTCCCATTGTTCATTGATTTGCTCGAACAGGCCCAGTAACGTCTTCATCGTGAGACTTGTTGTTACTGTGTTTGGCGTATTGAATATGTCACGGGTAGCTTGCCAGGATTTGCCATGCAGGCGAGATACTCTTGGTAGCTTGCCAGGCTCTTCGAGAGGGGCAGAGGAATCGAACCCAGCTTGGCCGGGCCAGCTGCGTGCAAAGCAAATGCCAAATGCCCTACCGCTGTGCTATCGCTCCAGCCCAGTTCTTCATAACAGACAATAAATACAAAATATATTATTTCGGTTGTGTTTTGGGACTGGGATTGGGGCTTGGGATCGAAACATTCCCAATTTGGTGGTGGGAAGGTGTACTGGTGGTGGGATTGGTGTTTGAATATTAAATGTAATCAAACATTGCGAACTAACTTATAAAATAGAAAATATTTTTTAAAAAAGAAAAAATCTAATTCTCTCTAAGATTTCTCATGTTACTAGATTTGTTTGTTTTCTCACCACATTAAAAAAAAAAACACAGGTCAACCTATACCTTCGGAGAGGGTGCATTAGCAGTTTCATAGTACATTCAGGCTTCCTGACACCCCAAAATTGCTGTTGTGCCTTTAGCCAGCCCCCAACAATTTGGGACCAAGTTTACCAACAAATTAAATGGACAAAAGTTAGGTATGTGGGAGCCACACCCACAAACCACCTCCCACAAACCATCCCAGCTATACAAGCTCATTTATTGGCCTTATTTCAGAGACCCATAAATCTCAAAAAGATCAAAAGACGCAGTTAGGGCCAGTGGCACGGAGAATGTGGGTGAGCAGGCACACCCTACAGGGCTTATGCCAATAGTATATTTCTCTGGAAACAAGGGCCATGATCGAAAGACACACAAAAGTCAGGTTGACTTCACTGGAGTCCCTCGGACAGGGAAGGCGACATTTCTCCGTCTGTCCCCTAAAAATCCTGGCAGCCACCAACTTCCAGAACCCAATGAAAAGTGCAGGATTTCTTCACTGGGGCATCTTGGGGTTTGGGAGGTGGTAGGGTAAGTTTTCCTCCCTGCCCCAAGCAGAAGCCCAGCAGCTGAAAACCTTCAGAACCCAACTGCTGCCGTGCTCAAGGCCACTCTCCACACACTCGGACCGGCCTCCCCCAAGATGGGATGAACCTCACCAGAGAGCAGACCGGCAGGAAAATTCAGGTATTCGGGAACCCGTGGCTGAGATCTCCAAGCCCTCTTGGATCAGGACTGGGCCTCCTCCCCCCAGGTCCCCAGTTTTTCAGTAGCTTGGCAGTCACACCCACAAATTCCACTTCCACCTCCCCTCCACGCCAGATAATCTCATCAACAGTCAAGACCCAGAGACTATAAACTAAAGCTCCCGGAAGATAATGACACAGAATTTCCTAGGCATTATATTCTATCCATAACAAGAAATACAAAACAAATAGTCTAGCATTGCCTTTTCGGCAGGTTTGAGTGATGGTGGGACTGGTGTTAAAAAATCGAATAACCAAAGTAGAGAGAGTATGGGGGAAATATTCTGCCACACAAGCAAAGGAGAAGTTGGAACGGGGGTCGTGGGGGAAATACTGGGGATTTTGGTGGTGAAAATGTGCACTGGTGAAGGGATGGGTGATTGTATGATTGAAGCTCAAACATAAAAGCTTTGTAACTGTATCTCATGGTGAATCAATAAAAAGGGGAAAAATAAATAAAGGTAAAGGTAAAGGCCCTCCCGTTGATCATCGATTTGCTCGAGCGGGCCCAGTAACGTCTCCATTGGAGACTTTGTTGTTACTGTGTTTGGCATATCGAATACTCTCGGTAGCTTGCCGGGCTCTCCGAAATAAATAAATAATAAAATAAAATTAACATTCTGAATAATAAGAAAAAGTAATGTGGAGTTCTTTTCCAATTCAATCAGCTTAATCAATGCCTGAATAAATAGCAATCACTTAATCACTTAACTTCCCGTTAGTCATCGATTTGCTCGAGCGGGTGCCAGTAACGTCTCCATTTGTCCCTGTCGCGTGCTAGTGTAACCCAATGGCATCTGTTCGTTCTGGGATCATGAAGAGCCTTAAACCAATCGTTCATGATCTTCACGAAGAAGTCTGACCATCTGGTAGGTGGGCAGCCACGTGGTCTTTTGACATCCCGTGGAATCCAGTCGGTAACAGCTCTAGTCCAGCGGTCGTCTTTAAATTTCATTACGTGACCAGCCCATCTGATTTTTGACACCTTGGCAAATGAGACAGCGTCCCTGATTCTTGATCCTCGACGGATGTCAGAACTCCGGATTTTTTCTCTCATTTGAGTAAAACGTGATATTCCAAGCATAGCTCTTTCTATTCTTCTTTGGGAGACCTGAATAGCATTCTCATCCTGTTTGCGTAGGACCCAGGTCTCTGAGGCATATGTTAATGCAGGAAGAACAGTGGAATCAAAGAGATGTGCCCGGAGCCGGAGGTTCTTCGTCCTCTTAGCTATTTCTTCGACGTTCTTGAAGACGTTCCAAGCCACTCTCTTCCTCCTGCACAGCTTGGGTGCCAGGTCATTTGTCATGTTGACTTCTCGACCTAGGTACACATAGCTGTTGCATTCGGAGATGGTCGTTCCGTTGAGAGCGAATGGGGCATCAGGAACGAGGCTGTTTCTCATAAACATTGTCTTCGTAAGATTCAGCTGTAGTCCTACCTTTCCACACTCACGGTCAAAGTCGGACACTACCTCCACTACCCAGCCGTCGCCACACTTCAGGATGCTTTCCGGACCCACACGGCCGCACGACACATCATAAGACACTAAATACCCATCTTCAGAAATTGTCGTACCATATTTGATAGGGTTCAAATATGGTAACACCTACAAGGGTGATTAGAGGTCGCCCCAAAAGCATCTATCCCTCTCGGAAAGACTGGCAAGCTACCGAGAGTATTCTGCCCGCACGGAAGATCCTGGCAAGCTATCCGTTGTGTATTCGATATGCCAAAACCAGTAACTACAACTGGTCTCATTCACCTGCCCCTGAAGGCTTCGCCGACATGGCAGCACTGAGAAGAATGAGAAAGGAGAGGCCGACAAAATCTTAAGGCCGAACTAGGCCGCCACAACGAAGGAAGACAAAAATGATCGTCTGTACTTTCAATGCACGTACGCTAGCATCAGATGCATCCATTGAGGACCTGATGGTACGAGCATGAATGATCAAGTACGACATCATTGGTCTGACCGAGACAAGAAGGCACGAATCTCACCATGCCGTTTTCGACACTGGAGAAGAATTGTTCCTCGGAACATGCAATAAAAGAGGTGTTGGAGGCATCGGTGTCCTTGTCAACACAAACTTGGCCAAGAGCATTGATTCATTCGAATGCCTAACAACCCGAATCGGACGTTTACATTTGAATAGATGTGGCTCACTGTCTGCAGTTTCTATCTTTGTTGTCTACGCACCAACATCTCATTATGATGAAAGAGAAATCGAGAAGTTCTACATGGAGCTAGAGACGTTCTATAAAGAAGACCACACCTTCTACAAGATCATTGTGGGTGATTTTAATGCCAAGATAGGACCGAGAAGATCAGCTGAAGAACTTCACATCGGGACCCATGGCCTAGAATGGAACGAACAGGGTGAGAGACTGTCTGAGTTCATCATGTCAACCAAGACCATCCATGGTAACTCACAGTTCCAGAAGGCAGAATCTAAACGATGGACATGGGAGTCTCCCGGTGGACGATTCCACAATGAAATAGACCACATCATATTCAATCGACGGTTTTGCCTGACCGATGTCGCTGTTGTCCCAAAATTTCGAACGGGATCGGACCACCGTCTCCTTCGTGCAAAATTCTACTTCACAGAGCGGGGAGAAAGGGCTGCAAAGTTCAAAAAGAGAACTCCCAGAATGACCACCAACTGGGAACTCTTTGGTACTATTGCGGCAACATGGGAAGATGCCATTGTTGACAAGATTGACGAGGAATACGATCAACTGGTTCAGCACCTCCATGAATGTGCGAGGAACGCCAAGAGAGAGATAGCCACAAAAAAACGCCTGTCTTCGAAAACTCTTGAGCTTATTCACCAACGTGGTTTGGCGCATGCCTCAGGCAACCGGAAGCTAACGTCCGAGCTCGCAAAGCAGTGCAGAGATGCGATCAAGGAAGACCTCAAAGAGAGAAGAGCAGAAGTACTGGTAGATGCGGCAGAAGCCGGGAAAAGTATTCGTAACGCCCGCCTGTCCTTCGCCAACTACAAGACCAAGATGACTGCCCTCCGACGTCCTGATGGATCCATCACATCCTCCAGAACGGCAATGGAGATTATCCATGACTTCTACTCAAATCTCTTCGATAGCCATGTCCACTTGCCGACATACCAAATTCCACAGGATGGATATGTCGTTCCCAACGTTCTCCCTTCCGAAATCCGACACACCATTTTGTCAGTAAAGAAACAAACAGCACCCGGCCCAGACAAGGTCAGACCTGAACACCTGAAGAACCTGCCGTCAGTACTCATCAATACACTGGCTCGGCTCTTCACTCGCTACCTGTCTGAATGCAAGTTTCGGTCCCAATGGAAAACCAGCAGGACCGTACTACTGTTCAAGAAGGGAGACATCCATGACATTGGCAACTATCGCCCGATCTGCCTATTGTCTGTCATCTACAAGTTGTTCACTCGAGTCATCCTAAATAGGATTGGCAGAACACTAGATGAAGGACAACCATGCGAGCAAGCAGGGTTCCGCAAAGGATTCAGCACCATCGACCATATCCACACGATAACCAAGCTCATTGAGGTTTCTCGGGAGTTCAAGATGCCACTCTGTTTAACATTCATTGATTTAAAGAAGGCCTTTGATTCTGTTGAGACAGAAGCGGTCACTGAAGCCCTAGCCAATCAGGGCATTGAAGCCCAATACATCAGGATCCTCCGTGAGCTGTCTTGCGGATTCACTACCAGGATCTCATCATTCTACAAAGAAGTGATCGTTGATGTCAGGAGAGGGGTTCGGAAGGGGGATACCATTTCACCGAAACTCTTCAGTGCCACCCTCAAGAACATCATGCGACGACTGGAATGGGAAGGAATGGGAATGAAGATAGATGGTCGGCAATTACACCACCTCCGCTTTGCTGATGACATTGTTTTAATAACACCAAACATCAGCCAAGCGGCACAAATTCTGCCCGACTTTGACCGTGAGTGTGGAAATAGCAATAGTTCTAAATTAAAAAAAAAAAAAAGAACCCCCCCACATTATTAATTTATTTATTTAAGTTTTAAAATTTTAAAAATTTTATTGAATCACCGTGAGATAGTTACAAGCTTTCATGTTTGGGTTACAATTACTCAATGATCAAACACCCATCCCTCCACCAGTGCACATTCCTCACCACCAATATCCCCGGTATACCCTCCTTTCCCACCCTCTCCCTGCCTCCATTGCAGACATGATTAAACATAATCTTTCTCTACTTTTGGGCATTATGGTTTGCAATACAGATTCTGAGAGGTTATCATGTTTGGTCCTTTATCTACTTTTTGCGCACATCACAGGAGCCCCTTTAGTCCTTCTTTTAGGTTTGGTTTTGAATCTATGAAGTTCCTGAGCTGTTGTTAATCTACAGAGTGGTGAATTGTTCCTTCGAGCTTGAGTAAGAGTTTAGCTGGATAAAGTATTCTTGGTTAGGCGTTCATTTAATTCAATTTTTTCACTATGTCCCACCATTGTCTTCGGGCTTGGAGGGTTTCTTCTGAAAGGTCTGCCATAAATCTCAGGGGTGCTCCTTTGTATGTGATTTCCTTCTTTGACTTTGCTGCTTTCTGTATTGTGTCTATCTGCGGCATCCATCATTCTGACTATGATATGCCTTGGAGTGCTTCTATTAGGGTCTCTTTTAGCTGGCACCCTTCTGGCTCCTTGGATCTGGATGTCTGCATTCTCTAACTCTGGGAACTTTTCAGCAATGATTTCTTTAGCTGTGGCTTTTTCATTGGGGTTGCCTCCCTGTCCTTCTGGTCCTTCTGGTACTCCGATGATGATGCTAATGTTGTTCCTTTTGGCATCATCCTCTAGGTCTCTGATTTTCCTTAGAGCTAATTTGAGGTCTTGTCCCCATTGTTTGTTGTTTCCTGTATGATTTCTGCAGTTCATCTTCCAGGTCACTGATACTGTCTTCAGCTGTAGCCATTCTACTGTTGAAGGCACCCACTGAGTTTTTTTAATTTCATCTAGCGAAACTTTTTTTAGTGACACTTCTGATTGTAGCTTTCTTATTTCTGCTCTCATTTCTTCCTGTATTTTGTTGGCTGTCCATTCCACTGTTTCTTCAATGTCCTCCCTTAATTTACTGGATGTCTGCTCCATTGTTTCTTTGAGTTCCTTGAACATCCTCAGCATTTCATCTCGGAATTCTGTATTGGAGAGATCATATTTGTGGGTAACCCCTGTTGAGGCTTTTGGACTCTTTTTTTCATCTTCTCCTTGTAGTGGAGATTTGTGCTGTTTCTTCATTTTGTAGTGCTTGTATGGAAATGGAACTGTTTAGTTCACTAGCACCACTCCCTCTTATTGCAGAAAAATATTCTGGATGGGCTCAGTCGATGGTGGTCACCTTTGTCCCCTTTTAGGATACTCCTTCCTCTTAGGCATCTCTCTGTGACTTATGATAAGTATCTGGTGAAGCTTTGGAGGATGTGTTTTTTTATGTTGGGCTGGTACAGCTTCTCCTGTGCACTGGTCTTTTGGTGAAATTGGAGTAGGCCAGTGGATTATTGTCCTTTTGTGTTTGAGGTGGCTGGGACGTTTTGCACAGAATTAGGTGATGAAGGGTGGGATGTGAGTCCAGATTGCTGGGGAGGGGGAATATACGAGGGTCACTCTCCACACAGAAGGCCACGCCTGCTTCTGCGGAGGCCACGCCCCTTACAATGGAGGCCACACTTCCACCAGTCAATCCCAGATACTATTCCCTGGATCTGTTGAGCTGTCTGGTGGTGGGGGTTGCGTCGCGGGGCAGGGCAGGAGCGTGGCGGGGCATGTGGGGCAGGGACACGCTGCTGGACAACAAACCTGTAGAGAAGAGTGGTGGGACTGCGACATGAGTGTACTTTTTTCACCACCAATTGTCCTCATTTCCCTCTCGCCCTCCCCCCCACCTACCACTATGGCAGGCACTTCCCCCCCTCTGTGTTTCTCTCTCTCTCTCTCTCTCTCTCTCTCTCTCTCTCTCTCTCCTTTATGGTTTACAATACAGATAATAAAAGGTTATCAGGTATATTCCTTTACCTACTTTCAACACTCAGTTCCTGTCCAAAATGAGCATTTCCAACTATTATTGTCATGCTGATCCCTTTTCTATCCTATCTACCCTTTGCCCCCCACAGGCTCTTGTAGCAAGCTTTCAACCATTGGCCAGTAGAGGAAATAATTAAAAAATATTTTTGTAGTGATATCCAAAATATATAAGGAACTTATATGACTTAATAGCAAAAAAACCCCTTGATATTTATTTATTTTTTGTTTGTTTGCTTGCTTTTTGGGTCACACCTGGCGATGCCTAGGATTTATTTCTGGCTTTGCACTCAGTAATTACTTGTGGCGGTGCTTGGGGGACAATATGGGGTGCTGGGAATAGAACCCGGGTTGGCCACAGGCAAGGCAAATGTCCTACCTGCTGTATTATCGCTCCAGCTTCCAACTTTGATATTTATAATGGTGCATAAACATTTCTCAAAAGACATAAAAATATCACAAAAATATATGAAAAGTTTCTGAACGATGTTAGTGATCAGAGAAATTGAACTCAAAATTGAATTCAAAACCACAGTGAAAATCACCATTTCATTTGATCACTGTATAATTGAAACCCAAGCACAAAAATTTGTAAGTCTACAACTGTACCTCATGGTGTTTCACTAGTAAAAATTAATAAAAAAAAAAAAAACGAAACCTCATGTGAACTAACCAAATATCAGTTTTAACTAAAAGCTACACCAAGTGATCTTAATAAATATCTCTGGCTGTACCAGTCTTTCTATATATTGTAAATACAATAAAAGTATGACTATTCTATTCCAAAAAAAAGAAAAGAAAATCACCATTTCATCTTTAAAACGGTGATTACCAAAGTATTGATGAGAATGTGAAATAAAAGGGAACTCCCATACTCTTGTTGGAGGGAATATAAATTGATCCAGCCACAAAAGAAAATACATGGGCATTCCCTAAAATAAAAATAAAATAAAATAAATAAAACTACCTAGCAGAAGGCTATTGGTCCTTTGGTGGTGGAGATAATGTAATACATTTTTAAAAGGTGTGAAATTGTATCCTTAAAACACTTATAGATTGTAAACTGATGTCATCTCAATGAATAATTAAAAATAAAATTAACATATGATCTAGCTATTCAACCTTTGTGTCCAAAGGAAATAAATAAATATCTTGAAAAAATATCTGCAAGATTCTTTATTTCTAATTGCCAAAATATGAAAGAGAGGGGGTATGGTGCTGCCAGCAAGTCAACCTGTACCTGAAGGACAAGTGCCTTAGTAGTCGGCAAGTGATGGTGCTTTCAGGCTTCCTGATACCCCAAATTGCTGCTGCGCCTTTGGCCAGACCCCAATAACTTGGGGCCAGGTTTACCAAGAAATTAAATGGCCAAAAGTTAGGCATGTGGGAGCCACACCCACAAACCACCTCCAGCTCAGCTTTACAAGCTCATTTATTGGCCTTATTTCAGACACCCATAAAGCTCGAAAGAGATCAAAAGAAGCAGTTAGGGCCAGTGGTGCAGCACCCTATGGGCGAATGGGTGCGCTCTACAGGGCATATGCCAATAGTTTATTTTTCTGGAAAAGATGGAAACAAGAGCCATGATCCAGAGACACACAAAGGAATCTCCAAATCGAGCAGCCTGTTGCAGAGATGTCTCTGGACTTTAAGCCAGGCTGATTTCACTGGGGTGCCTCAGACAGGGGCAGGCATTGTCCCTCAACCTGCCCACTAAAAACCCCAGTGGTCACCGACTTCCAGAACCCAATGAGAAGTGCATGTATGCAGGTTCAGTGACTAAAAGATCCAGGCCTCAAGAGATAGGGGATTGATCAGTCCTCTCATCCCTGCTGTCCACATGGGACCCTGGAGGTCACGCCCACAAACTGCCTCCAGCTGCTACTTAATCTCCTTGGCAGCTATGATCCAGAGACACACACAAGAATCTATGAACAGAATGGTTCGCTGCTGAAATTTCTCCACACCCTAATTATCTAGGATTTTAGAGTTCCAGGCCACACGACATCTTGTACTATTCATAACAAGCAATACAAAAGAGAGTATAAGGGACACGGTCTGCCATAGTGGAAGGGGGAGGGTGGGAGGGTGGGATCCTAGGGACATTGGTGGTGGAGGATGTACACTCATGGAGGGTTGAGTGTCCGATCATGGTATGACTGAAACTCAAACAGTGAAGATTTGTAACTGTATCTCATGGTGATTCACTTAAAAAAAACAAAAACTAATGTGGAGTTAATGTCCAGTTCAATCAGCTTAACCAATGGCTGAATAAACAGCAGTGCTCCTACATTAAAAAAAAATACGAAAGGGGGAAAAATCTAAGTCTGGTAACGAACAAATGAAGAATATATTATACATATGTTATGGAATACTGTTGAGCCATAAAAGGAAGGAAACCTAGGGCCAGGGAAACCTGACTACAGTGGTGGAGTACATGTCTTGCATGTGAGGTCTGGGTTCAGTAGTGAACCCGCAGGCCTTGAGTTGCCTGCACAACACAATTGTTTAAAAAGGAAATATGCTCGTAACAACATGAATGAGTCTGAATTTTATTCTCAGTATCAGATAATGAAATGGGGGATTTCCAGGGCTTGGGAGAAGTGAAAAAGCAGAGATGTTGATCAAAAGCTACAGAAATTTAATTATGAAGAATGAGTTTCCAGAAGTCTGATGGGTGCTGATACTAATTATATTACACTATTAACATGCTAATACTAAATATATTGTATACTTGATATTTTCCAAGAGAATCACTCTTACATGTTCCTACCACACACACACACACACACACACACACACACACACGATAACTATGTGAGATGATATACATGTTAATTAGCTTGATTGTAATAATCATTTCCAATGTGTACATGAATCAAAACATCATTGTACTGCACACATAAAATATAGATTATCCTGTGTCAAAAGTTAATACAGACTGCTTTTCGTGCCCAAAAGAATGGCTTGCTTTGGTTTGGGCTGGAGCAGTAGTACAGCAGGTAGGCTGCTTGTCATGCACACAGCCAACACTGGTTCAATCTCTGGCACCACGTATAGTTCCTGAGCACGGCTAGAAGTGATCCCTGAGTGTAGAGTCAGAAGTTACCCTTGAGCATTGCTGGGAATATCCCCAAAAACAAAAAAAAAATAAAAACAAAACCACAACAATACCCAAATGGTTTGAAGAGAAAAAAACAGGAATTGTGCTCCTACAGGATTCACTAAGTATGTGGACACTTGTACTCTTGATGATAACAAATTTCAATGGAACAGATGGACACTCTGCCTAAAAATAGAAAGAACCCTTCTATGATCCGCCTTTGGGTTTACTGCTTTTAGCAATGGATAGCTATGGATTTGGCAACCTCCTCCTCTTGGACCTATGAGGAGAGACCACGAATCACAGCTGCGGCTTTATGCTTGCTTTGATGAACTTGTGACAGGAGAATAAAGAGGGAAACCATTCCAAGTGGGAAAAGGGATTTGGCAGAAATGCCAAAAGGAAGACAACACCTCTCATCGGAATCTGGAATCTCTGTGACCCCACTGTCTGTGGGTGTGGGCTTAGAAGACACGCAACTGTCTTTAAGTGTCCCCCTCCCCATGCAACCCCCCACACCAGCTGGATGAGCTTAAGCAGGCACGTAGCATATTTGAAGCCCAGATTTCCAGTTTTAAACATGGGGAGCTAACTTATTTCCTCAGAGAGTTAGGATTCAATTTAGATACTGTGGATAAAATGCTTACATAAAATTTGACCAATATATGGTAACAAAAGTATTCCAAGCGTGGCTTGTGACATCAAGTCGATCCTAGGACTGACCCCTCTGTGGACAGAGCCTGGATGTCATGTTTATGTTCTTTAGTCAGACTTTTCAAGTGACAAAAACAAAGTTTACTCAAATGTTCTAAATAATTTTCTGAGCCAAAATAATATTATAAATAACCGAAAAGCTATATCATAATTACTTACTCCTAGGACAGTCACTGAATTCCTGGAGAAGATAATTACCTGCTGGGCATATTGTCAGAGTTGTTCCATTTGTCTGCTTTGTCCCAGTGAGTGTCCAGGTCTCATCAGGATCCTGAATCCACTCAGTGGCCTCATAGATCTCCCCTTGATTGGAGGGCTGAAGAACCCCTAGGCAGAGTCTGAAGGTTGAGGCCCCAAGCTTGCTGAGACCCCCATTATGGGCTGTGAATCTTTATGTATACAAGGGCCCAGGGACTAACATGAAATCTTTGGAGAGGGAAATGTTCCTGGTGGCTTGACTTCTTGCTCCACCCTGCATCACATGCCAGGTGACTGAGGGGTGGGTGTGCTGAACTGTGGCTGGCTTTGGATGCTCACAGGTAAGTTCAAATGGCTCACCTTCCTCCTTACAGAGTGTCTGGGCCACCATAGTGCAGAGAGGGCATCTGAAATAACTGAAAACAAAGGATGGATGATAATTTTTTGGCTAGTACTGGCAAGACAAGCTTCTATAGGTGGGGACGATACTTGATCCAACCATCTCTAAAGCACAGATCTGAAGTTGGTTTTTCACTGGCTACTTTCCAATTTATATACCTTCCCCTTTCCCAGTGAACATTGGTGTCTACTATAATACTCACAGTCTGTGGAATCTGGCAAACTGAATAGCTCAATCATTGATGCGTTGAACTTGAATTAAATTTTTGTAGCATAAGCTATAACCAATTTAGCTACTTAGAGTATTTACAAGTAGAAATACTGGGAGTGGGAAGACCTAATTTTGGTCTTCATATCTGTCTGTATTTGACTCTGTGAACTGGAGCAAATCATATGACTTCCTGCAGCCTTCCTCTGTTCCTTTTAAAAACGAAGTTCTGAAGTAATTGACTGTAAGTTTTCATTCAGAGCCCAAACACAGCTGTTACCAAGATTTTAATATCATCTTACTTTCTGATACACAGACTCAATATGTGTTGAGAATCTACTTAGTGTTTGCTGCTAAGCTTAGGGACCGAGAAAAACGTTTTCTTTTCATGGAACTCTAGCTGAGTGAGAGGGAACCAGACAAATAGCCTGTTTCCACATAAACTGGGTAAATCCTAATCACACTGTGTAAACAGTGCATCATCAAGAGACACAAAAATGGGAATATTGCCCAAGATGGCCAGCACAGACGTCACAGAAAAGGTAATATTTAGACTTGGTAATGAATAGATACAGGAGATTGCCAGGTCAAAAAGGGAGTGATAGATAACACTCCCGCACATTCATTTTCATTTCTGCATAATGTTCCATTTTATGAATGGACAATTGATGGATATGTGAGTACTCTTTGGTTGTTGAAGCACAATATGCTGCTGAGGCTGTAGCATAGGTACTGTAGCCCATGCATGGCTAAGACTGGCAGTGCTGAATATGGAATTTGTTTTTGTTGTTGTTTTGGGGTTTATACCCATCAGTGCTCAGGAATTACTCCTGGTTCTTTGATCAGGGACCACTCCTGGAAGTGCTCAGGGAATAATCTGTGGTACTAGGGAATAAACTTTGGGTCAGCCAAGTGTAAACTAAGTAAATTACTCTCCAGCCCTTATAAAAATGTTTTAAATTTCCCTGGTAATATAATTTTTTGTTAAGTAGCACTTTCCCAACCATCAGAAAGTGCATGTTTTGCTAAAAATAATGGGGGGTGGCAGGGTGGGGGGAACCACATCATTTACTTTGCTTCTTCAGTAATCACTTCTGTGACAACAGTTACCTAGGAATTTGAGGCATGAGGAAGTATGTGCTGAATTTTCCCCTAACCATTTCAGAGAGATAATGCCACATTTGAAATATTTTATTGTGAATACTGGCATTTCATCTTCTGTCACTGTGTTTGCCATTTAATAAATATTTATTCAGCCACTTGTAGCATTACTGATACTTCAGGGACCAAGATACAGAGAGGAGACTGGGAAAGTGACTGACTTCTGGAGGTCATAATTTAATTGAGTAGAGGAGCTGTCTCTCTGTGAAAGAGATATAGTTAAAGTCTTTTGAGAAATTTGAGAGGAAATATTGCATTTTGATAGGGGGTGACTAGATCAGTGGAAAACACAGTGTTAGAAACAGACTTTGGAGAATTGGTAAGATTATGACAATGTAAAAAAGAGATTTTTAGGTAAAGGGAGCTTAATTAAAATAATGTTGCAAGTAGGAATCAGAAGAACTTGTTTGGTAAATAGGGAGCAGTTGAATTGAAGGAGGATTGCCTGAAGATTAAAAGAAGGGGTGTAGGAATTTTGGGTCCAGAGGATCAAGGACTTGACTCTCATGTTTAAGAGTTTGGATTTGATTGATTAGGCACTGAGGAATCTACTGAAAGTGTTTGAGAGGTCTTAGAAAAATAAACTTGACAGTTGTGTGTAGAATGATGATAGTTATAAATTGAAATCAGAGTTGCCCAGGAGAGTTATGGTGGCTGGAGAGATAGTACAGATAGTACAGTACTTGTCTTGCATCCCACTGACCCTAGTTCCATCCTCAGAATCTCATATGGTCTTTCACGCATCATCAGGATTCACTTGGGAGCATAAAGCCAGGAATAGCTTCTGAGTACCAGAGGATATGGTCCAAAACTGTCTTCCCCCACCCCAAAGAAAATTTACTATATAAAATCTATGGCTTTTCAGCTCCTTGACTGTTTTCAGGAAGTAGAGATAGATGGATGGATGGATGGAGGCATGCAAGGCAGGCAGAAATCTAAGATGACACCCAACTTGTATTTTCCTCCAAAGGCTGTATTTCCCCATATTAAATTATAATATAACAATTCTCAGAGCCCAAGATCAAAATGGTTAATTTCTGAATATGTTCAATGAATAAAAATTTAGAAATTTGATACAAAGTCTGTGATTCTGTAGTTCTCTCATAGCATTAGTCAAGTGCTTTTTCAGGTTTACTAGTTCTTACAGTTAAAAAAAGTCACTGTAATTTATTATTACCAGGCTTAGTGCATTTAATGTTTTTACACCCACCTTCCATCATTGTCCATTTCCCTCTATTACCATTGTTCCAGTCTCTTGGCTCCATCCTATCCCTACCCCTACTGTCTGACCACCAAGGTAACCTCAGTTCTCAGATTCTGTTGTCTTTGGGCATCTGTTTGTCCCTTATTATAACTCTTTGTATTCCATGTATGAGAGAGATCATTCTGTGTCTGTCCTTCCTCTTCTGACTAACTTTACTTTACATAATACTCTCCAGATCCATACACAAAGCAGCAAATTGCATGACTTCATATTTTTTATGGTGGAGTAATATCAAGTTGTGTATATGAAGGTCAAGTCCTTTTCCCAGTCATCTGTTCTTGGACACTTGGGCACCCAACTTTTGTGCGTGTATTAGGGAGAATAATGGCATTATTAACAGAATAACAGAAATAAGAATATCAGGAAGGGTATGTGTACTCAAGAGTGAGAGAGAAGAAAGTACCATATATATATATATATATATATATACATATATATATGTCTTTAGGCCACACCCAGTGGTGCTTAGATGTTACTGCTGTCTCTGCTTGTAGGAATTACTCCTGGTGGGAATTAGGAGACACAAGTGAAGGAACCCACTTGGCTGTGTACAAGGCAAGTACTCACTGTACTTGTAGTTCTGGAAATACTAACACTGAATTTGAGTCTCAGGTAATAAAATAAAGGTATTTAGAAAATATTTGGAAATACACGCACACACACACTTATATACATCACTTGTATCACTTGTCACTTGTCTTCTCGTTGCTCATTGATTTGCTCAAGTGGGCACCGGTAATATCTCCATTCATCCCTGTCGCGACCTAGTGTAGCCCAATGGCATCTGCTGTCTCCATTCGTCCCTATCATGACCTAGTGTAGCCCAGTGGCATCTGCTCACTCCAGGAACAAGAAGAGCATCAAACCATTTGTTCAGGATTTTGAAGAAGTTCAACCATGTCGTAGATGGGTGGCCAGTCACTCTTTTGACGTCCCGTGGAATCCAATTGGTAATGGCTCTAGTCCAGTGGTCATCTCCAAATCGCAATACGTGTCCCAGCCCATCTAATTTTTGACACTTTGGCAAACGAGGAAACGTCCCTGATCCTTGATGGTTGACAGAAGTCGGAACCCCAGATTCCTTCTCTCACTTGAGTAAAGTGTGGTACTCCAAGCATAGCTCTTTTGATTCCTCTTTGGGAGACCCGAATAGTGTTCTCATCCTGTTTTTGTAGGGCCCAGGTCTCTGAGGTGTATGTTAATGCAGGAAGAATGGTGGAGTTAAAAAGATGTGCCTGCAGCTGGAGGTTCATCATCTGCTTAACAACTTTTTTGATGCTCTTGAAGGTGTTCCATGCTGCCCTCTTTCTCCTGTGCAGTTCTGGTGCCAAACCGTTCCTCATGTTGAGTTCTCAACCCAGGTACACATAACTGTTGCATTTGGAGATGTTTGTTCCATTGAGAGCAAATGGAACGTCAGGAACTAGTTCACTTCTCACGAACATTGTCTTGGTGAGATTCAGTTGTAGTTCGACCTTTCCACACTTATGGTCGAAGTCGGCCAGCATTTGTGCTGCTTGGCTAATGTTTGGTGTTATTAGAACGATGTCATCAATGAAGCAGAGGTGATGCAGTTGCTGACCATCTATCTTCACTCCCATTCCTTTCCATTCCAGTCATCGCAAGACATTCTTGAGGGTGGCACTGAAGAGTTTCGGTGAAATTATATCACCCTGCCGAACCCCTTTTTATGTTGATGATCACTTCCTTGTAGAATGGTGAGATCCTGGTGATGAATCTGTAATACAGCTTTTGGAGGATCCCAATGCATTGAGTTTGAACGCCCTGTTTGGCTAGGGCTTTGGTGACCACTTCAGTCTTAACAGAATCAAAGGCCTTTTTTAAATCAATGAATGTTAGACAGAGCGGCATCTTGAACTCTCACAAAAACCCAATGAGCTTGGTCACCATGTGGATTTGGTCCATCACACTGAATCCTTTTCAGAATCCAGCTTGCTTGCATGGTTGTCCTTTGTCTAGTGTTCTGCCAATTCATTCAGAATGACTCGAGTGACAACAGACAACAGGCAGATTGGGTGACAGTGCCAGTGTCGTGGATGTCTCCCTTCTTGTACAGCAGAAGGGTTCTGATGGCTTTCCACTGGGATGGAACCTTGCATTCACACAGGTAGCATGTGAAGAGCTGAGTGAGTGTATTGACTAGTACTGACAGCAGATTCTTCAGGTGTTAGGATCTGACCTTGTCTGGACCGGGTGCTGTACGCTTCTCTACTGATGAAATGGCATGTTGGATTTTGGAAGGGAGAATGCTTGGAATGACATATCCATACTGTGGAATTTGGTATGTGGGCAGGTAGATGTGGCTATCGAAGAGATCCGAGTAGAAGTCGTGGATAACCTTCTCCATTGCCCTTCTGGAAGATGTGATAGATCTATCAGGACGTTGGAGGGCAGTCATCTTGGTCTTATAGTTAGAGAAGGACAGGTGGGCGTTTTGAATACTTTTCCCGTCTTCTGCCGCATCTGCCAACACTGCTGCTGTTCTCTCTTTGAGGTCTTCCTTTAGGTCACTTGATCACTTGACTTCCCATTAATCGTCAATTTGCTCGAGTGGGCGCCAGTAACGTTTCCATTTGTCCCTGCCGTGTGCTAGTGTAGCCCAATGGCATCTGTTCGTTCTAGGAACACGAAAAGCCTCAAACCAATCGTTCATGATCTTAATGAAGAAGTCTGACCATCTGGTAGGTGGGCAGCCATGCGGTCTTTTGACATCCCATGGAATCCAGTTGGTAATGGCTCTAGTCCAGCGGTTGTCTCTAAATCTTATTACATGACCAGCCCATCTGATTTTTGATGCCTTGGCAAATGAGACAGCGTCCCTGATTCTTGATCGTCGATGGAAGTTGAAACTCTGAATTTTTTCTCTCATTTGAGTGAAATGAGATACTCCAAGCACAGCTCTTTCCATTCCTCTTTGAGAGGCCCGAATAGAGCTCTCATCCTGTTTGCATAGGGCCCAGGTCTCTGAGGTGTTTGTTAACGCAGGAAGAACAGTGGAATCAAAGAGATGTGCCCAGAGCTGGAGGTTCTTCATCCTCTTAGCTATTTCTTCGACGCTCTTGAAGGTGTTCCAAGCCACTCTCTTTCTCCTGCACAGCTCAGGTATCAGGTCATTTGTCATGTTGACTTCTCGACCCAGGTACACATAACTGTTGCATTCGTAGATGGTCGTTCTGTTGAGAGCGAATGGAGCATCAGGAACGAGGCTGTTTCTCATAAACATTGTCTTCGTAAGATTCAGCTGTAGTCCGAGCTTTCCACACTCACGGTCGAAGTCAGCCAGAATTTGTGCCGCTTGGCTAATGTTTGGTATTATTAAAACAATGTCATCAGCAAAGCGGAGGTGTTGTAGTTGCCGACCATCTATCTTTACTCCCATTCCTTCCCATTCCAATTGTCTCATGATGTTCTCGAGGGTGGCACTGAAGAGTTTTGGTGAAATGGTATCACCCTGCCAAACCCCTCTCTTGACATCAATGATCACTTCTTTGTAGAATGGTTAGATACTGGTAGTGAATCCGTAATACAGCTCATGAAGGATCCTGATGTATTGAGTTTGAATGCCCTGATTAGCTAGGGCTTCCATGACCGCTTCCGTTTCAACAGAATCAAAGGCCTTCTTTAAATCAATGAACATTAGACAGAGCGGCATCTTGAACTCCCGAGAAACTTCAATGAGCTTGGTTATCATGTGGATATGGTCGATGGTGCTGAATCCTTTGTGGAACCTGGCTTGCTTGCATGGTTCCCCTTCATCTTGTGTTCTGCCAATCCTATTCAGGATGACTCAAGTGAACAGCTTGTAGATGACAAACAATAGGCAGATCGGGTGATAGTTGCCAATGTCGTGGATGTCTCCCTTCTTGTACAGTAGTACAGTCCTGCTGGTTTTCCACTGGGACGGAACATTGCATTCAGACAGGTAGTGTGTGAAGAGTCGAGCCAGCATATTGATGAGTACTGACGGCAGGTTCTTCAGTTGTACAGGTCTGACCTTGTCTGGGCCGGGTGCTGTTTGTTTCTTTACTGACAAAATGGTGTGTCGGATTTTGGAAGGGAGAACGTTGGGAACGACATATCCATCCTGTGGAATTTAGTATGTCGGCAGGTGGACATGGCTATCGATGAGATTTGAGTAGAAGTCATGTATAATCTTCTCCATTGCCCTTCTGGAAGATGTGATAGATCCATCAGGACATTGGAGGGCAGTAATCTTGGTCTTGTAGTTGGCGAAGGAAAGGCGGACGTTAAGAATATTTATCCCGGCTTCTGCTGCATCTACTAGCACTTCTGCTCTTCTCTCTTTGAGATCTTCCTTGATCGCATCTCTGCCCTGCTTTGCGAGCTCAGACGTTCGCTTGTGGTTGCTTGAGGCATGCGCCAAACCACGTTGGTGAATAAGCTCAAGAGTTTTCGAAGACAGGCATTTTTTTGTGGCTATCTCTCTCTTGGCGTTCCTTGTACAATCATGGAGGTGCTGAACCAGTTGATCGTATTTCTCGTCAATGTTGTCAATAATGGCATCTTCCCATGTTGCAACAATAGTGCCAAAGAGTTCCCAGTTGGTGGTTGTCCTGCGAGTTCTCTTCTTAAACTTTGCAGCCCTTTCTCCCTGCTCTGTGAAGTAGAATTTTGCACGAAGGAGACGGTGGTCCGATCCAGTTTGGAATTTTGGGACAACAGCGACATTGGTCAGGCAAAACTGTCGATTGAATATGATGTGGTCTATTTCATTGTGGAACCGTCCACTGGGAGACTCCCATGTCCAACATTTAGATTCGGCCTCCTGGAACCTTGAGTTACTATGAATGGTCTTGGTCGACATGATGAACTCAGTCTCTCACCCTGTTCGTTCCATACTAGGCCATGGGTCCCAATGTGTAGTTCTTCGGCTGATCTTCTCGGTCCTATCTTGGCATTAAAATCACTGACAATGATCTTGTAGAAGGTGTGGTCTTCTTTATAGAACTTCTCCAGCTCCATGTAGAACTTCTCAATTTCTCCTTCATCATAATTGGATGTTGGTGCATAGACAACGAAGATAGAAACTGCAGGCAGTGAGCCACATCTATTCAAATGTAAACGTCTGATTCGGGTTGTTAGGCATTCGAATGAATCAATGCTCATGGCCAAGTTTGTGTTGGCAAGGACATCAATGCCTCCGGCATCTCTTTTATCATCTCTTTTATCGCATGTTCCGAGGAACAATTCTTCTCCAGTGTCGAAAACAGCGTGATGAGATTGGTGCCTTCTTGTCTCGGTCAGACCAATGATGTCGTACTTGATCTTTCACACTTGTACCATCAGGTCCTCGATGGATGCATCTGATGCTAGCATATGTGCATTGAAAGTACAGACGATCATTTTTGTCTTCCTTCATTGTGGCAGCCTAGTTCGGCCTTGAGATTTTATTTTTTATTTTCCTTTAGGTATGTATACATATACACATGAAACACACATGGAATTTGTACTTTAAAGTATACTTAACACTGAGTGATTTTGCAGTCAAATTCTTTCAAGAATTCTGTGAAAAAAATGAAGAATGGTGTGATATTTGCATTCCCATATTTAGGTCAACAAAAGGTTGAGCAGAACTGGAAGCAGATCTAAGGTTGCTAAACCCTTGGTGGTCTCCTATGATTCTCATTGCTTCTTATGACTGCCTGTTTGTGAGTGGGGAATTTCTGGGCTATAAATGCAGATGAGTTCAGTAAGACATAAGTACTGGGAAGTGCTCAGGAATATAAAGAAGAAGAGTAGGGAGAGCTCATTAGAGAATTTCTCTATTGAGGGGAGAGAATAAGGAACAAAACACACAGAAAGAAGAGAAAGGGAGGTGGAACAGCAGCAAGGACACAAAGACTCAAACAGCAAAGGAGATATAGATTCCAAGAAGAAAGTGTGGTGAGCACTGCCAAATATGACGGAGAGGCTGTGGACATGACAGGAAAACCCTTGTGGCTTGATGATGAGACTGAGTGGAGAACTTTGTGTTCAGGGGTCATGTGTGTGCGTGCGTGTGTGTGTGTGTGTGTGTGTGTGTGTGTGTGTGTGTGTACATCCAGGGGAAAGGAACCTAGGATTTAAACATGATGGGCACACACCCTAAGCACAGAGCTATGTGCCTGTTTCCTATCAGTGAAGTTCTTTATACGAGATTTCAGAAGAGCAGAAGTTGCAGATCTCAAGGGGAAGAAACTGCTGCAGAAATGTCAGCTACCTCTAGAAGGTCCACAAAAGTGGTAAAGATGACTCAGATGGCGGTTAAACAAAATAAGTTGACATGGAGAAAATGTGAAGGTTGGGTGGACATGTACGCCTTTATAGTTTGATGGCAGAGGAGCTACATAGGGGACAAGGCATGTAAAGCCAGAGAGAGAGAGAGAGAGAGAGAGAGAGAGAGAGAGAGAGAGAGAGAGAGAGAGAGACATACAAAGTAGACAAGAGAAATGAAGAGAGAGGAAGGGAGGGAGAGAGAGAGAAACAGAGAAGAGGGGAGAAGGGGAGGAAGGTCCTCAGCAGAGGTCAGGAACTTGACAAGTTGGGTGCTCCTTCCCAGAACAAAGACACAGTGGGAAGATTTCACTGTTGAGATGGAAATACCTATTCCCACGATTATGTATTAGGATTACACACAAAGGCATCTAATTAGAAATACATTATCTGTGGGTGTGTTGTGTATCTTTTTTCCTATGATAGAATAAAAGACCTTAGAGAACTGATCATTTGCCCATTGTACTCTCTTCTCTTCCTCTCGTTTTTTGGGTTATACCCAGCTGTGTTCAGAATTTACTCCTGTCTCTATGCTCAGGGGGTAACTTCTTGCAGGGCTTGGAAGATCATATGTGGTGCTGGGGATTCTAGCCAACCGGAGTCAGCTGCATGTCAAGAGAGGAGCCCTAATCCCTGCACTGTCTCTGAGCCTGTTGCTTTCTCTGCTAACAGAGGTCATGGCACCTTTGCAGCAAATCTCCAATTCTTTTTGGGGGGAAAGAAAGGGAAAGGGACAATGGGACAGAGTGGAGTTTTGTCCACACCAGGCCCAAACTAAAGAGCTATTCCTAGTACTTTGCTCAGTAACTCCTGGCAGTGCCTGGGGACCATATGTGGAACCAGGGATTTGAATCAAACCGGGGTGGACAGATTGCAAGGCAAATACTTGAGCCTGTATTTACTCTTTGGCCAACTTCAATTATTAATAACACATGGGTACAAAACTAAATGTTGACATAATACCAAGGAATCACACTTTGGAAATACCAAGTTAGTACTGATGACATCAGAGTTTGAAAATAATACCATGGGGGTTGCCAAATTTACCATTTTAGTATTTGAACAATTTGTTGTTATTATTTTGCTTTTAGGCCACACTCAGTGATGCTCAAGGGATTATCTGAGGTGCTAGGTCGGCCATGTGCAAGGCAAGGGACCCACTCCTGTCACATCTTTCCAGCCCTATTTGACCATTTTAATATACAAAGCAGCAATTCCAAATGATTCCACCTGGTACAAAATCTTCCTGGGACAACAAATGCAAGGAAAATCTTCTCTTTCTTTACACCCCTCAAATTCCATACTGTTATGCTTGGAAGAATAGAGAGCTTTCATTCATAATTCAGTGGAATTTTTTTTCTCTGACTAGTTCAGAAAGATAATAGCCTCTCCCAGAATTTTCTTATATTAATAGACTTTTATATTATTTTGGTTTGGGGCCACATCCTGGTAGTGCTCAGGGATGACTCCTGTGTACTCTGGGATCACTCCTGGTGGGGATAAGGGGATAATATGGACTAACCTCACTCAGACACATGCAAGATCTTACCTGCTGTACTATTTTTTCCTGCCATAATTATGTATTGTCCAACTGTCGTAGCATTGGATTATGAAATGTTTAAAAATTACAATTTTATCCCTCCTCAAAATATATTGGTAGGGAAGCTCATGAGGGTGAGGAGTGGCTCAAGCAGGTAAAGGTAACTGCCAAGCCCCAGAGCTCAGTTAGCCACAAAATTAACTCTAGCTAGTTTGAACAGAAACACCAGTCTTTACATCTATGTAAAAAAATTAATTGTGGCTAGAGGCTTAGTGCAGAGATTAAAAAACTTGCCTTGCAGCCCACCTGCCCTGGCTGGAGTCCCCAGATGCATCTTTTCCCCAAACACTGAGTCAGAAAAACCTCTAAGCACTGCCAGGCTGTGGCCCCCAAACAACAAAATATTAATAAGAACAAGATATGCATTTGCTAAACAATGCAATTAATCAATTGACCATTTAATTTCCTTAATTTTCCTCCATATGTCTGCAATAACTAAGAGCTGGCTTCTAAAGTCTTTTCAAGTTGCTTCCTGATTTATGTATTCTTCACATAGAAATTGTGTTTCTATACAAAATTGGTGTGTAGAAGAGTCGAATCTTAGAAGAAATAAGTATATAATTTACTTTAGAAAAATAATTTAAATGGGTTTATAAGAAACATATAGTCTCCCCTTTTTGAGCCTGGGTTTGGTTAATTCTTTCTTTCCCCAAGTCTCCCGACCTATTCATGTGAGAGAGACAGATAGACAGACTATTAGAGAGTTTGCCACTTTCTGACTTATATACAATGTAAGTCCATTTACAAGAGCCAAACACATTCCAAATACAAAAAGCATTTGAGAATCATATTCTGAACTTTGAACAGAACCAATGAAAATACACCAATCAACAGTCTCCCCAAATGCCCTCAATCCAGTTTACCCAGTCAACAGGGCCTGCCAACCAAGTCTGGGGGACACTGATCACCCAATAATGGGCTCCATTAACTTCCTCCGTACACCACTTTTCACCCTACCATGCTTATTATCTCATGCCCTCCAATGTCCACTGAGACAAAAATATCTGTGCCATTCAAGCTAATGCTTATGAAGCAAACTTTATGCTGAATGCTGATCCCTCTGCACGTTGGTCTCACTCATTCTAACTTTGTCCACTTCCCAGTAAGTTCCTGTATTAACTCAATCTGTTTTTTCTAAGGCAGACCTTTTTTTTAATTTTTAAATTTTATTTTCATAAGGTTGTTCACATTTATTAATTACATTGAATATTTCAACACCAATCCCACCACCGTCACATCTTTCTACCACCATTATTTTTAATTTTCCCACCACTGTTCAAGCCTGCCTGCCACAGGCAGATCCTAGATAATTTATTTTCTATTGCTTATTATGAATATCATGAAAGCTCCTGGAATTCTAAAATTGTAAATAATTGGGGTCCGGAGGGAGCTAAAACATTTTGAGATTCATTTGTGAGTCTCTGGATCAAGGCCTTTAATGCACTTATATGGCATTCAGAGACAGTTCATGGTCATGACAGCCAGGACCCTGAAGGGGCGGGGATATTGGAAGAGATGGCCTGTCCTCACCACAACCATGTGACCTGGCCTGGAGTCTTTAGTCCCTGGTCACATGTACCTGGATTTTTCTTCTGGAAGTTTGTGGCTACCAGGGCTTCATTTGGAGTGGGCAGAGAGAGGCTTGGCATGGTGTCTGGGAAAATCTCCAGTGAGCTGCTGTCTTCTGGGATTCACTACTGAGTCTCTGGATCAAGGCCCTGACACGCTTAAGTGGTGCCAGAGGCTGTGCGTGGGCATGACAAACAGGAACTCCAAAGGGGCAGGGAGACTGGAAGGAATGGCCCGTCCCTGTCACCCTAAGGCAGGCCTTCTTACCCTGGGTCTAGAGAGACTTAATGTTTCCAAAATTTGAGTGAAGGAAAAAAATGCTACATCCTTATATTTACTAATCTTGATGGCTATTAAGTCTTCAGTAATGCTCATAGACAATATACCATATTTTCAATCACATTTCAGCTGTGACAGGTATCTTGAAATATTGTTCATTTTTTGTCACTACTTTCAAGTTTCATGCTTAATAGACGAGCTTTATAAATATCTAAAATAAAACAAAGTGACCCAGATCTGAGAATTAGAGGGAGATGTTGACATTGGTCAATCCCCAGCTACATTTGAGGGGAACTAGGACTTTCTTCCTACTAACTCCATGGCCTGCTGATTAGCTTTCATGGGCCTCAGTTTCCTCCTATTTAAAATGGAGGTACTGAGCCTGACAAACTCCGCTGACATATTTTTTACACTTGGTAGCATTCTTTACTATTCTGAACATTTCTATTTAGTTTTGAAGTTTTGTTAATCTGTAAGCATGATAGTGAAAGTGAAAGACTAGGTCACAGAGAGGATAGTTGCAACACAAAGATTAGCACTGTAGCACTATCCTCCCATTCTTCATTGATTTGCTCGAGCGAGCACCAGAATCATTGTCCATTGCGAGACTTTGTTACTGTGCTTGGCATATCGAATATGTCATGGGTAGCTTGCCAGGCTTTGCCGGTGTGGGCAACATACTCTTGGTAGCTTGCTGGGCTCTCCGAGAGGGGTAGAGGAATTGAACCTGGGTCAACCGGGTTGGCCACATGCAAGGCAAATGGCCTATCCGCTGTGCTATCGCTCCAACCCTTCACAACAAACAATACAAAATAAATTATTTCAGTTCTGCTTTGGGGTAGGGGTTGTGGTTCGGGATGAAAACATGCAAAATATGATGGTGGGAAGGTCTAATGGTAGTGGGATTGGTGTTTTAATCTTAAATGTAATCATATATTGTGAACTACTTTATAAAAATAAAATAAAATAAAAAATGGAAAATCCAAATCTTTCCCTATCTTAATTGAATAAAATATCTGCAGTGAAAATGATCAATAGATTCCTTTTTTTATTTGTTCTCTTTTTGTGTTTGGTTTTGGGACCATACGTGGTGATGCTCAGGGTCTAGTCCCATGGGCCTGAGGGAACCATGGAATTCCAGGGATTGAACCCTGATTTTCCTCACACAAAACATGTGTTCTACCCCTTTGATTTATCATAGCCTTAGTAGATTTATTTCTTTTGTAGTGATAATTTGTTTTACTTTTATATTTTGTTATTTTTCTTGATGCTCTTGTAATTCTGTGCTTGGGGTTTGTTTTTGGTGGTGCTGGGGATCTCACAGGCCTCATACATGCAGGACTGTGCCCCACCTGTTGAGTTCTCTTAGGCCTGGCCTTTGTCTTACTTGTTTATGATTTTGGTATTTGTTCTCAAATACCACTATATGGAAATAGTAATTTTTCCTGATGTACACACTGGAACCAAGCTTGCAAGGTGAGACCTAGTTCCAAAAATAATCTTCATAGAATATTAAAGAACTTCAGGATAAAGGGTAAATAAATAAAGATAAAATATTGTTAGCTATTGTTTATGCAATACATCAGTAAGGAAGCAAATAAAAATACTACATAACAATGTGTTTGAGAACATTTCTGATAGATGCACTCAGTATGACTGCCTTCTATATAATCCTATACATTTGATTTTTATGTATTTAAGAATCGTTTGGTTTAGGGTACCAATAGGCTTCAGTAGATACTACAGGAATCCATAAAACAAAAACACCTACTATGTATACTCTGGAACTCACTAGGGAATCCTATTTGCAACCACTCCATTTCTCCTACCTGCCTTCAAATTTCCTCTTCTTCTGATGTTCTAACACGTATAAATGCTCCTGAGCCAACTAAATTCCCCCTTTCCCAGCTATAGCCTTCAGTAGTAAAGGCAAGTGAATTGTCCTGACCCCATCTCTGTCTCCTGGCAGTTGGAACTTCCATTTTAGCTGTCAGCTGAACACAAAATTCTTTGAGTTTAGTCAAACACCGCTAAATGCTCCTGTTATCTTTCCTTCCATCTATGTCATCAAAACACGTTATACAGTCAAGTTCCAACCTTAGGCACACACTAAACAACACTTCTCAGACTTGGAGGCTAAGTCTCTTAACCTCCAGAGATAGGTCAGTTAACCTGGGAAGAGAAGGGTTAAAAAAGTAAGGTCAACAAAATGGGCAAATGTAGCAACACAGACAAACAGATAAGCCAGTGAGCTCAGGCTAAGCCCCTAGAAGGTCTCAACCAAGCACTGTATTTCTGTGGAACGCAAGGAGATCTCAAGGATGTAAACCAGGAAGCATGATCAATGAGTAAAAAATTAATACGAACACCAGAGGTCTGTGGTAAGGTTGTGCCTGCAGAGATCAACTTGTCCTGCTCCAACACCCAGCAGTTTCTAGTCTACTAGCTCTTGTGACAAGAGTAACACAGAATTATGCCACTTACTCAGAAAGAGAAAGAAATTACTTGTGGGATGAGTTCCATGTGGACCAGTGGTATCCTCAGGCTTTCCTGGGCACAGAGTGACAAATGCTGTGCTCTCACTACAAAGGTAAAGAGGAAGCAATTGTGTGGCTTCCAGCCAACTGAGAAACTGATGGCTTGCTGCATTACACGATTCTTTGTTAACCTCTCATATGTAGGTGTGAAAAAGTTGTCTTCAGACATAAGTAAATGGACACAGATACAGATAAGCAGCAGTGAGCTCCATCCAGGTATCATTAGGGAGGATTTAAAAAATATAAAGGTAAGGTAAAGGTAAAGGCCCTCCCGTTGTTCGTCGATTTGCTTGAGCAGGCCCAGTAACGTCTCCATTGGAGACTTTGTTGTTACTGTGTTTGGCATATCGAATAAGTCACAGGGAGCTCGCCAGGTAGGGCGTTTGCCTTGCACGCAGTCAACATGGCCGACCCGAGTTCGATTCCTCCGCCCCTCTCGGAGAGCCCGGCAAGCTACCGAGAGTATCTCGCCCGCACGGCAGAGCCTGGCAAGCTCCCCGTGAGGTATTCGATATGCCAAACACAGTAACAATAAAGTCTCCAATGGAGACGTTACTGGGCCCGCTCGAGCAAAAAATATAAAGACACTTTTTAAAAATGGAAAAGCAAAAGCAAGTGGAAATGTTTTCTCTTTAGTCTTTACTTTTCCTCTCATTCTTATTTATCCCATTCTTAACTTTGGACAACCTGGCAGACTACCGAATGTAACCTGCCCACATGACAGAGTCTGGCAAACTCCCCGTGGCATACCCAATATGCCAAATATCAGTAACAATGATGGGTCTCATTCTCCTAACCCTGAAAGAGCCTTGAATGTGGCACTTTTTAGAATCTCAGGGCTAGGACGAAAGAGAAGTTACTGGTGCCTGCTCGAGGCAATTGACGAACAACAGGATGATCGTGATCCTGACTTTTCCTCTCATCTTGAGAAAGGAAATGAGAAAAGAGTTCCTGGAAATAGGAATTTGGGAAGACAAGAGGAGTGGGTGTTAGTAACAGGCTCCTGGCTGCCCAGACATGCAGGCATATTCTATTTTTAACAGGTTTAATAGATCTGCATGATCTCAAAAAAGTTAATTAACCTTTTCTAACCCTCATCTATAAAATGGAGATATAAGAATGTGCACTTTCTAAAGAGTGTTGGGAGAGTTGGATGGGCAAACTCTCTTGCAGACTGACAATAGTATCTGGTATGTAATACGTGCTCAATGAAACCAGCCCCTGTGGACTTCAACATGAGGCATTTAGTGAGCCTTCATGGGACCAAGGAGAGCCTGGGTGTGGCGGAGGGAAGGAGGGCCTTCATGAATGTTGACACTAAACCCAGGTTAACATCATCCTACTCTAATTGTACAAGGGGTGAGCTTCCTGAGGACTTCAATGCCTCAGGTAAAGCTGAGGTAGGTCAGTAATAGTGAATGCACTCTAGGTGACAGATAAAGGCAAACCTGGGTGCTGCCAGCCCTTACCTCTTAATACTTCCATGTGCTGATGGTGTCTGCACAGGTGAAGCTCTCAGCATGCAGTCCTTATTTTCTAGAAACTTTCATTTAATCAGATAGTGACAATGCAGTATTTTGAACACAGCAAATAATGTATCTCCTGAAGGGATCAGGGGAGGCTGATCAGAGGGAGGAAAGGTCAGGCTGGATCAGGCTGAGCCAGATGAGACAAGTAGGAAGTAGGAAGGAAAGCACCAGGTAGAGTCAGAGTGAAGCACCCTGAAAGGGTCTGTGGTGGCCCAGCCAACCCTCCAATTGGAGGAAGAGACACCTGAGTGTGTGAAAGGGGTAGGTCAACAGAGGTAAGCTGGGCCAGACCCTAGTGGGCACTACCCAATATGCCAAAAATCTTGAATTTTACGTTGAAGAAAAGTGGGAATACTAAGAGATTTGTTCCTTGTCAGCAAGAGGATAGCCTGGCTGGGCTTCCCTTTAGAACCAGGTTTCATGTTGTGTATTGCTAACTGAAAGATGAGAAAGAAAAATTAACACAAGGCCAGATCCAAGAGTCTTTGCAATTTTCTGTGGGAGCAATAATGAAGGCCTGCGTTACAGCAGACTCTGTGGAACTTCCACTTGTGGAGCTGGAGAGAGGTGGGAAGAAACAAGGACATGACTGGTTATCATACAAGGTAAACTGGGTGCGGTTTCCTAGGAGAAATTCAAGTAAAACAAGGTGGACATTTGTTGTTTTGTTTGTTTGGGGTCAGTGCTTACTCTTAGCTCTGTGCTCAGGGATCACTCCTGGTGGGGCTCTGAAGATCATTTCTGGTGCTGAGATTTTGAACAGGAGTGTTCAAGACAAGCACCTTCTCCCTTTACTATTCTCCTAGGGAACCACTGTATACATTTATTTGGAAGAGGGTAAAAGCATGTAAATTTGCCCAATAGACATTTATTTGAAGGAGGGTGAGAACGTGTATTGTTTGAGGAGAATGGGAAACTAGGAATATTTCTGCGGAAACAAAGGGCATTTTAAATAAGGATTTATTTTGAGGCTTATTTCACCTGGGTGCCTCATATGGAAGCAGGCGTCTTCTCTTCGCCTCACCCAAAGAAACCCCAGCGACCGCAAATTTCCGCCGCCCTCACAGCTGATCTTCACAGGCTTGTCCTGGGACCATGCAAGAGAATAAATCCGCTGAAAAACCCAGGCATGCAGGAGCAGTGAATAAAAACACCAGACCTCAAGGGGTTGGGACTGACCGCCCCTTCCCATCTCCCCACACTTCCGGGGTCCTGGCTGTCATGCCCAGGAACTGCTTCCAGGTACCATTTAAGTGCATTAATGGCCTTAATCCAGAGACTCACAAATGAATCTTGGTAGTGAGCTGCTCACTGCAGAGATGGCTCCAGACCCCAATTATTTAAAATTTTAGAATTCTAGGAGCGTGAGGCCACAAAAGCACAATATCTCATATATATATATATATATATATATATATATATAGTTGTTAACAGTTGTTGTTGAATCACTATGAGATTGACCCTTACAGATATCTCATACTATTTATAACAAAGCAATACAAAATAAATGATAAAGCATCTGCCTATGGGGCAGGCTTGAGTGGTGGTGGGAAAATTAGAAATAATGGTGGTGGGAATGGTGTTAAAATGTAGAATGTGAACAACTTTATGAAAATAAAATTAAACAATTAAAAAACAGGATTTATTTTATTTAATGGAATTATAGAATAGGGACACATTCCATACACTCTGGTCTGGTAGTCTTGAACTTCTACACTTACTCTCTGATTTATTTCATTAGCCATCATGCCTATGAATTGTTCCCATAATGTTCGATTTCTAAATGTGAATGTCTTCATGAAAGTCCCCTACCCCCTTTTACAAACTACCTTTCAAGGCATGAAGAATTTGTTTAAAGTGAAAAATGGGATCTGTTTCATGAAACTAGTTAAAGGGGAAAAAAATGCCACCATGAGGCAACAGCCACGTAAGGCAGAATGTGCTACATATTCAATAAGGGTTCAGGCAAGAAACATCCTCATTGATAATAGACTGGAGAAGTTGCTGTAAGCAGGAGGAAGCCACAAGTCATTCAGACAGGGATGGTTTTAAATACCAGTCCAAGTGGGGTTGATCTGATTCAAATAGACAGAGAGGACAGGACTGGGCATTCTTACTGGAAAAATGAACATAGATACATTTCATGTAGGAGGAAAGGTCACACAGGTTGTACTTAGGGAGCAATTTAAGGCAGTTTAATTCTGCCAAGAAAGAAAATTTAAAATCACCTCTCTGGGACAGAGGTTCAAGTATAGAACTTTATTATTTCAGTTGGAACCATAGGGGACACCCTCAGGTATCAACATTTCAGGTAAATGCACTGTATCAGTTATAGCATATAACAAGGAGTCACAGAGAGGTGTGGTCTGATGGCAGTAAACACTTATTTTTCTTGAGTCTGGAATGTAACTCAGAGTAGAGCTCTCATTATGCATAAGTGAGGCCTTGGGTTTGATCCTGGGATCATTACAAAAAAGAAAGAAGAAAAAAAACCCAAAACCAAAACACATTTGTTTCTGTTCACAAGCCTTTGGTTCATCGGGTGGTTCTGTTCATGTGAGTACATTTGCTCATTTCTTTGGTGGTGCCAGTTTAGTTGCCTCCCTGTGTGTCCCCCACACCCCCAGTAAAGCTCATTTTTTTAGTGAAATGAGGGCTCCCAAGGATTTGTGGAAACATACCAACACTATATGTTTTGTTTGTTTGTTTGTTTGGGATGGTCACATCTAGTGTTGTTACGGGAACAATACAGTTCAGGGATTAAACCTGGGCCTTCTGCATGCCAAACACATGCTTAGCCCTTCAGGCTATCTCTTCTGCCTCTTTTAAAGAACTTATTTGGGGGGGTCTGTGTAGTGGGGGGTTAGGTGATAGCTGGTAATGCTCAGGGGCTTACTTTTGGTGGTGTTTGTGAGACCAAATGTAGATCGGGATCAAACTGGAGTGAGCCACATGCAAGACCTTGACCCCAGTACTCTCTCTGGGCCCAAGTTTCCATCTGTGTCATGCATACCTACTAACACCCCACAGGCAAAATCCAAACGCAACTGATGGTTCAACAAACTCTGTTTCTTCAGTGCAGGAAGTTGCAAAATATGGACATCACTGTCCAGGAGGCGAGTCAGAAGGTAAGGGGTGGGAGAGATAGTAGAGAGGGTAGGGCACTTGCCTCACAGGCAGCTGAGCTGGGCTCAATCCCTGGCACTATATATGGTCCATTGAGTGCAGAGCCTTGAGTATTACTTGGTGTGACCTAAAAACAAAACAAAACAAAACAAAACAAAACAAAAACTCCAAGAAAACAGAGAAAGGAAAATAGGAGACAAAAGGAGCAGGAAAGAAGTAGAAATGTTGGTCTGGAGAGAGCTCAAGTAGTGGAACATATTCTTGGCAGGTGTGCGGCCCGCCCTGTATCTCCTAAGGACAACCAAGCAGGGAACAATACGGCTTCCTGGGCCTGAGCACAGAGTCCATCACACAGTGAGAACCAACAGAAATGGGCCCTCAAATAAATAAATGAATAAATAAATAAGAAAGAAAGAAAAAAAAGCATATTTGTCGCATGCACTGAAAGGAGTATTTTTAGAAATAGTGCTGACCACAGAGATAGTCGCTGTCAATAGTACAGAGTATCCTGCATCCATGAAATGTACACAACCGAGTAACTACTATGCAAGCTGGGATTCCTGCCTATTGCTAGTTCCTCCAACCCCCACCTCCCAATCCTTTCTATTTTAGTGACTCCATTTCTGTCAGAGTTTAACTTTGACAGGTTGATGTCACTTCTTTTTTAGAAGGGAGGGAAAAGCAGCTTTCTGTTGTCAAGGGTAAAAAAACAAGAAAGAAAAAAAGAGAGGCAGGGAGAGACAGTTATTCTATTATTACCTTGGAAATCATTGCATTGCAATTGTATGAGTTGAAAGGAATGTTTTAAGAAAAGAAGAGAGAAAACATTATATTTCCTGATTCTGATGATGGGGACCCAGACTGGACAAAGCAACACAGAAATACACTAAAGAAAAGATTTTTGTTCCAGTTCCTGGAGGATTCATAAAAAGAAATTTTCTTTCTTCTGGTTTGACATGCTCAAATATTTAAGTCCATAAAATCATAGAAATTGTGGTATTATTGTCTTCTAAGCATCCAGGCTTGAGAAATATTTAAACACTAGCTTTCATGTGTCAGGCTTTGTGCTATACATTTTCTCATAACTACTTGCATGGAATAAGCCACATCATCATGTGATAGGCATTTACTAATTTCATCTTACAGATCAGAAAGGGGGTGATGGCTCAGACAAATCCACGATCCCAGCCAAAAGGGTATGGCCAGGGAACTGTTGCAGGCTACATCTGCCTCCCGGTCTTAGGTTGTGTCTATGGTCCCATGGAACTGGAAATTGGTGATTTACAGAGGCAGAAAGGAGGGTACTGAGCGACTGGCAGTTTGAATGTCCTTGCTCATTCAGCCCATAGGACCCAGGGGTTTCCCCCCATGACATCCTTTCTCCTTGTGTGATCCCAGAGCACAGTCCGCCATGAGTGAGTGTCTTGGCCCAGCCTCCAGTTCCCTTAACAATGAAAGCAAGGTAGGTAAGGAGGAACTGCCTCATGCTTTACCTCAGTTTCCAGAACCACCTCTTTTTTTTTTAAATGTAGGAGTACTGATATTTATTCAGCCATTGATTAAGCTGATTGAATTGGACAGAAACACATTATATTTTTAAATTAAAATTTTTGAATTGAATATCTATGAGATAGACCATTAAAAGCTGTTCATAATTGGGTTTCAGTCATACAATGAACCAGCACCCATGACTCCACCAGTGTACATCTCCCACTACCAATGCCCCTCGTTTCCCTACCACCATCTCCAACACCTCATTTCCTACCATCAGCCTCCCTCTATGGGAGGCACCTTCCTTCTTGATCTCTCTCTCCTTTCCCTTTTGTGCATTATGGTCGGCAATAAGGTGCTAAGAGGTCATGGTGTTTGTTCAGGGTATTTTTATCAGGACAGTAAGGCTGGAGTAGTTTTTCAATTGGGTAGCCGCTTTGGGATGTGGATGTGACTGCCTAGGTTTCTGGAAGTACAGGGAGGTGGGGGAAGGTAGCCCATCCTGACCCCAAGAAAGCCTGGAGATTTCGGTCACAAAACCCGCATACCAGAATTTTCAGCAGATTTTTTTCTCTTTTTTTTAATATCTTGGTGAGGTCCATCCTGAGACCGTCAAGTCAGGCTGGGGGTATGGTGGTGATTTTGGATTGTGGAAACAAGTGGCTGCTGGGGACTCTGCTTGGGTGGATCCCAAGCAAACCTGCCCCCCTCCAATTTACCCTGTTCTGTTCAGCCATGTGCAGGTCTGAGATTAACTGCGACTTTTGATCTATTTTGAGATTTATTATGAGTCCCTGAAGCAAGGCTGGCAGTAGAGCTTACCTGGTGGTGCTAGAGATGGTTCATGGGGGTGACTGCCAGTGCTTCCAGGGGTATTGGGAAATGGGGCGGGGGTGGTGGAAGGTAGCCCATCTCAACTACCAGAGCCTGGAGATTTCAGTCACAAAACCCAAATACCAGGATTTTTAGCAGATTATATCTTGGTGAGGGGTCCATTCTGAGACGGTGGAGTCACGTCAGGGGTATGGTGGCGATTTTGGATTGTGAAAGCAAGTGTCTGCCAGGGGCTATGCAGACTAATCTGCCCTCCTCTGATTTACCCCAGTCTGTTCAGCCATGTGCGGGGCTGAGATTAACTGTGACTTTTGATCTCTTTCGAGATTTATCTATGGGTCTCTGAAATAAGGCCAATAAATGAGCTTGTATAGCTGGAAGTGGTTTGTGGGTGTGGTTCCCACATACCTAACTTTTGGCTGTTTAATTTCTTGGTAAACTTAGCCCCAAGTTGTTGAGGTCCAGCCAAAGGCACAGGGGCAATTTTGGGGTATAAGGAAGCCTGAAGGCACCATCAGGCTGCTGGTACACTCGCCCCGCAGGTACAGGTTGACCTGCTGGCAGCACCATAACTCCCAGAGACATCTCTTGAAGCTTCCTACTCCCCTCACCTCTTCACACTTCTGCCTCCCCTCCTCCATTTGTTTTGCTTGTGATCTGACACACGGCCACTGGTCTGGTTCCTCCCACACACCTGGGTCACAAAAGCAGACACAGCCCAGCTCTTCTTCAAACTTGGTATTTGGTAGTTCTGGTCCGGCAGCCATAGTCATCACTGCCAGGAATCCTTTCTTTCTCTGCTTCCCCTCCCAGGAGCATCTCTCAGCCCTTCAGATGTTCCTTCTCAGAGGAAACCTTTCTCCAGCACACACTGCCATGGTGGCCTTCTCCAGGTTCTGTGGGTGACTTCTCACTCCTCCCACTGGTCTTGCTCCATCAACAGACTGGCCACAAAGACATCTCCTCCTTCCTTGGCTCCTGATACACTGTCCAGCTGCTGGAGGTGAACCACAGGAGACTCACACTTGAGGCTCAAGCTGAAATCATTTTCTTTTTCATGGGTGGTGTCCATCAGGGTTACACACACCAATATAGACGCAGAAACCCCTGGATGGCTTCCCCACCCCACATTCATTATGAACTCCTGTCAGCACCCAAGAATAGCAGAGATAAGTACCAGGAGGTTTGCTCCACAACTTGGAAGCCGGCCTCACATGCTGGGGGAGAGGGCAACTCAGAGAGAAGGGAAAACCAAGTAAATTGTGGTTGGAGGACCCGTTCGGGATGGGAAATGTGTGCTGAAAGTAGACTATAGATCAAACACAATGGCCACTCAATACCTCTATTGCAAACCACAACACCCAAAGGGAGAGAGAGAACAAAAGGGAATGCCGTGGTGGTGCCGCAGAGGTGGGGTGGGGGGTGGGGGATGGGGTGGGGGGTGGGAGGGAGACTGGGATTGTCGGTGGTGGAGGGTGGGCACTCACTGGTGGAGAGATGGATAACTGAGCATTGTATGACTGAAATACAAGCATGAAAATATGTTAAAAGGGGCTGGAGAGATAGCACAGTGGGTAAGGCGTTTGCCTTGCACATGGCTGACCCGAGTTCGATTCCCAGCATCCCATATGGTCCCCTGAGCACCGCCAGGAGTAACTCCTGAGTGCAGAGCCAGAAGTAACCCCTGTACATCGCCAGGTATGACCCAAAAAGAAAAAAAAAATGTCCTGTCAGCCACAGAGGCTGGAATGCATTCAAAGAACAAAAGCAACCAGTGTTGGTGTGGATGTGGGGAGAAAGGGACACTCTTTCACAGTTGGAGGGAATGCTGACTGATCCAGCCTTTTTGGAAAACAATATAGTCATTCCTTCAAAAACTGGAAATTGAGCTTCCATATGACCCTGAAACACCACTTCTGGGTATATACCCTGAGGGTGCAAAAAAGCACAGTAGAGATGACATTTTTATTTGTATGTTCATTGCAGCATTGTTCACAGTAGCCAGAATCTGGAAACAACCTGAGTGCCCAAGACCAGATGACTGGTTAAAAAAGCTTTGGTACATCTACACAATGGAATACTATGCAGCTGTTAGGAGAGATGAAGTCATGAAATTTGCTTATTAGTGGATGGTCATGAGAGTATCATGCTAAGTGAAATGAGTCAGAAAGAAAGGGACAGACAGAAGGACTGCACTCATTTGTGGAATATGACATGAGACTGACACCCAAGGTCAGTAGACACAAGGGCCAGGAAGATTGCCCCATAGTCGGAAGACTGCCTCATGAGCTGGGGGAGACGGCAGCTGGAATAGAGAAGGGATCACTAAGTCAATGATGGTTGTAGGGATCATTTGAGACAGGAGATGTGTGCTGAATGAGGTTAAAGGAGCAAATGTGATAGCCTCTCAGTATCTGTATTGTAAACCATAATGCCCAAAAGCATAGAGAGAGTATGAGGGGGAATTGTATGCCATGGAGGAAGGGGGAAGGTTGGAAAAGGGTGATATACTGGGGATATTGGGAAGGAGATTGTGCACTAGTGGAGGGATGGATGTTCGATCATTGTATGACTGAAACTCAAACACGAAAACTTTGTAACTGTATCTTACATTGACTCATTAAAAAAAAATGAGAAAAAAAATAGAGGATTAAAAAAAACGTCCTGTCAGTCCTTCCTAAAACCTTTGATGGACTCATGTGTCTGTTAGGGTCACAGCTGAGGTCAGTGGTCCCCCTGCAGAATGCATAGTGCAACCCAGACATTTCCCAGACTGGCTTCACCTCTCCTCCCGCCAGTCGCTAAAATGCAAGCACAGCCATGCAACCTTCTATTGAAGGTTTTCAAGGGCTCCCCCATCTATTCACACTGGCTCCAAGGAACTTTCATACCCACCACTTCACCCTTTAGACCTAGAAATACTATGGTTTCTCTGAGAGAATGAGTCTTATTATTTGCTTCTTTACCTTTTCCAAATCACCTCTCTTCCCTCTGCATAAAACCATGCATCATCCCTACTTTGTAAGTGCTGGTTCATTAAAAAAAATTTAGATATAAGTTTGTCTCTCCTGTGTGAAACCTCTCTTATACCTTAGAGAGGGGTTACACCTCTGTTCAATGTCAGTAAATTAAAATGAAAGACTTAGATGCCCCCTTTCCTATAATAGCACAGATTTCATAAGGATGGGGGATTCAGTTCTTATCTATCAAATAAGTACTGAATTTCTAACATATTCAGGTTACTATGACTGGTATACTGATCTTGATCTAGAATTAAATATGGGTTCAAATCTTGAGCCACATATTTCATTGATTTCTCTATTTCTGTATAACTGAGGGGGACAATAAGAATAGGGATTCTATTTTGTGTTGTGATTTGATCAATGGGGAGAAAATACCAGTAAGGTTGATAATCATAAAAAGATTGCTCTGAACTTAATCAAAGGCTGAATAAATAGCAGAACTCCTACATTTAAAAAGATTACTATGTATCTCAAACACTTTGTTTTCACATAAACTGCACACATACTTATTCCTTGATATCTCAACACGGGTCTGGTTCTTTCTTATGAATTTGGACCTTGTGCCCTGGAGTCATTACCTTCCTGCATAAACCAAACCCATAATATGATGTATTTTCTACAACCTTCAGGTTGATTTAAATTTGAGAAACACCTGTGAAGCCAATAGACAATAGACTGCTTCAGATGTTGCTTTGGGATCTGTGATCCTCCCTCAATCTTTGTTTGTTGTTGAACCACAGGTGTTTCAGGGCTTACTTGTATCATGCTCAAGTGACCATAAAGTGGGGTCAGAGATTGGACATAGATTGGATATGTATAAGGCAAGAGACCTACCTGCACCTCTGCAGGCTCTCTTTCAGTTTTTACCTCCCAAGCAATATTTAGGGGGCCCAGGGACCCCTCCAGGTGATACCTGGTCCACAGGCCTGGATGCTTAAGCCATATCTTCACCACCAGTGTGTCCAAAGCCCCTGCCCACTTCCCATTACCCCCCATCCATCTTTTATTCCTTTCTGCCCTTGTACCCCCCCCCCAACCTGTCCAGCCATGTGTACCCAGCCATGTGTACTGTTCAACATGTCAGTCTGGGGGTGTTGGGGGCATCCCAAGGTGATGATGGCTCAAACTTATGTCTCTGAAAACATAAAACTTTTGCTCCTGTCCCCTGAGCATCTTTCAGGCCCTACAACCTCAACCTTTGAAAAATTCTATGATTTCACTGCAACTGAAATCAAGGAATTCATTGCAATTTGGATGAAACTAGAGGATAGTGTCTTAAGTGAAGTAAGTCAGCACTGTCCACTGTAGCACTGTCCTCTCTTGATCATAGATTTTACTCGAGCGGGCACCAGTAATGTCTCCATTGTGAGACTTGTTACTGTTTTCTTTCTTTCTTTCTTTCTTTCTTTCTTTCTTTCTTTCTTTCTTTCTTTCTTTGTGAAACACCATGAGGTACAGTTGTAGATTTACAAACTTTTGTGCTTCAGTTTCAGTTATACAATGATCAAATGTTGTTACTGTTTTTGGCATATTGAGTAAGCTACTTTGGACAACCTGGCAGGCTACCGAATGTAACCTGTCCACACGGCAGAGTCTGGCAAACTCCCTGTGATGTACCCAATATGCCAAATACCAGTAACAATGATGGGTCTCATTCTCCTATCCCTGAAAGAGCCTTGAATATGGCACTTTTTAAAATCTATGGGCTAGGATGAAGGAGACGTTACTGGTGTCTGCTCGAGGCAATAGACGAACAACAGGATGATCGTGATTGTGATCATGAGATGCTACGGCGAGGTTGCCAGGCTCTGCCATGTGGGTGGAATACCCCTGGAATAGCTCGCCGGGCTCTCCGAGAGGGATGGAGGAATTGAACTCGGGTCAGCCTCGTGCAAGGCCCACTGTGCTATCGTGCCAGCCCTGAAGTAAGTCAGAAGAAAGATAAATATCAGATAAATTTATCTGATATTACTTATCTGTGGTATAAAGAATAGCAGGGAAAGCAAGGCCTCAAAGGGGGAATACCTAGATTAACCTGGAACCTGGGTTATAGAACTGAGGAAAGGGAAGGAAAGAAACTACGGGGGAAGGAAGAAAAGACAGATGGAGGTAACAGGGATAGGGCCAGGGGCCTTGGACACACAGGTGGTGAGGATGTGTTGTTTAGATATAGCTGAACCACAGAATTAATGGAACTGAAAATGTGAGATCTAAACTATACAAACCAAAGTTAAAAATGTGCCTGTCATTGCCAGGAATCATCCCTGAGTGAAGAGCCAGGTGCAAGACTGACCACTGCCAGGTGTGTCCCCAAATGAAACCAAAAACCAATGGCTGGGGGGTGGGAGGTTACATGGGGACACTGGTGGAGGGAAGATGGTGCTGGTATTGGGATGGATGTTGAAAAACTGTGTACTTGAAACCCAAGTATGAATAACTTTGTACATCATGGTTCCTAAATGTAATTAAGTAAATTAAAAAAAAAGAATCCTAGTGTTTGCTGTTGTCACACATGTGCAGCCCCTGTCCATGCACCTCTGCCAGCTGGCTACAACCAAAGAGAAAGTCTTCATGGAGCAGATGCCCAGAGACGTCCTTCTGGGCCCTGATGGCTAGGGACCCACAGAAAGATCTGATTTAAGGCCTGGGGGGCAGGGCGGTGAGTGGCTGTGATTCTGTAAGGCACCCAACACACAGGCCAACTCATTTAAATGTGTTCATTTAAATGGAGGCAGGACTGGTTGGGTTAGAGACAGGGAGTGGCTAAGCCCAGCTCTGCCTGGCTCAGCATTCGGGACTGAGCTGAGGCCCCAGTTCTGCAGAAGCAGGCAGTGATGCAAAATGTCCCACAGCCGCGCCATGATTGCATTTCCACACAGAGCCAGCCCCTACCTGGGCAAGGCTGGGAATCAGTATCCACCCTGACCCCACACGAGTATGCAAACAAGTCACCCACACAAGATGGTAATGGGAGGCCATCCCTGGTTGACTGGCTGCTCGGGGGCTGCAGGAAGCTGGGGTTCACCACACCTCCTCCTGCTCAAGTTACTGAAGCCAGAGGGCTGGAAAAGAAGTGGTTTTCTCAAGGATCTTCTGGACTCATCTGGCTCCAGACCACTTCCAGGGGATGAGTATGAAATGTCACCAGTTCCTGTCATGGTATGGTCAGGCCACACAACTTGGGGCCTTGTTTCTGCATCTGCAGAAAGGAGCATACTGACTTCTCCCTTTCATGACAGGAGACAAGAAGGTCATGAGAATACACTGTCAGACTGAAGA
Organism: Sorex fumeus; assembly: GCF_029834395.1. Taxonomy (NCBI): domain Eukaryota; kingdom Metazoa; phylum Chordata; class Mammalia; order Eulipotyphla; family Soricidae; genus Sorex; species Sorex fumeus. Next base: position 18,890,355 of record NW_026606188.1, read on the forward strand.
CCTCCACAAACAACAGGATCCCAACCTTCACCTTCTAACTTACTGAGAACCTCAATATTGTTCCTGATCAATCTACTTCTAGTGTGAAAAGTGACAACACTAGTCAAAGAGACCAGAAGGAACAAAAGTTGCAACTGGATTTCAGCCCCCATCCCTCATGCAGAAGAGACAAATGGAGAATAGAGGCCCATATCAAATTCCTCACACAACTTCAATTTAAATTAATCTTCCTTTAATGAAATTAAAAAAAATGGTGCATTGCATAATATCTGTGGTCACAGTATAAAACAATACAATTAGTTTGTATAACATCAGATATGGACAAAAATACACAAGACCCTTTCTTTGTCTACATAAAATTCGGCAGATCCTTATGTGCCACGCTAAAAAAAGAAAAGTCAACTTTTTTTCTCCTAGTGATCTGCACATAATATTTATCACTGAGAATTTGGTCAAACAGTGGAGAAGAACTTACCCAAATCCCAGTTCCCTTCTTCCTCTGTTGTCATCGGTGAAGCTAGGAAAAAAAAGTTTTCTAAAAGTTGCAAGTTGTGAAGTATTGCTTATTATTTCTGCCCAAAAGGCTCAGTCTTTGGCGCACGATGTCAGTGACAAGATCATGGCTGCAGATAGTCTGCAAAGTGAGAAGCGAGAGCGGAGGGAGCTCCTCTGCCAGGATCCCAGGGGAAAGCGGGGTGGGGAGGGAAGCACCCACCCCCAAATTCGAAATTAGGACTTCAATCCAGTTGGTGACTCAGAGTTTTTCCATCTTGTGAAAAAATTGGAAAAGTTGTTGAAAAGTCAGAGTAGGCAGGTTTTTCTTTTTCTCCTCAAAAGTGAATAGTGTATGTAAACATTAGAAAGTAAACACTTTGAAACAATTTTGAAGTTTCCAGCTGAGTCTAGTTCAGGTTCTTTCATGGGACCTTCCCTCCTGCTGCCTCCTCCAAGATTGAGGTGGAGACCCAACACTTTGCGTCAAGTTTCTTTCTGTTCAGAAGTGCAAAATCAGTCTGTCGTGTGCATCAAGGCTGGTCCTGCCCCTGGTCACACCCTTGTTCTGGGTGAGAAACACTTCCAAGAAGAGCACTTTATATGAGGTGCTCCTATTTGGTACAGCAAAAGGGGTATTCCCAAGGCCTCAAACCCCAGGCAGGAATGAGGTCCTCGGTTTGCGCTCTGGGATTGCCCCTGACATGGTGCCTCCCCAGTGGAAGAGAGTGAGGCTTGGGTTAAGGCCTCCACTGCAGAGTGTGGAGGTCCCCTCAACCACGCAGGGCACCTGCTGAGAACCTCCTGTGTTTTAATACACACTCCAGTCCACCTGGTCTTGAACAACGCATAGCCCCCTTCATGTTAGGTAAGAAGGACCCCTGGTAACAATCATCTTGAATCTTCTCATAAACATGACTGCCAGGGTTCAGAGAACCGTCACGAACACAGCACCTGTCTCACATGCTCACTTCCACTCCCTCCTGGGTGGCCGACACCCAGGTCCAGGGTGCTCAGAGCGCTCCCTTCCTCCTCTAACTGCTCACACTTTGGGGGGCAAACTCGCCACCCATCTTTCTGCCCGCTCATGCTGCACCCAGTATCCACCTGGGCTGCGACCAAGAGCAAAAAAGCTGGTTTCTAAGACCTAAGAGGTCTCCTCTGGGCACAAAATAAATAAAAAGGAAGACTTGGTAGCGAATTGCCTCCCGGGGGTGGGGTGGGGTGGCGCTCAGAGAGAGTGAATGGGGGGCAAGAGTGAGGGGAGGCCAGGGAGTGGGAAGGGAGCTGGGAGGGGTGCAGCTGGCTAGCCCAGTGGACAAAGAGCCGCACATGAATGGCCATCATTTTGTAGGACTTTATTGCTCAGAACAAACGCATGTTTTTCCCTCTTGGGAAGACAGAGCGGTGTCAGATCCCTGGCAGACAGGATCAAAGCAGGGTGCATTGCCAGGAGAGAGGGCGTTAGCCTGGAAGCTATGGGCACCCAGGCAGCTTCTTAAAGGTCAGAGTTGGGCAGGGAAAAAAAGAGGGGAGACCCTCCAGGGAGTGGGAGCTGGAGAGGAGCAGCTTTCCTCCTCTTCTTCCCCCAGGGCAGATACAGAAGGGCAAACAGACTGCTCCCTCATGTCCTTTGTGGCCATTTTACAGGACCATAAATTGCCGGTTTGCTTTCTGTGTTCCTACTGAGAATGCAAACACATGGCAAAATGTACCTTTCCTCACTCACCCCTGCAGGGGCTCGTCAAAGACTTGAAGGACAGCAAAGGTCATGGAAAATGCATGGTTATTCTAGGCAATTTCTGGTCTTGTGAAGTCTGTCAATCTTGCAAACAGCAATTTAGCCTTTGCGTGAAGGAACCCCAGCAGCCCGTGAAGGACGTAGCGTATCAGATCCTTCTCTCCTGCAAAGCCAGCTCCCAGGATTCTTCTTCTGTGCCCGCCTCCTCCTCCCAGCAGGCCTCCTTTCCAATCTGGATAGAAGGGGCGGGAGCGGGGGTCGGGGGGTGGTCATATTTGTCTTCAGATTCACTCTTAAGGCGAAGGTGGCGAGATAAGGTGCTTGGTGGAGAGCCAAACTCCAGATTCCAGGCCGGTGGCTTCCGCACTCTCGCAGAAAACAAATACAAAAGAAGTGGGAAAGGGGAGGGGAAGCCAAAGAGAAAAAGGAAGAATATATTCGAGCTCACTGAGTACAGCCATGCTTCAAGGTGAGATTTCCAGGGTCATCGAAACCCCAATGAAGAGGGGTGGGCCGGCGAGTCAAAGCAAAGAAGGCCAGAGCCTCAGTTCAAGTCTGTGCTGGCCTGGGCGGGGGTGCAGACCCCACCCGCACAGCTCCCCCACGGGTACCTCCATGCCCACTCAAGACTCAGAACTCTGAATGTCACCTCACCACAGCCCCTCCCAATGAAAGGGAAAACCACACACAAGTCAGAGAATCCCCAAAACCAGAAGGAGAAAAACATGAGACAAACATTTAGTATTTTGAAAGCCGCCGTCAGGCCTCGCACACACTGCTGGCTGGAGTGTAAAGTACCATGAGGAGCAGGCTGGGGGCTGGTAAACAGGTCCCGCGGCCAGCTTGGCGTGCTGCGGGGAGGGATCACAGCCCACCTGAGATTAGAGTGGACTGGCCTCAGTGTCACACACTGCAGTCAGTCATTGAGGTCCCCTTCTCGCCTGTCCCTTTGCATGGTCCCCATCACTGGCCTAGTCCATCTCCATGGACATGAGGCGGCGGCGCTCACGCCGAGTGTCCTGCACCTCCTTCTTGCAGCACCAGTGAGAGCTGCAGTAGCCAATGAGGCAGGAGAGGAGCCCGATGACTGTGGACAGGCCCACGCCGATCAGCAGTGGGTACTTGAAGGCATTCAGGACTGCAGGGAAGGCAGGGAAGAAGGGTAAGTCACAGAGGGTGGGCCTTGGGGAAGACCACCATCCCCGCCCCGCCCTCACAGCCTGGTGCATCACCCACTGCCCATACAGCTGTCCTTTGCACTGTGTCCACTTAAGGCAAGAACAGCTTAGCCACGTCTGTCCCCCAAATGAACAAGATCTGCTGGGGGAGGGTGGGGCAAGGAAGAGAAAGAGATTTCACTGACTCTCTTTGAATATCAACTTGCTTCTTAGGGCTCTGGCAGAAGATTGATTTTAAAAAGTCAGTATAAGGGCACCCACATCCAACAGCAGATGGATGCTTAAAAAAAGAATCCTGCATAAATCAATCCTATGCATCAAAAGCCTGAAGTGTGCTAGGGAGCTATTTTAAGTAGCACTATAGTAAATTATCTAGCAAAGTGAATAATCACTCCCTGACTTGTTGGGGGCAAAAAACTGGATTTTCATATGGAGTTTCTTCAAGCCAGGCACTCCTCTGAGGCAGACACAGTAGGAATGAGGAGGGTGGAGGCATGTGCAAACACGGTTCACTCTCACGCCCAGATCTCAGGGCCCTGTCCCAGCGCCAATGGGCTGGAGGGTTGGCAGGCCCCATGGAGGAGTGGTGTTTCATATACTTTAATTTCCACACCCCTCCACAATGTTATTATTATTCCATTTTACAAGACAGGGCACAAAGGATCAACAAGGCTAAGACACCTCTTGTCGAGCTGGGGTTCACGTTCCAGTTTCCCCAAACTACATGTCATTAGAGAACTACAGTCAAAGGTGTCAGGCAGTCATAGAAAGCACCTGCGCTTGAATGCTTTCCACTGGAGAGTTTGCTTTTGGTTTTCTCAATTCACATTTATGCTGTAGCTTTTGTAGAGAAGATGTGTCACTTGTTCACCAGACAACTCACTACTCATGTCCTGGGGTGCTCAGGGCACTAGATACTAGGTAACCTGGCAAGGCTAACTCTGATGCCACTGGGCCTATGGGTGCCCCTCTCTCCCCAGCCCCTGACCTGCCACGGTCTCCTGCGTCAGTGACACTGGAAGGAAGGAGCCTCTCTCTACTTACTGAACAGCAGAACTAACAGGGGTCCGTGTGTCAGGAGCCCACTCACTGCCTCTCATGCAGACTAAACCTGCTCTCCAGAGCCTGTCTCTGCCCCAGCCTGTCAGCTTCTGTGCCAACCTTCGGGCACAGCAAAGTGGGTCTGGCAGCATTTATAAAGGAGGGAAAATACTTAGAATCTTTCCAGAAGTCTTAAAAAGCATTTGTGTGGGGCTGCCAGGGTAGAGATGAACCAGTGCATAGGTGCTCACCGTCCATCTTCACCGTTATGAAGATGGGCTTGGCCTGGATCTCTGCCTTCTTCTGCCAGGAACCCGTGGACGACTTCACCCATGGCGTCACAGCACAGTAATAGTTGCCAAAGTCCTGGTCCTCTGAGCTGTGCACGCGCAGAAGGAACTCCAGATCGCTCAGGCGCTCCAGGCTGAGGTCACTCTTCCAGCCCCTCTGGGTCGTAGTCACGATCCCCTTCTGATCCAGGGAAGACAGGAGCACTGGGGCCTTGTCGAGGCCGAAGGAGTGCACGGCAAACCAGGACACATCAAAGGCCATGTCATCTGTAGGGCAGAAAGCCAAAGTGCCGGCATTAGCCACAGGCAGAGCCTGTGGGACCCCTTCTGCAGACAGTGACATCCAACGCCTGCAGACAGTGACATTCCTGCTGCCTCCAAGGGGTGCACCCTGAACCCTCTCCTTGGAGCCACAGAAACAGCAGAAACCATGTTGGAGGTCACTTTGCTAAGAAGTGGCAGTGTGAGTCCAGACCCGCCCCCTCGCCACCCCCCCCCCCCCCCCATCATACCCCTGCCCTAACCAGCCAGATAAAACTGTAAGAACCTCCAAATGTCCCCTCTGGAGAACTCGGGGGCCTGCAGCTAGAACAGGCACCATCATTTGCTGTCCAGTCTTCCAATTTTTCAGCCATCAGTGCTCAGCTGGGGAAAGCCCCAGCAGTCATAGAGATCAGAAAGAGTGGGAGGGACTGGGGCGGTGCAGTGGCCACTGTGTGCTAAGGCTTTTGGCCCTGCCTGTGGAAATGCTAGAAGGGTGAGAAACAGGCAAGCTGAGGAAACCAAACAGAGCACAGAGGTCTCGAAAGCACTGTGGCCCCAGTGGCCTCCAGGGACTTGAAATGGACACTAGAAAGAAGATGGGTGAGTGGTGGTACCTGGAAGCTCATCTCCTATCTGTCACCCCTGACACCAGCAGTGCTGGGTCTGAGATCCTCTAAGAGGCCAGAAAGGACCTGCAGACACTCCATGGATGCACTGCTCTGTGCAGAGTATATGTAGAAGCTCCCCCTTGGGTGCTGCGGACGATGGCCAGTCAGGCAGGATTCTCCCCAGTGGTGGAGGCCTGGTGGTGGGTGATGGGTTGGTTCCAGGGATGAGGTTGTGCTGGGGTTCAGACCTGGGGTTATGTGGGGAGTCATGTGGTACCTGGACTATAGTTCATAGCCTCACATACAAGGCCTGTACTCCAGCCCTCTGTGCTATCTCCCTGGCCCACAAATACTATTTTATCTCAAACTCACCTGACATTCAGGACTGCAGGGAAGGCAGGCTCACCTGACAAGCTTACCATATAAATATTCACTATTCATTGAATTAGTATGGGGTTAAGGGCTTGGCTTCACATTCAGTCAATCTTGCCTGACCCCAGCACCACATACGGTCTCTCAGGGACAGCCAGGAGGGATCCCTGAGCACAAAGCCAGGCAGGAATCATTTGTGAGAGAAGTAAGCATCGCTGACTGTGACTCACACTCCCTTCCCCACAAAAAATTAGAGAACATAATTTTTGCTATAAAGAATATTGTCTGCATAAAGATACTCTTAACTTCAAACAGCACCTTCTAAGGCAATTCAATGACATTCAGATGCACACCTAGTCAAAAAGAGCGTGTGCAAAAGTAAAAGCAAGATTCCCACCAAATTAGCCAGAAGATGATTTTTTCAGTGTACTCTAAAAATGCCCAGGGTGGTCAGAGATAGGATAGCAGGTAAGACACTGAACCATGAGTTCAATCCTGAGCATCCTATATGGTCCCCTGTGCCCAAAGAGAAAACAACAACATAAATGTCCAGGGTCCAGGAAAATCTTAAACCCAGGTCCACAGACAGGAAGATCACTCCCTACTTTGGTGCTCAAAAGACTGGTACAAAGCTCATACCTTAAATGCATGAGACCTGGGCTCAATCCCCAACACTACAATAACCAAAGCAAACCCAACCCCAGTCACAGTCAACGATGCTTACTCCTCTCACTTAAAAATAAAATAAAACAGTTGGCCATTTCCTGTCAAACAGGGCAGTTCCCTGGAGACATGCACTCTGGATTCTGAGGCCGGGGGCCTGGGAACACACTCAGGAGATACTGGCTCTATCTCCTTGGGTTCAGGGGGCTCCTGAAGGCCAAAAGTCATGATTATATTCCAGTCCTTGTGCCCAGACAAGACCCTGCCTCCAGTCCAGCTGTGTTCTCCTAAGTGATGGCAAGTCCCAATGAGCTGTGACAGTCCAATGAATGTTCCAAATTCCCAGGGACTTGGACTCTTCTTCTGTAAAGTGAAATGACAACAGCACCCTGCTCAGATTTGTTCCCTGTCTAAATGCTGAGAACAGCACCTGGAACATAGTGATGCCCAGTAAGCTGAATGCCACAAACCTCCATATCGCCAGATTGACATCTATGCAACCTGAAAAATACAACTCTTAAATCACATGGGGATGAGGGAGTCACTGAACCTCACACCACCAAAAAATCCTATTTGACAGGATCCATACCCAGGGCCAGGGATGGAGTTCAGTGGTACAAAGCTCATACCTTATATGCATGAGACCTGGGCTCAATCCCCAACACTACAACAACCAAAGCAAACCCAACCCCAGAGTCCACACCCAGCAGTGCCGGGAGCCACTCCTCAAGGTGCAGGGGTGTCACAGGGGCCTGGAAGGAGCTCAGGGCTTTGCACAGGTGAAGGACATGTTCCAATACTGTGCTCTCTCCTCTGCATGACTGTCATTTTGATCCCCCCACCAAGTTTTAAAAGGAGCCCTCAGGCACTATAAGGGTTGCCTGTAGGACACCCTTGTGGCCAGGTGAGAGCTGCTCTAGCTCTCTGACGAATCCTCAGCATAGAGTCACCCTACGGACATGCCTGTGAGACGTGTACTGTCCTGTGCACACCTGTGCCACTCAAGGGGGACTTGCAGGGGCCCTGGCCACGAGCATGCACCTGGAGCAGAGTCTGCCCACAACTTCTTGGCCAGAGCATCTGGTTCCAACCCCCAGAGCACTCACCTGGCACCACCTGTTCCAAGGCCTGGCCTTAGTTAACAAAGACCTTCTCCTGGCGATTCCAGAGTCACTTGTATGTGGAATGTGACTGATGCATGTGACATGAGGGCCTGGACCCACACTTAGTGTCAACAATCCAGGCCCCATTTCAATCTACTGTCCTGCCTGGCTTGTCTCTGCTCCACTTGGACTCTCTCACTCCCTCTTCTTGCTCTCTCTCTAACACTGCGTTGCCAGCATGCTGGTCTCAGGCTGAGCTTCTGGAGGTCTGGATCCAGGACAGCACCTCCAACAGACCATGGTCTGCCTGTCCTCTTGGCACCTGGCACAGCAGTAGAAGTCACCCTTTCCCTCCCAGGGTGACCCGCCCAGCCCCAGAGGACTTTCCTTGTGCGCCTGTGGAGCCCGTGAGGGGAAATGCTCTGATGACTTGCATTAATTATTCAGACTCTTCTTCTCGCACAGTTCGGAGAGCAAAGTGCTAGTAAATTGTGATCTGCAGGACAACAGCTACCTAGAGCTTTTGCAATTACCCTTGTGGTAAAGACTTGAATATTAAGGGCACAATCAGTGATCTGTTAATTTGCTGAGAAAAGGCACTGAGAAATTTATTTTGGAAGGCGTCATAAATGAATCTGAAGAGGAAAACTGACCTTTTGGTATCTAGTGCTTCTGAAAAGGATTTCTCTGGTAAACCTTCAGAAGCCTCATGTACTTTCACCTTTATTTTAACTGTTTTCTTTGGGTAGGGCTCAGGGACTAAGTGTGGTGCCTGGGATCACACAGGGCAGCTGCGGTGTAGCCAGGCACTCCTTAACCTCTGTGCTATCTCTCCAGACCTTATTTTCACTTCTGAACTGGGTGTCCCCAACCCTCCAAACCTCAGACACTGGAGCAGCCCCTCACTGAGGAACTCTGCTTGTTGCTCCCACCTCCAGGAGCAGGCTACCTGCTGGAGGGGACGTCTCTTTTTTTTCTTTCAATTCCCAACAAACTTGTCTCCTTTCCTCCAACTCCAGGGATGGCCACATTCAGGCTCCCGGAGAGAGCTGAAGTTGATAGCAAACAGCAAGGGCCAGTCAGCACTGGCCTGCAGGCCCACCTCTGCCCACCAGCTGTCTTTGCAAATCAAGTTTCATCAGGACCCAGCCTGGCCACTAGTTTCCCCTCCTAATATACAGATGGTTTCACACGTTCGCAGAATGGTCTAGTGTCACTGAACTCTCCTGGTACATGGAACCCTCAATATTTCTTACCTGGACTCTTTACAATGTTCAGTGGTGGTCCTGAAATAGGGCCCTGACTGTTGACCCCGCTGGGGCCAGACCTTTCGGTAGCAGCTTGTCTAGGCTCTGCTTCTGCGCACCAGCTTTGCCCAGGCCCAAGCTCCAATTGGTTACGAACCTTGGCCACAATGCTGCTCAGGATGGGCAGTATCTAACCCAGCTAACAGCTGGTGGAGGAAGCTCTCACCCCCATCCTACCAGCCACCCGGGTTCCTCAGGGTTCCTCAGAGAAGGGAGAGGTGGGATGGCACTGCTCAAAACCACTCAAGTGGGTCTCATGTTCCTTCCTGCTCAGAGGGCCTGAGAGTGACATGGTAGAGGCCTCCTGAGACTGGCAACCTGCTGCTTCCAGGCATCTGTGAGCCATACTAGTTATTTCTACAGAGAAAATATTTACAAAGATTTTTTTATTATTTAAAAAAATTTTTTTTACTGTCACTGTCCTCCTGTTGTTCATCAATTTGCTTGAGTGGACCCTGTAACGTCTCCATTGTGAAACTTGTTGTTACTGTGTTTGGAATATCGAATACGTCATGGGCAGCTTGCCAGGCTTTGCCGTGCGGGCAAGATAGTTTGCAGGCTATCATAGCTCTCAGTAGCTTGCAAGCTCTCTGAGAGGGGTGGAGAAATTGCACCCGAGTCCGTCGGGTTGGCCACGTGCAAGGCAAACGCCCTACTGCTGTGCTATTACTCTATTGCTATTTATTCAGCCATTGATTAGCTGATTGAATTGGGCATGAACTCCACCTTACTTTTTTTCCCCCTTTTTATAGTTTTATTTATTGAATCACCGTGAGAGCAGTTACAAAGCTTTCGGGTTTAAGTCTTGGTTATACAATGAAACACCCATCCCTTCACCAGTGCCCATTTTCCACCACCAAAAATCCCAGTATTCCCCCCATCCCATGACCTCCCCCTACCTGTGGGGCAGATGATTTCCATGTTACTCTCTCTCTACTTTGATTACACTCAATATTTCAACACCAGATCCACCATTATTATTTGGAATTTTACCCCAACACTCAGATCTGCCGAAAAGGCAACAGTAGACAATTTGTTTTCTATTGCTGGTTATGAATAACATATGAGGTTGCGCAGCTGCAGTATTTTGGAATTCCAAAATTTTAACAATTAAATCTGGAGGAATTTCTGCCAAAACCGGCTTGGTTCCGAGATTTGTTTATGAGTCTCTTGGATCATGGCCATTAAGCAGCTTGATCAGGAGCCACAGAGGCCGTTTGTGGACGGCAACTCGGGGGTCTCATTGGGGTGGGGAGAAAAGTGCTGGCTCCACCTCCATCCCATGAGACCCTACGTGTCCCGTCACTGCGGGCCCAAACCTGACTGTCCAATGGCCTCTGGAGGATGGTGGCCACCAAGCCACCAAGGGGGAGCAGGCGGAGGGACAGTACCCTTTCCCCCCTGGGGTGGTCCAGCGCTGATAACACATTGCGGGGACCGGATGCATCTCTGCCCAAAGCCGCTGGGTTCTGAGATTTGTCTCTGAGTCTCTGGGATCATGGATGTTAAGTAGTTCGATCAGGAATCAGAGAGGCCTTGCCTCCTATTATATAGCTGAGCCGGAGGTGGTTTGTGGGTGTGTTTCCCACATACCCAACTTTTGACCATAAACTTTGCCCCAAGTTTTTGGGGTCTGGCGAAAGGCACAACAGCAATTTTGGGGTATCTGGAAGTCTGAAGGCGCCATCAGGCTCATCAGGCTGTTGATACACTCATCTCACAGGTACAGACTGACCTTTGGCAGCACCATACCCCCAAAACATTTACAAAGATTCACTCAGAATTTCAACTCTGATGGCATTTGGAGGCTCAGTGGCTTCTCATTTATTCCCCTCTGTGTTGTATGATGATTTCCTTCTGGGTTGCAAATGACCTGAGGACAGACTGAGGCTTTTTTAATTCACCCGCCTTCTGGCTTCTAGAACAGCACCCACCCATTGATGGAGCCGGGTGAATGAATGCTTACGAGACCACAGGGCTGGGACTGCATTCTGTTAGTGGGTTTCAAACCAGTTTGAAACAGCTCTGGAGCCGCCCACCTGACAATTCCAATGCAATTTGTTGTATATGTTTCGGAATCATCCACTGGAGAGCCCTGTCTATTCTACAAGTATTTACTAAACAGCACCTGAGTACAGAGTACACAAAGCAAGTTATACTGGATTAGCATCCTTGGAGAGGAGATGAGACACACAACAAGGAGGAAGGAGAAGGGATGCAGAGGTACCTGGATCCAGAGCTGCTCCCTCCATGGTGATGATACAAAATAATTTGATCAGCTCTCCCCGGATGACCGATGGTGTGTCCGAATGCACAGAAACATTGAAAGTAGGACCTAGAGGGAAGAAAATATCACACTTTTCTCTAAGTTCCAAGCTAGGTGCACTCAGGAACATGGAAATAGGACTCCCTTTCCTGGGAACAGGACTATGAATTCTAGAACTGGAGAAATAATCTTGCATGTATCTGACCTGGACTGGTTGCCTGGAACCTCTGAGCCCCACAAGGAGTGATCTCTGAGCACAGAGCTAGTAGTAAGCCCTGGGCACTGGCAAAAACCAAAAAAGCAAAAATAGTGCTTCTTGGGTTGTGTTCTCTCTAATCAGAGAGATGCAGGCATCAGGCACACACACACACACACACACACACACACACACACACACACACACACACACACTCCACCTTAGTGATACAGATGGAATTTCACTCAGGTGTAAGGAAAAACAGGGTCTTGTCTTTGCTACAACATGGATGGAACTAGGGGAGGAAGGTGTCATATTAGGTGAAATAAATCAACAGGAGAAAGATAACTATGGAATGACACAGTATAAGAAAGGAACAAACCAAGGGAGAATGTACTGTGTACAATGAAAGCAAAGTGCAGAACAGAACTGAGGCCATCAAGTGTATGTGGAGAAGACGGGAGTGGGTTAGAAGGGACCTGGAAGAGTGTCCTGGGATACTGACAGTGAAAGAGGTGATACAGTAGGCCACAGTCATCACAAATGTGATCACCCTGAGGGGGGAGAAATATAGCCCTGCTGGATAGCAACCCTTAGTGCTTTAGGCTTCACTGGTGAATTGTCCCTTTCCTCCTACCAGAGAAGCTTACCATGACCTTGCTAACATCCCTAATTCAGTTAAAGTTTGTTTTCAACCTTTCCTTTGTATTTTACCTCTCATTATCACAGTTCCCCAAGTCAGTCTTGGTTACTTATAAGCCAAAACTTTCTGGTAATTCTGAACTTTGTTTTTGTACTGCTTTGTATTTTAAGTGCCGTATATTTGTACCTGTTTTCTATTTCCCCTACAGCCTTTCTATATTTATCATAGAGCAATGTTCTTTAGTTAAACACAGAAAGACCACTAATGCTATGCTCCTAATATTTGAGAGTTGATTGACTCTGAAATATATCTGCTCCTGGGCATAATTATTTGTACATAATCACTTGACTCAGGCTTCAGTTGCTGTAGTTCCTAACACCCCAAAAGGGAGGTCCCACAATGGGACTGGGATTGGCCGGGGAGAGTGGCTAAACTACCCGGCATTGAAATGGGACATTCTAGAAAGCAAGGTCTTGATGCAAACTGTTACGACTTAGGAGACAGGACCCCCATGGGAAAGGACAAGCTGAACTGACCTAAGGACTGAGTCTGGGATTTACGGTAAAAGCCTTGCTTGCTCTCAGCCCAGAGAACTAAGTGTTGGGATCTTTGTCTCTTACTGTGTTTATCCAAACAACTGCAAGTATTAATAACATATAAAACTAGAGGGAAAGATAAAAGCAATATAGATGTCTCTGGGAGACAGAGTGTCTTCTTGAGTTGATCTCCCCAAGAGAATGTCCACTGCCAAATGTGTATCTATGTAAATGACCAATCACACCTATGTCCTTACCTCAACCCCCCCTCAAATGTTCCATAAGTATTCTAGGGCAGCTCTGCATTAAACGGGCCATTTTCACCATCAGACTGTGGTCCATGTCTCCCGTCTCTCTGTCTCTCTGTTGGGTAGGCCTTGGGAGGCGGGGAGGTGGGGCGGTGGCTCTGAGTGTGTGTGTCACAGCAGCAGCCCTCGTGATTTACTTTGTGAACTCACAACCCCCCAAAAAAACTCTTCCAAAAGCATGACTTTTTGCTCCTGATTTTTCCTTGACTTCTTTTCTCTGAAATCAACCATGGGTACATTTGAAGCGGACTCCTGCACTGACCCACGCTAGCCTGAGTTTTTTTTCCTGCTTCTGTATGAGTCCCTCTCAGCTCAGTGAGCATGGAGACCAGATGGACATGCACTGCACAGCTGCAGGGAGCAGGGGAGACCAGGTTCCACCTGCTGGGGAAGGAGGGCAGCAGAAACATTCCTCTAAAGACTACGGGGCTGGGAGCTGTCTCAGATGGGTAGAGTGTTTGTGTGAGTGCTTGAGGCCCCACGTTTAACCCCTAGCACCTCCTGCCTCAGCCGTCACCGCTGGTAGTCTCCAGGGCCCCAAGAATCAGTGGGAAATGCCCCTCCCCTCTTCAAAAGGATCCTGCCTTGGCAGCAGCTTGCACACTTTCTGAGAACATGACGAACAACCAAACTAGTTTTGAAAAGACCCCTTTACAGTGCTGGAGAGTCTGGTGGCAGGGGGTTTAAGATGCTTGTCTGGCCCACAGTCAATTCCAGTTTGATCACCAGAAGCACCTATACAATCTCTCAAAACAAATAAAGATCCCTATTCTTCTTCCAAAGACCAGGTGATGTTTTGAGAGAGACCATGACCATACCCGAGCCTCATGTCCCCTTCAAGGCACTGGTGTTCCCTTTAAGGTTTGAGGTATAAGTCATGAACATAAAAATGAGCAACAAATTATGAGGAGTAAAGACTGAATACATGAGAATTTGGTAATATTTGCTACAGAGCTGGGTTTTATATAGGTGTGACTATAGTGCATGAACAAGTGACTTGCTAATTTTTATGTCTGGCTGTGGCTCCTTGGGCAGAGAAAAGGGTGTTCTTTTTTTCTGGGGTTAAAGAGTTTGCCTGGCACATGGTCAACCCCAGTTCAATTCTGGGCACCAAATGGTCCCCCAAGCACTGCCAGGAGTGAACCCAGAGCACAGAGCCAAGTGTGGCTCTGCAAAACCTAAAAAATAAATGAGTGGGGGAAAAGTAAATCTCTGCATGGTTTTTAGGCGAGAGCAGCTTCAACTCAAGCTGAATCTGAGAACCCATTTACCTGATCCCAGTTCCGAGCAGTTAGGAATAGGCAAACTGAAAATGTTCCACATACCAACAGCCTGAAATTTCCCTGGATTTTCTGGAAAGCAGAGAGAGGGTCGTGGATGCTGATTCTAAGGCTCATTAGACAGTAACAGTACAGGTGTTCTTACCTTTAAAACAAGATTATCAGAAAGGAAAAAACCCTTCTATTTAAACACCCAGAAGAACTGACCAGGAGAGAGAGTTTAGTAAAAGGCCATGCAAACCAATGGAGCAGAGAACTGAAAAGGCCACGCTTTCATCCTATGTCTGCAGTGAGATGGAGTGATCAGACTGCTTTCCCAGGACCATGCGCGTGAGCACAGGAGGAGGACGGCTGTGAACCTGGAAGCCTGTCTGTGGGGGAAGCCTGGGAGAGCCTTGGGTGTTCCAATTAGCCAGAGTGTCAGGGTGTTATTTAACACTAAGCCACAGGAAACACAATGGAAGGTAGTGGAGAGCAGGAAATGAGGAGGGGAGTGCCTGGCACTACTCTGGCCTTCTCTGGCAGCTCTCATCCTGGCTCCAACTCATCCGGGGCACCCTGGAGTTGCTCTGCCAAAAGCAGAGAGATGGGAGAAGCCTGGCTGGAGCTCTGGGCTGGCTCACTGGGAATGCTCAGGACCACGTCTGAACACTGTGAGAACAGGTGAGCTGGGGTCTGCCCCCTTCTTCCCTTAGACTCCCCATTTCATGGTTGGGCATAGAGCTTTTCTTTACTTTTTTTTTTGACTTTTTCTCTTCCTTTATGATAGGCGTCACACCCTCTGGCCAAGAGCAATGGGGCCACACCTGGTGGAGCTCAGGAGGCAGCTTTGCTGCTTTACTATAATCTAGGTCATGTTTGGACAACAGTGTCAGCACTTAGGGTTTTCTTGTGTTTATTTTTTTAGGTTTGATGCCACAACTTGTGGTGCTCAAAGCTTACTCTTGGCTCTGCATACAGGAATCATTTCTGACAGAGCTCATGGGACCATATGGGATGCTGGGGATTGAACCCAGGTTGGCCTCAAGTGCCCTACCCACTGTACTATGGCTCTGGCACAACACTTATGGCTTTCTTGGACACAGCACACCTCACCACCACCAAAATGCCTAAGACCCTTCAATTTTACACTGATGTTTCTTTTATTTATTTATTTTTTTTCTGGTGGGGTGCGTGGATGAGGGAGCATACTCCGCAGTGAGCAGGGGCTATGTACTCAGAAGTGACCCCTGGCGGTGCTCAGGGGACCAAAATGTCATGCTGGGATTCAAACCAGAGTCACAGTCACAACAGCCACATGCAAGGCCAGTGCCTTCCCTCCTGCATATCTCCCCACCACACTCCCGGACCCCTTCTAAGAACTCAAAATGATAAGACTTAAGAAACCCTCATAATGCCTTTAGGTTTCTATTCACTTAACTCGGAACACCAAAGACAGACTTCCCTAATTTGGACAGATATCACTTTCTCTTTTTATCTCTCAAAGAAAACCCTGGTTGCTTTTTAGGTTCCACATTATAATCCTCACTTCCTGCAATGGCTCTGGCCGTGGGAACAAGGAGGCATTTTTACTCCCCATGCAGAGAGCGCCCGGGGAGAGGCATCTCCAGGGATGTGATTGTAACAGTGCATTTCTGTCTGATGAAGTTAACAACTTCCTTTCCACATGGGCTGCTGTCTACAGCCTCAAATACTTTTTATCATGCTCAATTTCTGTGGTAATGTTATTACTATGAGGGGATCTGTCTGGTCAGCATCACAGGTGACAAATGAGGGTGAAGAGAATTCAAGGGAACAACCTACATCAGTAGATGTCCTGTGTCCCTATTCTTCAGAAGGCAAAGAGTTTCGTTTCTGAATTCTGATATGAACCATCAGGGTTTGATCCAGTCCCTAAAAGAGCTGTCAGGAGCAGTATTTCTGTAAAAAGCCCCGTCGGCTCCTCCCCTCCAGGTGGGTTGGGGGCATCCAGCCAGGAAGTGCTCCTGCCCCCCCAGCCGCGCCTCAGATTCCCGCCTGAAGCCCAGTGGGGAGACTGTAGACCACCCTTCCTCCATTCCAGCATCCTGGGTGGGTGTCGCCTGGGACAGGCTCGGGGCGTGGCCATCAGGAAAGGGGCGTGGCCTCTTAAAAGTGGGCGTGGCCTTCTCCTTGGCGGGCGGCCGCTAATGCGGCCACAGTTATATCACTCACATCAAGCACTGAGAACTCCCATCCCACAACTTGCTGCCCAATACCAACCAAAAATTTCCCACCTCTTCTACTGCAATCAATCCAACAACAACCCACTCGCCTACTCAAATTCCAACAAAGACCTATTTGAAAACAGCTGTATAAGTTCATTTCCAAATAGCACCTCCTCCAAAAGTTTCACTCAATGTCTGTTATAAAACAAAGAATAACGCCTGACTGAGAAGAACGTCAAACTCAGAAACGTAGAAGGGTGCCTACCATGGACAAAAATTTATCCATAATCCCTTCCCACTATAAGAGGGAATAGCATAATCTGTGCCGGATGGAACAAAACTGAATGGCTCCTGGCAGTCTCTATTCATTCAACCAGGTACAGCCTGCCCCACAGCTTGAGACTCCCCCAGGGAATGCGTAGCTAGCTTGATCCCCTAGAATTGCCGGTTTTCTCCCTTGACCTGCGCGGGACTGCAACAAAGCTGAAGGGATCCGGGAACTCTCTCCTCACTCAACCAGAATAGTAACAGTGAAGGTGAAGGACTAAGGCACACTGGTCACAATGGTAAAGCAACGCAAAAGCCCACCAAACTTTCTTATTGAAGAGGCTAGCCCAGAAGACACCAACAGTATTGTAGTATTAGACAACCTCTCTGACAAGGAATTCAGAAGGGAGCTACTTAGGATGCTTAGGGAACTAAAAGAAACAATGGAAAGCAATGCCAATAAAAGACAAGAGGATTTGAAGGCAGAAATGAGAAAAATGCAATCGGAAATGTCGGACCTGAAAACCCTGGTAGGCAAATTGAAAACCTCAGTGGAAGGCCTCAGAAGCAGAGTAACAGCTGCTGAGAACAGAATCAGTGAGCTTGAAGATGAAGTTCAGAGACTCGCCAGAAAAGAGCAGAAAATGGAAAAGAGACTCACAGTTTGGGAACAGATGGCAAGAGAAGATCGTGATGAAGCCAAGAGGGGTAACATAAGAATTATTGGAGTCCCAGAGGGACAGGAAGAAAACCCTGATGAAGAAGAAACTGTCAAAGACATCATTGCTACAACATTTCCAGAGCTGAAGAAAACTTGTGACCACATTCAGGAGGCCCGAAGGGTACCAGCTAGAAGAAATCCGAACAAAAATACCCCAAGACACATCCTGATCAAAATGACCAAAACTTTAGACAGAGACAAAATTCTGAAAGCAGCAAGATCGAAGAAAGAAATCTCTTACAAAGGAGCATCCTTAAAATTCACAGCTGATTTTTCTGATGAAACCCTCAGGGCCCGAAAACAGTGGTGGGACATAGTGAAAAAACTCAATGAAATAAATGCCTCTCCAAAAATACTTTACCCAGCGAGACTCTCATTCATAACAGAAGGAACAACACACAGTTTCACAGACAAACAACAGCTCAGGAACTTCATAGACTCAAGACCATGGTTACAAGTACAACTAACTGGGCTACTTTAAGACAGGACAGGCCCCTCAAATACACCTAATTTCAACAGAACAATGGGACAAAATCCCATAACAATAATCTCTCTCAATGTCAATGGGCTAAAAGCACCAATTAAAAGCCAATTAAAAGACACAGAGTGGCAGGATGGATTAGAAAATTGAACCCAACATTCTGCTGCCTGCAAGAAACACACCTTAATAGTCAAAGCAAACACAGACTCAGAGTCAAAGGCTGGAAAACAATCCTACAGGCAAACAGCTCCCATAAAAAAGCTGGGGTAGCCACCTTAATATCAGACCACATCGATTTCAGAGTGAAGAAGGTCATAAGAGACAGTGAAGGCCATTTCTTAGTGATCAAAGGATCTGTACAACAGGAAGAACTTACAATAATAAATGTATATGCATCTAATGAGAGACCAGCAAAGTACTTAAAACAACTACTCATAGATTTGGAAAAAGACATCAATAGCAACACAATACTAGTGGGAGACTTCAACACCGCTTTGTCACCTCTGGATAGATCAACCAGACTCAAACTTAGCAAGGACATACTTAATCTGAGGGAAACAATGGAATAAAGGGACTTAGTAGATATATACAGGACACTTCATCCTCAAAAGGCTGAATACACATTCTTCTCAAGCGTACATGGAACATTCTCCAAGATAGACCACATGCTGAGCAACAAAACATACCTCCATAAAATTAAGAAGACAGAGATTGTATCAACAATCTTCTCAGACCACAATGCGCTTAAATTAGAAGTAAATCACACACAAAAACAGAAAACTAAATCAAACACCTGGAAATTAAACAGTGCGCTATTGAACAATGAGTGGCTTAGAATGGAAATCAAATTGGAAATCAAAAGATTCCTAGAAACAAATGAAAATGAGGACACGAGTTACCAGAATTTATGGGACACAGCAAAAGCTGTCTTAAGAGGAAAGTTTATAGCTCTACAAGCATTCCTCAGAAAGGAGGAGCGAGCCCACATAAATAAACTAACCTCACAGCTTAAGAGCTTGAGAAGGACCAACAAAAGGAGCACAGCCCGAACAGGAGGAAGGAAATAATAAAACTCAGAGCAGAGATTAACGAGATGGAAACCCAAAGAACAATCTGAAAGATCAATGAAACCAAGAGCTGGTTCTTTGAGAAAATTAACAAAATCGATAAGCCTCTAGCAAAACTCACAAAGAAGGGGAGAGAGAAAACCCAAATAAACTGAATCAGAAATGAAAAGGGGGTCATCACAACAGAAACTACAGAAATTCAAAGGATCCTCAGGGAGTACTTTGAGAAGCTTTATGCCACGGAACATCAAAACCTCGAGGAAATGGATAAATTCCTAGACTCCTACAGACTCCCAAGGCTGAACCAAGAAGACCTGGAATACCTGAACAGACCTATCACCATCAAGGAAATTGAAATGGTAATAAAAAGTCTCCCCAAGCACAAAAGCCCTGGCCCGGATGGATTCACTAGTGAATTCTTCCAAATCTTTAAAGAGGACTTACTCTCAATCCTCTTTAAGCTTTTCCACGAAATTGAAATATCAAAAACACTTCCGAATAGTTTCTACGAAGCGAATATCACACTGATACCAAAAGCAGACAGAGATACCACAAAGAAAGAGAATTACAGGCCGATATCCCTGATGAACACAGATGCAAAGATCCTCAACAAACTACTAGCAAATAGAATCCAACTACTCATCAAAAATATCATACACCATGACCAAGTAGGATTCATCCCAGGGATGCAAGGATGGTTTAACATTCGGAAATCAATCAACATAATCCACCATATCAACAAAGGAAAAGATAAAAAGCATATGATCATATCAATAGATGCAGAGAAAGCATTTGACAAGGTCCAGCACCCCTTTATGATGAAAACCCAAGCCAAAATGGGTATAGAGGGGACTTTCCTCAACATAGTTAAAGCCATCTACCACAAGCCTACAGCAAGCATCATCCTCAATGGGGAAAAACTGAGAGCCTTCCCTCTAAGATCAGGGACGAGACAAGGATGCCCACTCTCTCCACTGCTGTTCAATATAGTACTGGAAGTACTTGCAATAGCGATTAGGCAAGAAAAAGATATTAAGGGCATTCAGGTAGGAAAGGAAGAAATCAAGCCCTCACTATTTGCAGATGATATGTTACTATACTTAGAGAACCCAATAACCTCTACCAAAAAACTCCTAGAAACAATAGACTCGTATAGTAAAGTTGCAGGCTATAAAATCAATACTCAAAAGTCCATGGCTTTCCTATACGCAAACAGTGAGAGAGAAGAAAGCAACATGAAAAAAACAATCCCATTCACAATTGTGCCCCGGAAAATCAAGTACCTAGGAATCAGCTTAACTAAGGAAGTAAAGGACCTGTACAAAGAAAACTAAAAACGGTACTTCAGGAAATAAAAGAGGACATGAGGAAATGGAAAGATATCCCCTGCTCATGGGTCGGGAGACTTAACATTGTCAAAATGGCAATACTACCGAAAGCATTGTATAAATTCAATGCAATCCCTATAAGGATACCCATGACATTCTTCAAAGAAATGGAGCAAACACTCCTGAAATTTATATGGAACAATAAGCCCCCACGAATAGCTGAAGCAATTCTTGGGAAAAAGAAAATGGGAGGAATCAACCTCCCTAACTTCAAACTCTACTACAAAGCAGTAATAATCAAAACAGCGTGGTACTGGAACCAAAGCAGAACTGCAGACCAATGGAACAGGGTTGAATACACTGACATCTCCCCTCAGTCATATGATCATCTAATCTTTGATAAAGGTGCAAGAAATGTGAAATGGAGTAAGGAAAGTCTCTTTAACAAATTGTGCTGGCATCACTGGACGACTACATGCAAAAAAATGGGCTCAGAACTCTGCCTAACACCATGTACAAAAATAAGATCAAAATGGATTAAAGACCTCAACATCAGACCAGACACCATAAGGTACACTGAAGACAAAGTTGGCAAAACCCTCCATGACATTGAGGCTAATGGTACTTTCAAAGATGCCACACCACTGGCCGAGCAAGTGAAAACAGAGATAGATAAATGGGACTATCTTAAACTAAGAAGCTTCTGCACCTCTAAAGAAACAGTGACCAAAATACAAAGACAGTCTACAGAATGGGAAAGGATATTCACCGAATACACATCTGACAAGGGGTTGATAACAAGGATATACAAAATACTGGTGGAACTCCACAGGAAGAAAATATCCAACCCCATCAAAAAATGGGGCAATGAAATGAACAGAAACTTTCTCAAAGAAGAAATCCGAATGGCAAAAAAGCACATGAGAAAATGCTCTACATCATTAATCATCAGGGAGATGCAGATCAAAACCACAATGAGATACCATCTCACACCACAGAGACTGGCCCACATTCAAAAGAACAAAAGCAACCAATGCTGGCGCGGATGTGGTGAGAAAGGGACACTCCTTTACTGTTGGTGGGAATGCCGACTAGTTCAGCCCTTTTGGAAAACAGTATGGACGTTTCTCAAAAAATTAGAAATTGAGCTCCCATTTGACCCAGCGATACCACTCCTGGGAATATACCCCAGAGAGGCAAAAATGTGTAGTCGAAGTGACATCTGCACTTGTTTGTTCATTGCAGCACTCTTTACAATAGCCAGAAACTGGAAGAAACCTGAGTGCCCAAGAACAGATGACTGGTTAAAGAAACTTTGGTACATCTACACAATGGAGTACTATGTAGCTCTTAGAAGAGATGAAGTCATGAAATTTACATACAAGTGGTACAATATGGAAAGTATCATGCTAAGCGAAATGAGTCAGAAAGAGAGGGATAGACATAGAAAAAATTGCATTCATCTGGGGGATATAAAGCAACAAAATATGAGATCAATACCTAAGAATAGCTGAGATCAACACCAGGAGGATTACTCCATAGCTTAGAGGCCAGATGGATATTCTAGGGGAAAGGGCAGTTCAGATAGAGAAGGGAACACCAAATAAAGGGTGTTTGGCGGACCCTCCCAGGAGGGGAAATGCATGTTGAAAGTAGACTATGGACTGAACATGATTGCCACTCAATGCCTCTTTTGCAGACCACAACACCCAAAAGGAGAGAAAGAACACAGGGGAATGCCCTGCCACAGAGGCAGGGTGGGAGGGGGGGTGGGGGGAAATGGGCACTGGTGGAGGGATGGGTATTTGATCATTGTATGACCGAAACTCAAGCACAAAGATTTGTAAATCTACAACTGTACCTCATGGTGCTTCACTAAAAAAAAAAAAAAAAAAAAAAAAAAAGCCAAAGTAGCAGGCTACTTGCAATGGCTAGAACATGAAGAATGAAAGATGGTGTTTCCCTGGACACTGGCAACCTTGTGAGAGACTGGTCATGAGTAAACCCTCTTACCCCACTGGGCGAGGTCGCAGCAGCCTTGCTGTCTGTGATCCCTGCACAGTAGGAGAGTTCCGGCTGCACCACAGCCAGGTGTGTGCAAATACCACAGAGAAGGGGGCCACCCAGAGAGCACCCCAACACAAACACTGGGTAAGCGCTTGGCGAGGATGTGCCACCTTAGTGAGTATTCGAGGACGACCTTCACAAGTGCCACAACAGTAACTGTGACCACAACCGAGACCACGAGTCTTGAAGAGCACAGCTCAGTGAGCATGACAGCCTGGAGTGTAGGCTCGGTGAGTACCACGGCCAGTGGAGAGGCCAGAGAAGGAGACACCTGCACACATTCATCATCAACAACAATCAAGGGGAAAAGGTGAAAAAGAAAAGCAATTCTGTGTATACCTTCATGAGAAGGAGCAAGAGCTTCGGCTAAATTTAATGAAAGAGCTTCAAGCTACAAAACACCATTATCAGAAGTTCGAGTTCCAGATGTGTGGAAAGATATTCCATGTTCATAGACTGAAAGGCAATGCTGTAAGATGGTAGTAACTCCTCAAATGGTGCTAGAGACAACACATATCTCCAGCCCCTTCCCCCACCAAAGAAAAAGGAAAAGAAAAAAGAGCTACTACAGGCTCCCTCCTCTTGTCCCCCTGCCCCCAAATCAGTGGGCTATAAAACAAGTCTCTGGTTTGAAAACTCTGGGGACTCTTTGGGAAGTGGTTGGGCCAAGAATCATCCTAGTTCTACAGAATCTGGAGCTCTTGAATCTGAGGTCGCAAATGCAGGTATGCGGCATCTCCAAATTCCACAATACTGACAGCCCAGTAGGAGCACAGCAAATTAGACGGGATGTAGCACAGAAGCCAGCTAAGCTCAATAAGCAAAAACAATAACACAGAAGGCTCAACTGCAACAAACAGCTCAGAATCCTCAGACAATAACTTTGATAACCCCATCATGAGATATAACAATTTTCACAAATTTTCTTTTGTGAAAAAACAAACAAAAAACATTTTTTTGATAATTCTAGTTACATTTTGTTGTAACAAGTAGTATAAAATAAATTATTTTGTGCCATTGAAATTCATGTGGAGATGCAAGGAGCCCTAAATAGCTGAAGATTATCTTAAAAAGGACAAAAAGATGGTGAGGGTAGAGAGATAGAACAGGGGTTGAGGCACTTGCTTTTGCATGCTGCCAACTTGGGTTTGATCTGAAGCACTGCCTGATCCTCTGAGTACCACTAGGTGTGAGCCCTGAGCACTGATCTAGGAGAGCCCTGTAGTACAGCTACGCCTCCTGCAAAAGAAAAGAAAAAACCTGGAAGATACTTCTAGATATTGAAACTAATGCAAGGCTGTAATAATTAAGCAATGGGGTAACAGGAGGAAGAGGCATATAGGTCAGAACCAAGAGTACAGTAATAAACCCTTAAATTGATTGTTAAGTGATTCTTGAGAAGTATACCAAGACATGCTCAGTGGGGGGAAAGAATAGGGTATTCAACAAATGGTGATAGGAGGATTGGGGATTTGCAAGCAAGAAAAAAAAAAAAAGAAATCTAAATACCTTTTGTGTATCACACAAATTAACTTGGAATGAATAATAGCCACATATAATAGATACAATTAAAAAACTTAGAATAAACAGATTAAAACCTTCACGACCTATCTCATGGTGATTCAATAAAATTAAAAAAAAAAAAGAAAGAAAAGAAAAAAAGGGAGAAGGGCTTCTGCCTTTCCTGGTGTCCTTCTTTAGGAGAACCCTCTCAAACTTTGTGAGCTTCCCTTCCTTCCTTTTCCATCCTCTCCTTTCCTTTCCCTTTAATGAAGTCATCTCTAAATTTGAAAAACACTTCGCACAAGGAGCCGCAGGTTGGTGGTCTGCCTCCATCCGGGTGCAGGGGGTCCCAGGGTGCCGGTGCTGGCGGCGCTGCAAGGCTGGGGGCGGCCCCGGGGTGCTGCGGGGGCGTCCGGGGAAGGCGGGCCCGGGCCGGAGCTCACACGCGCGCCCCTACTCCCCGCCTCGCCAGTGCAGCCATGGCCCTACGCTACCCCATGGCCGTGGGCCTCCACAAGGGCCACAAGGTGACCAAGAACGTGAGCAAGCCGAGGCTACAGCCGCCGCCGCGGGCGCCTCATCAAACACACCAAGTTCGTACGGGACATGATCTGGGAGGTGTGCGGCTTCAAGTCCCACGAGTGGCGCGCCATGGAGCTGCTCAAGGTGTCCAAGGACAAGCGCGCCCTCAAGTTCATCAAGAAAAGGGTGGGCACACACATTCGGGCCAAGAGAAGAGAGAGGAGTTGAGCAACGTGCTGGCTGCCATGCGCAAGGCGGCCGCCAAGAAGGACTGAGACTCTTGGGCAACAGGAACAGTGATCCAGGGCTGCGGGTGTGGGGTGTGGAGGCGAGCAGGCAGAGTGTTCTGGAAATGGTTTTTTTAATCATCATTAAATATGTGCAGTTTGGAAAAAAATAAAAATAAATAAATTTGAAAAACAAAAACAAAACAAAAAAACAAACCTTCACGACCTTGGGTCAGGCAATGGATTCTTAAATATGATACCAAAAACATAAAAAATAGCAAAAAAAAAAGAGGATGAATTAACTTCATCAAGTATTGTACCGCAAGACTCACCATAAAAAAAAAAAAAAGAAAGTAAAAAGACAACCAACAGAGTAGTAGATATTTTCAAATCAGGGTTCAGTTAGGAGTCTTGCATGCATAGTCTGTGGATGCAATGTAACAATATAAAGACAAATAACTCATTAACAATGGGCAAATCATTTGAACAGAAATTTCTCCAGGGGAGATATGCGATATGACCAATGATTACATGGAAAGATGCTCAAAATCATCAGTGATTAAGGATATGCAAATTAAAACACATGAAATATTAGTTTACACACACCAGGTTGACTGTAATTTAAAAAATGAACAATAAACAGAATTAGCGAGGAAAGGGAGAAATTAGAACCTTCATACATTACTAGTGGGAATGTAAAATCATGCAGCTGCTTTGGAAAATAGTTCAGAAGTTCTTCAAACAGTTAAAATTACTGTAGAACCCATCAACAACCCTAGGTGAGAAATAAAAACTGACGTCCAGACAAAAAACATGTATGCCATTTATGCTAGCATTATTAATACAGTCAGAGGTGAACACAATCTAAGTGTCTTTCAGTGGATGAATGGATAAGCAAAAGGGAGTTTATTCATGATAGAAAGGACCAAAGTACAGTACTAGGTCACGTACTTTTGGTTGAGGTAGACAGTACGTACGGCAGTGATGCCTTGATGCAGCCTACAGCATTGAGGTCTGTATGAGAACACTGTGTAATGACATTAACGCAATGATGACACTGCCCAGTGCACTTTTTAGAACATGCTCCTGAAGTTTAGCAGCAACACTGAACAAGTACTCACGCCTGCTCTAACATGGAGCTAAGTGAAGGAAGCTAAAGACAAAAGTCCACATATTAGAGGATTCATCACGTGAGTTGTCTGGAACTGGCCAATCCTCAGAGAGAAAATAGATTATTGAGTTCGATTCCTCCGCCCCTCTTGGAGAGCCCGGCAAGCAACCGAGAGTATTCGATATGCCAGACACAGTAACAACAAAAGTCTCCAATGGAGACGTTACTGGGCCCGCTCAAGCAAATCGACGATCAACGGGAGGGAATTGTCAGGGGCTGCCAGGGAGTGAGGAAAGAATAATGAGTGCGAATGGGCACAGTTTCTCTGGAGTGATCAAAAAGTCCTGGAATCAAACAGCAGAGACACTTGCACAATTCGGTGACTAAAGTGAAAATGACTGGAATACACACTTGAAATGGGTGACTCTCATGCCATGTTAAAACTGCCTTGATAAATCTGCTATGATGCCCACTTGGACTTCCTGCTCTGTCCAAGGATCGAGATCACTACTTAGTCCTTATTATCGAGAAGTGAAGATATTAAGATGGTTTCACTGCACAATATAAAGACTCAAGTAATACATAATAATGTTAACAGAAAACACATTTTATAGGGTCTCAATTACCTTTCAATTAAATGGTAGTAACTTTTTCTGAGCTGGAGCCATAGAACAGCAGGCAGGGCATTTGCCTTGCACACAGCCGACCCGGGTTATTCCTCCCTCTCGGAGAGCCCGGCAAACTACTGAGAGTATCTTGCCCGCATGGCAAAGCCTGGCAAGCTACCCATGACGTATTCAGTATGCCAAAAACAGTAACAAGTCTCACAATGGAGACGTTACTGGTGCCTGCTCAAGCAAATCAATGAACAACAGGAAGACAGTGCTACAGTGCAGTGCAACTTTTTCTGGGAAGGTGCCAGGGCTCACAGACAACAGAACTGTTAAGATCACACTCACATTCATAAGTATGAGACACCTGGGATCTGAACTCTTGACCATATGCTTGCAAGGCTGCAATGCGGGAACTGTAAACCACGGTACTATTCCTTAAGCCTAAGTGGCAGTATTTTATCCAACAAGAAGTCTGCATTCAGGCCGGAGCTGTAGCACAGAGGGTAGGGCGTTGCCTTGCATGCGGCCGATCCAGGTTCAATTGCCAGCATCCCATAAGTCCCCCAGCACCGCCAGGAGTAATTCCTGAGTGCAAAGCCAGGAGTAACCCCTGAGCATCGCTGGGTGTGGCCCAAAAAGAAAAAAAAAGTTTGCATTCATTACACTGACTCAATTGATACCTGCAATTTTTTTTTTTTTTTTTTTTTTTTTTTTGGTGAGGGTGCACTTAGCACTCAGAAACTTTCACTGGCACTCAGGGAAAACTTTTTTTTTCAGGTCTCCCAAGCAGTGCTCAGGGGGCCAAGGGGCCACTCCCAGTGATACTCCTGGACTGAGCAGAGCTGGGGCCCCCAGGTTCACCCTGGCGGTGCTCAGGGGACCACGCAGCACTGAAAACTGAATCCAGGGCCTCTGACCACCATGTATGTGCTCAAGTCGCCTGAAATTTCTGGTCTAAACTTTCTTTTTAAACTAAAAAAATTATGGTCCTTCACATTAGTATTAATATAAGATCGGGATGAAAACCATTTAAATCATCTATCTATTGAGACTCACATACACAAATTTATTGTCAGAGGAGTTTAATGAATTACACAGATAAGTAAGAAGTATATCTCTCTTCCATGGGGGAAAAAATATCAAAACAAATCTTTCTACCTTAGAGCATAAAATCAATTCAGAGTAGACACAAAGATCCCTCGTTTAAAGCTTCCCATAGATGGACACTTGTAATCAATGTTAACCATTCAGCAGTTCCCTTTATCCACACCTCTGGTGTCTAGGCACAGGACTGACTGATGGAGAATCTTTTCCAATCCAATGTATGAAGCAGCATGATCGGGGGTCACTCATGCCCTAACTGCAAATACAGCTCCGATCAACTGGGCCACAAGTGCCCTCAACACAACTGCTCCTCAGCTAGGGACCCTCTTAGGTGAAGGCAACTGGCTGGGGCTCCGGCCTTAGTGCTGAGCTCCCCACCAGTCAAGTCATTAAATTCCTCTGGTGGAAAAGGACTGAGCTTGAACTTGCCTTCTTTTGTTCTTATTTTGACTGAAAAGAAGTCAACATGTTCACACAAAATGTGCACAAAAATGTTTACAACAGGGGCCGGAGCAATAGTACAGTTGGTAGGGGAGCTTACCTTGCAAGAGGCCAACCTGGATTCAATCCTGGTACCCCATATGGTGTCCTGAGCCCCACCAGGAGTGATTCCTGAGTGCAGAGCCAGGAGTAAGCCCAGCGCATTGCCGGGTGTGACACCAAAATTTAAAAAAAAATGTTCACAATAACATTACTCATAATAGTTCAGCACAGGAAACACCCAAGTTATATTAGCTGGAAAATGTGAAAGAAACACAGTATGTTCTCTCAATGGAGTATTACTCTGTCCCCAAAAGGAAGTACTGCTAAACACCACTACACAAACCACCCTGAACCATTATCCTAATGCAAGGGTCAGAGACAATGGTCTACTTCCATGGAGTGCCTAGAACAGGTAAACAGATGGAGACATAAAGGTCAGTGACTGGGGAGAGGGGGCTCGTTGGGAAGAAGCAGGAGAGGTCTGAGAGAAAGGGTAGGGGGCTGTGCATAATTAAAGTCTTCTACAGTTGTGCTGATGGTCACCCAACTCTGAATATAGTGAAGCTCATGGGCCTTAGAGGCATACTATATATGGCATATGAATCAGAACTCAATAAAGCTGTTCTTAAAATAAACTGAAGTCACTGTCCAATCTCTACTGCTTAGTCTCTGCCTGTACTGGGGACTCTGCTCACCTGAGGTTGGGAAGTCAATCTCGATAGCATTGGAGAGGCTGGTGGCCGCCTCTCTCCATAGGCTGCCCCTGACCGGAGACCAGGCTGTCACCAGGCAGCGGTACAGCCCTGCATCGGAGACCTGAGTCTGGTACATTCGGTAGCGAAACTCGTCTTCCTGAACCTTCTCCAACACCACGCCATCCACACGTGACTCGTCTGTCCAGTTCTCTAGCTTCACCACCGAATCCAGGTCCAGGGAGATGATGTACTTGGTTTCATTGGGACTGGTGAGGTCGCCAACAGGCTTCTCAGCGGTGATGAGGACAGAATAGCGTGGCGACTTAATATTCTTGGAAGACACTTTACAAATCATCTCAAATGTGTTCCCCACGGCAAAGAAAGGCTTGAGCTGTCTGGCCTTCACCACCAGCATGGAGTCTGCAACACAGCACCAGAAAGAACAGGATCATCATTCAAGAGGCTGATGTGAGATGCTGAGGAGTAGCGAGTTATCTGCAATTGCTACATGACAGCGCTCCAGGAATCTGGAGACTCACAAAAAAAATCCTGTGCATGTAGGCAGCTGAAAACCAGCAGGCTGGAGGAATCGAGCTATCTGGAATGATGAAATGAGCGTGATGGAAGAGGGAATGATGGATGAGAATTTAGTTTCAAGGGTTTACTAAATCCTTGAGAAGAGTCACCTATAGTGAGGATTTGGGCAGTCATTGGGGGGCATGAGAGACAATACTTGCCTAGTGGGCTGGAGAAAGCAGGTTAAACACAGCTCCCAGCACCCCCACATCAGTCCAGGGAGACATTTGCCTCGAACACCCAGAGATTCACTGGGTGCAGGGAAGTACCCTGAGCTGAACCAGACTGCTGGATTAAGGATAGTGTAGTGTCTATTCTACCTATTGGGCATGTGACTGCACAAATATTAAGTAAAGGGATCAGTGCAGACACACTGCTAGATGTAGGCATTTCAGACAAGTGTCCATAAATTTTAAGCTTAAGAGAGCTACCCTGGGGGCTGGAGTCATAGCACAGTGGGTAGGGTGTTTGCCTTGCACACGGCCGACCTGGGTTTGATTCCCAGCATCCCATATGGTCCCCTGAGCACTGCCAGGAGTAATTCCTGAGTGCAGAGCCAGGAATAACTCCTGTGCAGCATCGCCGGGTGTGACCCAAAAACCTAAAAAAAAAAAAAAAGAAAGCGCTACCCTGGGGTTGGAGAGATAGTACAGCAGGTAGGGCACTTGCTTTGCATGTATCTGATCCAGGTTTGTTAGCCAGCTTTCATATAGTCCCTGGTGCACCATGAAGAATAATCCTTGAGCCACAGGGTTGGGGTGAGGGGGGGAATGGGGGGGATGAGAGGGATACTGGCAGCATTGAAGGTGGAGAATAGGCACTGGTGGAGGGATGGGTACTGAACCATAGTATAACTGAAACCCAAAACCAAAAAATTATGAGTCTACAACTGTACCTCATGGTGTTTCACTAAAAAGATAAAAAGAAAGAAAGAAAGAATAATCCTTGAGGGGCTGGAGCGATAACACAGTGGGTAGGGCTGACCCAGGTTCGATTCCCAGAATCCCATATGGTCCCCGATGCACCGCCAGGAGTAATTCCTGAGTGCAGAGCCAGGAGTAAGCCCTGAGCATCACCAGGTGTGACCCAAAAAGCAAAAAAAAAAAAAAAAAAAAAAAGATTAATCCTTGAATGCAGAGCCAGGAGTAACCCCTGAGCACTGCCAGGTATGGCTCAAAAACTGGAAGAAAAAAAAAAGGAGAGAACTACTTCCAGTCTCCTGTGAAAACAAAAACATAAGCCCCAAGCAATCCCTGCGCACATATACATGACCCTAGACCTGATTTTCTACAGGGCAGATGTTCCCAAACCTCCACTGGATATGTGAAAACTTTGAACAGGGTCTTAGGCCACACTGTCACCTGACACTTAACACTTGAGGAAAAGACATACACAACAGAAGCCCCACTTGGCCATGCCATGTGGTCTAGGTGTGTACAAGCTCCAGTCCAGTTATCAGACCGCCTATGTTTGTGCAGTCACACTGTGTGACATTCACCTGCATGACACTGAAACCACCTCAAGTCACTTCCCAGAATGGAAACCCATCACTACAAATGCAGTAATGCATATATCCCAAATATATACCCCTTTATAAATAGGGCACAGTAAGATTAACAACAATGACTTATAACATTTACTTCTACTAGGCAAAGAATCATATGTACATGGTCTCGGTCTTTTTCCCCAAACATCTTATTGTGTACGGTATTTCTGGAGTTAACTGAGGGTAAGTGCAAGTGCATATAAGAGGCAGCGAGCGCACTCATGAGACCTCATCTACCAAGAGTCACTGGCGGGGTGGGGGGGATAGGGAGAGTAACAAAATATCTGTAGGATAGGTAAACACATTCTTTTTCATCCTTTTATAAAATGATTAAATCTATAATCTGGTCAATTATAAAAAGAAGTTTTAGGGGTTGGAGCGATAGCACAGCAGGCAGGGCGTTTGCCTTGCACGTGGCCAACCCGGGTTCGATTCCCAGCATCCCAATGGTCCCCCGAGCACCACAGGGGTAATTACTGAGTGTATCAGCCAGGAGTAACCCCTGTGCATCGCCAGCTGTGACCCAAAAAGCAAAAAAAAAAAAAAAAAGAAGAAGTTTTTAGGTAGACATTTGGGGAAATAATTGGTCTGCCAAAATTTCAGCAGAACACAGATATTACAGTTTCTCTCTAAATTCACAAGATGGGCTGGATAGTTCAAGTCTTGGAGACAGTGATGCTAAAGCCCAGGGGTGCTGGGGGTTGGGGAGCGCCAGGGAAGCAACTGGTATAGGAACGTGAGAAGCCAGGCTGGAGATGAGGGCGGTGTGATCATGGGAGAAAGAGAAGTGGCGTGAGTCCAGTCAGCTCTGGAGAATGAGGAATTAAAGGCCAAGGTGTGGCTCACAACAACAATGACTCTGGTGATAGCAAAGGTGAAAGAGATCAGAGCAGTCACATCAGAGCAACATAAACTTGCATCTGGGGTTCTGGAGAGATCTCTGGGTTTCTCCAACTACCACTGGGGGGACATCCAGGTGTGAGGGGGGGGTGTCCCTCGGTGCTCGGAGGAGCGATCACCCAGCAAAGTTCCTAGAAAAGAAGTTGAGGGCTGTGTCTTGGGAAGCAGGGATGATGGAGCATGAAGAAGACAGAAGGGATAAAGTAAAGGAGCCCAAAGATTCACACAGAGAGAGGCCAGTCCTGGGGGAGGCCCCTCAGTCCAGGAAGCTGGATCAGGCCAGAGAGCTCCCTCACCACCTACAGCTTGCTGTGTCGAGGAACTAACAACACATTCTGCAGTAGGTTGATCAACGTGACCTTCAGAGGAGCAGAAGGATCAGAGAGTATGGAGAGTCTGGACACTGGCCCTAACAAAGTAGAAATTAGAGAAAAAAAATTTTTTTTGGTTAGGGGTACCATACCAGGTTGTACCTGAGGTTCTGGTGAGGGAGGTGATGGCACTATGACCATCTGGGAATTTAAGCTGCAAACAGGAGGGTGGCTGCATGTCTCATGCTTCCTTCCACCTTTGGGAAGGTGTAGGAATGAATGAAGGATAGTGATAAAGGCAATCATCTGGAACAGCAGGCATGGGTAGGCAAGAAAGAAGAGGCATCGGGAGTAATGGCAAGCTGGCGGGACTGTTGGCGGGGCCCTGACAGGACCTCAGGGCTGTGGGGAGCCCCGAGAGGGGGATGGAGAGCATTACCCCACAGGTGTAGAGAATGGGGTTAGAATTTGTTTAGATTTGAGAGTGGGGAGGTGGTGGCCATCAGAAGCAGATGTCTGGTATGGGGTGCGCCTGGGTGCTCAGGGGATGCATGGAGCGGATGGCATGAGGCCTGGGGAGCAACTGGGGCCGGCTCCCTCAGGACCATCAAGCTTGGACCATACATGCAAATTCCAACTCCATCCTGCCAACTACCCCAGGACATTCAGGGCAGAAACCCAGGGCAAGCAGGGGGATGTGACTCCAGCACTGGGGTGGCTGCAATGTGCAACTTAGCCTTCCACATGCACAGTGAAGATGGCAAGAAAGGAAGGGACACTGGTGGGAAAAGACTGCTGATAACCTCAGGAAGATGATGAGAGGGGGCCAGGGCTCGGCCAATGAGGGCAGTGGGTGCTGGCCCTGGGCACTTTTGGGATAAGAGAAATGGACGTCCTCAAAGCTGCCAAGAGGGACACAGAGGGCACTTCCCTGCCTGGTGCAGTTGTACAGCAGTGTCAGAAGATAAGCCTGGTCTGCAGGGGGCTCCGGGCAGCACAGGGGAGGGTATAGTCCCCAGGAGGGCAGAGAGAGGAATGCTGGGAGCGAGGGGCTCTGTTTGGGTTGGGGTGCAGGAGGGATGACAGAGTAGGCAAAGAGGCTTGCAGGCACCCTGTACTACTTCAGCTCCAGGCAGGTAGTCATGGGTTTCCTGGAGAAACTGACAACTATCAAGAATATGGGGCTGGAGAAACAGTACAGCAGGTTGGTAGTTTGCCTTGCACACGGTCAACCAGGGTTTGGCCAGCATCCCACATGGTTCCCTGAGCTAAGCCTACCAGGGGTGACTCCTGAGTGCAGATCCAGGACTAACCTCTAATTATTGCCTGGTGTGGACCAAAAAATCCTAAACAAAACAAACAAAAAAATGTGGGGCCAGAGTGACTGTACAGTCAGTACGGCATCTGCCTTGCATGTGACCAACCTGGGATCAATCACATGTGTTTCTCCCAGCCCTGCCAGAAGTGATTCCTGAGCGCAAAATTGCAAATCTAGAAGTAAGCGCAGAGTACTGCAGGGGTGGCCTAAAAAGCCAAAAAGAAAAAGAAAAACAAACCCAAAACCCCAAAACAGAACCAAAAATGTTTAAACTATTCTATATTCCCTGAACTACAATAAAAATACTGCATTTCATTGTGTGCGTGTTTGTGCGTGTCTGTGTGTGTATAAAATATTTATCATGCGTAAAGAAAAAAGAGAAGCAGTTTCCCTGAGGTTCTTGTCACCTCTCTGAAACACCATCTTTGCACCTCTGCATGGATGACCGGCTCCTGGAGACAACACAATGGCCTGAGGTCACTGCCTCAGCTGTGACACCTCAGGTCCCCTCCCCCCGCCAGCAGCCTTGTGGTGCAGACTCAGCCCACGAGGTGGTGTGATATGAGGAAGAGTGTCCACGGCTCAGTTCAGAAACAGCCTCCATGTCACGGGACTTCCTGCCCGCCAGCACCATCCCTGAACTACTAGAAAACATGCAGGCTTCAGGCAAAGCACCAGGCAGCAAGAGCTGCTTCAGGGGTTTCCCAGTGCACAGGAGAGCCTGCTCAGGGCAGATTGCTCATCTGAGGACACACAGGAAAGCCCCAGGGTACAAGAGAACAGCTATAGGACAAGAGCACAGGCCCCCACCTTCAGAGGCCCAGAACACGTTGACGGGCCTCGAGAAGACCTCCTTGCTCTTCACCCAGCTGTTGTTGCGCTGCCTTGTCCAGGCTGACACGATGCAGTAGTAGCTGCCTCTGTCTTCCTCAGTGGTCCTCTGGATTCGGAAGGTGAATGTGTCGCTCTGCTCCTTGGAAAAGATGAAGTCCCCATCCCGGGCCCGCTGCTGGCTCCTCTCCCCATACTTGAGCGTCCAGTCTCCATTCATGACAGCCAGCAGCTCACTGGCCACTGCGTCATCACTACGCCGATTCAGCCGATAGTACCAGGACACAGTGAAACGCATGCCTGCCTCGGCATTCCTGCTGTCCACCCGGCAGTCCAGCTTGGTGAGGTCATCCGAGAACTCGGCCACCTTGGATGCATTTAGGTACACCTGGTAATCTGGTTCTGGACAGAAGAGAGGGGTCAGGGTTAAAACTTACACAGAGCAGCACCCTGATCCAGCCAAGAGTGGCTCCTGGGTCAGGAGGGGACGTCCATCCTTTCATTAGGGAAGGCCTACCGAGAGCACTGGGTGCAGAGTTCAGTGGGCACAGCCACATGCTGCTGTGTGCTGGTTATGACCCTTCATGGAAGCCAAGTTCCCTGCTCCCCAGGTGCTCCCAAGGTGCATCCCCTCCCTCAACCCCCCACACAGGACTTTTAGAAAGGGCCGCACTTTTCTCCTGCCACCCTTTCATCTTTCAGGAGAAAAAGAATCCTTGCATAAAAGAACATTTTCTTTGCCAACACTATCTGCATCCCCATTGCTTTGATCAAATGGCTCCATGTTACTTAACGCTTTTATTTATGACTCACACAGATTATAAACTGCTGAGGTCAAGCAACTGCTCTTCTGTGATTTACACTTCTAATGAAATGTGCAACATCATGACCTCTCCAAGAGTGATCCAGAGGCCAGAAAATAAGATGATTCCACATGTACGTTCCTTCTTCCCAAGTGGCCACTGCAGTGGGCTGGGGAAGTGTAGCAGGAACCCAGGGATGCCAGACAGTGATGGGGTCCCCGACCTGCACAGCAGGCATGCCAGCCCCGGAAGGACCAGGGTACCTGTCTATTCCTGAGCAGCAACCAGGGCCAGTGGAACAAAAATGAATTTTGTTTTGCTAGGGGCCAACTGCTGGCTCTGTGCACAGGGATGACTCGTAGCAGTGCTTGTGGTGCCAGGGATTGAACCCGGGTCTGCTGTATTATCATTCTGCTCCCCTCAAATGAACTTCTACCACCATGGATGAGAGACAAGCTATTCCCCGGTGACCCCAATCTGAGGTCCCAGATCCTGTCCTCCCCTCTGAATCTGGGCATACACCTTGGGAGGCAGAGCAATGAGCACTGTGAGTGGGGAAGTGAGAAGTCTCAGCGTCTCAGGACCTGAGGGCCTGCAGTGTGAAAGGCCTTCCCTGGCTGCAGGTCCCTGGCTCCACTAAGATCCACCTGGAATGGTTCTGGGCTCCTGGCACAACCCAGGGTGACCCCACAATACTGAGAACAGAGACCTCACTG
This sequence comes from Sorex fumeus, assembly GCF_029834395.1. NCBI lineage: Eukaryota > Metazoa > Chordata > Mammalia > Eulipotyphla > Soricidae > Sorex > Sorex fumeus. Next base: position 18,926,020 of record NW_026606188.1, read on the forward strand.
GACATAGCAATCACGGTCACTAACCAACTCTGCTTCAGACACATTCTGTGAGACCCTTATGCTTGTGACCAGATTAGCCTGGAGGAGGCAAAGAACCAGGCTCTCAGCCAGTGTATGAGACTGGCTCTACCACGTGCTTGCTGTGTTCCCTTGGCTACAGCACTAACCATATCTCTCCAGGAATGGGGACAAGAACCACACTTCCTTCATAGTATTACTGTGAGAATCAGACTTACTACAAATAAAGGTGCTCAAACCAGTCCCAGGCATGTGTGATTATACACAAATACACACAAACTGATAAGCACAGGCATATGTTTTGGGAAATATTCTTTACAGTTCTCATTTTCTTTCAGGAGGCAGACCTTTAAAGAGGTTAACAATCGAGGTTCCTACTGCTGTCCCCACACCAACTGCCTAACTCAACGCTCAACGGTTTCATTCAGTTTCTCTGCAGAGATACCAAACTGCAAACGTTGCAGGTACTCTGGTGCTGGGCTAAGAATTCTGAGGTCTTCTCTCAGTGGGGGCGGGAAACTTCCCCCTGCCCCCCTCGCTCCGCCCCGTACTTCCAGAAGCCCTGGAAGCCACACCCACTTCCCACAGCCGCTACCATGTCAACTAACTCACACACCCTGCTCTTCAAACTAAATCTCCAAGGAGATGTAAGCCAAGCAAACAGCTAGGATTCATGAGCACACAGGTCCCTGGCTGAAAACTCTGAGGTGACCCGGGGTGGGGTGGGGATGGGTCTCAGCCCTGCCCAAACTCTGGCAGTCACACTCACACAATCCTGCTGCTGCCACTCTACAGGTCCACTGAGGACCTCTGCAAATTCATCCCCATTCTACAGATCCTGAAATTTCTGGACTGTGAGGTTGTGTACGTGTATGAGGCTGCATAACACCTCCAAATGATTTCCCTTTCCTACTGTGTTAGAGACAATCTCATCTGGCACTCGTGGTCCTTACAGTGCAAGTCAAACCCATGGAACTGTCCAGTCCCACCACCTGTGCCTTCTCGTGTACATTCTCTACACTATTTGCACATCAGGCACCATATTCCCTTTACATGGGGTTCTCTGTCTCCCTTTACCTTGTTCCCTCTGTCTCACCAGGGCCCTGCTTAGGAAGGAGTGAAAGAAAATGGTTAAGTGCTTTCTACCAGGCCACGCCATGCTTCCACCTCTGTGTGAATCTGCCTAGATCCCAGGGAACCAGACACGCAGAAGAGTGTCCAAGTGAGTTAAGGCTTGTGGCCTTCTGGTTGCAAAACTCTATTGATGCTTGGCAGGAGAGGTTAAATTCCTTTACAAACTGGCTGTATTCTCTGTTAAAACTAAAAAGGAAGCCCACAAAGGAAAACCGCAGGCCTAGACAAACACCAGCAAGTGGATTCTCGGCCTTGGTCCTCACAAGGTACAGGGTGTAGAGATTTTAAGGATGCCCAGAGGTCAAAGGCCTGAAGTGGAATCCCCACAGTGGTGAGCGATGGGTGCACCTGGCTCCTTTTCTTGTTTTGGTGCCTGTGAAGGAACTTTCATTCACCACTATTTCACAATTTTATATGCTGTTTGCAGGGGCTGTATTATTTTTCAAGGCTTAGCATGAACAGAGTTTTCCCCTTGAGTTTTGCAGCTAGTACCTGGCAGTGCTCACAGACTACTCCTGGCTTTATGCTCTGGAGTCACTCTTGACAGGGCCTGGTGCCGGAGATGGAAGCAGTGTTGTGTGAAAGGCAAGTGCCTTCCCCACTGCACCACCACCCGCAGAGCCTCTCCAGTGGTCCAGAGAATGCTCCCTTTGAACTCACCTAGCCAATGACACCTCAACTTCTAATGCAACAAGAAATGTCCTTATACTTCCTTTCTTTCCTGGAAAGATTCCCTGCTCTCTGAAGATTTAGCTTGAATGTTGACGGCCTTAAACTGCATTTATTTTAATTTGACTTTCTTTAGGATTTGCCTGGGATCAGGGGCTCCCAATCCTGTTCATTTGTATGTGCTATGCATGCACCTTGTGAAAAAAAGATATGAACATGCTTGCTGAATTGGGCTAAATTTAATATTTTGCATAAAAATGCTTATTTTGGGGCATAAGCATTTCACTACTGATTACAACAATATTCTGCTTGATCTCATCAAGGACTCAGCTAAGAATGAAATGGTAGTTGTTTAGAAATGCTTACCAGATGCATAGGAAAGTATTTAATGGCAAAATGACATGGAGTCTAGGACATGCTCTAAATTTTTCCAGAAGAGAGAAATCGAAGAAGATAAAGATGTAGAGAGAGACAGAGGGAAAGGGAGATAGGAAAGAGAGAGAAGGGGAGAAAAGGAAGGATTGGGGGGAGAGGGATAGAGGGGGAGAGGGGTGGGAGGGAGATAAGAGAGGAGTCTGGAGGAGGGAAGAGAGATGAAAGATGAAGGGAGAGACAGGGGAAGGGAAATAGGAAAGAGAGCAGGGGAGGAAAGGAGGGATGAGGGAGAGGGAGAGGGAGAGAAAGAGGAAGAGAGGAGTCTGGAGGAAGGAAGAGAGATGAAACAAGACAAGCAAAATATTGACAGTTGTTGAAGATGGCAATATAACTTCTGTTCATTTCTGTTCCAACAGTAACAAACCAGCCATTCAGCCATGATGGAAGTCACTACACACAGCACTAGAGCCAGACAGCCAGAGCATACTGGCTTGGAGTTGCTGAGGTTCTGCAAGGCAAGAATTTGCTCCCTAATCTGGCTCTTGGGGGCATGTGTACATCTCTGGAAGCTACAGCCTAGCACAGCACACAGCACAACCTTCCCCCAGAGAAACTTATTTCCTCAACATTGGTTATTAAACTCCTTTGTTACAACTTTCAAAACAAGGGAGAGTTTCCGACCCACTGGCTCATTTGCAACAGCTGCTATTTCGGGCGTACTGGGTGCAAGGGTCTGAACCTGCAGCTTCCACATAGACTAATTCCTTCTACCCTCACGACAATTTTAGAAGGAAGGTATTACTGTTCCACTATACAACGAAAATGAATGGCATTAATCAAGGATTCTTTAGGTGATAGATTCCATGCTACATACTTTCCATTTGCATTTTTCTCCTTAATCTTCATGATTTTAAGAGACAGGAATTCTTTATTGCTTTGCTTGTTGTTTTGGGGCCACAGCCAGCATGTTCAGGGCTTACTCATGACTCTGAGTTCAGAGATCACTTGGGCTGAGCTCAGTGATGCAGGGGCTCCAGTCAGGGGTGGTGGGTGCATGCAAGGCAAGCACCTTACTTGCTATACAACCTCTCCAGCTTAAAGAAGATAGAAAATCTTTTCACGAATAAAACGTTTTCTAAATAAACAAACAAAAAAGAAACAAAGTCCAGAAGAGCACCCTCTAAAGACCATGGTCTTGCAAAGCGTGTGAGAGCAGAATTACAGGCAAGACTTTGGCTGTGTGACCTAGGTCCCTGAAGGGCCATACAGCACCACCTCATCACATGGCTGTAATGCCTTCTCAAGCCGGCTACATCCCGGAAGGCTAAGAATGACGACAACTGCTAAGGCACTAATTCTGAACAGTGCACAACTGGTCCTAGCCTTAATACCCCCTTTGAATCTTAGTTAAGCTGGCAGACCTAATTAGGTGAGTGAGCTGCATGCACAAGTGAGAGGCCACAGGGGAAGGAGTGCCCGCTGAGCTAAGGGAGGTTCTAGTCTCCTGAACTGGACAGATGCTAGGGAGGCTCCCGCCAAGCTATGTGCAAAAGAATTACCACTCTTGGCGTATAAAACAATTCATTCTCTAAAACTCTAAGAGAAGGCAAGACAATGAACATTTGAACAAGAGGAAATGCAAATCAAAACATCACTGAGAGGGGCTGAAGTGATAGTATAGTAGGTGGGGCATTTGCCTTGTACGTGGCCAACCCAGGGTCAATTCTTGGAATCCCATATAGTCCTCTGAGCACTACCAGGAGTGATCCCTGAACACTGAGCCATGAGTAAGCCCTGAGTATTGCTGGGTGTGGCTCAAAAGCAAAAAAAGAAAGGAAGAAGAAGAAGAAGAAGAAGAAGAAGAAGAAGAAGAAGAAGAGGAAGAGGAAGAGGAAGAGGAAGAGGAAGAAGAAGAAGAAGAAGAAGAAGAAGAAGAAAAGAAGGAGGAGGAGGAGCAGGAGGAGGAGGAAGAAGAAGAAAGAAGAGCAAGAGGAGAAGGAAGAGGAAGAGGAGAAGGAGGAGGAGGAAGAGGAAGAGAAAGAGAGAACGAAACATCATTGATATAATATCTCACACCAGTGAGAACAGCACATATCAAAATATCTGGAAAGACCCTATTTGGTGGAGTTGTGGTGAGAAAGGATTCCTTATCCACTGCTGGAGGGAATGTCATCTGGTTTAGCCTCTATGGAAAGCAATATGAAGATCTATCTAAAAGATAGTAATAGAACTCCCATTCAACCCAGTGATATCACTTCTCAGCATCTATCCCCAAAATACAATAATATTAATGTGAAAGGACATATGCATATCTTTGTTTATCACAGTGCTTAGTACAACAGTCAAGTGTGGAAACAACCCAAGTGTCCAGCTACAGATGAATGGATCAAGAAGTTGTGATGTATATACACAATGGAATACTATGCAGTTCTAAGAAAGTACAAAATCATGCAATTTGCTGTGACATGGATGGAACTAGAGGATATCATGCTGAGTGAAGTTAGAAGGAGAGGGACAGATACAGAATGATCTCTCTCCTATGTGGGACTTAAAGATAGATATTAGGTAGCAAGGGAGCAACAAAGGGCCAAAGACAACACAAGGAGAGAACTGGTCCACAAAATTGAGTTTGTGGGGCTAAGGTTGAACAGATGGGGCACTGGGGCCCTTGGGGGGAAGGGGGTGGGCACATTGGGGATGGTGTGCTATTGGAATTATGTGCACGGGAGATCATAATTAACAATATTATAAATCACAGTAGCACTGTCCTCCCATTGTTCATCAATTTGCTCGAGTGAGCACCAGTAACGTCTCCATTGTGAGACTCGTTGTTACTGTTTTTGGCATATCTAATAAGTCATGGGTAGCTTGGCAGGCTTATAAATCACAGTACCTTGATTAAAAATTAAAATAAATAAATACATTATCACTGCAAAAAGTAAAAATTTAAAGATACAGAAGGCCAGCAAGGAGCTATCATTTGTGGGGGGGATACTTTGTCCCAACCCAGTTGGCCATGATGATGAGGCAGCACTTTGAATGAATGAGGCGGTTAGGAGCAATGGCCATATCATGATTTGCACGGAGTGTGACTGCCTGATTCTCCCATCAAACTCAGGCAGCATTTCTCTCTTCACACTCACTCATCAGTCCCAGGGAAAGACAAGGGAACAGTAAGATTTGGGAGCTGAGGGCAGGAAAGGGGCTGTGTGTGGTCAGCTCAGTCCCTTACAGGGAGCAATGCTTCAAGGACTAGCCTAATCCTAGTTCCACTATGTCCTAAGAGAAATACTGCCATCCTACTTGGAAAAAAACTTGGTGGGGAACTCAAACTATAATTCAACTGGAACTTATACAGCATTACAAACCAGCATTTAAAAATGAACTTGCTAGGAAAGAATCTGATCTATAATGAACCTTCCCCAATACCAACAAATCCTCCTCACTGACACCAGGAAAATGTGTTGAACATGTAAGCACTGTACATCATACTAAGCAGTATAGATGCATTTTCTCATGAAACCAATAAAACCAACCACAGACTCCTGAAGTGACAACTCAGGGCAGCATGCGTAGAACTCTGGTAGCAGGCAGGACTCCAACATAATACACTTGCTCTTCTGCCTTTAGAGACAAGCTTGGAGTGACGATGATAATGGCTGCCTGTAAAATCGTGCAGTTCTAAATCTTCTCTCCAGAGATGGCACAGAACTCTGAAGTCCCTACCAAATACTTAGCAGACTAACAGCAGCTCTTAAAGGAAATAATTACCTTCCCCCCTGGCACGCTGCTGAGAGGACCTGGGATAAGCATGAGCATGGGGGGGAGGGGTGTGTGTGCTGGGAAGGAGGCAGGGAAGAGAATGAAAAGTAGGCTATTCTCAGTGTCTGTATTGCAAACCATAATGCCAAAAGTAGAGAGAGTATGGGAGAAATGTCTGCCATGGAGGCAGGGGGAGGGTTGGAAAAGGGGGTGTAATATTGGGGACATTGGTGGTGGAGAATGTGCACTGGTGGAGGGACGGATGTTGGAATATTGTATAAATGAAACTCAAACATGAAGGTTTTGTAACTGTATCTCATGGTAATTCAATTTAAAAAAAAAAAAAGAAAAAAAGAAGGCTGCTAGCCCTGAAGGCAGAACTCACCTGCTTCCACCTGCTCTGGACCAGACGCCCACAGAAGCCTCTCCAATTAACACCAGAGTCGGGCTTGGTGCAGAGCGCTCAACCATGAGGTGATCAGCATCTAACTCTGGCCAAGGGCTCATTTAGAGACATCTGATAGCTAAGAGACGGCTTAATATGCAGATTAAGCAGTCATTCCCCCAGATTCCCCATAGTTTTCAACATATACTAAATTGGATCAACACAAAGGATCACTTGTCCCCCAGTGTAGCACAGCTTCTTATGGAAACTTCCTCACACACTTGAGATTTATGCCTTCAGCTTTTGCAGAAAGTGGATATAAAGATCCATTTAAACAATCACATAGAGCCTTTTATAAAGGAACAGTTGAAAGCACTGTCCATTATGTTATCCAATGCTCCTTAAATAAAAAAGCAAGATCGATTCAGTGCCAAAAAAAAGTTTTGTCTCTTTGTTAGAGTTTTTCTTTCTGCAGATAACTGTATAATCACATTTCTCTTGACCCCAATGCTTTAAAATTTTGGAGGTATAGTTAGTGCTCAAATATAGTAACCAATTCACTCCAAGTACTTTGCAATATCTATTCTTCAATATTATTTTATTGACTCATTTGGATCTTGATTTTATTATTTTATTTTATTTTTAACCATGCACAGCAGCGCTCAGGAGCTGCTCCTGGCTCTATGCTCAGAGGATCATGAGGTGCTGGGGATGCTGATTCCAGGCCTCCAGCATGCAAAGCCTGTGCTCAGCTGGCTATCTCTCCTGCACCTTGATTTTATTTTCTCTGTTTTCTGCTTTGAATTATGCTTCATTTTGTAGAGCAACTTGTTATCATTGTTTGGCATATCTAATAATATCTACCCTTCAAAGGTAGAACATAGGCTCTTGCCTTGCATGGGGCCAACTCAGGTTCGATCCCCAGCATCCTCTTTGGCTCCTGTAAATCCTGACTGCAGAGCCAAGAGTAAGTTCTGAGCACCGCTGAGTGGCTAAGAAATAAGAGGGAGGGCATAAATTCAAAGTAAAAGAATTTTCTACCCTTGTAAGATAGAAAAGGGACCAGGATGACAATAATAGCTGGAAATGATCACATTGAACAAGAATATACTGGATAACCTTTCAGTGTCTGTACTGCAATGATAATGATAATGTCCAAGAGGAGGAGGGAAGGGAAGGAGGGAGCAAGGGTGGTAGAAAGGGAGGGTCTTTTCTTTCACCCCTTTGAACTTGGGCACACCAGTAGATGGCCTTGACTAACAGCAAACGTTCCATGTGACACGTGTTGGTCCTAGGGGTGCCTCTGAACTCTGGGTACCTCTACTTCCTTCCCATACAGCTGGGACAGGTCACCTGTGTCCTTGCCTTTTTGGTCACCACAGCTAACTCCCATGGCCTCACACAGCTCATGGCTCCCTCCTGTGTGGCTCCATCCCTGCATGGATTGGACCTACCTCTGCGAGGCATTTATGCCACTGGGCTGTGCTGGAGGTTCTTGCTCTGTTCCTGTCCAGCTCACGGCCTGACAAGTACCCAAGCAGCTACACCTCCAAAAGTACTTGGCACAGAGATGGAGAAAGTGATGCAAGAGGAAGAAAAGCTCCAAAGCCGGGGCACGAGCAATAGTAGAGCAGGTGGAGTGCTTGCTTTGTACATGGCCAACCCAAGTTGGATCCCTTGCACCTCACAGAGGCGCTGAGCCCACACCAGGAGAGACCCCTGAGTGCAGAGCCAGGAGTCAGTCTGGAGTAAGCACCACCAGTTATGATCCCCAAACTAATCAATAAGTGAGGAAGGAAAGTGGGTGAGTCTGGATTCCACTGACTCTCCCTGAATGTGACTCTCTGAAAAGTGCACATGTTGGCTGCTGTCTGTGTGAGCCTCACTTTCTCATGCCCATATTTTCACAGGCCCCATGGATGGCTGACCCATGCCAGGGTCTCGTGTGGGTACAGAGTGCCTACTCCATGAAAAGCAAATGTGGGATATCGGTGCTGCCCCCCTGAGTGTGAGCTGGGAAAACAGAGTTCACCCAGCAATGGGTCTAGCACATGCAGCAGAGTACCTCCTCCCCTTACAGTGAGCATCAGAGCTGAAGCTATTCCCACCATTCAATCCTTTATTTCTTCTCTTCCCATTCCAAAAGATCCTCCCAAACCCTCTCTTGTTTGTCACCAGTACCTGTGTCTAGACCTGGTTAGGCCGTGATCGATATATGAGGTCTTCAAAGAGGCCCTTACACTGGAGTGCAGGCACATGTTCAGAAAAGAGAGAATCTCTTGGAGCTGCAGGCTAGAGGCAGGCTTGATGGCATGGCACAGTGCATCCAGGATCAGAGCAGTGAGACAGATTCAGCTCCACAGATGAAAAAATACATTCTTTTGGTGCTGACAATATCTGTTTTATTTTGAAGGTTGCTAAGGCGAGTTCTGGCTGGCCAACATTGCTCCAGCTTAGCACGGGCAGCGGGAATCAAAGCTCACCACATCTGCCCTGTGCCTTGTGCTTCTAAATTTCAGAAGAATCACTTTGCTACCAGGGACAACCAACTTGTTGCTTCGTCTCACTCTGCATTGGATGTAACTTCCACTTTTGCTCTTGCAACTGTTTTCCCTGAATCCTACCCCACCCCCCACCCCCCACCCCCCACCCCCGTGGGCCAGCTCCTCATCTTTGCCCCAAAATGCTTCATTCTCTAAACAGAGACTATGCCACAAACCCCAGAACCCTACTGATGGAGAGGCAGGGGAGGCTCAGTCTGAGTAGGGCGGAGGGGGATATTGGAAGCGAGACCACAGCGGCTGTGACTGCCTGGACTTGCAAGATCAGTGCAGAGCTGGAGAGACAACTCAAAGGGCAGCTCAAGGAGATGGGAGCAGGCAGGCCCTGGGCTGGATCCCTTGCACCATAAGGTTCTCTGAGCACTGTCAGGAGCATCCAGCTAGGAGCAGCCCCCAAGCACTGCTGGTATGACCCCCAAATCTGATAAAGAAAAAAATAAAATTAAATTAAAGCTCTGGGGTCAGAGAGATAGCACAGCAGGAAAGGCACTTGCCTTGTATGGGGCTGACCAAGGTCCCCAGCATCCCATATGGTCCCCCGAGCACTGCCAGGAATCATTTCTGAGTGCAGAGCCAGGAGTGATCCCTGAGCATCACCCGTGTGGGTCACTAAATAAATAAATTAAAAAAAAATAAAGATAAAACTCCATTCTACCTATTTGTCATCAGAGGAATGCTATGCTCCAAACAATTGTGGGTCGGCACTAAAATCCAACTTAGCCCAGGGAAAAGGGTGCTGGAAGGCTGGTCCCCAACTCTATACTAACGAAGGTGGAATCACTCCACCAGGACATCATCATGCCTCAGTTTCCTTGCAACTGATGGACAGTAGACTTTATAGAAATTAGTCAGCCCAGGGTGCAGGGGGTGCTGCGGGGGGGGGGGGGGGGGAGGGGCGGGGGAGCAGTACAGCATTTAGGAATCGAAGGGACAGTAAGAAAGAAGAATGAAAAGAAAAAAACATGAGCAATATCTAACTAGCCAGTGGCAGCAAATTGGTCAGGAGTCATGAGGGAAATTAGGTGCCCCAGGCAGGTGGAATGAGTCTATCAGAAACCAGAGCCTATGAAGCAAGAGATATTGGAACCTAAAATCATTCAGGGGGTTCCCAACCTCCCTGTACTTCCGGGAAACCCAGCAGCCAAATATTTAACAGGCCAGTTCACCGCCCAGTTAAATACTCTGGATTTTCTGGAGTGCACAGCTGCATTGGTGGCCATGCAACATGCCCAAACTCTACAACACTGACATGCAACGAGCACACGAGACTGGATGGGATGGAACACAGACACCAACCCATCTCGACGAATAAAAACATTAACACACAAGGCTTAACTTGTAACAACAGCTTAGTGAAACCTCAGACAAGGACATAATTTTGCCATGGTGAGATACAACAATTTTCACAAATTTTTTGCTATGGAAAATAAGGCATTGATCATTCTGTTATGCATAGTGGTAACAAGCAATCTAAAAATAAATTTTTGTGGGCCTGATATGGGGGGCAAGCGTGAGGGGTGGCTGGGAAAATGGGGACAATGGTGGAGGGAAGGCAACAGTGGTGGTGGGACTGGTGTTGGAATACTGAATGCCTGTAACAAATCATCATGAACAACTTTATAAATGAAGTGGAAAACAAATGGCTTTGTTTGAATGAAGTGGAATAAAATCATTGAGGGGTTCAGGGACTTTTGGTGGAGAGAAGTGCATTCCATGAAAGGGAAGAGGCCTGCCAGGTGGCAACCCCTGGCTGAACATACTTAGGTGTCCCAAGGAAGGGAGACGGGCCGAGTTCTTCCTCTGCCAAAGCTCTATTTCAAGAGTCATTCAGCAGCACCCAACCCTGCAAATCTCATCAACAAAAGGACATTCCATCCTCCCAAATGAGGGAACTGAGCCGACAGAGGCCATATTATCTAAACATTGCCCCGTGCCTTCCAGATTCAATTTCCACCAGTCTTGCTTTCAAGAAAGGGAAAGTCACGCAAAACACAACGTTCCCCAACTCCACCCCTGACGGATGATGTCCCAGAGGAGGAATGAAGCCATCCCTGTTCCACTCACCTTGCCAGGTCACCTCCACCTGGTGTGGGGGGGAAGTGGTCTCGGCCACCTTGTGCCAGCTCCTGTTGTGCCCAGGGGCCCAGAGTGCCACACTGCAGAAATAGTAGCCAGAGTTCTCTTTGCTAATGTCTCGGAGCAGTAAGTGGTAGGAGCGTGCATCCACATGGCTGATGGCAACATGAGGAGAACTATGCATGAGGGACTCCCGGTCCAGCCGCGCCAGCATGTGGGAACCCAGCAGGGTGCTGTCTGGAGTCCTGCTGTAGTACCACGTCACCTCGGGCCGCACATCATCCGTTCGGTCGGTAGTGATGTTACAGGCTAGGTCCAGCTCCGTGCCTTCAGTTACAGACATATTCCTGGCCACAGCTGCTTGGAGCGCTTCAGAAGTAGACAGACACACAGATCAGTTCGTCATGTTTGTGCCTTTCACTTGCCTCCCTCCTCGCAGAACTCCACCTCCTTTTCTCACCTCATTTGCCGCACACACAAGTAGAGGGGGCTGGAGAACTTTGTTATTGAAACCAATGCGTTATTGAAACCAACATTTCATGTCATAAAGAATGATAAGAGCAGCAAATGTTTACAGCAAATATTTACATGCCTAAACAATCTGTGAGTGACAGATTGAGATGCATTTCCTTTTACTGGAGGAAATGGCAGCACAGAACAATCTGAGTAACCTGTTCATGGCCATGCACATCATGGCTGTGCTGAGACAGGAGTCCAGGGTGCCATGAGGCTCTGCCTAAACAGTCACAGTGTCATCTGAAACACCAAAAGTGTGCTGGACATGGCAAGAAAAAAAAAGTATGTCTTTCCCTTGGGCTATAATTTGGGGGACTTTATAGAGAAAGATGGGATGAATTCTAACATACTGTCAGAAGTTGGAGGGGAGGCAGAGAGGGAGGGGAAAGCAGGGTTTTGGTAAAAGAGGGATACAGGAGGTAAGAACACTTGGCCTTGCACATTACTGACCCTGACTGAATTCCTAGCACCACATATGGTCCCCTGAGCACTGCAGGATGTAGTCGCACCTGCCCACATTCCCATGAAAGGAGGAGGAAAGTCAAATCAACACTAAGCCTTAGGAGTCAGCCTTCACATGGCTGCTACTGCTCCTCTGAAAAGGCACACCTCAGAGGCAGCAGGACACGCCAGGCAAAAGCACGGATTTGAAAGCCAAGCTCAAATATTTCTGGATTGTCCACATATTGCCCCTCCTCAGTCTACATAATGAGAGAGAGACCACATTTAGATGAAGAATTTGGGGTCACAGTCTCCAGGCGGATATGGTTTCATCATTCCCCCATCAAAGCCTTTTATATGGAAACAATTTTTCTGTATTCTGAGGATTTGTAAAAATAATTGGGCATCTGTAATCTGTAGAAAAAGAGCTCATGGCAATGCTCAGGGATGCACTTCAAGGTTCCAGGCAGCTAGCCCGCGGGGAGATTCACACTGGGCCCACGGCAGGTCAGAGCAAGGTGTGCAGAAGGAAAGTGCTGTCCAGATATGCAGGTTCCCCATCACCCGTCACACACCCCCAACCCCGCTACACCCCTGCATTCCCCGCCTCACCCCTGCATCCCCCGCTACACACCCCCCCACCGTGCTACAACCCTGCATCCCCCACCTCACCCCTGCATTTCCTGCTACACACACACCCATCCCCCGCTACATCCCCACCCCTGCTACACCCCTGCATCCCCCACTACACATACCCCCGTCCCCAGCTACACCCCCATCCCTCGCTGCACACACCCCCAAATACATGCCCCCATCCCCCATTACATCCCCATCCCCCACTCTATACCCCTCATCCCCTGCTACACCCCCATCCCCTGCTCCACACTCCCCCATTCCCTGCTGCAACCCCATCCTGTGCTTCACCTCCATCCCCGCTATACACCTCCACTCCTCGCTACACATCCCCATACCCCGCTATATACCCCATTCCCCCACTATACACCCCTCACCCCCCACTACACACCCCCATTCCCTAATAAATACCCTCAACTCCTGCTACACACACACATACACCCATCCCCTGCTACACACACACTCCATACCCCCAACACACCCTCCAACTCCCGCTATACACACACCCATCCCACACCCTCTTCCCCTCTACATGTACACACCACTCTGTCCCCTGCAACATGCACAGACCCCCTCTCTCCCACATAGCACACCCGTGCTATGTGGGAGAGGGCAGTGGGCACGCTACCAACACCTGCAACACTCAGGCTCCCCACATCCTGCGTGGCACCACTCAGGAGAGAATGGCCTCCAAGCCCAGTACTTTCATGTGATTATTTCCAAAGCCTGACAACATTTCAGAAGAATCCTCAGTCTCTGTGCCTCGTCCCAAACCCTCCACTCTCTTCGCCTCTCCTTGAAGAGGCCCAGACTCCCCCTGAAGATATGCTGCACCTGGGGGTGTGGCTGGACCATCTCTCCCACGTGAGTGCTCCACAACAACACTGGTGGTCCTTGGGCTCCCCCCAGTTGTGCCTCTTGTAAAAAGGGGTCTCTCTGGGGTCTCTCTGAGTTTACTGTTGGCAGAAAAGAGCACTCTGGGTGAAGCAGGGGCTGCGGGGGTGGTGGGGGGCATAGGCAGTCTGGTGTTTAGACATTCGGGGCATTTTCTACAGCCCCATAGATCCCTTGATGGTTTCTTCTCTACCAGGAGTGGAAGACGCTGTCTGCTCACATTCTGAATTTGGGGGGTCAACAGCCGGGAAACAGGATGAAGTGGGCTGATGGTGAGTGGGGAGAAGGGGGAAGAACCAGATTTAAGGGCAGGGTAATGCAAGAGGACTGCAGACACCTCAGAATCCACATGCTCAGATCAGCAGCAACCAGTGCACCCCAAACTTAGGGGAGGAGGTATGCCACAAAATGCCTTCAGTTCCATGAAGGACACAGCTTTGGGCTATTTGGCAAAAAGCACTAAAAGATTTAAGCCAGCTCAGGGCAAAGGAGTTCCCGCAGCAAGAGCAAGTTTACCTTCTAAGTCTGGGGTTCTTCCTGTTCTCTCTTTCGCATGAGTGTATGTTATTATAGTCTTGTTTTGTCCTTTTGTTTTGTCTCTCAAAGGGTGGTCCTGGGCCACCCCCCCATCCCCATGATTCTCTGTCAGCAATGCCTAATAGTGTTCTAGAGTTGCATGTGGTGAAGTTCCAAGAGCCAGCTGGTGAAGTTAGGTGCCTTAACCCTCATATGGTCTCTCCAGCCCTTGATGTGGTTCTCCTTCTCTGCCTCCTATTTTTCCTTTCTCCTTCTCCTCTTCTTTAAAATTGTGGGCCACACCCAGCAATGCTCAAGATTTACTCCTGGCTCTGCACTCAGAGATGACTCCTATTGGGCCTCAGGGAACCATATAGGGTGCAAAGGATTGAACACACGTCACCCAAGGCAAGCACCTTACACGCTGTACTATCTCTCTAGTCCCTGGTATGGTGGTTCTTAATGATGGTTCACAAGGAAAACTTCAGGAATTATTGGCTTGGATATAGAAAAATTTGACTTTTACAATCTCTACATAAAATACAGTATCTCTTCTGGTTGCAAACAAAGCAATGAAACTGAATAGAAATATCTATCCCTGGAACTCTGACCCCAATAGAGATCAGATACTTTCACATTACAATTGGCTGCAGATTTCTTGAAATATCATTTACATTCATCACTGCTTAGAAATTACAGTCATTGTTAAGCCTAGCATTATATCTTATTATTTAATGTCTTAACAAAATACAGCATTTGCTAGATGAAAATGTCTTAAAAATATTTTGATGATTAGTTGAGTATAACGGTTTTTCTGTATCACTCCATGTATGTATTTTATAAATTAAAACACATTAATTGTGAGAAAAAGTCTGTGGGCTGTCAAAGTAGCCTGGAGCACAGAGAGATTAGGAACCAGAAGGCTGATGGGAGAGCCAGATGCTAATGTGGCCTAAATTTTACAAGAGGGATTAGGGCTTTGCTGTCTGCTTCAAATACAAAGTTGCCTCAATGATTGATATGATTGATTTAAAGTCCTTCAGGAAATGTTCATTAACTTGCTCCCAATCTCAAACTCCCAATCCTTCCACCCTGCAGTTGTTTGGTGCTCCCTTATAATAACAGCCAAATGTTCCTTGGGACAGAGACCAATGAATCACTTCTGAGATGCCCCCACATCCATATGGAATGTAAACTTCTGCATCTGGTAGAACCAATTCCTCCCCTTGGGAAGAATTCCCCCTGCGCATTCACTGATAGTCCCGGGGGCTGGAGACCCTGAGTCTGCATGGAGGTGCATCCAGGGTGTCAGCAGAGCTGTGCAGAGGACGACTCCTGACTGGGGGGGGGGGGGGGGGTGTCAGTGTCTTTCCACCTGTCTCCCAGCCGAGCCTCAGCCCAGCCACACCATCACTGCATACTCAGGAGATGTGTCTACTAGGGTCTGCCCAGCTTATGAAACAAAAGCAATGACATGGCAGCATCTATGTCTATCCTGGATGACCATGGCCATCTGTCCATCCACCAGTCCTCCCAAACACAACCTCTCCATCCCTAACTTCAGTGGAAGCTCCCCAAGGCCTGAGAACAAGGTTCAAGCACCTCCAGGCTGGGCCCAGTATGTTCTCCACCAATGTCTACTGGCCACTGCTTTCCTTCCTATGTGGTTTCCTCTGAGTTAAAAGGCTGGTTCAAGGACGACGAACAATTTCTTACATTGGCCCTGGGATTGGCAGATCCTAGGGTGTGGGGTGGTCCACCAAGGACAAGAGGGATCCAGCCCCGGAGGGATGGAGCATCAGAGGGGCCTAGAATTGCAAGCCTGAAGCACCCAAGTAAGACAAAGAGTCTGGGGGTGAGCCAGACACACATCCCTAACCGCTGGCAAAAGGCAGATGCAGAGAGGTAGAAAACACCAAACATAGAAGAGAGAGGGATGAAGCCCCCCGGCAGCTTCTACAGAACAAATCCAGGCGGAAAACAGCTGCAGGGAGATTCCCAAGACTGCAAACCCCTCTACACAACACCCACATGCTTGCCCCAAAAGCCCCCCAAACCCATCGTCACTCTAGAGGAGCAGAACTCTGTTAGGGATGGAGGTTACCCCAGAAGTCTTTGTGGTAAAACAAGGCAATGGGGTGGGGGGTTGGGTGGGGGGCTGCGAAGCTGCTGCTCCTGGCTCTGTGCTGGGGCCCAGCACACACGAGGCCTGGGCTTCTCCCGCACCATCGCTCTTCTGCCCACCCCCCATGCCCACCGCCTCCCCCCCAGTCGGAAAGGTGTGGAGTCCACCTGCTCACCTGTGGGCTGGATCACCACCGTGGCCACTTCCACAGCTTTCTCTTGAATTTCTTGCCAGGAGCCCTGCTCGCCGATCCACTCGCTGACCACGCAATGGTAGGTCCCCTGGTCGGCGGACAGCAACCGGGCCATGGAGAGGCGGTAGCCGTCGATGCCCTCAGTGTCCAGGCGCACGTCCCCGGCGCGGTAGCGCTGCTCATAGCCGGGGCCTGGGCGGAACCTGCCCTCGTGCGTCAGGGCCAGCACTGCGCGCTGGACACCGCTGCGCGCCACCTCCCAGCGCAGCGCCACGTGAGTGTGCAGCGGAGACGCCGTGGACGCGGCACAGTGCAGCGTCAAGGGCTCGCCCTCCCGCAGGCGCAGGACGGGCAGGGGTCGCAGGGCTGGGCTCAGGCGCAGGGCGTCAGCCAGCACTGCGGGGAGAGGGCACAGCTCACCACCCGCACCCCTTCAGCACCCCATCCCAACATGCCCCACTCATCACACCTACCCCTCTGCCCTCCCCAACGCCCCCCGTCCACCAGCACCTGAACCCTCCAACACATCCCACCGGTCAGCACCCCCACCTCGAAACACCCCGACCTCAGACCCCTCTTGTAAGGGAGGCTGTGATCTTGAGCAGTTTTCTGTCCTTTTCTCAGTTTTTATATTGTCCACGTCCACAACTGCACACTTTCTCATGCAACTTGCCTGTGATCCCAACTGAATTTCTCACTGGAACCTTGGAGGAGAGGAACCTACAACTGCTAGTACTGGGCAGTAGGCATTCCCCTTGGGGAGCGGTGCCAGGGATCAGACCTCACAGTGTTTGCATTCAAAGCAAGCACCCAGTCATTTGAGCAGCTGCCTCCCCATTCAAGCTTCAGTTACATTTCTGCTTTTTTTGTTGTTGTTGGCCACATTCAGCTGCGACTAGGGCTACTCATGGTCTGGTGCTTGGGATCCATATACGCACCTGGACACAAAACGCGTGCCCATCCGTTTGACCTGTCTCTCCCGCCAACTTTTCTTGGGATCTTAGCACAAAAATTTGTAAGTCTACAACTGTACCTCATGGTGTTTCACTAATAAAAGTTAAAAAAAAAAAAAGGTTTTATACAATATACCTTTTTTTTTTTTTTTGGCTTTTTGGGTCACACCCAGCGATGCACAGGGGTTACTCCTGAGCTTGGCACTCAGGAATCACTCCTGGCAGTGCTCAGGGGACCTTATGGGATGCCGGGAATCGAACTCGGGTCGGCCGCGTGCAAGACAAATGCCCTTCCCGCTGTGCTATGGCTCCAGCCCCCATGCAATATACTTTTTCTAACCATAACTATGGCCAATCAACAGTAACTGAATGCATGTGTTATTTATTTTTTGCCATGCGAGATCAAACCCAGAGCCTCATACATATAAGGCATGGTGACAGGGCTTGCTGTTACACTATATTTATTTTTGCTTTGGGGACCATACCCAGCTGTACTCAGGGCTCACAACCTGGCAGGGACTAGGGTATCGGGGATCAAACTTGGGTCAACCATGTGCAAGGGAAGTGCTCTACCTGCCATACTGTCTTTATGGCCCCTATTAATGTGGAAGAAATTGCTTTATCTCCGATGTCTCAGTTTCCTCATCTCTAAGGCAGAGTGACATCTGGACCAATCTCAGCTAGGGCCCAAAGAGTTTAGTGAGTTCTTGGGGGAAAGTGCCCGGGGCAGTGCCTGGCTCTTGACACTCATGGGAATGACCAGTAACTGCTAGGGCTGGAGTGATAGTACAGCAGGTGGGGCACTGGTCTTGTGTACAGTCAACTCAGGCTTGATCCTCAGCATTCCCCCATATGGTTCCCTGAGCTGGTCAGGAGTGATTCCTGAGTGCAGAGCCAGGAATAACCCCCCAGGCATTACCAGGTGTGGCCTGAACACACACACACACACACACACACACACACACACACACACATACACACACACACACACCCCTAAAAAAGGGGAAAAAAAAAGCTATTGCTGAGAAACTGGCCTACACCATGGATAGAGCAAAGATGCTGAGGGATCTGGGAGGATTGCAGCATGAGGCAGAGAGTGAAAGCAGAGCAGGAGGAGCAGCTTGGCCCCCTGGCCTAGGACTGTCTAAGAATGACCAGGGTGAGCAGAGATCCTGCAAATCAGCCAGGCACACATATCTGATGCCTTGGCTACGGCTTGTTAGAGCCACTAGGGACGAGCCCTAGAAAAAGGAGCAGAGATCACAGACATGCTGGTGCGAGCCATTTGGGAGAGGCAGTGTGAGCATGGTGGTGCAAAAGGCAGCTACCAGCCACCAGGCCCGTCTCTTCTTGCCTCACCACTCATCACGTATGGATCCCTGACACTGCTCCAGGGTCTCTGAGAAGGGACTCCTCTAGATTTCAGGGTCTGAAACTGTGTGTGTATGTGCATGTATGTGTGTGATTTAAAAAAAAAACTGGCAATAGCAAAACGTTTCTCAATGACCAAAAAAACATACATACTCAAAATCAAACACCTAAAAAGCAACCAAGGTGTGCACCTGCGCTGCATTTCTTAGGTGACAAGGGGTTGGAAGTGAAACCATGTAACAGGCACTAGATTACAGGAGAAAGTACTACGCTTCTCAAGGACATGTGGCACAGACCTACCTGTAATGCCAAATGAATAGGAAGATCAGAACAATGACGGAAAAAACCCTTGCACGTCCTTAGGATGTGTCAAAGGGAATGAGAGATGGGAGGGGGAAGGGGCATAGGCAGGAAACAAGGTCAGAAGGGGGAACGCTGGAGAAGGTGGAGAGGTGCTGCTCCAGTGTAGACAAGTTCACAAAACCTTGATGGCAGACTGTGATACAGGGGAGGAAACTGAGGCACATGGCATGTCCACCGCCAGGTGGCAGAGCCAATGGCTGGACTGGTGAACATGGGCAGAGCTCCGCTCTCTCCAGCTCCAACTGCCCAGAGACAGTGGAGTGAGAAATGAGAGCAGACAGTTCTCAATGAGGGCAGAGAACTAGCACAGCGGGAAAGGCACCTGCCTTGCACGTGGCCGATCACAGTTCAATCCCTGGAACCACATATGGTCCCCTGATCCCCTCTAGGAATGATCTGAGCACAGAGCCAGAGTAAGCCCTGAACATCTCTCAGCATAGCAAAAATTAAAAAGACTGTCAACAGACCACCTGAGCTGAGTGGCTGGGGAAAGCCAGGTGAGTGCAGACCCACCTTGCACCTGCACCGTGTCTTCATAGTTTCCCTGCACGGTGGCATCTGTGCTGGGAGTGGAGCACTTGTAGAAGCCCTGGTCTGCAGGTTGCACGTTCTGGATGCGCAGCTCCACAGCATCATTGGCAGTTCTCCGCAGGACGATCTCCCCACGCTGCAGCCGCTCGCGGTACTGCTGTGCCGGAAAACCCACCTCCCAGGTGCTGGCCAGCTCCACGTAGCTGCTGCCCAACGGGGAGAAGCTCCAGTCGAAGTTCTGTTCACTGGGGCCATCGTAGTCGCTGACATTGCAGGGGATGACCAGCTCGGTGCCCACCACCCGCACCAGGCTGCCCCTGGGCACTCTCACCACGCGCCCCTGACAAAGAGCTGCAACGACAAGGGGTGAAAAGTAGGTCACTCATCCTGGGAGGGCTTTTCTGTGTCGAGGCTGCAAACCGCACATTCCAGAGGCTGTCAGTGAACCACGGCCTGGTGCTCACCTCTGAAATGGAGGAATCCCTCACTTGCTTCCTGGGCATTCACGGGGAAGCCAGGGTGTTGTACCAGAAGTTTGCTTTATAAACACACAAACAGAGACTTGGCAGGGAAAAACAAGGAGGTTTATTTACACTGGCTGGCCGATCTCAGAGCTAGAGCTAGGCAAAGCTATGAAGCTACTGGCTCAGGTCCAGGGGTTCCAAGAGAACTTAAATAGAGCATCTGAGGGATGTGTGACTTCTTATCAAGTGTGAGGCAGTACAGCAATGAAGCTGGGATTACATCATGGCATCAAGTATAGCGCTGATGCCGGGGTGACAGTGTAAGATAAGGAGTTAAAGGCACGATGTCCTAAGTAAAGGCATTTCTCCAAGGGGAGTTGGTAAGTGTGCTTACAGCAGAAAAAGGGAGCTTCCTGAAACCGAAGTCCTGTAATTATGTGGTTAACAACATGCACAAGTAAGTTATGAATCACAAATACAGGACAGAAGTCCCTGTGGGCTGGGCAGAGGGTGTATGAGCAGGAGGCCCAGATCTATCCCAAACTCCCAAGAAGAAAACTAATAAAGAATAAATAGAAGCTCATTAAGCTCAGAAAGGTAGCTGAAAGAGCAAGTCCCAGGTGAGAACCCAGGGCTACACAGTCCTCATCCCCTGTCCCTCCAAGTGAGGTCCTGGGGGCCACACAGTACCTATCCCCTGTCCCTCTGACTGTGGTCCTGGAGGGCCTGCAGGAGCCTCACGGGGAGGCTGAGCAGTGACTCTGGCCGGAAGCAGCCTCTGGGTTCCTTAGGCAACTGCTTGGGAGGGCCCTCACTTTCCACCCCAGGAAGGCCGACTCCCCACAAACCCAAACAGCTTCTTCCTTTCTCTATCACTACTTAACATACCCACTATCACTCAAAGTGACGGGGAAATATTTTACAATCTGTGTGAAAGAAAAAGACACAGCTAACCAAGTATTTACATTCCTGCCCACCCTATTTCAACCCTTGTCCCTGGAGACCGACCCGAGGCAAGTCTCCTAACACCAGACTCAGTGATAGATGCTCAGTGATTTTTTAATCAGTGATTTTTTAATCCTCTAGCAGTCTGTTGATAAAATAATTTAACACCAGTTATCTGACATACTAATTTTAAAATATGATGACTCTACTAAGTATTAATTTTCTATTTTCTGGTTCATTTCTTTCTTTCTACTCTTCACTCTGATCTAAATTCAGAATGAGGAGAGGGAAGCCTGCAGGCAAGAGTGGGCTCTGGTGGTTGCTGGGCACTGTCAGGAACAAGGCCACTCCCAGGCCAGGAGATACCACTGTCTACCCCCGAGAGTACATTTTTTTCTGGCGGCACCAGGTATATGCCACCCTATGTGATATCTTCACTGCAATGAACTTCCCAATTTTGTAGTGCACTAAACCCAGTGAAGTTGTCCAGCCCCTTTCTGAGACTCTATGCATTGCAATCAATTGCTGTGTCTGCAATCAGGCCACTTTTTGTCTTGTTTGGGTCCCACATCCAGCTGTGCTCAGGGATCACTCACTCCTGCAGAGCTCAGGAGACCATAAACGATGCCAGGAATCAAACCTAGCTCAGCTGCCTGCAGGACAAGTGCTTAATCCTTCTACTAGCACAGCGGTAGGGCGTTTGCCTTGCACGTAGCCAACATGGCTGACCCGAGTTTAATTCCTCCGCCCCTCTCGGAGAGCCCGGCAAGCTACCGAGAGTATCTCGCCCGCACGGCAGAGCCTGGCAAGCTCCCCGTGATGTATTCGATATGCCAAACACAGTAACAACAAAGTCTCCAATGGAGACGTTACTGGGCCCGCTGGAGAAAATCGATGAACCACGGGAGGACAGTGACAGTGACAGCTCTCTGGCCCAATATTTCACTTAGACCTGAGAGATGCACTTTCAGTTTCCTCAGCTACAGAACAGGACAAGAAGCATGCTAGGAGTGTACAGAATAGCCAGCCACGCAACACGACAAGTCAGTCACGCAATATGGTACAGTGAAGTGTGAGCTTCTCTATTTTCAATTTTGTGTTGGTTTTTATAGGCCCGGTCCCAGCATTCCTGAGCCCAGCAGCGTGGACCTGATGGCTTTGTGCTCAGGCTGGCACTGCAGTGGTCACCAAAGTGGTCAGCAAAGCTTAAGGTCCTGTGTCATGCCAGTGATCAAACTCAGGGCCTGCCAGGCCTGTGCTCTACCCCTTGGAGCCCTATCCCTTTTGAATTCTTTGTTGGAGATTGAAGAGTGGTCCCCACTTTCACCCTTCAGAATTTGTCTGCTGAAGTTCTAGCCTCAGAATATGACCTTGTTTGGGAATATGATCATTGCTGATGTCACCCATTAAACTGTAATGAGGACACAGGAATGTCAACAGGCCTCTAATTCAATCACCGGGATCCTTCAATAAAGGAGATTCATGGGGAGTGGGCATAGTGGTGTGGGAGAGAGCCCCTGAGAGGTATCCCCCCGAGCCCTGGAGAGGATCAGCTCCAGTGCTGTCAACGATCATGATCACGACCATCCTGTTATTCGTCGATTGCCTTGAGCAGGCCCCAGTAACGTCTCCTTCGTCCTAGCCCTGAGATTTTTTAAAAAGTGCCATATTCAAGGCTCTTTCCGAGTTAGGAGAATGAGACCCATCATTGTTACTGGTATTTGGCATATTGGGTACGCCACGGGGAGTTTGCCAGACTCTGCCACGTGGGCAGGTTACATTCGGTAGCCTGCCAGTTTGTCCAAAGTAGGAATGAGATAATAAAATGTCATAATAAGATGTCGCGTGGCTGCGAATGTGGCCGCGTGGTTCCAGGAGCTGGGTTTTATAGTCTCTGAATCTTGGCCGCTGATGGGATTACACGGCACCAGGGGGCCAGTTGGTGGGTGTGACCCCTGCCTACTGGAATTTGGAGGATCTGGGTGGAGGATGCTCAGCCCCGATCTGAGCAGGCTTGGAGATCTCAGCCCCGGGACCCGCATGCCTTTGTTCTTCTGCCGGTACCTTCATGCTTGTGGAGAGTGGTCTCAGCATGGTGGTGGCTGGTTCTGGAGGTCTTCGGCTGCCGGAGCCCTGGTTGGGGCGGGGAGGGAAACTCAACCCACTCCCCTCCAAGGGACCCTGGCGAGGACAGCCAGGCGCGGGGGCAGGAGCATCCTCCACCCAGATCCTCCAAATTCCAGTAGGCAAGGGTCACACCCACCAACTGGCCCCCTGGCACCGTGTAATCCCATCAGCGGGCAAGACTCAGAGACTATAAAACCCAGCTCCCAGAAGAGAACAATGCAGAGTGCTGTCAACATTGCCTTTTAAATACACACATGTGATCACATCAATTTCCCAATGTCTTCCCCTAAAGGCCAGAGAGATAGTCTACAGGTAAGGCACTGGTATCCCACAGTGTTCCCCAAATCTACCAAGAGTGATCCTTGAATGCAGAGCCAGGAGTAAGCCCAGTATACAGACCCCCAAACAAAATCAAAATGTCTTCCCTGGCTCCCCATGGCCTGTGGTGAAATTTAATTCATCTCCCAGATACCTGCATAGCCCTTTTTTTTTTCACATTAGAAATATCTTTTTTTTTTTAAAAAATTTTACTGAATCACCCTTACCTTGGCACTCTAACCCATGCCCTGGATGTCTGCAACGCCTGCAAGGGGGCTTCTGGCTTTAGCCCTTGGCTCTTCACACAATACAGAGCTTGTATGTGTGAGTATGTGCTGGACAACAAACCCACCCACAGGAGGCAAGTGTTCAACCTGCAAGCCAGCACCCAGAACAGGACCTGGGACCCAGTGGTTGTTCACTGGCCACTGGCTGAATGAATGAGCCACACAAGGTTACTCACAGTCTAATCCACAGCAGTCACCCCGCTTCACCTTCTTTCCTTCTCCCGAATATACTCTCTATACTCCAGCTAGCCAGCGACCTTGGGTGCCCTAGGAGATGCCATACCTCTACTCTGTGCCTCCTCCCCTCAGCAACTTCCTCCATCTTCTCCCCTGAATGACTTCCTAGCACCTCCTCCATGAAGTCTTTCTCCATTCCCTTGGCCTCCCTCAGGCATTCCTGCCTCCATGCTTCAACTCAACCTACAGAAGTGCCTTCCTCACTGCCTAGGTAATAGGACTGCAGGGAAAAGTAAAGCAGGTATGAACAGATGCTGGGAAGATCAAATTCTCTTCCAGAAAGATATGAACCCAAACACTGCTTCTTGCATGCAGAACTGCGATGCTCCTGGTCCTGGTAAAACAAGATTTAAGATCTTGATAACAGGATTTTATCTTGCTACTTCCAATCTGGTTTTTAGTACAGATTTCCTTTAATATTGTTAAATCACAATGTTATTAAAAAAATAAATGCTTTGTCAAAATCAGAGCATATTGCTCTTCCAAAGAAAAAAATAATTCTACACAGCCACACACTGCAAATTTTTGTCAAAACCTCTTGTAATGGTTGAGAAATGAAAGAAAATAGGGAAGAAAAAACTTTTTCTGTTTTCCATATTCAAACAATATTTCAAGAGTCCCAAACACTTTGCTATCTGATATAGTATTGTCTTTTTTGTATGGGGGGGGGGGGCTTTGTCATTTATTTTTGCTTATGGAGGTCTTTTGGGGGTGTGGGGGAGGCAGGTATTACACACAGTGGTGCTCAGAACTTACTCCTGCTATGCTCTCAGGAATCACTCCTGGCAAGAACAGATGCAGTGCCTGGGGATTGGACACAGGTCAGCACATGCAAGGCAAGAGCCCTACCTACTGGACTATCTTTGGCCCCTGAACATGTCTTTCTAGTGTGTGCCTTGCATGTGTAATGTCCTGGGTCTGATCCCAATACCAACATAAATAAATAGTCTATGCTGAGTATCAACTTAATATAATGATTTTATTTTTTTTCCCAGGGGTCAGCATAAGAAATCTAAATAGAAAAGCCTTTTCTGTGTTTTTTGTTTGTTTGTTTTTGAGGAGACAGCTAAAGTGGTAGAGCTCTGGCTAGCAAGCAACAGGCCCCGTGTGTGATCCCTGATACCACATGGCCCAGAGCAGCAGAAGCCTGGGTGTGGGCCACACCACCAGGGTTGGGCAGCACTGCTCTGTGAAGCTGAACTCCACACCTGTCAGGCCCCAGCAGCCCCAGGACACCCAGGACTATGCTGGGGTGATCCTATGTGAACATAAGAAGTCCCTCTGAGGACACAGCAGTGTGTTCACTGATACAAGACTGCCTATCATGAAATCCCCTTAAAATTTAGTATCCCGGGTTCAGAGCTATAGTATAGTGGGGAGGGCACTTGCTTTGCATGTGGCCAATCCAGGTTCAATCCCCAACACCACTATGGTCCCGAGTCCTATCAGGAGTGATCCCTAAGCACAGAGTCAGGAGTAAGCCCTGAGAAACACTGGGTGTAAACCCCAAACATACAAAATAAGTAAAACAAAAAAATCAGTATCAGGAGGGGCTGTAGATAAGACACTTGCCTCACATAGGACAGACCCAGTTTGTTCCATAGCACTAAATATGGTCCCCTGAGCAAAACCTGAAGTTACTCCTAAGAACAGACCCAGGAATAGCCCCTGAGCACTGTCAGGTGTGACCCATAACAATAACAATTGTCTTTCCCGTTGTTCATCAATTTGCTCGAGCGGGCCCAGTAACGTCTCCATTGGAGACTTTGTTGTTACTGTGTTTGGCATATCAAATACATCACGGGTAGCTTGCCAGTCTCTGCTGTGCGGGCAAGATACTCTCGGTAGCTTGTCGGGGCTCTCCGAGAGGGGCGGAGGAATCGAACTCGGGTCAATAAAATAAATAATAATTTAGTATCAGGAAAGGGGAAAAAAAGAAAGAACCTGGTGATTGATCACTGTATTATTTTCTCCTAGAAACAAGAACTTACAGTGATGCTTCCTGACCCCATGCAGCTCTGAGTAGTCAGGGCACCCAGAGAGGGGTGAGTGGGCCCAGTACCTACCAACCCAGAGCCCTGGAAGCCCAATACCTCCACACTCCACAATCGCCACCTGGCTCATGGCTGGGCTACACTGAACTTCACTGCTCAGGATGAGCCTTATCCAGAAATGAATCTGTTGAATTCCTCAGGTATGCAGGTTTTATGTCTATGTCTTTGTGACTGAAATCTCCAGGCTTTCATGGATTCGGGGACAGGCTTCCTCCCACTATCTCCCTGTACTTCTGGAAGCCACGGCAATCATGCCCATAAAACCACCTCCAGCGCCAAGTAAGCTCATTCACAGGCCATGATCAGAGGCTCATAAATACATCTCAAAAGAGACCAACAAGTTGCAGAGATGTTTCTGGACCCTGTGTTAGGCTGTTATCTGGGGCACCCAAAAAGGGGCCAGTGGGCCCATCATCCGCCCAAACAGAGCCCTAGCAACCAAACAGCTCCACAGCCCATAACCGCTGCCATGGTCAGGGCCAGACACCATGTTTGGGATGAGCCTCATCCAGAAATTAATCTGTTGAAAAACTCAGGTATGCGGGTTTTGTGACCAAAATCTCCAGGCTTTCAGAGTTGGAGGTGGGCTACCCCCCCCCCAACACACCCCAATTTCCCTGTGCTTCTGGAAGCCCTGACAATCATGTACACACCCCAAAGTCAGGATCCAGTAAAAAAAATTTAACTTCAGCTTTATCACCCTGTTAATAATTTTGGACTTCCTGGTGTGCATAACTATACATCTCAAACTCTACATCACTGATAAACCAGGAGTAACACACCACATTGGATGGGATGTAAAGTAATCACAAAACTAATCTTGATTCACAAAACATAAACACACAAAGCTTAACCTATAGCAACGGGTTAGTAATCTCTTATACTTAATGGCTTAATGGTGCCATGGTAAGATACAACAATTTTCAGTAACTTTCTTCTAAGGAAACATTTTAGCAAATTATTCATAACCAGCAACATAAAATAAATTGTGGAGGGCAACTGTAGACTTGAGGGGTAATTGGGAAAATTAAAAATAACAGTAATGGGAAGGTGCAATGATGCAATGGTGTAGGAACACTGAAATTATCATGAACAACTTTATAAAAAAACATGCAAATTAAAAAAAATAGAAATAAGAACTTGATCAGATTGATATCTTGTACCACTTATGCCAATTACCATAGACAACCCAGTGTGTCTAATACTCAAGATAAAATAAGGATACGCCAATACTACACTTAATCACTTAATCACTTAATCCCCGTTATTCATCGATTTATTCGAGCGGGTGCCAGTAACGTCTCCATTCATCCCGGTTGCGTGCTAGCGTAGCCCAATGGTATCTGTTCGTTTTAGGAACATGTAGAGCCTCAAACCGATCATTTAGGGTCTTGACGAAGAAGTCTGACCATCTTATAGGTGGGCGTCCACGTGATCTTTTGATGTCTCGTGGAATCCAATCAGTAATGGCTCTAGTCCAGCGGTTGTCTGTAAACCTCATTACGTGTCCAACCCATCTGATTTTTGATGTCTTGGCAAATGAGACAGCATCCCTGATTCTTGAGCGTTGACGAAGATCAGAACTCCGGATTCTATCTCTCATTTGAGTGAATCGTGATATTCCAAGCATAGTTCTTTCGATTCCTCTTTGAGAGACCCGAATAGTGTTCTCATCCTGTTTTCGTAGGGTCCAGGTCTCTGAGGCATATGTTAATGCAGGAAGAACAGTGGAATCAAAGAGATGTGCTCGTAGCTGGAGGTTCTTTGTCCTTTTAGTTATTTCTTCAATGCTCTTGAAGGCATTCCAAGCCGCTCTCTTCCTCCTGCGCAACTCAGGTGCCAGGTCATTCATCATGTTAATTTCTCGACCTAGGTATATATAACTGCTGCATTCGGAGATGGTGGTTCCGTTGAGAGCGAATGGAGCGTCAGGAACAAGGCTGTTTCTCATAAACATTGTCTTCGCAAGATTCAGCTGTAGTCCGACCTTTCCACATTCACGGTCAAAGTCGTTCAGCATTTGTGCCGCTTGGTTGATGTTTGGTGTTATTAGAACGATGTCATCAGCAAAGCGGAGGTGGTGTAGTTGCCGACCATCTATCTTCACTCCCATGTTTTCCCATTCCAGCCGTCGCATGATGTTCTCGAGGGTGGCACTGAAGAGTTTTGGTGAAATGGTATCACCCTGCTGAACCCCTCTCTTGATATAGATGATTACTTCTTTGTAGAATGGTGAGATCTTGGTAGTGAATCCGCAATAGAGCTCACGAAGGATCCTGATGTATTGAGTTTGTACGCCCTGATTGGCTAGGGCTTCTATGACCGCTTCCGTCTCAACAGAATCAAAGGCCTTCTTTAAATCAATGAACGTTAGACAGAGTGGCATCTTGAACTCCAGAGATACCTCAATGAGCTTGGTTACTGTGTGGATATGGTCAATGGTACTGAATCCTTTTCAGAATCCAGCTTGTTCACATGGTTGTCCTTCATCTAGTGTTCTGCTAATCCTATTCAGGATGACTCGAGTGAATAGTTTGTAGATGACAGACAATAGGCAGATTGGGCGATAGTTGCCAATGTCGTGGATGTCTCCTTTCTTGTATAGTAGTACAGTCTTGCTGGTTTTCCATTGGGATGGAACCTTGCATTCAGACAGGTAGCGTGTGAAGAGTCGAGCCAATGTATTGATGAGTACTGATGGTAAGTTCTTCAGGTGTTCAGGTCTGATCTTGTCTGGGCCAGGTGCTCTTTGTTTCTTTACCGACGAGATGGCATGTTGGATTTCGGAAGGGAGAACATTGGGAACGACATATCCATCATGTGGTATGTGGTATGTGGGCAAGTGGATGTGGCTATTAAAGAGATCTGAGTAGAAGTCTTGAATAATCTTCTCCATTGCCCTTCTGGAAGATGTGATAGATCCATCATGATGTCGGAGGGCAGTCATCTTGGTTTTGTAGTTGGTGAAGGACAGGCGGGCATTACGAATGTTTTTCCCAGCTTCTGCTGCATCTACCAGTACTGCTGCTCTCCTGTTTTTGAGGTCATCCTTGATGGCTTTTCTGCACTGTTTTGCCAGTTCGGACGTTTGCTTGTGGTTGCCTGAGGCACGTGCCACGCCACGTTGGCGAATAAGTTCAAGAGTGTTCGAAGAAAGACGGTTTTTTGTGGTTATCTCTCTCTTGGCATTCCTTGCACAATCATGGAGGTGCTGAATCATTCGATCGTATTCCTCATCAATGTTGTCAATGACGGCATCTTCCCATGTTGCCGCAACAGAGCCAAAGAGTTCCCAGTTGGTGGTTGTTCTGGGAGTCCTCTTCTTAAACCTTGCATTCTTTTCTCCTCGTTCTGTGAGGTAGAATTTTGCACGAAGAAGACGGTGGTCTGATCCCGTTTGGAATTTTGGGACAACAGCAACATCGGTTAGGCAAAACCGCCAATTGAATATGATGTGGTCTATTTCATTGTGGAACCGTCCATCGGGAGACTCCCATGTCCAACGTTTAGATTCAGCCTTTTGGAATTGTGAGTTACCATGGAAGGTTTTGGTTGACATGATGAACTCAGACAGTCTGTCACCCTGTTCGTTCCATTCCAGGCCATGGGTTCCGATGTGGAGTTCATCGACTGATCTTCTTGGTCCTATCTTGGCATTAAAATCACCGACAATGATCTTGTAGAAGGTGTGATCTTCTTTATAGAATTTCTCCAGCTCCATGTAGAATTTCTCAGTTTCTCTTTCACCATAACTGGATGTTGGTGCATAGACAACAAAGATAGAAACTGCCGGTAGTGAGCCACATTTATTCAAATGTAATCGTCCGATTCGGGTTGTTAGGCATTCAAATGAATCAATGCTCGTGACTAAGTTTGTGTTGACAAGGATACCGACACCACCGACACCTCTTTTATCACATGTTCCAAGGAACAGTTCTTCTCCAGTGTCGAAAACAGCATGATGGAATTGATGTCTTCTCGTTTCGGTCAGACCAATGATGTCGTACTTGATCTTTCGTGCTTGTACCATAAGGTCTTCAATGGATGCAGCAGATGCCAGGGTACGAGCATTAAAAGTACAGACAATCATTTTTGTTTTTCTGCGTTTTGGTAGCCTATGTCTGCCTTGGTGTTTTATCAGCCTCTCCTTCCATATCCTTCTCGATTCTGCATATTCAGGGTTAGGGAAATGAGATCTATTTATTACTGGATTTGGCATATCAATTTGGTCTATTTGGCATAGAACACGGATAGCTTGCCAGGCTCTGCCGTGCGGGTTGGATATTTAAGGATATTTAAGGTATCCTGAAAATTTAGAGAAAGTAAATAAATAGTCACGCGGCCACAGGCCGCGCGCTCCCGGGAGCTTGTTGTGATAATCTCTGGATCCTGGCCTTTGTTGGGGTTACACGGCAGTTGGAGGGTGTAACTGTCTAGTTATTGACAGGTCCAGTCCCAAACCGTGCAGGCTTGGAGATCTCAGCCCCGGGTCTCACACACCTGGGTTCCTCTGCCAGTTCTGTTATGTCTGAGGCTTATCCAAGTGTGTGGAGAGTGGCCCCAGTAAGGCCTTGGTTGGGGCCTGCAGGTCTTCAGCTGTTGGGCCCTGGCGAGGATAGTCAGACACAGGGTAGGAGACTCTGCCTTGTGCTCTCCCGGGAGCTTGTTGTGATAATCTCTGGATCCTGGCCTTTGTTGGGGTTACACGGCAGTTGGAGGGTGTAACTGTCTAGTTACTGACAGGTCCAGTCCCAAACCGTGCAGGCTTGGAGATCTCAGCCCCGGGTCCCACTTGTGGGACTTGTGTAGCAATTTTAGGGCTTCTATGCCCAACCATCAGCTATTCTAATAACTGAGTGGCCTAGAACCACACTATAATGCCCTGATTGCACTAGATCCATCCACTCTGTGTCTCAAAGCCCTTCAGGGCCTGCCAACTTCCCTTTAAAAATTATAAATTGCCCAAGAGTAAAAACAAAATAATTAGTACAATAGTTTCTACTTACATCATCTCTTTTCTCCATTCCCAACTTCCATGCCTCATGTTCCCCAACATACATAAAGTTCATGTGTCTGTTTAAACCAAGGAAATGCAGGACAAAATAGGACAGTCATATGAAAACCATTCACAGCTGTTATTTCTAATAATCAGTATCTGCTCAGGGTCACACACATGCAGGGTGCAAAACGCTCAGCAGGACCAACACTGCCAGCTGCGGAGTCCCCACACTCCACCCTACTGTCTGCAGCCTCAGCGAAAGTCCTCTGGGGGGGGGCTGCACCCCATTCCACAATGCTTGTCTGGAGAGACCCTCTTTCATCATGGGTTTCACATGTGTGCTCCTGGACTCACAGCTCTGGCCATGGCACTTGGGGTTTTCATTAGAGGTTTCACACTTGCTAGAGGGCCTCTGCCTCCATGCTATCACTCTCCAGCCCCTTCCTTCTGTTCTGTTTTGGGAACACACCTGGTAGTGCTCAGGGTTTACTCTAGCTCTGTGCTCAGGGATCACTCCTAATGGGGTTCAGGGGATCATATGGGATATCAGGGTGGCTGACATGCAAGGCAAGGCCCTACCTACTGTACTTTCTCTCCACTCCTAATAATTACCTTCATCTATCTTTCCTCTGCCTTCCCTGGTGCCCCTGCACTTTTACTGTTTCATTCTTATTTTGAGTATTTTGTTGCTTATTTGTGCTTCTCCTTGTAAACCGCTCCAAATATTTTGGGGTTTGTGGGGAGGTAGGAGATAAGTCGAGTATAGATTCCAAAACATCAATAACTGAGATTTCCATTTCATTGCTGCCTGCACAATGAAGGCATCTGTATCAGCTCAATTTCCTTCCCACCACCAGAACCACTATAAAAGATGGTTAAACTACAAGAATACAAGAAAGAATTTGGATGTGATGGTGAACAATCAAGGTATTCAAGTCAAGGGCCCAAGATGACAAGAAACAGACTGAGGAGTGCTGGCAAGTGCCAGCTGCTTTGACTCTCTTGAAAAAAGGAAAAACAAAAACAAAAAAAAAATTTGCCAATTTTTTTGAGGACTGAGATCAGAGATGAAGTAGATGAAGCCAACAGCTCAGCACATCCAGTGCCTCACAAAGCAGAGAAGGTCCCAAAGTCCAAACTGCCAACTAGTGTGAAGAAGCAAGATAGAGGGGTGAGGCAGTGAGTGGCAAAGAAGCATGAGAAGGTTCTGCAGGTTCCTCCGTCCAATGGGCATGAACACCGCTGCTGGGTGGGAAGGACAGGAAAGGCTGGATGGTGAGGCTGAAAGCAAACACCATGAGGGAAAGGTTGAGCAAAGCTCTCCGCCATCTCACAGTGCCTGGGAAACAAAAATGTAACTCTGAGCTCACAAAGGAAGGTGGATTATAACAAACACTCAGACTCGCTGCTACAACTCTGGAGGGAGCAAAAGATGAAATACCAGTCAGCTCTCACTACTAATGAAACCCAATCTCAAAACAGCTCCATTCCTTATTGGATCAAGATGTGTGTGGAAGGGAAAAAAACAAAAACACGAGTGATGATCTTGGGAAGAAGGTAACAGTGTACAGGCTCCATAAATTTCAATAATAACTTACAGAGCTGGAACAATAATTCAATGGGTAGGGCATTTGCCTTGCATGCAGCTTACCCTGATTGGAATCTCAGCATCCCATATGGTCCCCTGAGCACTGCAGGAGTGATTCCTGAGTGCAGAGCCAGGAATAACCCCTGAGCACTGCCAGGTGTGACCCCAAAAGCAAAAGAAATGAAATAATAATAATAATAATAATAATAATAATAATAATAACTTCCCAGATATGCTAGGCCATGGAACCAAATGACTGAACACAAAGGGAAAAAACACAACAGAAACAGATTCACAGGGGACCAGATAGATGTTGTCAGACACAGCCTTTAAAGTAACGATTATTTTACTACCAGAAACAGATACAGGGGCCTGGGGTGTGCAAAGCATGTGCTTTGCATGTGTGAGACCCTAGGGTTGGATTCCCACCACTGGGGGGGGGAGGGGGAGAAAATAGACAACAGAATTTCATCTCTTTTTATTAGGGGTTGGAGGGGGTGGTCCTAAGCAGTGCCCAGGAAACCTGAAGGCCTCTCCAGGAAGTTCTTGGCTAAACAGACCAGCAGTTCAATGCAAGGGTTCTCTGGACTACACAGGTCACCCAGTGGTGCTTGGTAGCCTCCAGGGCTACACCTGGTGATACCCAAAGTGGACAAGCAAAGTCAAGGATCAAATCAGGGTCGGCCACAAGCAAGGAATGTGCCTTAGCCCCTGTATTATCTCCCTGAGCCCCAGGTTTCACTGAAATCTATTAAAATAATCAAACTGAAGGTCTAGAACTAAAAAGAAAATGTGAAACTAAGAGCTCAATGAAAATGGATTTGGTGGCAGATTAGAGGTAACTGAAGTCAGTATAAATTATCCAAACTGATGCCCCAAAGGATGAGAAGTCCGGAAGAGAAGCTGTGAAACATCTAAGGAATAGTTGCTGAATGTGAGAAAGTTTCAAGAATGGAAAGCTGAGGTAGGACTAGGTAGAATTAATGTTTAAACTGACAAAAGACACAATGGCATAGAATCGAGAATACGTACCATATTCAGAGACTTGCACAGATATGACCATAAATTTATCATAGTAAATAAACTGCTAGAAGAGGGAGCCAGCCATGTAACAGAGGTTGGCTTTCCTCACGGCAGCATTCAGAAGACAATGAAATGCTATGTTCAAAATGATGAAAGAAAATACGGACCAATCTAGAATCCAGTGCTGAAAAAAGGTGTTTAACAAAAAATACAAAGGGGCACTAGGGGATGAAGCCGTGCTCTGTATATGGGAGGCCCTGGGCTCAATCCTGGGTACCTTAGCCCTGGTGGCCTTCAAGCACCGCTGGGGGGAACCTAAGGACTCCCACACTACTGGGAAAGCCCTTCTCACAATTTAACAAAAATAATGTTTTAAACTAACTCTCAGTGAGTGAAAGAATGAAAAAGAGAGAGAAAAAGAAAGAAATGCTAAAGAAGTACCACTAAAGAAATACAGGAAGGAGTTCTCTGAAGGAAAATGATCACAGATGAAATCCTGACTATAACTGCTAGAAAATATTGGTAGGGAATCAGAAAGAGCAGCAGAAAGGATAACTGTATGGGTCAAATAAAGCATTATTAGTAATGTCTTCAGAATTTAAAATAGATACACAATTAAAATATATGACATTAACAATACAAAAGGAGAAGAAAGCTGGAAATAAATAGATCTCAAATGTTCCAAAGGCTTGCTGTATCCTGAAGGCCCTGTCAGTCAAAAATATACATCTGAGAGCCAGAGAGCTAGTATAGCAGGTCGGTTTACGAGGGTTTACTCTGGCTCAGAGACTACCCTATCGAGGCTCAGGAAACCCTCCACATGTGGTACTGGGGATCAAACCAGGTCAGCTGCATGCAAGTACCCACTGTACTATTTGTCCAGCACTGAAAAATCCCAATTAAATAAAAAAAAAATCTGTAATTGTAGCTAAAGTCATTAAGCATTTCTTTTTTTTTTATCTTTTACTTTCATTTACTTAAAACATTTTTTTTTATTAGTGAATCACTGTGAGGTACTGTTAATACTTACAAACTTTTGTTTGTGTTTTAGTCATACAATGATCAGGTACCCATCCTTCCACCAGTGCCCATTCTCCACCACCAATAATCCCAGAATCCCTCCCACCACCCCACCCTATCCCCCTCCCCACCCACCTCTGTGGCAGGGCATTTCTTTTGTTCTCTCTTTCCTTTTGGGTGTTGTGGTTTGCAATATTGGTATGGAGTGGCCACCATGTTCAGTATATAGTCTATTTTCAGCATCTCCCAACCCTAGCGGGTCCTCCCAGAGCCCTTTACTTTGTGTTCCCTTCTCTGTCTGAGTTGCCTTTTCCCCCAGAATGTGTAGCCAGCATGTGCGCATTTCTTAAGCATTTATTTTGTGATGTTTTCATGTTGATCATTCATCATAAAATATCTCTTTAGCAAGACTGGTACTGAATAAGAAAAGCAATGAAAATACAGTGTGTCTCTTTGAGTGCATAAATCTTGGTGTTACTCATAGTTACTGCTAACCCATCAGAGCTATCAGGATACTGAGCACACTGGGGCAGAGAATTAAGTAACTGTTCTGAAGATGTGACAACCAGGAACTCCAGCCCAAGCTGATCAGGTCTGTACACAGCACTGCCCAGTCAAAGAGAGGCTGGAGGGTTTTTGCCGTCAACTATGCCTTGATATTACTGCCTTGATCTTACCTCTGAATCGCAAGAAGAAAAAGCTTTAAATACACTACGAAACATTTTGAAATCTCGATGGACAACATAAACCAAATATGCAGCAAAGTAACACAAATGAGTTCCTATGAGAAGAGACGCACTATGTTCTCAGTATAAATAGATGGGTGAGAAAAATAGAGAAATGGCATTGTTAAAAATAACTACCAGTCTCTTCCAAAAATTTTTTTTCTGGCAAGTTCCCTTCACTAGTGTAAGTGATACCAACCCTAAAATTTTATACATTCATATTCCAAAGAGGGCAGAGAATGTAACTGAGAATCTCCACAGGAACGACTCTGAGAAATCAACTCCTCACTTTCTAATGGCATGAGTAACTAATAGCCAAGAGGCCACTGTTCCCAAGTCACCCTTTCCCTACCTCTGAGGCACGCAAGCCCTCAACTGTCCTCTAACATGCAGACTGTATAAGAATGCGGCAGGCGGAAAAAGCTGGGACATTTTCAAGGCAAACTGTTCCTGCAATGTTTATTTCAGTAAGTGCGTACTGGTCCCTCAATAGCCTATTGGCAACCCCAATGAGTGTATTGGAATCACTGAGACAGACAAACTAATGAAGACTAAACTGTTCGTATCTACTCTCTTTGACCCACCTCATGATATCCAAGAGAAATCAATTTTACTTCTTGGGTTATAATCAACATTCTTCTAAATCAAGACCTGCAGAGCACAGAAAGTGCAAAAAATGTTTGCAATTGTTCCTATTATTGCTCGAATCTTATCTCACTGAGCTCCCTAGATGCAAACTACCTGGCTCTACAAGCAGAACCATTTGTGAGAGAAGTATTGGCAGTTATTGATTCCAGCAGCACAGGAAGAGCTAAAACATTGAAACAAAAGACACTGGGGGTTTGCAGTGGTCTTGTAAAAGGACACCTAAGTCCTCTAATCGAGTACTTACACAGCCATTGGAACTGGGGGCCAATGGTTCTTCTATGGACTTCCCATTCCCAAGCGAGCTAGAATCAAACATGCAGAAGATCAAGTCTGTAGGTCTTAAAACCTTGTCCACAGTATCTAAGGCCAATGGGGTCTCCTCATGCCTGCCACTGAGCACTTTGGCAGGAGGGTTGGGCTAACTTCTACTGAGGCAATCCCTAAGTGATGGAAATGAAGCAATGTACACATTTAAACAGGTTAAATCAGCAGAGAATGAATAATGAACTCACATTATGGCAGGACTTCAAAATCCCATCGAGGCACAAAGAAGGATCCTCTAGAGCAGGCCTGCTAGTCACCAAATACAATTTTTAAAAGTTCAGCTAAGGTCTCTTTAAGACACCCAATAGACAAACTATTAATCATCCTCTGCCATATGATAGGAGAGAGGTATATTAGTCTTTACATCTTTTAATTTTTTGGGGGGGGACGGGGGGGTATTCCCTGAGTTACTGTGGGCCCAAAAGGTTTATCGTCAAAAGGGAAAAGGAGAGGAGGCAATTCAGTGCCAGGGATCAAACCTCACACATGCTAGACAAATGGCTCGACCACTTGAGTTATAGCCCTCGCTAACAAATCCTTTTTGCAGGGGTCTTGTTGCAGACAAAGAATCATAAGGTGTACCTGAAAACTACAATATAGGGCCAGAGAGATAGGACAGTGGATAGAGCGCTTGCTTTTCACGCAGCTGACCAGTGTTCAGTCCCCAGAACCCCATATGGTCCCCTGAAGCCCTCCAGGAGTAATCCCTGAGCACCACCAGGTGTGGCCCCCAAACCAAACAAAATAAAACAATAAAGCTGAAATACAAAGAAAGGCTTTAGCTAACCAAAGAGAAGCTACCAAATGCTAAAGTTTCTAAGAGGAGGGTGTCCTTCTAGAGGATTAGGGGAAAGCCCTGTACAGGGTTCATAGTCTCACTGGGCCTCTGGATATACTCAGGGTGGGCAGGAACAATGGGAGGGACCCAACTAAAGGGCAAAGACCTAGGGGGCAAGTGGGACATGGAGGTCAGCTGTGTCACAGGAACAGATCAGGTGGACATGTGGGAGACGCCTTAGGGGCCTCTCACCAGCAGGGAACAGGTGTTAACAATCCAGACCAGGTTGGGTGAGTGTAGCCACATGTGGGATCCTGGCGGTTCCATTTCCAGCACCACGTGAAGCCCTGGAGGCCCCGGCTCTGTCAGGACCAGCAGTAGCACAACCTCAGGCCCCGGTGCTGAAACCACCCATTCTGGTTGGTCAAATAACATCATTACTTGGGAGAGGCCCCTCTCCAAAAAAAAAAAAAAAAAGAAGAAAAAAAATTGAAGTAAAGGCAATGGCAGACAGAGAACAGCAGCAACTCTGAAAGCTGGAAGATCAATGGAAGCCCTCTGGGAGGAGGGTGGACTCAGAGGCAGCCTGTGAGAAGGAAGCACGGAAAGGTAGCCTGAGACACAGGCAAAGGAAAGAAGCACAGGCAGGGCATGAGGCTGCCCTGCAGATGGCTGGGCTTTAGGACCATGGCATTGTACACCTCAAGGAGGTGTACAATCTGCCTTGAGGTGACAATGTGGCATTCCATTCGGGGACAGGGAGCAGAGTCGGGAAGGGCACCCAGCCAGGGAAAAATCTCTCCGTTTAAGATGCAAAGAAAGACAGCAAAGAAACAGACACTGCTGATGGACCAGAGCTATAGCACAGTGGGGAGGGCGTTTGCCTTGCATGCAGTTGACCCAGGTTCCATCCCTGGCACCACATATGGTCCCACAAGTGCCACCAGTAGTGATTTTTTTTTTTTTTTGCTTTTTTGGGTCACAACTGACGATGCTCAGGAGTTACTCCTGGCTCTGCACTCCATGAACCAGGATGGGTGGCGTGCAAGGTAAATGCCCATCCCACTGTACTATCACTCCGGCTCCAGTAGTGATTCATAAGTACTGAGCTTGACCAGGTGTGGCCCAGAAACCAAAGTCCTGAACACTGCCAACTACATTCTGGATAAAAAAAAAAATGCCACACCGAGGTCCTGAGGAATTGTGTGGTGGCTTAAAGACTGCTTGCTTTGACCCTTGCAGACAGGTCATCATGAGGGAATCTCCCTTCTCCCAAGGGACCACGCCCAGTCCTGGCACCTTTTTTTTTTTTTTTTTGGTTTTCAGGTAACACCCAGTGGTGCTCAGGGGTTACTCCTGGTTCTGAGTTCAGCGATCATTCCCGGTGGGCACAGGGACCAGATGGGATGCCGGGGATCAAACTCATGTCTGCTGTGAGCAAGGCAAGCACCCTATATATTATACTGGGTACAGAACCACTGAATACTTGCCTGTAACTCAGGTCAGCGGTTCAGGCAGAAATACTCAGTGAAGAATCATCAGCACATACATAATCATCTAAAACCACTGGTTATATAGGTCATAGAGAGGGAAAAACAGCCAAAAATCACCCAAAGAAGAAAAAGGATGGGGGAAAATACAGAAAAGTAGGCCTGGAAGACAGCCCAACAGCTAAGCTGTGTATCTTGCATGTAGTCGACCATACTCAATTTCCGGCACCACATGGTTCTCCAAAGCACCAGGAGACGCAGCTCCAGAGGGCCCTGATTATAACGGGCATCCAGGCATCCTCAGGCCTCTGCAATGAGCCACTATCTCAAGAGCCCCAAATCGCAAGAGTCCCCCCTGAGCCTCCTGAGCATTGCACAGAATCCCCCTCACCCAAAATAAAACAGAAAAGCTTGATTTTTATTTGAGGGATAGGCTTGAGGATCAGTCCTCACTGTGTCAGTAGAGAAACAGGGGTTGGGGTAGGGTGGGGTTGGGGGAGCGTTCAGTGCAGTGTTTCCCCAAATGGGTGATACTGACTCCAGGGAGACAACAACAGAGGGCGAGGGTTGCTTTCGATTTGTTTAAAGAAGATAGATTTCCAGAGGGCACTAAATCATTGTTTTGTTTAAAAAAAAAACTGAAGTTGAGGAAGTTTGCTATTTCAAATTCTTTTTAATTGAATCAACTGTGTATTACAAAGTTATTAATGATTATTTCCAAATAATGTCCAAAATGTCCAAAACTGATCCATTGTTCACTGCCCTCCACCAGTGTCCCTGGCATCTCTCCTGCCTCACAGCCTGGCTATGTGTCAGGCACTTCTGTTTTACCCTTGGTTTAGATTGTGGATATCATGGACAAGCATGAACATGAAAAGGAATATAATAGGAATTTCACAAAATGAAAGCAGTGGGGCTGGAGCAATAGCACAGCAGGTAGGGCATTTGCCTTGCACTCAGGTGACCCAGGTTCAATTTCCAGCATCCCATATGGTCGGTCCCCCAAGCACCGCAAGGAGTAATTCCTGAGTGCATGAACCAGGAGTAACCCCTGTGCATCGCTGGGTGTGACCCAAAAAGAAAAAAAAAATGAAAGCAGTGAGGAATGGAACTGAATGAAAGAACCATGTCTGGTGTTTCATTAATAAAAATGTAAAAAAAAAAAAAAGGAAACAACTGTTACTCATTAATAAACAAATATACAGAGATTGAAAAAAAAAAGAACCATGTCTTGGTGAGTTTCTTATGTGCTGGTTGTGATTCACCCCAGCAAAAAGATGGACCATGTGTGGGTGCAAACACTGTTTGGGGTGGGTCACTCAAATGCAGTACAGGGATAGGCAAGGACAGAAAGATGAGAGTGAGACAGAGAAGGTGGAGCACTGGACACTGACCACCAGGATCTGCCTTGGAACAGAGCCAGACTGCACGAGTGGTTTGGTAGAGGAGAACATTCGTGATAGGAACACTCATGATATCCCGGGGAATCAGAGTGAGGACGAAGAGTTTGGCCCAGCAGCCATGGGAGGACTGGAAAGAGTGAAGGCTATGATCACTGAGGTATGTATTAACCCAGTCGACAACCCTAAAGGAGTGTGACAAGGTGGAGGGATGTCCTAGAGAGTGACATTTGGCAGTTACTGACTGGCTACAGACAAAGGAAGGGACAGCAAGACTAAGAGGAGACAGGGGAAGTAGGATTATCCAGAAATCTAAGCCTCACTCTCATGGTTAGCCTTCTTATTAGGTGCAAGAGGAGAAGGTCTTTGTGTGCCTCAGTTCAAACAGGAGCACACAGAGAGAAGGGAAACTGCATCTCACCAGAATTGACAGCCTCCTGGGGGAGAGTGCAACTTTTCTTAGTTTTTGCTTCTAAAATAACCATCCCCTGTGGCACTACTGCTAAGGAATGGAGAGGGAGCTAGATGGTCTCACCAGCCAGTTGCTTCATCAAGCTGGCCCATAACTCACTGATGTAACAGAGCACAAAGTCAAGGACTCAGGAGTGGACAGAACCCTGCTTTACAGCATGGGGATGTTGTTCACATGATTTAATACTCCACCCCAAGAGGGTTAAATATGGAAAATGAGATCCCAAGAAGTAGGTAAAATGAGTGACAAGAGGAACAGCAAAAGAAAAAGACACTTTCAGGTCATCCATAACAGTGAGTAACAGAAATAATTCAATAAACGGGACATGATCCCAACAATTCTC
Source organism: Sorex fumeus (assembly GCF_029834395.1). NCBI lineage: Eukaryota > Metazoa > Chordata > Mammalia > Eulipotyphla > Soricidae > Sorex > Sorex fumeus. Next base: position 18,966,778 of record NW_026606188.1, read on the forward strand.
TGCCCAAGAACCAGAGAAAGAACAAGCTGAAGTCAGATCTATGAGTATTAGTTTAGTGTGTTCTAGAAAATTAACAGCTGCCCCAGGCCCAAGAACTGCCTAGCACACCTTCAGTCCTCTCCGTGTAGAAGTCGACCAACAGAGCTGCCAAGTTCTAAGAACTCAGTTTCCTGTTAGTCTCCATTTTAAAGAGAATAGAGGATTCACACTGGGTGTAGATTCACCATGGGTGCAGATTTGTGCAATGACACTCTACTCCTTAGTGTCGTTTTTCTTCTCCTTTTAACTGTTTCCTGCCCCCATGTCCTGCGTCTCTCTTGCCATGTTCACCCCTCTTCCCTCACAAGGCCTAATACCTGCCCCTGACAAGAGCAGTGGTGATTATTCCGTCAGGCCGAATAAGTTAGGTAAGTGTGCAAGGAATTGCATGAAATACTGGGTGCAATGCCTTGTAAAGGCAAGACTTGGGCTCCATCAATCTGAAGTTCCTGAAGTTTCATCCTCCATTCAGTGGTTCTTCACGATACACCCATGGGGTGTACAACCACACCAGCAGGCCAGGCCCACCCAACAGTAGCCTCTTAAAGTATCTGGCTAATACAAAGAATGAAGACAAATCAGAAGAGAGATGAGCTTGTGTGCACTAGGCCAACAGTCTCCAATTAACAGCCAAGGTTCTTCACCTTCTCACAGGTTTCTCTAGCCTCCAGCCCTTCCTTCAGAAGAACCTACCACTTACCCTTCCCTCCAGCCACCAAAACACACAAGAAATAAATACATAAACTCTTCACCTGAGACCAGCCTGCTCCTACAAGCAAGTGCATTTCTTCTATTCACACTTTCCTCCTTCTTTTTTTAATATAAAAGTATAAACAAATTTTTATTTATTCAACACCCTTTTCTATAAATAAATAAGTAACCCTTTTCTGCCAAGCAGAAACCTCCCAGTTAGCAGAGTCAATGTACTTGCTGCAAAAGTTTTTGCGAAGAGCATCTTGCAAAAGTCTTCCCCAGGGTGCCCCTGATTCGGAGCTCAGAGTGTCTTCCTACAAAGCCCCCACCGTGACTCCAAGTATGCAGCCCTTGCTGAACAAGGAGCCCGTGAAGGCACAGGTGGTTCCATGCCACCCTGCAGCCCTATCTAGCAGCAGCCTTGGGGTTTCATGATTGTGATCACAACTGTCTTGGTTACCTTCTACATGCCAAAATTCTAGAGGCAAAATTGAACTTCAATTCTACAGTCCCAATCACAATGGAAGGAACTTGACTTCTTAAAACATCAGAATAATTTTAAAAAGAGAGAGAGAGAGAGAGAGAGAGAGAGATGTCCCCCACCCCCCTTTGCTTCCAATGTGGGGTGAGCCAGGCATTCTTCCAAATAAACAGACCATTACAGATGAGTGGCTGGGCAGAGTGAGGGTGAGAAACTGAGGGTGAAGGACAGAGGCAACCAGGCTTTGAGACAGGGGCGTTACCAGCATGCAGCTGTGTTGTCCTTTCTCTGGAGGAATGAGTTTGACTTGTTCACAGAGTAAAACAAACAGGGACGGATAGATAGTACAGCAGGGAGGGTGCCTGCCTTGCAGGTGGCTGATCCCTGCTCATCCCCAGCATCCCATACAGTCCCCGAATCCCGCAAGGAATGATCCCTGAGTACAGAGCCAAGAGTCAGCCCTGAGCACCATCAGGTATAGGAAAAAAAAAAAAACAAATAAAAAGAATCAAACAGAAAAGCAAGACTGAGGATCTGTAAACCAACGACAAAGTGTGCCTGGATATGTGGCTCTGTCCAGGAGTCAGAGAACTCGGCCTGAGCTTGGTCTTCACTCATCTGGGAGTCATGAAACTTGGCCTTGGGCTCGATCTTCATTCATCTATGTTTGGAGACCTGGATGCCTCGAGAGTCCCCACTGAGTTTGTCCTCCTCATGGGACAAGTCCATATGGGTCCCAGAGTACACCACGGGCGAGAAGCTTCCACCTGATTGCCTTAGGGCCCCTCCAGCAGGGCCAGACTCAGGAACCATTCAAAGTGACTTCCAAGCTCCCCACATTCAGCTTTCTAGTCTCTTGCTACAGATGTAAACTCGCTGTGTGCAAGGCAGGTCACACTGGTATCGTCACATGCTCTCACAAACCTCTTTTTCATAGAAAACCATCTGAAATTCCCTTTCCTTCCACTAAAACTTCGCTCAGTCCGTTAAAGAAAGGCTCTGCAAAACCACCTAGGGGAGTATCAGTGATGGTTTTGTGAGTTATTTCCCATGTAAGAAGCCACCCCAAACAGGATTACGGCTTGACTTCTCACCTTCACTTAGCAGGTGCACTTCCAGGAGCCCACACCGATGGCCTCGACCTTACGCACACAGCTCTGAGTTGCCAGTGGGTGCTGGAGAAGCAGCCACACCTCTCAGGGTCTCTGCTCACTTTCTTCCTGCCCCCCCCCAGTCTCTCTTCCCCAGAGCATAATACCCATACCCCCTGTACTCTCTCACTATTCCAGCTTCAGCCAGCTGGTGCCCAAACAGGACAGCAGCCTGCACACATGGCTCTACCCCATTCAGAGAAACTGCACTCACTGGGCCCTTCCCACCCGAAGTGCTCCTCCTCCTCTTGCCTCAGAGGGGCTGCCAATCGCCCCTGCTCCATGGGGCATTTCCATGATGATAGCTCCTGGCTCAGTCTTATCCCAACAACTGCCCATAACTTATCGAACATGCCTCAGCCGTACAACAATCAGTCACCTACTTAAGCACCACACTTGTTCTGCAGCATGGGTATAACTGGCTTGGTTTTCACTTGTGGACTCCGTTTTCTTGTGTCTTCACTGTTACAATAGCAGAAAAAAACAGCAACTCTTCCCTAAATGCTGCCATAAGTTCTCAAAATGAAGAGCACAAGGGAAAGGAGGATGGCTTGAGCTACAAGGCAGGATAACAGCTGGGCATGATAATTTACTCACAAATTATTTATTCACTTTAACCATCACAACTGGCTCCCAGCACATGCTAGGTAAGCCCTGCAGTCTATCCTTGAAACTCACTGCATGGATTTCTTGATCAAAGGTGATTGGATTATAGTGACTTCTAATAAAAAGAAAAAATTTGGATGGGCCAACCTGCAGAAGATGGACAATAGAATGGTTGTCCCAAACATGACTTGGTTTGGACTTTCAGTTCTGGCTGCACCATAAGCAAAGGAGCAGTATGTTGGACAAGATGCCAAACCAGCTAGTGTTCCTCTACTCTTCGGAGGTCATGGAGGACCAGTGCCTTAACAAGCACTAGTTACCCCTTAGTCTCCAGAGCAGCACAAGGTAGCAAGTCACTTGCAACATAGTTGAGAATGCACTGCTGGGTGGTCGGCAAGAGAGTACAGTGGGTAAGGTATGGGCCTTGCATGGGTCAACCAGAGTTTAATCCCTGGTGCCACATGTGGTCCCTGGAGCCCTGCTACGAGAGGTCCCTGAGCAGAGCCAGGCGAACTCCTGAGGACCACAGGGGATGTTCCCCACCCCCCCTAAGAAAATGCATTGTCAGAAACAATCACAGCCAACCACACACCTCGATGCTTCCAAGACAGGTGGAGAAGATTGCGGGAGCAGGAGGTATACAGCTTAGCAGCCAGGAGGGCCAGGCAGCAGCATGTGTGCAATGCAGCGTCCTGGCCACAGTATGAAAGTTTTCAGAATGCATGTTTTTTAGCCAGTATTGTATCCAACGGTGTTTTGCAGATTCAGAGAATGAGAACATAATTCTGAGCCAATTCAGATCAATCAGACTCTCCTATCATGTAGGAAGGAGGAAAACCCACTGGTGCACCAACATCAGGATCCACCTAAAGGGGCCTGTGACTCAACAAAGATTGTGTGCACACACACAGATCAATAAGCTAGTCTGTGGACTAGAAATGTCTTATTTGATTTTACGATGTGACTTTTCCTAGATGCACAGTGAGGGCAGTTAGCATAGTGGGGACAGCTCTGTGATCTAGAGAACTTGGGAGGACAGATATCCAGTTTCAAAGCCAGAAACGAGCTGGAAGAAGCCATTGCTGACATGGAGACAGAACAGCGAGTAGTCCCCTGCATCGTCTAGGGTGCCACTGCAGGCTGGGGAAGGTGCAGGGCGGGGGAGAGCCCCAAGACCCACTGCAGACAGGAGGAGTGGCGAGATGGCAGGCCCTGACCAAGCAGCCATATGGCCCACAGCAGGGGTCAGTGCAGAAAACGTCCCAAAGTGGCAGGAAGCCTTGGAGACCTGCACCATCCCCAACCTAGGGAAGCTATGAGCGATTTGGCAACTTGTGCAGGGTCACAAAACCGAGTGGAAGACCAGGGGCCAGAAATCTCAGTCTCCTGTTTTCAGTGAGATGCTGGGTCTGTTAGATCAAGCGTTTTTCGTGTTTTCAAACATATTCCATCTTTGACATCTACAGTCAGGCTGCACCTTGCACTGTGTTTAGGACTGATCCTAGACTCTATGAGCCAGCCCTGCTGTGTGACTCTGAGTAAGTTATTTTGTCTCAGTGTAAAGGGGATGGTGGCTACATCACAGAGTTATGAGGCCTCTGTGGGGTCAGGCACAAAGCAGAGCTATGGTACTACCTCAAAAAGTAAGAAGGGGAACCAGAGAGATGGTAGAGTGGGTAAGGCACTTGCCTTGCACACAACCAACCAAGATTCAATCCCCAGTACCCCTGAGTGATCCCTGAGCACCGTCAGGACTAAGCTCTGAGCACTGCTCAGTGTGGTCAAAAAGGAAAAGAAAAAGGAGGAAGGCATTTCCTACAAAGAAACAATGTGTCCTCTGGCACGCCTGCTACTCCAGTCCAGTCTCAGGTTATTACTTTCCCCTGCAATGCCTGTAAACCCTGAGCACCACCATTTGTCCCCCTTCAATGATTTTAAGAGGCGTTTGGAGAGACAGCACAGTGGTAAGGCCCTTTCCTTGCATGCAGCTGATTAAGGTTCGAATTCCAGCAAAGCAGCTGGCTGACTGGGCCCTGTCTGTGCTCCATGTGTACCATATGTCCATGTGGCACTGGACAAATACCCACAAAGTGACACCACTTCCTCCTCACCCATCTGGCTGAGCCCAGCCAGGAAATGGAGAAAAAGGGGCCACTAGGACGGCAGAGTTGGAGACTCTGGCACAGCATCTGTGGCTACTGTGGCCCCTCGATATCCTTTCCTGAAGTCCTCCCTCAGAATCACCTCTGTGGGTCCTGGCCTCTTGCCTCCCTGGCCCACCCATTCTTCCTGCTTTTTAACCCAATCCTGCCCACAAGCTCCCAAACCCACTACCATTCGGATCTTTCCGTCTCTCACCTACCACCCTGCCTGGACTCTGGCTAACTGCCTCCCTGAAGTGTTCTCAGCCCCCAAGGGAGTCTCCCACTGTCACCCGTGGACAGTTACACTAAGGTCCTCCTGCCTGCAAGACTCCCTAGCGGCAGGAAGATCAGCAGACCACCTTCCCTCCAGGCCTTACAGTGCATTCTCTCTCTCTCTCTCTCTCTCTCTCTCTCTCTCTCTCTCTCTCTCTCTCTCTCACACACACACACACACACACACACACATCCTTCCTGGACACCGCACCTGCCCTTGGCTCCTTGGTTGGCAGCCTGACCTCTTCCAGCTCCAAGTGAGCACAGTCTCTGCTTGAGTTCACCAAGGCAATTCAGGACACCCAACAATCTGGGCACAACCTGAGATCTGGTGAAAATACAAACTCCTGCAGCAGCCTGGATGAGGCCCTAAGACCCTTCCAGGGGAGACCCTTCCATGTGCTGCCCTGACTGACAGTCCCTGCATCAGCCAAACTCAAGGGATGCCTCTACCTCAGTTTTCATTTCACATTCTTCTAGATGATTTCTCTATTGGCCTTCATGACTGCCTGTGAGAGGGATGCTTCCCAGTTACAGATGAAGACGTTCAGACCCAGAGGAAACCTGTGGTCCCTCAGTACCCTCGCCTCAGATCACATGGCTCCAGGGCAATGGAAGGTGGACTGCAAAACTTCTACCTGAACCTCAGTGACTTTCGGAGCAAAAACAGTTAAGATAAACACAGAATCAATTTTTCTTTCTTCTGTTTTTAAAATTTTATTATTATATTATTTTGCTTTTGGGGTCACACCCAACAATGCTCAGGGATTACTCTTGGCTTTGCACTCAGAAATTATTCCTGGCAGTGCTTGGAGGACCATATGGGATGCCAGGGATTGAACCTGGGTCAGCCGTGTGCAAGGCTAAGGCCCTACCCACTGTACTATTGCTCTGGTCAAAAAATTTTATTAATTTTTAATTTTAGGGCCATATCTGGAGGTGCTCAGGACTTACTTCTGGTTCTGAGCTCAGGGATCCCCCTACTGGAGGGGCTCAAGTGCAAGATCTACTGCATGTAAGACAAGTGCCCAACCTGCTGTTCTAATGCTCAGGCCCAGAAACTTTTCTCTTTTGTGATGTCAACTATTGAAATCTCAGCTGATGATGATGATGGAAGAACAGTAGGTTAAAACCAGCTACACACAAACAAACAAAACAGCCACAAAGTTTCAGAGTGGGAGCATGTCCCTAAAGAGGTGAAAGGCTTTTGCCAGGGAAAGAACATCCAGAGGAACACAGGGCAGGAGTGCAAACTGAACTGGGGCCAAAGAGATGGCTCAATGGGCTGATACAGGGTGTGCGTGCAGAGACCTGGGTTCAACCCCCTAAAAAATATGGGCCCCTGAGTACCTGGACTAACCACCCCTTCTCTCTCATCACAATCACAGAGCCAGGAGAAGTCCCAACACCAGGGAAGACCCCAAAACAAAGGAGTAGGTAGCAGAGAAGGAAAGGGCACCCACAGACCCTCTCCAGCTGGTGTGTGTGAGTCAGGGGGATGGGGGGGCAGTGTGACTACTCTTGGGGCTGGAAAGGCCACCAAAGCCCCTTCCCCCAGAGACCGTGAGCACTGTTCCTCTCTCTCCTGCCCACCTCTCTGCCTGGGCAGGTGCCCCATTTGTGCCACACGCCCTGTCTGGATCAAGTGCCAAGCTCCCAGCAGCCTAAAGGGACAGTGAATCAATAGCTGAATGAATAGCAGTACTCCTATGTTTAATAAATAAATAAGTAAAAACAGGTAAAAAATAAAAAATAAAGGGACAGTGAAGCCCCCATCCCGCTCAAGTGCCCCAGGCCATCACAGCAGGGTGAGCTTCCACTTGGGATGGTATGAACAGGGGCAACAGCCGGGCGCTGCAGCCACCTGCTCACTGCCTCCATCCTCCCCACTCTCACCATGGCTTTGCTCTTGTCTTTGCTTCTCTCTGCATGGTGGAGCCACCTTCACAGTCTCCAAGCCCAAGGTGTCTCTTCCCCTCCCTGGCATTCCAGCATCCAATCAGTCCCTTTAATGATTTTGTTTTGATGTGGGTGGGCGGGGGGGGGGGGGGGGGTTGGGGGGGGTCACCTAATGGTGCCGAAGGCTTACTCCTAACAGTGCTCAGGGATCACTCCTGGAGGTATTTAGGCAACTCTATGGGGTGCCAGGGATTAAACCCGGATCACTTCAACCCAGTTTTAACAAGTCCACTTACATCTGTCTCGGCTTGACTGCTCCTGGTTCTTCTGCCCTCTGATGAACAACTCTAGAACTCTGCCTCTGTTCCCTGGACCCTCACTCCAGGCCTGGCCAGAACTTGCCCTTGACCCTCCCTTCCATCACCCAGTGGCACTGTCTGAGTGAGCATGGTCCCCTGCCAGTTTCCACCTCTTGGCTGCATGCCCAGCTGGGGACAGGGGCTGCCTCTCCAGCCTCTTTCTCCACCCTCCCTGGGTATTCTCTGTGTCCGTGTGAATAAATGAGCTGCTTACCTGCCACTGACCTTCTCACCTTCAAACTACTCAAATCCCAGCACCAAGCCAGAGCTGAAGAGTCCACCAGGGAAAACAAAAGGCTGAGAGCATCTGAGGGGCAGGGTGCTGGGAGTAGGAGCACCAATTACCTGGCAACTCTAACCCAGTTGCTCTGGCGTGGTCCAGCTCTCCCTGGAGAGACAAGGGCATCCCTACTTCATGTCATTCTTAGGGTCTGTGAAGGAAGGCCCTCTGTGGGCATCTGCCCCTATTTCATGGGGACTCAAAGGGAGTTGCCATTCTGTAATATGTCCTGAGCCCTGAAACCCAATTCGACTCTTCCTGATTCTCAATCAAATGCATTCCTGAGTGACACACAGGCCAGTGTCTCACCAGCCTCTGGGATCCTGAGTGATGCAAATACTTTCACTTTCCAGCTGCTTAGAAAGGTGGGAAACAGGATGCAATTAAGGTCTCTAAACATCATACTGACACTTGAATCACGCTGCCTGGCGGCTCTATAATACCACACAAACACTTAGGGCATTGTGGAGAAATCAGCATTCGAAGAAAAGAAATGTGTACACAGGGCCATTCTTTCCCATCTGGGGAAACTGTGCTGCAGGTTTACAACAGCGTCTAACGACTGGTCTAATTCTGTTGCTTCGCAAAGTCTCCAGTTGGCATTGGGGGAAAAAACGACCTAAGACAGAGAAAACCACTGACTATGCCAACTGCAGTGCTTTGTCTGTTCCAGAAGATAAATTATAAAGAATTTTTTGCCAGTCCTGTGTTTTCCCAAAGCAGCAAGTCATATGGCTTTGCTCCCCTGACTCTAAGAAACCAGTGCAATTAAAAGGAATTGCCAGAAATGCCCTGACAGTTTCCCCCAACCTCTTTTGATAAAGTGAGATACAGGCACACACTGACAGGCCGCACACCCCGGTGGGCCAGCCAGACACAGCCCTACTTGGAAAGGTACACCCAATCTATGGAGCAGAATCAGCTCGGCCTCTAGGCACTGAAACTAAATAGCCATGTAAATGCCCACCAGCCCAACCGCCTTGTAAGGAATGATCACTGACAACCAGAGTTCCTATTCAGCAGGCTAATAAGAATAATTATAGCCAGGACAGGCATTAATCAGCTTGGCAGATACAGGAATTCTGTTAACAAGACTAAAATGAGTGCCAAGGAATCTCCAAGGCCAGCGCACTTCAAAGAGGCGGGGTGGAGCCACCAGGGCTCCTCCAGGGCGTTCTGGAGGAAGCTACTTTGGTTCCCTTACTCAGAGCAGGGGCAGTGCCATCATCCTCACCCCAGGCCTGCAGAGTTACCCCCTCTATGAGGGGCATCTGCCCTGCAACCAGAGCTGTCACAGACTTTGCTAGTCCCTTTTCTGTTTTGGGAACATACCCAGCAGTGCTCAGAGGTAACTCCTGGCTCTACACTCAGGGATTACTTTTGATGGTGTTCAGGGAGTCACATGGAGTGCCAGAGATGGAACCCAGGTTAGCCACATGCGAGGCAAGTGATCAGCCCTCTGTACTATCACTTTGGCTTTTTAAAGCTGAGGTGATGTGATTTACAATGGCATTAATAACAGAGCTTCAGGTTCCTAACGACCCAACCCCAAACCAACAACAGTGTCAGCACCCTTCCACCAATGCTGCCACCTTAGTAAAGTCATTTCCCCCTATTTATAGTGCCCCAAACGCTCAGTCAATGCCCTCAAGCTACCTCTGAGTCCGCCACATCGCTGCCGAGAACACCCCCAACCCCATTTTTAAGTGTGCTTTGGCTTCCAGATCACAATCGCCCTTTTCTGCTTTATCTCAAGCATGAAGTGGTGATGCACATCAGCTGACCTCTCATAGGCAGAGGCAGAATGGGGTCACGGGATCATGAGAATGGGGTCCTGAGACACAACCCCTGGCTCTGCCACGAGCAGCATCTAGTCTGGACCCTTCTTTGCATGTCAGGTTCCTCATCTATGACATGGAGGAAACACCAGTGTCTTTCTCAGAGAATGGCTGTGAGTATTAAGTAAGAAAATATACACGAGAACCTGCACCTGGCATGCACCCCTCCGAAGAGGAGCTCTCAGTACTGTGGGAGCCTGTGAGGTGCAGAAGTCTGTACAGAAACTAAGAAAAGAACCAATATATTCAGTATACGATTACACATACATTATGGATGAGTGGCTATGTTCACTCATAGGAGAAGGTGGACAAGGGTTCCTTTGGATGTTGGGTTCTCTAGAACTGATATAGAATCCGCAAGCTATGTGCCCCACATCCACATCCTTCTCCTTCCCTGGTAGCTAACCCTGCTGCCCAGGTAACCTTGCCCTCACAGTGTCTTTTGCAGCTAGAGTCAAACAATTCTGAATGGAACCTATGCAGAAAGGAAATTTGCCACTTCCAAGTCAGACCACGATGCTGCCACTCAATCCCCTCCAGCCCTCTTCCTTTATTGAGCTGGAAAGGTAGCACTGTAGCACTGTACTCCCATTGTTCATCATTTGCTCGAGCGGGCACCAGTAATGTCTCCATTGTAAGACTTATTGTTACTGTTTTTGGCATATCGAATACACCACAGGGAGCTTTCCAGGCTCTGCCATGCAGGCAGGGTACTCTCGGTAACTTGCAGGGCTCTCCAAGAGGGATGGAGAAATCGAACCTGGGTCGGCCGCATGCAAGGCAAATGCCCTATCTGCTGTGCTATCGCTCCAGCCCAAGCTGGAAAGGCAGAGTTGATAACTGAGGTGATCTTAGAAACTAGGGCTGACAATCAGAAGGATCATCAGCCTGGGAACCAGAATGGCTGCAGCAGGGACACCACCACTAACAAAAACCTTCACTTCAGGCCTGTTCTAGAACAATCCTCACAGTCTGAACCACTGTGTTTGGAATCTATTTGTTAGACCATTTTAGTCTATTCCGCGAAGACAAAATCTTCGAAAGTCCAAAAGACATACATGCTGAAACACAGATGGAAGACTTTTGTCATTTAAAAATTATTTCCATTAGTTTTCAAATCTGTTCGTTTGGGGGCCACAGCTGGCTCTGTGCTTCCCTAAGGGGTGCTTCCCTAAGCACTTCCCTCCTGGAGGTGCTTAGGGCATGTAAGGATCGAACTGAAAGAGGTTCAGCCAGGCTGGTCAATGCAAGGCAATCACCCTAGTCCCTGTACTAGCAATGCAGTTCCACAAATATCTTTTAAAAAGATGCAAGAAAATATCTTAAATAAAAAAAGGGAGGGGGGGAGCTGGAGTGATAGCACAGCAGGTAGGGCATTCGCCTTGCACGCGGCCAACCCGGGTTCGATTCCCAGCATCCCATTTGGTCCCCTGAGCACTGCCAGGAGTAATTCCTGAGTGCATGAGCCAGAAGTAACCCCTGTGTATCACCGGGTGTGACCCCAAAAGCAAAAAAAAAAATCTTAATCAAAGATGGAGTAATATTGTGTACAGTGGATAAAGATCTTGCCTTGCATAGGCCCAATATGTGGTGCTAGGGATTGGGTTTAATCCCCAGCACCACATATAGTGCCCCTGAACTCCACCAGGAGTAAACCCTGAGCACTGACCAGTGTGCACCAACCCCCTCGGGGAAAAAAAAATAGAAAAGAAAGCTCTACAACAGACATGAGATGTTAGCCTCTCTCCCCCCAAAATGAAGAAAGAAACTATCTTAACCCTTCCAAGGGTATTCAAACCTCCACTCTCTAATTCATTGCCCCACACTACTGAAGTCTCACCTTCCTCAAACAAATCACCAGGTTGCAAAACTGTTTTTTTGTGGGTGAGAGGCATACCTAAAGGTACCAGAATGTTATTCCCAAACCCGGCAGTGCTCTGGGGACCATATGATGCAAGGGCTCAAGCCCAGGAATGCCACATGCAGAGGTTGTGTTCCAGTGTTTTGAGCCAGCTTCCCTATACCATCCTCCCCCTTGGGGTTCAGCCCCAGCATGAAACTTCTTCTGAGAATGTTCTATGGGCAACCAATACCCACAGATAAAAGGAGAGATGCATGGATTCACTCAATTAGCAGCTAGTTTATCAACCACTCAAGCCAGGGCCACCAGAGTGAGCCTAAACCACATGGCTCCTGTTCCCAGGGACTGAATCAGGGTGGGGTTCACCTGATAGACCAAAAACAATCATTCTCAGGTAGATGAAGGGGGGAAGCACAAGCTGCCTGGCGACACCCACAGAGCCAACTTCTCAGCACAGCATGAAAGCCTCAGGTTCCACTCCAAACCCACCTTCCGGCCCTGCTCTCCAGGGTCTCCTCCTCCCCCACCTCTGGTGACAGGGAACACAGCTGCCATTTCTGAATGAGCCATATACTTCCACTCATCCACACTTGGTATTTTCCCCCAGAGTTAAGAGGCTCTTCCCTCTGTTCTTTAAAACTCTAATTATCCTCAAGGTTCAAATGTCACCACTTCAACCAAACCAACCCCATACAATCCCAAATGAAAATGAATCATTCACTTTCTTGCTGCCTATCAGCCCTTGGTTGGTGTGTCAGATGTCTCAGTCTGTGTCTTGAAGTTAGCTATTTTATTATCTATCCACCCACTCTCCCCAGCTACTCAGTGGGGTACATATACTTGATGGGTTCTTTTGGGCACTCAAGAAAATGCTGTGTTGAATGGGTGCAGGTGAGACATGGGTGACAGAAGAGAAAATCTGCTTTAGGAAGCTGAAGGCATCCTGATGTGACTGTGATCAGTACTCAGCTAGGAAAGCCTCAAGGAGAAAGTAAGCTTTAGGGAGAAAAGGTGAGATATACACATATATATACATATATATATACATATATATATAGCGAGAGAGAGAGAGAGAGAGAGAGAGAGAGAGAGAGAGAGAGAGAGAGAGAGAAGCAGGAGAGGAAAAACCAGAGGTACAAAGAGTTTGTAAAGGACAACGAAGAGATTACTGAGGAAGCAGTGTCTGAATCAGAAACACTTGGTGGTGGGGGGGCACAGAATATTCATGAAAAAAATTATAAAGACCCAACAAAGGTAGGACCTCTCCCCACACACACACACACAGAAAAAGATCCCTTAATAAATAAGGAACTGAGAAAGAAGGCTAAAGGAGCGAGTTAACTAGGATGTCCAATGGAACCTGCATGCAGAACCCAGGCTGGGATAGTGGCTGGAGAAACCGGAAGGGTGGAAGAGGCTGGGCCTGGAGAACAGAGTGAGTACGGAGTTCACAGGGCGGTGACAAGGCTCTCTCCAGGCTGCAGTGCAAGAGGAGAGACTGCCTTGCTTCTGGAGAGATCACACTCAGGAATCAGTACAGTGAAGGCAAGGCTTCCCAGAGGTCAGATCAAAGTAGGATCCTATGGGACAGAGTTACCAGGTGGAACATCAAGTTTAGAAGGGCATTGGCAGTGCCATCGCAATTCCCTGTGTGCAGTGAACATGAAGGGGATGACCCTGGGGGCAACCAGGTCCCCAAGCAGGCTTTGCCCCACCTTTGCCAGCCTCTCTTTGCCCTGTTCTTTTCCTTGCCATAGTTACTCGTGGGAACTCTTTCCAAAGCTCTTCCTTATCCCCATTACCCCTCCACTGCCTGTCAAACTCCCCAATTCTGGGCCGGGTGAGTGTGGGGGTGGACGTTCACAGTGACGCCAGGTCTATGGACCAATTGCTCTGAGCGGACCATGGTCCTGCTGACACAGAGAATCTGTGCTGGGCCGGAACCATCCACATCAGGGCACAAACCAAGGGAAATGTTACAAGGGTCCCAGGGGAAGTACAGGATGGAAAGAACTAGGTTCAGAGAATAAAAAAGAGGGGCCAGAGAAATAGTGCAGGGGGTGGGGCACTGGCCTGGAACACGTGGACCCTGTTTCCATCCCTGGCATGCCATATGACCCCCTAAGCACTAGGAGGACTGATCCCTGAGCACAGAGAGAGGAGTAAGCCCTGAGATCGGCTGTGGCTCAAAAATCCACCAAAAAAAAAAAATGTTTTTAAGAAGTGGGGGGGGGGGGGGGGAAGAGGCTGCAAAACCGAGAGACTTAGAAGCTTTTTTCCACATGGTTGCCACTATAGCAATGGCTCTGGATGAGCTCTTAGGGACCAGTCCCAGAAAACCATTGGAGGTGCAGGAGGAAAATGAGCAACAGCAGGAATTACCGGCTGAGACAGCAGGGGTTAGACATGGAGACCTCCCCTGGGACACGCTGGCCATAAGTACCCAGCATTTTCCTGACCGTGCAGCTGGGGCGGGATGGGCCAAACACACACACACACCATGTGCTTTGTGCAAATTCAGAGCTGCCTTGGGGGGGCGGGGGGGGGGGGGACGGAAGCACAGGATGAAGTGCTAGGGTTGCAGAATTCCTTCCCGGACAGTGACCCCTGACCAAAGTGCTCCAAGAACCGCAAAGGGGTGGAAGGGAAGCCCTGGGACGGCGATGCGCTCCGAAGCAGAGGTTTTCCCGTACTGAGAACCATATTAAGATAAGTCTGTGTGCCTACTTCCAGTCCGGGGATGAAAGAAAGACAGCAAGCCAAAGCAGAGACCCAACAATCCCTCGGGGTGGCAGGATGCCCTGGACCCAACGATCAAGGATTTCGGGACGGTGGGAGGGGAAAGGGCATAAAGTAACAGGTAGGAAAAGTTGGCGAGCCCCCCCCGCCCCCCCGCTCCCCGGTCTTTGTGTGTGGGAATGCGGCGAGGCAGCTTCCAGGGGCGCCTCGGGAAGGGCGACACGGACCTTCGCTGCCGGCAGGACTGAGTGGGGGTGGGGGGGCGCTAGGATGGGCGGCGGTGCTCGGGGCCGCCCGAGACCTCTGGGGGGAGGCGGCGGGGGTTCTCGCCTCCCCACCGGCGGTCGCCGGCGGCCCCACGAGCGCCCATTTCCGCCGCCCAGGTGGGCACCGCGGGCACCTTCCGGGCCGCGAGTTCAAGGTGAGCCGAGCCCGCCCGGCCAACAGGTAGGGCGCGCCGGGCCGCGGCGACCGGCCACTCCCCCCGGCCCGATGCCGGCCGCAGGCGGGCGCCTCGGCCTGGAGCCGGCCCCCGCGCGGCCTCCGGGACTCGCCGCCCGCCCGGCCCCGGCCGCGGGGTCCCCGGCGCCTCCCGGACAGCAGCCCTGCGCGCCCAGGCCGCGCGCGCCCCCGGCCCGCGCCCCGGCCCCCGCCCCGCCGGCCCCCGCCCCGCCGGCTCCCGCCCCCGGCCCGCGGACACTCACCCAGACACGCGAGCGCCAGCAGCAGGGCCCCGGGCGCCGCGCGCCCCATGCTCGCCGCCTGCAGCCCCGGCGCCGCCGCGCCCGCGCCTCGCCCGGGCCGCGCGCCTGCTCCGCGCCCCGCGCCCCGCGTACGTGCGCCCCCCGCCGCCGGGCCCGGGAGCGGCCGAGCCAGCGCCGCCCCGGCCTCCCGGCCGCGAGCGGGAGGAGCCGAGCGCCGCCCGCCCGCCCGCGCCTCCCGCCGGCGCCGGGCCAGCAACAAGCACCAACTTTCCCCGCGCCCCGCTCCAGTGACCGGGCGCAACGGCCGCCGCTCACGGGGGGACGCGGCCGACCCCACGCCCCCTCCGCCTGACTTTGCTCCAGCCTCCCGGAGCTGGCGGTGGAAAGCCGCATGGAGGTGCCACCGCTCCCGCTCGACCCCACGACTCAGCCCCGTGCCCCCAAACCGGGCACGCCTTCCACGCGGGCGCACTGGCCGCCCGGCCCGTTCGCGACACCCGCCCCCCCAGGCCGGCGCGCTCGCCCCGTGGGTCAGCAGAGGGGTCCCTGCTAGACGCGATTCATGGGACGAAAAAGATGGAATGGATTTGAGAGGCCCGGATTCCCACTCCCTGGTGCTGGGGAGGCCTGCTTATTTCGGTGATTCGGTCTTGCCGGGGCAGGACCAGAACCGATCTTTCTGTGGGCGACCCTGGGCCTAACCGCCAACCCCCTTTCCTCAGCCCCCAGGCAGAGAATATAAATAGTCACAGGGCTTCCTTTGGAATGTTCCACCCGCCCCCCACTCAGACTTTAAAGGACCTCCACCCCCACCCCCACCCCCATAATTGGATATTGTGGTTTTGATGTTAATACAAAAGGGCCAGCTTTTGGGAGTGGGGAGAAGGAGGGAGAATTAGCGTTCATTGCTTTAAACACGTCTCCAGTATGAGCCAAATACTTGGCAAAGCCTTCCTGGTGCCCCCCTCACCCCCCCAGCCCCTGCTCCATGGCCTGTCCTGTTGGGGTGGAGCACGGCTCATTGTTAACGGGAAAGTGTCGCAAAGCAGGGAGGGGAACATTGCTTTTACTGGAGTGCAGTATTAACTGCCACTAACAACAGGAAAGACTTAAATTTCTGCCCCTGCTGGTGCAACAATGTACTTTATGCCAGAAATGATTTAACCTGGAACATTGGAGGAGACACGTGGACACTTGTGGAGACATTGGTATTGGAACATTGTACGCCCGAAACTCAATCATGATTAACTTTATAACTATGTAAATTATGGTAGTTCAATTAAAAAAGAATGGTTTAAGCGTGGTCAAGTTTATATCACATATGTAGTAAGATATTTTTTCATTCATTCTCACATCAAGCCTTACTTTCTTTGTGCTGTTTATCTTCCCCTGTAATTTCTGCTTCTCTTCCCAGTTGTGTCCCACTGTTTCTCTAGGACGTTTTCTATCAACCTTGACTCTAAGTCTAAATTCGGCTTCCGGAACTGGTGAAGTTACTGAGAGGAAGAGGCTCAAATTTCAGTCAAAATTTCAGTCCTTCTCAAGCAGAAGCAGCTTGGTGCTTGATCTCCTTTAACACATTCTCTGCACTAAATGTTGAAGCTCCAATGGGGCGGGAAAGATAGTACAGTGGGGAGGGGGCTTGCCTTGCACACAGTTGACCCAGGATCCATCCCTGGCATCCCGTATGGTCCTCTTGATGTCGGTGGGCCCCACGGGTGACTTATGTGAAGTGGGGAGGAGAAAGACAGCCACTTTCTCCTCACCCGCCTCTGCCACCCGGAACCCTGGGTAGGCTAGGACCGGTAAAGTCTGCAGTGAGCACCTGCTCGGCACGGGCCTGAGCCCCGCCAGCCCCACAAGGTGGCCGTCAAGCCACACCTGAAGTCCGCTTGATCTTCTCAGCACGGGAGTTAATCCCCGCCACCCGATTGCTCGGGGAGCCACGGACTCAAGCTGGGGCGAGAATTTGCTCTTTGCAGGAAAGGAGAGACCAGTCCCAAGCCTTACCCGAGGTTTCTGGGGTTCTTGTCTCGCTCGCAGAAAAGAATTTCAGGAGTAGACGAGCAGTGAAGTAACAGGTTTTATTTGGAGGCTTTTGGAGAGGGAGAGGGAGGGATAGGCAGATAAGCGGGGGAATGGAGAGTAAAAGAGAGAGAGAGAGTAACGCGTCCAGAGGGAACGCGGGCTTCTCCGAGGGTGGAGAGAGCCCCAACTGGGCTCTTGAGCTGGCTCTTATAGATCCTTCCGACTCAGAATGTTCTGGAATCTCCTTGGGGCTGGGTCACTGGAGTCAACCGGATTGAAAGCGGGTTCGAGAGTCATCTGACTTGGAATGTCCTGGGGTCTCCTTGGGGCTGGGTTGCTGGAGTCAACCGGACTGAAAGGGGGTTCGAGAATCATCTGACTTGGAATGTCCTGGAATCTCCTTGGGGCTGGGTCGCTGGAGTCAACCGGACTGAAAGGGGGTTCGAGAATCATCTGACTTGGAATGTCCTGGAATCTCCTTGGGGCTGGGTCGCTGGAGTCAACCGGACTGAAAGGGGGTTCTCGGAAAGGAGGAATTTCATGGGGAGGAGGCCCATATTTTCAGGGTCTGGGGATGGTCTTATCAAGTCTTTATTCTCTGTGTCCACAGGGTGGGTCGGTCCTAGAATTCTTCTATGAGACTTTGTTTCACTGCAGAGAGCCTTTCCCTATCTACCTGCCTACATCACTCTGAGCACTGCCAGAACTAATTCTGAAGTGCAGAGCCAGGAGTAATTTCTGAGCATTGTCAGGGGTAGCCTGACAATGGGGTAGCCCCAAAACCAAAACAATTAAATACTGAAATCCTTGTTCCCCAAGCTACTGGGAGGTAGGGAAGTAAGTAGACCCAAGACTGGGATCATAAATCATAAACAGAGTCATCAGATCTGGAGATTTTGTCAATAAGATTGAGCGTTCATGGTGCTGGAAAATGGCCAGGGCCCTTGGGACACAGGGTGGGGTAGGAAGCGGGCACTCTGGTGATTAGAGTGGGTGAAATGATGTATACATAAATTATGTATAAAAAGTATAGTTATCAGTATTGTAAATCCTGGATAAATGAAAATGAAAATGGTAAAAAAAAAAGTAAAAATTTGGGGGGCTGATCTGTGACCTTGTAAGGGAATGTGGGGCTAAGTGACAAATATCAAGTCTGCCCTTATAAGCAAGAGATCTTTCTGTGGTTGCTGTTTATTTTTTTGGTTTGGGGTGACTCCCAGCTTGGTCTATGAGATTGCTCCCGGTGGGGCTCTGTGTGGAGCCTGGGTCTTCTGCATTCCTAACTCATGCTTCTGTCCTGTTGAGCTGTCATCCCCCACCACCCCCAGGGCCATGGTTCCAGCTGCTCACACACAACAGAGCAACAGGGCACCCACGCCCCAGTGAGTACCCCAGCTAGCCTGTGTGAACATGCAGCCAGGGTGATCATGTGTCTGGGAGCACAGCTGCCCCAAGAGAGCGCTGTATCAGAATGTGTGTAAGCACTGCTGGGAGGTGGGTGTGATCCCAGCAAGCACCAAAACTAGGCATGTGCCACCCCCTGCCATTGCAACAGCAGCAACAAAGGGGGTGGTTGGAATGGTGAGTAGTGAATAGAGGGTGTCTGCCAAGTGAGGTAGGTCTCAGTGACAAGGCAGCTGCTGCAGACCAGCAGGAACTGAAGGGTCAGCACCTGGATGCTGGGTTTCCTGCCCCTAGGACTCTGAGTGCTGTATGAGCCTGTTTATTCTGGTGGTAACAAAATCCAAGCAAAACCAAAACACACACACACACACACACACACACACACACACACACACGCATGCACGCAAGCACGCACACACACTTCTTCTATTTCAGGACCAAAGCAATGGGCTAATACTTGTTTGCATGTTTTGTCTTAGAAGTACCCCCTGCAGTGCTCCTGGCTCCCAGCTTGATGCTCAGGCATTGCTCCTGGAAGTGCTCAGAGATCATGCAGTGCCAAGATTCGAACCCAGTCCTCTTGCATATGAAATATGTGCTTAGCCTCTTGAACTAACTCTCTGGCCTGTCTTATTCTCATTTTGTACCTCTCAAGTTCTTACAGAGCCAATGTTTGCTCAACAACATCAACAAAACTAAGCCAGGAACTCCATTTTATTTTTTATTTATTTATTTATTTATAATGTAGGAGTACTGCTATTTATTCAGCCATTGATTAAGCTGGTTGAATTGGGCATGAACTCCACATTACTTTCTTTTTTATTTTTCAGAATGTTAATTTTATTTTATTATTTTATTATTATTTCTTCCCCCCCCTTTTATTGATTTACTGTGAGAAACAGTTACAAAGCTTTCTTGTTTGAGCTTTGGTCATACAATAATCAAACACCCATTCCTTCACCAGTGCACATTTCCACCACCAAAATCCCCAGTATTTACCCCACCACCCCCGTTCCAACTTTTCCCATGCCTGTGTGGCAGACATTTTCCCCCATACTCTCTCTGTGCTTTGGTTATTCAATATTTTGACACCAGTCCCACCACCACTCAAACCTGCCGGAAAAGGCAATGCTAGACGATTTGTTTTGTATTGCTTGTTATGGATAGAGTATAATGTCCAGGAAATTCTGTGTGTTTTTCTTCTGGAAGCTTTAGTTTATCATCTCCCGGTCTTGGCTGTTGATAAGATTACATGGCACCGGGGGCAGTTTGTTGGTGTGACTGCCAAGCTACTGGAAAACTGGGGACTTGGGTGGAGGAGACCCAGTCCCAATTGAAGAGGGCTTGAAGACCTCACAGACTCCATTTTAATCTCTGGCTCTGCATATGGTCCCCTGAACCTGGCCAGGAGTGATCCCTGAACAAAGAGCCAGGAATAAGCCCTGAATACTGCCAGTTGTGGCCAAAACACAAAAACCAAAGAACCTTTTTTGTTTAATAAGTGCAAGTCTGAGAGCATGCTGGGCACATGATAGGTCTTCAATAAAGGTTAAAATAGTGAATTCATATCAGGCAAAGAGTGAGAGCTTATTCATACATGATTTAATGTATGAATAATGTATGAATAATGAGGAAGTTCGTCCTAAAGGCTCCTTAGCAGAAGGACTGAAATGAATGAATCTTGACTGGGTAGTATGTATATCTTCAGTTGGAAGGTGCAGAGGTGAGTTTATGACAGCTGCTGTACATTTGATATAATAGAGGGACTGAAGAGATAGTTCAGTTGGTAAGATGCTTGCTTTGCACATTACCAACCCAAGTTTGATCCCCGGCACCATATATGGTTTCTTCCTTAAGCCCTGGCAGCAGTGTCCCTGAGCACAAGACCAGGAGTAAGCCCTGAACACTGCTAAGTATGGATCAAAAACAAAGGGGCAAAGGGAGGGAAGGGGAGGCGGGGTAGAGAGACAGAGACAGAGACAGAAACAGGGAGAGTCAGTCTATTCTCCACCCCCATGTACATCATGTTACTGTTCCAGAACTATGGGTGGTTAGTAATTAAAATGGAAGGAGTAAATAAGACCGTCGAGTCAGGGCAAGTAGAATGAGAACTAAAGTGGACTGCCTCTTGGTGAGAGTATCAGCTGTGTCAGGAAAGTCAGTCACGTCTGTAGCAGAAAATGAGCCTAAATGAATAACTTGGGCAGTTCACTTGACCCCGCCCATGGCACCTGATTCCCACAGATGAATGAAAGTCTAACTAAAGAACCCTGGCACCTGGGTAGACAGCAGCTCCCAACTCTGGAAGCCCACAAAGCTTTTATTCTGGAAGCTATTTATTTGCCAGAGTGACTAGCCCCTGGGCATGCAAGGCTTTGGCCGAAGCTCATGATTCTGAGCTTGGTTGTTGTGTGGGTTTGCCTGTGGCAGAAAGACCCATGCCCAGAATTCTGACCCACACTCAAACACGCTCAGCCCCAACCACCAGGTGATTCCTGCTCTCTCTCTCTCTCTCTCTCTCTCTCTCTCTCTCTCTCTCTCTCTCTCTCCCCCACTCTCTCTCTCTCTCTCCCCCACTCTCTCTCTCTCTCTGCCTATCCCAGGGACAGGTGACCTGGTCACTGCGGATAGCCTATATTGTGTCTGTCTGTCCACAGTTCTCCCTGAAAAGTCTTCCCACTCTCACCCCAAACAGGCTTTCCAGATAAGCTCCGTAAAAAAAGACCTTATGATTTTACATTTGAGAATGGAAACAATAAAAGGCTTAAATGAATGAATTTGTGGATTGTTCCAAGATCCACCCATTCTTGGGGTGTCAGTCCTGTCACCTCCACCAGTGCTCTCTGTGTATATGTGCCTGTCTGTCTGTTTGTCTCTTTCTCTATGTGTCTCTCCCTTATACTTCAGCAGTAGGAGTAGGGGAAGGAGTGTGAACAAGAATGACATTTCCTTCCACTAATCACTTTCATTAAAATGGTCTTAAATCTATTTATGCAGGTATATGTTCCCCCTACTAAAGTTAAACAAGGAATAGCTCATCAAAAAGAAATTGGTTTTTAATTTTAGAAGCAGAGAACAGCTTTGCAAGTGAAAGGGGGTTGGTGAGGCAGTCTGGCTCTCTGGCTCTCAAGAGCAGTCCAGCCAGCTTGGCCCTGGAGGAAGTGGCAGAATTCTCTTCAGGTAAATTCAAACCTGCCAGAGGCTTCATCTGTTTGCCAAGCGTTAAGCTTGGGTTAAGCACCTTTCACCTTGGACTGTGCTCTGTGAACTCTTCAGCTTAAAGGACTGAAATGGAAGGCAGTGGAAAAGGAGCTCTTTAGAGGCCCAGAGCAGGCCAACTGCAGCCAACCAGAAGTGTCTTCTAAGCAGCCACCCCGATGTTTAATTCTGCAGAGACACTGGCGGGAAAAAGTCTGACTTGAAACTAAGAAAATGGAGTGATACCAGGCTTCTGCACTTAGGACTTGGACAGATAATGAGGCACAAATAATGGAGGGATAATACAGCAGATAGAGCACTTGTCTTGCAAGAGGTTGACCTGAGTGCAATCCCCGGGTCATTGGTCCCCCAAGAACTGCCAGAAGATATCCCTGAGCACAGAGCCAGGAGTAACTCCTGAGCACTGCTGGGTGTGGCCTCCCACTAATAATAATAAGAAGAATGATAAATAAGTAAAAAATAAAGACACTGATAGCAGCAGTAAAAAAAAAAAAAAAGACTCAGCATATGCATGCACAGCCCTAGCCCTGGGAGTGTTTATAATCAAATGTACCAAAAGATTTTGGACCTGCAAAGGCAGGGGAGACCAATGGATGCCAGGAGAGCAAAGGAAAGGGAAGGGAAATGAATGTGGGTAAGAGAAGCACACACAATATGGCCCCATTGCATTGAGCGGCCTGCCAATCTGCACTCATCTGGGTTGAAAATACCCACACATAATGACTAGAGACAGCGAAAGGTCTCTCCAAGTGTTGGCGGGGTTGTGGAGAAAAGGAATCTTCATTCACTGCTGATGAGAAGGTCACCTGGTCTTTCCTCTATGGCAACAACATGGAGATTCCTCCAAAAAGTAGGAATGGAGCTCCCACTTGGTCCAGCAATCCCACTTCTAGGTCTCTACCTCCAAAACACAAAAACATTACTCAAAAAGAATCATGCACACCTCCATGTTCATCTTAGTACAACTTAGCCAGACTAGAGAAGCAACCCAATGGTCCAACAACAATAAATCGATGGATAAAGATGATACATCTACTCAATGGAATCTTATGCAGCCACTATAAAAATGAAATCTCGCAGTTCCAGACAATTTAGATGGAGATGGAGGGCATCATATCTGGGGGGGCGGGGGGGTGGGGAAGCCAGGACAGAAGGACACATCCAGGAAGGTCCCAGTCATCTGTGGTTTACATAGAAACAAAAGAAGAGTTGGGATAAGACCAATCTGTAATAAAACTAAGGTGTGAGATACAGACCTGGGAGGGCCAGGTCTGGGGGGAGGCAGGAGAGGAACAAGTATGTCAGTAGGAAGTAACACAAGAACATACGTGGAGGGTCTGGAGCACACAGAAAGCAGAAAGTGCCAAAGGATGGAACAGAGTGCACCTGGGCCATAACTGTCAAGTAACAAAGAAGGGGGCAGTGGTGAAAGAGAAGAAGGACCACATGTGAGGGGACATGGGGACTAGTGGAGGGCCATGGTGGTGGAAGTGCGCATATCAATTGTAGAAACTTGAACACTGTTGTAACCCTATCACTTAAAAAAAAAAAAAAACTTTTAAAATTTGAACTTGAAAAGTAAAAAAGAAAAAGGCCTCAGAGGGACACAGACGATCCCTCTCCTGCCCCTGATATGTTCAGGGTGGGGGTTGGGGGGTAAATTTACCCGGGTGGTGGAGGAGAGTGATGACCCCTTTCCTTAGCCCAACCATCCTTTCTCACCCTTCCTGGGCTCTGCTCTGGGCTCACCTGGAATATTAATGTCTAGGGACTACTGTACTGTACTGTGCACTATCCTCCTGTTGTTTATCGATTTGCTCCAGTGGGCCCAGTAACATCTCCATCATGAGACTTGTTGTTACTGCGTTTGGCATATTGAATAAGTCCCGGGTAGCTTGCCAGGCTTTGCCACGTGGGCGAGATATTCTCAGTATTTTGCCGGGCTCTCCGAGAGGAGTGGAGGAATCGAACCTGGCTCAGCTGGGCCAGCTGCATGCAAGGCAAATGCCCTACTGCTGTGCTATCGCTCCAGTCCTAGCACTACAACACTGAATTTAATTTAATTTGGTGGTGGGGGCCATACCCAGTGGTGCTCAGGGGCTACTCCTGGCTCTGAACTCAGGAATCATTCCTGGTGGGCTCAGGCAACCGTATTGGGTGCCAGAGATCAAATCCTGTTGGGCTGTATGCAATACAAACACCCTACTGCTTGTACTATCACTCTGGCCCCAACATTGTGTTTTAAAAACACTTGCAAATTTATGTGGGCAGGTAGATAGGAAAAGGCCCTTGGCAATGAAACTCAGGTTTCAAACTCAGGTTTCAAACTTCAAACAGAACTTCTGGGAAGAAAATCCTAAAACTGGTCCATCCTGTGGATACAGAAAACAAACCTGATAAGACCTTCAGCAGACCCTGAGGAGGTTGGAACCCTCCCCATTGAAGTTCCTCAAACCCTTGGACCGCTCCCTTAATCTGATTAAAATGTGATCCAACCCCAAGAAGACTCCAGAACTTCCAGACCAAGACAACCCAAGAAGAGTCTATAAGACACCATGAACAAAGGAGGGGCGCACATATGCTGCCTGAGCCCGTGTACTGCTTGCGCCCATGTGGCCGAGCACATGTGGTACCTGAGCACATGTGTCCCCTGCATCTCCCTCTTGAGATGTGTACTTTTATGCTTTCCTATCTAATGCTGGGATGTGTGTAGGGGCTCTCTCCCCCTTGGAGAAGCTCATGTTCTCTCTTGGGTGCGTTACTCTGGCTCTCTTACTCTCTACTCTCTCCCACTTTCTCTCCCTCCTTCCCTTCAAAAAAAACCATCCAAATAAAATATGTTTTATTTCACTGCTTGTCTACTCCTGAAATTCTTTCCTGTGAGCAAGACAAGAACCCTGGGTCCCAGGTGGCAGATGCAGATTGGGAGAAAGTGACTGTCTTTCTCCTCCCGACTCATGTGAACCACCATGGGGTCCACCAACATCACAAATGAATATATAAATCTAGAGTCACCTTAGATAAAACAGTGTTTCTGGACCCTTTTCCCACTGTGACTCCCTGCCAGCTTTGATGTCCTCCTGTGGGACCCCAGTTTTGTGCTATGCTCCTCCCCACGCTTCACTTAGCTTTCACCTATGGCCCCTTGGAATATCCTGGAGTCCCAGTGGGTCATATGGCCCCCCAGTTGAGAATTGCTAAGCTCAACCATAGTCAGGCACATTTGAAATTCAGATAAACAGGGAATAGTTTTCCAGTGAAGTATATTCCAAATACCACATAGAGGACACTTAAGCCCCCAATGTATTCCTTGTCTGTCCAAAACTCAAATCAGCTGGATCTTCTATATTATTATCTGCTAAATCTGGTATCTCCTCATTGAGAGAAAGTTAGCTAATATGGAAATAGGTTCTTTGGGAAAAGTAGAAGACAACAGGGCCTCAGAGTATTATCTGCAGATTTTGTTTGAAGTTTCACATTTCAAAGAAGGAATAGACTTGCTTCAGGGAGTTACGTGGAATCACTGAGTAAAAATCACTAAGAGAAAAAAATTGGCCTAGTTTTGTTATAGCCTGAACATATGAGCTAGTTAGCACAGAAAGGACAGGAGCTGCCACTGTAGACATGTATTCTGTCCTTTCTGACGAACAGCCAGGGACTACGGAGCTGGCTCAAAGGACAGGAGCATGTGCTTTGCTTGTAAGGGCTCCAGGTCCAGTCCCCAGCCCCATGTGGTCCCTTGAGCCCGACTGGGTGTACCACATCCCCTAAAAACTCAGCCAGTTTCCCTGGAAGGGGATCCACGGAGAAACATTAAGTGGAGCCCTCCACTGCAACTTTGAGGCAAGTCTTTTCCAACCTTAGGATTATGGCATGTCTAAATTCAGCACCTCTCTTTCTTGTCCTTCTCCCAAAGTTCATCTTTATCCATGCTGCTCCTCCCCTTTTTCAAACTTCCACCTCTGAGCAGTGCTGGCTGCCTGTTGTGTGGGGTTAGAGAGTAGAGCCAACTCACAGCTACCTCAACTTTATGGGAAAAAATCTAGAATTTCAGGATCAGAGAGATAGTACCATGGGGATGGCACCAGCCTTGTGTGTGGTCAACCAGATTTGATCCCTAGCATCATAAATGGTTCCCTGAGACCCCTAGGAGCAATGCCTAAGCCCTGATTGAGCACCACTGGGTTTGGCCAAAAATAAAAATTTAAAAACCTAAGATTTCCACCTCTGTTACCTATTAACCCTTGACCACCTCAAACCAAACCTTCACTTTGGGTTAACATCTCCCCAGAGTACTTACCAACTTTGGAGTTCCAGTCACAGAACAGAAGAGGACAGTTTGCTCCTTTGTCGTGGGAAATGTGTGACCTGACAACCTCTGCCAGGCCTTCACTGAGTGGCAGGTGACTTTTCTTCCCTGGAGCAGAAATGGGCTTGGGACATCTGCCCTAAGTCTCTGAGTTGCTGAGGATGCAAAGTTACATCCTGAAACCATAGTCCATTGGGGAGGGTGCTTGCATGGCATGTGGCAAACCCCAGCACCCCATATGGTCCCCCAAGCTCACCGGGAGTGATCCTAAAGCACCACCAGGTATGGCTCTGGGGAATCTTGGATATCCTGCTCAGGAAAATCTGGAGGTTCGCTTCTGAGCCCCAAAGTGTGCTGACAGGGCCCAGGCGGCTGATAGGGGGAGAGCAGAGTTGGGGACCTGCTGATGCTTGCTGTTGCCCCTACCCCGCCCCCAGGATCCTCAGGATGTCGGCAAAATTATTGCTCTTACTGAAGGTTTTAAAAATCTTCATCTAAGAGACGTATTTGTGGAACAGTAATTACCTTTAGCAAGTGCAGTCAGAGCCTTCCAGATACCCCTGAATTTTACGAATTAAGTAATCCACTTGCATGCTCCCTGTCTGGCCGTATCATATAGGTCAGACCCCAGCAGTTGCTTTTCCCCAGCTGCATTTTATCACCATGCCACCGTTTCTGTCAAGGGAGACCCAAGGAGCAGCCCTCCACATGTCGCCGCTGACTGGGGCAGCATTTTCCAGCTGCTTCTGATTCCACTCAGCCAGAGCCCAGACAGTTTGGATGGGGGCTCGGCCCGGAGTGTCGTGCTTCCCCTTAGCAACTGCTGTGGTTCCATGTGTTTGTTTTTACCTCATGGAATCCAGAATGTCACTGGCAGATTCCTCCTCTCCACGTAAGGAAGCTTAGGATCAAATCTGTGGCCCTGTCTCTAGCAAACACATGGGCTTTAAACCCAAAATGGTGAACTCAAACCTCTCTTTGTGAGCCCCCTTATTGTGCCCTCCATCCTCCCCCTCCCCCTCTCCCTCGAGTTCCTTTTGGGATTTTCATTGCTTTCATTCTGGCTAATAACATCGCACAAGGAAAGAAGCCTTTGCCTTACCTCCCTGCTGTAAATTCTGGTTCCACCCATCCTGCCCTTGAAGAGCCCTGTTCAGTTCCAACTTCCCCTCATTTGCAAACTAAATGAACTCTGCTTCTGGGGCAGAAGACAGTGGGGAGTGGGGGGTGGGGTGGGGAATGAAGCCTGGAAATGTGATCTCCTCCTCTTGGCTACTTTGCAGCAGGCCTCTAGATCTCTAGGTGGGATGACAGGGCAGAGGGATGACTGAAATGATGGGGCTGAGTGATAATGGACTGACAGGGCTGAGCGATAACGGACTGACCTGGATACCCAGTGACTGGCCAGTCACAGGCGATCCGGGATGACTCCCTGAAAGCAGGTGATGTCTCTCCTCACACCACCCAGTCAATGCACCCGAGGGGCAAGCCCTGGGAAGTTTTTCCTCTCTAGAAGCACATGATTAGCAAGCTGGATTTGGGGTGACAGTATGTCTGGCAGATGGGTTGCAATGGACCCAGATTCTTTGCAGCCAGCAGATCAAATGTTATGACACAGCCTGCATGAAAGGGCTTTGCTGCTGCTCACTTATTTTAGCTTTTATTTATTTATTTTATTTTTGATTTGGGGCCACACCTGGTGATACTCAGAAATTACTCCAGGCAGTGCTTAGGGGACCATACGGGATGCTGTGGATCAAATCTGGGTCAGTCAGATTCTATTTTTGTTTTTAAATGGGGGCCACCCCTGATAGTCACACCGGGGGCAGTGGACATGTAGATTTGGTGCTCAATCCCAGTGTGTCTCAGGGCATGTGTGGGAACCCATTCCTACTTTTGAACGTGTCTCTCCACAGTCCCTCTGAGAGACCTTTCTTACCTCCTCAAACAGTCCTTCAGGTTCCTGGAAAGCCAAACCCATGACCCCAGCTTGAGACTGGGAGATCTCAGAAAGCAGCAAGGAGTGGGAGAGAGGAGCAACTCTTGAAAGAGAGGGTTACAGCATGTGCCATCCACAGACTCCTGGGAGGCACCACTCTGTGCCCCAGCTACAGGAGCCCAGGAATCTGCTCTGATTCTCCAGTTCAGTGGAATAGGTTGGTTTCAGCCTGGTCCTGATGAGGTAGGTGGAGAGAAGTAGGTATGCCTGTGCTGCACCCTGGAAGCGGGCAGTGAATCCATGGCTGGGTGGGGGTCCTGGGATAGGGATAGGAGCTGCCAGGTCTCGTCCCAAGGACAGCCTCTTCCCACTCCCCTAAGGCCAGGCTGTCTGTGTGTTCGTGCTTATCTTTAGCTGCATTTAATGCCAGAGTCCTCTGGTTATCCAACCTCCTGCACCTCTGTGTCTGGCCCTTAGTAAAACAAAAATGGAAGTGGAGTTTCACTCACCTTTGCATCCCAGCCCCCAGCAAAATGTGAACTTGCCACCATTCTGGTCTGCTCAACAAATGCTTCTTTTCACCTTACGGCATTCTGCAAGCTACAGTGCCACACCATTTTCATCTGGGGTGCGGGGGAACCCAAAGGTCACTTACCTAGTCCAATCCCCTCAGTTTTCCAGATGTGGCAGCTGGGGCCCAAAGAGCCTGGTGTCTTCTACAGTATATTAAAGCAATTGTGAGGCATGAAAATGATTCCACCCCATGTGCCAAGAGCAGACAAGGGAACTGACTGGAGTTACAATGTGAATTATTAGCACTTCAAGTGGCATCAATGAGATTTCCAGCAGGAAATTGCTTTAAATACGTTAACTTGAAAAGTTCCTGAGCTCTGGTTAGAAAAGTGAATGGTTTGCATGAGGCACCCTCTTCCAGGAGAAGAAACTCACCCTCTGTAAATGGTTTTCGTGGCTTACCAAGGACTCTGAGTCAGAATGAACTCATTCAGCATTCTCTTGTTTCAGCCTCTCACAATGCCAACCAGAGGGAGAATGGCATTTCTGATCTTAGGAGAAAATGAGGTGGGGTTGCCCCTGGCACCATAGAATCTCAACAACAGCCAAGATCCAGAGACTCTGAAATAAAGTTCCTGGGAGAGAACAACAGTATGCTTTACCTGTGAGTGAATCTGCTCTATAATTGTATTCTAAATTCCAGAATTCCTGGATTCTACTCTATCCCGCTGATATATCAAAAGTAGCACACATTTGTTTGGGTTTAACACACATGTTTGTAACTCTTATACAAGGGCTTAATGGCTCCAGGATGAAATACAAAAATCTTCACACACTTTCCTCTTATGGTGGTGGGAAGGTGCATGGTGGTAGGATTGATGTTTTAATATTAAATGTAATAAATTATTGTTAACTTTATAAAGATAAAATTCAATTTAAAAAAGAAAATGAGGTGGGAGTGACATGCCTGCCTTCACTCATTGAACTGCCTCGCTCAGTGTGTTATCACCCCCTCCTCTGTGCTCCTTTCCCCCCTCAAAACCCTGCCATGTGGGGTACAGGTGTCAGATGTACACAGCCATGGAGGGTCAAGAACTATGAGAACAATCATGAAAACAAAAATTTACCCACTTTTCACTGTGTGATGATATAAAACTAAAAAATGAAGTGCTTGATTTGAAGAGAAGATAAAGTGTGAGTCATGGAAACGAGTCATTTCAGATAAATGAGAGAGGGCTTGTTTGTCTGAACAGACAGACTCAGACTGAACTTCCTTTATTTGCCCAGACATGGGTCAACATTACTCTAGAAGAGGGGCCAGTGCTGGGGCTACTCCCAACTCTGGGTTAGGGATTGTTTCTTGTGGTGCTCAAAGACAGTGCCAGGGACTGAGCCAGAGTTAGCAGCGTGCAGGGCAAGTGCACTAATCCCCTATCTCTCCGGCCTATGTTTTTATTCTTTTTGAGATTCTTCCATGTTGTATATGTCAGCAACCCTTTGTATTTCTGAGCAATGCTCCAGATATAAATATCACACACATTGTTTATGCACTCACCAGTTGATCCACATTTGAGTTCTTTCCAGTGCTTGTCTGTTGTGAATAAAGATGTGTAACTATTTGTAAGAATAGGTATTTTTGTTTCTGTTTGAAAAATACCTGGAAGTGGCATCATTGGATCAAACTCTTCACTGGGAACTTCAGGGGGTTAGGAGCACCAACTTTTCCCTGGGTTGGAACCTGGCACCCTCCTCTCATCAAAGCCATGTTAGTTGGCATTTCTATTAAATTCTACACCCTTGCCAACACCTGGTGTTGTTAGGCTTCTCAAATTTTGTCTAGGGGCTGGAGAAACAGTACAGCAGTTAAGGAGCTAGCCTCTTACGCACCTACCCAGGTATGATCCCTTATACCCGCTATTGTCCTCTGAGTGCTGTCAGGAGTGATCCCTAAGTGCAGGGACAGGAGTAAGCCCTGAGCACTGCTGGATGTGCCCCCCAAACAAGAAAATAACATAAAATACAAGATAAAATAAACATTTTAAATTTATTTTCTTGCTAAAGTGTCTTTAGCAAAAGCTCATTGTGGTTTTGTCTTCCCTAGAGATTAATTATGTGAAGTATCTTTTCACAGGCTTACTTGTCACTGGTATATCTTCTACGGTAAAGTGTCTATTCAAATATTTTACCAATGTCAAATTGGGTTGTTTCTCACGAATGAGTTTGAAGAGGCCATTACATAGCTTGAATGCAAGACCTTTATCAGATACATGTTTTATAGATATTTTTCCTAGATTCATTTGATTCATTCATCCTTTTACCTTGTTTATCTGTCAGTTAATATTTAATTGCAATATTAATAGATGCTGTAGCATGAATTCTTTTTACTTTCTTATTATTTTGACAATCCATTGGGATGCTTAAAACGTTGACATTTAATGACTCTGTTGTATGGTTGAGTTTGATATTTGTGTTCTCATTGTCTCATCTTTCTTTTCTTTTTATGCCTCTCTTGTATTTTTATTTCATTCTTTTAGTTTCCAATTTTATCTCTTCTTTTAATTTGCAGTTATATTCTTCTGTTTTTTGAAAAATCTGTGTTTATCCTCTTTGTCTTTAATTTGTCATGATCTACCTCATGTTTGAGAGCTTTACAAAACTCAAGTTCCATTTCCATGTTCCCTCTATTGTACTATTGTTTTCAGTACTTTTCATGTGCATATGTTATAAATATCAGGCTGCATTGTTGTTATTTTTGCTTTAGAGAGTTAATCACATCTTAAAGAAATTTTAAAATAAGAAAAAATGTTTTATATTTGTCCACATGCTTACATTTAAAGAGCTCTTTTTTCCTTGTGTGTTTCCCATTTTTCATCTGGTATTGTTTTCCTTCCACTTGAAAACCTTTATTAATAATTTCTGTAATATACAGCTGCTGGTGATAAACTCTCTCAGCTTTTGTTTTCCTGAAAAGATTTTTATTTTTGAAGGCTTGATTTTCCTCAGGATATAGATATCTTCTCTGTATCGTTCCAATTTTTAGTATATGTGCTTTTCTTTTCTTCAGCACTTCCCTTTCATTTTCTTCTAACTTGCAGGGTTTTGGACTAGAAGTCAGCCAGTCTGCTCCCCTGTACACGTGCATCCCTTTCTCCAGCTACTATAAAATTGCCCTTTGTAGTGAAAGGAAGCTGGCCAAAGGGTTAGACCTCATGCCAGCATTGGAGGTCCTGGGTTTGATCCCTACCATCACACAGTCTCCTGGGAGCAACTCCCAGTGTCAAGCTGGGAGTGGCTCTCAAGGCCACTGGATGTGGGCCTAAAACAAAAGCAAAATATTTCCTCATTATTACTCATTTTCAGCCATTTTATGGCCACACCTGGCAGTGATCAGGGCTTACTCCTGGCTCTGTGCTCAGGGATAACTCTTGGTGGACTCAGGGGACCATAAGAGGTGCTGGGGATTGAACACGGCTGAGTCAGCCATGTACAAGGCCAGTGTCCTACCCACTGTACTATTTACCTGGCCCCTTTTAGGAATTTTATTCTGATGTACTGTTTTGATTTTTGCTGAAGTTTTTTAAAATTTGTGATCTATAGTTACCACAATTTTCAAAGAATATTGCCCACTATTTTTTAAATGTATTTTCTTGTCTCTACTATTTTTTTTTCAGACCGCCAATTACACATTTTTTAATTTAAAATTGTTTTGGTTGGTGGAGGAGGAGAGTCCTCACCTAGTGGTTCTTGAGAGCT
Organism: Sorex fumeus; assembly: GCF_029834395.1. Lineage (NCBI taxonomy): Eukaryota > Metazoa > Chordata > Mammalia > Eulipotyphla > Soricidae > Sorex > Sorex fumeus. The sequence goes on from NW_026606188.1 coordinate 18,999,010, forward strand.
CCTTCTGCTGCAATATTTAAGGAAGATTAGAGTGCCAGGGACTGAGCCCCGAGGTGCCACTTGTAGAGCACATGCTTCAGGCCTCTGAGGTATCTCTCCAGTCCTCCAATTGAAGGACTTAGTCAATCACTTTGGCTCTGCCTGTTTTTGAAAATAGCTTTATCATCAAGCCCCACTGCTCTTTTCTTTTGCAGTGCTGATCATGCTGATGATCCTATCCAGTGTATTTTTCAGTTCATATGTGGAATTTCAGCTCTAGAAGTTCTAGTTCCTTATTTTTATAGGTTTTTAAATTAATCTCTTTATCTTAACATTTTTTAAAATTTTTACTTATCTTCACATTTTACCTTCGATAATCATCCTTTTTGCGGGTTGAGGTCACACTGCAGTGCTCACGGACTACTCCTGGCTCTATGCTTGTGGTGCTCAAGAGATTATATGCAGTTCCAGGATTTGATCCAGTGTCATGAATGCATCCACATGCTAGGCAAGCACCTTAGCCTTTGTCATATCTCTCTGGCTCTACCTTAAAATTTTAAACTTGGTTTTTTCTTTTTTTTTGTTTGGGGCCTCAGAGAACCACATGCTGTGGCTTGAATTTGATTGGGTTGCATGCCAGGAAGATGGCGGCTTACACACTGCACTTTGCCCTTCAGCCCTCTCGAACACGTTTTTAAAATCCCTTTTGAGGGTGTTGGGAGCATCCTCCCAGGATGGGAGATGCAGGCTGAAAGTAGACTATAGACCAAACATGATTGCCACTCTATGCCTCTTTTGCAAACCAGAGCACCCAAAAGGAGAGAGACAACAAAAGGGAATGCCCTGCCACAGAGGCGGGGTGGGATGGGGGTGGGGGGAAGGGGGAAGGATACTGGGATCATTGGTGGTGGAGAATGGGCACTGGTGGAGGGATAGTTACTTGATCATTGTATAACTGAAACCCAAGCACAAAAATCTGTAAGTCTACAACTGTACTTCATGGTGTTTATTAATAAAAATTAAAAATAAAATAAAACGGGCTGGAGCAATAGCACAACGGGTAGAGCGTTTGCCTCTTGCATGCAGCCGATCCGGGTTCCATTCCCAGCATCACATATGGTTCCCTGAGCACTGCCAGGAGTAATTCCTGAGCGCAAAGCCAGGAGTAACCCCTGAGCATCACCAGATGTGACCCAAAAAACAAATAAATAAATAAATAAAATAAAATAAAATCCCTTTTTGAAAAGTCTACCATGACTATAATATTTCATTTAGTTTTGATCGGCTGATTTTTTCTTTTGGTTGGTACTCACATTTCTCCGCTCTGAACATTGTGAACATTATTCTGTTAAATATCTGGATTCTGTTGTCTTTCTTTTAAGATAGGCTTTGTATAGGCAAGTAGACTTGCAGATTAACTTAATTCTTTTGTTAAAATTATTTTTAACTTGTATTAGTAATAATTTGTGCTTATTAATAAGTTAGATGGCTGAAAGGAGTAAAAAAGAGAAGAATCTAAAATATAACCACCAAAAAAAATCATTGTTAAAATTTTTTTTATTGTGTTTTACTGCTTGAGGGATAATTTTTTTAAAAATCTGTGTTATGATGACACCCACCATAGCCGTGCCACCGGTCTCTGCGCCAGGCTGTTTCACTTGGGGCACCCCAGAGGGGACAGGTGAGAGTCCTCCCCGCCCCAAGGGACCCAACCCTGGCAGCCAAAAACCTCCACAACCCACAGGCCGCCACGCTCAAGACTGCTCCCCACATGCTCGGGCCGAGCCTCATGCATGAGTGAATGTATTCGTAGACCGTCCGACAACACATAAGACACTCTCTACCCATTCTCCATATGTACCATGCCACATTTGATGTGGTGCAAACAGTAGGCTAAATCATAGAGGGAAATATGTATGTGTATGTATGTGTATATACATATTTTGGGGCTGGAGTGATAGCACAATGGGCAAGGCATTTGCCTTGCACGCAGCTGCCCCGGGTTCGATTCCTCTGCCCCTCTTGGAGAGTTTGGCAAGCTACCGAAAGTATCTTGCCTGCACGGCAAAGCCTGACAAACTCCCCATGACATATACGATATGCCAAAAACACTAACAACAAGTCTCACAATTTGTTGTGAGATGTTGCTGGTGCCCATTCGAGCAAATCAGTGAACAACGGGAGGACAGTGCTACAGTGCTATACACAGTTTCAGATATATATATTTGTATATACATATATACAGATATATAAAAGCTTATATATACATATATATGTATATATATATATACACACACACAAAAGCTCACATCACTCAACCTTTAACAACAAGTTAGTGATATCCTAAAGAATGTCTTAATGGCCCCTATCAAAATAGAACAATCTTCACATTGTTTCCTCTATGGATACTTTTTTGGAGCATTTTTAGCGGTTTTTCATAACAATCACTTGTAATCACTTGTAATCACTTGTCATCCCATTTTTCATCCATTTGCTCAAGCGGGCACCAATAATGTCTCCATTCGACCCTGTCGCGTGCTAATGTAGCCCAATGGCGTCTGCTTACTCCAGGAACATGAAGAGCATCAAACCGTTTATTCAGGGTCTTGACAAAGAAGTTTGACTATCTCGTAGGTGGACAGCCAAGTATTCTTTTGACATCCCATGGAATCCAGTCAGTAATGGCTCTAGTTCAGCGGTCATCTCCAAATCATATTACATGTCCATCCCATCTGATTTTTGAGACTTTGGCAAATGAGGCAGCGTCCCTGATCTTCAATCGTCAGAACTCCGGATTCCTTCTCTCACTTGAGTAGAGTGTGGTACTCCAAGCATAGCTCTTTCTATTCCTCTTTGGGAGACCCGAATAGTGTTCTCATTCTGTTTTCATAGGGCCCAGGTCTCTGAGGCATCCGTTAGTGCAGGAAGAATGGTGGAGTCGAAAAGATGTGCCCGGAACTGGAGGTTCTTCGTCTTCTTAACAACTTCTTTGATGCTCTTGAAGGCATTCCATGCCTCACTCTTCCTCCTGTGCAGTTCTGGCGCCAAGTAATTCCTCATGTTGAGTTCTTGACCCAGGTACACATAGTTGCTGCATTCAGAGATGTTCATTCCATTGAGGAATGTCAGGAACTAGTTCGTTTTTCATGAACATTGTCTTGGTGAGATTCAGCTGCAGTCTTATTTTTCCACATTCACGGTTGAAGTCGGTCAGCATTTGTGCACTTGGCTAATGTTTGGTGTTATTAGAACGATGTCGTCAGTGAAGCGGAGGTGGTGTAGTTGCTGACGGTCTATCTTCTCTCCCATTCCTTCCCATTCCAGTTGTCTCATGATGTTCTCGAGGGTGGCACTGAAGAGTTTTGCTGAAATGGTATAATGGTATCGCCCTGCCGAATGCCTCTCTTCATGTCAATGATCACTTCCTTGTAGAATGGTGAGATCCTGGTGGTGAATCCGTAATAGCTTGCAGAGGATCCTGATGTACTGATTGGTGGGATTGGTGTTTGAATATTAAATGTAATCAAAAGTTGTGAACTACCTTATAAATTAAAAAAATTAAAAATCTGTGTGATGATATACAGTAAGTGCAAAACTGTTTCTTCTTTTTATCCACTGTCACTGCCACTGTCACTGTCCTCCCGTTGTTCATCAATTTGCTCTAGCGGGCCCAGTAACATCTCCTTTATCTTTATCCACTATTTTTTAAAAATTATTTTTTTTCTAATTGTGGGTATGGGGCATGTGGCTCAGTAGTAGAACACATACCTTACATGTGTGTATCCTTGTTTCAGTTTCCAGTACCACATATACACAAAATTAGGTCTGAAGCTGTTGTTTATTGATAGAGCATATTCTCACATACATGTGGTCCTCTACACAGACACACACACATCACAATTATATATAAACTTCATTTATCAATCTCTCTATTTATTTATTTTTTGCTTTTTGGGTCATGCCCAGTGATGATCAGGGATTAGTCCTGGCTTTGCACTCAGGAATTACTCCTGGCGGTGCTTGGCAGACCATATGGGATGCCAGAAATTGAAGCCGGGTTGGCTGTGTGCAAGGCAAACTCCCTACCCACTGTACTATCGCTTTGGCCACATTAATCTCTATATTTTTAATAAAGATTTTTGCAACCAAAGAGTTGCAAAGGCAGTCCAGAGTTTCTGTGTTATCTTCAATTAGCTTCTCTTAATATTAACAACTTCTGTGACTATAATGCATTTATTATCAGACTCAGCAAAAACAACATCAGGCACAGAGCACAGAAGCAAGCACAGAACACCCAATTAATCTTGAACCTTAGACAACCACAGGGCCTTTTTTTTTTCTTTTTGGGTCACACCTGGCGATGCACAGGGGTTACTCCTGGCTCAGCACTCAGGAGTTACTCCTGGCGGTGCTCAGGGGACCATATGGGATGCTGGGAATCAAACCCAGGTCGGCCGCATGCAAGGCAGACGCCCTGCCCGCTGTGCTATCTCTCCAGCCCCACACAGGGTCTTTTTTAACAGCTTATATGTCTTAAATCTTGCATGAGACACATTGCAAAACAACTTGACTTTTGTGTGTGAGGATTAGGTCTCTTTGGTAAGACTGTAGCCTTTTCCAGCTCAGATAGTGAAGGGAACACCAAGTAAAGTGTGGTTAGAGGACCGGCTTGGGATGAGAGATGCATGCTGAAAGTAGACTATAGATGGGGCACAGTGGCCACTCAATACCTCTATTGCAAACCACAACACCCAAAAGGAGAGAGAGAACAAAAGGGAATGCCCTGCCACAGAGGTGGAGTCGGGGGGAATGCAATGGGGGGAGGGGAGGGATACTGGGATAACCAGTGGTGGAGAATGGGCACTGGTGGAGGGATGGGTACTTGAGCATTGTATGACTGAAACACAAGCACAAAAGTTTCTAAGTCTGTAACTGTACCTCACAGTGATTCACTAATAAAAAATTTAAATAAATAAAAAAAGACTATAGCTTTTTCTCGTGGGCTAATTGAGACTTGCTATCAAGGTACGATGCTCTGAAGTCTCAACTCAATGCCCTGGTCTCTGTAGGAAGAATCCACCTAGCTGGTTGCAGTCTAAAGTCTGGTGTCCCCACTCAAACACTGGAAAACATGCTGGCAGCCGTTTTCTGAACCTTGACTCTGAATTTATGCAGCTTAGTATTCCGCCAAAGATGCAAAGTTTCCTTTTAAGCAGATTGCTGATGAACTCCTTGGCCATTGATGGGATAACACGGCACTGGGGCAGTTGGTGGGTGTAACGCCTACCTACTGGAAGATGGGGGACCTGGGTAGAGGAGGCCCAGTCCCGATCTGAGCAGGCTTGGAAATCTCAACCTTGGGTTCCGCACACCTGGGTTCCTCTGCCGGTTCCTTCATGCCTGAGGATCATCCGAACGTGTGGAGTGCGGTCTTAAGCATGGCTGTGGCTGGTGTTGGAGGTCTTCAGCTTCCAGGGCTCTGCTCGGGTTGGGGAGGGAAACACAGCCTGCCCCCCTCTGAGGGGCCCTGGTGAGGACAGCCAGGCATGGGGGCAGGAGACTCTGAGCTGTTCTCTTCCAGGAGCTGGTTGTTATAGTCTCAAAACCCCGGCAGCTGAAGACCTCTGCAACCAGCCATAGCCATGCTTAAGACCACTCTCCACACCTTCAGATGAACCTCATACATGAAGGAACCAGCAGAGGAACCCAGGCATGCAGGACCCGGGGTTTGAGATTTACAAGCCTGCTCGGATCGGGACTGGGCCTCCTCCACCCAGATCCCCCATCTTCCAGTAGGTAGGTGTTACACCCACCAACTGTCCCCGCGCTGTGTTGTCTCATCAATGGCCAAGACGCAGAACTATAAAACCCAGCTCTTGGAAGAGAACAGCACAGAGTTTCCTGTCCCCGTGCCTGGCTGTCCTCACCAGGTCCCCTTGGAAGGGGGCGGGTTGAGTTTCCCTCCCCGCCCCAAGCAGAGCCCTGGCAGCCGAAGACATCCAGAATCAGCCATAGCTATGCTTAAGACCACTCTCCACACGTTCGGAAGAGCCTCACGCATTTGTGGCTGCACAACATCTTATTATCAAGTTCTTACTCTTGGAGAACCGGCAGGCTACCGAGAGTATCCTGTCCACACAGCAGAGTCTGGCAAACTCCCTGTGGCGTATTCGATATGCCAAAACCCAGTAACAATGATGGGTCTCATTCCCCTGACCCTGAAAAAGCCTCAAATGTGGCACTTCTAAAATCTCGGGGCTGGGACGAAGGAGATGTTACTGGTGCCTGCTCAAGCAACATCAGAATGACAGTGATACAGTGATACAGTGATGAACTCCTACTACTCTGGGTAGCTACTGTCTCTACAGTTCTCTGCCCTTCATTCAAACTCTCTGTCCCCAAACTCCAATCTCAGTCTTACCCATAAAAGATTGTGTGATCCTCCTGCTCTGTGATCTAGAAAGGAGAAAGCCACAATCACTGCAGGGTTCAGCTGACTTTTTCCTGCCTGGTCTATGCATGCTGCTTATGTAGAAAAACAAAAAACCAACCGAAAAAACAAAAAACCAACCGACAAAAAAAACACAAAAAAAAATCCCTCAGGGGCCAGATAATAGTACAGTAGGTAAGAGCTATTTTGTTGTTGCTTTTTAAAAAATTTTATTGATTCACCATGAGATATAGTTACAAGCTTTCATGTTTGAGCTTCAATCACACAATGATCAAACACCCATCCCTCCACCAGTGCACATTCCTCACCAACAATATCCCCAGTATATTCCCACCTTTCCCACACTCCTCCTGCCTCCATGGCAGACAATATTCCCCATATTCTCTCTTTACTTTTGGGCATTATGGTTTGCAATGCAGATAATGAGAGATTATCATGTTTGGTCCTTTATCTATTTTTAGCACACTTCTCCATCCCAACCAATTCCTCCAACCATCATTTTCTTAGTGATCCCTTCTCTATTCCAGCTATCCTCTCCCTGCCCGCTCATGAGACAGTCTTGTTAAGAGTTTTCTTGCCTTGCTTGCAGGTGGCCTGAATTCGATCCCCAGAATCCCATCTGTTTCCCCAAGCTCTGCCAGAAGTGATCCCTGAGCACAGAGCCAAGGATTGTGCTGAGCACTTCCAGGTATGGCCCAAAAAGAAAAAGATTATCAGCGAGAAGCACTTTTTCATACAATTTATGCAGCCTTCTAATTATTTATAGCATAAAGATAGTCCCAATATCAACTACTATTTCATAGCCAGATGTGAAGATCTATATTTGGGGGCCACACCCAACAGTGACCAGGGCTTATTCCTTACTCTGTACTCACAGATCACTTCTGGGGATGCTCAGTGGACTCTATGTGGTGTCAGGGATCAAACTTGCATTGCTTGATAGAACCAGGGAAAGTACAGAGATTTACCCACTGTCTTCTCTTCAACTCTGTGTTTATTCTTAAAAGCAGATAGAAACCCATTTACATACATATTTTTTCTTGAATACTGTCACACCTGGCTGCAAGGCTGGTTCCAGTGTATAAGCAAAGTGCTGGCCTGCAGACAAAATCAAGGTAGAGGTTACCTGAGCCCTCGATGACAGCTGATCTACCAAAGTCATCAAGCTGAGAGAGCTGTCTCAGAGACACTGTTCTCTAGCATAGTTTTAAGCCAGTTGCTTTGGGATATTCTTATTTGGCATTAAGTATTCTAATTAATATAAATTAGTATATGGATAAAATTGTAAATCTCAGTAATTATTAGTTTCTATTGATTTCATTTATTGAATTAATTTTTTAGTTTGGGGGTCCACACACAGTGGTACTCAGGTGGTGTTCCTGACATTTTGCTCAGGAGTGATCCCTGAGGGTGTTCAGGGGACAATATTTGATACTAGGGACTTGATCCAGGGTCTAGGCTAAAGCAGCTACATGTAAGGCAAGTACCTTTCTCCTCTGCCTATCAGTAAGTTTTAAAATACCAGTATATGGCAAGGTAATTGGTTCACTGTATCACTGTCATCCTGTTGTTCACTGATTTACTCGAGCAGGCATCAGTAATGTCTCCATTTATTCCAGCCCTGAGGTTTTAGCAGCCTCTCCTTACTCATCTTTCCCAATGCTATCATATTGGAGGCTCTTTCAGGGTCAGGGGAATGAGACCTGTTATTGTTACTGTTTTTGGCATATAAAATACACCACAGGTAGCTTGCCAGGCTCTGCTGTGAAGGTGATTAGTTAGTAAGGAAAAAGTGTGATATACATGCTCTCATTATCGGAACAAATGGAGAGAGATGGTATTAACCCTTTTAGAGATATAGAACTTGAGACTAAGAGAATAGCACATTTTTCAAGTGTGTGTGTGTGTGTGTGTGTGTGTGTATTTTGGGGGGCACACCTTGCGATACTCAAGACTTGCTCCAGGCTCTCTGCTCAGAGGACTATTTTCAGAGTTCTGAAAATAGGCAGTTATCAGAGGACTGTAGGCAGTGTCAGGCAGTGTCAGGGATGGAACCAGGGTTGGCTGCCTGCAAGGCAAATGCTTCAACACTTGGAGTATCTCCCTGGCTCCAAGCAAACTAAATTTAATCAATGGAATTGCCTACATCCAGTCCCAACACTCTCTGACTTTAAAGTTACACTGTTGTCTTGTTTTCTGAGTAATCATATTTTAAGTCCTTGAACTTGAGGAATCAAGCCATCAAAAAAAAAAAGCATCTTTCAAGAAGTGCAAGACGCCACAAATATTTGCCCCATCTAGGAGAAAGAAAACTCTCACCATTGTCATTGTCCTAACTTCTCCTGCCAACGCACATCCAAGTGATGTAGGCAGATAGGTCAGGGAAGGCCCGCCTCCCCCATCATGGCAATGAAATTTCTGGGAAGCAATAAAGCAACCAGTCCTAAGCCTGACCCACCTTGTGGATACAGAAATCAAGACATCATAAGGCCTTCTCCAGCAGCAGACCCTGAGGAGACTGGACTGCTCCCTACAGGAAGAGCCTTAACCCTCAACTATCCCAGAGCAGAGAAGGCTGGGCCCACCCTCCAACTGATGATCCAGCGGGAACAAAGGTCAAGAAAAGGAGTTTCAAAGAAGACCATCCCCAATTCTACCTGCTTAGCAACAACCTTAGCAAAGGTCTCTTATCTAGCTAGAAAGTCCCATGTGGGGGCAGATTGGAGAAACCCTATAAAAGCCACTTTGAACAAAGGGAAGCTCGCATGTGCTACCTGAGTCCATGTGTTATTTGTGCCTATTGGCCAAGCCCATGTGCTGCCTGATCACATGTGCTGCCTGTATCTCCCCTCTTGAGATGTGTACTTTCATATCTAATGCTGGGATGTGTTCTGTCACCATCACACACCCCATTTTTTGTTTCTTTACCCTTGGAAAAGCCTGGGTTCTCTCTTGAGTGCGTTACTCTCCACTTTTCCCCACTTTCTCTCCTTTATACCCTTCACAAACCTCCAAATAAAGTCTGTTTTACTTCACTGCTTATCTACTCCTGAAATTCTTTTCTGTGAGGCGAGACAAGAACCCAGTAATCCTGGGTCCCAGGTGGCAGAGGCAGATGTGAAGAAAGTGACCGTATTTCTCCTCCTCACTTCACATGAGCCACATGTGGGGCCCACCGACACCACAAGGAAGGAGCCTTTCATGCTTTCTGCTACATCCAGACTGCTAGCTAAGGAAACAGAGCACCCATGTGGAAAACCTGATCACGTGAGCACCAGGCCCCCAGAAACAAGGTACCCAAACTACAGTCAGGTGGAAGCATGCACATAGCTCAGACTGGGATGCAGGGACACAGGCCCTAGAACACTAAAGCTGCTGGGGAACAGCCTGCATGACCTGAAGGATGCTGGTTTAGAGGTATCAGAAAGTGCCACATCACTAGATCTTCCGTCTCTCCTAGAAATGCCACAGACATAGTCCTAAAGAAACACAAAAAATGAGGTGTGTGATGGTGACAGAACACAGACATTATAAATCCTGCAGGGAATTCCTCTCGTGGTCTCTTAGGTGAAGTTTCTGGGAGCCTCCATCAGTGGAGATGGAGTGAGGAGGAATCCAGGAACTGGGCAAGAAGCAAGCTGGTTCTGGTGAGAGCTGTGGTGTGGGAGGTCACCGCACATGCCCATGCTTCTGCTGTTACCTGGTCCAGTGGCATGTGAATACAATGCACAACTGTTCCCAACCAGTACCTTTGGGATTGGAGTGGGACAATAAACTGGAAAGAGCCTATAGCAGTGAAAGCACCTGAAGGAGTGTGTGTGTGTGTGCGTGTGTGTGTGTGTGTATGTGCACGCACGCATGCATACATGTACGTACAAGCACTTGCATGGGTTGTGAGCCACAGACACAGAGAAGGAAGAAGATACACCATTCTCCCTGCCAACCCAACAAAGCTGCAAATGACAATAATTGGGGTAGCATTGACTTCAGAAGTGGGGAAGAGACAGGGGAAATCTAAGGCATGACCAATTTGAGTCCAAAAGAGCAATAAAACAATTACATTCACTATGGATCAGAACACGAAGAAATGAAAACAGTGAACTGACTTGGGGGAGGAGGGTGGAATGGTGGATGGTTTTTAAAAGGTCTGTTACTCCAATAAATAGTATATTCATCCTGTGTCTGGGAACCAGGATTTTTTTAGGGATAGTCTTTGATGTCGGTGGACCCCACGGTGGCACATGTGAGTTGTGAGGAGAGAAAGAGGGTCACCTCCCCATCCACCTCTGCCACCCAGGACCCACTGGGAAGAGTAGGACTGACAAAGTATGCCATGAGCCCCTGCTCGGCTCGGACCTGAGATCCGCCAGCCCCACTAGTGGCCGAAACCACACCTGAAGTCCGCTTGGTCAGCCAGGCACAGTTGATCCCCACCACCAGAATTCTCAGGGAGTCACGGATTCAGGTTGGAACGAGGATTTGCTCTTTGTTGGAAAGGAGAGGACAGTCCCAGACCTTACCCAGAGTTTTAGGGTTCTTGTCTAGCTTGCAGAAAAAAAAAATTTCAGGAGTAGACAAGCAGTAAAGTAAAACAAATTTTATCTGGACGGTTTTTGAAGGTGTGGAGGGAGAGAGGGTGAGAAAGAGGGAAAGAGGGAGAGAGGGTGGGGGGGGGAGAGAGAGAGAGAGAGAGAGAGAGAGAGAGAGAGAGAGAGAACAACTCGCTCAAGAGAGAAGAGAGAATGTAGGCTTCTCCAAGGGTGGAGAGAGCTCCTACACACATCCCAGCATTAGAAACAGAACATGAAAATGCACATCTCAAGAGGGAAGATGCAGGCGACACATGTGCTTGGGCACCGCATGTGCTCAGCCCACATGGTGTATCTCCTTCCTTCTCTGTGTTTCTGGTTCACAACTCATACATGAGCTTGTACACACAATCGTATGCACAGGCGCATGGGCGCACGCACACACACACATACACACACACACACACACACACACACACACACACACACACACAGTCCTCTAGATGCTTTCACTGCTGCAGGCTCTCTTTAGTTTATTGCCCCATGCAAGCAGCATATGTGCGCCCTTCCTTTGTTCAGGATGGTTTTTATAGGGTTCCACCAACCTGCCCCCACTGGGGCCTCCACCCAGATAAGAGTCCATTGCTAGGGTTGTTGCCAAGTGGGTATAATTAAGTGGGGCCTTTGAAACTCCTTTTCTGGACCTTTTGGTCTTGCTGAATCTTCTCTGTGCTGAATCATTAAAGTTAATCAGATTAATGGAGAGGTTTGAGGATTTTCAAGGAATTTCCCTCATGGGGAGGGGTCCAATATCCTCAGGGTCTGCTAAAGGTCTTATCAGGTCTTGTTTTCTGTATCCAGAGGGTCTTAGAATTTTCCTTCCCAGAAGTCTTGTTGACCTAAGTTTCATTGCCAATGGCAATGAATTGCCTTGTCTACCTGCCTACATCAGTCTCTATTTACTCTTTTCCTGAAATTCCACTCCACTCCCTGCCCAAGGGCTACAACAGGTTTTTGACTGACCCTGAGAATAAATCAGTATGATTTAGCCACAATTTAATGGCCTCCAGGCACCCAACCTCTCCTCTGCTGGGCATAGATTCAGCGCTGTCCTGGGCACTGTGCTCATGAAGATTTGGCTGCCTCGGACTTAGATCAGTGCTCTGGAAATGCACTGCCAGGGTCTCCATTTGCAGAAATGGTCCCACCTCTGGCATGAGGAACCTTACTGGCATTGCTTCTACAGCTTCTTCCATGTGAGATAGCCTGGAGCAGGAACCGGGGACCCCTTCTCTGACTCTGTGGGTGCACAGAGAGCCCTCCTGGGCTGGTGGGTCATGGCAGAAGGGGGGTGGGGTGGCCCTCTTACCTGCTGTGCAGTCAGCAGGAGAAATTATGGACTCAAAACCCACCATCCTACTTCCCCTGCCTAGCATCTGGTGGGAGGTTCAGCAATAAAAACCATTTCCTATGTCACCATATCAAAGGACACTCCCTTCTTCCCAACAAGACCTTAGGTACTTCCATCACTTATGGCTTGTACCATTAATTACTGTAGCACTGTAGCACTGTCCCATTGTTCATCGATTTGCTCAAGTGGGCACAAATAACATCCCCATTGTGAGATTTGTTACTGTTTTTGGCATATCAAATATACCACAGGGAGCTTGTCAGGCTCTGCCGCGCGGGTGGGATACTCTCAGTAGCTTGTTGGGCTCTCCAAGAGGGATGGAGAAATCAAACCTGGGTCAGCCACCTGAAAGGCAAACACCCTACCCACTGTGCTTTAACTTTTAAATTTTAAGATAAAGTGTAATGGCATGGTTCCTCAGAAAATGAAACAGAATTACCATAGAATCATATCGAGTCATCCTGCCCTGAGCAGATACCCTAAAGGGCTGACAGCAGGGACTCCTCCAGACACTGTTCTACCCACATTCCCAGCAGCATGGGTCACAGGAGCCAAGAGGTGAGAGTCACCAAGAATCCCTCACCCACACCCCAACCCCCAATGAACAAGCAGGACATGATGTAGTTCATGCATACCAGGGGATTTTATTTGGTCTTTAAAAGGAGGGAGAGGCTGAGTGATGGTGCAGTGGGTAAGGGTGTAAGGCATTTGCCTAGGCCCTGCACCACATGTAGCCATCAGGCTCTCTGCCCCCAGGAGTGATCCCTGAGCCTGCTGGTATTTCCCAAAAGACAAAAACAAAACAAAACAAAACAAAAAACAACGTGTAAAGGAGTAAAGGAGAAATTCTGATACCTGATACAACTTCAAGATGTTGGTCTAAATGAAATAAGTCATAGGACAAATACTGTATGTTTCCCCTGAAATGAGGTTCCAGTGTTGACAATTCAGACAGAGCAGAAAGATGGTAGGGAAAGGGAATTGGTTATGATAAGTCTGCTTTGTCTGAGCACCACACGCCGCGGTGCTCAGGACTTACTCCTGGCTCCTCTCTCAGGAATCACTATTGGTGGTGCTTGGAGGGGGGACCATATGGGATCCTGGAAATTGAACCCAGGTCTGCCACATGCAAGGCAAGTGCCCACCCTGCTGTGCTATGTCTCTGGCCCCAGAGTGGGTGAGTCTGGAAAGTGGTCCAGTTTGGGAGGGGGCAAAGTTCTGGTGCTGGCAGCAGAACCATCCATCGCACTTAATGCCACTGAGTCAGCTACTAGAATGTAGCTAAAATGGTGAATTGATTTTGTGTATATTTTGCCACAATAAATGAATTAAATGAGCTTCAGTAAGTCATTGAACAATTCACTCCATCAACATGCATTTATGGAGCATGTATTTGGAGTATGGCTGTACTTGACTGATAATAGAAAAATTTAAGTGAAAAAATGCCACTGCCTCTAAAAAGGTCCTCACCCACAGTCTTAAATATAGTCTTGTCAGGGATCGAGAGATAGAAGAGCATGTAGAGCACTTGCCTAGCATGCCACTGACTCTGGTTTCAAATCCAGCACCATATACAGTCCCTGAATACCACCAGGTGTTATCACCTGAGCACAGAGCCAGGAATAGCTCCTGAGCATCACTGAAAATGGCCCAATCCCCCAATCAATCAACAATATAATCTTGTCAAACTATCTTACTTCATTCGGAGACCCTGGTGAGACAATTCATAAATAGAAATCTATGTATTTCTGTTGGACCTTTTTGATTTTTAATTCTTGATTACCCGAGCTTTCCCTTTCTCCCCTGTGCTTGTATTTATATTTTTAAGTAGCTTTATCATCAGAAACCATAGTAACTTAATTTCTAGCCGATTCATTTCTCTTCTCTAGAATCTGGTCTCACTGACTCCCGCTACCCCTAGGCTCTAAGGCTACAGAGGATGTGCTTGTGTGTCACATGGAATCAAATAACCTCTTACAGTGGGATCTGAGGACTCCCAGAGCTGGAGAAATAGTACAGCATGGAGGGCCTTTGCCTTTCATACAACTGACTCAGGTTCAATTCCTGGCATCCAATATGGTCCCCCAAGCACATCCAGATGTAATTCCTAAGCACCGTGCCAGGAATAACCCCTAAGCATCATGGGGTGACAAATAGACAAAACCCCCAACACTGAGGACTCACTTCACCAATATCACTTGGAAGCTTAGTAGCAATCAGACAGGAGCTCAGACCTGACTCCAGACCCCTTTCACCACCATCTGCCTTTTAGTAGGACCCCAGAGATCATATGCTCTTTCAATTTTGGAACACTCATCCAGGTGGAAGGTAAGTAAGGGTTTGAATGTTCAACTTCACACCCACTTTTAATGAGGTACACCCCCCTGCTTCCCCTACCCTGCCAATATGCACATAAAGAGTTCCTAATAGGTAGCTCTGAAAGCATCTCCTCAGTCACTCAGTCTGACACTAGTCTTGTCTACAACTTGACTCCATAACAGTGGTGAAACAGGTCTTATACAAGAAGAGGAGGACAATGAGCTGTAGCAGAGTGAATTATAGCCTGTGGATCTCAGTGGAACCATTTTGACTTCCTCAAATCAAATCTTATTACCACAGCAAAATTGGCATGGTGAAACCCCTTCATAGTAAAGTCTATGACTCTCACTGTCACTGTCTGTCCTCCCGTTGTTCATCAATTTGCTCTAGCCGGCCCAGTAACGTCTCCATTTTGAGACTTGTTTTTTCTGTGTTTGGCATATTGAATATGTCATGGGTAGCTTTCCAGGCTTTGTCATGCGGGCGAGATACTCTCGGTAGCTTGCTGGGCTCTCCGAGAGGAACAGAGGAATCGAACCCTGCTTGGCTGGGCTGGCTGCGTGCAAGGCAAATGCCCTACCGCTGTGCTAAGTGTATATTCAATAAATAAGCGTACGTGGGCTCTCTCACTATGTGCGTTCAGTGGCCATGGGCCACTTTCCCAGAAACATGAAGGAGGGAACAGGGCTGCCAGGCGCGTTGGTGATTAGTCACCGTTTATTCCAATCTTGGTCCCACCACTTATTCCATTCTCCCTGCTCACCCGTTCCAGTCTCACTGAGTGCCCCATTCCACCCATTCCAGTCTCACACTCCCCCTCATTCCCTTCTCCTCTTATCCCTCCTGCACTCTCCTGGCCCAGTCTAGCAGCCTTAGTGTAGAGCCCAACCTCTAACGCTGAGGGTAGCAACTACACCTAGGTCAGATAGCACAATCAACATATGTAAAGTCTTCCCTTCTTTCTGGGGAAGCTCTTCTAAGACAAAGATCTCCTGGGAGGAGATCTGCTCAAGGGTGGAATTTCATCTAATGATGTACTTCTCCTTTCCTTAGTCCATAAACAATCATCTTAGATTTATTACTTCTTAATAATCTTTCTCTAGTCATATAGACCGAACACAATTGCCACTCAATGCCTCTTTGGCAAACCACAGCACACAAAAGGAGAGAGAAAGCAAAAGGAAATGCCCTGCCACAGGGGTGGGGTGGGATGGGGGAGGGGTTGGGGGGAGGGATACTGGGAGCATTGGAGGTGGAGAATGGGCATTGGTGGAGGGATGGGTACTCGATCATTGTATAACTGAAACCCAAGCACAAAAATTTGTATGTCTACAACTGTACTTCATGGCGTTTCACTAGTAAAAATTTAAAAAAAAATCTTTCTAGTCATTTTATATCGACACAGTAAGAGATATATTAATCTTCTAGGGTGGCTTTCCTGGGGACATCTTGCTATAGATCCCAGACTACAATGCTCAGGCCAGATTAGTCCTTCCAAACCCCAGCAGGATCCCTGGCCAGTCACTTTTCTTTGGGTCATGATAGAATTTGCCCACAACTGTGCTTTTAAATTATAAGTTTTATGGCACTTGGCCAGTCCCATTTCAATGCCAGGGTAGCTTAAAGCTTGCCCTGGGTCCATTCAGTCCCTTCAGCAGGACCGTGCTTTTGGAGTGCTAGGAACTAAGGGTAACTGAGGCTTAAGTTGAATAAATATGACAGATGCCCAGGAGTAAATATTATCCGGAGTCAATTAACTCTCAAGTTACAAAAGCATAGCATTAGCTGCCTTCCTGTGTCTATACAAAAAGGACACTGCTCTGAAGTAAACTATGCAAAGGACATAAGGGAAAGAGGAAAGCAGTATTTCACTTACAAATATAAAATTCAGAGTGCTTGGAAGGATCTGACCTTACAAGTCACAGGTTCTGCTTAGGGGAAATGAGTGATTAACAGATAGAGAAAGCAAAGCACAGAGAGTTAAAGATGAATCCTGAGGAAATGGGAGTGCTTCAGGAGCACTGTGGTGAGTATAATGTAATAAACCTAAGCTCCTTGTGGCAGAGGAGAAAGGACAAACCAATGTTATCCTACAGTAAAGATCTTTGAATTCCAGCTGTTTCTTTCAAGGAAGAATTTTCAAAAACAGGATAATTGTAACTAATGTGTTCAGCTTCCGGGTTCACTTCTTCCATTTCAAGGAAGAGCAAACCGAAGGCCAAGAGAGGTTGGAGAGGAAGATGTGAACTGACTTGTGCTCCTAGCCCAGGCCATACCAGTGATAAGTGTTGAACAGAGTGATGAATGGGTGCCCTTTCGAAAGGATAGTTTGGAAAGATTTGTTCCACACTAATTTAGTGACTCTAGGAATAAGATGATATATCAATAAAATTCATGTGCAGAAACAGAGTTTCTGCGGGGCGAGTGCATCAGCAGCTTGATGGTGCCGTCAGGCTTCCTAATACCCCAAAATTGCTGCTGTGCCTTTGGCCAGATCCCAACAACTTGGGGCCAGCCAAGTTTACCAAGAAATTAAATGGCCAAAAGTTATGTATGTGGGAGCCACACCCACAAACTACCTCTGGCTCAGCTATACAAGCTCATTTATCAGCCTTATTTCAGATATCCATAAATAAATCTCAAAAGAGATCAAAAGCCTCAATTAATCTCAGATCCGTAAACAGCTGAACAGAGTGGGGAAAATAGGAGGGGGCTGGATCATCCTGGAGCTCGCCCAAGCAGAGCCCATGGCAGTTGCTTGCTTCCACAATCCAAAATCACTACCATATCCCTGACCTGACGCCACCATCTCAGGAAGAACCTCACCAAAATATAATCTGCTGAAAATTCAGGTATGAGGGTTTTGTGACTGAAATCTCTAGGCTTTCTTTGAGTTGGGATGGGCTGCCTCCCCCATTTCCCTATACTCCTGGAAGCACTGGCAGTCACCCCCACGAGCCAACTCCAGCACCACCATGTAAGCTCTACTACCAGCCTTGCTTCAGAGACCCATAAATAAATCTCAAAAGAGATTAAAAGCCGTAGTTAATCTCAGACCCTTGCATGGCTGAACAGACTGGGTAAATTGGAGGAGGCGAGTTGGCCTGGGGCTCGCCCAAGCAGAGCCCCCAGCAGCTACTTGCTCCCACAATCCAAAATCGCTGACACGGGCCTGACTCCACCCTGACCTCACTGAGACATAATCTGAAAATTCGGGTATGTGGGTTTTGTGACTAAAATCTCCAGGCTTTCTTGAGGTCGGGATAGACTACCTCCCCCCACTTCTCTGTATTTCTGGAAGCCTCAGCAGTCACACCCACACCCCAAAGTGGTCACCCAATTAAAAAGCTACTCCAGTCTTACCATCCTCATAAAAATACTGAGTGACCTGAACAAACACCATGATCTCTTAGTACCTATACTGCAAACCATAATGCACAAAAGGAAAAGGAGAGAGAGAGCAAGAAGAAAAGTGCCTCCCATGGAGGGAGACTGGGGTGGGGTATGGGTTTTGGGGGGATGGTGGTAGGGAAACAGGGGACATTGGTGGTAGGAAATGTACACTGGTGGAGGGATGGATGCTGGATCATTGTGTGACTGAAACCGAATTATGAACAGCTTTGTAAGGGTCTATATCACAGATATTCAACTAAAAATTTTTTTAAATAATGTGAAGTTCATGCCCATTTCAATCAACTTAATCAATGACTGAATAAATAGCAGGACTCTTACATAAAAAAAGAAACAGAGTCTTGTTAATTTACACCCACTGGTTAAAACATTCTGGGGACAAGAGATACTCAGCAAAATATTTTCCTTTTTTTTTTTTAATGTTCTTGTTATCACTTCAGTTTTCTTTTATACTTTTTTAAACTATACAACTTCATGATTGGAATATAAAAGAGTTTCCACGTAACTACAAAGAGTCGGATTAGTGATCTCAGGTAGTGGCTCTGGGCCATTTTATTTCAATTCAGATCTCAGCCCTAATACTGAGTCTGGCTTCAGGTGTGGCTGTGTCAAGCCCAGGTATGTGGCACCGATGATATAAGCCTCTGATGAGCCAATCTGGCAAAGTGTTTTTTGCTTCTTGAGTTGCTACTGGAAACAAAGCTGCCACTTGAGTGCAGTGCATTTTCTGATGAACTATCAATATCCACGTGACTTGGGGAGAAATCTGGATGAATGGCAATTGCTCTGACTTCTAATAATGATGCCTGATAGCTGTTTGGCTGCATCTTCTTCATTCATCTCTGATGGAGATTCAACCACATCATGGAGACACTGGTTTACTTCCTTGATATGTGGGTCCTTGAGTGCTGTATGAGAGATTTGTAGACAAAGACTCTGGAGGTTCATTGTTGGATATTAACCCTAAGTGCTTTAGTATTTATCAGTGAACTGCCTCTCTTCCTCCCCTCAAAAAAGCTTACAGTGCAAACGGCTCTTATTAAATGGGCCACTTTATTTTAAATTTTTATTAGTGAAACACCATGAGGTAGAGTTATAGACTTACAAATTTTTGTGCTTGGGTTTTAGTTATACAATGATCGAGTACCCATCCCTCCACCAGTGCCCATTCTCCACCACCACTGATCCCAGTATCCCTCCCACCCCCCCATCGCCCCCATCCCGCCCTGCCTCTGTGGCAGGGCATTCCCTTTTGTTCTCTCTCTCCTTTTGGGTGCTGTGGTTTGCAAAAGAGGCATTGAGTGGCCATCATGTTTGGTCTAGTGTCTACTTTCAGCATGCCTCTCCCATCTTGGGAGGATCCTCCCAACACCCTTTATTTGGTGCTCCCTTCTCTATCTGAGCTGCCTTTTCCCCCAGCATGTGCAGCTGGCCTCCAAGCCAGGGAGTAAACCTCCTGGTACTTATCTTGGCTATTCTTGGGTGTAAGTCTCCTATTTGTTACTTTATGTTCCCCAGATGAATGCAATCTTTCTATGTCTGTCCCTTTCTTTCTGACTCATTTCACTTAGCATGATATTTTCCATGTAGTACCACTTGTATGTAAATTTCATGACTTCATATTTTCTAACAGAACATAGTACTCCATTGTGTAGATGTACCAAAGTTTCTTTAACCAGTCATCTGTTCTTGGGCACTCAGGTTTTTTCCAGATTCTAGCTATTGTAAAGAGTGCTGCAATGAACAAACAAGTGCAGATGTCACTTCGACTATACTTTTTTGTCTCTCTGGGATATACTCCCAGGAGTGGTATTTCTGGGTCAAATGGGAGCTCACTTTCTAATTTTTTGAGAATCGTCCATAATGTTTTCCAAAAGGGCTGAACCAGTCGGCATTCCCACCAGCAGTGAAGGAGGGTCCCTTTCTTGCCACATCCGTGCCAGCACTGGTTGCTTTTGTTCTTTTGGATGTGGGCCAGTCTCTGTGGTGTGAAATGATATCTCATTGTTGTTTTGATCTGCATCTCCATGATGATTAATGATGTAGAGCATTTTCTCATGTGCCTTTTAGCCTAAATGGGCTATTTTTGCCATCTATCCATGAGTCCCCCGTCTCTTTGTTCCACTGCTGGGGAAGCCTGAGGAGGTGGTTATTGGCCATTAAACTCACATGCAGAGCTGCTGACATTCTTATAGAACACCTGAGAGGGGCTGAGGTATAGGACTGCACGTGTGTGTGATTGATCATTTACAGAGGGAAAGTGTTTTGGTGGAGGTGAAATCTCATGGGGGTATTAATTCAAGGAGATGCTCTGTCTCCCAGGGACATCTATATTCCTTTTCTCTTTTCCTTTAATTGTACATATTAAACAATTAAGTTTACTTCTTATTAATACTTGCAGTTATTTGAATAGACACAGTAAGAGATATAGGTTCCAAAGTTTAGTTCTCTGGGCTTCAAGGACAAGCAAGACTTTTACTGTAAATCCCAGACTAAGACCTCAGGCTCATCTAGCTGTTCCTCCCCCTGGGGGTCCTGTCTCTTAAATCATATGGCTTCCATCAAGACTATGCTTTTATGCTTTCTAGACTGTCTCATTTCGATGGCGGGGTAACTTTTCCTCTCGCCTCAAGTTCATCCAAGTTCACGGTGAGAACCCCCTTTTTGGGGTATTAGGAACTATGGCATCCAAAGTCTGAGCAAATAATTATAAAAGATACCCAGGAGTAGATACATTTCCAAGTCAATCAACTCCCGAATATTAGGAGCATAGCATTAACAGTCTTTCTATGTTTAAGCGAGTACTGCTCTATAGTGAACTAGGAAAAGGATATAGGGGAAATAGAAAAGCAAGTAAGTCATTACAAATACAAAGTAGTCCAGTATCACCAGAAAGGTTCACTTTATAGGTAACCAAGCTTGACTTGGGGAATTGTAACAATGAGAGGTAAAACACAAAGGGAAGTTTAAAGATAAATTCAGGGGATTAGGGGTACTTGTAAGAGCACTGTAAGCTTCCCTGGGGGAAGGAAAAGGGACAACTTACTGATGAGGCCTAACACACTTAGGGTTAATATTCAACAGTTTATGAAATCATAATTCACTGTAGAGTTTGAGTAGATGGTTCAAGATCCCTCCCCAATGTCCAGAACTGTCTCTGTTAACCATGCATGATATCACTCACTCTTGTCACTGTCCTTGCCAATGTATGATGACCAGGTTCTTTTCTATGCTCTACTCAATCCAGTGTACAATTTCTGGGTCTGATTCCTGCAGTGGAAACCCTGAAATTTGTGTTCCCTAAGCCTATAGCCCCGTGTCTCTTATCTCTTTGACTTTTCTTTGTTCTCCAGTCATGTGCTATGAATGAGACTTGCTGCCTTCCTGCTGTCTGCTGGGTGACGGGTGAGGGGTCAGAGAGAAGCTGCAGGTCATCTGAGTGCAAGTGTGGTGACAAAGTGGAAGTTACTGGCCAGAGGTCCCTGTTGTGTCTTACTAGCTACCACTCTTGGACACTTGACTGACTACCTTTTGGGAGGGGAAGATTTAGAAGGATGGAGTGGGGACCAGCTGGATTACCTGAAATCTCTCCCCATGCCCCCATAACAGAAGCATTTAGAGAATCAAAGGTACTAAAAGACCCAGTAATTATGAGCCATCCTGAAGTGTTCGGTAGATCCACAAACTTGTCTCAGTATCTCCTAGCCCTTCCAGTGGGGTCTTTCCATCTTAGCACAATAAAGGGGATTACTGAAATGATTCTGGCTCCCAATCTGCCCCCTTCTCACTGGAGAAGGTGAACTTGACACCCAAACTTGGCTCAGCACTAGTGTCTTCACAGCAGTCAATAGCCCCTGAGCATCAGGTGTCTGATGGGGAGGAGAAGAGAATAATGAGGGGCAAAGGGCAGGCTCATGAGCCATGCAGGAGTCTCCCTGGGGTTCCCCCAAAAGTAGGAGAGACACTGAAGCTCGCTGGAGTGCCAGCAGTAGCACTACTAGAATGATTCTATTTATGGACAAAACTTACTTACTGTGATGAAATGAACAGGTCCTCAGCTTTTTCCTCCTTGGCAGAGGGCTGGCTAGGCAGTGACTCTCTGAGTCCCTGTAGGCTCATTTGTAAGTCAGGGCACAGGGCACAGCCCTCATAGGAGGGCTAAATTCAGTGTGCTACACAGGCCTTGACTATTTTGTTAAATATAAAGGAAATGAAGGTACTATTACTAATCACAAGAAACCTTCAACTCCCAAGGTCAAAGCCTAGGAGAAGTGACTGTAGACCAACATGAGAAAGACACTTAAGAGCCCAATGTAAGACATTTACCTTTGTGTCAAGGGATCTTTGGCATAAGAAATGATGTGAATTTGAGGAAATGGGTAATATTATTCAGTAATAGAGTATTGTATGTATGAGTCCCAGGGTTGATCATTGCACCACAAAAAGAAAGAGAGAGAGAGAGAGAGAGAGAGAGAGAGAGAGATAATAAGACATGAAGGAGGAAAGAAGGGGAAAAGAAAAGAAAAGAAGAAAGGAATGAAGGAAGGAAGGGAAAAAGGGGGGGACAAAAGGAAGGAAGGAAGGAAGGAAGGAAGGAAGGAAGGAAGGAAGGAGGGAGGGAGGGAGGGAAGGAAGGAAGGAAGGAGGGAGGGAGGGAGGGAAGGAAGGAAGGAAGGAGGGAGGGAGGGAGGGAAGGAAGGAAGGAAGGAGGGAGGGAGGGAGGGAGGGAAGGAGAAAGGGAGAGAGGGAGGGAGGGAGGAAGGGAGAGAGGGAGGGAAGGAGGGAAGGAAGGAGGGAAGGAAGGAAGGAGAAAAGGAGGGAAGGAAGGAGGGAGAAAAGGAGGGAAGGAAGGAGGAAAGGAAGGAGGGAAGGAAGGAGAAAAATAGGAATTTTATTTATGGGGGGTTAGGGGTCACACCCCATAGTGCTCGGGGGCTACTCTTGGCTCTCTGCTCCTGAGTCGTTTCCAATTGGTGCTCAGGGAACCATGTGATGTTGGGAATTTAATTTAGGTTGACTGCATCCATGGCAAGGGCCTTAATCCATGCATTGTTGCTCTAGCCCCAGAGAGACAAAAAAAAAAAAAAAAGGCGCCCTCCAGGTGATTTAGTTAGGAAGGAAAGTTTGCAAACCTCTGCTTGAGCTTATCTGACCTTGTTAGACAGTAAGTTTGGGATGCCAGTTAGCTGGCACACATGGTTTACACTTTCCAAGTGACCGTGGAATAGCTCTCATTTTCTTTCTATCTGTTATTGTTACCTTTTAATGGCTGGGCTGATTTTTGTTTGTTGATGAGTCATGTTGGAAGTCCATGATTAAAGAGCTATTTGGAGCTTACAGTGAGGTGGGTTTGAGTAAGCACATTGATGATTAAGTCACAGTCTGGTTGTGACTTTAGGTTGGGCAGGAACAAGGGTGCACAAATTAGAGGGCTTCTGTCTCCGGGTCCCATGAGGGCATGACCCCACCAGAATCACACCTCCTAGGGTCCTTTCCCTCTCTCCCTCCCTCTTCCCTCCCTCCCTCCCTCCCTCCTTCCCTCTCTTCCTCCCTCCCTCTATTCCTTTTTTCCTTCCTCCTTTCCTCCCTCCTTTCTTTCTTTCTTTCTTTCTTTCTTTCTTTCTTTCTTTCTTTCTTTCTTTCTTGTGATGCTCAGGGATTAATCCTGACCCTGTACTCACGGATCACCCCCAGTGGGACTCAGAGGACCATATGGGATGTTGGGGGTCAAATCTGGGTTGGCTACATGCAAGGCAAGCACCCTTCACACTGTACTATGGCTCCAGCTCTTCCTTTTTCTTTTTGGATGACTCAGTTGCCAAAACAGGGATTTTAATATACAACATGTGGATCCAAGAAGATGGCTCTGGAATCAAGTATTGTGGAGCCCTGGGTTTGATCCCCTATCTGGGGACATGGAGAAAGTTGTGGGGTCAGTATCCATCCCTGGCAAATAGGGAGATGGAGATGGGGAGGGATACAGGGAGATGGATTATTTTCACTAAGTGGAATCTCATCTAGTCCAAGCAAATAGTAGATTTTTAAGTTTTCCCTTTAGTCTTTGGGGCTGAGTTGGGAAGGCAGGCGGCTCTGTTTTTCAATCTCTCTCTGACCCTAGGAAATCAGGCTAGCAGAGATTAGGGGAGGAGAAATAACTCACCTATTTCATATTCACACATGCAGCTCTTGACAAGAGGACCCCGGCCTTTCCTTGGGTACTGAGAATATTTGCAGTATACACCTAGTTCCTTCCAGGAGTCTGGCCTTCTGAGTTTTGACCAGGGGCCATCTGTTTCCAAGTTTGGAAGTCACTACTGAAGTCTGCTACTTAGAGAGCCTCCTGGCCTTGAGTCTGTTACATGCACCTTTGCTAGCACACAGGCAGTATCTTGAAGACAATTCCATTTTCCCTCTCATTTCTTCCTAGTCATTCAGTCCAGAACATGAACAGCAAATAAAATCCTTCCCACCCCCACACTTCACTTTGAAGTAAACTTCAAGTGTAGGCCAAAGGTTATCCAAACATCACAGTTAAACTGCTCTCCTCTGCCTGGGACAGCTAAGCCTGTTATTCAGTGAGGAAATGGGAGCAAAAGACTTCTTGTTTGGTTTCAGAAAGAAATGGTGACAATATGGAAATCATCTTAGTGTCCAAAATAGGGTACTGGCTAGGCCAATCCTGGTGCATCAATCTGAAGATAAGAGGGCAACAAAAGCAAAACAAAGACCAGTATGTGAGACTCTCCTTAGGATAGAATGTCATCCTAGCCCCTGGAGGAAGCATGGTGGGCCAAGTGGGACCCAGGTACAGGGGCAGATTCTGCACAGCCTTCATTATTTTTCTCATGTAGCGTATTTTTCATGATGGGATTTCTCTCATGGTGCTGGTGCTCATCCATTTCCTAAGCCCTTAGATCCACCAGGATGATGTAAGAAAGAGGGAAAATCATGTTGGCAGTGAATGGACTGCTGCCCCCAGAGGCTGGAGGGGAGAGTCTGGTGAAACAGCCTGGGTGAAAATCTGATGACGCTGCTTTCCAGCTATAAGATCTGGAGCACTTTTCGCAAATTAACTTGTACTGAGAGAAGGTTGGTTTACAACTGTGTGTATTGTCGAACTGCAGCACACCGTCTCCTCTCCTGGGCAGACCACTGCGTGCCTCCACCAAGGCCTGCAGGGGCCCTGACTGCTTCGTCCGCTCCTTCTCTCCTCTGGTGACTCTGTTCTTCAGTCAGAA
Source organism: Sorex fumeus (assembly GCF_029834395.1). Lineage (NCBI taxonomy): Eukaryota > Metazoa > Chordata > Mammalia > Eulipotyphla > Soricidae > Sorex > Sorex fumeus. The sequence goes on from NW_026606188.1 coordinate 19,024,348, forward strand.
ACCGAGGGCTCCTTTTGAACTGACTTTGTCTGCTTTGATTCTTTACAATCTCATGCAGGAGAGGAATCATCCAGTATTTATCCTTCTCCTTACTTATTTCTCTTTAGTGTGATTCCTCCTACCCTTACTGCTGTAGGAGCAAAAGATCAGATTGCATCTCTGTCTCTCTGTCTCTCTGTCTCTCTGTCTCTCTGTCTCTCTCTCTCTCTCTCTCTCTCTCTCTCACACACACACACACACACACACACCACCACCACCACCACCACCACCACCATCATACATCTGGTATAAAATGTGGCCCAAGTCGAGTCATTTCCACATGGAACTGAACAGCCATTGCAGAGAAACTACTGTCCCTGTCTTATTTGAACTAAAACAGATGTCTTTGAACTGATTCAGAAGTTACTGTTTAAATAATGATGCAAGATCAGACAGACAGACACACACACACAGATGGGAAGGGGGTGGGGAGGCAGAGAGAGAGAGAGAGAGAGAGAGAGAGAGAGAGAGAGAGAGAGAGAGAGAAAATATACAGGAAGACAGGAGTTAAGGCATGAGCTAGGACAGGCATTAAGGCTCTTGTCTGGAAGGAACCACTCAGGAAATTATGGGAAAGGGTCTCCAGCCCTCCTGAGCATGGCTTAGAGATTCGCAAAATGAATAAAAATTAAAACTAAAACAAAATGACCACCAAGCATACAATTATTTTGGCAGTCATCTGGATCAACAGCACTAATGGTTATGGATTTTTTCCCCCAGAGAGTAAAATAAATAACCAACTAGATGTAGCCACAAAAACTTTAAATTTGTTAACATTCATAAATTCTTTTCATTTACCACTTACCTACTTTTTTCCTTTTCTTTTTCCCCCCCTCTCCATTAAAAAAATGTCTGAACTGTCCTTCCTTGGAAGAAACTGACATTTCCACCTGGATCTGTGCCCCTGAACTGCCATTCTTTGATTCCAAATAAACATGCTTGGTCTTTTGAATTGCCTCCACCAGACATGAGTCCTCCCTGCTTCTGTTGGCTGGCCGGAGGGGGGCCCTTGCTGCCCATGGAGGCACACTGTGACCCTGCTGAGACAGGAGCCCGCTGTGGAGATGTGGGGCTGGCAGCCAAGGTGGTGACCACTGCAGGCACCACAGCTGGCGCTGTCGCAGCCCAGCATCACACTGGGGCCCCTGCCTGCTCTCTCTGTGCCCCACCACCCTGTCTTGGAAAGAAACCCCGCTTCTACATTTTCCCTCTTTCCTTTCCTTTTGTTGCTGTGTGGCTGAGAGCCCTGGAATCCGCAATGTTCACACACTGGGTTGCTGTGCTCCCCAGGGACCCCCATGGTGCTCACGTGTGCACTCACACATGGAAGCTGTGCTTCTGGCTATGATTGGCGCCTCTGTAGCTGTAATACTTAGCCGGTCATACACTTTCATCTGATTTTCATGCACAACTGGGCGAGTGTCAAAGCACATGTTCTGGGCTAGGAACCCCAGACACCAGCTTCAACAGAACCACCGTGAGAACTTGTGGGTGGTACCTGGGACCGTGCTCATGACTTCATGCTTGCAGAGCAGAAATGTGAAAACTGGTCCCCGGGTGCTCTATACTCCTTTGACGCCTTTTTTTTTTTTTTTTTACAGAGGTCAGCCCAGTCACACTCTCAGTGAGTCAGTGTACCTCTCTTCACATTTTAAAATTTCCTCCGCTGATTTGATGTTCTAGGTAGAGATGAAGTACAACTGACTTTTCTTTCTAGGAGGTCCCACAAGCTTTCCTGCCACTCCTGTGTTAACAGGAAGAACCCAGATCTGATTCTGAGGTCACATGCAGATGGTTTGACTATCACTGCAATCCCAGCACAAAGCAGACTGATATCGACTGGGAAGATATTTGGAGGCAGGAAGGCATAGTGTGGATGGCCCAAGGCTAGGATGGGGTAGGCTATGGCACTGCTGACTGGGCAGTAAGGGGAGGGACAGGATGGAGGCAGCTGTGGGAAGGAGCAAGAACTTCAAACAAACCAACAAAACCCAGAGCCCTTTCTAACAGCTGCATAGTATTCAATTGTGTAAATATACCAAAGTTTCCTTAACAAGTCATCTGTTCTCAGGCACTTCGGTTTTTTCCAGATTTTGGCTATTGTGAACAGTGCAGCAATGAACATACAAGTGCAGACATCATTTTGACTGTACTTTTCTGCCTCTCCAGGATATATTCCCAAAAGTGGTATTGCTGGGTCAAATGAGAGCTCAATTTCTAATTTTTTGAGAATTGTCCACACTGTTTTCCAACTATAAGACCAAGATAACTGCCCTCCGATGTCCTGATGGATCCATCACATCCTCCAGAACGGCAATGGAGAAGATTATCCATGACTTCTACTCAAATCTCTTCGATAGCCATGTCCACCTGCCGACATACCAAATTCCACAGGATGGATATGTCGTTCCCAATGTTCTCCCTTCCGAAATCCGACACGCCATTTCGTCGGTAAAGAAACAAACAGCACCCGGCCCAGACAAGGTCAGACCTGAACACCTGAAGAACCTGCCATCAGTACTCATCAATACACTGGCTCGGCTCTTCACTCACTACCTGTCTGAATGCAAGGTTCCGTCCCAATGGAAAACCAGCAGGACCGTACTACTGTTCAAGAAGGGAGACATCCATGACATTGGCAACTATCGCCCGATCTGCCTATTGTCTGTCATCTACAAGTTGTTCACTCGAGTCATCCTAAATAGGATTGACAGAACACTAGATGAAGGACAACCATGCAAGCAAGCAGGGTTCCGCAAAGGATTCAGCACCATCGACCATATCCACACGATAACCAAGCTCATTGAGGTTTCTTGGGAGTTCAAGATGCCGCTCTGTTTAACGTTCATTGATTTAAAGAAGGCCTTTGATTCTGTTGAGATGGAAGCAGTCATTGAAGCCCTAGCCAATCAGGGCATTCAAGCCCAACACATCAGGATCCTCTGTGAGCTGTATTGCGGATTCACTACCAGGATCTCACCATTCTACAAGAAGTGATCGTTGATGTCAAGAGAGGGGTTCGGCAGGGCGATACCATTTCACCGAAACTCTTCAGTGCCACCCTCAAGAACATCATGCAACGACTGGAATGGGAAAACATGGGAGTGAAGATAGATGGTCGGCAACTACACCACCTCCGCTTTGCTGATGACATTGTTTTAATAACACCAAACATCAGCCAAGTGGCACAAATGCTGGCCGACTTTGACCGTGAGTGTGGAAAGGTAGGACTAAAGCTGAATCTTACGAAGACAATGTTTATGAGAAACAGCCTTGTTCCTGACGCCCCATTCGCTCTCAATGGAACGACCATCTCCGAATGCAACAGCTATGTGTACCTAGGTCGAGAGGTCAACATGACAAATGACCTGGCACCCGAGCTGCGCAGGAGGAAGAGAGCAGCTTGGAATGCCTTCAGGAATGTTGAAGAAATAGCTAAGAGGACGAAGAACCTCCGGCTCCGGGCACATCTCTTTGATTCCACTGTTCTTCCTGCATTAACATATGCCTCAGAGACCTGGGCCCTACGCAAACAAGATGAGAACGCTATTCAGGTCTCCCAGAGAAGAATAGAAAGAGCTATGCTTGGAATATCACGTTTCACTCAAATGAGAGAACGAATCCGGAGTTCTGACATCTGTCGACGATCAAGGATCAGGGACGCTGTCTCATTTGCCAAGATGTCAAAAATCAGATGGGCTGGTCACGTAATGAGATTTAAAGATGACCGTTGGACTAGAGCTGTTACTGATTGGATTCCACGGGATGTCAAAAGACCGCGTGGCCACCCACCTACCAGACGGTCAGACTTCTTCGTCAAGATCATGAACGATCGGTTTGAGGCCCTTCATGTTCCCGGAGCAAACAGATGCCATTGGGCTACACTAGCACGCGACAGGGACAAATGGAGACATTACTGGCGCCCGCTCGAGCAAATCGACGACTAACGGGAAGTTAAGTGATTAAGTGATAAGTTTTCCAAAAGGGCTGAACCATTTGGCATTCCCACCAGCAGTGAAGGAGAGTCCCTTTCTTCCCACATCTGTGCCAGCACCGGTTGCTTTTGTTCTTTTGGATGTGGGCCACTCTCTGTGGTGTGAGATGATATCTCATTGTTGTTTTGATCTGCATCTCCCTGATGATTAGTGACGTAGAGCATTTTCTTTTCTTTTCTTTTTTTTCCTTTTTTTATTAGTGAAACACCACAAGGTAAAATTATAGACTTATAAATTTTTGTGCTTGGGTTTCAGTTATACAATGATCAAGTACCCATCCCTCCACCAGCGCCCATCCTCCACCACCACGGGTCCCAGCATCCCTCCCACTCCCCACCCCCTCCCCCCATCCCACCCTGCCTCTGTGGCAGGTCATTCCCTTTTGTTCTCTCTCTCTCTCTCTCCTTTTGGGTTCTGTGGTTTTCAAGAGAGGGATTGAGTGGCAATCATGTTTGGTCTATAGTCTACTTTCAGCATGCTTCTCCCATCCTGGGAGGATCATCCCAACACCCTTTATTTGGTGCTCCCCTCTCTATCTGAGCTTCCTTTTCCCCTAGCACGTGTGGCTGGCCACCAAGTCATGGAGCAAAATTCCTGGTGCTAATCTCAGTCACTCTAGAGCATTTTATCATGTGCCTTTTAGCCATTTGGATTTCTTCTTTGACAAACTTTCTGTTCACTTCATCACCCCATTTTTTGATGGGATTGGCTGTTTTCTTCTTGTGGAGTTCAACCAGTGCTTTGTATATCTTTGATATCAACCCTTTATCGGATGGGTATTGGATGAAAATCCTTTCCCATTCTGTATATTGTCTTTGTATTTTAGTCACTGTATCTTTTGAGATGCAGAAGTTTCTTAGTTTAATATAGTCCCATTTTTTTTCCCTTTTTGGGTCACAGCCAGCAATGCACAGGGGTTTCTCCTGGCTCTGCACTCAGGAATTACTCTGGACGGTGCTCAGCGTATTTGTTTATCTCTGTTTCCTCTTGGTTGGTCAGTGGCATGTCATCTTTGAAGATACCATTAGCCTCAATATCGTGGAGGGTTTTGCCGACCTTGTCTTCAATGTATCTTATGGATTCGGGTCTGATGTTGAGGTCTTTAATCCATTCTGACAATGGAATACTATGCAGCTGTTGGAATAGATGAAGTCATGAAATTTGCATACAAGTGATTCTACTTGGAAAGTATCATGCTAAGTGAAATGAGTCAGAAAGAGAGGGACAGACATAGAAAGTCTGCACTCATTGGAGGAATATAAAGTAATAGAATGGGAGACGAGCACCCAAGAATAGTTGAGATAAGTACCAGGAGGTCTGCTCCACGGCTTGGAAGCTGGCAGAAGATGCTGGGGCAGCTCAGATAGAGAAGGGAACACCAAGTAAAGGGTGTTTGGAGGACTTGCTTGAGATGCGAGATGCATGCTGAAAGTCAACTATAGACCGAACATGATGGTCACTCAATACCTTTGTTGCAAACCACAACACCCTAAAGAAAAGAGAGAGCCAAAGGGAATTCCCTTCCACAGAAGTGGGGCAGGGTGAGATGGGGTGAGGGGGGGTGGGAAGGGCTACTGGCTTCATTGGTGGTGGAGAATGGGCACTGGTAGAGGGATGGGTACTTGATCATTGTATAAATGAAACCCAAGTATGAAAGTTTGTGCTTTGTAAGCCTACAACTGTACCTCATGGTGTTTCACTAATTAAAAAAAAAATTTAAAAACCTACCCCTACCGGTACCACCCTACCCCTACTGGTACCAGATAAATACCTCACTGGCAGACCTCCACTACCTCCACTACCTCCACTACCCAGCCCCTGCCACGCTCCAGGACACTTTCTGGATCTGGCTGCAAAGCGGCCGCGTGACACATTATAAGACACTTAATATCCATATTACAGAATTGCCGTACCATATTTGATAGGGTTCAAATATGGTTTGAACCATGGGAACACCTACAAGGGCGATTAGAGGCCGTCCCCAAAGCCTCTATCCCTCTCAGAGAGCCTGGCAAGCTACCGAGAGTATTCCGCCCGCACAGCAGAGCCTTGCAAGCTATCCGTTGTGTATTCGATATGCCAAAACCAGTAATTACAATGGGTCTCATTCCCCTGACCCTGAAGGCATCACCAATATGGTAGCATTGAGAAGAATGAGAAAGGAGAGGCTGATAAAATCTCAAGGCCGAACTAAGCTGCCAAAATGAAGGAAGACAAAAATGATCATCTGTACTTTCAATGCACGTACGCTAGCATCGGATGCATCCATCGAGGACCTGATGGTTCAAGTGCGAAAGATCAAATATGACATCATTGGTCTGACCAAGACAAGAAGGCACTAATCACATCACGCTGTTTTTGACACTGGAGAAGAATTGTTCCTCAGAACAAGCGATAAAATAGGCGTCGGAGGCATCGCATTGGTGTCCTTGTCAACACGAACTTGGCCATGAGCATTGATTCATTCGAATGCCTAACAACCCAAATTGGATGATTACATTTGAATAGATGTGACTAACTGCCGGCAGTTTCTATCTTCATTGTCTACACACCAACATCCAATTTCATTTCATTTTCATTTCATCATCCTGTTATTCGTCGATTACCTCGAGCAGGCCCCAGTAACGTCTCTTTCATCCTAGCCCTGAGATTATATTCAAGGCTCTTTAGGAGAATGAGACCCATCATTGTTACTGGTATTTGGCATATTTGGTACGCCACGGGGAGTTTGCCAGACTCTGCCCTGTGGGCAGGCTACATTCGATAGCCTGCAAGTTTGTCCAAAGTAGGAATGAGATAATAAGATGTCATAAAAAAAAAGTTCTGGTAAGATGTCACGCGGCCGCAAATGCGGCCGCGAGGTTCCAGGATCTGAATTTTATAGTCTCTGAGTCTTGGCCGCTGATGGGATTACACGGCGCCAGGGGGCCAGGTGGTGGGTGTGACCCCCGCCTACTGGAATTTGGAGGATCTGGGTGGAAGATGCTCGACTCCAATCCGAGTAGGCTTGGAGGTCTCGGCCCTGGAACCCGCGTGGCTTTGTCCCTCTGCCAGTACCTTCATGTGTGCGGAGAGTGGTCTCAGCATGGTGGAGGCTGGTCCTGGAGGTCTTCGGCTGTCGGAGCCTACTCGGATTGGAGTCGAGCATCTTCCACCCAGATCCTCCAAATTCCAGTAGGCGGGGGTCACACCCACCACCTGGCCCCCTGGCGCTGTGTAATCCCATCAGCGGCCAAGACTCAGAGACTATAAAATCCAGATCCCGGACGAGAACAGTGCAGTCTTCTGCCCCCGCGCCTGGGTATTCCTTCCCGGGGCCCCTTGGAGGGGAGCGGGTTGAGCTTTCCTCCCCACCCCGACCAGGGCTCCGGCAGCCGAAGACCTCCAGGACCAGCCTCCACCATGCTGAGACCAATCTCCGCACACATGAAGGTACTGGCAGAGGGACAAAGCCACGCGGGTTCTGGGGCTGAGACCTCCAAGCCTACTCGGATTGGAGTCGAGCAACATCCAATTATGATGGAGAAATTGAGAAGTTCTACATGGAGCTGGAGAAGTTCTATAAAAAAGACCACACCTTCTACAAGATCATTGTCGGTGATTTTAATACCGAGATAGGACCGAGAAGATCAGCCAAAGAACTCCACATTGGGACCCAGGGCCTAGAACGGAACAAACAGGGTGAGAGACTGTCTGAGTTCATCATGTTGACCAAGACCATCCATGGTAACTCACAGTTCCAGAAGGCAGAATCTAAACATTGGACATGGGAGTCTCCCGGTGGATGGTTCCACAACGAAATAGACCATATCATATTCAATCAATGGTTTTGCCTGACCGATGTCACTGTTTTCCCAAAATTCCAAATGGGATTGGACCACCATCTCCTTCGTGCAAAATTCTACTTCACAGAGCGGGGAGAAAGGGCTGCAAATTTTAAGAAGAGAACTCCCAGAACTCCCACCAACTGGGAGTTCTTTGGCACTATTGCTGCAACATGGGAAGATGCCATTGTTGACAACACTGGCTAGGAATACAATCGACTGGTTCAGCACCTCCATGATTGTGCGAGGAACTCCAAGAGAGAGATAGCCACAAAAAAAAAACGCCTGTCTTCAAAAACTCTTGAGCTTATTCACCAACGTGGTTTGGCGCATGCCTCAGGCAACCGCAAGTGAACGTCCAAGCTCACAAAGCAGTGCAGAGATGTGATCAAGGAAGACCTCAAAGAGAGAAGAGCAGAAGCGCTGGTAGATGTGGCAGAAGCCAAGAAAAGCATTGATAATGCCCGCTTGTCCTTTCCCAACTACAAGACCAAGATGACTGCCCTCCGATGTCCTGATTGATCTAACACATCTTCCAGAAGGGCAATGGAGAAGATTATCCATGACTTCTACTCAGATCTCTTCGATAGCCATGTCCATCTGCCCACATACCAAATTCCACAGGATGTATATGTCATTCCTAATGTTCTCCCTTCCGAAATCTGACATGCCATTTTGTCGGTAAAGAAGTGAACAGCACCCGGCCCAGACAAGGTCAGACCTGAACACCTGAAGAACCTGCCGTCAGTACTCATCAATACGCTGGCTCGTCTCTTCACACGCTACCTGTCTGAATGCAAGGTTCTGTCCCAATGGAAAACCAGCAGGACTTAACTACAAGAAGGGAGACATCCACGACATTGGCAACTATCGCTCAATCTGCCTTTTGTCTGTCATCTACAAGCTGTTCACTCAAGTCATCTTGAATAGGATTGGCAGAACACTAGATGAAGGAGAACCATGCGAGCAAGCCGGGTTCTGCAAAGGATTCAGCACCCTCGACCAAATCCACACAATAACCAAGCTCATTGAGGTTTCTTGGGAGTTCAAGATGCCGCTCTGTCTAATGTTCATTGATTTAAAGAAGGCCTTTGATTCTGTTGAGATGGAAGTGGTCATCGACGCCCTAGCCAATCACTTAATAATAATCACTTAACTTCCCATTAGTCGTTGATTTGCTCGAGCAGGTGCCAGTAACGTCTCCATTTGTCCCTGTCGCGTGCTAGTGTAGCCCAATGGCATCTGTTCGCTCTGGGAACATGAAGAGCCTCAAACCAATCGTTCATGATCTTGACAAAGAAGTCTGACCATCTGGTAGGTGGGTGGCCACGCCGTCTTTTGACATCCCGTGGAATCCAGTCGGTAACAGCTCTAGTCCAGCGGTTGTCTTTAAATCTCATTACATGACCAGTCCATCTGATTTTTGACACCTTGGCAAATGAGACAGCGTCCCTGATTCTTGATCGCCAACGGATGTCAGAACTTCGGATTCTTTCTCTCATTTGAGTGAAACGTGATATTCCAAGCATAGCTCTTTCTATTCTTCTTTGGGAGACCTGAATAGTGTTCTCATCTTGTTTGCGTAGGGCCCAGGTCTCTGAGGCATATGTTAATGCAGGAAGAACAGTGGAATCAAAGAGATGTGCCCGGAGCTGGAGGTTCTTCATCCTCTTAGCTATTTCTTTGATGTTCTTGAAGGCGTTCCATGCTGCTCTCTTCCTCCTGCGCAGCTCGGGTGCCAGGTCATTTGTCATGTTGACTTCTCGACCTAGGTACACATAGTTGTTGCATTCGGAGATGGTCATTCAGTTGAGAGCGAATGGAGTGTCAGGAACGAGGCTGTTTCTCATAAACATTGTCTTCGTAAGATTCAGCTTTAGTCCTACCTTTCCACACTCACGGTCAAAGTCGGCCAGCATTTGTGCCGCTTGGCTGATGTTTGGTGTTATTAAAACAATGTCATCAGCAAAGCAGAGGTGGTGTAGTTGCCGACCATCTATCTTCACTCCCATTCCTTCCCATTCCAGTCGTCGCATGATGTTCTTGAGGGTGGCACTGAAGAGTTTCGGTGAAATGGTATCGCCCTGCCGAACCCCTCTCTTGACATCAACGATCACTTCTTGTAGAATGGTGAGATCCTGGTAGTGAATCTACAATACAGCTCACAGAGGATCCTGATGTATTGGGCTTGAATGCCCTGATTGGCTAGGGCTTCAATGACTGCTTCCATCTCAACAGAATCAAAGGCCTTCTTTAAATCAATGAACGTTAAACAGAGTGGCATCTTGGACTCCCGAGAAACCTCAATGAGCTTGGTTATCGTGTGGATATGGTCGATGGTGCTGAATCCTTTGCGGAACCCTGCTTGCTTGCATGGTTGTCCTTCATCTAGTGTTCTGCCAATCCTATTTAGGATGACTCGAGTGAACAACTTGTAGATGACAGACAATAGGCAGATCGGGCGATAGTTGCCAATGTCATGGATGTCTCCCTTCTTGAACAGTAGTACGGTCCTGCTGGTTTTCCATTGGGACGGAAACTTGCATTCAGACAGGTAGTGAGTGAAGAGCCGAGCCAGTGTATTGATGAGTACTGACGGCAGGTTCTTCAGGTGTTCAGGTCTGACCTTGTCTGGGCGGGGTGCTGTTTGTTTCTTTACCGACGAAATGCCGTGTCAGATTTCGGAAGGGAGAACATTGGGAACGACATATCCATCCTGTGGAATTTGGTATGTCAGCAAGCGGACATGGCTATCGAAGAGATTTGAGTAGAAGTCATGGATAATCTTCTCCATTGCCATTCTGGTGGATGTGATGGATTTAAAGAAGGCCTTTGATTCTGTTGAGACGGAAGTGGTCATCGATGCCCTAGCCAATCAGGGCATTCAAACTCAGTACATCAGGATCCTCTGTGAGCTATATTACGGATTCACTACCAGGATCTCACCATTCTCCAAAGTAATCATTGATGTCAAGAGAGGGGTTTGGCAGGGTGATGCCATTTCACCTAAACTCTTCAGTGCCACCCTTGAGAACATCATGCAATGACTGGAGTGGGAAGGAATGGAAGTGAAGATAGATGGTCAGCAACTACACTACCTCCGCTTTGCTGATGACATTGTTCTAATAACACCAAACATTAGCCAAGCGGCACAAATGTTGGCCGACTTTGACCGTGAGTGTGGAAAGGTCAGACTACAGCTGAATCTTTTTTTTTTTTAAATTTTTATTAGTGAGACACCATGAGGTACAGTTGTAGATTTAAATATTTTCGTGCTTGGGTTTCAATTATATAATGATCAATTACCCATTCCTCCACTGGGTACAGCTGAATCTTATGAAGACAATGTTTATGAGACACAGCCTCATTCCTGATGCTCCATTCGCTCTCAACGGAACGACCATCTCCAAATGAAACATTTATGTGTACCTAGGTCGAGAAGTCAACATGATGAATGACCTGGCATCTGAGTTGTGCAGGAGGAAGAGAGCGGCTTGGAACGCCTTCAAGAACGTCGAAGAAATAGCTAAGAGGACGAAGAACCTCCAGCTCCAGGCACATCTCTTTGATTCCACTGTTCTTCCTGCATTAACATACTCCTCAGAGACCTGGGCCCTATGCAAACAGGATGAGAACGCTATTCGCTATTTGGTTGTCCCAAAGTCGAATTGAAAGAGCCATGCTTGGAGTATCACGTTTCACTCAAATGAGAGAAAGAATCCGGAGTTCCAACCTCAGTCGATGATCAAGAATCCGGGATGCTGTCTTGTTTGCAAGGCATCAAAAATCAGAAGGGCTGAGATTTATTGAGATTTAGAGATGACCGCTGGACTAGAGCTGTTACCGACTGGATTCCACGGGACATCAAAAGACCACGTGGCCGCTCACTTACCAGATGGTCAGACTTCTTCATCAAGATCATGAACGATCGGTTTGAGGCTCTTTGTGTTCCTAGAACGAACAGACACTACTGGGCTCCACTAGCACGCGCCGGCTTGAGCAAATCGATGATTAACGGCAAGTCAAGTGATCAAGGGATCAAAAAAAAAAAAAAGACAAAAAAAAACCCAAAAACCCTGGAGCCCTTCAATTCTAATTCTGACCTCCAGCTTCCCATCCTCTCCTTAATGCCTTTCTGGCTTCTAATCTCTACCCAAGATAGGTATTCTGGGTTTGGGGAAGCAGATGCATGTGCGATGGTCTAACGCCTTTTGTTCTAGAGACAGACAGATCTGATCCCTCAAGCCATGTTCTTCTGCCCTCACCCAAATGAGATGAGCAATGGGGACAAAGCTCTTTAATCAAGGAGAGGGGGTGGTATTTGAGGGAAACTGGATGTGGTATAAAGGGAAGAAGATCCAATGTAAAAAGCCCTGGTGGAAATAAAGTGTTCCAGCAGCCCCATATCCATTAAAGTAATAGCATCGGAGCATGGCAGGTTTATCACTCCCTTGCAGCTTCTCAGCGAGGGAGCTCCAGCTCTTTTTAAAAAGTGAAAAGAGTTTCCAGCTGCTACTCCAGTATGGAAAGGCAAATCTCCTGTCCACTCTGACCCCCACCCCCCATCCTCCTGCAACACTACTGCTGCTGACCCTGCTGGACAGGTGCCTGCTGTGAAGGCGTGGGACTGGCAGCCAAGTTGGTGACCACTGCAGACGCCACAGCTGGTGCTGGTGCTATGGCTACCCAGCATCACACTGTCCACTCTGACCAACGCCCCCCCCCCCCCCCGTTATACCTCCACACCTAACCTTGGACATCTCCCAGCCCCTAGAACCACCACTAACATTCATTTCACTCTTTAATTACATTTCATGGAGTCAGAGACAGGGAGAGAAGCTGGGAAAGGCATTCAGATGACCTCTTTCTGTAGAGACACGTAATGCTGTTAGCAGGGAGGTGGGACAACGGTTGCCATGGAGACATATTCCCAGACACACAGACACACACTCATTTTAATGCCTTTCCCCCACCCCCCCCACCCCTTCTCCAGCAGGGGAAGGATCCAGTGCCCTATTTTTAGTGTCAGATTTTAGCAAAACAATTCACTTTCATTTCATCACATACACTGCTGGGTTTTAAAGTAGGTCACATTTTCTAAACCATATCAGGAGCTCAAATCTGTCTAGCTTGAGTAGCGCAAGGTTGCACGGAAGATTTTACTGATTGAGCCTGAGATCTCAGACTTGCCCTGGTTTTGTTTTATTTCATCCCTGTTTGACAGACATTAGAATGGGCAGAATGAATAGCTGAAGGTAAACTTACAATCGAGAGACTAATGCAAAATGTCTAGGCAATAATAAAAGTAAAAAGGAGGTTTAGAAATTAACCATGACAAACAGGTCTGTGGTTCTGTTATTGGAACCTCACTGATTATTATTAAAAAAAAGTCCTAGAGTGCTAATGCTACACAGTCCATTGAGGAAGAAATTAGTCCTGACTGCTGATGTCCAATTTAAATGTTGGAGCTTTGTTTCAGTTTCACTGGTAAATCAGAATACAAATCCAGTTAAAAATATGGGGTTTTCTTTTTGTCCAGTTCCAGGTAGCAATGGTGAAAGGTTTCTGTTCCTGTTTGCTTTGTTCTTTTGGTCAGAATACCCTTTTGATGGCAGGGAACTCTGCATGTGTCTTTGCTGAAATAGCTGGCCACAGGACTGTGTATTGATTGGCTTAGGATGGTGGGTAACCCAAATCTCACCCGTGTCCTGGACTGTCCCAGAGGCTCCTGCTCCCTCCGGACTGATTCTCTCCAGGGAGGTAACCCATCTAGACTGATTTGGAAACAGCAACCATCTCCCTTGAAACTAGGCTTATAAGTCAGTGAGCACCTTTAGTTTCTCTTGGGAGAATTACTATCTTACTGATGGAGACTTCTACCTTCCCTTTTCTAACACAAAATGAAATCAAACACACCCCATTGGGCCACAGCCTTCAAATGAAGAGTGCTTTTGCACAGATCCCAAGCCCTGAAACAACACTGGGTATGGCCCTAGGGAAACAGCAGTGGTGGTCCTGGGTTATCCTGGGTACCGGTGGGACCAATGCACCACATTCTCTAGCTCTCACACTGAGCTGCCAGCAGATTGCCTGAGAATGACCACGGGGGTTCCTGGGTCTCCTGAGCACTACTTGGAAATTCCCCACTCCATAACAATCTAATAGAAAAAGAAGACGAGAATGAAGTTATTAAGATATAATATTGACACTGTCATTCTGACTAGTGGGAATTCAGTTCGTTTATCTCCTTTCTGATCGCTCTATTTTCCAAAGTAAGCTGAGTGTTTGAGCATTGTTTTCCTAATCAGAAAGTAACAAAACTTCTCTTAATAATTAAACCAGCCTCATATTGAACAATTATTGTGTGCTACTTGTAATTTTGGTTTAGAGTTCTCAACACACTGAAGTTGATATCATGGTCCTCACTTAAACAATAAGGGAACTAAACAATCAGAGAGTTGTCCAGAGTGACACAATTAGTGTGGTGAAGAAAAAGGACCCAAATACAGTTTGTCCAAAGTTATATACAAGTTCTAACTTCCTAGTTATCCACAAATAAGCATGACCACCATTTGTTATAGACATACGAAAGACTGGACACTATGGAATACAATATTTTAAATGTCACATCTGCACAAAACATAGATTTATTGTTTAATATGAATTTTGAATTTAAGTAAACTGATTCTAGGCTAGAGAGATAGAACAGGGTTAAAGCACTTGCTTTACATGCAGTAAGCTGGTATGATCCCCAGTACTATGTGCTGCCCTAGGCAGCACCAGGTATGACCTCTGGGCACAGAGATGAGAATTGTTTCCAAGCTCAACTCCCATCTCAAATGGAAAGAAATTGACTCAGGGCAAGAGAGATAATTCAAAGAGCTAGTGCACATGCTTTGCATGTAGGAAGCCTGTTTGATTCTTATGTTCCCTTGGTTCCTAAGCACCACACACAGGGAGTACTTCTGAGCATCTCAGGGGTCTCCCCCCTCAAAATATGGTTCATAAAGATGAACTAATTTTTAAAGTCATATAAATAGTAAATAAGATGAGTAAGGATAGTGGAATCCAGGTTTGTACAAAGTTTAGTAGTTCCTTGACTGTGGCTTCAGACTGAGGAATTACGGGAAGCCAATTCCTCAGCAGAGAATGACAATCTCTATGATAGATGTCCTGTGAAACTACAAGCTAAAGACACATAAAAGTTTGAGTAGGTAGTACTAAATAGTCAAACATAGCATAGTAAGTACTTATCATACAAAGTACTCAAACTTCCCAAGATGTAGATTGCAGGAAAGAAGTGTCAGCACCTTTTCCCAGACTGAGTCTAGAAATGAAGCCTCCCTCCTATGACCATTAGAATAACTTCAGTACCATTCTAGAGAGCTAGTCCCGGAATCTCTGGAGTGCCTGTCCTGGAAATAAAAGAAAAATATTTCATTTATGTTAGCATGATGATGTTCTTTGATCTAGTTTAGGTAGCAATTTCGCTTGTCCTAGCTAAAGAATAAGCTGGTACTAGAATTTTGGGGTGAGGGGGCTATCATTACAAAATTCTAAAATTCTTGAGCAGAAAGAAGAGTAGGAAATGAAAACTAAATCTACCCAGATTTTAAGATGTCTAGAAAGTGGCAAGGAATATGCTCTCTGCCTTTGATTTGGCTTGTAAAGTGACTTAGGAGTGCAGTGTTTGGGGATCTTAAATGTGGAAAAGAAAATGTTCCAGTTCTGGGAAAGATACACTCAAAGGTGGTTCCAGCAAGTTCCATAAAGGTGCTGTTAAAATCTCTCTCTGCAGTGGGTTTGACTATTAATATGGACTTAATGATGTCCTTTCCTCCCAAAATGAATCCAGAGTCTAAAGGAATAGCCATTTCATTGGAGTTGGAGTGCGAGGAGCAGCCAGAGGACAAAGATCTCTAAGCAGAAGAGTCTTTTCGTTAAGACTGCTTTTGGTCCAACCTCACCACCACTGAGTCCTCCTAGGTTGGCCAGGTCTCCAAGCAGATCTCTGGAGCCTTCTCGGGAGAGGACGAACCAAGTCTCACCCTGCTGAGAAGCCAATGCCCATTCACACCCTACATCTTCCAGCATGAAAACCACCCAGCTCCGCAGCTCCAGGACTAATCTCAGAGATGCCAAGCTGCTGGATACACCCAGTCCCACAGTTCCCGGAGGTATGTGACTGCATGACACCTTCACATTTCACAGTACTGACAGCCCAGTGGGAGCGCAGCAAATTAGATGGAAAAGTTGCATAGTAGCCCACCAAACTCAATCAACAGAAATAATAACACAGAAGCCTCAACTAGCAACAAACAGTTCAGTAAATCCTCAGACAATGAGTTTAGTTACACCGTTGTAAAATGTATGTTGTAACAAGCAAAATCAAGTAAGTTATTTTGTGTCTGCTAAGGAGGTAGGCTTGGAAGATGGGTAGGAAACTGGGGACAGGTGTGTGTGTGTGTGTGTGTGTGTGTGTGTGTGTGTGTGTGTGTATGATTTTTGTGATATTTGTGAAGGGGAGGTCACATTGGTGGTTGGATTGGTTTGGAACATTGAATATTTAAAACAACTGTATTATAAACTTTGCAAATCACATTGTTTAAATAAAGTTTTTAAAAATTCTTCTTTTAGGCAAGATTTTGGACTTTTATTTTATGGAAGCAATTTTGTGTCTGCTAAGGAGGCAGGCTTGGGGGATGGGTAGGAAACAGGATATTTGTGAAGGAGAAAGCAAACAAATGGAAAAGATACCATCTGGGTTTTAAAGAAAATTTTATTATAAAATGATAGCACAGCGGGTAGGGCGTTCGCCTTACAAGCGGCCAACATGGCCGACCCGAGTTCGATTCCTCCGCCCCTCTCGGAGAGCCCGGCAAGCTACCGAGAGTATTCGATATGCCAGACACAGTAACAACAAAGTCTCCAATGGAGACGTTACTGGGCCCGCTCGAGCAATAAGTTTAACTTAAATAACCCTATTGCTATTTAGTGTATAAAGCAATACTTATGTCCGCAAATTTGTACCAGAAGGAAACAGGTTCTGGACACTGTGTAAGCACCCCAGGATGCACTTGCTGTGTTTCTCCCCCACCATGGCCTGGCTTTGGGGAGTAAGAGATACCAAGGACCCCAGGGAGAAGTCTCCATTCTTCCTCTGTGGGACTTGATCATAGCTCTCAGACGGTTTCGTGGGGTTTCCCTTTCCTGAATGTTAGATTTAATTTTGGTTTTCCGGTTGTTATGTCATGACCCAGTCTGCTGTGGAATAGAGAGCAGATAACTAGATGCTGAGTCTGTGGTTTGTGAAATTATGTCACATCACATCTGGCTTCAACCAGGGGCACCGTACGTCACCTAGATTTTGATTTTGAGCTGGAGGCCATTGCTTGATACAATTTTAGAAATGCTTCCTCAACTTTCTAGTAACTTCCACCCAGCCAGGTGGCATGTGACATGTGAGTGAGGTCTAGTCAATCAGATGTGGTGATAGTGTGTTCTTAAAAAGAACAAGTCTTCCTTTTTTCTTCTATATTTTCTTTCTTGTGGCTAAAATGGGGGTGTGAGGGCTGTAGCAAAGGTTGTTATTTTGACCATGAGATAATTTGAGAATGAGAGAACAAGCAAGGTAGAACATTAAGGAAAAGGAACCAGTCTTTGATTCTATGGAGCACTTACAATTTGTGATCTAGGTTTATGTTCATTGTTGTGTGTGTGTGTGTGTGTGTGTGTGTGTGTGTGTGTGTGAAATCCTCTTCCTGCCAAACCTAATCTTAATATAAGGAAAATTACTTTCTTGAGTTATGAAAGTTTCCCTAACATAAGCATATTTGAGAGGCTGATGACCATTCAGCAAGGCAAAGAATGGAAGTAAACATGATGCTACCTTGTCCACTGTCAAGTCCAAGGAGAACTTCAGGTCCAGATAGTGCACTTTCTGTCACACTATAATTTAGTAAGTCCCAGCATCTCCTTCCTCTGGTTTTTTAGAAACCCAAATTCATTTACTTCCCTGGGTTTGGGCCAGGGAGCTTGTATGTAAGCTCCTTATTAGACAACTGTCTGCCAGGCTGGTTTAGGAAGAATTGCCCAA
Source organism: Sorex fumeus (assembly GCF_029834395.1). Classification (NCBI taxonomy): domain Eukaryota; kingdom Metazoa; phylum Chordata; class Mammalia; order Eulipotyphla; family Soricidae; genus Sorex; species Sorex fumeus. Next base: position 19,042,302 of record NW_026606188.1, read on the forward strand.
TTGGCACAGGATATCTGTGGCTCTGGAAAATGACTAAACTATTCCAAACTGTTTTTAAAGTAAAACCGTTCTTAATATGCCAACAACTGTTTAAATTTTGTTCCATCTGGTTTGCTGTAAGACTATTTTTACTTTTTAACACATGATATTCTCAATGACTTAAGTTTTTCTGTGTAAATTGTTATATCCTATTTCTTCCAAATGATGGTTTTTAAATTATATATACTGTGGGAACCCACCTTTGACTCCACAACATTAATCACTCAGTATAACATTGATTCAATAATTTCGTTATTGGTAACCTAAATATTGCTGGTAGTTCCCTTCCATTTTTTTTTTACAATGATAAGGCTTGTTTATAAAAGTGCTTTGAAATAGCAAGGGGAAAGAGCTGCATCAAGGTAACGTGTTGTGTTGTTCTTCCCTTGGAAATATGCAGTGGCTTAAATTTAAACTTGGGGTATAAATTGTAAAAGATTATCCAGTTGTGTTTATATGGTGTTACATACATTTGTGCTTCCAATTGTGTGAATTGACCGAGATGAGAAAAGAGAGTCAAGTTGTAAAAGAATGGATCTGATTTGAGGGCTCTTATATACCTTAATACACAGAGATGGTGATGCATTCCATTCCTCTCTCTCCCACCCCCTTCTCTCTCCCTTCTGTTCTTCCTCCTTCCCCTCCCTCCCAGTTTTTCCCTTTCTGAGTTTTCTAAATCCTTTTGTCTTACTAGGTCCCTACTGTATCTTCCTTCTGCCCCACCCCCACAAATATTAAATCTCCTGATAGCTTGTCTTAGAGATTTCATGCTCAGTGCTGTTGGGGAGGTTATGTACAGGAACTTCAGACCAAAGACCAAGATGAATGCCTGGCTAGCAGCCATCATTGTATTTTTGTTTTGTCTTGTTTTTTGGGCTCACAACTGGTGATGCACAGGGGTTATTCCTGGTTCTGCACCAGGAATCACGCCTCACAGTGCCTGGGCATCAAACTGGAGGTGAGTCACATGCAAGACAAGTGCTCTACCTGCTGTACTATCTCTCAGTCCCCATCATTGTATTTTTGTCTCTTCCTTTGGTGACTTCAGTCCCAACTGTGATTAACTACAAATATATGAAAGATTCTCAACAAAGAACCACCAAGCTGAGCCCAGTCAATAAGATTGTGATAAAATTATATATGTACACCTGCTTTAAATCACTATGCTTTAGACTGACTCATGACAGTCACTGAGAACTGAAATGAGCATTTATTATGAGCCAGGATCTGTTCTAGAATCTAGAGAGTGAACAAAACAAAAATGTGTGCCTTCATCAGCCCACATACTATGGGAGAAAATAGGCAATATATCTATATCTATATCTATATCTAGTGATGCAAGCCAAGGAGAAAAAATAAGGAGAAAGAGGGAGAGGGAAGTCTGGGAGGGAATAAAGAACTTCTGCTTAACTTGGTCAAGAGAGTCCATTGAGATGATGTTGAGCTCCCAGAGCAAGAGCAGTGGGGAGTGGGATGTGAAGGTACCTGGGGGAATGTCCCAGGACAGCCCCACAGTATCAGCAAAGCCCTAAAGTGGAATATTGTGTGGAAAGGCCAAGGAGGGCAGAGACTGAGGCAGAGTGAGAGTGGTGTGGTGATGAGATCAAGGAGGATGGGAGAGATCAGGAAGGCCAGACAGGTCAGAGGAAGAACTTTGGTCTTTATTCTGGATGAGACAGGAGTTACTGCAAGACTTTGAGCTAAGGAGTGATGTCATTTGGCTTATTATTGACCAAAACCACTCTTGTTTCTCTGTTGAAAGTGGAGAAGGCAATGGCAAAAACAGGGGATTTGGAGGCCCTATTTATAGAGGCAGAGGAACTTCCCATCTGAAATTCATAGTGGTCAATCATTCAGTTTATTTTGGTTTCTCTTCTTTTTGTTTGGGGGTCATACCCAGTTGTGCTCAGTTGTGCTCAGTTGAGCCCAGTGGGATCACTCCTGGAGGGCTCAGAGGACCATCTGGGATGCTGGGGATTGAACCTGGGTCAGCAAAATTCCCCACATTCCTGACCCTGAGATGAATTTAATGGGAAGATCCAAGATGTTTTCCCTTGGAATTAAGTACTGCAGTATAATTTCTTATGGTAGAATAAGGTGTTTTTGTTTTAAAGTAAAAGGTAAAGGTAAAGGTAAAGGTAAAGGCCCTCCCGTTGATCGTCGATTTGCTTGAGTGGGCCCAGTAACGTCTCCATTGGAGACTTTGTTGTTACTGTGTCTGGCATATCGAATACTCTCGGTAGCTTGCTGGTCTCTCCGAGAGGGGCGGAGGAATCGAACTCGGGTTGGCCATGTTGGCCGCGTGTAAGGCGAACGCCCTACCGCTGTGCTATCACTCCAGCTTGTTTTAAAGTAAGGGCCAAAAATTTTTGAGTGCCTATTTGCTGTTAGCTCCTTGACACCTGTTTTTGTCATATAGACCTTAATAATCCTTCTAGAAAGATCTATTGTTATACTAAATCTTCACCTGATAACACCTACACCCAAAGAAATGAAATAATAACTTAGGAAAAGGGAGCTGGAATGCAAATGTCCATAATGGGACTCCAGGTTAGGGGAGGTGGATCCACAGATACACCCACAAAGACTAAAGTCTCAGCAGCTAAGATTGGTTTTAAACCTATCTATGAATTCATGGCCACACTGCTGGCACTTCAGCTCCAGTAACATTGGTCATTACATGGAACCTTTATTTTTCCAGGTCCTACTCAGAGGGTCTCTGATGGTCTAAGTGAGGGGAGTGTTTAGGAGCAGAAAATGTTGAGTAGTGGGAGAAAACAGTCCAGGGACAGGCAAAACAGGGCATATTAGTCAGCAGAGTGTTTAAGAATAATAATAAAGCCACTTGAGCCATCTGGTGTGTACCAACATGCACTGTGGTAATCCTAAGCAATGTCAGGGATAAAGCATCCTTTCTGCCTCCCACACCTCGGCGTGCCACTGGCTGGAGATCCATCTCCTAACCAGCTCACAGATAGTGAGCGATTTCCCAGAATCTGCAGTGTGTTAGTACAATAGGTGCTCAACAAGCATCTCATTGAAAAAACATAAACCAGAAGGACTGAGTTCACTGGAGATGGAGATATAGTAGAGCGGGTAAGGCACTTGCTTTGCATGGCTGGGTTCTATCCCTGGCATCCCATGTGGTCCCCCAAACCCACCAGGAATAATCCCTGAGCAAAGGATCAGGAGTGGGCACTGCCAGGTGTGACCCAAAACCAAAACTGAAACAAAACAAGACTATCCTCAGGCTTAATGTGCAGGAAGCCCAGATTAAAATTCCTGGCACCGCATGATCTCCTCAGCATCACTAGGAGAGCAACCCTCTCCCCTCAAGCATTGAGCAGGGGGCAATAACCCAGCACCACCAGGTATTGCCCCATTATCAAAAACAAAAACTGTCTCTGTCACTGTCACTGTCCCCCCGTTGTTCATCTATTTGCTCGAGTGGGCCCAGTAACATCTCCATTGTGACACTTGTTACTGTGTTTGGCATATCGAATACATCACGGGGAGCTTGCCAGGCTTTGCTGTGCGGGCGAGATACTCTCGGTAGCTTGCAGGGCTAAAAACAAAAACAAAATGAGAGAGAGAGAGAGAGAGAGAGAGAGAGAGAGAGAGAGAGAGAGAGAGAGAGAGAGAGAGAGAGAGAAAGAGAGAGGAGAGAGAGAGAGAGAGGAGAGAGAAAAGACAAAGGCTGTAGAGAGGGTGAGGTGCTTGTCTTGCATGTAGCCTACTTAGATTTGATCCCTGGCATCACCTGTGGTTCCCCCATAGCACCACCAGGAATGATCCCTGAACAGAGCTAAAACCACAACTGGGTGCAGCACCCCCAGAGGAAAAAGCATAAGTCTGAGTTCAGATGTGCCTGTGGCCATTTAGATCTGAACCTCTGAGCCTTTCCCCCACCCCCTAGACTTTCCTAGGTGCTCCCTACTGCAAAAAAAAAAAAACCCCAAAACTCAAAACTTTGGACAATATCCTCTGCTCCCTGACAGCAGAAAGAATGGCAGGCCTCGGCCTAGAGTTCCGCAGGGTCGAGAGAACTTTGCTCAAATGATAGAAACAGCTGCTTCCTTTTTCACTGTGTTGGCAGTGGTTAGCAAACGTTCCACGTTCCAGCAAGCGATTTTTATTTCTACATTTTACCTCCTTTTTTTTTAAACCAGAGAAAATCATCACCATGTAATTTAGAATATTCAAGGATCCTTAGGTCTCCTTAGGTTCAGGATCCTAAAGGAAGCTAAGTGCTTAGCAAACACCCCTCCTACGGCTTGCATGAACACCAACTATCACAGGCTCAGATTACCCAAACCGCTCCTAATTGGGACCAGCTGGCAGGAAGGCCTAGGCCCCAGCTCCCAGCCAGGAATCAGATTACACATTCCGTCCCTGCATAGAAGGTTTTCTCCATCCACTGAGGCTTAAGATGTGGGAGGCCAAAGCAAGACTGCTGGGAGCTAGAACTGAAATGAACCCAGCCCGGTCTGAACACAAAGGTTGCAGGGACCCGGACTTTGATTAGAGTTTGTGCCAAGTGTCCAAGTTGACTGGGTCCTGCATCAGCCAAAGCCATGCAGAGTTCATCTTTCCAGATTCAGACATCACTGATGTGTGTACAGCCCGCAGCTTTCCTTTTCCTGAGTCATTCCTCAACTCAGCCTGGATACCAAGACCTCTGTCCCGGACAGCAGACAGGTTTAAAATGAGAGAGGGCAGGATACCTGCGTTTGCTGAGCTCCTGCTTTTCTTGAGCTCTGCTTCTTCTGCTTTCAGGACAGGTTTTTCAGTACAGTGGCTCTGTGCCTCTAGTCTGAGCCAGAACCACAGCTCTGTGTTTGGAAAGCAACACTAGAGGCTGCTCGCTGGGTCTGGGCTCTGGGCCCCTAGCCCAGGAAAGGGAGTCAGGAGGGAGAAAGCCACTCTGAGTGGGTAGCTCTTGTTTCATGTCTAAATGGCAGCCTGGATGTTAGTCCTGGGGTGGCTGTTGTGCCACTGGCCTAGGCCCAAATGACTCTTTTTCAGTGTGTGACCTTGGCTGTCCTTCCTGGTGCAAATCCCCTTTGGTTGAGAGTCCCTTGGCTGAGCCAGATTCTCCGAGAGCTTCCTGTCGATTCTGTGAAGTACTTGACTGCTTGCCAATATTTTTTTCCCCCTGCTTAACAGAGTCAATTTCTAGTGTCAAAAACCAAGACCCCTGACTGGTATAGCATCTGTCACCCGCAAACTTAAGAAGCCAGCTTTAGTACTAAAGAGAGGGACAAGGAGCAGGGAGAAAGAAAAGGCAGAAGCAGAACGTAAGCAGGGAATTGGAGAGCAGGAAACTGAGGGATTGGCAGAGTGTGGGGAGAAGGCAGGAGGAGGAAGTGGGGTGTCGGAAGAGAACTGGCAGTGAGGTGGACCAGTCTAGAAAGGGTCATTCACTTTGTTAATGTTTGTAATGAAGGAAATTTTTGCCTTGGAGGAAATTGCTAAAGGGGGATCCCTAAGGTATTTCTACATTTCTATTTCTGGTAGACAATGTGGTTTAAATGGTTTTATGTGACTGCTTCAGGAATAACTATTTCTTGATTTAGATTTGTTTTTGCAGATAAATGAAGGTGTTAGCTATGACTTCATGCATTTATCAAACATGCTGCATGCTTGGGAACACAGGATATATGGGTTTGCATATGCAATACTATGAGATGATAAAAATATGCATGAGAAAAATGGGTCTTGGGCTCCTTATGTAGGTGGGGAAATTTTATTAACAAGCTTGTTTAATATCTCAGAGGGAAAACATCACTTACAGTGCCATATTAGTACATCATTCATCTTGTTGAGAGACAGAATGAAGAATATTTAACAATTAATAGAAATCATAGGAAAAATCATGATTAAGTGCCATCTGCTGGCTTTTGTGAGTTTTATTTTTGTACGGCTTTAAGTCTGTCCTCATGATTATCAGATGTAGAATGACTGTTTCATTGAGGGTGGCTGATTGTTCCATAGTTGGTCTATGTAGGCTATATTTTATAAGTGTATGTGTGTATGTATATGTAAATATATATATTTATATATAGTGTGTGTGTCCTTGTGAATGAAATGGTTTTGGAAGAACAAATTCACCTTACCAAAATCCATTTTCCTTTAAATTTTGATTTGATAGAGCACTCTGGGGTTTATTTTAAAATTCTGTTTTCTCAGATTGCAAAAGCTCTGTGTGCTTAGCATGTGCATAGAGAAGGAAGACAGAGCTTTGGTTCTTTGAAAGTGACTTCTCTTCAGTCCTCTCCTTGGGGAATATATCAGTCTCATGTCTCCAAACCTCTGTCTAACTTACGGCCACATCTCATTTGTATGGCATTGCAACTAGCAAGCCTCCAGTCGCACAGAAGTTAGTGGAAAGGAAAATAGGTTCTGTAGGAACATAATTGACCTCCTCCTCCATGTCTCTTTTGGAGCCCGGGTTGGAAGTGCTGAGCAGTAAATTGGTGTTGTTGTAGTAAATTACCATGACTTGCATTTGCACGGTGAGTCAGCAGGCATAGGTTATCTGCTCCTATCTAGGACAGAACCTTGGGCCTATTAGACTTTACATTCCAAGTCCACATTCCAAGTCCCGCCTGTGATTGGTGACACTGATTGTCAACAGTTGTTCAGCAATGATAGTAACCAATTACCAAATTCCTGAGATGTATCAGAAATTCTAGCACAGTGTTTAGAAAGGGTATACGTACAAGAAAATCCTATCTATGAAATTAGTGTTTGAATTTCAACAATGCATCATGTCTACTGAGTGTCCGGGGTTGTTTCAGTGTGATATTTCATGTGTAGACTCTTGGTGATACATCATACAGTGTAAACATGATCATTTGATCACTTGATATCCCGTTATTCATCGATTTGCTTGAGCAGGCACCAATAACATCTCCATTTGTCCCTGTCGTGTGCTAGTGTAGCCCAGTGGTGTCTGCTTGCTACAGGAACACGAAGAGCCTTAAACCATTTGTTCAGGATGTTGACGAAGAAGTCTGACAATCTCGTAGGTAGGCAGCCACGCATCCTTTTGATGTCATGTGGAATCCAGTTGGTAACAGCTCTAGTCTAGCTGTCGTCTTCAAATCTCATTATGTGTCCAACTCATCTGATTTTTGATGGCAAATGAGACAGCATCCCTGAGTCTCAATCATCAGTGGAGTTTGGAACTCCAGATTCTTTCTCTCACTTGAGTGAATGGTGATACTCTTAAGCATAGCTCTTTCAATTCCTTTTTGGGAGACCCGAATAGCATTTTCATCCTGTTTCCGTAGTGCCCAGGTCTCTGAGGCATATGTTAGTGCAGGGAGGATGGTGGAGTCGAAGAGATGTGCCCAGAGCCAGAGTTTCTTTGTCCTCTTAGCTATTTCTTTGACGCTCTTGAAGGCATTCCACGCTGCTGTCTTCCTCCTGCATAGCTCAGGTGCCAAGTCGTTCGTCATGTTAAGTTCTTGACCTAGGTACACATAACTGCTGCATTCGAAGGTGTTCATCCCTTTGAGAGCAAATGGAATGTCAGGAACAAATCCGTTTTTCATAAACATTGTCTTTGTGAGATTCAGCTGCAGTCCAATATTTCCACAGTCACGGTCGGAGTCAGCCAGCATTTGTGCCACTTAGCTAATGTTTGGTGTTATTAGAATGATGTCATCAGTGAAGCAGAGGTGGTGTAGTTGCCAACCATCTATCTTCACTCCCATTCCTTCCCATTCCAGTTGTCGCATGACGTTCTCGAGGGTGGCACTGAACAGTTTCAGTGAAATGGTATCGCCCTGATGAGTCCCTCTTTTTACGTCGACATCACTTCCTTGTAGAATGGTGAGATCCTGGTGGTGAATACATAATACAGCTCACAGAGGATCCTGAGGTACTGAGTTTGAATGCCCTGATTGGCTAGGGCGTTGATGACCTCTTCAGTCTCAACAGAATCAAAGACCTTCTTTAAATCAATGAACATTAGACAGAGTGGCATCTTGAGCTCCTGAGAAACCTCAATGAGCTTGGTCACTGTGTGGATATGGTCAGTCGTGCTAAATCCTTTTTGGAACCTGGCTTGCTTGCATGGTTGTCCGTCATCTAGTGTTCTGCCAATCCTGGGATGGCAGAACAGAGGAATCAAACCCGGGAGGATGACTCGAGTGAACAGCTTGTAGACGACAGACAACAGGCAGTTTGGGCAATAGTTGCCAATGTCTTGGATGCCTCCCTTCTTATACAGTAGAACGGCTCTACTGGTTTTTCATTGAGATGGAATCTTGCATTCAGTCAGGTAGCGTGTGAAGAGCCGAGCCAGTGTATTGACGAGTACTGACAGTAGGTTTTTCAGGTGTTTGGGTCTGACCTTTTCTGGGCCGGGTGCTGTTCACTTCTTTACCAATGAAATGGTATGTCATATTTCAAAAGGGAGAACGTTGGGAACAACATATCCATCCTGCAGAATTTGGTATGTGGGCAATTAGATGTGGCTATCAAGAGATCCACGTAGAAGTCATGGATAGTCTTCTCCATTGCCCTTCTGGAAGATGTGATAGATCCATGAGGATGTTGGAGGGCAGTCATCTTGGTCTTAACGTTGGCAAAGGACAGGCGGGTGTTGTGAATGCTTTTCCTGGCTTCTGCTGCATCTGCCAGCACTGCTGCTCTTCTCTCTTTGAGTCTTCCTTTATTGCTTCTCTGCACTGCTTTGCGAGCTCAGACTTTAGCTTGTGGTTGCCTGAAGCTCACACCAAGCCACGTTGGCGAATGAGCTTGAGAGTTCTCGAAGAGAGGCATCTTTTTTTGGCTTTTTCTCTCTCGGCGTTCCTTGCACAATCATGGAGGTGCTGAACCAGTCGATTGTATTCCTCATCAATGTTGTCAACGATGGCATCTTCCCATGTTGCCGCAATAGTGCCACAGAGCTCCCAGATGGTGGTTGTTCTGGGAGTTCTCTCCTTAAACTTTGCAGCCCTTTCTCCCTGCTCCATGAAGTAGAATTTTCCACAAAGGAGATGGAAGTCTGATCCCGTTTGGAATTTTGGGACAACAGTGACATTGGTTAGAAAAAAAACATCATTGAATATGATGTGAAACTGTCCACTGGGAGATTCCCATGTCCAACGTTTAGATTCAGCCTTCTGGAACTGTGAGTTACCATGGATGGTTTTGGTTGATGTGATGAATTCAGACAATCTCTCAAACTGTTTGTTCCATTCTAGGCCATGGGTCCTGATGTGGAGTTCTTTGGGAGATCTTCTAGGTCCTATCTTGGCATAAAATCACCAACAATGATCTTGTAGAAGGTGTGGTCTTCTTTATAAAACTACTCTAGCTCCATGTAGAATTTATTAATTTCTTCTTCATCGTAGTTGGATGGTGATGCATAGACAACGACGATAGAAACTGCCGGCAGTGAGCCACATCTATTCAAGTGTAAGCATCCGATTTGGGATGTTAGGCATTGGAATGAATCAATGCTCATGGCCAAGTTCGTGTTGACTAGGACACTGACACCACCGACAGTGTAAGCATAAAAAAGATAAAATAAACCTGTCACAAGACTTGAAATCAGAATCAAAATGTCACCATACTGACGTATTGTAGCTGATTCTTTGTGTGTGTTTATTCTAATTCTCACACATTTTTTCTTCTTTTGCAAGTGGACGAGGGGGTGTCCAGGTTGGATAGGTCAGTGATGCAGAGCTGCTGCAAAGCACCAGTGCCACTGAGGGGACAAGCCCGGGTCCCTGTACAGGCCTGCACTCCTAACCACTGAGATACTTCCCTGCTCCTACTTTTGTTTTGTTTTGTTTTGTTTTGTTTCTCTTTGGGTCACACCTGGTGATGCTCAGGGGTTACTCCTGGTTCTGCTCTCAGAAATTACTCCTGGCAGTGCTTGGGGGACCATATGGGATGCTGGGAATCAAACCCGGGCTGGCCACATGCAAGGCAAATGCTCTGCCAGTTGTGCTATTACTATAGCCCCCTTGTTCCCACTTTTTATACTCTTATGAAGGGACTGGAGCGATAGCACAGTGGGTAGAGCATTTGCCTTGCACGCGGCTGACCTGGGTTTGATTCCTCTGTCTCTCTCAGAGAGCCCGGCAAGCTACCAAGAGTATCCCACCTGCACGACAGAGCCTGGCAAGCTCCCCCTGGCGTATTTGATATGCCAAAAACAGTAACTAGAAGTCTCACAATGGAGACGTTACCAGTGCTCGCTCGAGCAAATTGATGAACAATGGGATAGCAGTGCTACAGTGCATGAAGGGGTGTTATTCTCCCACTTTCCAGATCAGCAAAATGGAGCCTCTGAAAGAGGTGCTAACTTCTCCACCACATTGGGCTGGTGAATAGGATGGAGAGTATGTGATGGGACTAGATGGGAGCAGTGATATCTGACTCTCTTTTCCTCCCCCAGGTCAGGGCCTGGCTCCTCAAGACACCTCGGCCACTAGTTCTCCCCAGGTTTCTCTTGGTGTGCATCTTCTGGGCTATGGGGAGAGGAGGCACCGGGGAGACTGCCCTGGCACTCTAGTTGCTTCCTGCACCACCAGTGCACAGCCTCCCCTTCCTGTCCTTCTGCTGAGAGGAGACAGCAGGCAGAATGGCGGAGGGGGATGACACCCCTCATTTGTTGGTCAAGCACCTCGCTTTCTCTGCATGCCATATGGGACAGTTCTGGCGCCATCCTGCTGATGCTCTTGGCACCCTGATGCCATCCTGTTTTCTGAGACCATTCTGCATTGCGACTGGGTGACAGGAGCACATGAGGTGCATCCTGGCAGGCAGCGGACTGCACATGCCAGCTCCTTCATGTCCTTCCCCCCGCCCAGCACTGAGCCAAGCTACACACTCCGGAGTGGTGAGCACCACTGAGAGCACCCTTCACCCCACACACACCCAAAATAACAGGCCCAACTGTCCGTATTCGTTCCTTTCCTCCCCAGCCTGTGTCCCTGTGCTCAATTCCCAGGCAGAGGGCCCGTCTCTGGAAAATCCAGGCTGGGATTGGGGTCTGCTACTGCGCCTGGCAGACCCTCTGCACCTGGATCCATCCAGCACTGCTAAGCCTCTTCATGCACAGCTGTCCAGAGCACCGGAGCTGCAGGGCCCCTGGATGTAGAGGGCTCCAGCCAAACCCTGCAGCTCTACCTCACTGTTCAAGCTCAGACTCAGCAGATTTAACCAAGGGCTATGGGGAGAGGAGGCACCGTCCCTCTACACAAAACCATTTCCTTCTGTGCTACTTTATGTTCTGGGATCCCCTAGCCACCCCCTGAATGATCCCGAGGACAAGGTGCACAAAGCTCCCATTCCCCCAAGGTGGGTTATTGCATGAGAGACATACACCTTTTGCTGGCTCAAGTCAGTGATATTTGGATATTAATTTGTTATCAGGAAAAACTGATTCTAAATGTATTGGATGCAGACATTCTTTCCAAACTATGAGTAATCCAGACCTGGCTTTGTTGTGTGGCTGTAACACCTGCTCACAGCCTGCCTGCACTTTGGCCTCTCACATACTATGCCGTTGCACGTTAGTCATCAGGGACTGTTGGCGCTGACTTTATGGGTCTGAGTGGGAGGACTTAGAGGTGACTCAGCTAGTTTTATATCTTAGGTTAGGGAAATTGGAAATTGCACCTGGGATCTGGCCTGGGGTATACTGTCAAGATAAGGTTTTGCTTTGATTCCTTTTCTTTTCCTTATATATTTTTTGGGGGTAGATGGGGTGTGAGGTTAGGTCACACTTGGCAGTTCTAGATCCAGAAGAGGGACTGTGTGGCAGAAACTGGAGTATTTGACATCCACACACTGGGCATGAAGATAGATAATCACTCCAGAAGACCTAGACTTCTCCTTAGTGGTGTTTGCCTCTGTTACACGTGTAAGGCCCTATCCCTGGCATCAAAAAAGAGAAGTGTGTGTATGGGGTGGGGGCGGGGCTAGGGGTACATACTCTGCATATAGGAACCCCAGGTTCAAACTCTAGCACTGCATGTTACCCTGAGCAACACTGGGAGAGAACCCTGTGTTCTGAGCCAGGAGTAGTCCCCAATCACCACTGTGTGTTACCTCTCATTCATTGTCTGTAGTGATGAATAGGGGCCACACCAGCCAGAGAGACAGTACGGGGGTTTCGGTGCTTGCTTTTTGTGCCATGCACCCTGATTTGAACCCTGGAGCTACATGATTCCCCAAGCATCACTAAGTAACCTCTGAGCACAGAGCCAGGAATTGCCCCCAAGCAACACCAATATGGCCCAAATCCACAACCCCTCCCAGCCCATAGAGGAATAGGGCTCATACCTGGCAGTGTTTAGGGGATGGGGGACAGTGCATGGTGAGCTGGCTCAGTGGTCACTGAGACCTCAGATGGCACCCTGGGGAACACCAAAGCTACAGGCAGCAGTGCTTGGTGGGTTCCATGCAGTGCTAAGATAGCACTTTACACCATACCTAAGCTCTTCTTCCTGGACAAGGACACCCTTTTGTGACTTTTTGTGACTGCTGAGCCGTGCAGCCTGGAGCTCCCTCACAGACTCCAAGGGCCAGTGTAGGGGAACATTAGCTCATTTGAGGTTTCTGCAGATGCCCAGGCAGAGATTTTTGCCAGGGAATCGGAGAATGGATTTGGAGACCAGGGGAGAGACTGGAGTGGTAATTAGCTCTGGGATTCTCTTCCCAGCATGGTAAATGAGGACATGGCCAGGTGAGGGAGGGAAAGAGCACCCCACCCGTTTCCCCCGCTCGGCCTATCCTGGCACTCATTCCCCCTCTCTTCTTTACTGTGGCTGTGACTCTCAGCAAATTAAACTGTGACCTTAGAGTGTGCTCCTCAGCCTGAAAATAACACTGATCTCACAGACACACAATAAGCAGTTCGAATGCTTGCTGGAGTGTCTAGAACAGAATAATGAATCAATAAGAAAAACTGTTATTGGTGTTCAGGAACTATTCCCACACCATGGGTGTGCCCCACCCCCTCATATTATTGGGCTTAAGTAAATACATGAAGCCTTCTCAGTGATGGGCCAGCAGGAAAAGGTAAAGGGCTCTGGGGCCTCCATTTCATCTGTTGGAAAAATAGTATGTAAATGAACATCAAGAGCAGCCTGTGGGACCGAGAGCCAGTAGAGAGGGTAGGGTGCTTGTTTTACGTATTCACCCTGTTCTGTTCCTTGAACTGCCAGGAGGGACTCCTGAGCACCATTGGATGTGGCTCCCCTCACCCCAAATCTCTATTATTGAGAAAGTAGATGACTCAAAGTTAGGGGATCGTGTGCACAGGGTTAAGAGAGCAGGTAGGGCTCGAGCCTGGAGAAGAACCACAGGCTGGGCCGGTAGAGAAATGAGGCTGCAAACGGATGAGAACTAGAGGACAAAGAATCAAAAGACAGATGCAAAGGCAGAAGCTATTTTGTTTGGGTTGGGTTTGGGATCACATTTGGTGGTACTCACAGGTTACCCCTAGCTCATGCTCAGGCATTTTTAGGGGCTTTGAGGACCCTTTGTGGTGCCAGGGAACCAACCCGGGTGGGGTTGGCTGTGTGCAAGGCAAGCTTCCTACCTGCTATACTATAACTCTGGCCCCAAAAGCCCTTCTCAAGAAGGAGATGCTTTCCACTGATAATGAGAAATAAATGTACAAGAAGGCATTTCTGTGCTGGGAGACCCCAGCCATTACTTGCAGGTATAGGTGAAGGTGAGAATGTTTATAATATGCAGGGTGGATGAGGCGTTGGAAGAAGTGGCTCCCAGACACCACAGGACGAACATTCATGTGTGTTCTTTTTCCATCAATTATTTGTGTATGTATGATTTTAGGATTTTTCCCCCAAGTGATACCCCACCAGCGAGTCTCAGAAAACTGTGTCAGTGGTTCAATACAAGGACCATACAAGGACCCAGGATACAGCTACTTAGACTCTGCAATTCATAGGGTTACCTGGGCTCAGGTAAGGGGTTACCTGGGAGTTATCTCAGTCTCTGGGCTCCAATGGCCACATCAGCAGTCCTTGGGACCTCCAAGGCTGCAAGTATTTGGGGGACCATGTGTTACTGAAGATCAGATGGGGCTGGCTGCATGTAAGCAAGTGTCTTAACCTGTACTCTCTCCCTAGGCCCTCATGTGAATTTTTTAGAGCAGTTTGTTAACATATTTGCAATTTCCCATACCCTCACATTGCACATCTAAGAGTTTATAATAAACTCACAAGTGTACGAAGATGTATCCTTAATTATGTTGATTGTGACTTTGTTAATCACAGCAAAAGAAAACTAGAAATAAGCTAAAAATCCATCATAAAGGTTAAATAAAATATGAATCCTTAACATTTCTGCTGGGATGGTTGAAAGAAAGTTGGAGTTGGTATGGAGATGGGAATAAGCATGACTAGAATTCCTTGAAGAGACAAAGACATAGAGTTTGTATTGGCAGGATGCAATGATTAGGAGCCAAGGAAGAGAATGTCAAATGTAAGTAGTGATTCTATGAAGGATAAACATATTGAACATAATTTTGAGGTACTTAAAAGAGAGTTTCTAGAGCCAGACAGGTAGCTCAATGAACTGGAGTGACTGCATCACATGCCGAGAGCTGTATTTGGTTCCTGGCACCAAATGGTTCTCTGAGCACTTACAGGAGTCACCCCCAAGAACCAAGCCAAGACTAATCCCTGAAGTCCATTTGGGTGTGCCCCAAAAACAGAGGAGAGAGATTCTAATGCTAGACATTGAAACACTTATCCCTAATCCCATCCATTTTGAATAAAGGTAAAGGTAAAGGCCCTCCTGTTGTTCGTCGATTTGCTTGAGCGGGCCCAGTAACGTCTCCACTGGAGACTTTGTTGTTGCTGTGTTTGGCATATCGAATACATCACGGGGAGCTTGCCAGGCTCTGCCGTGCGGGCGAGATACTCTCGGTAGCTTGCCGGGCTCTCCGAGAGGGGCGGAGGAATCGAACTCGGGTCAGCCATGTTGGCTGCGTGCAAGGCAAACGCCCTACCGCTGTGCTATCGCTCCATTTTGAATAATTCTTTAAAAATTAGAAGGTGAGGTCCCAGAGCCAACTCAGTGGCTTTGCAAGCATGAGGCCGTAAATTCAATCTCTAATGCTTCCCACCTGTGCAGAATGCAGTCCTGGCATCTCTGCCACACAGAGAGCTCTCTCCAGCACACAGCCATGTGCATGCAGGCATCAGAGGGAAAGGTCCATGAGCAGCACAGGCAGAAGTGCGCCCCCAATGACCACTGCACTCAGACTGTGTCATTAAAGGAGGCATGTGTGCAAGCACTGCAGCTAAAGTGTGCAACTGCCAGTGAATGCCACAGCCAAGAACAGGCAACCCCAGTCAGTGCAACAACCACAACAGCAATAAAGGGAAGGAAGTGTGGAAGAAAAGATTTGGTGGAATTGGATTAGTTATAAATGCTGGTCTTTGTAACTATCTCATGGTGATTCAAGAAAAAAGAAAAAAGAAAAAAATGCTGGTCAATGGGCTGAGTTGTGTCAAGCGTGGGACCAAAAGAGTCATCTCTGGGGATGAGGTGGATGGCTAGCATTTGAGGCACAAATATGCAGACATAGATCTTTCTAGAAGTGATGTAAAAAAATCTGTGATCCAGCTGTCATCTGGGAAGACCTTTAGTAGGGATGGACTTTTGGGCTTATAGCCTCCCAAATCATTAATGTGTTTACTTTAAAAGCTATCTGGGGGCTGGAGAGATAGTTATGGAGGTTAAGTCTTGGCATGTGGCAGATCTATTTGGAGAGACTCATCGGCAAAGAGCTGTGAATAGTGGAGCAAAAGTGATAGTACAGTGAATAGGGCCAACGCAGGTTCAGTTCTGGGCATCCCATGTGGTCCTCTGAGCCCGCCAGGAGTAATTACTGAATGCAGAGCCAGGAATAAGCCCTGAGCAACTCTGAGTTGACTCATTCCACCACATCCCCCAAAAGAAAAGAGCCCCTGAGAACTGCCACATTTGGCCTCCAAATAAAATAAAACACTATTTTAAAAATTATATCACTTAGACATAATCAAAAACTTCTAACCAGCTGAATGTGGAGATTCAGCTTTGTCCCTGAATCTTATTTGGATGACTGAGAAAACTACGATGATTATTACAGACAAAAAGAGGTGAAATGATTGTGTTTATAAATAGTTTGGCTATCACATATTCCTACAATTACATACTCCACACATTAGAGAGGAAGTGCTATTTTCATCTCCCATAGTCACAGATGGTTATTACTATTTGAAATATTTACACATTTGCCCAGAGTGAAGATACACATAGAAGCTTTCTTTGGTGAAATTTTGTGGGAACCAGAGCTCAGTGTGTTCTGAGCCACTCCCTGGTCTGGAAGCACCCAACGTTATTTGGTCCAGGCAGGGTATATTTCTCTTGTATCCCAAGTCCTGGAGCACCTACTGAAGCTAAACAAAAGAGCAATGTCCCAATGTCTCACCTGCACCATCCCTGAGGGGGTCCCACCTGCAATTTTTAGGACATTGAAGACTGCCCTTTAAGACAATTCTGAAGTTTTGCCTTTCCACCCAGGCCTTGAGGAGCTCTGGGGCTTTCACAAGCTCCCACAGTGCCTGCAGGAATCTGAGACTGCATGGTTCTCTTCTTTCTTGTGCTCTTGTGGTACTCCTGGCTTTGCATTCAGGAATCACTCTTGGTAAGCCTGGGGGACCATAATGAGATGCCAAGAATTGAATCCAGGTCAGCTGCATGGAGGGCAAGTGCCCTCCCCACTGTATCACCTCCCCAGCCCTGCACAGTTCTCTTCTCAAAGCAGAGATTGTTCAGAATACCCGCAGGCAGACAGAGCAGAATGGGAAAAGCTCACAGCTCTGGGGAGAAGCGTCCTGGCCAGATCCAAGGCCTGCAAATTTTCACAACTGTGCCAGCAGACTCAGGGAGTTGAGGCTCCTGTGTTCCAGTCCCCCTGCCTAGGGCTATACCCACCCCCACAATGAATTCACTTATGTCTGCCTCTCTGCTGCCACTGAATGGAAACACAGACCTTGACAGGAGACTTTCATTTACTCTGCAGAGGCTGCTCCTAGTTGAGGGAGCTCAGATGGATCACTAGTTTTTATTTCCTTCCTCTCTTTTGGGGGCTCATGGGACTATGAATCTCAGGAGGCTCCAGGCAATTCTCAGTCAACAAGGTTACCAATTCAAAGCAAGACCAGTGAGATGCGAAGTTGTTTGGTCCTATAGTGCCTGAATACCTCCAGAGTCACATCTGGTGACAGTCAGGGTGGTACTGGTGATACTTGTGGGACCATGTTGTGTTGGGAACCAAACTCAGGTCAGGCAATGCTAGGCACGTGCCCTAACTGTTACACTAACTCGGGCCACCAGATTTTATTGTAGGTTTTATTATAACAGCTTTCAAACATTCAGTAAAGTTGGGAAAAAATGTGGGCAGTGAATAGCAGGCATATTGTGATTCCAGATTTCACTCATGTATGGCACCTAAAAAAACAAAACAAATGAATTGGGGCTGGAGTGATAGTACAGATGGGAAGGGTATTTGCCTTGCACGAAGCTGACCCGGGTTTGATACCCAGCATCCTATATGGTCCCCTGAGCACTGCCAGGAGTTATTCCTGAGTGTAGAGCCAGGAGTAACCAGGAGAATTACTGGGTGTGACCAAAAAAGCCATAAAAAAAAGGAAAACAAAACAAATGAATAAATGAAATCAAACAGAATGAGTTTAGGCTATAAGATCAATGGGTGGTTAACCAGACTGGAAGGTGAGTTGGTAAATCAGTATAAAGTTGGATTGTATGACGAACGGTAGAATTGGGCTGGAAGAATGGGGTATGGTGCCTCCAGTATGTCAATCTGTACCTGTGAGGCGAGTGCATCAGCAGCCTGAGGATGCCTTCAGACTTCTAAATACCCCCCAATTGCTGCTGTGCCTTTGGTCAGACCCCAACAACTCGGGGCCAAGTTTACCAAGAAATTAAATGGCCAAAAGTTAAGTGTGTGGGAGACACACCCACAAACCACCTCTGGCACAGCTATATAACTGGAGGCAAGGCCTCTCTGGTTCCTGATCAAACTGCTCAATGGCCATGATCCCAGAGACTCAGAAACAAATCTAGGAACCCAGTGGCTTTTGGCAGAAATTTGTCCGGTCCCTGCAGTAGGTTACCAGTGCTGGACCACCCCAGGGGGGAAAGGGTGCTGTCCTTGCACCTGCTCCCCCTTGGTGGCTTGTTGGCTGCCATCCTCCAGAGGCCATTGGACAGTCAGGATTGGGCCCGCAGTGACAAGACACTAGGGGTCTTATGGGATGGGGATGGAGCTGACCCTTTCCTCCCCGCCCCAACAAGACCCCGAGTCACCACCCATAGACAGTCTCTCTGGCTCCTGATCAAGCTGCTTAACGGCTATGATCCAAGAGACTCAGAAACAAATCTCAAAACCCAGCGGCTTTTGGCAGAAATGCATCTGGTACCCACAGTTGATTACCGGCCCCGGGCCACCCCAGCTGGAAATAGGTTTTGTACCTTGGCCTGTTTCCCCTGGTGGCTTGGTGGCCACCATCCTCCAGAGGCCATTGGACAATCAGGTTTGGGCCCACAGTGATGAAACACACAGGACCTCATGGGATGGGGCTGGAACTGGCACTTTCCTCCCCGCCCCAACGAGATCCCAAGTCGCCACTCATGAACCGCTTCTCTGGCTCCTGATCAAGCTGCTTAACGGCCATGATCCCAGAGACTCAGGAACAAATCTTAGAACTCAGCAGGTTTTGTCAAAAATTCCTCCAGATTTGATTGTTAAAATTTCGGAATCCCAAAATTGTGCGGCCAATACTGTGGCTGCGTGACATCATATGTTATTTATAATCAGTAATAGAAAACAAATTGTCTACGGTTGCCTTTTTGGCAGATCTGAGTGTTGGGGTAAAATCCCAAATATAATAGTGGGTCTGGTGTCAAAATATTGAATGTAATCAAAGTAGAGAGAGAATAATGTGTAAATTATCTGCCCCACAGTTTGGGGGAGGGTGTGGAATGGAGGGTATTCTGGGGGTTTTGGTGGTAGAAAATGGGCACTGGTAAAGGGATGGGTGTTTCATCATTGTATGGCAGAGACCTAAACCTGAAAGCTTTGTAACTGCTCTCACGGTGATTCAATAAATAAGTTTAAAAAAGGGGGAAAAAAGTAATGTGGAGTTCATACCCAATTCTATCAGCCTAATCAATGACTGAATAAATAACAATACTCCTACATTAAAATAAAGAAAAAAGAATTGAACTGGAAGAGGTGAACTTTATATATTATAGGCAGTCTTTGATAATGACACAACTGAGAATGTCCTATAATAATACAATGATACTTCCAAAGACTCCGAAATAAATAAAAATAAAATCAACATTCTATTGTCTTGCCACATGTCTAAGGCTCCTGTTCTCAGTATTTCTGGTGCCCAGCAAGCACATGCGGATCCTGCAATGTCCACAATACTCTCCTTTTATTTTGAGCTCTCATGAAAGTTAGAGATTTAAGCACAGAACACGGTAAATAGTTCTATTCAAAGAAATTAAAGCATTTAATACCTGCGTTGTGCCAGGTCCTCAGCAAAACACAGGCTCTTTACACTTGTGGTACTATTTAATTTTTAACAAGTGAAATATTATTACTGTTTCTAAATTATGACTAGGAGAGTTGAGGCAGAAGAGTGGAAGGACTTCTGAAGTTATTCACTGTAGAAAAGGTGATTCCAAACAAAATAGCTTAGCTTACAATCTAAAACAAAACAAACGAAACATCAAGTCACATGTGAGAATATTTGTATTGAGCTCATTTGCTGGCAGATTACAATGCTCTACTTGAATATGTGTTTTAGGTTAGATGTTGTAAGTAATCATTTATTTTAGGTTTTTTGTTTTGGGGTCACATCCAGCAGTGCTCAGGGCTTACTCCTGGCAATGAGAAGGGGACCACATGACATACCAGTGATCAAACCTAGATTGGTTGTGTGCAAAGTAAGTGCCCTATCCACTGTAGTATATCTCCGGCCCTCTGTAAGTAATTGCTTAGATGCTGCCATTTTGACATGGCTATTTGTAGGATAACACTGTTTTGTCCTTCCTCAGGTAGTTTAGGTTTATCAGGTCACACCCATCCCAGGATACTGAACTTGTATTGTAAGCAATGTCCTTTCTTTATGGACACAGAAAGAAAGTTAATATTATGCTTTGTAACTTGGGAGTTGATTGACTCCAAATAATATTTACTCCTGGGCATCTGCTTTCTTGACTCAGTTGCCCTTTGTTCCTAGCACTCCAAAATCAGGATCCTGACGAGGGACTGAATGGACCCAGGGCAATCTGTGAGCTACCCTGGCATCGAAATGGGCCAGGTCAAAGCACCACGATACTCAATTATAAGTTGAGGGCATGATCATGGACAAATGCTGTCATGATCCAAAAGTAAGTAACGACAAGACTAGGACCCTGCTGGGGCTAGGAAGACTAACCTGGCCTGAGGACTGTGGAATGTATAATGAGATGTTTATATCTCTTACTGTGCTCACACAGAATGACATTGCTAGAAATATTAGAAGTAGGTTTACTACAACTATTTAAGTAGATTACTAGCTGAGGAAAGAACACACCCTTGTTAGGATCCCACCCTTGAGTGTGTCTCCAGTAATCTGGAGTAATCTCTTTAGATGAGATTTTATCCTTGAGTTAATCTCCTGGAGGAGTGGTTTTTACCTCTTTTTGTTGATTTGTCGATGTTCAACTCACCTTTGTGATTGCTATATAAACTAAGACTGTAAACTTGGAAGAGCAGAGTCAGAAGTGAGAGGGCTTGGGCTCCAGAGACCAGAGTCAGAGTCAGAAGGAGAAAGGGTTCCAGATTGGGGTCTAGGAGAGAAGGAGGCAGAGGAGAGACAGGAGTGAAGAGGATTAGAATAAACTACAATTGACATCAAGCAGCCTAGCTCTCGTTTGTGCCTTCGTCTGCCCTTGGCCAACAGCTGTCCTGATCCAGGCCGCACACAGCAACTCAAGAGCACCGAACGCAGGTGGTGATACAGAGCCGTCCAGTGAGCCCGCAAACACACAACCTTCCGTGTGCAAAAGATTTTATAGCTATTGAATATCTATATTAAATAGATATTCATAACTATGCTGAAACCACTCTCCACACACATGAAGGTACCGGCAGAGGAACAAAGGCATGCGGGTCCCGGGGCTGAGATCTCCAAGCCTGCTCGGATGGGGGCTGAGAATCCTCCACCCAGATCCTCCATCTTCAAGTAGGCAGGGGTCACACCCACCAATTGACCCCCCAGCACCGTGTAATCCCATCAGTGGCCAAGACCCAGAGACTATAAAACCCAGCTCCTGGAAGCGCGTGGCCGCATTTGCGGCCGCGAGACGTCTTATCTCATTCTTACTTTGGACAATCTGGCACTCTACCGAATGTAACCTACCCACACGGCAGTCTGGCAAACTCCCCATGGCATACCCAATATGCCAAATACCAGTAACAATGATGGGTGTCATTCTAACCCTGAAAGGGGCTCGAATGTGGCACTTTATAAAATCTCAGGGCTAGGACGAATGAGACATTACTGGTGCCTGCTCGAGGAAATTGGCGAATAACAGGATGATCATGATCGTGATCTATATACCTAAAGAGGTTCCTTTTCATCTTTTAGTTTCTGTAGTTATTAATTATTCTTAGCTGTCTTAACTGTGCCAATCCATTTTTTTTCTTTCTCCAGAGAATCAATAGTATCTCGTTTGTTTTCCAATGTTGCTTGATGAAAATTCATGGTTACCATGACTTAGTGTAAATAATAGAGCATTCTGGACAATACCAGACATACTACGCAGTTTCGTACTCATTTTACTAGCTTAAAACAAAGTCATAAAACTTTCAGTTATACACAGCTGTTTTGGATCCTCTGCTCCACACACTACATAACAATCCAGCACACCAGAGACAATGGCAAGCCTTCAAATGAGTCACAAATAAGACATCTTAACTGGTATCAGTTAATATGATGTAAGCACTGCATTTTTTTGATATGAACATTGATGTGATTCTTTTTTTTTTGTAATTTTTATTAGTGAAACACCATGAGGTACAGTTGTAGACTTACAAATTCTTGTGCTTGGATTTTAATTATACAAAGATCAAATACCCATCCCTCCACCAGTGCCCATCTTCCACCACCACGGGTCCCAGTATCCCTCCCACCCCCCCCCCCCCATCCTCCCCATCCCACCCTGCCTCTGTGGCAGGGCTTTCCCATTTGTTCTCTCTCTCCTTTTGGATGTTGTGGTTTGCAAAAGAGGCATTGAGTGGCAATAATGTTTGGTCTATAGTCTACTTTCAGCATTCTTATCCCATCCTGGGAGGATCCTCCCAACACCCTTTATTTGGTTCTCCCTTCTCAATCTGAGCTGCCTTTTCCACTAGCATGTGTGGCTGGTCTCCAAGCCATGGAGCAAACTTCCTGGTACTAAACTTAGCCACTCTAGGGTGTTAGTCTTCTATTTTGTTACTTTATGTTCCCCAGATGAATACAATCTTTCTATGTCTATCCCTCTCTTTCTGATTCATTTTGCTTAACATGACACCTTCCATGTAGTACCACTTGAATGTAAATTTCATGACTTCATCTTTTCTAACAGCTACATAGTACTCCATTGTGTAGATGTACCAAAGTTTCTTTAACTAGTCATCTGTTCTTGGGCACTCAGGTTTTTTTCCAGATTCTGGCTATTGTAAAGAGTGCTGCAATGAACAAACAAGTGTAGATGTCACTTCGACTGTACTTTTTTGCCTCTCTGGGATATATTCCCAGTAATGGTATTGCTGGGTCAAATGGGAGCTCAATTTCTAATTTTTTGAGAATTGTCCATACTGTCCTCCAAAAGGGCTGAACCATTCGGCATTCCCACCAGCAGTGAAGGAGAGTCTCTTTTTCGCCACATCCGCACCAGCACTGGTTGCTTTTGTTCTTTTGGATGTGGGCCAATCTCTGTGGTGTGAAATGATATCTCATTGTGGTTTTGATCTGCATCTCCATGATGATTAATGATGTAGAGCATTTTCTCATGTGCCTTCTAGCCATTTGGATTTCTTCTTTCAGAAAGTTTCTGTTCATTTCATCGCCCCATTTTTTGATGGGATTGGATGATTTCTTCTTGTGGAGTTCAACCAGTACTTGGTATATCATTGATATCAACCCCTTGTAGGATGTGTATTTGGTGAATATCCTTTCCCATTCTGTAGACTGTTTTCATATTTTGGTCACTGTTTCTTTTCAGGTGCAGAAGCTTCTTAGCTTAAGATAGTCCCATTTATCTATCTCTGTTTTCACTTGCTTGGCCAGTGGCGTGACATCTTTGAAGATACCATTAGCTTCAATATCATGGAGGGTTTTGCCAACTTTGTCTTCAATGTACCTTATGGTGTCTGGTCTGATGTTGAGGTCTTTAATCCATTTTGATCTTACTTTTGTACATGGCGTTAGGCAGAGTTCCAAGCCCACTTTTTTGCATGTAGCTGCCCAGTTTTGCCAGCACAATTTGTTAAAGAGGCTTTCCTTTCTCCACTTCACTTTTCTTGCCCCCATATTGAAGATTAGATGATCATATGCTTGGGGAGAGATGTCAGTATATTTAACCCTGTTCCATTGGTCTACAGCTCTGCTTTTGTTCTAGTACCATGCTGTCTTAATTATTACTGTTTTGTAGTATAATTTGAAGTTAGGGAGGTTGATTCCTCCAGTTTTCGTTTTCCCAAGAATTGCTTTAACTATTCGTGGGGGCTTATTGTTCCATATAAATTTCAGGAGTATTTGCTCCATTTCTTTGAAGAATGTCATGGGTATCGTAATAGGGATCATATTGAATTTGTACAAAAGCACTGCATTTTGAAATCTGAGAGGTCTATGGAGGAGAACTGAAGTGACCCAAAGCAAAGCCAACTCCTACTTTCTTTCAGTTCACCCCTTCTTTCATTTTGTTAGAGGGCCTGACCAGAAAAGAAATTTGTATTTACTAATTTAAATTATGAGATACTTTGTAATTTGCAAAGGACTTTTCAAGAAATGACCAGATTTGACTTTGCCAAAAACTAACAAGACAAGCTAAAGTAGGATAACTTCCCCTTTTTTACACTGTGATATTTAATGGTTTAAGTAGGATCATTCAGTTTCTTCTTAGAAAACTCATTAGGGAAGGCAGAAAATTTTAAAATCAATGAATTGGATTTGAATCCCAATTTTGCCACCACCAGCTCCATACCTTTGAGCCATTGATTTGCTATCCTGAGATTGTTCTCTGTAAATCAAGATAGTAAGACCTAGCTTGTAGACCTGAGTTTAAGATTACATTAAATTACCTATGAAAACTGCTGTGTAAAATGTAACATATCAGGTAAATTTGGTTATCATTAATATGTGAGAATATGTCACTGTGGTAGCATATAGTTTATTTCTTTAAACTTCTTTGATGACATAATTAAACATATGCTAGAGTATTTTTAATATAATATATTAATAACAAAGCTCTATCTATCCCATGACCCAGTTTCACTGTTTTCAACATCGGAGCAACTGTACTTTATATCTAATCTTTATTAACCCACGCTTTGCTAGATTATTTTGAAAGAATCTCGGGATTTTTTTTCCTTTTGGGTCAGACCCAGAGATGCTGGGGGATTACTCCTGGCTCTGCACTCAGGAATTACGACTGTAGATGCCGGGGATCAAACCTGGGTCAGCCACGTGCAAGGTAAATGCTCTACCCACTGTACTATTGCTCGCCCCCCCCCCCACCAAGAATCTCAGGCTTTATATTGCTTCAAAAATGCAAAAGTATCATCAGATTGCTTTCTATCTTTCCTTAATATTGTTGAATGGGTTCACAGGTCCTATAAAGATTGAGTTTTTCCTAATTTGAGAAGCTTGATTTAAGAGAAAGAAACCAAAATTGTAGCACTGGAGCACTGTCATCCCGTTGTTCATTGATTTGTTCTAGCGGGTATCAGTAACTTCTCCATTGTGAGACTTGTTACTGTTTTTGGCATATCGAATACACCACGGGTAACTTGCCACACTCTGCCATGCCAGTGGGATACTCTCAGTAGCTAGCCTGGCTCTCTGAGAGACAGAGGAATCGAAACTGGGTCAGCCTCGTGCAAGGAAAACACCCTACCTGCTTTGCTATGGCTACAGCTCTGTAAAGGGCAAAGTGGGCACTGATTCTTACTCTGAGCTCCCAGTAAATCTGCTGCAGGATTCAGGCAAAATCCATCCATGCAAGAGGTTTCCTATCAGTCATCATACTGCTGTAGC
Source organism: Sorex fumeus (assembly GCF_029834395.1). NCBI lineage: Eukaryota > Metazoa > Chordata > Mammalia > Eulipotyphla > Soricidae > Sorex > Sorex fumeus. The sequence continues at coordinate 19,067,711 of NW_026606188.1, forward strand.
AGTCATTGATGAGTCATTGATGATCATTGTTTTTACACTGAAGACCTAGCCTTTCACCATCCTATATTCTAATTCTATCACTCTTTACACATTGGTTGGATGGTCTTCTTATGTAAGAAAAAAACTTTCTTTTATCAATTGTTTGGATATAGTCCCACCCACATTGTCAGGTTAGGATGGGCACCTGTTCTGAGAAATGCTTGTCTTATGAATGAAGCATAAGTAGCAGATTTTGTAGCTTTAGGAGCCTCTGTGAACAGGACACCAAGCGGTTAAATCAAGCAAAATAGAAAATGATATGACAAAGAGACAGGTCAACAGACTTATGAGGCTGCTTCCTGAGTCAAAGTTCATGAAAATCATATCATGAGGCCATAAGAATTGGGGACCATCAGCATCTTGTGACTTCTCATTGGCTCATAACATATGCTGTGCCTGACTGCACATAACATATGTCAGGGTCCATGATGGAAACAGAGATCACACAGATCTGAACGTAAATATGTGATCCAAGAAATTATGGACTAGGATAGGAGCCAATACAGTGTGACTGACCTGGGTTAAATCCTTTATAGTCCCCCAAGACCCACATGGAGCTATCCTTGAGTATAGAGCCAGGAGTAAGCTCTGAGCACTGCCTGGGTGTGGCCAAAAGTCAAAAAGAAAAAGAAACTGTTGAGTAGTAAAAGATAATTAATCAACAGGAGATTAAGGAACTCTAAAGAGGACTTGAGAGATGGTTCAATGGAATGAGCAAATGTTTTGCATGCTGGGGGTCTGAGTTTAATCCCCGGCACCATGTAGTCCTCTGGGAAGCCAGGAGCAATCCCTAAAGCACAGAGTCAGAACTAGCCCCTGAGCCCCACAAGTATGCCCAACTTCCAAAAGAGATTCTTAAGAATACAGGAATGGCAACTATAAGGAACAGCTATACCTTTGGTGCTGAGTCAGAGCACCTAAAGAGTGACCCTTGGAGAAGTTTTCTTCCGCCACAAGAAGGAATTGCAGAGCAAGTGACTATAGCTCACTGGATAGTGGACAAGTTCAATGGACCTCTTGAGATTAGAAAGACAAGTTGAAACCTGCTTCTGGGATACTGCTAAAACTCACTGAGGATATCCACACTTTTGTCCACAAAAGTCAGAAAGAGAAACTCCTGTAATACTCTTGCAGCACTATCTACTAAAAAGAACTCAACACTGGCAGGTGGCAACAGGAGAAAGTTTTTTAAGGTCCAGCACCAATGTCATAGTGAAGAGCCAACAAGACTGGACACTGTATGGACACTTCCTTGCCACAAAGTTTACAAAATTATTCACGATTGGGTTTCAAGCATATTTTGCTTCATGACAAATCCCTTTACCAATTTCTTCCCCTACCCTCATTTACCTCCCACCCATCAGTCTGCATCTATGAGTGGCACTTTATTTAATATATGTATTTGTATAATGTTTATAGCTACTGTTGAAGTTACGATTTCATACATAACACCTTACCATCCTTTAGCTCCATCTCCTCCCCCCGGTTGAATGTTACCATCCACCATAGCCCCATCCTTGTCCTATCCCCTAGCCCCCACAAGTGGCATGTTTCCTACTGAAGACCAGTTCTCATGTTCTTTGCTTTCATTATATTTGGACATTCATTATTCCACCATTATGTATCTTTATATCCTGCATATATGAGCGATCATTCTGTGTCACCATCTCTTTCTCTCACTAACTTCCCTCAGCACGATATTCTCCAGCTTTCAGACAGAAAGTAGAAAGGGAAAGTACAATGCCAAAATATAAATGAACAGAAACTTTCTCAAGAAATACAAATGGCTAGAAGGCACATGAGAAAATGCTCTACATCATTAATCATCAGGGAGATGCAGATCAAAACCACAATGAGATATCATTTCACACCACAGAGATTGGCTAACATCCAAAAGAACAAAAGCAACCTGTGTTGGCGTGGATGTGGTGAGAAAGGGACCCTCCTTCATTGCTGGTGGGAATGCCGAATGGTTCAGCCCTTTTGGAGGACAGTATGGACAATTCTCAAAAAATTAGAAATTGAGCTTCCATTTGACCCAGCAATACCATTACTGGGAATATATCCCAGAGAGGCAAAAAAGTATAGTCGAAGTGACATCTGTACTTGTTTGTTCATTGCAGCATTCTTTACAATAGCCAGAATCTGGAAAAAACCTGAGTGCCCAAGAACAGATGACTGGTTAAAGAAACTTTGATACATCTACAAAATGGAGTACTATGCAGCTGTTAGAAAAGATGAAGTCATGAAATTTACATACAAGTGGTACTACATGGAAAGTATCATGTAAGCGAAATGAGTCAGAAAGAGAGGGACAGAAATAGAAAGATTGCCTTTATCTGGGGAACATAAAGTAACAAAATAGGAGACTAACACCCAAGAATAGCTGAGATAAGTACCATGAGGTTCACTCCATGGCTTGGAGGCCAGCTGCACATGCTAGAGGAAAAGACAGCTCAGATAGAGAAAGGACCACCAAATAAAGGTGTTGGGAGGATCCTCCCAGGATGGGAGATGCATGCTTAAAGTAGACTATAGACTGAATATGATTGCTATTCAATGCCTCTTTTGCAAACCACAGCACCCAAAAGGAGAGAAAGAACAAAAGAGAATGCCCTGCCACAGAGGCAGGGTGGGATGGGGGGCTTGGGGGGTGGGAGGGATACTGGGATCAGTGATAGTGGAGAATGGGCACTGGTGGAGGGATGGGTATTCGATCATTATATAACTGAAACCCAAGCACAAAAATTTGTAAGTCTACAACTGTACCTCATGGTGCTTCACTAATAAAAATTTAGAAAAAGAATATAAACTGTTCTTGAGAAATGGTGAAAAGGGGGAAAGTGTGGTTTCTGGAGTCTAAGATCATGGATTTAATTCATAAATTAGCTGTGAGATGATGAAGAGATGACTGAGGAGCTTTGGTCTCAGATTTCCTCTCTGAAGTGGGGGAAATAGCCTTTGTTGCATGTGATGTTAAGAAGATTAAATAAGACTGCATCCATGAAAATCTCAGGGTTTCCAGCATGTGTTTCTTTTTCATTTTCATCTTTTCATTTTAGTTTTAAAGTATTAGTAGAGGCTTTACAAGGACTGGGGTATGACTCAGAGATTCCCATGTATGAGGCCCTAAGTTTGATCCCTTTATATACACATTTAAAAATATTGAAAATGCAGAAGAGTAATCATACATATTCTCACAACTGGGAATTAACCCCATTAATATCTTGGCTTACAATTTCTTTTAAAACCACTTTGTTCGGCAGCAAGATGGCCGCCACCTCAGAAGTTATTGGAAAGCCAGGTATGAGCTGGCAGTGACGGGGCAACTGCAGCCTCATGGGAAGGGGGGTAGTACCGGGGGGTGAAGGGGGCAGTACCGGCTTGTCCTTCACGCCCTACCGAGATCACGAGTTGCCCCCAATGAGCGGCTCTCCAGCACGGCCATGGCTCCAGAGGCACAGAAACCAATCTCATAATCATCTGGCTCTTGGCAGAAATCCCTTCAGACTTAATTAGTAAAATATCAGAAATCCAAAATCATGTGGCCGCTATGTGGCTGTGCAACATCATATGGTTCTCATAATCAGCTATAGAAAACAAATTATTTCACAATGTCTTTTCAGCAGTTCTGATTATTGGATGGAAACTCTAAACAATAGGGGCTGGAGCAATAGCACAGCGGGTAGGGCGTTTGCCTTGTATGCAGCCAACATGGTCGACACAGGTTCGATTCCCAGCACCCCATATGGTCCCCTGAGCACCGCCAGGAGCAATTCCTTAGTGCATGAGCCAGGAGTAACCCCTGAGCATCGCCGGGTGTGACCCAAAAAGAAAAAAAAAGAAAAGAAACTTTAAACAATAATGGTGCATCTTATGTCGAAATAATGAATGTAATCAAAGTAGAGAGAGAGAGTTAAGTAGAAATCATCTGCCTCACAAGCAGGGGTGGGAAAGTGAGTATATTGGGGTTTTTGGTGTTAAAAAGTACTGGTGAAGGGAAAGGTGTTTGATCATTGTATGACCAATATTTAAACCTGAAAGCTTTGTAGCTTTTCCCATAGTGATTCATTAAATAAATAAATATAACAAAAAAAACCCACTTTGTTGGTTGTTTTTGGAAAGCAGGAATATTATGTACTTCTTATAGATTCATTAATCATGAGGACATGCCTTCCAAATATGAAATGAAGGTGTAAGCTGTCTGTTTCAGACTAATCATGAAACCCTCTGCATCTTTCCAATGATTTGAACAATTTGCCCAAATTGCAGAGAGATTGTGACACGATTTTAGATGTCAGGTCTTTTATTAGTGTCAGTGAAAAAAATCAGTTGTATCTATAGTAACTCCACGCTATTGAGATATCCTTTTACCTGAAGTCACAATTTGGTCTACACTTACATTGCCCTGGCCAGGAGGCAACATTTTCTGTTGTGATCTCCCAGTCTTTCCATGGGTCTGGGCCTCTCTTAATGATTTGGTTCCTCATTAGCTTAGCAGCTAGTAGATGTGTATTCATGAACACTCTTCTTCCTCTCTCCCTCCTCTGTCTCTCCTAACTGCTCCGCAACCACCTAGAACTGAGACGTAACATTTATCTGCTTCCCTTGGAGAAGACTAATTTCAAGCATGTGAACACTTGAATATGAGATGTCAGTGAAAAGAAATTATTCTAGCCCGTCTTCTCAATCCCTCAGATCAGTCTTTTTTTTTTTTTTTTTTTTGCTTTTTGGGTCACACCCTCAGGTTGTACCCCACTCACACACACCAGGTACCCATAGGGGGCATGGCCTCTTCAGAAGTGGGTCTGGCCTCTGTAGAAGGGGCGTGGCCTAATTTTTGGCTGTAGTTAATCTACTCATACCCAGCAATCTCGTGTAACATCTCAGTCTCCATACCTCCCCACCATCAACGCACAGGGATTAATCCTGGCTCATGCACTCAGGAACTGCTCCTGTGGTGCTCGGGGACCCACTGTGCTATCGTCCAGCCCCTCAGGTCAGTCTTTACTCAAACCCAGCACTTGGATTTCCCCACATTTGTGCCCCAGGCATCCTCTAAGACCCTGGAACACTCACCATCCATGAGCCTCTTCCTATTCGTCCCCAACACTGTGCCCAGTCTTCTCCATCCCTCAGGTCAGTCTTTACTAGAATCTGGGACTTGGATTTCCCCGAGTCCACGCCCCAGGTGTCCTCTAGGACCCTGGGACGGGGACGCACACCATCCCTGAGCCTCTTCCTGTTCATTCCCAGTGCTGTGCCTGGTCTTTTTCATCCCTCAGGTCAGTCTTTACTTGAACCCGGGACTTGGATTTCCCTGTGTCTGCACCTCAGACGTCCTCTAGAACCCTGGGACACTCACCATCCCTGAGCCTCTTCCTGTTCATCCTCAACGTTGTGCCGGGTCTTCTCCATCCCTCAGGTTGTACCCCACTCACACACACCAGGTACCCATAGGGGGCATGGCCTCTTCAGAAGTGGGTCTGGCCTCTGTAGAAGGGGCGTGGCCTAATTTTTGGCTGTAGTTAATCTACTCATACCCAGCAATCTCGTGTAACATCTCAGTCTCCATACCTCCCCACCATCATGAAGAAACAACGTAAATCCCCATCACGAGGGGAGCACAATGAAAAGAGTCCAGAAGCCTCAGTAGGTGCTACTCACCTAAAGGACCTCTCTGAGAAAAAATTCAGATATGAAGTAATGAAGAGGTTCAATGAACTCAATGAAACAGTGACTGTCTCAGTCAATATCCAGTAAATTGAAGGAGGACATGAAAGACACAATGGATCAGACAACTGAGAAAATCCAGGAGGAAATGAGAGCAGAAATTGGAAGGCTATGCACAGACATCACGAATAAAAGATTCCGTAGATGAAATAAAAAACTCAGTCTGTGCCCTCAACAGTTGAATGGCCACAGCTGAAGGCAGAATCAGTGAGCTGGAAGATCAGCTGCACCAAGCCAATAGGCAACAATAAACAAAGGCAGGAGGCCTCAGAATAGCTCTAGAGCGGATCAGGGTCCTAGGAGATGATTCCAAGAGGAACAACATTAGAATCATTGGAGTACTAGAAGGTCAGGGAAACAATCCCAATGAAAAAGCACAGTTAAACAAATCATTGCTGAAAAGTTCCCAGAGCTGGACAATGCAGCCATTCAGATCCAAGGAACCCAAAGGGTGCCAGCTAAAAGAGACCCTAACAAAAACACTCCAAGACATATCATAGTTAGAATGATGGATGTCGTGGATAGAGACACAATAATGCAAGCAGCAAGGTCAAAGAAGAAAACCACATACAAAGGAGCACCCCTTAGATTCACAGCAGACTTATCAGAGGAAAGCCTCCAAGCCTGAAAGCAATGGTGGGATTTAGTGAAAAAACTCACTGAAATGAAGGCTTCACCAAGAATACTCTATCCGGCTAAACTCTCACTCAAACTCGAAGGAATGGTACACTGTTTTCTAGATAAACAGCAGCTCAGGAACTTCATAGACTCAAAACCAAGCCTAAAAGAAGGGCTAAAGTGGCTATTATAAGACAAGACAAACCCTACAAGCAGAACAAACGCTTACAGAAAGATGACACAAAACCCCATAACAATAATCTCTCTCAATGTCAATGGTTTAAGTTCACCAATTAAGAGACACAGAGTGGCGAAATGGATTCAGAGATAGAACCCAACATTCTGCTGCCTACAAGAAATCCATTTAAACAGTCCAGAGCAAACAGAGACTCAAAGTTAAAAAATGGAAAACAATCCTGCAAGCAAACAGTTCCCTCAAAAAAAGCTGGGGTGGCCATACTAGTATCCGACAACATAAATTTCAGGTTGAAAAAGACTAGAAGGGACAGCGAAGGCCATTTTCTATTTATCAAGGGATACATACAACAGGAAGAAATCACACTCTTAAATGTATATGCACCTAATGAGGGAACAGCTACATATTTAAAATAACTGCTAACAGATTTTAAGGAGGACATTGCTAGTAACACAGTAGTAGCTGGAGACTTCAACATCGCCTTATCACCTCTGGATAGATCAACAAGAACAAAATTCAGCAAGGAAACATTGGCTTTGAAGGAAGAAATAGAAGAGAGAGGGCTTATAGACCTATACAGGGCTTTACACCCCCCCCCCCAAAAGAAAGAATACACAGTCTTCTCCAGTGCACATGGAACATTTTCCAAAATAGACCATGAGCTAGGATACAAAACATACCTCAATAGAATCAGGAAGATAGAAATAGTATCATCAATCTTTTCAGACTTTACAATATGCAAATAGTGAGAGGGAAGAAAGTGACATGAAAACACAATTCTGTTCACAATTGTGCCCCAGAAAATCAAGTACCTAGGAATCAGCTTAACTAAGGAAGTAGAAGACCTGTAGGAAAACTACAAAATGCCACTTCAGGAAATAAAAGAGGACACAAGAAAATGGAAAGATATCCCCTGATCATGGATCCGGATAATTAACATTGTCAAAATGCCAATACTTTCCCAAAACATTGTACAAATTCAATGCAATCCCTATAACGATACCCATGACATTCTTCAAAGAAATGGAGAAAACACTCCTAAAATTCATATGGAACAATAAGCCCCCACGAATAGCTAAAGCAATTCTTGGGAAAAAGAAAATGCGAGGAATCAACTTCCCCAACCTCAAACTCTACTACAAAGCAGTAATAATTAAAACAGCATGGCACTGGAACAAAGGCAGAGCCATAGACCAATGAAACAGGGTTGAATATACTGACATCTCCCCCCAAACATGTGATCATCTAGTCTTTGATAAGAGAGCAGGAAATGTGAAGTGGAGCAAGAAAAGCCTCTTTAACAAATTTTGAGGGAAAGGCCCAAAATGGACCACCACCAGAATTAATTTAGCTTAGCTTAACAGGAACCTGCATTGCAAAATAACTGGTTTCTCAAGGAACAGGTCTAGATAAGCTTTTTCAGATCCGCTTTACAGGAGCCTGCACTGCAAAATAACTGGTTTTTCTGCCCCTGAGCAAGGAATTCAGATACAGGTACTCAAAGGGTGGGGGTCAGACCAGATAACCGGATGTCTCTCACAAGACCCATGTTGCAAGACCCAGGACTGCCCTAAAAACCAGGACGTTCCTAAGCACTGACGCAAATGCTGATCTTTAAACTGTAGGCTAAGAAGTGATGTACCCTTAATTGGATTGCTTAGGAAAGTATCTGTTATTACAAATCTATTGGCTATAAAATGCACGGGCTCTGCTGTAACGGTTGGTGAAGAAGGCCTCTATAAGATCTCCTTTGAAGAAGTTCGGGGTCTTTACCCAACCTGCCAGACCTGCGTGTCTGTATAGGTGGTGGGACCCTGGCTAGCCAGTCTTAAAATAAACCTTGCTTGCTGTTTGCAGTCTCTGGAGTCTCTTTGTTGTTAAAGGGAGATTTCGATCCGTGCCCTAACACAAATTGTGCTGGCAAAACTGAACAGCTACATGCAAAAAAAAAAAAAAATGGGCTCAGATCTCTACCTAACAGCATGTACAAAAGTAAGATCAAAATGGATTAAACACATCTGTGTAAACAGAAAAAAAGGACGGGCAAAGGGACGGCAGTGGCCTATCTCTCCCGTCGCCCAGTTCGGTAGTTTCAGGCCGTTTCCCCACTCCAGGAAGGTCGATGGCGATGGTCAGGTGAAGGAAAGGAATGAGGGCCAGGCTGGTTGGTCTTAGTAGCAATTTATTACATGGAAGAAATGTATGTCATGAAGTCCCCAGGATCTCTCAAGCATGTGCTCCCTATTCCCTCAGCTTCTATCCCCATTCTCTCAGACCTGTCTCTTTGGTTCTCTCAGCACATCACCCCCATTCTGTCAGGAACGTGTTGTCTCAGAGAGCCCTGAAATCTGCTTATATAGATCATGGTACCTCTAAAGGGCTCAATACAGTGATGTCATCAAAAGGAGTTACAGAAAGAACATTGAGACAGCAAAACATACGTTGTTTCTTTATATCCACAGGCCAGTAATCTTGGTCTCCAGAAGAAGATACAAAACCAAGACTGAAACCTTTCACAAGCACTTTCATAAGCTACAAGCACTTGGATTTGCACCCCAAAGACCAGTCTGCTAGAGCTTGGAATCTACATCCCAAAGACAAGTATCTTAGCTTTGCATCCCAAAGACTAGCCTGCCTAGAGCTGGGAATCTACATCCCAAAGATCAGGCCTGGCTAGCACCTGAGATTACTGAGAGAAAAGGGAAATTGCCTCTTACAATATACTAAAATCATTTACTGAAGGCAGTTTGAAGGGGGAAAATGTTCAGTCTCATCCAAGCTAGTCAGGACACATGGGAAAGCCGCTTCTAGGACAGATTCTCATTTAGCAGATCAACCCACCCTAGAACAGAATTCCCTGGGTGTGTTTCTCCTCTCCTTGTCCAACCAGCATATAAGCATACATAATATAAATCATTTTGTATGGACACAGTAAGAAATACTTTAAACTTATAGAATTGCTCTCCTAGGACCATCTCAATCTCAGACTGATGTAGGCAGGTAGATAGGGAAAGGCCCTTTGCAATGAAACAAAGTTTCATGGAAGAAGAATTCTAGGAATGACCCACCTTGTGGATACAGAAAACAAAGACCTGATAAGACCATCCGCAGACCCTGAGGATATAGGCCTCCCCATGAAATTCTTCTTTTTGGACCTCCCTGGTAACCTCCTTAGCAATGGACTTTTACCGGGGAAGAAGCCCCAGTGGGGGCAGGCTGGAGAAACCCTATAAAGGCCACCTTCAACAAAGGAAGGGCGCGCATATGCTGCCTGAGCCCATATGCTGCTTGCGCCCACGTGGCCGAGAACATGTGGTGCCGAGCACATGTGTCGTCCGCATCTCCCCTCTTGAGATGTGTACTTTCATGCTTTCGTGTCTAATGCTAGGATGTGTGTAGGGGCTCTCTCTCTGCCCTTGGAGAAGCCTGTGTTCTCTCTTGAGTATGTTACACTCTCTCTCTCTCTCTCTCTCTCTCTCTCTCTCTCTCTCTCTCTCTCTCTCTCTCTCTCCCCCTCTGCACCTAAAAATCCTCCAAATAAAATCTATTTGTTTCACTGCTTGTCTACTCCTGAAATTCCTTTCTGCGAGGCAAGACAAGAACCCAGTAACCCTAGGTCCCGGGTGGCAGAGGCGGGTGGGGAGAAAGTGACCGTCTTTCTCCTCCCTGCTTCACATAAGTCACCCGTGGGGCCCACCGACATCAAGACTACAGTGCTCAGGCCAGATAGTCTTTCCTATTCCTAGCAGGGTCCTAGTCTCGTCGTGACTTTTGGCTCATGACAGCATTTGCCTATGATCAAACTCTTAACCTATAGTTAAGAATCGTGGCACCTTTGCCTGGCCCATCTCAATGCGAGGGTAGCACATAATTTACTGACTTGCCCTGATTTCATCCAATCCCACGTCGGAACCCTGCTTTTGGGGGTGCTAGGAAGGAAGGCAACTGAGGCTTAAATTGAGAAAGCAGATGCCCGGGAGTGAATAATATTCAAACCAATTAACTGCTAAATTATAAAGCATAATATTAATCGTCTTTCTGTATCTATACAAAAAGGACATTGCATTAAAGTAAACTATTCAAAAGACAAAAGGAGAGGAGAAAGGCAATATTAACTTACAATACAAGTTCAGTGTCCTAGAAGGAACTGACCTTACAAATTGGTTGGGGAAGAGAGCACAAAGAAGTGGTTACAGACAAACAAAGTAATGGGAATAACTCGGGAGCACTGTGATGGGTGCAACCTGATAGACCTAAGCTCCTTGTACTCCAACACATATCAGACCGAAATCCATAAGGTACATTGAAGACAAAGTTGGCAAAACCCTCCACGACATTGACACTTCAAAGATGACATGCCAATGGCCAAGCCAGTGAAAACAGAGATATATAAATAAGACTATCTTAAACTAAGAAGCTTCTGCACTTCCAAAGAAACAGTGACCAAAATACAAAGACAGTCTACACAATGGGAAAGGATATTCGCCCGATACCCATCCTACAAGGAATTGATATCAATGATATACCAAGTACTGGTTGAACTCCACAAGAAGAAAACATCCAACCCCATCAAAAAATGGGGCAACAAAATGAACAGAAACTTTCTCAAAGAAGAAATCCGAATGGCAAAAAGGCACATGAGGAAATGGTCTACATTACTAATCATCAGGGAGATGCAGATCAAAACAACAATGAGATATCATCTCACACCACAGAGACTGGCCCACGTCCAAAAGAAAAAAAGCAACTAGTGTTGGCAAGGATGTGTGGAGAAAGAGACTCTCCTTCACTGCTAGTGGGAATACTGACTGGTTCACACCTTTTGGAAAACAGTATGGCCAATTCTAAAAAAAATAGAATTTGAGCTCCCATTTACCCAGCAATACCACTCCTGATAATATATCCTGGAAAGGTAAAAAAAAGTACAGTCGAGATGACATCTGCACTTCTATGTTCATCGCTGCACTGTTCACAATAGCCAAAATCTGGAAAATACCCGAGTGCCTGAGAACAGATGACTGGTTAAAGAAACTTTGGTACATCTACACAATGGAGTACTATGCAGCTGTTAGAAAAAATCAAGTCATGAAATTTACATACAAGTGGTACTACATGGAAAGTAGTAAGTGCTAAGTGAAATGAGTCAGAAAGAGAGGGACAGACATAGAAAGACTGCACTCATCTGCGGAATATAAAGTAACAAAATAGGAGACTAACACCTAAGAATAGCTGAGATAAATACCATGAGGTTCACTCCATGGCTTGGAGGCCAGCTGCACATGCTAGAGGAAAAGACAGCTCAGATAGAGAAGGGACCACCAAGTAAAGGGTGTTGAGAGGATCCTTCCAGGATGGGAGGATGCATGCTGAAAGTAGACTATAAAGTAGACTATAAAGCAAACATGATTGCCACTCAATGCCTCTTTTGCAAACCATAGCACCCAAAAGGAGAGAGACAGAACAAAAGGGAATGCCCTGCCACAGAGTCGGGGTGGAATAGGGGGGATGGGGTGTGGGAGGTATGCTGGGATCATTGGTGGTGGAAAATGGGCACTGGTGGAGGGCTGGATACTTGACCACTGTATAACTGAAACCCAAGCACAAAAATTTGTAAGTCTACAACTGTACCTCATGGTGTTTCACTAATAAAAATTTAAAAAAAAAGAGAGAGAGGGACAGACATGGACAGACTGCACTCATCTGGGGAATATAAAGTAACAGAATGGGAGACGAACACCCAAGAATAGTTGAGATAAGTACCAGGAGGTCTGCTCCACAGCTTGAAAGCTGGCAGCAGATGTGCAGGGGGTGGGGGGGCAGGGGAAGCAGCTCAGATAGAGAAGGGAAAACCAAGTAAAGGGTGTTTAGAGGATTCGCTTGGGATGAGAGATGCGTGCTGAAAGTAGACTATAGACCAAACACAGTGGCCACTCATAACTCTATTGAAAACCACAACACCCTAAAGGAAAGAGAGAGCAAAACGGAATGCCCGGGGTGGGGGGTTGGAAGGGCTACTGGGTTCATTGGTGGTAGAGAATGGGCACTGGTGGAGGGATGGGTACTTGATCACTGTATAACTGAAACCCAAGCATGAAAGTTTGTAAGTCTACAACTGTACCTCATGGTGTTTCACTAATAAAAATAAATAAATAAATAAATAAATAGAACAAAAAAAAGAGAGAAATTATTCTAATTATCGAACACAAAACGTCATTCATGGTTCTTGTTCAAGCATGGCAAGACAGACTTTATATTGGGACCAATGTAATGAGGTTTTGCAGAAACAGAGAGATTGAGCCTAACTAATGCAACAAGAAAAAGTGGGAATTTATAGCCAAAGAATGGGCTAGGGTGGGAGGATGGAAAATGCCAAAAAGAAATAGGTAAGTAAGGGAACTTCTGGATTAACAGGATTCTTATTGCTGACAGGCCAGGGGTCCTGAAAATGGAGGAAGAAGAGGGGAACCCAGTCTGATATTAAGGGTGTGAGTTCTGGCTCACCTAATTCTTATTAAAACGGGATAAACAAAGATGCAGTCATGCAAGGTCAGGATCCAGTTGACAAACAGTTAGGAGTCTGGCTACAGTTGGGCCAGGTGGGCATCTTGGTTAGAGGCAGGAGAGAATCAGTGAGAATTCTGAAAGTCATGACCAAACACTAATTTCTCTGACAAACCAGGTGTGAGTTCTGGTGGCTCCAAAGAATGGGGTGGGGCTGGGAGTTGCAGGCTTCCTCGACCCCGTCCTGTGCACTGCTAAAATTAAGGAAAACCCCAATCTTGCTAGAGCTCCAGTCATGTGGGGAGGTTAGGGCAAGAGCTGGCATTGGAAGAAAAGAAATTTCCAGCTCAGAAAGACTTGTTAGACACTCAGCTTTTGCCATCAGACCCACAGGGCATTTTCAGAGCTATTGCTTACATCTTCCCCTGGAGTTCTCCCAAAACCCTGCCTTTTTTTTTTTAATTTTATTGAATCACCATGAGATAGTTACAAGCTTTCATGTTTGGGTTACAATCACACAATGATCGAACACCCATCCCTCCACCAGTGCACATTCCCCACCACCAATATCCCTGGTATACCTTCCCCTTTCTCCCCCTCCCCCTGCCTCCATGGCAGACAATATTCCCCATACTATCTCTCTACTTTGGGGCATTATGGTTTGCAATAGAGACACTGAGAGGTTATCATGTTTGGTCCTTTATCTACTTTCTGCATCCCATCCTGACCGGTTCCTCAAGCCATCATTTTCTTAGTGATCCCTTCTCTATTTCAGCTGCCTTTTCCCCTTTGCTCATGAGGCAGGCTTCCAGCGATGGAGAGATCTTCCTGTCCCGTGTATCTACTATCCTTAGGTGTCAGCCTCATGTTATGTTGTTTTATACTCCACAAATGAGTGCAGTCCGCAAAGGTTTCTTTTTTTTTTTTTTTTTTTTTTTTTAGTGAAGCACCATGAGGTTCAGTTGTAGTTTTACAAATCTTTGTGCTTGGGTTTCGATCATACAATGATCAAATACCCATCCCTCCACCAGTGCCCATTTTCCACCACCATGGATAATATCCCCCTCCACCCCCCCTCACCCTGCCTCTGTGGCAGGGCATTCCCTTTTGTTCTCTCTCTCCTTTTGGGTGTTGTGGTCTGCAAAAGAAGCATTGAGTGGCAAACATGTTCAGTCCATAGTCTACTTTCAACATGCATCTCCCCTCCTGGGAGGATCCTCCAAACATCCTTTATTTGGTGCTCCCTTCTCTATCTGAACTGCCCTTTCCCCTAGAATACCCGGCTGGCCTCTAAGCTATGGAGTAATCCTCCTGGTGTTGATCTCAGCTATTCTTGGGTATTAATCTCATATTTTGTTACTTTATAGCCCCCAGATGAATGCAATCTTTCTATGTCTATCCCTCTCTTTCTGACTCATTTCGCTTAGCATGATACTTTCCATATTGTACCACTTGTATGTAAATTTCATGACTTCATCTTTTCTAACAGCTACATAGTACTCCATTGTGTAGATGTACCAAAGTTTCTTTAACCAGTCATCTGTTCTTGGGCACTCAAGTTTCTTCCAGTTTCTGGCTATTGTAAAGAGTGCTGCAATGAACAAACAAGTGCAGATGTCACTTCGACTACACATTTTTGCCTCTCTGGGATATATTCCCAGGAGTGGTATTGCTGGATCAAATGGGAGCTCAATTTCTAATTTTTTGAGAAACGTCCATACTGTTTTCCAAAAGGGCTGAACCAGTCGGCATTCTGACAAGCAGTGAAGGAGTGTCCCTTTCTTGCCACATCCGTGCCAGCATTGGTTGCTTTTGTTCTTTTGAATGTGGGCCAGTCTCTGTGGTGTGAGATGGTATCTCATTGTGGTTTTGATCTGCATCTCCCTGATGATTAATGATGTAGAGCATTTTCTCATGTGCTTTTTTGCCATTCAGATTTCTTCTTTGAGAAAGTTTCTGTTCATTTCATTGCCCCATTTTTTGATGAGGTTGGGTGTTTTCTTCTTGTGGAGTTCAACCAGTATTTGTATATCCTTGATATCAACCCCTTGTCAGATGTGTATTCGGTGAATATCCTTTCCCATTGTGTAGACTGTCTTTGTATTTTGGTCACTGTTTCTTTGGAGGTGCAGAAGCTTCTTAGTTTAAGATAGTCCCATTTATCTATCTCTGTTTTCACTTGCTCGGCCAGTGGCGTGGCATCTTTGAAAATACCATTAGCCTCAATGTCATGGAGGGTTTTGCCAACTTTGTCTTCAATGTACCTTATGGTGTCTGGTTTGATGTTGAGGTCTTTAATCCATTTTGATCTTACTTTTGTACATGGTGTTAGGCAGAGTTCTGAGCCCATTTTTTTGCGTGTAGCCATCCAGTGATGCCAGCACAATTTGTTAAAGAGGCTTTCCTTACTCCACTTCACATTTCTTGCACCTTTATCAAAGATTAGATGATCATATGATTGAGGGGAGATGTCAGTGTATTCAACCCTGTTCCATTGGTCTGCAGTTCTGCCTTTGTTCCAGTACCATGCTGTTTTAATTATTACTGCTTTGTAGTAGAGTTTGAAGTTAGGGAGGTTGATTCCTCCCATTTTCTTTTTCCCAAGAATTGCTTTAGCTATTCGTGGGGGCTTATTGTTCCATATAAATTTCAGGAGTCTTTGCTCCATTTCTTTGAAGAATGTCATGGGTATCCTTATAGGAATTGCATTGAATTTATACAATGCTTTCGGTAGTATTGCCATTTTGACAATGTTAAGAGTCCCGACCCATGAGCAGGGGATATCTTTCCATTTCCTCATGTCCTCTTTTATTTCCTGAAGTAGCATTTTGTAGTTTTCTTTGTACAGGTCCTTTACTTCCTTAGTTAAGCTGATTCCTAGGTACTTGATTTTCTGGGGCACAATTGTGAACTGGATTGTTTTTTCATGTAGCTTTCCTCTCTCTCACTGTTTGCGTATAACCCTGCCTTCTGACTCTATGTAATCCCAAGGTACTTATTTTATTTGTTTTTGTTTGTTTCGGAACAACAACTGGTAATACTATGGGCTATTCCTGGCTCTATGCTCAGGGGTTGTTCCTGGTGATGCATGGTGGACCATACTATTCAGGGGATTGAATGCTGGCCTTCTGTGTAAAACAATGCTCTAGTCCATGGAGGTAGGGCAGGGAGCAAGTTCTGGAAGTTCTAAGGCCAGAGCAGGAGCTTTGAGGTCTACCCTCCCATTAGAATAAGCTGGAGGCACTGGAACGTCTTGGCTCTTGGAGATCTACTCATCTTGGGTGTTGGAAGTGTCATGCTCTGTCCTGCTCACTGTACTCAAGAAGAGAAAGGCCTGAGATTCCTGAGCATGGAGAACAGCACCATTGGCTGGTGTGGGATGAAAGCTGTGACTGGCACCAATGCCCAACACTAAGGGAGTCAGGCAGACTTCCTGTGGGCAGCCAGAGGGATGGGGGCTATGCCTCTGTTGGCCTGGTCACGGGATAAAAGTGAGTTTGCATGAAAATGCAGTGAGGAGCACCCCAAGGAGGCAAACTCCAAGCTCAAGGGAGCAGCTGGCATGAGTAATAAGATGAGATGTTACAGGGAGGGCCTCCTGACACAGAATGGCAGTTAGGCAGTCCCCTACTGCAAAACTGGAGCAGAATAAGGGCATTTCACCCTGATGTGAAAGTCTGAAGAAGGTGAGATCACTACTAACTCTTCTAACATCACAGGGCTGGGCTGTGGAGTAAGTTGTCTTGTGTCAGCTGGCGTTTTAGGACCGAGGCTTCAAACTGTGAACCAAAGACTCCCAAGTGCCTTTTAGGCACGCATTTAATCAGAGCAACTTTCTCTATAATATTAAGATGTTATTAGTCACCTGTACTTTAATCCTACATTAGATTATTAAGCGAAATGACAATGTTCTCAAAGGACAGAGCACTTGCTTCAAAAGCTAAAGCCCTGGGTTCCATCCTGTCTCCACCCTGGCATGCATGGCCCGCAGACCACCACTGTACCAGAACCACTGGGCATGACATGAAACCACCAGCCTAGTTGGTCTGGGAGTGGCCCCTATTAAATAAATAATGGCTAAGGTCCTACCGTTATTCATCAATTTGCTTGAGTGGGCCCAGTAACGTCTCCATCGTAAGACTTGTTACTCTGCTTGGCATACTGAATATGTCAAGCAAATAAAAAAGTGTAAGGTTGGCTCACCTTGGGACTAGCATATGCAACTAGTGAAACCATCACCCAGCCTTGTGTATTTCTCATCTCCAAAATCCCTCGAACCCACAATAAAATACTTCCTACTTGACTTAGCCAACCAATCTCCACCAGGCAAAACAGGGCCTGGTCTAATTGCATATGGCTCCCTTGCCCCTGATTTCCTTTACTTCACTAAAAATCCACATAGCATTCCAATAAGCCCATTTCTCCTCTCTTGGTTTCTGCTTTTTCTTTCCATAAGTCAACCATAAGGTTGACTTTCCATAACGTTCCCCAATCTTTCAACAAGTTAACTTTTTTAGAGGTAAGGTGGCCCTAGCTCAGTTCTAGCCAGTAGGTTAAGGGGGATGTAAGGCCCACTCTGCTCACATTCCTGCCCTAACATTCTCTCCCAGCTGCCCATTCACTTTCAATCCTTTTTGATGGAAAAGCAAAATCTTCCACCTCCCATCCTTCCCCCCCTTCCCCTAGGGCTGAGTGGGAACAGTAGATGAGTGGGCTGTTTCTATACATCCCTGTCTGGGAATGAGCCACCTGTACAGGAGTCCCACAGTGGAAATACAGAGACAAAAAATAAACTTTCATTTTGTGAAATCACTGAGCCTTCAAAGTTTATCTGCAACCAATACAATGTGCTTCACTTGGTGAAGACTGAGGCCCCTTATCAGGGAGTTAACTACTGTTGTCAAACTCAATGCCTGGAGAATGTAATCTGACAAATCCCTCATTTGCTTGGCAGTCTTTCAGACTTTGACATCTTGGTGATTGTGCTCCATGACAATCTGGCATCAATATAAACATTCCCCCAAATGCGCAGACTAGCTTTTAGTTTTTAAAAGACCAACTAATTTCTTACTCTTCTTTGTCACAACTCCCTAGACTTGGCATTGGGCCAATAATTGCTTTTGCTAGCAGGCACACGCTCATCCTTAAGACCATGGCATTGGGGTCAGAGTGATAATACAGTGGGCAGGGCACTTGGTTTGCATGTAGCAAACTGGTTCAATCCTGGCATTGCATATAGACCCCAGTCTCACTAGGAGTGATTCCTGAGTTCAGAGTCAGGACTAAACCCTGAGCACCACTGGGTGTGGCCCAAAAACAAATGAACAAAAAAACTGTGGCATTAATAGGTGAATAATGTCTTGACCCTGGGATCTGATAACCCTGTGACAGGGTCCATGGGTTCTGTGACAACTGTGGTATTAAAGTGCTTCTTGAAAAGATATCTGCACTCATATGTTCACTGCAGCACTATCCACAATAGCCAAAATCTGAAAACTACCAAGGTGCCCAAGAATGGATGCCTGGAAAACTAAACTATAGCACATATACATAATACTTCTCAGCTATAAGAAAAGATGAAGTCATGCAATTTGCTGCTTTGTGGGCAAATCTGGAGAGTATCACATTATCAGGGTCCCTCTGATGAAGGCACAAACAAATATCATGGTAAACATCATGGCAAAGAAATTTCTGGAAGTAGTAAATCTACTAGTCCTAAGGCTGATCCACCTTGCAGATACAGAAAACAATACCTGGTAAGAACTTTTTCTCAGCAGCAGACCCTGTGGAGACTGGACCCC
Organism: Sorex fumeus; assembly: GCF_029834395.1. Lineage (NCBI taxonomy): Eukaryota > Metazoa > Chordata > Mammalia > Eulipotyphla > Soricidae > Sorex > Sorex fumeus. The sequence continues at coordinate 19,086,599 of NW_026606188.1, forward strand.
TCCCTACAGAAAAGACCTGAAAGAAATTACTTAAGAATACACAATTCCTTCCTTTAATCTGATTGGCCTGTAAGGCTCAGCTAGAGAAGGCTGGATTCACTCTCTGAGAGAAGATCCAGCAGTAACAAAGGTCAAGAAAAGGAATTTTCACAGAGGATCATCAACCACTCCCAACTCTACCCACCTAGCATGGGACTCTTATCTAGCTAAAAAGTCTCACTTGGAGGGCGACTTGAAAAAAACTAGCGAAATGAGTCAGAAAGAGCGGGATAGACACAGAAAGATTGCATTCATCTGGGGAACATAAAGCAACAAAAAGGGAGATTAACACCCAGGAATGGCTGAGATTAGTACCAGGAATTTTGCTCCATGAATGGAAGGCCAGCCACAGGCTCTAGGTGAAAAGGAAGCTCAGATAGAGAAGAGAGTACCAAATGAAGGGTGTTGTGAGGGCCCTCCCAGGGTGGGAGAAGCATGCTAAAAGTAGTCGATAGACCAAACATGATTGCCACTCAAAGCCTCTCTTGCAAAACACAGTACCCAAAAGAAGATAGAGAGAACAAGGGGGAATACCCTGCCACAGAGGCAGGATGGGACGGGGGGGGGGGGGGGGGGAATGAAGGGGGGGGATGCTGGGACCCGTGGGGATGGATGACGGGCACTGGTGGAGGGATGGGCACTTGATCATTGTATAACTGAAACCCAAGCACAAAATTTGTAAGCCTATAACTGTACCTCATGGTTTTTCACTAATAAAAAAAAGGAAAAAAAAAGGGAAAAAAACAAACTACCTTGAACAAAAGAAGGGTGTGCATATGCTCCCGAGCAAATGTTCTGCTTGTGCCTACAAGGCCAAGCACATGTGGCTCTCACATATCCCCTCTTTGAGATGTGGACTTAATGCTTCCATATGTAATGTTGGGCTGTGTGGCAGGAGCTCTTCCCGCCTTTGGGGAAGTCCATGTTCTCTCTTGAGTGTGTTACTCTCTCTCTCTCTCTCTCTCTCTCTCTCTCTCTCTCTCTCACACACACACACACACACACACACACACACACACACACACACACTTTTCCTCCCTCCTTCTCCTTCCTAAAAGCCTCCAAATAAAATCTGTTTTACTTCTCTGCTCATCTACTCCTGAAATTCTTTTTAAGAACTTGGTAAGACAAGACACCAGTAACCCTGGATAAGTCCTAGGACTGACTTTCCTTTCCTGCAAAGAGCAACTCCTCACTTCAATCTTGACTCTCCAAGAATTCTGGTGGTAGGGATCAACTCCCATGCAAAGAAGATAAAGCGGATGTCAGGTGTGACTTGAAGGTTATCTGGTGGAACTGGCAGGGCTTTTGTTCATGCTGTGCAGGGGCTCATCCAGACTTTATCAGTCCTAGTCTTTCCAGATGGCCTCAGGGTGGCAGAGGCAGATCAGGAGAAAGTTACAGTCTCCACTTCGCCTCACTTGGGACCGTGGGGGCCACCTATTTTATCTCCTACCTCTTTTGCTTACAACAGTATGATTTAGGGAAGAGTGGCATTATCCTGAACTTGATCTCTTTGTATCCCCATCTTTCATACTGGTTTTTATTTTACTTTATACTTTTTCAATTAATTTTTTTCTCTCTCTTTTCTGAGGGGTGAACTCTAGAAGTGTTCAGGGTCTAAGGGCTATTCCTGGCAATACTCACCTTGGCTGTCAGTTCTACATTTTTTTGTTCTAGAGTCCAAGATGTGGTAAGACTTGGGTCCAGGAGTGCTGGAGGCCAACAGGGCCACCCCTGATGGTCCTGGGGAATAGGGGCAATGCAATGCCCAAATTCACTCTAGGCGTTGTGAGTATAAGAAATGTGCTCTAGCCCTCTGTCTAATTCATTTTTAATTCTGAGCACCCCCATCATTTCTTAGACCTGTGAGTATCCTTGCTTCCTCATACCCTCTTCTCTCTGATAATCTGTTTTGTCATTAATGTCCACTAGCTTATTTTTGCTTTTTGCTTCTTTTTTTTTTTGTCTATTCATTTGCTTTGTTTTCTTATTTGTGCACATAGGGGTAATCATTCAACATTTGCCTTTCTCCTTCTAAATATTTTTTCTTCCTATTTGGAATGTGTGGGATGGGGTGAAGTTAATACACACCAGCAGTGTTTGGAGGCTGTTTCTGATTCTGTGTTCAGGAGTGACCCCTGGTAGTGAACAGGGGACTGTAGATGGTGTCCAGTTTTTAAATGAGTGGCTTTTTTAGTTGCTGTTGAGTTGTCTGAACTCTTTTAAAACCTTGCATGCAAAGCCTGATTAGGTATAATGTATGAGTCCTATTCAATAAGCTTTTATTTTTGTTGACTTTGTCCATTGTTTACTTTTGCTTTCATTTCTCTTGCTTTTAGGGTTAAGTTCCCAAGTACCTCTCTAGAGCTGATTTCCTGGAGCATATCATCTATTATCTTCTATGTATTTTATGGTTTCAGGTTAACCTCCAGAATTCTAATTTAGTTTCTCTTGTACTTAAAGAAAATCCAACTTTTTTCTCTTCTTTTCTTCTTTTCCTTTCTTTCCCTCTTCCTACCTTCCTTCCTTCCTTCCTTCCTTCCTTCCTTCCTTCCTTCCTTCCTCTCTCTCTCTCTTTCTTTCTCTCTCTCTTTCTTTCTTTCTTTCTTTCTTTCTTTCTTTCTTTCTTTCTTTCTTTCTTTCCTCTTTCTTCTTCCACTCTTTTTCTTTGGCTGGGGTTGGGGGTGCGGGGAGCATGCCTGGAGGGTTTAGGGTGATGTAGACAGGCAGTTAGATAGGAAAGGCCACCTATGGCAATGGAACTCCAAAGGAGTAAAACCTTCCAACCCTAAGGCCATCAGGACCCACTTTGCAGAAATAGGAATTAAGAGCTGATAAGATTTTCCCCTGGCACCCAAAGAAGGCTAGACCCATCTTGAGAGAAGCTCCAGCAGGAAAAAGGCCAGCAAAGGAATTTCAAAGAAAACCATTCACCAGTCCTAACTCCATCCCCTTGGAAACCACCGCAGCAATGGACTCTTACCTAGCTAGAAAGTCCAACATGGAGGAAGATTGAGAGAAACCCTATAAAAGCCACTTTGAACAAAGGAAGCATGTGTATATGCTGCCCAAGCCCATGTGCTGCTTGTGCCCACATGGCTAAGCACATGTGGTGCCCACATCTCCTCTCTTAAGATGTGTACTGGGGTTCTCTCCACCTTTGCAGAAGCCTGCATTCTCTCTCTCTCTCTCTCTCTCTCTCTCTCTCTCTCTCTCTCTCTCTCTCTCTCTCTCTCTCTCCCCCACTTTTGTCTCCAAACTTCCCCTTCCTCAAAATCTCCAAATAAAATCTGTTTTTACTTCATTCCTGTCTAACCCTGAAACTCTTTTCTGCAAGACAGGACAAAGTACCTAGAAATCCTGGATAAGGTCTAGTGCTGGCCCTTCTATTATGCAAAGAGCAATTCCTTGCTCCAGCCTGAGTTCGTGGCTCCCCAAGAAATCGGGCGGTGGGATGAACTCTAGTGCCAAGAAAACACATATCAGGTATGGCTTGATGGTCACCTGGTAGAGCAGGCAGCAGGGCATATTCGCAGATTTTATCATTCCTAACCTTCTCAGATAGGGATGGCAAAGGTGGATGAGGAAAAAATGACCTCCTCTCCACCTCACATAAGCCACCTGTGGGGGCCCACCTACTTCAAGGGGACCATATGTTGTCCTGAGGATTGAACCTGGGTCAACTCTTTACAAGGCAAGTATCCTCTGTTCTGTACTACTGCTCTGCCCCTTCTTTCCTTCCTTCCTTCCTTCCTTCCTTCCTTCCTTCCTTCCTTCCTTCCTTTCTGTCTTCCTCCCTCCATCCCCCTTCCCCTCCCTCCCTTCCTCCCTCCCCCTTCCTCCCTCCCTCCCTCCCTTCCTTCCTCCCCTTCCTTCCTTCCTTCCTTCCTTCCTTCCTTCCTTCCTTCCTGCCTTCCTCCCTCCCTCCATCCCCCTTCCCCTCCCTCCCTTCCTCCCTCCCCCTTCCTCCCTCCCTTCCTCCCTCCCCCTTCCTTCCTTCCTTCCTTCCTTCCTTCCTTCCTTCCTTCCTCCCCCTTCCTCCCTCCCTTCCTCCCTCCCCCTTCCTTCCTTCCTTCCTTCCTTCCTTCCTTCCTTCCTTCCTTCCTCCCTTCCCTCCTTCCTCCCTTCCCTCCTTCCCTCCTTCCTTCCTATTGGGGTCTCTTTCTTCTGGCCTCTGTTAGGCATGCTCCCTCATCCAGCAAAATGCTGCCGCTCAGGGCCCTGAGGACCAGGCTAATCTACCCTTCCTGTAAAGAGAGAGGTCTGGGGAAAACAACACGCCCTATGCTGCCACCTCCTCCACCAAGAAATGAGCACATGAGCATGGGGGGGGGGAGTCCTGTCAAGCAGTTCCGACTTTATTGGACAATAAGTACAACTTAAATAGGCTTGAGTGACGTGGGGAGACATGCAAATGGTCACGTCACAGTGGTCAGAACAAACATATTTTCTACGGATATGGTCATACCTTCCCTGTGTGATTACAGTGGTTGAACTGTCACCTCACATCTGCCAGAAACTCCCTGTTGCCCCTGGTAGCATTGAGCTGTGATATTGCAACAGGTTGCACTTCAAAGCAGACCAAAAAGGGCTTTTCTCCCAACACCTTCCTTTCTTCTTTCCTTCTTTTATTGGTAATTCACATTATTTCTAAGCCTTTTCCCTCAAGGTTTAATTTTGTTCCATTATTTGTTATATGTTCCTCTATCTCATTTTTTATTTAAAACTTTATGTTCACTTGAATTAATTAAGCTCAATAGTTCTTATTTCATGTATTAGCTTTATATTAAGATTATAGTCTGTAGTATGTATTACTAGCATGCTTTACACTCTGATGTTTCTCTACCTGTCTGGATGATTGAGTTTTAGTGTCAGCACAGGGTTGGAATCAGGTCAGTGGGATGCAGAAATGCTGCTACTAGAGAGAACCAAGGAAGGATTCACCCTCTTTTGTGGCTGTATGGCTCTTAGTTGAACTAAGTGAAGCTGAACTTGTCAAGAATGTTACAGTGTGGTCTGGCTGGTTTACACCTTTGGGGTTCTCTTTTTGACCATTTGCCTTTGGTGTTGCTCATTATCTCTTAATCTCCTGTGAACCTAAATTTCTGGGGAAAAATTTGTAGTCTTGAGAAATTTCTAACTTTCCTTCCTCAGGAAATCTCAAGATTTTACAGGAATGTTTAAAGTGTGGAACGGAGAGAGTTGAAATGGAGTTGCTCGCAGCAGCTGGCAAGGGGAAACGGAAGCTTCCTCTCTCATAAGGGGAAGAGCTACAGTTCCCTTTCCTCTAGACTATCTCTTTGGCCAGTGGTTTCTTCCAGCCTCAGGTTCCCACTGAACCCTCAGTTGTAGTCAAGCTCTGGCATGCAGATTCTGCAGCTAGTATTTTTTCCAGAGGTGTGGGCAGGACCAGACTCATATGTTTTGACAGCAGAAAAGTCTGCAGTGCCTATAGAGATCAAAGACAAGTGAGGGTCAGGTCAGATATTTGTCAGGGTTTGTGGGTGTCATGCACAGGTTGTTTCTTTTGCTGGCCTCTTTTGGGCCACTTTCTGTGCTGGTAACCCTAGAAGGAATATTGATCAGGGAGGAGCTGGAATAGAAATCCTTTCCCAACAACTTTAAGGAACAGAGACTTTTCTCAGGAGCATTTAAAAAATTATTAATAAACCATTTTATTGATTTAATCTTGGTTTATAAGGTTGTATATTCAGGGGTACAATGTTAAGATATCATTCCCTCACCAAAGTGTCAATAAATATCAGCCACATTCCAGTGAATCTCAGGAGCGTTTTTCTACTGTTTAGGGCCTGAGTGCATTAAATTATGATTAGATGAAGCAAGCATGAAGGTGACAAGTCTGGCCTGGCCCAAGATGAGTTTGGGGCAGTTGCCTAACAGGGAAGACAATTAAAGAGGAAGCCACAGGTCCCTCTTTGGGCTTGCAACAGTCCCACTAAGTTGGCCTTCCTCGAAGACTTGGACTTTGGCTGCTACACCAGAGTCCTGGTTCAAGCTGTCAGTCACTACCTTGGGTGGTTATAAAGACAGTCCAGTGTCCCAGGTGTCCCTTGAAGCATGGGTCTCACCTCCAGCCCAGACATCTTTATTCATTTCTATCAGAGCAGCAAGAGCTGAGTCATGGTACCAGTTTCCCTGCTCCCAGTACTCTTCTGTTCTCTGCAGGAATGCTGTTTCATTTTCTTCTCCTGGCTGTCCCAGATACTAGGGTCTCTGCTGTGGGCATGACCCCCTTCTGTGACCAAAATCTAAAGACTGTCCTACAGAGACTCAGCAGTGAATTCCAGAAGACAGAAGCTCACCGGAGATTTCTCTGGACCTCGTGCTGAGCCGATTTACCAGGGCACCTCAGATGGAGCAGGTGTCCTCCCTCTGCCCACTTCAAATTAACCCCTAATGGCCACAAACTTCCAGAAGAAAAACCCAGGTATGCGGGACCAGAGTCTGAAGACTCCAGGTCACATGGTGACAGCGAGGAGGGGCCATCCCTTCTGGTCTCCTGTCCCTTTGGGTTCCTGGCTGTCATGCCCATGAACTGCCTCCGGACACCATTTAAGCTCATTAATGGCCTTGATCCAGAGACTCACAAATGAATCTCAAAATATTTTAGCTCCCTATGGAGATGTCTCTGGACCCCAATCATTACAATTTTAAAATTTCAGAAACTTTCATGCTATTCATAATAAGCAATAGAAAATAAATTATCTAGGATCTGCCTGTGGCAGGCAGGATTGAATGTTGGTGGGAAAATTCAAAATAGTTGTCGCGGGAATGTGTAATGGTGGTGGGATTGGTGTTAAAATGTTCAATATAATCAGTAAATGTGAACAACCTTATGAAAATAGAATTTAAAACTTAAAAATAAGAATAAAAAGACTGTCCTGTCCTAGAGCCAACCTTCCCTTTCTTGTCCCAGGTGCCATGCTTAGGTAAAACTATCCACATCCTCTTTCCTCTCCTCTCTCTGCAGAGATACTGGTCCTATAGTCATTTGCTCTTTCTTCAGGGACTGCTGCATTAGAGATTATTTTGTCACATATGCAAGGGGAAGGTGAGCACAGCAATTTTAGCCTTTGACCTTCTTGCTGGAGCGCATATAACCTAAATTACCACCACTCCTAGGATTATTTATCTGTGAGCACTCAGGAGTACATATGGTTGATGCACAAATGAATCACTTTCTATCTCTTTTTCTCTCTTTTGTCTGTCTTTCGTTGGTCTCCTTTGCAGACCATTCCTGTTCCTACCTCCCAGACAGGAAGGAAAATTTGTTTGTGGGAAAACATTTTTTTTTTTTGCTTTAATTGAATTCTGCCTTCAAATCAGGCTCTTCTCTTTAAACTGGGGAGAGGCAACTTGAAGCTGATAATCAGAATAGAGAAGGGGTTCAGAATTCCTTGAGACTGGAGTCTCAAGTACAGTACAGATAGATAGTGCCTTGCATGTAGCATACCTAGGTTCTAGCCAGCATCCTAAAAGGGGTAATCCTTGAGCAGGAGTAACCCTTGAGCTTTGCTGGTGTAGCCCAGAAAACCAATACAAAACCAAAAAAAGAACAATTGCCTTAAGGAAGATAGTGTCTTGGCTCACTCTTCAACTCCCTTGAACGCTGGTCTCTCTCTCTCTCTCTCTCTCTCTCTCTCTCTCTCTCTCTCTCTCATGTACTTCTTCCTTTCTCTCTCCTCAAACATTTCTAAATAAGTTTCAATAAAAACTTTCCAAAGAAAAAGAAGATAGCATCTTTTCAAAGTCCCTGTTTTTCATTTTCAGTCAACTCTTGGTTTTCTTAGCCTTTTTTGTATTAGCAATTTTTAGTGGGCCTGAAGTGGTATCTTGCTGTGCCTTTAATTTGCATTTCACTTTTTAATAATGAGATGGAACAAAAGAAGTGAAAAAGAAAACCAAGGGTGTGGTCCCTGTGCTTATGACTTTAAACCAGAAGCAGGATTAGATTTGTCCTCTGGCCAGGGGCAGAAAGAGAACCAACAGGTTGAGAGTTCCAGGTGAGAAGTACTGAAAGAAAACTTTCTAACTAGATAAGAGTCTCCACAAAGGAAGTAACTCTGGTGGGAAGAGAAAAGTTATTGCTGGTTTAAAGGAAGGAAATGGGACCTGAGGATGGGGAGGTAGACCAGAGGTGACTAGCGACAGTGGGACAGTGGGACAGTGATGAATGGTCTTGGAAACTATGAACTGTGGTACTTGTAATGAGACAGTAACTTTTTTTAAACTGGACAGTCCTGCTATTTATTCGGCCATTGATGAAGCTGATTGAAGCAGGCATGAACTCTGCATTACTTTATTTAATTTTTAAAATTAAAAAAACAATTTTCATAAAATTATTCACAAAATTAAAAATTTCATAAAATTATTGTTCACAGTAATTGTTTGCATTTAGTATTTCAACGCCAATCCCACCACCATTTCACTCCCACCACTACCCCAGCCTGCCCCATAGGCAGATACTAAATAATTTATTTTGCATTGCTTGCCATGATAGTATGAGGTGTCACGTGGCCTCAGAAGTGGCCGTGCGTTTCTGCAATTCTAAATTTTTAAAAAATATTTGGGGTCCAGAGGTATTTCTGTGGCATGCTGCTCTCTTTCAAGATTCATTTGAGTCTCTGCATCATTCCCATTAATGCACTTAAACTGCGCCCAGAGGCAACTGGGCATGACTGCCAGGAAACTGGAAGGGTGGGGAGATGAGGGGGAGGTCGCCCATCCCTGACTCGGTGAAGTCTGGAGTTTTCAGTCACTAGTCCCGCATACCGTTTCAGAGGGTTTATTTTTATGAGTGATATGCTTGAGATGAATCTGTGAAAATCAGTCATGAGCATGGTGGCTATTGGGTTGTGGACGTTTGTGGCTGCTGGGGTTCATTTGGGGCAGACAGAGGGACATACCCTTCAAGGTCCCCAGTGAAATCAGCCTGGTACAGGGTGAGGAGACGTCTCTGCAGCATGCTGTTCTCCTCTGAGATTCATTTGTTTGTCTCTGAATCATGGTCATTAATACACTTAAGTGGCCTGCTTTTGATCTCTTTAGAGATGTTTTTTATGGGTCTCTGAATCAAGGCCGAAAAATGAGCTTATATAGCTGAGCAGGAGATGGTTTGGGGGCGTGACTCCCACATACTTAACTTTTGACTATTTAATTTCTTGGGAAACTTGGTCCCAAGTTGTTGGGGTCTGGCCAGATGCACAGCGACAATTTTGGGGTATCTGAAGGCACCATCAGGCTGCTAATGCACTTGCCCCGCAGGTACAGGTTGACCTGCTGGTTAGTGTAGCCATGCTACTTAAACTATGATTAAAAAGAAAAAAATCTGTATTGTTTGTTGTTGTTGTTGTTTTTGAGAGGGTAGAAGAAAAAGGAAAAACAGACTTTCTTACAACTGTAACCTTGCCTGGCTTTCGTTTGAAGGTTAGAAACAATTTTTCCTTGAGGTTAACTTTGAGGCAAACTGCTGCCTTGTTTTAGGAATAAGGGGGGGAGGTGGCCACTCTGAAGAACCTTTGGCTATGCAAATGTAGAGCAGTGACCCTTTCCCAAAAAGACAGGTTGTAAAGATGCTTTCAGCAGCTATACAGCTTTGCATAATGATGAAAGGAATTTTTCACCTTTTGTGCGGAATGTAGCATCTTTGCTACACACTTTTGACTAATGCCATCTGCACTGAATATACTGTTATATGTCATGATTTACCCTGTGGATATGCAATTTGTGCAGCTCCGCAGTTGCTTTGGGTAGACCCAGAGGAGGTGGCGGGGCAAGCTGTCTCCATTCACCCTAAGCAGGAGCTAATAGGTTTTTATGCCCCACTCTCTTCTAGGAAAGAGTGAACCAGACACACACAGAAAGTATTGGGGTAGAATGTTAGCTTTTGATAGCTAGCATTCTGATTCATTTTGGTGGCTTTAGTGTTCCTTGGGCCTGGTACAAGGACAGAGATATTCTATTTAAACAATAATCATGCAGCAAAAATATGGGTAGTCAATTACCCATCAGAGTAGAAGACTGATTTCCAGGTTCAATAGCGTCCCCCACCCCCCAGAGATATTGAAGATGATGATTCTTCCATTGTGTGTCTTTCCTGTTTTAATGTCTATGTCTCCATAAAGATCCTTTTCTTGGTTAGCCTGATTTTGAACTTTAATTAAATTGAATCACATTCTATACATTTTTTTTGCTTCTATACGTCCTACTCATGATTCATCTATGTTGATGCTTGTTGTTCTGTTTCATTCCTCTATGGTTATTAATATTCCACCTACATGATTAATATGATTAATATTCCATCTACAATAATTTTATTTACCTAATTTACAGCTTATGAGTTATTTCTACTATTTAAATAGATGTTAAGGAAGGTATTTATCAGGCTGTCTTGTGCACCAAAATTGCCACTGTGCCTTTGACCGACTCCAACAACTTGGCCAAGTTTACCAAGAAATTAAATGGCCTAAAGTTAGGTATGTGGGAGCCACACTCACAAACCACCTCCCGCTCAGCTATACAAGCTCATTTATTGGCCTTATTTCAGAGACTGTTAAATTTCAAACGGGATTAAAATCTGCAGTTAGGGTTGGCAGCTTGGTGTGCTGCGGGCGAGCGGGCACATACTGCAGGGCATATACCAATACTTTATTTCTCTGGAAAAGATGGAAACAAGGGCCTTGATCCAGAGACAACAAAAGAATCTCTGAAACAAGCAGCTCACTACAGAGATGCCTCCGGACTTTAAGCCAGGTTAACTTCACTGGGGAGCCTCAGATGGGATCAGGCATTATCCCTCCACCTGTTCCCTAAAAACCCCAGCAGCCACCAACTTCCAGAATCCATTGAGAAGTGCAGGTACGTGGGTTTAGACAGCAAACTCCAGCGTCAAGGGATAGGGGATGGGTCGGGCCTTCTCATCCCGCCCATCCCCATGGGACCCCAGAGGTCACACCCACAAACTGCCTCCACCTACTACTTAAGCTCTTTAACAGCCATAATCCAGAGACACACAAAAGAATCTCCAAACTGAGCAGCTTGCTGTAGAGATTTCTCCAGATCCTAATTATTTAAAATTTTAGAATTCTAGGAGCACATGGTCACTCTCGAGGTCATGCAACATCTTATGCTATTCATAACAAGCAATGCAAAAAGGATTATGAGGGAGATTGTCTGCCACAGAGGCAAGGGAAGGGGTGAGATGGGGGTTGTATATTGGGGACCTTGGTGGTGGAAGATATACATTGGTGGAGGGTTGGGTGATCAATCATTGTGTGACAAACTCGAACAGGAAAGCTTTGTAATTGTATCTCACGGTGATTAAAAAAAACACTTGTATAACTTGTCATCCTGTTGAGCTTGGATTTGCTCAAGCAGGCGCCAGTAACATCTCCATTCATCCCTGTCACTTGCTAGTGTAGTCTGATGGTATCTGCTCGCTACAGGAACACCAAGAGCCTCAAACTGTTTGTTCAGGGTTTTGACGAAGAAGTCTGACCATCTCGTAGGTGGGTGGCCACGCATCCTTTTGACATCCCATGGAATCCAATCGGTAACAGCTCTAGTCCAGCAGTCTTCTCTAAATCGCATTACTTGTCCAGCCCATGTGATTTTTGACACCTTGGCAAACGAGACAGTGTCCCTGATTCTTGATTGCCAATGGAGGTCGGAACTCTGGATTCCTTCTCTCACTTGAGTGAAATGTGATATTCCAAGCATAGCTCTTTCAATTCCTCTTTGGGATACCCGAATAGCGTTCTCATCCTGTTGTCGTAGGGCCCAGGTCTCTGAGGGCAGTGGAGTAGAAAAGATGTGCCCAGAGCTGGAAGTTCTTCATCCTCTTAACAATTTCTTCAACACTCTTGAAGGCGTTCCACACTGCTCTCTTCCTCCTGTGCAGTTCTGGCGCCAAGTCATTCCTCATATTGAGGTTTCGACTCAGGTACGTATAGTTGCTGCATTCAGAGATGTTCATTCCAATGAGAGCAAATGGAATGTCAGGGACTAGTTCGTTTTTCATGAACATTGTCTTGGTGGAGATTCAGCTGCAACTGATTAAAAATATATAAAAATAAAATAAATGATAAAATAAAATTAACATACTGAATTTAAAAAAGTAAGGTGAGTTCATGCCCAGTTCAATCAGCTGAATCAATGGCTGAATAAATAGCTGTACTCCTACATTAGGGCTGGAGCGATAGCACAGCGGGTAGGGCGTTCGCCTTACACGCGGCCAACATGGCCGACCCGAGTTCGATTCCTCCGCCCCTCTCGGAAAGCCCGGCAAGCTACCGGGAGTATTCGATATGCCAGACACAGTAACAACAAAGTCTCCAATGGAGACGTTACTGGGCCCGCTTGAGCAAATCGACGATCAACGGGAGGGCCTTGCCTTGCCTTGACTCCTACATTAATAAATAAATAAATATATATATAAATAAATGTTAAGATACCAGTGCCATGAAATTTTGTATTATGCTTCTTGATGCTCATATATAATGACTTTTCCAGATAGTCATTTAACAACTCCCCTCCACACACCCACATATCTCTAGAGCAGTGTTTCTCAACCTTTTCCCAACCATGGCCTCTTTCAGCCTTGTTCCCTTCCCTGTGGCACCACCCCCAACCCTGTCCTTCTGGTTGTTGTATTTCACCATTTATGCAATTTTACCTGTGACTTCCTTGGAATTTCCTTGGGGACCACAAAGGGATCATATGGTCCCCGGCTGAGAAACGCCACACTAGGGTGTATAATTAGAAGTGAAATTACTGGTCTATGTTCAAGTTTGGTTGTTAAAGTTAAAATGTTTTCCAAAATGATTATGACAATTTCTATTCACCAGCCTTGTGTGAGAGTCCTCTGTTCATACATTTGCCAACTCTTAGTTTTGTCCATCTTTCTATTATCGCAGCTCTGATGGTAATAGTGGGTACCTTGTTTTTATCTTTATTTTCATTTTGCTTTTCAGTATGAAATTGAGTAATGGATAAAATACAACCCAAAAGGGAAAAAGATGACTTGTGAACATAACTTGGTTTACTATGTATACGTATTTATGTGGGGTGGTTTAATATAGATTTGGGCGTTGAAGGAAATACCTTGGAAGGAAGGGATTAAGCAGACATTCAAGGATAGTCTGATTATTCTGTAGAGTCCAAAAAGAAAGAGACATCCCATCAAGCTGGTCAACTTCAAAGGAGCACTAATCTGTGAGAAATAGGGCTGCCAGTCACAGTGCCATGGAAGGGTTGCAGGGTGCAGGTACCAGTGCCTTGGTCTCCTTTCCCCATTGCTCTGAACTCTTGTGGGATCCCAGTAGTTGTGGGGATGGGAGGGAATAAGGGGGATAGGAGGGAAGTTAAGAGGAATCTGGAGGAGCAAGAAGATAACTAGTCTGGTAGTGGTAATGGGGTTAAGTCTCTTATGTTTTCCCTGCACCCACACATTTTTTTCTGTTTGATTTGCAGGCATTGAAACATTCTGAACTTTTGTGAGTTGTGTGTATTGTAGACATCTTTCCCCATGGTGTGACTTATCTTGTTTGCAAATAATGTCTTATGCTAAATAAAACTCTCCATTCAGTGTAGTCTCCTTTGTAAAATCTTTTTTGGTTAGTGCTTTTACTAATGAGTTCATAAAGATAGTCTACGTGCATCAATTTCTGGAAGATATGTTACATGTGGAAGCAAAATGGTTACCATATCAGATATTCATACACATATAAACCTGTCCCATGCTTTCTTCTACCATTGGCCCTTAAGTATGAGCTTGTATCAGTATCTCAATGCTTTGACTGCTACAACATTACTAAAAGTTAGTTTCAAGGAGAACAAATTTTCACACTGTTCTTCAAGAAAGCCTCAGCTTTAAGCTGTCGACCTTAGCACTATGAAATAAATTTTAGAATGACTTTGTCAAAGTTTACCAAAATATCTCCATCATATGCCTGCATTATTTTTAATGATATTAAATTAAAATTATAGATCAATTTAGGGGAAATGTACATTTTAATATATTAAAACTTCCTATCCAAATAATTATGTATCATATTTCATTTATTAAACAATTTTCTCAAATACATCTTTCAGTTTCCTGTATATAATTCTTTTTTTTTTCTGTATATAATTCTTACCTGCAATTTTTTTCAGGCTTTTAAAAGTAATTTGTGTGTATTTTGATTTAATTTAAATTATATCTGTCACTTGAAAATGTTTTTTATTTCTGAATGAGTCCTTCAGTCGAGTATTAGCATACACAGCTCAAGATGTTCATAAAGTATAGTTATTTATTTAACAACCGTGAAAAGGTAGCTTTTTTGTGTATTGGTTGTTTGTGTTTTTGGCAGCGGATGAAGCACACCTTGCCTCAGCAGGGTGCAGATCACCAGAGATCTCCTGGCTCTGCACTTTGGGATCACTCCTGGTGGTGCTTGAGGAACCATATTGGGTGCTGGGAATCAAACCTGAGTTGCCAGAATGCAAGGCAAATGCCCTACCCACTGTACTCTCTCTCTGGCCCCCACAATGTCTTGGCCTCACCCTGCAGCTCCCTCCACCTTTGCTCTGTTTATATCTATTCTTTGAAATCTACTCTGTTCTTTAGCTGGTTCTGCTTCTCAAAGTTCCCATTTGTTCTCCTGGCCTGTCGCTCTCATGCTGTTATCTCCACTATTGCTGCATGGCTGCCTCTCACAGCCGTGCCCGTGACATTACTTGTTCTCCAGCCATAACTTCATGGATTGAGTGAGAATCTGCTCTCCTGTCTGCATAGTAATGGTGAAGGGGTAAAGGAAGAAGTTGTTTAGCTTCGGGTTTCCTGTTCTCTCTTACTATTTCCCATTACCAGCCATCCCATTCTTTATTTTGATTGGTGGGTAAAATTTAGAAGATTTAAATAATGAATTCAATCAAAATAATTAGATTATCTCCTGCCCCTTCATTTTTCTCAACTTACACCCTTAACAAATTTTCAGAGATGTGTTTTAGTTTTTTGTATGTAAATCTTACACATTTGTTAGATGTATAACTGATTTGTATATTTTGATGTTGTTTCAGGACTGGAGTGATAGCATAGAGGATAGGGCATTTGCCTTGCATGCTGCCCACACGGCCGACCAGAGTTTGACTCCTCCACCCCTCTTGGAGAGCCCAGCAAGCTACAGAGAGTATCTCGCCTGCACAGCAAATCCTGGCAAGCTATCCATGACATATTCAATATGCTAAACACAGTAACAAGTCTCAAAATGGAGATGTTACTGGGCCCTATCGAGCAAATCGATGAACAATGGGAGGACAGTGCTACAGATGTTGTTTCAATGACACCTTTCAAATGTCATGTCCTTATTCCATTTTTGAAGTACATAAAAGCAAGCATTCTTATATGCTAAATTTTTTTAAAAATCATTTTTATTGAGGTATCAGGATTTTCAATGCTGTTTATTATACTTTTCAGGGATGCATATGTGTCACAAGCGTGATAGAGCCAAGAGGAGTTTATATGCTTAAACACTTCTAATTTATTGACCAGCAATTGCACAATCAATATTATCACTAAAATCATCTGTGTGTGTGTGTGTGTGTGTGTGTGTGTGTGTAAGCAAATTGAACTAAGAACATTTATATGACAATTACAACATTCCAAACCATATCCTCACCTCTAGCTGACTGAAGCCACAATCCAGGCATTCTTAGCATGATGTGTCTTAGGCATCCACTGAGCTCTACAGTCTGCTCAGGGATGTTCGGTCCACCTGCGAGGCTGGCAGAGGGACAGGAGTTCTCAGCAGTGCAGTTCCCCCAGGCAGGATGGGACAGCAACTATCCCCATCTATGGCATGCTGGGGACAAGGCAGAGAAACAAAAGTTCACATCAGTTTTTCAAGAAACAACAAAGGAGCTTCATTAAAATACAAGACAAACTTCTTAGCAATTGGCACTGAGTATGGCATTCACTTATGATTGTGATAAGTGACTTGTTGGAGATAGGGAGAAGATCCAGAGGTTTCATTCGAGTGTAACAGGGGCTGTCAGAAGCTGGTCACTTAAGGGTCCACTGACCAATCAACTTGGAGTGTCGCCAATCAGAGTTCAAGGCAGGAAGCATCTGGCCCTAGTTGATATTCAGATGTTTCAGGCCTGGGTCATTATCAGGAGCCTTGTAAACAACTGACATCACACACAAAATAAAATAAGCTCACAAAATAGCCTAACTTTCATTCACACAGAATAGGGTGACTTCTGTTCATAATACTGCAGCACTACACACATCACCGGAGAGGCCACTTCTCTCCACCAGTGTCCCAGGGACCCCTCCTAACCTTTCTCCCATGTAAGACCAGTTCTAGAGACAAAATATCCAAGTCCGATGACTTTGACCATTTGTAGTTCCCTTACTATGTTTTTGTCAATCTCACATATGGGAGAGATTTTCCTTTTATCACTGTGATGACACTTATAGATGGATAGAGCTAAACTCTTGAAATTGCACCAAATTTTAAATCAATGATGTTGGTAAATATTTTTTCAAAAACTGTGTTTCTTGTTGCACAGGTATGTATATTAAAGATCTAATAGTATAAATAATTATGTGCTAAAGCATTTTAAATTTTACATAAAATAGATAAATCTTACAAAATTTGCTTGAAGAAACTAAGCATGAAGAGAATCAAGAAAATTTTAAGGGGAACTCTGAATAGGCCTATAAAATGCATTTTATCCTAAGTAACAGAAATTGGCTTTATATTAGAAAAATAATATATTACAGATACTGCTTACATATCTGCACTGAGTAAAAACCTCTATGGATGTTAAAAAAAAAGCACTTGATCAGATATAGAACATTCAATATAAAGGAGGCATTCATTCATTAATAAAAAGATATAAAAGTCTCTAGCAAGCTAGGAGTAAACAAACCTTTCTTATTCTAGTAGAAGGCAACCATAAGCGAATGCATACTCAATGCCAGTTGCTGATAAGTTTGTCTTGTGTTTTAAAGAAGCTCCTTTATTGATTCTTGAGGTTTCCAGGTTATGAATTTCTCAAGCTGTTACTTGCCCTTCAAATCTGAATAATAATCAAGTTAGATAGAGTATTTCTGGCGGCATGTTTATTTCATTGAGTTTTTGTGCTATATTTCTCTATACTCTTCTGACTTCATAGACTTTCATTTGATAGATTGGCCGCTAATCTTTTGAGATTTCCTTTGTATGTAAATTCTGGTTTTGATTTTTTTCTTTGTATGTAAATTCTATTTTTGATCTTACTGACTTCCACTAAAGGAAATTCTTATCTATGATATCTTTAATTACTGGTTCTTCATAGAATTTGTCCCCCCCCTTTTTTTTTGGTGGTTGTTGTTTGTGGGTCACATCCAGCAGTGCTCATCAGAGCTTACTCCTGGCTCTGCACTCAGGGATCACTCCTGGAGGGGCGACCATATGAAGTGCCAAGTATACAACCTGGATCTGCTTTGGTCAAGGCAAGGACCCCACCCTCTGTACTATCTCTCTGGTTTCTGCTTTCAATATTGCATTTCTGTCTCTGGATTTTGTCATTCTGAGTGCAATATGTCTTGGAATTTTTATATTTGAGCCTATTTTTACTGGGACCCTTCAAGCCTCTGGGGTCTGGGTGTCTGTATCCTCAACTCTGGGAAATTCTTATCTATGGTATCTTTAACTACTGCTTCTTCATCATATTTGCCTTTATATTCTTTAGTCTCCACTGCTTCTTACATTGTTCCACATTAACTCATAGCTTTCTAATGTGCTGCTCATTTCTTTTCAGACCCCCACCCCACCACCATCTTCTGTTGTTCTCTGTCTCACTTTGGAGTTCCTCAAGCTCAGCTGCTGTTATTCTGCTGCTAAGACTTGTTGAGTGTTTTAGAAAGCAACTACCATACTCTTCATTTTTGATTTAATTGTCTCATTTTGACTCATTAGACATACTTGCCTTGCTGTCATTAATCACTCCCTGAGGATTTACAGAGCTGGTTGGTACTGGTGGAGCCTTCCATATTACTGTTTTCTCTCATTAAACAGGGTGAACTTCTACATGTCTGCCCCACTGGATTTGCTGTGCTAAGGAGTGAATCTTTGTAGTCAGCACTCCTGGGAGTTAGTCAGTGAATTTTCTTTTCTTTTGCTGTCCATCTATACCCAATGACAGAAGTATAATTTGAAGAACTCTTGTTCAGCCACATATGGGGAGTTAGCAGAAATTCAGAAGCTTGGTCCATTGGTATAGTGGAGGATAGGTATGGAGGCTGCTAGGACGTAGCTGGGAAGGATGGGACTCTGCCTCCAGTTCCAAAAGGACCCTGGAATTTCAACCAGGAGATGGCTGCCACCAGCAAGGGTGGGGGAGCAAGCAGAGGTTCATGAGATGTGGAGCTGGACCTACTGATCCATGTTGACCACGGTTTATAATACTGTTAATGGCAGGGTTCCGTGCATAACATATTCCTGCACTACACCCTCCACCAAAGTGTCCATTTTCCTCCACCATTATTCCAGTGTCTCCCCCACCCACCTCTCCCAGTGATCGGCTTCCTACTGAAGATCCAAATCTCAGTTTCTGTTGCCTTTGGGAATTTGTTATACCCTACTTTATTTATGTCCTACATATGAAGTATGTAGTCTCCTGCCCCCGCGCCTGGCTATTCCTCGCCGGGGCCCCTTGGAGGGGAGTTGGTTGAGCTTTCCTCCCCGCCCTAACCAGGGCCCCGGCAGCCGAAGACCTCCAGGACCAGCCACCACCATGCTGAGACCACTCTCCGCACACCTGAAGGTACCGGCAGAGGGACAAAGCCACGTGGATTCCGGGGCCGAGATCTCCAAGCCTACTCGAATTGGAGTCAAGCATCCTCCACCCAGATCCTCCAAATTCCAGTAGGCGGGGGTCACACCCACCAACTGGCCCCCTGGCGCCGTGTAATCCCATCAGCGGCCAAGACTCAGAGACTATAAAATCCAGCTCCCGGAGGAGAACAGTGCAGTCTCCTGCCCCCGCGCCTGGCTATTCCTCGCCGGGGCCCCTTGGAGAGGAGCGGGTTGAGCTTTCCTCCCCGCCCTAACCAGGGCCCCGGCAGCCAAAGACCTCCAGGACCAGCCACCACCATGCTGAGACCACTCTCCGCACACCTGAAGGTACCGGCAGAGGGACAAAGCCACGTGGGTTCCGGGGCCGAGATCTCCAAGCCTACTCGGATTGGAGTCGAGCATCCTCCACCCAGATCCTCCAAATTCCAGTAGGCGGGGGTCACACCCACCAACTGGCCTCCTGGCGCCGTGTAATCCCATCAACAGCCAAGACTCAGAGACTATAAAATCCAGTTCCCGGAACTGCGCGGCCGCATTTGTGGCTGCGCGACATCTTATTATGACATCTCATTCCTACTTTGACAAACTGACAGGCTACCGAATGTAGCTTGCCCACATGGCAGAGTCTGGCAAACTCCCCGTGGTGTACCCAATATGCCAAATACCAGTAACAATGATGGGTCTCATTCTCCTAAAGAGCCTTGAATATAATCTCAGGGCTAGAATGAAGGAGACGTTACTGGGGCCTGCTCGAGGCAATCGACGAATAACAGGATGATTTGTGATTTTTGTGATATGAAAGGAATTATTCTGCATCTGTCCCTCTCCTTCTGACTAACTTAATCAACATAATGGTGTCCTGATATGCAGCAGCAAAATGCATGGTCAAGTGGTCATACAATTTTCTAATAGCCAGTAGTATTGTGAATATGTGCTGTAGTTTCCGGGCAAGCTACTGAGAGTATCTTGCCCACACGGCAAAGCCTGGCAAGCTACCCATGATGTATTCAATATGCCAAACACAGTAACAAGTGTCACAATGGAGACATTACTGGGCCCACTCGAGCAAATCGATGAACAACTGGAGAACAGTGACAGTGACAGTTTCTTTATCCAGTTATCTGTTCTTGGACCAAGTTGACTTTTCATCTGAACACTTGCAAGTCTTTTCTTCAAATTCTAATAATTTACTCTAAATTTTTTTGGTTTCTTTCTCTATATAATCATGTCATCTGTGAATAATGTCTGCTTTGCTCATTCCCCCCAACTTTCAATCTCTTTACAGTGTTCTATGGTAATACATAGGACCACACATACAATGCTGGAAGGAAGTGGTGCTAACAATCATTCTTATCTTATTATGAATATGTTTTAGTTAATTTATTTTCAGATTAAAGAAGTTATATTTTACTTCTATGTAAAAAATTAAATATCCCGGGGCCAAAGAGATAGTATGAAGTGTAGGGTGTTTGTCTTGTATGTAGATGATTTGTTTCAATCCCCAGCACCACATATGGTCCCCTGAGCACTGCCAGAAGTGATCTCTGAGTGCAGAACCAGGAACATGCCCTGTGTAGTACTGGGTACGGCTGCTGAACCAAAAATACAAGCAAAACTCCTACAGCCTTGTGACATAATACAGCGGCTAAGGTGTTTGCATTGCATGCAATCAACTCTACTTCCATCCCCAGCTGCATATAGTCCTCCATGCAAGTATCACCAGAAGTGACCCTAAGCATTAAACCAGGAGTAAGCCTTAAATATCACTGGGTATTGTCCCAAAACAGGTAAAGGTAAAAGGTAAAGGCCCTCCCGTTGATCGTCGATTTGCTCGAGCGGGCCCAGTAACATCTCCATTGGAGACTTTGTTGTTACTGTGTCTGGCATATCGAATACTCTCGGTAGCTTGCTGGGCTCTCCGAGAGGGGCGGAGGAATTGAACTCGGGTTGACCATGTTGGCCGCTTGTAAGGCGAATGCCCTACCTGCTGTGCTATCGCTCCAGCTGGCCTTTTGGCTAAGATCAAGTGTAGTATCAAGTGTCCCAAAACAAACAAACAAAATCACAGGCATATGTTGGATTAATTTAAATGAGATAATCTTTTGACTTTGGAGAGATAGCACAGCGTGCCTTGCACGCAGCCAACATGGCTGACCCGAGTTCGATTCCTCCGCCCCTCTCGGAGAGCCTGGCAAGCTACCGAGAGTATCTCGCCTGCACGGCAGAGCTTGGCAAGCTCCCCGTGACGTATTCGATATGCCAAACACAGTAACAACAAAGTCTCCAACGGAGACGTTACTGGGCCTGCTCGAGCAAATCGATGATCAACGGGAGGGCCTTTACTTTTTTTTTACTTAATCTTTTGACTTTAGTTTTTCTGTTAATGCATGCATTAAGTTTTAAATGCTAACACTTTGTGTTCCTGAATAACCTTAATGCAGGTTATTTCCTAAAAACCTTAATATGTTATGGTAACATTTTGCTATATTGCTGAAGTTGGTTTGCTAAAATTTGTTTGGGAGTTTTATATTAGTGTTCATGAGATCAGTCTAAGATTCTTTTTTCTTGATAGAAACTAATCAAGCAATCTTGGAATCAAGGTTGCATGGGGCTCACAAATTATTTTCTAGTCTTTGAAAGAATGTGTGTGATCATGATATTCTTTTTTCACTGTGAGTGGTTGGTAGAATTTTCTGTGGAGTCATCTGGGCCTGAAGTTTTCTCTGAAGGAAGGCTTGCAATTATGGATTCAATTTCTGTGATACTTTGTGGTTGTTGAGAGCTTTTTCTTTCTTCAATTATGTTTTTCTGGAAATTTATTTCACCAAAATTTTAATTGACTTTAGTTGATCATGATATCTTCTTATTACCTTTTATGCTTGTATTGAATTCTACAGGAATTCAGAGAAAAAAAAGTGAGGTGATCGCATATGTCTCCAGTTCCCTCCCTTTTCCCCCCTTTTCAGCACAGAAACTTTTAATCTACATATTTTTTTAAGAAGCGAGTCTTGCCAGTGGTTTAACAATTTTATTAATCTTTTCTTTTTGGGAGGGGTGAGGATGCCACTTTATTTTTTATTTTTTAAAATTTTTATTAGTGAAACACCATGAGGTACAGTTGTAGACCTACAAATCTCTGGCTTGGGTTTCAATTATACAATGATCAAATACCCATCCCTACACCAATACCCATTTTCCACCACAATTTTATTAATCTTTTCAAAGAACTGACCTTTGATTATATTTACCATCTATCATGTTGGTCATATATTGAACAAATTTCTGCTTTTATCCTTATTACTTTGTTTGCTTTACCTTCTTGGGTTCTATTTGCTATTTTTTTATATTATTTGAATGAAATTTTAAAAATTTCTTTGTAAGTTTTTTTTTTAATGTAGGAGTACTGCTATTTATTCAGCCATTGATTAGGCTAATTGAATTTTGCATGAACTCCACCTTACTTTTTTCCCCCATTTTTTATAATTTTGTTACTGTTACTGTGTTTGGCATATCGAATACTCTCGGTAACTTGCCGGGCTTTCCGAGAGGGGCGGAGGAATCGAACTCGGGTCGGCCATGTTGGCCGTTTGTAAGGCGAATGCCCTACCCGCTGTGCTATCGCTCCAGCCCTAACATTTCTGCCAAAAGCCACTGGGTTTTGAGATTTGTTTCTCAGTCTCTGGGATCATGGCCATTAAGCAGCTTGATTAGAAGCCAGAGAGGCTGTTCATGGGCGGCAACTCAGGGTCTCGTTGGGATGGGGAGGAAAGGGCCGGCTCCACCCCCATCCTGTGAGGCCCCGCGTATCTCATCACTGTGGGCCCAAACCTGACTGTCCAATGGCCTCTGGAAGATGGTGGCCACCAGGCCGCCAAGGAAGAGCAGGTGGAGGGACAGCATCCTTTCCCCCCTGGGGTGGTCTGGCGACAGTAACATACTGCACTGTCCAGACGCATTTCTGCCAAAAGCCACTGGGTTTTGAGATTTGTTTCTGAGTCCCTGGGATCATGGACATTAAGCAGCTTGATTAGGAGCCAGAGAGGCCATTCATGGGCAGCGACTCAGGTTTCTTTGGGACAGAGAGGAAAGGGCCGGCTCCACACCCATCCTGTGAGGCCCCACGTGTCTCATCACTGTGGGCCCAAACCTGACTGTCCAGTGGCCTCTGGAGGATGACGGCCACCGGGCCACCAGGGGGAACAGGCCAAGGCACAAAACCATTCCCACCTGGGGTAGTCCAGTACTGGTAGCCTACTGCAGGGATCGGACGCCTTTCTGCCATTAGCCGTTGGACTTCAAGATTTCTTTCTGAGTCTCTGGGATCATGGCCATTAAGCAGTTCAATCAGGAACCAGAGAGGCCATGCCTCCAATTATATAGCTGAGCCAGAGGTGGTTTTTGGGTGTGTCTTCCACGTACCTAACTTTTGGCCGTTTACTTTCTTGGTAAACTTTTCCCCAAGGTTTTGGGGTCTGGCTAAAGGCACAGCAGCAATTTTGGGGTATCTAGAAGTTTGAAGGCGCCATGAGGCTGCTGATGCACTCACCTCACAGGTACAGATTGTCTTGTTGGCGGCACCATACCCCCCTTTGTAAGTTTTTTATTAAAAATTTTTTTATTGAATCACCGTGAGATTGAGCATTACAGAATTGTTTATGATTGGGTTTCAGTCACACAATGTTCCAACACCCATCCCTCTACCAGTGTAATTTCCCAGCAGCAATGTCCCCAACCCCTTCAAATCACCCCCCACCCCAGCCTGTCTCTTTGGCAGGCAACTCTTCTCTCTCTCTCTCTCTTTCTCTCTCTCTCTTTCATATTAGGCATTATGGTTTGTAATACAGATGCTGAAAGGTTATAATCTATATCCCTTTACCTGATAATAGCCTTTTTTATTCTAAAATATGCCTTAAGAGTTCTAAATATCCTTCTATGAAAGACATTAACTTTACTCCATACATTTTTTTATTAGTGAAACACCATCCACACATTTTTTATGAGTAGTGTTTTTATTTTTATTTAGTTCTGTTTTCCATAATTCTCAAACATTTAGGGATTTTTTCTAGTGACAGTTTTACACTAAATTTCACTGTGACCAGAGAACACGTTTTGCAAGATTTTAATTCATTGAAGCCTATTGACACTTGTTTTATGATGAAACATGTGATCAATATTTTTGCTTTTTTGGGGGGGGGTCACACCCGGCAATGCTCAGGGGTTACTTCTAGCTTTGCACTCTGGAATCACTCCTGGCGGTGCTTGGGGGGATCATATGGGATGTTGGGAATCAAATCCAGATTGGCCACGTGCAAGGCAAACACCCTACCCACTGTACTATTGCTCCAGCCCCCACATGTGATCAATTTTTATAAATGCTTTATGTGGCATTAAAAAGAATGTGTATTCTGCAGATGCTGGATCAGGTCAGTTTTGCTGAAAAAGGTTTGGAAGATGTGCTCAGGGGGTGTCAGGCCACTCCAGGGAATGCTGAACCAGTCAGGTTCATGCTTCGGCATTAGGAACTGAGGATGTGGTGCTGTTCAGGCCCTGTGGTGTCAGGGATTAACAGCCCTCCAGGACTATACCTGATGCTCAGGAGGTCATTTGGTGCCATGGGTTGAGACTGGGTTGGGCTTGTGTATTACTTCTCTGGTCCCTAGGACATTTTTTCATATATTCTAAACTCCTTGCTGTTTTTAAATCTGCTATTCTAACAACATTGAGATTGAGCATATCAACATCTCCAGCTATCTCTTCCTTTATATTTGTTAGTTTTGCTTTACATATTTTAAAGCTACTTTATAACTGCATGTAAGTAAAGTAAGGCCCTCCCGTTGATCGTCGGTTTGCTCGAGCGGGCCCAGTAACGTCTCCATTGGAGACTTTGTTGTTACTGTGTTTGGCATATCGAATACTCTCGGTAGCTTGCCAGCTCTCCGAGAGGGGAGGAGGAATCGAACTCGGGTCGGCCATGTTGGCCGCTTTTAAGGCGAACGCCCTACCCGCTGTGCTATAACTGCATGTAAATTAAAATTTTTATCTCTTCCTACTAGATTGAATAAAGACCACCACTTTGTAGCCAGTGATGCTTTTATGCTCTAACATCTACCCAAAATGCCAAAAGTAAAGAGAGAGAGAGAGAAAGAGAGACAGAGAGAGACAGAGAGACAGATAAAGAGAAAGAAGAAAAGTGTCTATCATAGAGGTAGATTGGTAGGGACAAGGTGGGGGCAGGTGTCATAAGGAGGAATACTGAGGACATCAGTAGTGGGAAATGTACACTGTTGAAGACTTGGGTATTGGAACATTGTATGTCTGAAATCCAGTCATAAACAACTTTGTAACTGTGTATCTCAGGGTGATTCAAGTCTAAAAACAAAGAATATATATGTTTTTAAAAGATCTTTTAAAAAATCTTCTTTGAGTGATTTTAATATCACAAAACTTTCTTTTCTAAAATTTATTAAAAATTTTATTTTCCTAAAGTTGTTCACAATAATTGATTACAAACAATATTTCAACATCAATCCCACCACCATTACACCTTCCCACCACCATCTCAAGAGGGGAGATGTAAGAAACACATGTATTCAGCCACATGGGTGCAAGCAGTACATGGGTTCAGGCAGCATATATTCACCCTTCTTTTGTTCAAGGTGGCTTTTTTAGGCTCTTCTATGGTTATCTTGATCCAGAACATTCAGGAAGGAGTCTTCTCCGGGCTTAATCACTTAAATTAATCGGATTAAGGGAGAGGTCTGAGGGATTGAGGAACTCCACTGGGTGGGGTCCAATCTCCTTAGGGTCTGCTGCTGAAGGTCTTATCAGGTCTGTTTTCCATATCCACAGGGTGGATCAGCCTGAGAATTTTTGTTGACCTGAGTTTCATTGCTGAGGGCCTTTCCCTGTCTATCTGCCTACATCAATGCCATTTTCCCTTCACCTATTAACATCTCATAAGTCAATTTGATCCTTAAAAAATTTTGTGCAGACAGCACACAGCCACAGAAAAGAAAGGCCACGGGGGGTGGGGGTGGGGGGCTCCACAGCTACCGAGAATGCTCCGGGTCCCAAAGAGAGCCGAGATCACCGGGAAGTCCCAGATGGGGTAGGTGCCACATCCCGCCTCCTCCAGAGTGAACCCTGGTGACCATGAGCCTCTACAAGCATAGCTCGCTTATGCAGGAACCAGGACTCTCAGGGCAAACTGCTGGGACTGCCCCGGCACCCAGATAACCTCTGACTCCGGAAGTCACGCCCACAACCCGCCCCCCAGCGCCATCTTTACAGCACACAGCCACAGAGAAGAAAGGCCATGGGGGGGGGGGGGGGCTCCACAGCTACCGAGAATGCTCCGGGTCCTGAAGAGAGCTGAGATCACCGGGAAGTCCCAGATGGGGTAGGTGCCATATCCCGCCTCCTCCAGAGAGAACCTCGGTGACCATGAGCCTCTACAAGCATAGCTCGCTTATGCAGGAACCAGTACTCTTACTCCAAACCGTGTGGCTGCTTACGTGGCCGCGCGACAGCTTCTTATATATAAAGTGGTCAATGGAAAGTAAATTCTCCAACATTTCTCCCTGAAAATCAGGTTTAACTCTTTTATAAACCACAATACCGAATAGGAAAGAGAGAACAAAAGGGAATGCCCTGCCACAGAGGCAGGGTGGGATGGGGATGGAATGGGGGGTGGGAGGATTACTGGAATCCGTGGTGGTGGGAAATGGTTACTGGTGGAGGGATGTGTATTCAAAATAAATAAATAAATAAATTTAATTAAAAAAAAATAAAATCACCAATGAAAAAAAAATTTGCGCAGAATGGCCTAGGTCAAAAAGTTTTGGCCTCATCACTGAACACACTGAGAAGGGATTAAGCACATTTTAGCAACCACATGAAAATCTTGGGGTACCCAATAAATCTTTTTACTCCAGCCTATAAGATACTCCCTACAGTACGGAGATGTAGGTCCATACGAGGCATGACTGAGTGAGTCCATTCTTAACTCTTCATAAGATGGAGACTGATATTCCACCAGCTATACTTGGAAAAAGAGACGGAGCTCATGTGGTCTGGGTGAGATCAACTGCTTAAGGTCGATGAGAGGTCTCAGCTTTAAGCTTCCATCAGAAGCGCATCCCAAGCTGCCTGGAGACCATTTGGCTGAGGAGTGGCAGCCTCTGTGACAAGCCTTCTCTACAGACCCGTTCTCAGACTAAGAATCTGAGGAAGTGGTACCTGTCTCATCATCCACAGCACTTTCATCTGATGCACTGGAAATGGAATCATACAGAGGAGATGGGGTTCTCTTCGGCTTGATGTCAATAGTAGGGAATGCGGAATCCACATCATAAGAAGAATCCCTGTCCTGAGAGCATGTTTTACTGGGAAAATGCTTATCTTCTTTTGGGTTTGGGGTAAGAGAGGGCTGAGGGTGCAGCCATCCCAGCAGGGGGAACTTCCTTTGTCTAGTCCTTAATCCTCTTAAATGTTTCTTTGCTAAATTCCTGTTTCTGAGAAAATTTGCCTATCTTATCCGTACTATTTTCTTCCTTCTCAACTGTACTTCCTCAAAACTGGAGAGTGAAATTAACAATCTCCCATGTAATCCAGAATTCCACGAGAATCCAAGTCTCCTTCTTAGATGCCATGTAGACATTTTCCTTGACTTTTTTCTAAATCCTGATTTCTAAAGTCCCTTGGTCCAGGAACCACTGGTTTACTTTGTAAACAATTTTAAAGCAGGCCCAGAGTTGGTCTTGGGAAATGCAGATCCTGTTTTGTGGGGGAGATGCTGAATCAAATCCATAAATGACTGGACCCTATCAGTCTGGTTTGAGAAACACTGAGAGACCCTGCTTCTATCCCATCTTAGAGGTGGTGGTAGGGGTACTGCTGCTATTATAACTCCCCAGCAGCCCCAAAACCTGAAAATCTGCTATCCTACTCTCTCTTAGTGGGGCATATGGCTAGGATTCTGCATCTCCTCAGTACCCCCAAAAACCGGTTCTACCTACTTCTGTAAATGGAGGTCCACCTTACTTTTAGGTGCCCACCCAGGGATACCAACTGTGAGTTCACAAAATAAGTGTGGGTGCTGAGGTACATGTGCATTCGGGGGTGGAGAGCTGCCTCCCATAAGAAAGGTGGGGAGATGGGAAGAGATGGCCCAGTCCCAACCCCTTGAGGCCTGGCGTTTTCAGACATTGGTCCCACATACCTGGGTTTTTCAGCGAATTAGTCTCTTGCATGGCAGGCGGTGGGGGGTGGGGTGGGGGGAGTTTGCCCAAGACAAGTTTATGAAGATCGGTCGTTAAGGTGAAGACAATTAGTTTCTGGAGGTTCAGGGCTGCCAGGGTTCATCTGGTGCAGGTGGAGAGATAGGACGCCTGCTCCCATCTGAGATGCCAAGTGAATCAGCCCCGCACATGGTCTGGAGCCATCTTTGCAGCAGGCTGCTCAGTTCCGAGATTCATTTGTGAGTCAGACAAAACTTTCTTTCCCATCTTTTTCCTCTAAAACTTCCTGTAGATTAATATTTAATGAATTAGTCAAAATGTGCCGTGAACCCTAACAACCTTTGTGGGATATTTTGGTTTGTTTGTTTTTTTTTTTTTACATGCACACGAGTTTTTATTGTCCCTCTGTGTATGACAGACAAACTATGGGAACTGCCCAAGTGCCCAGTGAAGATGGGGTAAAGAAGCTGTGGTTTATATACACAGTGGGATACATTTTTCTATAAGAAAAAAATAAAAATTTTGCCATTTTTGGATGGAATTACGAAGTTAAGCTAAATGAAACAAGTCAGTGGGAGAGAGATGAATACCAGATTATTTCTTTTATATGTGGACTATCAAGACACAAAGGCAAAGAATAAGCCAAAGCAAGGCAAAGCAAAACCTTGGGTTTAGCTTGACAACTATGGTTACCAGACTGGGAAGGAGAAATGGAGCAAAGGAAGGAGGGGCTCCGGGATTCTGGTGGAGGGAATTTTTGTTCCTTTCGTGGTTGGTAGCACTGTAGCACTGTCCTCCCGTTGTTCATCGATTTGCTTGAGTGGGCACTGGTAACGTCTTCATTGTGAGACTTGTTACTGTTTTTGGCATATTAAATACGCCACGGGGAACTTGCCAGGCTCTGCTATGCAGGCTGGATACTCTTGGTAGCTTGCTGGGCTCTCCAAGAGGGATGAAGGAATCAAACGCCGGTTGGCCGTGTGCAAGGCAAACACCCTATCTGTTGTGCTATTGCTCCAGACCTTTGTGATTGGTACAGGTAACAATCAGGTGCAGAGGTGTGAATCCATAAAACATAATTGTTGTTGTAAAGCAACATTACCTTAAGTAGAAACTATGCATATTGAAGTTAATTCAAATTATTCAAGATCTCAGTTCTTGTTACATTGTAGCAAAAAAGGTATCTGAATATCAGTCACAAACAGAAAATTTGATCTGTTGAAAGGATGCTGAGCTTTGCCATTATTTTTGACTCATAAAGGTATAATGGTTCTCTAAAAAAACCTCTGTGTATTGCCTTATTGGTATTTTTCTTATTTGCTTTTGGGCAATTCTAGCTGCGAATGTAGACTGGCTGCATGCAGGGAAACCTAACCTGCTATAGTGTTTCTCTGACCCTGTCATTATTTTTTTTGGTTGCATTGATTGTCCTGAGGTTATTAGTTACAAGTACGTCTTCAAAGTACAGTATTATATACCAAGGACTTATATTCTTTTTTTTTTTTCTTTTTTATTAGTGAAACGACATGAGGTACAGTTGTAGATTTACAAATTTTTGTGCTTGGATCTCGATGGTTTGTTTTTGTTTTGGGGCCATACCTGGCAGTACTCAGTGTTTCTTCCTAGCTCTGGATTCAGGGATCACTCCTGGTGGCTCAGAGAATACTGGGGATCAAAACTGGGACAGATGCACGCAAGGTCTTTCAAGATGCTGTCTTTCCCACTGTTCTCTTTCTTTCTTTCTTTCTTTTTTTTTTTTTTTGCTTTTTGGGTCACACCTGGCGATGGACAGGGCTTACTCCTGGCTCTGCACTCAGGGAAATACTTCTGGCGGTGCTCAGGGGACCATACGGGATGCTGGGAATCAAACCTGGGTTTGCCGCGTGTAAGGCAAATGCCCTACCAGCTGTGCTATCACTCCAACCTATTCATTGTTCTCTTTCTCTTTTCCAAGCTTTGTTATATGCTATATCCTGGCCTATTTGTTTTGCTCTTTTGAATTTATTGCTCAATAGTTTTTCGTTTATATTTAAGCGGTTCTCTAGATCAGCATTTCTCATGGTGGGGGCATATGGCCTCCTCTAAGACCACCAGGGTATTCCAAGGAGGCCACAGGTAAATAGAGAATAAAGGAGAGAACTATGGCACGGGTTTAGAAAAGAAATCTAGGAAAAAAAGGAAGAAAACGAATTCAATGGAAACAAGCCATGGTCAGAGAAAGGTTGAGAAGCACTGCTCTGAAGGCTGTTACTAATTAGAGCCTTTACTATATCCCAGCATTCCTGCTCGTGAGCAATTTTGTAGAGAAATTCCTGAACAGGCCTGTGAATATCACACATGAAAATGCACCTGAGAGAATTGTGGCAGCAATTTGAAAGCTGCTGTGGAAGGAAGGCTGTGTCTTTGTCCCCATGCAATTATGGGAATGTATATCATATCCTATCATCCTGGGTCAGGACATTCTGCATACTGAGCTAAATATCAATAACAATAACTATAGAAAATGACAGCTTTATCTGTCTAGTTCTGGGCTTCAAAATAAATGAAAGCTTTAAGCATCTCCCATATGTTATAGACAGACTAGAAGAAATCTCTCCACCCTGGACTTTGCAATGTTGATGTCTGAACTTGGGCAATCACCTTCACCAAGAGCAATAGCAGATGCAAACCTCATGTGAACACGTGAATCTAAATGTTCTTGTCCTGGCTCTTCTCACATAACCTCAGTTTCTGGTATTACAGCACAAGAACGTAGAACGAGGAGGACACCAGCTCTAGAACACCGCCAGTCACTCTGGGAAAGGTGGAGCGACACCAAACAACACATATATTTTAAAGTGTGATGTTGAGAAAAAAGAATCCCCACTATACAAACTGAAATTTTTATTCTTGAATTCACTTCATCTTAATAGAATTTTAGTTATAAACTTCATAAAATCATGGAGTTTTGGGGGAGGGGTGGTTGGGTCACACGTGGCAGTGCTCAGGGTTTACTCCCAGTTCTGTGCTCAGGGATCACTCCTGGTGGTTCTTGGGGAACTCTGTGCAACGTTAGGGTTGAATTTGGGTGAGTTGTGTGCAAGGCAAGAGCTTTACTTTACAATCTTTCTGGCCCCAAGTCAGGGAATTTTATGCCTGGGGTAGTGCCTAGCACAGAGAAAGGCTCTTAACAATTTGTGAATGTTTGTTGAAGGAGTCCTCATTTGACAGTCATGGACAGAAACACTAGAATTCAAAGGTACCTAGTGAATCAATGGCTGCCTGCGGTTCTGCTTATGCTCGTCTCAGTGTGCTCTCTTGCTGTCTGATTGAGTCAGGCATAAAGTGCACTGGTTTACAATGCTTTTAATCTAGGGACTGGCAAAGAGAAGGTATGAACATTGTTTTCATGCCTCTTGCTGCCTAGAAATGGAACTTCTGGGTCATTTGTGAACTCTCTTTTATTTTGATTTTTTAAATTTCACTTTTCCCTTACACCTTATATAAACAACGTGGTTTACAAAGTTGTTCATGGTGGTTTGTTACTGGCATTAAATATTCCAACAATAAATCCCACCATCATTACACCTTCCCTCCACCATTGTCTCCAGTTTTCCCGATCATGGTCACGGTCCTCCCATTATTCATTGATTTCCTCGAGCGGGCCCAGTAAGGTCTCCATCGTGAGATGTGTTTGGCATATTGAATACAACCAATTTCCCCAACCACCCCTTAAGCCTGACCCTATAGAAGACCCTCAATAATTTATGTTATGTTGCTTGTTACTAAACATTTTCTTTCCTTAGAAAAAAGTTAGTGAAGATTGTTGTATCTCACCATGGAGCCAATAAGTGCTTGCATAAGAGATTACTAAGGGTGTTGTTACAGGTTAAGCCTTCTGTGTTTATATTTTGTTAATTGAACTTGGTGGCCTTCTCCATGATATCCCAACCAATTTAGTGTGCTACTACTGGTTTATCAGTGTTGTAGAGCTTGAGATGCTACACAATTTGTGGCCACATGCTCCAAGAAGTCCAAAATTATTAACAGGGTGATACAGTTATTAGTTAATTTGGGGCATGTGCATGACACTGGGGTTTCCAGAAGTACAGGGAGGTAAGGGAGATAGTCCATGCTCAGCTCAGTGAAAGCCCGAAGATTATAGTCACAAAACCTGCATACCTGAGTTTTTGAGCAGAATAATTTCTGGGTGAGGCTCGTCCCAAGCAGTGGAGTCCACCGGGGGCATGTTGGCGATTGTGCAGTGGAGGCTTTTGGCTTCTGGGGCTCTGCTTGGCTCTGGGCTGATCCATCTCCCCTCAGGGGGCCCTGGACCACTCAGCCTTATGTGGAGTCCAGGATAATCTCTGTGACTTGTTGATCTCTTTTGAGATTTATTTGTCAGTCTCTGGATCATGGCTGGTGTATGAGCTTGCTTGGTTCCAGAGTTCGATCATGGGCAAGACTGCTGGGGCTTCAGAAAGCACAGGGAGATGGGGGAGATAGCTTTGTGAACTCTGTATAACTTAAAAAAAACTTCTGAGAATGCACCATCATACATTCCCAAGAGCAGGGCTGTGATTATTCTACATTCTCATCTGCACTGTTCATTATCTGCCCTTCTGATGTGAAAGGTGGGAAGCACCATCTAGCATCCTGCTTGGTTTGAAATGGGCATTCACTGGGGTTATGAGGAGTACTTCCCTATAGGTTGTTATTGAGCTTCTTATCATGTGACCATTTTCTTTTAAAAGAAGGGTGAAACAGAGGCATGCTTATAAATAATGCAAATGGATTACAAAAGAGAGAAGAACATGATGGAAAGAGAGATGTAGGGGACTCTTTGCAGAAGCAAATCCCAGGATGAGGAGATAGAAGGATGGAGTCCAGACCTCAGTTCAAGAGATTGACTTTGATTAGGGGAGGGACACATCAACCTAGGTACCTGAAATGAAGAAGAGAAGGTAGATGAATGATAGAAGATGGGAATGAAAGAAGATGGGAATGCAGGAAGTACCCTATATTTGATGATGGGAGGTTAGAAACTGTGAGATGAGCTCAATTATCTTTGAGAGTACAGAATCAGAAAGAACAGAAAGTCTGAAGCCAAATAAGAAGAAAGGGCAAAGGATATAGCTTGAGTGACAGAGGATAAACCTAATATGTACAAAACCATGAATTTTCTACCCACCATTGTGTACACTCTGCTTCTCAGCAGGAGTTAAAATGGATTAAAGACTTCAACATCAGACCTGAAGGTACATGGAAGAAAATGTAGGCAAAATCTCCATGACATTGAAGCTAAAAGCATATTCAAAGGTGAAATACCATTGACCAAGCAAGTGGAAGTAAAGATTAACAAAAGGGACTACATTAAACTAAAAAGCTTCTGAACCAGTGACCCTGGTAGCCCAGAAGCACTGACAGCCCGAGCATTGAATCCACAAGATCATCATACCTGCATTGTACAGCTATCCACTAGGCACAGCCCTAGACCCCTGACACCAGTCAGGTAGTTCATATAAAACTTTTTTTTTTTATCTTTATTCCAATACCATGATGTTTTAATTACTACTGCTTTGTAGTGCAGTTTGAAGCTAGGGAAGGTGATGACTCCTGACACAAACCTTCAAATATATGATCACTTAATCTTTGATAAGGGAGCAAGAAATGAGTGGATCCAGTGGTGCTGGAAAAAATGGACAGCTGCATAAAAAAATGAACTCTGACCTATATCTAATGCCATACACAAAAGTCAGGTAAAAATGGATTAAGGACCTCAACATCATACCTGAATCCATAAGGCACATGGAGGAAAACATCGGCAAAACCCTTCATGATATTGAACCTAAAGACATAGTCAAAGATGAAACACCATTGACCAAGCAAGTGGAACATTAAACTAAGAAGTTTCTGAACCTCAAAAGAATCTGTGACCAAGATACAAAGACAACCCATAGAATGGGAAAAATTATTCACCCAATACCTATCTGATAAAGGTTAATATCAAAAATATACCAGGCACTCGTAGAACTTTACAAACAAAAAAACATGCAACAGGATCAAAAAAGGGAGAAGAAATGAACAGAAATTTCCTCTAAAAAGAAATTCAAATGGCTGAAACGCACATGAAAAAATGCTCTACGTCACTTGTCATCAGGGAGATGCAAATCAACACAATAATGAGATGCAAATCAACACAATAATCTCACAGCACAGAGACTGGTACAGATTCAAATGAACAACAGCAACCAGTGCTGGCGTGGATGCAGGGAGAAAGGGACTCTCATTCATTGCTCGTGGGAATACCAACTGGTCCAGCCATTTTGGAAAACAACATGAACATTCCTCAAAAAACTAGAAATTGAGCTTCCATTTGACCCAGTGGTATCACTTCAGGGTCCAAAAGCACACAGCAGAAAACGCCATCTACACTTGTATGTTCATTGCAGCACTATTCACAACAGCCAGAATCTGGAAGCAACCTGAGTGCCCTAGGACAAACAACTGAATAAAGAAACTATGGTACACTTACACAACGAAATACTACACAGCAGTTAGGAAAAATGAAGTCATGAAATTTGCCGATAGATGGATGGACATGGAGAGTGTCAAGCTGAATGATGGCCTCTCTGCTCTTCCATGAAGGGCCCACTCTGAGACAGCCAAATGAAATGAGTCAGGAGGAGAGGGACAGGTATAGAATAACTGTATTCATTTGTGGTAAATAAAAAATAGTATCAGACTAATGGGCTGGAGCGATAGCACAGCGGGTAGGGCGTTCGCCTTACACGCGGCCAACATGGCCGACCCGAGTTCGATTCCTCCGCCCCTCTCGGAGAGCCCGGCAAGCTACCGAGAGTATTCGATATGCCAGACACAGTAACAACAAAGTCTTCAATGGAGACGTTACTGGGCCCGCTCGAGCAAATCGACGATCAACGGGAGGGCCTTTACCTTTACCTTTTATCAGACTAATACCCAAGGCTAGGGAAAATGGGTTAGGACAACTGGTCAATGGTTGGAAATTACAACATGTGTGTGTGTGTCTGTGTGTGTGTGTGTGTGTGTGTGTGGTGGAGGGTATTTAAGATATAGGAGGGTTCACTATGACAATAACAGTTGGAAATGATCACTCTGGACAAGAACTGAGTGTTGAAAGTAGGTAAAGGGATATACATGATAACCTTTCGGTATCTGTATTGCAAACCATAGTGCCCAAAATGAGAGATAGAAAGAGACAGAAACAGAGAGAGACAGAGAGAGAAGAGAAAGAAAATAGAGGTGCCTGTCATAGAGGCAGGATGGGGTGGGAAGGGGAATTCGGGCTTGGGGTGGTGGGAGCGACATTGGGGACATTGGTGCTGGAAAATGTACACTGGTAGAGGGATGGGTGTTGGAACATTGTATGACTGAAACCCAATCATGAACAGCTTTGTAATGCTCTATCTCATGGTGATTCAATTAAATTTAAAAACAAGCAAAAAACCCTTTTTTGTTCTATTTTTTTGGGTGGCTACAAAAACCTGAATGGTCATGTGCAAGAAAAGTGTCCTACAAGCTCTATGCTCTCTCCAGCCCCAGTTCTAATAAAACCTTACCCAATCTATGTATCCTATTAAAACAAAACAGAACAAAACAAAGCAAAACATAAGATATGTGGTTGTACCCCAGAGGGTGGAAACAGAAATCGTGCTCAGAGGCCTTGACTCTCTTACCAGGATCCTGGTCATGGAATAAGTGCATATTCAAGAGGCTTACTTGGATAGTAACTAGATCTTTGCTACTGCACTTTCTGTGGTGTAGACCAGTGAGTTTTCAACCACTTTGATAAAACCTGTGGACTAGTACAGGTTTTTAGGTTGACAGTTAAAGTCACTGTTTTAATTTGAGTGCATAGACAACTGATTGTCAAGCTTTTGTACACCTGCAAAAGTTTGGGATCTGCAGTTGGAAACCACTGATATAAACTATGCTGTGGAGATGTGAAGGAGTACACCTGAAACTTATACAGGCGTTACCCAATCTTACCTCAATCAACTAAAAAAGACATTAAAAGATCAATTGTTCTGGCCAGCATTGTGATACTGTCTATAAAAACATTTAGCAGTTTCTGTACAAAAGGAGAAGAAGCAGTTACAGAGGTTTGATCTGAGACAGAACTCAAGAGTGAGAGAAAGCAAGAGAGAGAAGGGGGAGGGTTGTTGTTATATTTTTTGTTTGTTTTGTTTTGGGGACACACCCAGTGGTACTCAGGACTTACTCCTAGCTCTGCACTTAGGGATCATGCCTGAAACTCAAGGTATCATATTGGGTCCTGGGGATTGAGCACAGGTTGGCCACATGCAAAGCAAATGCTGACTCGCAGTACTATTGCTCCAGCCCCAAGAGAGAGTTTTGTCAGAAGAGAAAGGAGTAAAGGGATTTGGGAGGAGGGGGAGGCATGATTGTTTTTAAGGATCCTGGGTTCTAAGCTAGGCCAATAGGGAAGTTGTGATGCAATGATTTATAAGAAATGTATCTCTAGGGGTTGGAGAGATAGTACATTGGGCAGAGCATTTGCCTTGTGTGTGGCCAAACCCGGTTCAATCCCTGGCATTCCATATGGCCTGCTCAACACCACCAGGAATAATTTCTGAGTGCAGAGCCAGGAATAATCCTAAGCATTGTTGGATATGGTCCCAAAAGTTATATATATTCATATGATCACATTATAGTTCTCATCTATATTTGGGTTTTATTCACAGCCCCTAACTCACAACACTGGAAATGCTTGGAATTTCCTATGTATTAAAGGTAGTAAAGGTGTCTTTCTTTTTTGTTTTTGTTTTTGTTTTTGTTTTTTGGTGAATGAGGCTTTGGAAGCACCAAAGCACAGTGCTGGTTGTCAGAGACCCATCCATGCGATTAGAAGGTGGAACTTTCAGTCTCACCCTGACCTCTGTGGAGAGAGAGAGCCTGAGGTTAAAGGTTCAATTGCAAATGAACTGTGAGTTTATCAGATGTGCCTGAGGAGTCAAGTCTATGAGAATTCAAGGGCCTTTGTGAAGGTGAACAAGGAGATTTGGGGAAGTCAGGGAAATCAGGGGATCTGGAGAGGGCATGGAAGCCCTGCTCCTTCTCCTTTAACTTTGCCCTCTGCTTTTCTTCCAAATTGTTGGTTCTGAAATTACATCCTTTGTCTTAAATCATTGATCTAATAAATGAACAGGATTCCCTAATTTTGTAGACTGCTCTAGCAAATTAATAGAACCATGAAAGAGGTGATGCTCTGGGAAATTTATGCCATGCGAGGATGGCTGGTGGCCTCGGAGATAAGCGCCTTAACCTTCAGGCTTCTCTTAGTGCTCACTTACACACACTTCCCCAGTAGACAGAACAGGGGTCTGTGAAGCCTCTCCACTTTTTTCTTTTTTAAGTTGAGTCACTGTGAGATACAGTTAAAAAGCTTTCATGTTTGAGTTTCAGCCATACAATGATCGAACACCCAACCTTCCACTAGTGTACATTTTCCACCACCAGTGTCCCCAGTATCCCTCCCACCATCCCCACCCCACCCTACCCACTCCCTCTATGGCAGACAATTTCCCCAATACTCTCTCTCTACTTTTGGGTATTATAGTTTGCTCGAATTTTCCCACCAGTATTCAAGCCTGCGTGTCAGGGGCAGACACAAGATAATTTATTTTTTATAGTTCACTTTGATGCTTCTGGAATTCTAAGATTGTAAATGGTTGGGGTCCAGAGACATCTCTGTAGGGCGCTAATACAATTAGGGATTTAATTGCGATTCCCTGGACTAGAGGTGTTGGTGTGTTAAGATGGCTTCTGGGGGCAGATTGTGGGCCTGACAGCTGGAATGGAGAGAAGGTGGGGAGCTGGGCAGGGACAGCCTGACCCTCTGCGGCCTGAAATCCGCATACCTGGGCCTTGCTTCTGGCAGTTTGTGGTCGCTGGGACTTGCCTAGAGCCAGAGGGGTGCGCACTTGCGCCATCTGGCCTCTCCTCTGTTCCATGAAGGGCCCACTCTGAGACATCTTCAGGTGCCTCTTGGACTTTCTGGCCTCCTGTTTGTGCCCATCAGCTTGGCATATAAGAACCAGGCATGGGAACCCAGCTTGGACCTGGGGTGGCAGGACCCAGTGTGGAAGTTCTCAGGTGCGAGGACCCTGGATTGTAGGGTCCCCAGTGGCAGAACAAGGTCCAGGAGCCTGGCCAGCACCCCAGTGTCAGGAAGGAGGGACGGCACCCTGGGTGCGCTATAACGGGAGTGGGGAGAACAGGTCTGTTCTTGCCTATAAACCATCCAATGACACTTTGAACAGTTACGGCCCTGACTTGGGGTCAGGCTTCCAAGGTCTTGAGGTCTCCCAAACCCCGGGGACTACTGGCCAGGTCCAGGCTGCCTTTGGCGGTGGGTGAAGTGAGGCGGCCGTCACTTGGGGACTCCCCCAGGCTTCTGCGTGGTGTCTATCAGAGTCGAATTAAGACAGAGACATCCCGGTAGCCTTGATGGAAGAATGGTTAGGAGGAGGGCAGAGAGCATCTGGGGGTGAACAGAGAGAAGGAGTTGGCCCGAATGGGGGAGGGAGGGACTGGGGAGGCACGGCTGACAGGCGCACTCGGCCCTCTTCCTGCTCTGGGCTGCTGGGTGGGCTTCTCTGTCTGTCTGTCTGTCTGTCTGTCTGTCTGTCTGTCTGTCTGTCTGTCTGTCTGTCTGCCCCAGACACCCCAGGCACAGAGGAGCTGGATCTGCATGGTGATGCGGGTGCGTGGGCATCTGCACAAGGGGGCTGCTGGGGCTGGTGCGGGGCAGGGGAGTGGGGACAGTGAAGTCAATGCCGGCCAGTGCGAGTAAATGGGCTGCAACCCGCGGGAGGGAGCAGGAGACACTGGCCTGGAGCTGAACACACGGAGGGCGTCAAGGCTGGCTGAGACCTGTGCTCCTGTCCCTCTGTGTGTCCCCAGGTCCCCTCCATGTGCTGGCAGGGTCCTGGGATACCATCCCATGGCCAAGTGCAGCCCGGCTGCCAAGTGGCCTCTGCACTGATCTCCCCCCCACCCCCCGCCGCCCCCTATCCTTGGTCTTCCCTTCCCTGCCCACCCTTGTCCATCTATTTTATAAAACGGGGCTCAAGGAGAATGAGACCTCAGATGTGTGGGGAATTTTGGAGCCCTGCCTTTCCCTCCCCTCCCCAAGCCTCCTCTTCCCTCCCTGCCCCTCCCCTTCCCTTCCTGCCCCTTCCCCTCTCCTAACTCTGGGCTTGATGGAGGCGGATGAAGGAGGCAGCCACAAGTTTCCCCTTGCCAGTGAGAGAGGAAGTCACAGTTATCTCTTATCAGATGCTTCATCTCCCCCCATGGACCTAACGCATACTTCATCCCCAAGATCCAGTCTTAAAATCCCAGGAATTCCTTAGGACCATAAAATTCTTCACTGAAATTTAGTCTCATAATGAGCCTAAAATGAGTCCATAATACCTGAGGCAAATGGCTAGAAAGACAAACCAGTAACTTCCTTACATCCTCTGTAACATTTGTCAATTGATAAGAAATTCAGTTAATCAGAGCGCCTTTAAAAGGGGTTACACAAAGGGTAGGAGCGATATAGTACAGAGGGTAGGGCATTTGCCTTGCATGCAGCAGACCAGGATTTGATTCCCAGGACCCCACATGGGATTATGGGATGTAACTGCCAGGAGTAATTTCTGCGTGTTGCCAGAGGTGACCCAAAAATTCAAATAAAAAAAATGGAAGAAAAGGGGGGAATTACAAAAACCCCCCTTACTTTTTAGAAATAAAATGTAAGAGTACTGTTATTTTTCAACCATGATTAAGCTTATTGAAGTGGTCATGGATTCCACATTACTTTTTTATTTAAAAAATTGAATATTCATAAGATAGACCACTACAAAACTGTTCATAATTGAGTTTAAGTCATACAGTGATCAGTGATTCAGCACCCATTCCTCCACCTGTGTACATTTCCCACCACCAATGTCCCCCATTTCCCCACTACCATCCCACAACATCCCACCCCACACCCAGTCTCCCTCTATTGGAGGCATTTTGTTTCTTGCTCTCTCTCTCTCTCTCTCTCTCTCTCTCTCTCTCTCTCTCTCTCTCTCTCTCCTTTTCCTTTTGTGTATTATGCTTTGCAAAACAGGTACTAAGAGGTCAGTGTGTTTGTTCAGAGCATTCAATATTTTTATCAAGATGTTACGACTGGAGTAGCTTTTTAATTGAATAGAAGCTTTGGGGTGTGGATGTGACTGCCGAGGCTTCCAGAAGAACAGGGAGGTGGGGGAATGTATCCCATCCCAACCCCAAGAAAGCATGGAGATTTCAGCCACAAAACCCACATACTCAAATTTTTAGCAGATTATATCTCAGTGAGGTCAGCTATGCAAGCTCATTTATCGGCCTTATTTCAGAGACCCACCAATAAATCTCAAAAGCGATCAAAAGCCTCAATTAATCTCAAACCCAGCCATGGCTGAACAGATGGAGGTAAATTGGAGGGGGATCAAAACTAAGACTGGGAGTCAGGCCAATGGTGTGGCAGCCATTTTGGATTGTGGGAGCAAGCAGCTGCTGGGGTCTCTGCTTGGGTGGGCACTGGGCTGACCTGTCCCCCTCTGATTTACCCTGGTCTGTTCAACATGTTGTTATGATCAGTTCAATAATATATTTACTCAAGCAATTTCTTATAAAGTCACCTCTCAGCGGATAACTGGGCTACCCAGAGCTCTCTCAGGGCCAGAATACTTGCCTTGCAAGCCTGAGGATATAAGTTGAATCCCGGTCCCACTCTACGTGCCAAGTGCAATCTTCGGCACCACTCAGAAAGAAGCATGTTGTCTCTGGAACACCATCAATAAGGGTGTGGAGCCCTTCCCCAGGGCGACAATAGCAGCAAAGTGAAGGGAAGAGAAGGTCATAGGTCTTAATGCACTGTAGCACTGTCCTCCCCTTGTTCTTTGATTTGCTCGAGCGGGCGCAGTAAAGTCTCCATTGTGAGACTAGTTGTTACTGTGTTTGGCATATTGAATACATCACGGGTAGCTTTCCAGGCTTTGCTGTGAGGTCTTAATGCCAAAACGCAATTTTATAAAGACATCCACTCTGGTGTATGAATGGACCTCTTCCAATATGCCAATAAAATATTCCAATCTGGCCAAAGAATATGGCACAAAGGGCTGAAGAGAGAGATCATTCAAGTGGCAGAGCACAGGTCTAGGATGTTCTGTTCCTGGCATCACATGATACCAGCATGACAGGGACGTTTTCCTCCATGACTTCTGAGTACCACAGACTCAAGCAAGTAAGCACTGAGTGGACAGGACAGCCCAGCAGATGAAGGTCATTGGGAATGGTTCCCAGGTTCCCCAAGCACCTCTAGGGTGGCGCTGATGAAAATAATGACAAGATATTCTCCCCTGTTTTCAAACACTCTATTTCTAGTCACACAGCCTCCAATTGCATTAGCGTTTGGAGCAGCAGCATCGCTATACACTCAAACCTATGTCAGCTGCCATGGCAGGAGCTGAACTCAAACCAAAATGTCCTTATCATTTACTTGTGGATTGATTTTTTTAGACTTAAGCGCAGGACTATATTGTTTATCTCTACAAAATTCCGTCTTGTTAGAGTCAGTCCCATTTTATCCTACTAATAGCCTTCAATTTAACCACAGCAATCAAGTTATCATATTTCATCAAATATGAAGCCCTTGAAATGGTAAACATGCTATTCAAAAATTGCCATAAAAATAAATATTGTTAAGTTATATAATTGATCATAGGATTTGTCTGATTTTTGACATGCTGAAATGTGCATTTTAGGATTAGTGATATATGGGATTCATAAACTCTCATCTTTGCAATTTGATCATTTGCAATTTGATTTTTTTATAG
This sequence comes from Sorex fumeus, assembly GCF_029834395.1. Lineage (NCBI taxonomy): Eukaryota > Metazoa > Chordata > Mammalia > Eulipotyphla > Soricidae > Sorex > Sorex fumeus. The sequence continues at coordinate 19,128,620 of NW_026606188.1, forward strand.
ACCCATTGGTTGGGCATTCATAAAATGCAGGCAGGTGTGAGTGCATGGAGGAAGGACTTGGTGAACTGCTACAGGGCATTGTCTTTTACTTTGACTCTTCATTTGAGGTACAACCACTATTCATCAAATAAATGTCAATGCATTGAATGAAGGCACAAAATTCAGGTTACGAAGAAGAGGACAGCCTGGTCACTTCAATCTTAAAGTGGATTTAACATTTCATTCATTCAGGCATTTCCTGGTTATTCAGGCATTTCAAAATCCCCTGACTGAATTCTCATTCACATCAGAACTTGAGGCTCAAGACAGCTGTAGGAAGTTAGAAAAGGAAAGGCAGCATCTGGTGTCCTGTTGGAACTGGCCAGGTAATAAGGAGAAGAAAGTAGTCAAATAATAAGGCCTGAAGGCTGGGGTGCATTTGGGCATTGCTGAGGGACACCCTCCTAGTCAGGTAGATGGGCAGATATTCTGAGGGCTGAGCATCTATGGCCAAAGATAAGAATCACTCCAGTTGGCAACAGTAGAAGAGGACTCTGAAGACCTCTACTTAGCTTCTGGAATGGGTCAGGGTCTTGGGTTCGGGGTGTTAAGCACAGTTATTTGAAGCTTGTGTGCACTGCAGAATGATCAGGAAGTACCTTTGGAAGAACCAGTTTGGAGGCTGCATACTGGTCCCAAACGTCGAGTGTCCCTGCATGTGGAAATGGGCAACATGGACATGTTGTGTGGGGAAATGCCTTTCCAGTGGCCAAAGGGTACTCAGGCCAGTGCTCGGTGTGAGGCAGGGGGTTCCTGGCCTCTGGAGTCTGACACTATGCAGCCGAGAAGAGCAAGGGAGCACCAGTAACAGGTGGGGAGAGCACAGGTGCCAAGGCTTGAGGTCTGAGATGTGAGTCATTTCCAGATGCCTTGTTCAGGAAGCAGAAGATGAAGGACTCTGACACTCAAGGAAACGGAGTCAGGAGAGGTTCTGGGCAGAAGGGGCCAGTGGGGGTAGAGGGTGGGGGAGACGTGGAGTGGAGTCAGCATGGACACCCACAGTCACAGGGCAGTCAAGGGCAGGGGCGTAGGCTGAAGGCTCCAATTTCTCCTTTATTTTCTTTGCTCGGTTGAAGTACATTGTACACTGGGCATTATTTTCATGTTGGGTGTTCACTGTAGTGATTTGACAGTTGTATGCATTGCAAAGTGACCCTCAGAATGTGTTCATTTCTCCTTGATTCAAGGTTACTGCTTGTTGGAGTACACGGAGCTTAGGTTTATCAGGTTGCACCCATCATAGTGCTCCCGAGTCATTCCCATTACTTTGTCTGTCTGTAACTACTTCTATGCTCTCTTGCCCAACCAATTCGTAAGGTCTCATCCTTCTTAGACACTGAAGCTGTACTGTAAGTTAATATTGCCTTTCTCCTCTCCTTATGTCTTTTGAGCAGTTTATTTTAATACAATGTCCTTCTGTATAGATACAGGACGACAATTAACTAATGTGCTTTGTAACTTAGGAATTGATTGGCTTAGAATATTATTCACTCCTGGGTATCTGCCTTCTCAACTTAAGCCTCAGTTGCCCCCACTTCCTAGCACCCCAAGGGCAGGGTCCCAACGTGGGACTGGATGGAACCAGGGCAAGCCGATAAGTTATGTGCTACCCTGGCTTCGCCATGGGCCAGGCCAAGGTGCCACGATTCTTAACTATAAGTTAAGAGGTTGATCATAGGCAAATGATGTCATGATCCAAAAGTAACGACGAGACTAGGGCCCTGTTGCTAGGAATAGGAAAGATATCTGGCCCGAGCACTGCAGTCTGAGATCGAGATGGCCTTAGGAGAGCAATTCTATAAGCTCAAAGTATTTCTTACTGTGTCCATACAAAATGATTAATATTATGTATGCTTATATTGAAAGAATCCATATTAGGGCATCAAATTTTTGTGTGCTTCAGCTAACTTGCAACATTGCTTTCTGTAAAACTGCTTGGCTGCTTTGCACCTGGGGGAGAGGGGACTTGGAAAGTGAACAGGGCATAACTTCTTTCTAAACCAAGTGTGACAGGATTCAGGTGTATTTACTGTTCCTGAACTGTATTGTCTCAGTAAAGCACCCTGCAGACTTGGGTAAAGGATAACTCAGGATGCAGATGCGGTGGTTGGGGGAAATTGTCCTTTCCTGGAGTGTATTGTCTCACTAAAGCACCCTGCAGACTTGGGTAACTCAAAATGTGGATGGTCAAGGGAGATTACCTAAGGCTTAATGATTCCGGCTATAACCTTGCTTGTGCTGACAATCGATGTACTTTTAAATGCTGATCTTTGAATCTATAGGCTAAAGAGTGAGGTACTTTTAAATGGATTGGTTAGGAAAGTATATGTTGTTACAAATCTATTGGCTATGAAATGTGCGGGCCTTGCTGTAACGGCCAGTGAAGGCCTATATAAGATCCCCTTTGAAGAAGCTCGGGGCTCTCAGTCACTGCCCACTCTGGGCTATGCTGTGGAGCCCCAGCATGCTGGTCTAAATAAACCCTGTTTTTACCCCTGCAGGAATTGTGTCTATCTGGTCTCTCTGCGCCTCCCAGGGCTAGGGAACTCCCGATCCCAACAATATGTTGGTTGGACAAGGAGAGGAGAAACACGTCCTAGAAGCAGTTTTCCTGTGTGTCCTGACTAGCTTGGATGAGACTGCTTTCTCCCCTTCAAACTGCCTTCAGTAAATGATTTCAGTATATTGAGGTAGTTTCTCTTATCTCACAGGAACCTAGCTGGCCTTAGGTATACAGATCCCAGGTGCTAAACCAGGCCTGGTCTTTGGGATGTAGATGCCTGGCTCCAGGCTGGCTGATTTTGGTGATGTAGATTCCAAACTCTAGCAGACTGGTCTTTGTTGTGCTAATCTAAGTGCTTGTAGCTTGTAAAAAGGTGAGGCCAGGATTACTGGCCTGCAGATGTAAAGAAACAATGTGGATGTAAAGAAACAATGTATGTTTTGCCTCAATGTTCTTTCTGTAACTCCTTTTGATGACATCACTATATTGCGCCCTTTAGAGGTACTATGATCTATATAAGGGAGATTTCAGGGCTCTCTGGGGGGACACGTGCATCAGAGAACCTGGGAAGATGGGGCTCAGGACAGAAGCTGAGAGAACAAGGGTGCACGTGCTTGAGGATTCCTGAGGCCTCCATGACATACATCTCTTCCATGTAATAAATCGCTGCTAAGACCAACCAGCTTGGCCTCGTTTCCTTCCTTCGCCTGACCATCGCCATCGACCTCCGTGGAGTGGGGAAATGGCCTGACCGCCGGCCTTTTTATTTTTTGTGTGTTTACACAACTGCTTTTTCCTGCATCCTGGGCAGTTTGATCATTGCTTCACTCGGCATCTGCTTCCTGCAAGGTTGAGGGTAGGGCACAGCTGATGGAAGGTGCTTGTCTCTGAGTTCAGACATTCAGGTGAATGAGGAAGGTCAATGGAAATTCTGAATATTTCTGTTTAGATATTAATATTTAAAATTAAGACTTACGTGGCTGCACCCATATGATACTATAAACCAATGCTACTTTTAAAGGGCTTATGTTGTTGCACACTTTTAGGAACTTCTAGGAAGGAACTTCTGGATCCCATAGAACTATAGCACAGACCCTCCCTAGGCGAATGCCACAGCTTTTCTGCCAACCCAGGCCGCTGCCCTTGTAGGTTGTTCTGGGGACAACTCTGCTGCTCTGCTCTAAGCCTGGAGATCTGAGTAACAGAGAACATCAAGAACCAAATGTATTGAGTGTTTTCTGTGTCCAAAGACTCCTACCAGGAGCCAATAGGGCACAAAAATGTGAAGATTATTATCTTTATCAGAGATTTACAATGAAATTGACCTCTCTCCATGTTTGAAGCAATCAAGCCATTATTCCTGAGACAAGACGGTTACACCTCTTTATTTGTGTGTTTTGTGTTAATTTTATTTTATAAAGTTGTTCACAATAATTTATTACATTCAATAACACTAATCCCAACACCATTACACCTTTTCATGATCGATATTTCGAATCTTCCCCCCCACCACCAAAGCCTACCCCATAGCAGGCCCTAAATAATTTATTTTGCACTGCTTGTTATGAATAATCTGCCAAAATGATTGAAGTTTCCTAGAAGAAAGTGTGTGAAGATTGTTATATCTCAGCCTGGAGCCACTAAGCCCTTGTGTAAGAATTTACTAACATGCTGTTATAGGTTGAACCTTGTGTGCTAAATATGTATTCTAGATAAGTTGCCTCACTTTGCACCCCACCCAATATGGTGTGCTACTCTTGGTATAATCAGAGGTATAGAAGAATGAGACGTTGCATGACCACAAATTCGGCTGCATGCTCCAGGTATTCTAAAATTTTAAATAGGTTAATACATCTGGAGTCAAGTTTTTAACTGGTGATGACTTTGGGGTCTGCAGTCATGTCTGCAGCTTGTTGCTCTCTTCTTTGTGAGTCTCTGGATTATGGCCGTTAATGAGCTTATATGGTGCCTGAGGCAACTCGTGGGCAGGACTGCCAGGCTTCTAGAAGAACAGGGAGATGGGAAAGGTGGTCCATTCCTGATTCTGTGTGAGCCTGGAGATATCAGTCACAAAACTCTGAGCACAAAACTCTGAGTTTTTCAGCAGACGTTAGTCCACGCCTGTGAAGATTGGTCATGAGTACAGTGGCATGGCAGCGATTGAACTATGGATTTTTTTGGCTGCCGGGGCTCTATTGGTCAAGTGAGTTCCTTTCTTTATTTGCGTATTATTATTATTATTATTATTATTAGTTTTATTTTTAGCCACATTTAGGTTACTCCCAGCTTGATGCTCAGGATTCGCACCAGCCATGCATAGATCATCATGCAGTGCCTGGGATTGAACCTGAGTTCCAGCACACAAAGTAAGTCTGCAGTTCTCTGAGCCATATTACTGGCTCCTATTTTATTTATTTATTTATTTGGGTGGGCACAGCAGGGCTGGAGTGATAGCACAGTGGGTAGGACTTTTGCCTTGCGTGAAGTCCGTCCCTCTTGGAGAGCCCAGCAAGCTACCAAGAGTATCCTGCCCGCACGGCAGAGCCTGGCAATCTACCCGTGCCAAAAGCAGTAACAACAAGTCCCACAATGGAGACATTACTGGTGCCTGCTCGAGCAAATTGATGAACAACAGGACGACAGAGCTACAGTGCATTTATTTGGGGGGGGGGGGGCTTTTCTAGCAATGCTGAGACTTAGCCTTTCTTTAGTTAGAGTTGGTAAATATATTCAGTGTCTGGTGGTATGACTCGGTGGTAAAAGTGCATGCCTCAAGAACCATTTTCCTGACTGTCCCATGGCAACAGATGAACAAAGGAAGGGAGGAACAGGGTCCCAGGCTGGTTGGTAGTCAGTTGGTAGCCATTTATTTTATTCTCATCCTAATCCTTACAGATTCATTTTCCTACAACATAGTTGTTTCTTCTCTTCTTTCTCTCTCCTTACATTGAAATAATGAAGGGTAGGGGTACACATAGGTGGGGTTAAACAACATCATAACAACAAACAGATGTAAAGTCCCTCCTTCAGGGGAAGTTCTTCTAGGAGATTAACTCAAGGATGAAATCTCATCTGGAGGTTCAGCACTCTAGTTTACTAGAAGATCCGCTCAAGGGCGGGATCCCATCTAGGGTGTATTGCTTTCTCCTTTCCTCATCTAATAATCCATTTAAACAATCATAGTAAATTTACTTCTTACTAATATTTCTAGTCATTTTATATAAACAATGTAAGAGATATTTAAGCGTTATAGAGTGGCTCTTCATGGGGACATTTTTAAAAAAATTTTATTAGTGAAACACCATGAGGTACAGTTGCAGACTTACAAGTTTTTGTGCTTGAGTTTCAGTTATACAATGATCAAGTACCCATCCCTCCACCAGTGCCCATTCTCCACCACCAATGATCCCAGTATACCTCCCACACCCCCATTCCCCCCCCCTCTGTGGCAGGGATTCCTTTTTGTTCTCTCTCTCCTTTTGGGTGCTGTGGTTTGCAAAAGAGGCATTGAGTGGCAATCATGTTTGCTTTATAGTCTACTTTCAGCATGCATCTCCCATCCTGGGAGGATCCTCCCAATACCCTTTCTTTACTTGGTGCTCCCTTCTCTATCTGAGCTGCCTTTTCCCCTAGGATGTGCGACTGGCCTTCCAGCCATTAAGTGAACCTCCTGGTACTTATCTCGACTATTCTTGGATGTTAGTCTCCTATTTTGTTACTTTATATTCTGCAGATGAATGCAATTTTTCTATGTCTGTCCCTCTCTTTCTGACTCATTTCACTTAGCATGATTCTTTCCATGTAGTACCACTTGTATGTAAATTTTATGACTTCATCTTTTCTAACAGCTGATAGTGCTCCATTGTGTAGATGTACCAAGTTTCTGTAATCAGTCATCTGTTCTTGGGCACTCAGGTTTTTTCCAGATTTTGGCTATTGTGAACAGTGCAGCAATGAACATAGAAGTGTAGATGTAATTTCTACTGTACTTTTTTTGCCTCTCTGGGATATATTCAGCCTGGGGACATCTTGCTATATATCCCAGACTAAAGTCCTCAGGCCAGGTTAGTCTTTCCTAACCTCTTATTCAGTTACTTCCTTTTGTGTCATGAGAGTTTGTTCCATGACCATGCTCTTAACTTATACTTCTTATGGCACTTGACTTGTCCCTCTCCGATGCCAGGGTAGCTTACAACTTGCCCTGAGTCTATCCTTGTGCCTTGCTGGGCCCTCCTTTTGGGAGTGTTAGGAAGTAAGGGCAACTGAGGCTTAAGTCAAGTAAATATGATGGATGCCCAGGGGTAAATATTATTCAAAGTCAATTAACTCCCATGTTATAAAATTAACTGTCTTGCTGTGTCCATACAAAAAGGACATTGCTAAATAATGGAGGAGAGATCCAAGTGTGTTAGAGAAATTAGTACACTATAAATGGGGAGGGGGAGAAATCTAACTATGCTGAGGAAGAAATAACTATAAGAGAGAGGCAGGAGAATGAAACTGTAAGGATGAGGATGAGAATTAAATAAATGGGTACCTGACTACCAACCAGCCTGGGGCCCTATTCCTCCATTCCCCTACTTCCCCATCCTTTCTTTGTTCGTTGCCATGGGCCAGCCAGGGAAATGGCTCTCAACCACCTGAAGACTTGCGTCCTACATGCCCACGCTCTTTGAACTCACACTGGTGACATTTGTGACAAGGTGGGTGTCACCCACTGAGGCCAGATGCTGCACCCGACTCAGCAACACAACCATAACAGACCATCAGGGATCCATGTCCAGATCTCCAAACAATGGCCAGGTTCAATGCTCACAGCAGCCCACAGAAAAAAGAGAGGTGTTAGCTCCTCTGTCACGGACTTACCCACTTACTGAGATACAGCCTCAAGTTCTTGTGGACAGCCAGAACTCAAGCTACTCCAGGCCTCCACTCTGGATGTAACTCTCAAGGCCTAGAAGTTACTTTTCCATGCACCAAATCTTCCAATTCTAACCCATTCCAGTTTCCCAGTGAGTGAGGTGAGCAGACAACTGACCTAGGTGCAAGTTCAATTTGTACCTCACTGTTGTGGCAGCAGCGAATGTCACCAGGGCAGTGATTTTCCAGCTTATCTCTGCTAATCTAGGTCTGCTCCAGCCGCTGTAATTGAGCACCATGTACTGGTGACTTACAAACCCCAGAACTGTCTTTTTCTCCTTTGGGAATAGGACTCTTCACTTTGAAGGCCAGAGCTCTCAGTGCTGTATTTTCCTCCACTGAATTTTCTACCTTTCCACTGTATTCTTGCATGGTGGAAAGAGCTCTCTTACTCTCTAGTTTCTCCTCTCAAGGCCATGTACCCCATTCATGAGAACTCCACCCGACAATCTAATTACCTCCCCAGAGCCCCCACTTAATACATCATATTGAGAACTTTATTTCAAGCAGATTTTGGGAGGAAGAGAGGGAAGAGACACAAATATAAAGTCCATAATGCTCTTAACAAAGGGACTAGGGAGAAGAAAGGAGATAAGGACCCCAGGAATTGGTTGGAGGAACAGCCAGGGTGGGGATGATTGTCAAGGAGACACGTACAATTTCTCCTGGAAGTTCTCTAGCTTTCCTTTCTGATTCTCATATCAGGCCCATCACACTGAAGATACTAGACGACTAAAGGAAGCCAGAGAAGGAATCTTCTGAGCTTGGCTTTACCACTTCTTTTTCCCAAGAAGTAGTACTATTTAGAAATCATAACTCCTTGGCAATAAAATAAGAATTTTGAAAATCAATACAGGATGCACCCAGTGACCTTATAGGATGAAGCTTGACTGGCTTAGTTGGGGCTGAGCATAGATGTTAGTGGGAGGAGTAGCTAAATGCCACCCCCCCGAGCCTCCACCAATATATCTATCCCACTTAGTTCTCATCTCTTGAGGCCTGGCCTTGTCAAGTGCCAGACAGTCAACTCTCATAGAGAAGAGGATTTCCCCTCTCTGCCTCACTGAAATGAAGTTTAAAATGGTAAACTTTGGGGGTCAGGGGTCTTCGAGATAGTACAACGGGTAGGGCATTTATCTTTTATGCAGCTGACTCGGGTTTGATCCCTGGCATCCCATATGGTTTCCAAGCACCACCAAGAACAGTCAGTTCCTGAGTGCAGAGCCAAGAGAAACCCCTGAGGTCACCAGGTGTGACTCAAAGAACAACACAAAACAAAACAAAAATCCAATAAACATTTTACTTGCGTGCCAACAGAAATAGCTCAAAAGGTTGGAGTCTGTGCCTTGTATGTGAAGACCCCAACTTTAGTACATGGTCCCCCAAGCAATATCAGGCATGGCCTGACTGCCCATAAACATTGTATGATATGAGTATCTCTGCCATACCAAGCCGAGTATTGGCAGAATTAACCCCTGGGTCCCCTGAGTACTGTTTGTGAGCCTCCTCCCCTTTTCCCTCAAACACTGTAAATATGTATGGAGAAACATGGGGCTCAATTGAGGTCACAGTGGGAAGATTAAGTATGGAGGCTTTTGGCTCCCCTTCAGAGAGAAGAATGTCTGTGCCCCATTCTGTTGAGAATAACTGGGAGAAAACAACTTTTGTATGTAAAAATAGGGGAAAATAATACTTCAGTTGTACAGATCAGAGGCACCGAGGGCCTAAAACTTTCAAAGTTTGGTTTGCAGTTCTATGTCTTCTGACTATGCACTGGCTTTGTCTAAGCCTCATCTCCAAATAGGAATTAAAATGACGAAGTGTCTTGGTCCTATGGTGTTTGGAGGAATAAATATAAAATAACTCATACCCAGCACCACAGTGGGAAAGGCTCCAGGTATGCCACGTCTAAGGCTAGTAAGCATATATGCATCACCAGACAGAAGACTCCCCTGGACTCTTGGCAGCTTTTTTTGGAAACAATCTTCATTCACTCGAACCCTGGGGTTTTGGGCTTATTTTGAGAAAATAACTCTGCTTGGGAGAATGGCTCAAGTCCTGTATTAATAACAGTCTTCTGTTGATGATGTACCCAATTGGGCTCCATCTCTGAAGGCTTGTTGGACTCCCATGTTATCATGTTATCCTGACCTAGGAATCCCTGACAGTGGAATCAGTGATGGGGTGAGTGGGGAAAGGGGTCTGGGAGGGATGAGACTTGCCAAGGACTCCTTAGGAAGGGGTGAAGCCCCTCTGGTATGTGGATAAAGTGTAAGCTCCAGCTCTCCCAGCAGGGGACAGCAAGCGTTGTGTCATATCTGTCCCTTCCCTCCCCTAATACTTAGGAAGATCAACTCTATAAAAAAAAATGGTGCGTTTCTGATTTATTTGGGATATAGTGCCTCGGACTGATCATCTGTTATTCCAGTCAATCTGATTTTATTTTACCGGCACAAGCTATTAGAAGCACTTGAATTAAAAACATAAGGAAGCAGGACATTGACCAATGTTAACAGAGAAAAGGATGGAAATAGAAGAATCACAGAAAAATGTATGCAAATCACAAAATTCACTTATGGAAATATTTCAATCTCACCTGTCCAAAGAAATGTAAACTTTAACAAGATCTCATTTTAAAATCTGCCAAGTATCAAAAGAGGTTGAGTCATAACTTGAATGCCTTGAGTCTATTCATTTATTATATTCAGTCTAACAATCCTAAAATAGTCCACAATACTAGTACCATTTACTCATGGAGAAATGGAATCTCCAAGAGAAGGTGTGATGCAAAGTCGTCGATTTGAATATTTATGCTGTTCCTTGCTCTCCTGAGGTGCTGCTGAAATAATAAATAATTCCTGTTGTGGGATTAGTAACATTCCTGGTCTCTACTCAACAGAGGCCAGTAGTGCCTCATTCACTCCTAGCAGAAAGCACCTAAAATTATAACTTAAAAACTTAGGAGTGGATTGTGGCAGGAGGCAGAGTAGAGTGGATCAAGGGAACTTTGCATGTTGTTATCTTTATTAAATTTTTTAATGAAATGCAGGTGTTGTTTTAACTAATTTAGAGGAATTGGGAAGATGGATGAAATGGCTAGATGAGGCTTGCATGCAAGAGTCCCAGGTTCAATCCTTCGCACTGCATGTTCCCTGAGCACCATAATGAGAGTGACTACCCAAGCACTAAAGCGGTATGGCCCCCAAACCAAAATATATACAGTGAGGAGAGCCATACCTGTTGGAATCAGAAAGAGGAATACTCTTATTCCATACCGGTAGTAAATGCAGATCTTTTATGAAAGGAAACAATTATCCACAACATCTGAAAAACCTCTAGGATAATCCTGGTCAACTCAGGGATCACCAGGACCACAGCCAGCAGAGCTGGGGATCAAACTCAGAACCTCAGGAATGCCAGGCAGACCGTTTGAGCCATCTCTCCAGCACTAATCTCATTATTTTAGAGGAAAAGGAATCGTGAGTCTAAAATATTTTTTTCAGAGCGAAGCCTGTTCCTATGCAACCTCAGTCCGGAGGGGAGAACATGGGGCAGGCTCTGCACATGTCTGAGGTCTTCCTGGAACTTGGGAAGTTCATTTCTCAGTTTACAATCAACTCCAGATCAGCCGTGGACAACACTTATGTGGAGTTTCTTTTTTCATAACTGGCCAGATGATCCAGCCTTTGGAGCACACATTCTTTTCACCCCTAAGCTAAATGGCTGCAGCTTCCCTGAATCTGAGACTGGAGCTGGCCTGTCGAAATCCACAAATGCTCAGGCTCTTAATTTTGAGTTGTATTATGGTATATTTTTTGTTTTTGTTGTTGAGCCACACTTGGTAGTTCTCATGGCTTACTCTTGGCTCTGAGCTCAGGGATCAGACTCAGGGACCAGGTGGGGTGCCACGTATTGAACCCCAGTCAATTGCATGCAGGACTTGAACCCGGGTCAGCTGCATGCGATGCTTTACCCACTGTACTATCACTCTGGTTCCTATAGTATTTTTATTTATGGCTTTTCAGTTGTATCATCTAAGTCCTGTCATATATAGATGAAAATCAAAGAAACAAAATCTGACTTATTTGAGTATTTTAATGTTTCTCTTCTTTTTTCTAATGAAAAAACTAGAGATATAAACTAGTGAGATGGTACAGTAAAAAAGGAAACACACCTGCACACGGCTGACCTGGATTCAATGCCTGAAACTGCATATGGTGTCCACTAAGCTCTGCCAGGAGAGAGTACAGAGCAGGAGTAAGCCCTGATCACCACCAGGTAGAGTCCAAAAGCCCAAAAGGAAACAATAAAGACAGTTTCCTCATGGGATAGATAGTCCATAAATCCGAACATTTGCCTCACATAGGGCTGCAGCCCAGACAATGGTTCGAATCATGACACAGTATCTGGTCCCCACACAGATGTGAACCCTGAGCACAGCTGGGCATGCTGCTTCCTCCAGCCCCAAGAAGAAAGGCAGTTTTTCAGGAGTAGGAGATAGTATAGCAGTAACCACACTGCTGGCTTATATTGCAGTGTCATACGATCCCTGGAGCATCATGAGTGTCCCCAGCTCCAGAGAATTCCCCATCATCACAGTCTCTGGCCTTGCATTACACCTCCTTTCTTTTGGCTGAGAATCATTGAAGGGGACCCCCAGCACTGCTGGGGTACCCTCCCCCATGCCCACAAAATAAAAAGACAGTTTGTCAATCATCAAAATTGTAAAACTCATTCATAATATAAAACAGAACAGACATTTTCAATTTTTAGGGTTTTACTCACCTGAGAAATGTGGTTCAGATGCAGACTGCTTTGCCCCAATTCCTGAAGGGTACAGACATAAGATCTAAGTGATTCACTTCCAGTAGCACATGTTGATTCTGACACTTGCTTCTGGAAGCATCTCCGACAGTTACAGAGCAAGGTTTGAGGAAGAATACATAGTGTTGTAAATGGTATCACCTCCCAACTAAACTCTGGAATTTTTTAATCACCACTTACTCTTATTCTTTTGCTTCAGTTTATAAATAAATTCTTTTTCACTCTCAGTAAAAAATGAATGGGTCAAAAATAGAGAAGCATGGGCCAGAGAGAAACTCAGTGGACTGGAGAGATGCTTTGTGTGCAAGAGGCCCAGTTTCTTTTCTTTCTTTTTTCTTTTCTTTTCTTTCCTTTCTTTTCACAATATTCATCGTATTCAATACTCCAACACCAATCCCACCACCATTATTTTGAATTTTCCCACTGCCAACCAAGCCTGCCCCAATAGCAGGCCCTAAATAATTTATTTTGTATTGCTTGTTATGAATAATTCTCTAAAAATGATCAAAAAGACTTTCCTTAGAAGAAAGTGTGTGAAGATTGTTATATCTGAGCCTGGAGCCATTTAGCCCTTTTATAAGAGATTACTAATATGTTGTAACACATTGAGCCTTTTATGCTAATATTTTTTGGTATACTATTTTTCCCTTTTATTTCTTCCTCCCAGTCTCAGAATAACTGCTTCACAGATGCCTTCAGTCTGGTCTGAGTCCCAGCTGTGGTCACTGGGATTCTCACTGCCAATGTGTCACATTTTGGGGAGGTTTGAAAAGCTCAGACTATATAATCCAGTTGTAGTCCCCCTTAATTTTTTTTAATGAAACACCATGAGATACAGTTGTAGAATTATAAACTTCCGTGCTTGGTTTTCAGTTATATAGTGATCAAGTACCCATCCCTCCACCAGTGCCCATTCTCCACCACCAATGATCCCAGTAGTCTTTCCACCCCGCCCCACCCTATCCTGCCCCACCTTGCCCCTCTGTGTGGCAGGGAATTCCCTTTTGCTCTCTCTTTCCTTTAGGGTGTTGTGGTTTGTAATAGGAGTACTGAGTGGCCATCGTGTTCAGTCTATAGTCTACTTTCAGCACGCATCTCACATCTTGAGTGAATCCTACACAAATTCTTTACTTGGTGTTCCTTTCTATATCTGAGCTGCTTTTTCCCCCAGCATGTGCTGCCGGCTTCCAAGGCATGAAGCAGACCTCCTGGTACTTATCTCAACTATTCTTGGGTGTTCGGCTCCCATTCTGTTACTGTACATTCCCCAGATGAGTGCAGTCTTTCTATGTCTGTCCCTCACTTTCTGGTTCATTTCACTTAGCATACTTTCCATGTAGAACCACTTGTATGTAAATTTCATGACTTTATCTTTTCTAACAGCTGCATAGTATTCCACTGTGTAGATGTACTAAAGTTTCTTTAACCAATCATCTGTTCTCGGGCACTCGGGTTTTTTCCAGATTTTGGCTATTGTGAACAGTGCAACAATGAACATGTAAGTGCAGATGTCATTTCGATTGTAATTTTTTTTCCCTCTCCGGAATATATTTCAAGGAGTGGTATTGCGTCAAATGGAAGCTCAATTTCTAATTTTTTGAGAATCATCCATACTGTTTTCCAAGAGGGCTGAACCAGTCGGCATTCTGACAAGCAGTGAAGGAGGGTCCCTTTCTTGCCACATCCCGCCAACACCAGTTGCTTTTGTTCTTTTGGATGTGGGCCAGTCACCAGATATCATCTCTGTGGTGTGAGATGATATCTCATTGTTGTTTTGATCTGCATCTCCCTGATGATTAAGTAATGTAGAGCATTTCCTCATGTGCCTTTTAGCCATTCAGATTTCTTCTTTGTGAAAGTTTCTGTTCATTTCATCACCCCATTTTTTGACAGGGTTGGATGTTTTTTTCTTGTGGAGTTCAACCAATGCTTTGTACATCCTTGATATCAACCCCTTGTTGGATGGGTATTGGGTGAATATCCTTTCCCATTCTGTAGACTGTCTTTGTATTTTGGTCACTGCTTCTTTTGAGGTGCAGAAGCTTTTAGTTTCACATAGTTCCATTTGTCTATCTCTGTTTTCACTTGCTTGGCCAGTGGCGGGTCATCTTTGAAGATACCATTAGCTTCAATGTCGTGGAGGTTTTTGCCAATCTTGTCTTCAATGTACCTTATGGATTCTGGTCTGATGTTGAGGTTTTTAATCCATTTTGATCTTACTTTTGTACATGGTGTTAGGTAGAGATCTCCCATTTTTTGCATGTAGTTGTCCAGTTTTGCCAGCACAATTTGTTAGAGGGTTTCCTTGCTCCACTTCACATTTCTTGCTCCTTTATCAAATATTAACTGATCATGTATTTGAGGGGGAGTGGTATCAGTATATTCAACCCTGCTTCATTGGTCTGTGGCTCTGCCTTTATTCCAGTACCATGCTGTTTTAATTATTACTGCTTTGTAGTAGAGTCTGAGGTTGGGGAGGTTGATTCCTCGCATTTTCTTTTCCCCAAGAATTGCTTTAGCTATTCGTGGGGGCTTATTGTTCCATATGAATTTCAGGAGTGTTTGCTCCATTTCTTTGAAGAATGTCATGGGTATCCTTATAGGAATCGCATTTAATTTCTACAATGCTTTGGGGAGTATTGCCATTTTGACAATGTTAATTCTCCCAATCCATGAGCAGGGGATATCTTTCAATTTCCTTGTGTCCTCTTTTAGTTCCTGAAGTAGCGTTTTGTAGTTTTCTTTGTACAGGTTTTTACGTCCTTAGTTAAGCTGATTCCTAGGTATGGCACGATTGTAACGAGATTGTTATTTCATGTCACTTTCTTCTCTCTTATTATTTGTGTGTATGAAAGCCATGGAATTTTGGGTATTGATTTCGTAACATGTAACTTTACTATACAAGTTTATTGTTTCTAGGAATTTCTTGGTAGAGGTTTTAGGGTTCTCTAAGTATAGCATCATATCCTCTGCAAATAGTGAGAGCTTGATTTCTCCTTTCCTACCTGAATGCCCTTAATATCTTTTTCTTGCCTAGCCACTATTGAAAGTACTTCCAGTACTATATTGAACAGCAGTGGAGAGAGTGGGCATCCTTGTCTCGTCCCTGATGTTAGAAGGAAGCCTCTTAGTTTTTCCCCATTCAAAATGATGCTTGCCATAGGTTTGTGGTAGATAGCTTTAACTATATTAAGGAAAGCCCCTTCTATACCCATTTTGGCGAGGGCTTTCATCATAAATAGGTGCTTGATCTTGCCAAATACTTCCTCTGCATCTATTGATATGATCATATGGCTTTTATCTTTTCTTTTGTTGATACTATGTATTCTGTTGATTGATTTCCGAATGTTAAATTATCCTTCTATCCCCTGATGAATCCCACTTGGTCGTGGTGTATGATCTTTTTGAGGAGTTGTTGAATTCTATTTGCTAGTAGTTTGTTGAGAATCTTCACATCCGTACTTATCAGGGGTATTGGCCTGTAGTTTTCTTTTCTTGTGGGGTCTTTGTTTCCTTTTGGTATTAGAGAGATATGTGTCTCATAGAAACTTTTTCGGAGAGTTTCTGTTTCTTCAATCTTCTGGAAAAGCTTGAGAAGAACTGGCATTAAGTCCTTTTTATCATTTGAAAAAATCCACTAGTGAATCCATCTGGACCTGGGCTTTTGTTTTGGGGAAGACTTTTGATTGCAGTTTCAATTTCCTTGATATTAATAGGACTATTCAGGTATTCTATATCTTCTTTATTCAGCCTTGGGAGATTATAGGAATCCAGGAATTTATCCATTTCTTCTAGGTTCTCTTGTTTCGTGGAATACAGACTTTCAAAGTAGTCACTGATGATTTTTTGAATTTCTTTAGTTTCTGTTGTGATATATTTTCTCGAAGAACCAGCTCTTGGTTTCATTGATCTTTCAGATTGTTTTTTGGATTTCCATGCGTTGATTTCTGATCTAAGTTTTATGATCTCTTTCCTTCTGCCTGATTTGGGCTCCCTCTGTTGATTTTTTTCTAAGATCTTGAGCTGTGAAGTCAAGTTATTTATGTGGGCCATTTTTCCTTCCTGAGAAATGCTTGCAAAGCTATAAATTTTCCCCTTAATACAGTTTTAGTTGCATCTCACAGGTTCTGGTAGCTCGTGTCTTCATTCTCATTTGTTTCCAGGTATCTTTTGATTTCTTCCTTGATTTCTTTACTGACCCACTCGTTGTTCACCATTGAACTTTTTAATTTCCAGGTGTTTGACTTGGTTTTCTGTGTCTGTACATGATTAACTTCTATCTTCAGTGCATCGTGGTCTGAAAAAATAGTTTATACAATGTCTGTCTTCCTGATTCTCTTGAGGTATGCTTTGTGAGATCTATTCTGGAAAATGTTCCATGTACACTGGAAAAGAATGTGTATTCTTTTGGCGGAATATAAAGTCCTATATAGATCTATTAGCCCTCTGTCTTCTATTTCTTCCTTCAGATCCATTATTTACTTGCCGAATTTTAATCTTCTTCATCTATCCAGAGGTAATAAGGTGGTGTTGAAGTCTCCAAGTATTATTGTGTTGCTCGCAATGTTCTTCTTAAGGTCTGTTATCAGTTGTTGTAGGTATTTGGCTGATCCCTCCTTGGGTGCATATACGTTTAGGAGTGTGATTTCTTCCTGCTGTACATATCCCTTGATTAATAAAAAATGGCCTTCACTGTCCCTTCTAATCTTTTCAACCTCAAATCTATGTTGTCCAATACTAGTAAGGCCACCCCAGCTTTTTCAAGGGGGTTGTTTGCTTGCAGGATTGTTTTCTATCCTTTGGCTTTGAGTCTGTGTTTGTTCTGACTGTTCAGATGTGTTTCTTGTAGGCAGCAGAATGTTGGTTTCTGTCTCTGAATCCTTTTTGCCACTCTGTGTCTCTTAATTGGTGAATTTAGACCATTGACGTTGAGAGAGATTATTGTTATGGGGTTTTGTGTCATCTTTCTGTAAGCGTTTATTCTGCTTGTAGGGTTTGTCTTGTCTTATAATAGCCACTTTAGCCCTTCTTTCAGGTTTGGTTTTGAGTCTATGAAGTTCCTGAGCTGTTGTTTATCCACAAAATAGTGTACCATTCCTTCGATTTTGAGTGAGAGTTTAGCCAGGTAAAGTATTCTTGGTGAAGCGTTCATTTCATTGAGCCTTTTCACTATATCCCACCATTGCCTTCGGGCTTGGAGGGTTTCCTCTGATAGGTCCTCTGTGAATCTAAGGGTGCTCCTTTGTATGTGATTTCCTTCTTTGACCTTGCTGCTTTCAGTATTATGTCTCTATCCGTGGCATCCATCATTCTAACTATGATATGTCTTGGAGTGTTTTTGTTAGGGTCTCTTTTAGCTGGCACCTTCCTTGAATCTGGATGCCTGCATTATCCAGCTCTGGGAACTTTTCAGCAATGATTTCTTTTACTCTGGCTTTTTCATTGGGATTACTTCCCTGACCTTCTGGTACTCCAATGATTCTAATGTTGTTCCTTTTGGAATCATCCCCTAGGACTTTGATTCATTCTAAAGCTATTTTGATGTCTCTTCCCATTGTTTGTTGTTGCCTGTATGCTTCCTGCAGCTCATCTTCAAGCTTACTGATTCTGTCTTTGGATGTAGCCATTCTACTATTGGGGGGACACACTGAGTTTATTTCATCTACAGAATCCTTTATTTGTGACACTTCTGAGCGTAGCTTTCCTATTTCTGCTCTCATTCCTTCCTGTATTTTCTCGATTGTCTGATCCATTGTTTCTATCATGTCCTCCTTTAATTACTGTATATCTGTCCCACTGTTTCTTTGTGTTCATTGAACATCTGCATTACTTCATCTCTGAATTCTTTATAGAAGAGGTCACATTTGTGAGTAATGTCTATTGAGGCTTCTGGACTCTTCATCATCCTCTCCTCATGGTGGGGATTTGCACTGTTTCTTCATGTTGTTTTGGTGGCATGAGACTGAGATGTGACACCAGATTGCTGGGTATGGGTAATATAAGTGTAGCACCAAAATAGGTCCCACCCAGTTCTGCAGAGGCCACATCCCCTATGGGTACCTGGATGTTGGGGAGTGTGTAGACCCGGGAAAGGGAGAAAACCGGCCCACGTTGGGACTGACAGGAAGATGCTTGGGGAGGGTGGATGTACCAGAGTTCGAGAGGACACCCAGGCGTGGGTGCGAGAAAAGGTGGCATCCCGGGTTCAATTATTCACTGACCTGGGAATGTGAGAAAATCGGGCTCGGCTTTGGGATGGACAGGAAGGTGCTCGGGCTATACTAATATTTTTTAATTGAGATGGTTGCCTTCTATCTTACATCCTATCCAATGTGTGCTATTCCTGGTACATCAGTGGTATAGAGTATGAGATGTCATGCAGCTATATGCTCCAGGAATTCTAAAATTTTAAATAAGGTGATACTTTTGGAGTTAAAGTTTTAATTGGATGGTTATTTTGGGGTCTGAGGCATTTCTACAGTTTGTTGCTCTCTTCGAGATTTATTTATGAACCTCTGGACCATAGTTAATAAGCTTAAATGGCACCAGAGGCAGTCATGGGCATGACTGCCAGGTTTCTGGAAGAAGAAGGGGATGGGGGCACCCCCTCTTGAATCAGTGAGAGTCACAAAACCCGCATATATGAATTTTTCAACAGATTCATTTACGGATGAAGCTCATCCAAGTCTGTGGAGATCGAGGAGGCACAAGTTTGATTCCTGGCATTGTCTGATCCCCTGAGGATTGCGAGGAGTGACCTCTGAGCACTGACTAAGGGTTTCTCTTGAATAGCTCTTGGTGTGGCTCACCCCCACCCAAATAAATAAACACAGGGAATCCTGGAACATAATTATCTCCATTTTGCCTGAAACAACAGTAAAAGGATTTTTATAAGTGTCATACACCCACAAGCACCAAGAGCAACAGGAGATATACATTAAACTAATGGGGCCAGAAGAGATAGTACAGTGGGTAGGATGTTTGCTTTGCATGTGTCCAATACAGGTTCAATCCCGGGCATTCCATATAGTTCCCTGAGCCCTCAGAAGTAATTGATAAACCACTAGCAAGACTCACAAAGAGGGAGAGAGAGAAAGAGAGAAAGAGAACCCTAAAAAACCAATCAGAAATGAAGAGGGGAATATCACAATGGAAGGCAAAGAAATTTAAAAAATCATTGGAGACTACTTTGAAAGTCTGTATGCCACAAAACAAGAGAACGTAGAAAAAAATGAATAAATTCCTGGTTTCTTACAACCTCCCAAGGCTGAGTCAAGAAGATTTGGAATACCTGAATAGGCCTATTGCTATCAAGGAAATAGAAACAGTAATCAAAAGTTTTCCCAAAAACAAAAGCCCGGGTCCAGATGGATTCACTAGCTAATTCTTCCAAACATTTGAAGAGGACCTACTGGCAGTAGTTTTCAAGCTTTTCCAGGAAATTGAAGAAACAAAAACACTCCCAAACAGTTTCTATGAGCCACATATTATTCTAATACCAAAAGCAAACAGAGACACCATAGGAAAAAAGAAAATTACAGGAGGATATCCCTGATGAACATGGATGTGAAGATCTTCAACAAAATATTAGCAAATAGAATCTAACGACACATCAAAAAGATCATACACCATGACCAAGTGGGATTCATCCTAGGGATTCAAGTGTGGTATAACATTCACAAGTCAATCAACATAATCCATCATATCAATAAAAGAAAAAGTAAAAACCATATGATTATACCAATAGATGCAGGGAAAGCATTTGATAAGATTCAAAACCCAATTATGGTGAAAACTCTCAGCAAAATGGCAGTTGAAGGAACTTCCCTCAATATAGTCAAAGCCATTTACCACAAGCCCATGACAAGCATTATTCTCAATGGGGAAAAACTAAAATCCTTCCCCCAAAGATCATGGAAAAGAAAAGGACGCCCACTCTCACCACTTCTATTCAATATAGTATGAAAGTACTTGCCATAGCAGTTATGCAAGAAAAAAATATTAAGGATATCTAGATAAGAAAGGAAGGAATAAAGCTCTCACCATTTGCTAATAACAGGATACTATATTTAGAGAACCCTAAAGCCTCTACTAGGAAGCTCCTAGAAACAATATACTTGTATCATAAAGTCGCAAGCTATATCAATATCCAAAATTTTATGGCTTTCCTATATGTAAATAATGAGAGAAGAAAGTGATATAAAAAAGCAATCCCGTTCACAGTCATGCCTCAGAAAATCAAGTACCTTGGAATCAGCTTAACTAAAGAGGTAAAGGATCTCTACAAAGAAAACTACAAAACGTTACTTCAAGAAATAAAAGAGGACACAAGGAAATGGAAACGCATCCCCTGTTCATGGATTGGGAGAATTAACATTGTCAAAATGGCAATACTCCCCAAAGCATTATACAAATTCAATGCGATCCCTATAAAGGTACCCATGACATTCTTCAAAGAAATTGATCAAACACTCCTGAAATTCATATGGAACAACAAGTGCCCATGAATAGCTGAAGCAATTCTTGGGGAAAAAAATATGGGAGGCACCACCTTCCCCAACTTCAAACTCTACTACAAAGCGGCAATAATTAAAACAGCATGGTATTGGAACAAAGCCAGATTCTCAACCAAAGGAATAGGTTTGAATATCCTTACACACACCCTCAAAAATATGATCATCTAATCTTTGACAAGGGAGAAAGAAATGTGAAGTGGAGCTAAGAAAGCCTCTTTAACAAATGGTGCTGGCAAAACTGGCCAGTTACATGCAAAAAAAGGGGGGGGGGGGCTCAGATCTCTACCTAACACCATGCAGATCAAAATGGATTAAAGACCTCAGCATTAGACCAGAGTCCATAAGGTACACTGAAGAAAAGGTCGGCAAAATCCTCCACAACATTGAAGCTAAAGGTATCTTCAAAGACAAAATGCCACTGATCAAGCAAGTGGAAACAGAGATAAACAAATGGGACTATCTTAAACTAAGAAACTTCTGTACCTCAAAAGAAACAGTGACCAGAATACAAGGACAGTCTACAGAGTGGGAAAGGATATTCACCCAATACCCTTCTGATATGGGGTAACTATCAAGGATATACAAGGGACTGGTTGAACTCTACAAAAAGAAAACATCCAATCCCATCAGATAATGGGGCAATGAAATAAACAGAAAATTTTTCAAAGAAGAAATCCAAATGGCCAAAAGGCACATGAAAAAATGCTCTTGATCATAATCATCAGGGTCATTCAGATCAGAACAACAATGAGATATCATCTCACACCACAGAGACTGGCACACATACAAAAGAACAAAAGTCACTGGTGTTGGCATGGATGTGGGGAGAGGGTGACTCTCCTTCACTGCTGGTGGGAATGCCGATTTGTTCTGCCTTTTTGGAAAACAGTATGGACGTTTCTCATAAAACTAGAAATTGAGCTCCCATTTGACCCAGCAAGAACACTTCTGGGAATATATCCTGGAGATGCAAAGCAATACAGTAGAAATGACATCTGCACTTGTATGTTTATTGCAGCACTATTTACAATAGCCAGAATCTGGAAAATAGCTGAGTTCCCGAGAGCAGATGACTGGTGAAAGAAACTTTGGTACATCTACACAATGGAATACTATGCAGCTGTTAGAAAAGAAGAAATCATAAAATTTGCATATAAGTTGATAAACATGAAGAGTATCATGCTAAGTGAAATGAGTCAGAGAGAGAAAGAGAGGGACAGACATAGAATAACTGCTCTCATTTGTGGAATATAATGTAACAGAATGGGAGACTAACACCCAAGAATAGTAGAGATTAGGATCAAGAGGATCACTCCATGGCAACATCAAAACCTCGAGGAAATGGATAAATTCCTAGACTCCTACAGACTCCCAAGGCTGAACCAAGAAGACCTGGAATACCTGAACAGACCTATCACCATCAAGGAAATTGAACTAGTAATAAAAAGTCTACCCAAGCACAAAAGTCCTGGCCCGGATGGATTCACTAGTGAATTCTTCCAAATCTTTAAAGAGGACTTACTCCCAATGCTCTTTAAGCTTTTCCACGAAATTGAAATATCAAAAACACTTCCTAACAGTTTCTACGAAGCAAATATCACACTGATACCAAAAGCAGACAGAGATACCACAAAGAAAGAGAATTACAGGCCGATATCCCTGATGAACACAGATGCAAAGATCCTCAACAAACTACTAGCAAATAGAATCCAACTACTCATCAAAAAGATCATACACCATGACCAAGTAGGATTCATCCCAGGGATGCAAGGATGGTTTAACATTCGAAAATCAATCAACATAATCCATCATATCAACAAAAGAAAAGATAAAAAGCATATGATTATATCAATAGATGCAGAGAAAGCATTTGACAAGATCCAGCACCCCTTTATGATGAAAACCCTAGCCAAAATGGGTATAGAGGGGACCTTCCTCAACATAATTAAAGCCATCTACCACAAGCCTACAGCAAGCATCATCCTCAATGGGGAAAAACTGAGAGCCTTCCCTCTAAGATCAGGGACGAGACAGGGATGCCCACTCTCTCCACTTCTGTTCAATATAGTACTGGAAGTACTTGCAATAGCGATTAGGCAAGAAAAAGATATTAAGGGCATTCAGGTAGGAAAGGAAGAAATCAAGCTCTCACTATTCGCAGATGATATGATACTCTACTTAGAGAACCCAATAACCTCCACCAAAAAACTCCTAGAAACAATAGACTCGTATAGTAAAGTTGCAGGTTATAAAATCAATACCCAAAAGTCCATGGCTTTCCTATACGCAAACAGTGAGAGAGAAGAAAGCAACATGAAAAAAACAATCCCGTTCACAACTGTGCCCCAGAAAATCAAGTACCTAGGAATCAGCTTAACTAAGGAAGTAAAGGACCTGTACAAAGAAAACTACAAAACGCTACTTCAGGAAATAAAAGAGGACATGAGGAAATGGAAAGATATCCCCTGCTCATGGGTCGGGAGACTTAACATTGTCAAAATGGCAATACTACCGAAAGCATTGTATAAATTCAATGTAATCCCTATAAGGATACCCATGACATTCTTCAAAGAAATGGAGCAAACACTCCTGAAATTTATATGGAACAATAAGCCCCCACGAATAGCTAAAGCAATTCTTGGGAAAAAGAAAATGGGACGAATCAACCTCCCTAACTTCAAACTCTACTACAAAGCAGTAATAATTAAAACAGCATGGTACTGGAACAAAGGCAGAACTGCAGACCAATGGAACAGGGTTGAATACTCTGACATCTCCCCTCAATCATATGATCATCTAATCTTTGATAAAGGTGCAAGTAATGTGAAGTGGAGTAAGGAAAGCCTCTTTAATAAATTATGTTGGCATCATTGGACGGCTACATGCAAAAAAATAGGCTCAGAACTCTGCCTAACACCATGTACAAAAGTAAGATCAAAATGGATTAAAGACCTCAACATCAGACCAGAAACCATAAGGTACATTGACGATAAAGTTGGCAAAACCCTCCATGATATTGAAGCTAATGGTATCTTCAAAGATGCCACGCCACTGGCCAAGCAAGTTAAAACAGAGATAGATAAATGGGACTATCTTAAACTAAGAAGCTTCTGCACCTCCAAAGAAACAGTGACCAAAATACAAAGACAGTCTACAGAATGGGAAAGGATATTCGCCGAATACACATCTGACAAGGGATTGATATCCAGGATATACAAAATACTGGTTAAACTCCACAAGAAGAAAACATCCAACCCCATCCAAAAATGGGGCAATGAAATGAACAGAAACTTTCTCAAAGAAGAAATCCGAATGGCAAAAAAGCACATGAGAAAATGCTCTACATCATTAATCATCAGAGAGATGCAGATCAAAACCACAATGAGATACCATCTCACACCTCAGAGACTGGCCCACATTCAAAAGAACAAAAGCAACCAATGCTGGCGTGGATGTGGCGAGAAAGGGACACTCCTTCACTGTTGGTGGGAATGTCCACTGGTTCAGCCCTTCTGGACAACAGTATGGACGATTCTCAAAAAATTAGAAATTGAGCTCCCATTTGACCCAGCAATACCACTCCTGGGAATATATCCCAGAGAAGCAAAAATGTATAGTCGAAGTGACATATGCACTTGTTTGTTCATTGCAGCACTCTTTACAATAGCCAGAAACTGGAAGAAACCTGAATGCCCAAGAACAGATGACTGGTTAAAGAAACTTTGGTACATCTACACAATGGCGTACTATGTAGCTGTTAGAAAAGACGAAGTCATGAAATTTACATACAAGTGGTACAATATGGAAAGTATCATGCTAAGCGAAATGAGTCAGAAAGAGAGGGATAGACATAGAAAGATTGCATTCATCTGGGGGATATAAAGTAACAAAGTATGAGATTAATACCCAAGAATAGCTGAGATCAGCACCAGGAGGATTACTCCATAACTTAGAGGCCAGCCGGGTATCCTAGAGGAAAGGGCAGTTCAGATAGAGAAGGGAGCACCAAATAAAGGATGTTTGGAGGATCCTCCCAGGAGGGGAGATGCATGTCGAAGGTAGACTATGGACTGAACATGTTTGCCACTCAATGCCTCTTTTGCAGACCACAACACCCAAACGGAGAGAGAGAACACAGGGGATTGCCCTGCCACAGAGGCAGGGGGGGATGGGGGGATGGGGGTGGGAGGGATATTATCCATGGTGGTGAAAAACGGGCACTGGTGGAGGGATGGGTATCTTATCATTGTATAATTGAAACCCAAGCACAAAAAAAATTGTAAATCTACAACTGTAAAAAAATAAATAAATAAAAATTAAAAAAAAATAAAATTAAAAAAAAAAAAAGAGGATCACTCCATGACTTGGAAGCCAGACTCAAATGTTTGGGAAGAAAGGAAGCTGGGATAAAGAAGGGACCACTAAGTAAATGAATCTTCGAGGGATCCATTGGGATTGGAGATGCGAACTGAAAGTCGACTATGGACCAAACATGATGGCCACTTAGTACCTGTATTGCAAACCATAACACCTAAAAAGAGAGAGGAAGAAAGAGAGAGAGAGTAAAAGGGAATGTGTCTGCCACAGAGGCTGGGGGGTGGGGTGGGGGAGTTGGGAAGGATGCTGGGAACATTGGTGGTAAAAATGAGCACTGGTGGAGGGATGGGTACTTGATCATTGTATGACTGAAACATAACCACGAAAGTCTGTAACTGTATCTCAGGGTGATTCATTAAAAAAAATAATAAAATGTTTGGGGACGCTGGAAAAAATGGCAGGGGGAATAGAACTTTCTCTTTTCCAGTGTTTTAGGAAAATAATATGGACATTCCTCAAGAAATAGAAATTGAGTTTCCATTTGACCCAGCAATACCATTTCTGAAAATATACCCTGGGGGGCGCAAAAACACACAGTAGAAAAGCCATCTGCATGTCTATGTTCATTGCGGCAGCACTGTTCACAATAGCCAGAATCTGGAAACAACCTGAGCGCCCAATAACAAATGACTGGATAAAGAACACCTACACAATAAGATACTACACAGCCACTAAAGCCAGAAAGCCATTAAATTTGCTTATAAATGGATGAACATGGAGAGTATCAAGAAAGAAAGACATAGAATGATGCACTTAATCTGTGGGACACAAAAAGTGTATTATGAGACTAATAGCCACAAACATTAGAAACAAGAGCCAGGAGGACTGGTCCATGGATGAAAGCTTGCCACAAATGGAAAGGCAGGGGGAGGGCAGTTAGAACAGAGAAGGGACCATTATGACAATGATAGTTGCAAATTATCTGAACAAGAACTGAGTGCTTAAAGAAGGTAAAGGAGTATACATGATACCCTCTCAGTACCTGTATTGTAAACTGTAAAGCCCAGAAGAAAAGAGAAAGGGAGAGAGAGAGAGAGAGAGAGAAAGAGAGAGAGAGAGAGAGAGAGAGAGAAGGAGGGAGGACGGGAGGGAGGGAGAAAGAGAGAGTAGTGTGCCTGTCATAGAGGCAGGCTGGGGCAGGGAGGTGGGGCAAGTGGGGAGGGTGGCCAGAGGGAAACTGGAGACATTGATCATGGGAAATGTGTGC
Organism: Sorex fumeus; assembly: GCF_029834395.1. Classification (NCBI taxonomy): domain Eukaryota; kingdom Metazoa; phylum Chordata; class Mammalia; order Eulipotyphla; family Soricidae; genus Sorex; species Sorex fumeus. The sequence goes on from NW_026606188.1 coordinate 19,155,006, forward strand.
TGGTGAAGGAATAGGTATTAAAACATTCTATGACTAAAACCCAATTATGAACAACTTTGCAACTGTGTATCTCAATGTGATTCAATAAAATAAAATTTAAAATTAATGCACACACTTTGCATTAACTTATAAAATAGAACTTATAAAATAGAAACCAAAGTAGGGTTGGATGAAACCAAGGAGATGAAACTGTTGGATCAAACCAAGGAGTTCACACGTGCACAGGATTTGCACGTGTGAACTCCTTGGTTTGATTCCCAATACCACAGGGGAGGAGGAGGAGAAAGAAAAACTCACTAAGGGGAAATATCTTAGGGAAAGAGCTAGTGATGGAACAAATATAAAGATAAAGTGTTCTTTCCAGGACATTTATGAAGATGTTATCTAAGAAAGAAAATTAATGACAGTATAGTTTGTGGCTCAGCTGTGAAAAATAAGTAGTCATAGTGGTGTAACACTGAATATTTAATTTTTTTCTTAACCAAAGATCATACTTTCAGAAAGGATGGAAGAATACTTGGTGTGGGTGTTATAGGGAGGAGAGGTGGATGTAGGTAGTTAAATGCCCATAATAGGAAGGCAACAGATAAGATCTAAATTTAAAGAAGCAAGACATGTTAAGTATCAGGATATATATTAATATGGATATAGATGTCAGAAGGAATATCTGAAAGTTCTTGGTGAACAATGCTATAATAAATACATAGAGTCTGCTTAGAAGAAAAAGAAAGAACTATTTGGAAGAGGTAGAAATGTTTCCGAAGGGGATAAAACTGGGGTAAGGGAAAGCAGTAAACCAGAGACTACCCGTCTCTATTACAGTATTTATTCAACTTGTTGAATTGTAGTATTTGTTACATTTTAATGCTTTGTGCAAGTATTGCATGAATCAGTCATTAAATATGAGAAAACGACATTTCAAAAGTTTGAAATCCTCACTACTCTCTAAATTCTGAGACATAAGTTCAGGGTTCTTCAAGAGTATGGAGAGGGCAGCAAACTGTTATGCTCGTGGTCAGTGCAATGACGGGTAAGGGAAAGGGAGCCTGAGCCAGTTCAGAGAAAACCAAGTGCTGGCTTCGGGGGCCCTTTTCCACTGGGGTCACAGAAAACACATTTAATTGTGGGCAGAGGAGATAGTTCAATAGGCCGGAGTATACACACTCAATTCAGTAGCCGGGGGCTCCATTTCCAGCACGACATGGTCTCCTGAGCTCTGAGCCAGGAGGAACCCAGTACCGGTGGGTGTTGCCTCCCCCCAACCCCGCCACTCTCTCCTGTCAACAAACACAAGTTTATAAGCTGGAGAGATAGGATGGGGTAATGCACTTGCCTCACTAGGAGTGATCCCTGGACACAGAGGCAGGAATAAATCCTGAGCAGTGCTGGGTGTGTGGCCCTGAAACAGCCCACCAGAAATACACACACACACACACACACACACACACACACACACAACCTACCACAAGTCTAACTCTCCTAGCAACACCTTTGACAATGCCTGTGCAATATATTTGCCAGGGAAGCTCATTCAAGAGTCAGCGATCAGTGTTTTTATTAGGAATTGATCACGAAACTCCTTTGCCCAGCCCGGAGCAAAAAATCTAGATTCCCTGAAGGAGACTAGGTATTTTACACAAGCCACATTACTTACAGGAACTGCCAAGGCACGGGGACTTGTAGGGAACGGTTCACAATTCTCAGACAGTGACCAAGCTTGTAAAGCGATCTTTGCAAGGATAGCCTGGTTCCTGTAACAGGGAGACTTTTCTGCACCAACCACAAAGATCTTTACAGATAGTTGGTGCCTCAACTGAAGGTATTGGGGGATTGAACCCAGGTTCCCGGCATGCAAAGTACATGCTCCAGTACCTATGAGTTACCTTCCCAGTCACTTTACACATAATCTGATTGATCCCTACCTGAATTTGTTGGCAGTTACAAGAACAAGTTTATAACGTGTTTGTGTTAATAGCCACATAGTATTGGGAGGAGACAGAAGCAATTCAAAGCTTCTCCTCCCCCCCCCCCCATAGAACTAGTGGAAACCCTTAAGGGCATTATACAGTAATAACATTACTGGAAATGTTAATTGCTTAATGTTTTGTGATTTTTACCTACTAAGTTTTCTTTTCCTTTTAGACTTTAACTTTTACTTCTCACTTATTTCTGCATCACCCTTGTGTTAAAATAAACATGTAGCCCAAAGAGAGAGTACAATGCACGGAGCATATCACATTTGCCAGGGTTCAACCCTTGGCCTCACCAGGGGCAACTCCTGAGCCCAGAGGCAGGAGTGACACCTCAGCAACACTGGCTGTGGGTGCCTGGCTACCCCTCTTGAAAACTGTGCTCTGGGCCTGGAGCAATAGCACAGCAGGTAGGGCGTTTTCCTTGCATGTGGCCAACCCGGGTTCGATTCCCAGCATCCCATATGGTCCCCTGAGCACTGCCAGGAGTAATTCCTGAGTGCAGAGTCAGGGGTAAGCCCTGTGCATCGCTGGGTGTCACCCAAAAGGGAAAAAAAAAAGAAAACTGTGCTCTGGACCTGGGGATGAGTCTCACTGTTCAAGCCCTGCATGTGTGAGGCTGAGAGTTGAATCCCTGTTCTGCCCCATGCCTCAGAGTATACTCCCGGCACTACAGCATTGTGTTACCTAGAACCACAACCAAGTGTGTGGCCCCCTGCCTACACACCAGCAATGGTAACCAAGAGAAGAGAAGAGGGAAATTCAATAAAATACTCAAATAGAGTAAATGTGTTCTGTTCCCAGGGATTTTCAGCGCCCTTCACAGTGTCCTTCTTGGCTGTACAGAAATTCCTGGCATTGCTCATCAGCAAGGGGCCATTCAGTTTTCTCAGCTCTGGATGCAGCCCTTTCAGGATCACTTCTCAAAAGGGAAACAGATTCACATAACCAGTTTTGAGGAAGTGGTGTAAGATCAGCTGACTGACAAGAAATTCAGCTGATCCTCCTTCACCTCAGATTCAGAGTGATTGTGCTCGTCAGGACAACTCCATGGGACAGGGAGAGTGCTCAAAGGACAAGAGGGCACGCCAGGCAGTGGGAGGCCTGCATTGATCTCTGTCACCGCAGGTCTCTTGAGCACTGTGTGGGAGTCTCCAAGTAAAGGAAAACAGACATGCTGCATAGTGTGCAAAACAGCTTCACTCCAGGGGTGAAGCCAGGCCCCCATGCGCCATTCCCTCAGCTCTTCTTCCCCGCCAGGGATCCCTCCAGGGCTAAGAGAAGCAAAGAGTCCCTGTACTTCCCCTTGCCTTAGTGTCTCTGTGCCCACATTGTGGTCTTCCAGTACGCTCTGCGTGAAGTCAGAGAGCCCTGGTCTCTATCCCACTGTCCACTCTCCATCAGTGTCTCTTGTGCCTGCCCCAACCCACAGTTTCTCTGAAGCAGCCTGGTACTAGCCCCTGGCAGTGGCTCTGCCCACTGACCTCTTTCCCCAGCTATCTTTCCCCAATGGTATATTTTCTATATCTCACACAGCTATGACGTCTACTTGAGAGAATGAGTAAGAAAGTGTCCTCCATGTGGAAATTGCTGTGAGAATCACTAGAAAACACTTTCTCATGTAGTTTTGGAACTCGACAGATCAACTACCAAGTCACAAACAGCTATACATAAATTGCCTCAAATGTTGTACAGTCCTTAAGACTTCACAGATAGAATTTATTTCACTGTTATAAAAATGTTTTTATTAGCAACAATACTCTTATTTATTTGGAGGAAGGAGTGTTCCCACGCAGAGCTCAGCAGGCTCTGGGGGCCCTCCCAGCTACTCTTAGTCAATCAAACTGGCCACTCAGTGGGAGGCCCGAGGAAGACCTGATGCTGGAGCTGACCCAGGTCACCTCTTAGGCACTCAGGGGCCTCAGGGCTGCACCCAGCAATGCTCAAACCACGTGGTCCTGGGGGTTACAGGCAAGGCAAGTACCTGAACCCCATAGTAGCTCACTGGCCCCAGCAATAAACAATTTAAAACAAAAATTTTAGTTCTTTTGGTCACCCCATGATGCTCAGGTCTTATTCTTGGCCCTGCACTGAGGAATCACTCCTGACAGTGACTGGGAGATCATATGTGATGCCAGGGATCTAATCTGAGTTGGCCACATATAAGGCAAGTGCCTATCTGCAGAACTATCACTTCAGTCTGGCAACAAACACTTTAAATTAAATTTTAACTCTTGGTCATAATCCCTAACATTTTGTTAACTTAAAAATTCTCACTTCAAATTTATTATTAATAAAGCTGCTTTGGGGCTGGGAGTAGCTGAGGATTGTTCAAAGGGCTGGAGCACAAGCCATGAGTGCTCAAGGTTCCAGGTTCCACCTTCACCTCCATTGGCTTCCCAGCCCTCTCCTCCGGCTCCCCAGAGCTGGGCCGAACCATCACAGGGCCTGAGCACCACACTGCGAGACCAGGTGCTGGGCCAGATGTGTCAGGAGTGTCCCTCGGCCCTGGAGCACTGCGTTGCTGTTGTTTTTTTCTTTTCTTTTTCTTTTGAACTTTCTTTTATTGATTCACTGTGAGATAGACAGTTACAAAAGTGCTTATGATTAGGTTTCAGTCATACAGTGTTCCAACACCCACTGGTACACTGGTGATACTCCATCAGGGTATCAGTGTAAGTTTCCCAGCACCAGTGTCCCCAGTCTCCCTCCCATCATCCCCCCAACCCCCACCCTCAGCCTGCCTCTATAGCAGGCTCTTCTCTCTCTCTCTTTCCCTCCTCTCTCTCTCTCTCTCTCTCTCTCTCTCTCTCTCTCTCTGTCTCTCTCTCTCTGCCATTTGGGCATTGTACTTTGCAATATAGATACTGAAAGGTTATCAGGAATATTCCTTTACCTTTATCTACTTTTAACACTTAGTTCTTCTCGTCCAATGTGGTCATTTCCAGCTATTATTGTCATACTGTCCCTTCTCTGTCTTATCTACTCTCTGCCACTCACACACTTGTGGTTGATTACAACCATTGACCAGTTCTCTTAGCCCCTATTTTCCCTGGCTGTGAATATTAGTCTTCTAATATACATATACATATATAAAATGTATATAATATATATTTGTATACCACAAATGAAAGCAGTCATTCTATATGTCCCTCTCCTTCTGACTCATTTTACCCAGCATGATACTTTCCATTTCTATTCATTTATAGGCAAATTTCATGACTTCATTTTTTCTAACAGCAGCCTAGTATTCTATTGTGTAGATATTCCATAGTTTCTTTATCCATTTGTCTGTTCTCGGGCACTCAGGTTGTTTCCAGATTTTGGCTAATGTGAATAGTGCTGCAATGAACATAGGAGTGCAGGTGGTGTTTCTTCTGTGCTGAGCACTGCTTTGGAGGTCTACATCTGACAAGCGAAGTTGTTTTGGAGACTGTTCAGTGTGTTTGTTTGTTTAGGGGCCTCCCAAAGAGTGTCCAGGGACCTCACATAGCCAGGAGTGGAGCTCAGGGCTTCCATATGCTGGGCATGCCAGGCTTCCTCTTTAGTCCCAGGACCTCCTAATTCCCTCAAATAAAGCTGTTTTGATTAATACAATAAATAACTTTAAATCAGGTTATAGAGGATTGTTTGAATCTCATGCTAGCCAATTGATCTTGCCTGGTTTCTTTTCTTTTTCTCTTTTGGTTCAAGTGGGAACGCATGATGTTCAAAAGGAGTGATAGCACAGCGGTAGGGCGTTTGCCTTGCAAGCGGCTAACATGGCTGACCCCAGTTTGATTCCTCCGCCCTTCTCAGAGAGTCCAGGAAGCTACCGAGAGTATCTCACCCGCAGAGCCTGGCAAGCTACCCGTGACGTATTCGATATGCCAAAAACAGTAACAATTGTCACAATGGAGACGTTACTGGGCCCACTTGAGCAAATTGATGAACATCGGGAGGACAGTGACAGTGACAGCTTTATAAATAACAGAGCTGGAGTGATTGTACAGCAGCGAATAAGGCACGTGCCTTGTAAGTGACCAACCTGGGTTCAATTCCGACACTATAAACAGTCCCCTGAGCCCCTCCAGGAGTGATCCCTGAGTGCAGAACCAGGAGTAAGCCCTGAACACAGTCAAGTGTGGCTCCCAAACTACAACACAAATTTAAAACAACAAAACATAACACTAGTTTAGGCCAGGGATGTAGCTCAGAAGTAGAATGTATACTTTGTGCACAGGAGGCCCTAGATTTGACTCCTGGCACTCAGAGGAAATATTTTTATAAAAAATTGCTTTACATCTAACAGTAATCTCTAAATAGCTCCAGGAGCTTAAAAATAGAGTATTTTATTAAACAGTCTCAAAGTCAAATCATTGCAGTCATTCTTTACTTTGTTTACTATGCTATTTGGAGAATAATAACATGAACTCCAGAAAATATAAGCCTGTATACTTACATATTGAGAGGAAACAAATTTCCATTGTATGGTAACTTGATATTAAAATTTTAATCTGTGACCTTTGAAAAAGTTTCCTATAGTGAGTTCTTACCTCTGATAGAGCTGAATTTTGTTTCGAATTTTCAAAATTTGGTTTGTTTTTCAGCCTGATGTCACACTAGTTTCAGTTTCATCTCTGACACTCTGCAGTTATGAGCATAATGACACTGTTACTATAAGCTGCCTCCAAGCCTCTTATTGAATTTATGAAAACATCAGTAAAACATTGCAGCTCTACGACCCTATAGTACTGCAGATGCTTAGCATGTCTCTTAGAGTTTTCCCCAAAGTGATTATTACTTATCTCATTTGAATTATTGTACAAACATTACAACTGAAACTTTGCTATTAAAAGCTAAAATTTGGAACTCGGAGTTCACACAATTACAAACAAGACTGAAAAGTCCACAGTTTAAATAATAGATCTTAATTAGGTCAGCCAATTTATATTTAATTGCCTGACGCTGCTTTGAAAGATTCTGGAATCTTCTCAGAGGTTTCTGCGTGTCTCAGCAGCACTTTGTGATTCATTGAATACATTTCAGTAGCCACATTTAAATGCGTTGTGACTTGTGCAGTTTTCCTATTACTTCCGAGCTCTCTCCAATAGGGCACCTCCATTTTGCTAACTGATTTGATGGAAGGTATAATTTACCCCCCCAAATTAGATATATCTTCTGCTATGTAATAAAATATTCCTGTTTGTACCCATTTGATGACATCACAAAAGAACAAGCATAAAAAGAGGGCCCTGCAAGGCATTACTACTGTCTAGACATCATTTTGCTTCCAACTAGAAACATCAACAATGTTTAACAATCACACCCACAATATCTTTAGTGTCCTAGACTTTGAATACCAGAGACATTGGTTTGCTGGCAAACCTCTGAAAGGAAGGCTCAGGGGAGAAATTGTTAAGGGTGTTCTCAGAAATCTTGGGGTCCACTTCCTCCAACAAGCCAGAGAGACAGGATACAGTGGACTTTCAATGAGTCATTAATTTGACATTCACTGGCACTTTTACTGACACAATTTAGGAAAAAAGTGAGTTATTTCCATGTCTGCCACTAGGACTAATTCTCAATATGGCATAAAGTACAGGGCAGCTGCTTAGAAATACTGATTGTTGTAATGTTGTGCCCCTATTTGTCCATGGAAAAGGGGAAGGTGCTGTCAACTGAAAATCCAATAGGCTCTTAAGAGATTTGAATTGACCCTCAGTCCTGGTGTCTGGAAATCTATCATTCTACAATGACACGGGGACTTGAGCTGAATGAATAATTAGGATGGTTTAGAGATTTCAATTCAACTAGTATTTACTGAGTGCACTGTGAACACATAGTGTTCAGGACCAGGTGCTGGAAAAGTCAGGAAACAAGGACGAGAGGAAATATGCCACAGTTCATTAAATGGTTCTAATCTGCAGGAGCTTTCCAGTATTGAGAGACGACGCACATTTGAGAAATAATAAGAAATCCTAAGAGGCAATGTCTGATATTTAAAGCCATATTTAGAATATAGATGAGAGTCAGGATCAGAGCTGAGGCCCCAGAAAGAGATGCAGTTTGGGTGGGGACTAGCAAGGAAAGGAGCACACCAAGAGACAGTTAACCAGTATGGGACGAGATGAGAATAGCTCAGAGTAAGACAATGGAAAAGGACAGAATGATGGTGGTGCAAAGTACCAGAGGGGACACTGACTTACACGAAAATCACCCGCCATCTGTCAAATTTCTATATGAAAAGAGCAAATTAAAAGAAATAAGGAAAGCAATCCCACTTACAACTACATAAAGAAAAAAAAAACCACGTGCTTAGGACTCAACTTTACAAAGGAAGTGAAATAGTTTTTCATTTGAAAGTATGAGTTTCTGTTAAAAGAAGTAGAAGACACAAAAAAGTGAAATGATATTCTTTGTTCATGAATTGGACGAAATAACACAGTTAAGATGACACCTTACCGAAAACATTACATAGATTCAATGTGACCCATATCAGAATTACAACAGGAATTACTTTAAGGAAATAAAGTAACATTACTGAAATTTTTAGGGAGCTTCTAAGAGCCCAAACAACCAAAGCACTTTGAGGAAAAAGAAAGACAGGAGGCATCACAGTCCCCAATTAAACTATATCACAAAACTATAATAATCAAAACAGTGCGGAACTATAATATAAGTGGATACACAAGACTAGTGGAATAGAAGTGGGAGCCCATAATTAAATCTTAATATATGAGCAGAGTTAATTTATGACAAAGACTCAGGGAACATAAAATAAAGAAAAAAGTCTCATTTAGGAAAATTGGGTCATCAGATGCAAAAGAATGAAAAGGAACACCTCACATCTTGCTCCCCCCTCCCCAATAAAATCATAATGGAGTAAAGACTTGGAAGTTGTACTTGAAATCATGAAATATATTTAAGAAAATATAGACAAAAATATCCATTAAATGGCTTCAGTGGTATCCTCAGGGATTGAATTCTACTGGAAAGAAAAACAGAAGCAAAAACAAACATATGGGATTATATCAATCTGGAAAGCTTCTGCACAGCAAAAGAAACCGTCATTTAAGCAAAGACATCCTATTGAATGAATTTGAAAGGGGCTCTTAATCCAATTACATAGGAACTCAACATCAACATTAGAAAAAACACCCTCAAAAATGGGGAAAAGAGCTAAATAGACACTTATCCAAGGAAGACATACAGAAGACCAACAGATATATGGGGGAAAATACTTATTGTCATTGAAATGCAAATCAAAATAATAATGAGAGTTTATCCCTTTTTTACTGTGTACTAAAATCATTTCATTTATTAATTTCTAATTGAATCACTGTAAGATAGTGCATTACAAAATTGTTCATGATTGCGTTTCAGTCATACAATGTTCCAACACCCATCCCTCCACCAGTGTTATTTCCCAGCACCAGTGTTCCCAGTTTTCCTCCCACCTCTTCAAGCCAGCCTCCACCCAAGCCTGCCTTTATGGCAGGCATCTCTCTTCTCTCTCTTTCTCTTTCAGAAAGTTTATCTCTTATCTATGAGAATGACCTACATTTAAAAGGTCAGAAATAACAAATCTGGTGAGTGTGTGGAAGAAAAAATGAATCCTCATACCCTATTTTTTTTACTTTATTTTTTTTTTCCTCTCTGAGATTGGTCACTTCTACCTTACACCCCATCAAATGCGGTTTGTTACTCTTGGTACCTCAGTGATGCAAAGTATTAGATGTCATGGCCGCACGTTCCAGGAATTCTAAAATTTTAAATACAGTTATACAATGGTGGTGATTGAGTTCTGGAGATTTTCAGCTGCCAGGGCTCTATTGAGGTGGGGAAGGGAACTCATCTGCCCCCTCCGGCTTGCCCCGGATGAAACAGTCTGGCAAGGAGTCTGAAGTGATTTCTATGGTGTGCGGCTCTGTGTTGCTCTCTTCTGAGACTTTCATTTATGGGTCTCAATCCTCGTACCCTATTGGTAGGAAATATTATTGGTCCAGCCTCTGTGGAAGACCTAGAAGTAACTCAGAATAGGTCATCATATGATCCTGTGATTCCTCCCCTAAATATCTATTTGAAGAATACAGAACACTAATTAGAAAAGATTTAAGCAAAACTGTGATCACTACAGTGCTATTTACAAAAACCATGATATGGGACAGACAAGAGCCCAAGGACAGATGGGAAGATGAGGGAGATGTGGTATAGACACACAATGAGATACTCAGCACTTAGAAAAAGATAAACTTCTGTTTCAACTTGAGTGGAAGTGGAGAGGGGTGTCATGCTAAGTGAAGTAATTCAGAAACAGATAAATGCCAACGGTCTCACATACTCGTGTTATAGAAAGAAATCAAGCAGGGAACAGATAATGTCCAACAAAAACTGATGCAAGTGAGGCAGAAGTCGCAGTGACAAGTCTTTGTGTTTGTTCACAATTCCCAGGTTCTTCAATATTTTCAATTAAAAATATTGAGTAATAAAGATGCTCATATTCAAAGTTAGAAAATACAAAAGTTTATTGGAAAGTAGAAGGGAAAAGAAAAAGAACTCCTCAAGTGGGAAAGATATTAGTATAGGACTAAGCTAAAGGGAGTTTTGTGTGTGCCCTTTTAAAGGCTCCTTGAAATCCTTATGAGTTGACAAGGGTTTATAAAAGATGCCAGAAAATCACAGGGATGACTAGCTGGTCCAAATCTCTCCAGGCATAATTGCCCATTATCTTGTTTCCCCTTCACTTGAGGCTCCAGGACAGAGTTCTATGCTCCTGGGAAACCCCAGGAATGCTGAGACAGACCTTGGGGTGGAATATTGTTGATAGCGGAGAGATGGAACATCTGGAGAGAGATGTGGCTTCCTGTCTCACTGGCAAGGAGAAACTGAGGCTACTTCTTTCAAAACAAGCCCTGTGCATAGAGCAGGGAGTAAGCCCTAAACCCCCAACCTCCACCCCTGCCTGCCCAGTGATCATCACATCACAAATCCTCCTTTTAAATGTTTATGATTAACATGTCTTTTCCAAGGGATCTCCTTCCCTTCCAGGGGTTGGGTGCTGTTGGTGCGGCCTTGCCTAGACTCGTACTGTGTTTGATTTCCCTCTCATTTTCACTTTCACACATTTGAATCTGGGGGTTAGTTGATTGGACAGAGAAGAGTTCAAAGACACAGATATAATCTCTATTGCTGGTCAGTTAACTTCATGGAGGGGAAAAAATCAGGGGAAATCCTGAAAAAATCAGGGGAAATCCTGAAAGTCAAATTTTATGGGACAAAAAAAATTGTATGGGACTTCTCAGATTCTCTTGGTGGTTGCCTCATTGGCAGAGCTGGTCTTCCCAGCTGGACTGTACCTGTTACCTAACAGCTGACATCCACCAAGATTTCTGAGCTTGTCAGGAGAGTAGGTGATGCCCTGCACACTTATCTCTGAGCATAAAGTCAGGAATAAGCCCTGCGCACTGCTGGGTGCGGCTTAAAAAACTAAAATATTTCTAAGGAGAGAAAAAAAGAATTAAAATGTTGATCTCTTCAGAAGTGCAAGCCTTTTCTTAGTGAGGGAGAGAAAATAAAGAGAAATGAGAAGTCCTGGTATGTGGTTCCTTACCAAGGCAATCAGTTCTTTCCAAGTACCACAGAGAAAATGATTGCTCAGAGGATCATATGTGAAGCCAGGGATAGGACCCATGTGGGCCACATGCAAGGCAAGAGACCTACCTGCTATACTATCTCTGGCCCCAGTGCTTTAATTCTTGTTTAGGCTTTTAGAAAAACTTGGCTCAAAGTTTTGATGCACAAAGTGATGATGCACAAAATCCCAACAACAAATTCAAACATTTGAGCCCTGGAATTTCACAAGAACCTGATGTGTAAGAAGGCTGAAGAGATTACTACACTGATTCATCTTCATCTGACTTGGTCTTTCCTTTATATATTTTTTTGTCTTTGTGAAATGGCAATTTCTGAAAAGTCTCTTTAGTAAGGCAACACCGGGGTTTGTTTTGTTTGGCCTGATAATAGCTTGATTTTATCATTGCTCTTGATAAGTAATTTTGCTAAGTATTTGTTAAGCTGTTAACTATTTACACTTAGAAAATTGAAGATCTTCTATTTCTGTTTTCTGGTGTAAACCCTTGTTTCTTGCTAATGAGAAATTTTCTGACTGTCCTTATTAGGGGATTTGTCTTTATTATCTAATTTCTTTGAACTTCTCTTTGTTTTTAGTCTTCTGCAGATTCAGTACTGAGTGTTTATTTTTTAATTTTTTTATTTAATCAATTTTTTTATTGGTGAAACACCATGAGGTACAGTTATAGACTTATAAATTTTTGTGCTTGGGTTTCAGTTATACAATGATCAAGTACCCATCCCTCCACCAGTGCCCATCCTCCCCCACCACAGGTCCTAGCATCCCTCCCACCCCCCATCCCCCCACCCCCCGTCCCACCCTGCAGCTGTGGCAGGGCATTCCCCCTTGTTCTCTCTCTCTTCTTTTGGGTACTGTGTTTTGCCAGAGAGGCATTGAGTGGCAATCATGTTTGGTCTATAGACTACTTTTAGTATGTCTCTCCCACCCTGGGAGGGTCTTCACAACACCCTTTATTTGGTGCTCTCTTCTCTATCTGAGCTTCATTTTCACCTAGCACATGTGGCTGGCCTTCCATTCATGGAGCAAAATTCCTGGTACTAATCTGAGCCATTCTTGGGTGTTAGTCTCCCTTTTTGTTGCTTTATGTTCCCCAGATGAATACAATCTTTCTGTGTCTATCCCGCTCTTTCTGACTCATTTCGCTTAACATGATACTTTCCTTGTAGTACCACTTGTATGTAAATTTCATAACTTCATCTTTTCTAACAGCTACATAGTACTCCATTGTGTAAATGTACCAAAGTTTCTTTAACCAGTCATCTGTTCTCGGGCACTCAGGATTTTTCCTATTCTGGCTATTGTAAAGAGTGCTGCAATGAACAAACAATTGCAGATGTCACTTCGACTATACCTTTTTGCCTCTCTGGGATATATTCCCAGGAGTGCTATAGCTGGGTCAAATGGCAGATCAAATTCTAATTTTTTGAGAGTCGTCCATACTGTTTTCCAAAAGGGTTGGACCAGCCGGCATTCCCACCAGCAGTGAAGGAGGGTCCCTTTCTCGCCACATCCATGCCAGCACCTGTTGCTTTTGTTCTTGTGGATGTGGGCCAGTCTCTGTGGTGTGAAATGATATCTCATTGTTGTTTTGATCTGCATCTCTCTGATGATTAGTGATGTAGAGCATTTTCTCATGTGCCTTTTTGCCATTCGGATTTCTTCTTTGCGAAAGTTTCTGTTCATTTCCTCGCCCCATTTTTGATGGGGTTGGGTGATTTCTTCTTGTGCAGTTTAACCAGTACCTTGTATATCCTTGATATCAACCCCTTGTCGGATGTGTATTTGGTGAATATCCTTTCCCATTCTGTAGGCTGTCTTTGTATTTTGGTCACTGTTTCTGAGGTGCAGAAGCTTCTTAGTTTAAGATAGTCCCATTTGTATATCTCTGTTTTCACTTGCTTGGCCAGTGGCGTGACATCTTTGAAGATACCATTAACTTCAATATCGTGGAGAGTTTTGCCAACTTTGTCTTCAATAAGCATTATGGATTCCGGTCTGATGTTGAGGTCATAAATCCATTTCGATCTTACTTTTGTGCATGGCGTTAGGCAGAGATCTGAGCCCACTTTTTTGCATGTAGCCGTCCAGTTTTGCCAGCACAGTTTGTTGAAGAGGCTTTCCCTGCTCCATTTCACTTTTCTTGCCCCCTTATCGAAGATTAGATGATTATATGTTTGAGAGGAGATGTCAGTATATTCAACTCTGTTCCATTGGTCTGCAACTCTGCCTTTGTTCCAGTACCATGCTGTTTTAATTATTACTGCTTTGTAGTAGAGCTTGAAGTTAGGTAGGTTGATTCCTCCCATTTTCTTTTTCCCAAGAATTGCTTTAGCTATTCGCGGGGGCTTATTGTTCCATATAAATTTCAGGAGTGTTTGCTCCATTTCTTTGAAGAATGTCATGGGTATCCTTATAGGGATTGTATTGAATTTGTACAGTGCCTTGGGAAGTATTGCCATTTTGACAATGTTGATTCTCCCCATCCATGAACAGGGGATATTTTTCCATTTCCTCGTGTCCTCTTGTATTTCCTGAAGTAGCGTTTTGTAGAGGTACATCTTTGTACAGATCCTTTACTTCCTTAGTTAAGGCGATTCCTAGGTACTTGATTTTCTGGGGCACAATTGTGAATGGAATTGTTTTCTTCATGTCACTTCCTTCTCTTTCACTATTTGCATAAAGGAAAGCCATGGATTTTTGGTTATTGATTTTATAGCCTGCCACTTTACTATACAAGCCTATTGTTTCTAGGAGTTTCTTGGTAGAGGTTTTAGGGTTCTCTAAGTATAGTATCATATCATCTGCGAATAGTGAGAGCTTGATTTCTTCCTTTCCTACCTGGACGCCCTTAATATCTTTTTCTTGACTGATCGCTATTGCAAGTACTTCCAGTACTATACTGAACAGCAGTGGAGAGAGTGGGCATCCTTGTCTCGTCTCTGACCTTGGTGGGAAGGCTCTCAGTTTTTTCCCATTGAGAATGATGTTTGCTGTAGGCTTGTGGTAGATGGCTTTAACTATATTGAGGAAAGTCCCCTCTATCCCCATTTTGGCAAGGGTTTTCATCATGAATGGGTGCTGGATCTTGTCAAATGCTTTCTCTGCATCTAGTGATATGGTCATATGATTTTTCTCTTTTCTTTTGTTGATATGATGGATTATGTTGATTGATTTCAGAATGTTGAACCATCCTTGCATCCCTGGGATGAATCCTACTTGGTCATGATGTATGATCTTTTTCATGAGTTTTTGAATTCTATTGGCTAGTATTTTGTTGAGAATCTTCGCATCCGTGTTCATCAGGGATATCGGCCTGTAGTTTTCTTTTCTTGTGGTGTCTTTGTTTCCTTTTGGTATTAGAGAGATATGGGCTTCATAGAAACTGTTTGGGAGAGTTTCCATTTTTTCAATTTCCTGGAAAAGCTTGAGAAGAACTGGCAATAGGTCCTCTTTAAATGTTTGGAAAAATTCGCTAGTAAATCCATCTGGACCTGGGCTTTTGTTTTTGGGAAGACTTTTGATTACAGTTTCAATTTCCTTGATGTGAATAGGTCTATTCAGGTACTCTATATCTTCTTGATTCAGCTTTGGGAGATGATAGGAATCCAGGAATTTATCCATTTCTTCTAGGTTCTCTTGTTTCGTGGCATACAGACTTTCAAAGTAGTCTCTGATGATCTCTTGAATTTCTTTAGTTTCTGTTGTGATATCCCCATTCTTATTTCTGATTCGATTTATTAAGGCTCTCTCTCTGTTTCTTTGTGAGTGTTGCTAGTGGTTTATCTATCTTATTTATTTTCTCGAAGAACCAGCTCTTGGTTTCATTGATCTTTCGGATTGTTTCTTTGTTTTCCATGTCGTTGATTTCTGCTCTAAGTTTTATGATCTCTTTCCTTCTGCCTGATTTAGGCTCTTTCTGTTGATCCTTTTCTAAGGTCTTGAGCTGTGAGGTCAAGTTGTTTATGTGCATCGTTTCTACAGTCCTAAGATATGCTTGCAGAGCTATAAATTTTCCCCTTAATACAGCTTTCGCTGCATCCCATAAGTTCTGGTAGTTTGTGTCTTCATTCTCATTTGTTTCCAGGTATCTTTTGATTTCGTCCTTGACTTCGTTCTTGACCCACTCATTGTTCAGCATCGAGTTGTTTAATTTCCAGGTGTTTGATTTGGTTCTCCGTGTCAGTGTGTGATTCACTTCTATCCTCAGTGCATCATGGTCTGAAAAGATGGCTGATACTATTTCTATCTTCCTGATTCTGTTGAGGTATGTTTTGTGTCCTAGGACATGGTCTATTTTGGAAAATGTTCCGTGCGCACTGGAGAAGAATGTGTATTCTTTCTTTCGGGGGTGTAAAGCTCTGTATAGGTCTATAAGCCCTTTCTCTTCTATTTCTTCTTTCAAAGCCAATAATTCCTTGCTGGGTTTTGTTCTTGTTGATCTATCCAGAGTTGATAAGGCGATGTTGAAGTCTCCAAGTACTATTGTGTTGGTAGCAATGTCCTCCTTAAAATCTGTTAGCAGTTGTTTTAGATATTTAGCTGTTCCCTCATTAGGTGCGTATACATTTAAGAGTGTGATTTCTTCCTGCTGTATGTATCCCTTGATGAAGAGAAAATAGCCTTCACTGTCCCTTCTAATCCTTTTCAATGTGAAATTAATGTTGTTGGATACTAGTATGGCCACCCCAGCTTTTTTGAAGGAGCTGTTTGCTTGAAGGATTGTTTTCCATCTTTTGACTTTGAGTCTGTGTTTGTTCTGGCTGTTGAGATGAGTTTCTTGTAGGCAGCAGAGTGTTGGGTTCTGTCTCTGTATCCATTTTGCCACTCTGTGTCTCTTAAATGGTGAATTTAGACCATTGACATTGAGAGAGAGTATGGTTATCGGGTTTTGTGTCATTTTCTGTAGGGTGTGTTGTGGTTGTAGGGTTTGTCTTGTCTTATAGTAGCCCCTTTAGGCCTTGCTTTAGGTTTGGTTTTGAGTCTATGAAGTTCCTGAGCTGCTGTTTATCTAGAAAATAGTGTACTGTTCCTTCGCTTTTGAGGGAGAGTTTAGCCGGATAGAGTATTCTTGGTGAAGCATTCATTTCAGTGAGTTTTTTTTACTATATCTTGCCACTGCCTTTGGGCTTACAGGGTTTCCTCTGATAGGTCTGCTGTGAATCTAAGGGGTGCTCCTTTGTATGTGATTTCCTTCTTTGCCCTTGCTGCTTGCAGTATTGTGTCTCTATCGGCAGCATCAATCAATCATTCTAACTATGATATGTCTTGGAGTGTTTTTGTTGGGGTCTCTTTTAGCTGGCACCCTTCGGGCTTCTTGAACCTGAATGGCTGCATTGCGGAGCTCTGGAAATTTTTCAGCAATGATTTGTTTGATGGTGTTTTTTTCGTTGGGATTGTTTCCCTGAGCTTCCAGTAGTCCCATGATTCTAATGTTGTTCCTCTTGGAATCATCTGCTAGGACTCTGATTCTCTGAAAAGCTATTTTGAGGTCCCTTGCCACTGTTTGTTGTTGCGTGTTGGCTTGGCGCAGCTGATCTTCCAGCTCACTGATTCTCTCTTCAGCTGGGATCATTCTATTTTTAAGAGAAGAAACTGAGTTTCTCATTTCATCTACGGAGTCTTTTAATCGTGACATTTCTGCTCTCATTTCTTCGTGAAATTTGTCGATTTTTTCTGTGGTGTTACTGGCTGTCTGTCTGACCATTTCATTGAGTTGATTGAACATCTTGATGACTTTGTATCTGAATTCTGTGTCAGAGAGGTCCCTTAGGTGAGCTGTATCGACAGAATGTTCTGGATTGTTTTTGTTGTCCTCCACTTGTGGTGGGGATTTTCTTTGTTTCTTCATATTGCTGAGTAGGTTGGGGACTAAATTCCTTGGGAACTAGGTTCCTTAGAATGGGTAAACAACCTGCGGCCACATTAGTGGCCGCCTGCCAGAAAATAGGCCATGCCCACTCTGAAGCCACGCCCACTTCTGAAGAGGCCACACCTCTACGGAAAACTGGGTTTGAGATGAGATGGGGGCCGCGTGAGGAGTGAAGAGGGGACGGCTGACGCTCACAGCTGCGTTTCTCCAGGCGTCTGCGGCACGCCTGAAGTCCCGAAGGGAGAGATGGAAGTCCCAGGGCCACACACCAGGGGCTGAGCTGATCTGGGTTTGAGATGAGATGGGCGCCACGTGAGGAGAGAAGAGGGGACGGCAGATGCTCACAGCTGCGTTTCTCCAGGCGTCTGCCTCAGTACTGAGTGTTTAACTATAGATTATTTTTACTTATCTTGCTCATCCTTTATTTCGTTTCCTTAATCTAAGGATTCAGGTTCTCATCAATTCTGAAAAATCTTTAGGTAATACCTCTTCAAATGATGCCTAACCTCTGGTAAAAGGAGATTCTTTGAAAGAAGCTATACTATCTCTGCGCGCTTTTTCAGTGCGCTTTCCCTTCTACCCTTCCACTCCTTTCTCTCTCCTGCCTTGAAGGTGAAGGTAGCATATCTGTAGGGGACTTTGGACTGAATGAACATGCTAGCTAAGCCTGTGGTGATTTTTCTTTCCATGCAGTGACTTCCTGGAAGACATGTTCTATTATGCTTCCTTGTGCTAAAGTATTTTAGTGCTGAGAACTAGAAAATAGGGATAAGGCGTTATCCAGCACTGCCTATGACAGGATAGGCAAATTGACTTAATTCTGAGATGCAATAATACAAAATTATTATTTATGACGGGCTGGAGTGATAGCACAGTGGATAGGACATTTGCCTTGCACGCCACCGACCTGGGTTCAATTCCTCCATCCCTCTCAGAGAGCCTGACAAGCTACCGAGAATATCCTACCCACAGGGCAGAACCTGGCAAGCTCCCCATGACGTATTTGATATGCCAAAAACAGTAACAACAAATCTCACAATGGAGACATTACTGGTGCCCATTCGAGCAAATCGATAAACAACGGTATGACAGTGCTACAGTTCTACATTATTTATGACATGAGTTATAAACCTGGTGCTTTTTAATGTCCATTTACTTGAATCCAATAAACATTATCCTATAAATTCTGAACTCAATAGAAAATGGAGGTTTATTCGGTGTACTTTCCCTTAAATCCCACATGCCTGCATCCTTCTATGCTCTTTCTCTGGAAAACTCACTAGACATTTGAGTCCTCATTCTACACTACTGCTTTTTCATAACTTTCCGCTCATATTTCCCGAATTTCTATTTACTCTTTTTGCACACTAGTTAACTTCAGTTCACAAATTCCCTACTTAGCTGTGCATAATCTGTTGTGTGGCCCATGTTTTCAAATGGAAATAAGTCTTTTTGAGGAACTTTTTAATAAAAGAAAAATAAGTTTATTCTAATTCTCTTTATAAGATATATATAATAGAAGTATATAATATCAGTGATTTGGTTATGTAAGTAAAAGACCTGTTATTATAAAATAGATGATTTTAAACTTCAGACTCAAATAGAATTTAAAATCCCACTGACTTCCCACAAAACAAAAGAGTAGTACAATTAACAAATACTAAATATATTCATAATTTATCATTCTTTGTTTATGACTTTTAGAAAGAGTAAATGCACTTAATATAAGTCAATTCCTTGACTTACTTGATGCAGTGTACATACAATGCAACAAAATTCAAACAAATGTGCTGAATATTTATTCAGCTTCCTAACACGGCAGCTAAAGTTGAGGTTCCAATATTGACATTTAACAGGCCCACAGGCCTTGAGGACTCTCTTCAGGTGAAGGTCAGATGAAGTGGTTTTTGTCCCAAATCAAAGATTCCAAAGATTCCTCTTAATACCATTAAGTCAGAATGCATTAGAAAAAAAAAGTGGGGCTGGAGCGATAGTACAGCAAAGAGGGCATTTGCCTTGCAAGAGACCGGCTCAGGTTAGATCCCTGGTATCCCATATGGTTCCCTGAGCACTGCCAAGAGTAATTCCTGAGTGCAGAGTCAGGAGTAACCTCTGAGCATTGCCAGATGTGACCCATATTAAAGCAAAGGGAAAAAAAAGTTACTTGAAACCCTACTGAATCAGGCATAGCTGTTGCAAAATAAAAAGTCAACCTGTCAAAACTGGCAGTGTAAATAAGGCAGGGCTGGAAATGTGTGAATAAACTGTAATCTAAGAACCCTCTATAAACTCTCCCTAAACTCTCCTTTGGTGTGGGGACTCTCCATGGGAAATCTGAGACCTACAACCTCTTTCTCATAGGTGTGTGATACATTCCTTTATGATGAGACGTGTTTCCTCGATCATGTCCCCAATTCATTCTCTCCCTTTTGGTCTTTGAAACTATGTCATACTTCAAGAGTCTGAAATCTAATCCTATTATTGAAAACTCAACCAATGACTTGATTTTCTGACTGACTTTGGCATGTGGTTGCTTGTTTCAATGTCTTTTAGGATGCCTCTGTTTGGCCTCTAGGTGACAGGCAAAATAGAAGCCTCTGCCACTGTTGGGTAACATTGCTTTGTCCTTCTACAAGAAGCTTAGGTTTTATCTGGCTTCTATTTTGCCTGTCACCTAGAGGCAGTTAGTGTTTACATTTATTCACCAAGCACATTGAGACCTACAGACACTTGGCCGAAGCACTCTGCTTCTGTCTTCTTGGGTATCACATGTATATGTATTGCAAGATCATTCTTAGACTCACAGTTGTAGGTGAGACTTTTCCCTAGAGACCTTTCCAGCCAGGGTGAGAAAATTCCAATGACCACTTTTGCTTTTGAACAGCTTTTCTGCTCAGTAAGTCTCTTTGATTCTATTATGATTTATATGCGGGTCTCTCTTCCAATTTTCACATTATGGTGTGCTCACGAATTTTGCTTTAGTCTCTAATCTTAACATTGAACTCAAAACTCTGGGTACCAGGGATCTGGAAATGGTACAGTGGTTGGAACACATGCATATGCTGGACCGAAGTTTGATTCCCAATTTACATGGTCTTCTGAGATTTGCTGAGTGCAGCCCTGGAGACCCCTAGCACTGCCAGGAGGTGAGGGTGATTCACAACACCACAGGGTTCAACCAGTAGCTCATTCTCTACACAAGGCCTCCTGAACAACTCTTGAAAGACCAAAATTACGTGCAAATTTGGGCTACAAAAGTCATTAAATCTTTAAAGGCAGCTTTATATTCGCTCATCACTGGTTTTCAGCTTCAGCTGCATGCTAGTTGACATTTATTTCATTAACCTATTTTGGCCACTACTAGTGATAACCTTTCAGAGGAGAGTTGATAAATTTTATCTAAAATTTCTTGCTGTCTTATGGGGAGATATAAGACTAAATCTCTAACACCAAAACCGTGGATGCTGTCTATAAAGAAGTTACACTTTATAACTTTATATATATATATATATATCATCTTTATCATCTATCCTACATTTGAGATATTAGTTAACCCAGGTCTCACATTACTTTCCCTATCCATAAACCATGGTAACACACAAAGACAGGCCAACTGCAGGGGCCAAAATATACAACAACATACAGGAAAAGACTGCAAAGTTCACAATGGTAAAACAGTGCAAAAACTCACCAGGCTTACTGAGTGAAGTCGCTAGCCCAGGTGATCAAACAGTAATAATGAACTATATGACCTCTCAGACAAGGAATTTAGAATGGAGCTGTTAAAGATGCATAAGGAGCTCAAAGAAGCAATGGAACACAGTGGTGACAAAATGCAAAAGGATATGAAAGCAGAAATGAGGAAAATGCAAACGAAAATACAAGCAGAAATGACAGACCTCAAAAACTCGGTAGGTGAAAAAAAAAACTCAGGGGAAGACCTCAGCAGCAGAGTAACAGCTGCTGAGGACAGAATCAGATCAGTGAGGTCCAAAATGAGGTGCAGAAAATCTCCATACAGCAGCAGAAAGTGGAAAGGAGCCTCAAAACAAACCAACAGATATCAAAGAAAATCAGGATTAAGCCAAGAGGAATAACATAAGAATTACTGGGTGCCAGAGGGATAGGAAGAAAACCCTGATGAAGAAGCAACTGCCAAAGACATCATTGCTGAGACGTTCCCAGACCTGGAGAGCTCATGCAAGCAAATTCAGGAGGCCCAAAAGGTATCACTTGTATCACTTGTCATCCCATTGATCATTAATTTGCTTGAATGGGTGCCAGTAACATCTCCATTCATCCCTGTCATGTGCTAATGTAGTCCAATGGCATCTGCTTGCTCCAGGAACACGAAGAGCCTCAAACCGTTCATTCAGAATCTTGAAGAAGAGGTCTGACCATCTCGTAGATGGGCAGTCAGGCATTCTTTTCACGTCCCGTGGAATCCAGTCGGTATAAGCTCTAGTCCAGCAGTTATCTCCGAATCACATTATGTGTCTGGCCTGTCTGACTTTCGATGCCTTGGCAAATGAAACAGTATCCCTGATTCTCAATCGTAGACAGAAGTGAAAACTCTGGATTCCTTCTCTCACTTGAGTAAAATGTGATACTCCAAGCATAGCTCTTTCGATTCCTCTTTGAGAGATCCGAATAGCATTCTCATCCTGTTTTTGTTTTGAATTTCTCATTCTCATCCTTGGGGCCCAGGTCTCTGAGGCCTATGTTAATGCAGGAAGACCGGTGGAGTCGGAAAAAAAATGTGCCTGGAGCCGCAGGGTCTTCTCCCTCTTAACAACTTCCTTGACGCTCTTGAAGGTGTTCCACACCACTCTCTTCCTCCTTCCTGCACAACTCAGGTGCCAGGTCGTTCATCATGTTGAGTTCTCGACCTAGGTACATATATATAACTGCTGCATTCAGAGTTGTTCATATCATTGAGAGCAAATGGAATCAGGGACCTCAACAGGCCAGAAAGATACCAACTTAAAATATCCAAAGGTACCAGCCTCAACAGGCCCGAAAGGTACCAGCTAAAAATATCCAAACTAAAATACTCCAAGACACATACTTATCAGAATGACAAAAACCATATATAGAGATAAAATTCTGAAAGCAGCAAGATAAAAGAAGAAAATTGCTTATAAAGGAATATCCTTAAGAACCACAGCAGACTTATCTGATGAAACTCTCCAGGCCCAAAGAGTGTGGGGAGATATGGTGGAAAAAACTCAATGAAAATAATGCATCACCAAGAAAACTATATCAAGCAAGAATCTCAATTTATACTTTAAGGAACAATACATAGATTCATAGACAAACAACAACTCAGGAACTTCATGGACTCAAAAAAATTACTGCAGGAAAAATGAAATGAACTACTTTAGGACCAGACAAGCCCCCAAACATACAGAACTCCTACAGAAACATGGGACAAAACCCCATAACAATAATATCTCAGTGTCAATGGGCTAAATGCACCAATTGAAAGACACAGAGTGACAGTTGGATCCAAAAATTGAACCCAACATTCTGCTGCCTGCAAGAGACATATCTGAACAGTCCGAAAAACAGACTCAAACCAAAGGATAGAAAAAAATTCTCCAAGCAAACAAATCCCTCAAAAGAGCTGGTGTGGCAATATTAGTATCAGACCATAGACTTCAGACTGAAGAAGGTTATAAGAGACAGTGAAGGTCATTTCTTAATAATCAAAGGATCTGTACATCAGGAGAACTCACACTGCTAAATATAAATGCACCTAATGAGAGACCAGCAAAATACTTAAAGCAATTGCTCATAAACTTGAAGAAAGACATTGATAGCCACACAATAATAGTTGGAGATTTCAATACCACTTCATCACCTCTCGATAGACCAAACAGACTGAAGCTAGGAAGGACATACTTTATCTGAGAGAAGAAATGGAAGACAGGAGGTTAGTAGATATATGTAGGACACTTCATCCCACAAAAGCTGAATACACATTCTTCTCAAGTGCACATGGGACATTCTCCAAGGTAGACCACATGCTGGGCCACAAAACATACCTCCATAAAATCAAGAGGATAGAAATTGTATCAACGATCTCTTCAGATCATGATGCACTGAATATAGAAGTAAATCACACACAGAAATAGAAATTCAAATGAAACACCTGGAAATTAAACAGCTCACTGCTTAAGAACCAGTGCCTTAGAGAGGAAATCAAAAGATTCCTGGAAACAAATGAGAATGAAGACATGAGTTACCAGAACTTATGGAACATGGCAAAAGCAGTGTTAAGAGGAAAGTTTATAGCTCTACAAGCATTCCTCAGGAAGGAAGAGTGAACCCACAGAAGTAACTTAGCCTCACAGCTTATGATCTCGGAGAATGACCAACAAAAGGAGCCCAAACCAGGCAGGAGAAAGAAAAAATAAAACTTAGAGCAGAAATTAATGACAAAAAATAATCTGAAAGATCAATGAAACCAAGAGCTTGTTCTTTGAGAAAATAAACAAGATCTATAAACCACTAGCAAGACTCACGAAGAAAGAGAGACCCCCCCAATAAACAGATAGAAAAGGATGAAAAGAGATGAAAAGGGGTACATCACAACAGAAACCACAGAAATTCACAGGATAATAAGAGATTACTTTGAGAATCTTTATGCCATGAAACAAGAGAACCTCAAAGAAATTGATAGATTCCTGGACTCCTATAATCTCCCAAAGCTGACCCCAAAAGACTTGGAATGCCTGAACAGACCTATCACTATCAAGGAAATTAAAGTAGTAATCAAAAGTCTCCCAAAAAACAAAAGCCCTGGCCCAGATGGATTCACTAGTGAATTCTTCCAAATCTTTAGATCCTGTTCAAGCTTTCCCAGAAAATTGAAGAAAAAGAAAAACTTCCAAATAATTCCTATGAGGCAAAAATCACCTGCATATGAAAAACAGGCAGAGATAACACACAGAAAAAAGAGATCACAGACTGATATTCCCTATGAACACAGAAACAAAGATCCTCAACAAAATACTAGCAAATAGAATCCAACGACTCATTAAAAAAGATCACACACCATGACCAAGTAGGATTCATCCCAGGGATGCAAGGATGGTTCAACACTCTCAAGTCAACCACATAATACACCATATTAATAAAAGAAAAGATAAAACACATATGATCATATCATTGGAGGCAGAGAAGGCATTTGACAAGATCCAGCACTCATTTATGATTAAAAACCCTCATCAAATGCGAGTCTAAGGAACTTTCCTCAGTATAGTCGAAGCCATCTATGACAAGCCCACAGAAAGCACTATTCTCAGTAGGGAAAAACTAAGAGCCTTCCCTCTAAGATCAGGGACAAGACAAGGTTGCACACCCTCACCACTTCTATTCAATATGGAAGTACTTGCCATATCAAGTACAAGGAAAGGAAGAAGTCCAGCGCTTCCTATTTGCAGATGACATGATACTATACTTACAAAATCCTAAAGACCCTACAGAAAAGCTCCTAGAAATAATAGATTTGTGTAGTAAAGTGGCAGGTTACAAAATCAATACCCTGAAGTCTGTGGGTTTTGAATATACAACTAATGAAAGGGAAGGAAAAGATATTAAAAGAAAAACAATCCCCTTTATAAGAGTGCCTCAGAAAATCAAGTACCTTGAAATCAGTTTAACTAAAGAGGTGAAGAACTTATACAAAGAAAACTACAAAACGCTGCTTCAAAAAATAAAAGAGGACACTGGGAAATGGATACACATCCCCTGCTCATGGATCAGGAGGATTAAAACTGTCAAAATGGCAGCAGTCTCCAAAGGTCTCTTTCTGGAGCTCACTTCTCTGGCAAGAAACCTAGCATTTTGAGAGAAGGAGCCATTACTTACACAGTTCTGTCCTTGTGCTGAGCAGAGGCACAAATATTTGTTTCCTGGAGAGATGAACTAAGAGCTAATATAGCTAATATAACCTTTCCTAATGTTCAATGTTTCATATTGCGTACTGGATCTACTCCAGAAGGGCGAGGCGGTTCTCATGACTCACTGACAAGACCTTCGTCCCCACACTTCAAACCACTCTGAGGCCTACAGTCTTTCCTTCCTTGCAGCTGCCTGGCTGGGGGCAGAGGAGAGAGACTCTAGCCTGGCTTCTCTCTTCTTCCCCAGCCCTCAGCAACCTCTCCTCCTCCATTGTATTCTCCTTCTCACTTGCTGCAAAAGTCAAAAAGGTCTAAGATCATGTATCTTTTTGACTAAACAGCTTCAGGTAAGATACCTAGTCAATTCCAAAAACTTGTTGATGTCTTCTTTGAGAGTGCATGTAAAAGTGATAGCCCAGATAAAACAAGATTTCAGAGCAACAGGACTTCCTGGGATAGCCTGGGCTTGTCAGAGGAAACAGAGGATTGGAGGGAAACTGAGGAACGTGCCCACCCAAGGCTCCCAGGTGAGCTTCCCTAGGACGGAACCATCTCTCCAGCATCAGAGAGAGTTGCCTGAAAAGGAGGCAACAGTTGTTGCTCGCTGGGAGAATGTTTGCTGTAGGGATTCACAGGAAGTTAAGAGTTTGACAACTGCTTTAGGTTACTTGAGTAAAGAACGACTGCACTTGACTTGTTTCTCCCCAGTCCTGATGAGATTTGGGAAATAAATATGTTTACACTTCAACTGGGAGGCAAGTTGGTAAGCCAGAGATGATATTGTTCATCCTTGTAGCCCCTGAACCTAATACAGTGTAGGTAGATGTTCTCCCCTTGAAATGTGGGCCACTGAGGAGCACCCTGTATTTGGCCCCAGGAGTGTTTCTCTGAGGAATCTGTCTGAGAGTGCTCCCCTGAACTCGACTCCTACTCAGCAAGGCTCCTTCAGTTTCAATCTCTTCTACATGAACTAGCCCAAAGCTCTGAGGTGAGGGAAGCTGATCTTATGAACCAGGCAGTCCCATTGTTAGGAAAGACTGACATCGAAGTGACCTTTCAGGCAGCTTCTTGGAGGTTACCAGTGGAGAGTAAAATGACCAGACAACCCCTCACAGGGCAGCCGCCATGTCTCTGCTCCCTCCTCTCAGGCTGTTAGGGCCCTGGCCGACCTCTGAGTGGGCTAAGAAAGTTGTCCCAGCCCTCTCCTCCTGTTGCATTCTGCCAAGGGACTGTGCCCGACATCCTCGTCCCATTCCACTGCTCCCACACTTCCTCACCCAGGGCCCGAACGCCTTTCTCTTCAGGCTCCAGCAGGGCCTATGTTCTCACAGGCCCAGCACCTGCTGGCCGTGGAGTCGCATGCTCTCATGACTGCCAAAACCTACAGGCTTGTGGTGGTGGAATTTCCATTACCAGTGACAGGGGAACAGAGCAGGGAACTGGACTTCCTGGCCCCTCAAAGACTGAGCAGGATCTCATCCAGGGCTCTCTTAGCTAGTAACACTCTTCTTCATCACATGAAATGTGAAAAGGAGCTTCACTGCCCCTCTTCCCAGCTTCACAAAAATCTGTTAGCTCACCCTGAGAAGACACAACATTACCCACGTGGCAGGAGTCCCTGTTGCTGCTTTGACCCCCTCAGTTCTTCAGAAGAGTATTTCACCAGCCACTCACAGTCTCTGAGTGAGCTCTGTAGGTGGGTATTGACGAGTAGCAATCTGGGTCACAGACACCTTTGCTGTTCCTGTCAGGGTTTGCCTCCTCTCCTATGAACACATTGATGTGGGAGCTGCTCCTTCCAAAGGTGCTTATCTCGCCATCTGGTAAATGGTGCCACAGAGTTGCAGCTAGGGCAAAGCTTCTCTCTCTCTCTCTCTCTCTCTCTCTCTCTCTCTCACACACACACACACACACACACACACACATACACACACACACGCACACATAGACACACATAGACACACACAGACACACACAGACACACACACACACACACATAGGAGCCCAGGATGTCAGCCTTACACCCTAACACCAAGGCAGAGCAAAACAAAGCCACAGGAGCCTGAGGGTTTCTCTGTGCAAACCTTTCTCAGTGCTGCCCTCCCCCCACCCCAATTCTTCCTAAGCTCTTTGAAGCCCACAACACTGTCTGCCTTTGCAAGGGAAGAAAAGATGAGGTGACTTTGTGTTCTGGTTACTGTTCCCCTGTTTGATCAAGATCTGTCCCTGTAGGGAACTGTGAAGTGAGAGTAGGGGACTAGCTAGAGAACCTCCAGGTTCTATCTGGCTACCCCCAGCTCACTTCTCATGACTTCCCCTTGGCCCCTCCTGGCCTGCAGACACAGCTCCCTGCCAGGGCTCAGATGTGTCCTAACTACCCCCACTCCATTTCTGCCCTGGGGAGGCACCAACCACAATGATTATTCAAGCCTCGCATCAGGAATATGGCGCCTGAGGCAGCCCTCTGGCTTCAGAGCTTGTCACACCTGAGCAAATATGTGTTAGTGAACAAATGAACTTACTTTAATTGTTATTGTTATTATTTTAAAAAACATAGTCCCTGAATCATGTTACTGAATCGGAGGCAAAAAAGTCAAAAAGGAAGCAAGTGGCTGTGCTCAAAGTCTAAGAAGCTTGAGTAGGGGACAGTCAGGGAGGAACTGAAGAATGGAGGCCAAAGATTGGTGTCCAAATAGAGGAAGTCTTAGGTGATGAGAACTGTGTTTAATCTAGAATATAAATAACAGCAGAAGTAAGTCAGAGAAAATGTCAGGGAGAGCACAGACGGAGGCCCAGAATGCAAAATAAAGAAGTGAGTCAAGCTAAACCTGCACAGACTTTCGCAGTGGAGGGAAGAGAACTCAGGAGATGCTGGAGAGGCAGGAAGTAGCCCGCCTGGGAAGGACTGTCAAAGACGGCAGCAAGGAGATTAGTCTGTTCTTAGGGGACTGGAAATAAGAAGGGTTCTAAGTAGCACTGCTCTGATGGAAATGGAAATTTTGTTTTCAGATGAGAACAGAGTCACTGCTGTACTAATGAGCCCAGAGCAGACAGTGCTAATGTGGCAGAAACTTCCTAGTACTCCCATTCTTAGAAGTCAACCAATGACTTCCTGCCACACACAGAGACCCCAAGCATTGTGTTTAGTGACATGTCCCAATTGTGTGGCTCTGGCTATGCAGTTATTTCCAGGTTTATTCTACAGTATTTGTAGAGCTGGTTCTTACTGGACTTTTGGTTTCTCTTTCAGATTTCTTTCTAATTCTTAAATAGCCAATAGACTTAGCCAATTTTTCAACTAGGTCTTAATTTTCTTTTGCTTTTATTTTGAAATAGTTGTACATTTTAAAAAACGTCAAAAGCAGAAACTGGAATTTAGTAAACCCTTTCTAATATGGCAACATCTAGTACTACAGTATCAAAATCAGTATTTTGATCTGATTCTCGTATTACAGTATCTTTTATTATTTTATCAGAATCAGGGAAGAAGAAGAAAAAAACAGAACCAGGAAAGAGATGTGGGTACTACACTGCTAATTAAGTCCTGCTAAATAGAGATTCATCTATAGATCCTTTCAAAGATAATGAACTGTCCATAACCATAAAAAAAAAAACCTCCCTCTTCTACCTCTTTATGATTCCTTTGCCCTGGCAAACATTAATTAGCAGCACCTATTTTGCTTTTGGGAGTTTTGTGGGGGCATAGGGTACTCATGAGACCAGGGACCCCACAAAGGATCCGTGGCCACAGGACAGTGGTTCAATACAAACTCTTGAAGATATGGGGCTGCACAGGTGCTAAGAATTATCCAGGTCACCCTAATGGTGCTCAGGGGGGCCTCCAAGGCTATACCCAGTGATGCTCAAGAAACCAAACCTAGGTCAGTGTCTGCTAGGCATCTGCCCTAGCCACTGTACTATCTCTTGGCACCTGTTTTTCTACTCTGGGGATGGTGTTCGTGGAGAACCAGCAATGTCAGGGAACCTGGAGGCCAGGCTCTGCAATTCTCAGCCAATTATACCGGAGGGTCAATGCTTTGACTGGTGATGCAGTGGTACTTTGGGGAACTCCAGGTTATACCCTATACCCTGAGATGATTAGGAATCCATGCAGTCCAGGGATCGAATTGGGGTCACTAAAATGGGGAGCACGTGCCCCTAGCCCTGTGCTGTCTTCTGGTCCCAGTAGCACTAGGTTGTATTGTATTTCCCAGGCAGCACACCCAGCACTGCTTAGGAGTTGCTCCCTGACAGTGCTCACTGCTACACGCATGTCTGGGGTTGAGCCTAGCTCTCCTGCATGCAAAACATGAGCTTAGTGCACTGAACTCGCTTCGCTGGCCCAGCACAACTGTTTCTAAGATGCCTATTTGTTTGACTGGATTTTTATTTAATTGTTGTTTTTAATTGCTATATAACATTATATGACAAAACTATATGACCACATTTTTCTTTTTTTTTAAATTTTTACTAGTTAAACACCATGAGGTACAGTTGTAGACTTACAAATTTTTGTGCTTGGGTTTCAGTTATACAGTGATCAAGTACCCATCCCTCCACCAGTGCCCATTCTCCACCACCAATGATGCCAGTATTCCTCCCACCCCCACCCCCCACCCCCCCATCCCACCCCGACTCTGTGGCAGGGCATTCCCTTTTGTTCTCTCTCTCCTTTTGGGCGCTGTGGTTTGCAAAAGAGGCATTGAGTGGCAATCATGTTCAAATATAGTCTACTTTTAGCATGCATCTCCCATCCTGGGAGGATCCTCCCAACACCCTTTATTTGGTGCCTCTTCTTTATCTGAGCTGCCTTTTCCCTAGCATGTGCGGCTGGCCTCCAAGCCAAGGAGTGAACCTCCTGGTACTTATCTCGGCTATTCTTGGGTGTTAGTCTCCTATTTTGTTACTTTATATTCCCCTGATGAATGCAATCTTTCTATTTCTGTCCCTCTCTTTCTGACTCATTTCACTTAGCATGATACTTTCCATGTAGTACCATGTAATACCATGTACCATGTAAATTTCATGACTTCATCTTTTCTAACAGCTGCATAGTACTCCATTGTGTAGATGTAGCAAAATTTCTTTAACCGGTCATCTATTCTCAGGCACTTGGGTTTTTTCCAGATTTTGGCTATTGTGAACAGTGCTGCAATGAGCAAACAAATGCAGATGTCATTTAAACTGTACTTTTTTGCCTCTCCAGATATATTCCCAGGAGTGGTATTGCTGGGTCAAATGAGAGCTCAATTTCTAATTTTTTGAGAATCGTCCATACTGTTTTCCAAAAGGGCTGAACCAGTCGGAATTCCCACCAGCAGTGAAGGGGAGTCCCTTTCTCGCCACATCCATGCCCACACCTGTTGCTTTTGTTCTTTCGGATGTGGGCCAGTCTCTGTGGTGTGAGATGATATCTCATTGTTGTTTTGATTTGCATCTCCCTGGTGATTAGTGATGTAGAGCATTTTCTCATGTGCCTTTTAGCCATTCGAATTTCTTCTTTGAGAAAGTTTCTGTTCATTTCATCACCACATTTTTTGATGGATGGGGTTGGATGTTTTCTTCTTGTGGAGTTCAACCAGAGCTTTGTATATCCTTGATATCAACCTCTTATCAAATGGGTATTGGGCAAATATCCTTCCCATTCTGTAGATTGTCTTTGTATTCTGGTTACTGTATCTTTTGAGGTGCAGAAGCTTCTTAATTTAAGATAGTTCCATTTGTTTATCTTTGTTTCCACTGGTTGGTCAGTGCAGTGTCGTCTTTGAAGATACCGTTAGACTCAATATTGTGGAGGGTTTTGCTGACATTGTCGTCAATATACCTTATGGATTTTGGCCTGATATTGAGATCTTTAATCCATTTTGATCTGACTTTTGTGCATGGTGTTAGGTCGAGGTGTAAGCCCATTTTTTTTTGCATGTGGTTACCCAGTTATGCCAGCACCATTTGTTGAAGAGGCTTTCCTTGTTCTACTTCACATTTCTTGTTCCCTTATCAAAGATTAGATGTTCATACATTTGGGGTTGTGATTACCACATTTTTCTTACCTATTCTCCTGGTCACAGCAAGATTACCTATAGACTGAGTTCATATTTTGATTGCAGGAGTCTAGGATTTGATCCCCAACATTGTCTGATCCCTTGAGCATCACGTGGGGGCAGCCCTTGAATCAGGAGTAGCTGCGGGTGTCCTCCCATGAAACAGTAGAAAGAATGGGTCTTGTGGAGCTTGCTTTAAGTGCAAATACTCAGAGGCCTATTTGTTGGATCAAATACTGTTTAAATCCTTTTTATTTTTTATTATGATGGTTGGGCTGGAACGATAGCACAGCAGGTAGGGCGTTCGCCTTACAAGCGGCCAACATGGCCGACCCGAGTTCGATTCCTCCGCCCCTCTCGGAGAGCCCGGCAAGCTACCGAGAGTATTCGATATGCCAGACACAGTAACAACAAAGTCTCCAATGGAGACGTTACTGGGCCCGCTCGAGCAAATCGACGATCAACGGGAGGGCCTTTACCTTTACCTATGATGGTTGTGCCAGGGATAGAACCCATGGCCTTGTACATGTGAATCACCCTGGGCCAAAGAGAATATGAATTATTATGTTTTTTGACTCAGCAATGGCAGATGTCTCAGAACCAGAGCCAAGTCTAGCAGCAAGGGTATTTGCTCAATCTAGTAGCATGGGTATATCGGAATCACAGTCTTTAGCTTGGCAACTACATATATCCAGGTCAATTCATCATTCAATTGATTAGGTGAACCAGAGAGATAGTACAAGGATTAGGTGTTTGCCTTGCCTATGGCCCACCCTGGTTAGATTCCTTACTCGGCATATGCATGCCCTCCCCCTCAAGCATTTAGGAATTAGGCGTAATCTCTAAGCGGAAAGACAGGAGTAAATCCTGAGCACTGCTGAGCAATCATGCTCTAGTCTTCCTTGTTAAATCTAATGAGATATCACTTTTACCACCTTTTACCATAATCATGTTTTTTTTTCTTCTGTTGGTTACTCTTGTTGCAATTTTGTAGATAGGTTCTTTTATGCTGACACTTCCTTGCATTTCTTGGATAAATGCTGCTCAAGGATGATGTGTTTTTATGAGTAAAATGATAGATATGTGTTGCTATTTCTTCTAGAATATTTTCATCAACTTTCTATTTCTTTTAATCTGGAACCACTGTTTATTAATTTTCCAAGTACCACATATCTTCTCTGTTTTTAAAATTTTTTATTTAATAAAGTAGTTCACAATATTTGATAACTTTTACTATTCAAACATCAACCCCACCACCTATTATACCTTCCCACCACCATATTTCAGTGTTTCCATCCCAAACCCCAATCTCTGCCCTAAAGCAGAATCGAAATAATATAATATTTCCCTCTAAGGTTGGTTGCCTCCTACTTTGAATTCCATCAAATGTGGTGCGGTACTCTTGGAGTTTGGGTAGGGTGTGTCCTTTGAAGTGTCATGCGACTGAAAAGGTTAACTCATGAGCGAGGTTCAGGCCGAGCATGTGGAGAGCAGACATGAGTATGGCGGCAGTTGGGTTCTGGAAGTTTTCGACTACTGGGGCTGGGTCCCTTGTGGTGGGGAGGGATCTCACTGCCACCCCTCCCCCCTGCCCCAACCCTGGATGCCCTGAGTGAAGCAGTCTTGTGCAGAGACTGGTGGCATGGTAATGGTGAGCATCATGTTGCTCCATTCCAGGAGAGAAGGACATGTGATCTGGATGGTGGCCAATAATTAGATTATCTGACACCAACCAGGAGTGACTTATGGGCATGACTGCTGAGTTGCTGGAGACAGGTGGATACGGGATTTCTGTCCCGTTGAACCCAGAGTTCTCAGTCACAAAGTCCTGCATACCTGAGTTTTCTGGGAGTTCACTTGTGGAGTTTCATCAACTTTCATATGTGAAATGGCTCTGTACTATTTTCCATCTCTCTAATTCTTATTTATTTTCTCCATTTCCCTCAAGTTTACTGAAAAATAATTAATTTTATTTTGAATAATCAATTCAATTTCATTAAGTGATTAATTTGTTTTTTATTCCTACCCCACTGCTTCTGCTTCCTCGCAGCCACTGTTGATGTTGGTGTGACTCTGAGGTGGGAAGCATATACCTCTGGGCAGCGGGACCCTGACACTTAGTTCTGGGGCTCTCTGGAGTTGGACATCAGACCATGCCTTCCACAGACTCAGCCTTGATTTGTGCTTGGTCACTTGCACATTCGTCACTTGGTCACTCTTTGGGGCCTTATTTCATTTCAGAATCAGGATGGATGATAATAAATTTAATATGGTTGTGCTCAACACTTTTCATTCTGTCTCTATTTTCTGAAATTCTTTGTATACAAAATTAAAAATTAATTACTCCATGAACATTTCATAGAAGTCAAATGAAATCTCTAATAACTCTAATAATCATGTCACTTTCTTTTAATGCCTGATAACTTAAATGTGAGTTCACAAAGTGTGGGGGTTATACAATGCATTCTTTAGGTGGCTGAGAATTGCCTCAGCCTCCCCAGCAGAGAGACAAAGAGATGGAGGACTACAGACCAATGGTAAAATGGCCCGTTTAATGCAGAGCTACTAGCATACTTACAGCACATCTGAAGAAGGTTGACGTATTCCTCAACTGCACATAGGTGTGATTGTTCCTGTGGGCAGTTCTCTTGGAGGGATAACTCAAGGAGACACTCTGTATCCCAGAGACATCTATATTGCTTTTTCTCTTTCCCTTTAGTTATGCATATTAAACATTAAGTGTACTTCTTATTAATACTTGCAGTTATTTGGATAAACACAGTAAGACATATAGATTCCAAAACTTAGTTCTCTGGGCTCAGAGGGCAAGCACGGCTTTTACCATAAATCCCAGACTAAGTTCTCAGGTCAGTTCAGCTTGTCCTTCCCCATGGGGGTCCTGTCTCTTAAGTCATAAAAGCTTGCATCAAGACTATGCTTTTATGCTTTCTAGACTGTTCCATTTTGATGCCGGGAAGCTTTGCTGCTCACTCCTATTCAATCCCTGTCCCACAGGAGGACCTCCCTTTGTGGGATGTTGGGAACTACAGCAACTGAAGACTGAGTCAAGTAATTATGACAGATGCTTAGGAGTAGATATATTTCAGAGTCAATCAACTCCCAAATATTAGGAGCAACAAGTCTTTCTATGTTTAAGCAAATAACGTTGCTCTATGGTAAAATATGAAAAGGCTATCCTGGAAATAGAAAAAAACAGAATATATAGTCACTGTTGGGTGTAGATAAAATGAGCCTGTTAATTGAAATATCCACATCTTCTGTATCACAACTAATTTTCTTCTCTGCTTAGCCTATTCATTTTTGAAGGCTCCATTTTTTCCCTCTGATTTTTTAGTGGTGAAACTTCCAACTAACATAATTGATTTATCTGTTTCTTATCATGTTATATCTAATGCTAGTTTATATTTTTTAGGCAATATGGCTACAGGCTACGTGTGCTCTGCTTTGCTTGCTCTCAACCAAGTGTGTGATTTCTTCTTTGTCCCTTGAATTTTCTTTTGTCATATACTAAGACTGCAGGCTTGGACTTTATTAGATTATATTTGGTTGGCATCCTTTTATTTTCAACCTTTTTGTATTCTTTCATTGCAAATGTGTCCTCTTTAAACAATATACTTTAGGGCCAAAGTGGTAGCTCAGTGGTAGAGTGCTTGCCTTGCATGTGTGGGACTTTGGGTTCTATATCCAACACTGCAAAACAGAAACAGAAATACCAACAGAAAGTTTTTCCTTGGATCTTTTAAAATAGCCATTTCAGGATGCTCTGTCTTTTGACTGATGACACCTATTTATTCTTATTATAACTTATTTATATTAGGTCTTATTTATTTATGCCATCTTATTTCCTGTTTTCATTATTGACTGTTATTTGTTGTAACACACAACATTCAAACTTTTTCTTTTGTGTGTGCGGTCACTCTGAGTGAAGCTGGATGAACAGGAGGCTCTTGTGGCTAAGTGCGTGGGCCCAGCACTACTCAATGGACACGCTTAGCAGTACTGTGGGGTCAGACTCAGGACCTTACCCTAACTAGGCATGTTACCTACTATCTGAGAGCTGCCCTGGCTCTATGTAAACTTTCTCAATCTTCACTAAATAGACATAGTTTATTTATGCTGCTGTTTTAAAAACATATTTCATTTTTCTGGTGGTTGCTCTTAAGACATTTCTTTATCATCCTGATTTATTAAACATAGCTATATTTACATTCCCTCTCCAACAAAACAAGTAGGTCAGCACGTTCTCCTGTGTCTAAGCTCTGCTTCCCTCTCCTATCCTTGGTACTTACAATGACAGCAACACACACAAATATACGAACTACATGATACATTATAGAACAAATCTTTTTTTTTTCTTTTTGGGTCACACTCGGCGATGCGCAACGGCTACTCCTGGCTCTGTGCTCAGGAATTAGCCCTGGCGGTGCTCAGGGGACCATATGGGATTCTGGAAATCGAACCCGGGTTGGCCGCGTGCAGGACAAATACCCTACCTGCTGTGCTATTGCTCCAGCCCCTAGAACAAATCACAAGCAGTTTTTCCTTTACTCTCTGCATTTTTTTAAGCAATTGATTCTGCCTACTTGATCATTCAACTTTACATTTCTCAACAGCATATGCTGAACTTATGTTGCTCTTATTTTAATATTTCTATCATGGATCCTTTAAAATGAATCTCTGCATGCCTGGGCCTGAGGTTTTATATGTCAACACATACAGTTGTTATATCTAGTGTATTTTGGATTATTTCTTCAAATTTCATGTCAATGTGGATGTAAAATATTATGACACTTAAAATAATGTTTTGTTGTGTTTTTTTTTTAAATGGTGTTGCATCCAACATTGCCACTGGAAGTCTGACGTAAACCTAATGCTTGTTCTTCTGTATGTGAGCTGCTTTTCTATCTGGAAACATGGCAGAGTTACATTTGAGCCAATAATTTGTCTCCTTTTGGGGCTTTCTCCATCTTCTGTTGGACTGGATTCATCTTCTTTTCTTTCACCCCTTGTGGAATTCCTACTATCTGAATATTGGGATTTTTTTCTTTTTTACTTTTTGGGTCACACCTGGCAATGAGCAGGGCTTACTTCTGGTTCATGCACTTAGGCATTACTCCTGGCGGTGCTCAGGGAACCATATGGATGCTGGGAATCGAACCCAGGTTGGCTGCATGCAAGGCAAACGCCCTACCTGCTATGCTATCACTCCAGCCCAATGAATATTGGGATTTTTATCTCTTTTTTATTTCTCTAAGAAATCTTCTAGCAATTTTAAATTTAAAAATCTTTCTAC
Source organism: Sorex fumeus (assembly GCF_029834395.1). Taxonomy (NCBI): domain Eukaryota; kingdom Metazoa; phylum Chordata; class Mammalia; order Eulipotyphla; family Soricidae; genus Sorex; species Sorex fumeus. The sequence goes on from NW_026606188.1 coordinate 19,191,741, forward strand.
TTCTGGAGCTGGAGCGATAGCACAGTGGGTAGGGAGTTTGCCTTGCATGCCGCCGACCCGAGTTCGATTCCCAGCATCCCATATGGTCGCCTGAGCACCTCCAGGAGTAATTCCTGAGTGCAGAGCCAGGAGTAATCCCTGTGCATTGCTGACTGTGACCCAAAAAGAAAAAAAAAAGCTTTCTACTTCCTTCTGCCTTCTGCCTTCTGTAATAAATATTCAGGATAATATGAAAGCACATTATTTAATTTTTCAGCTGTGTGGAAGTACTACTACTTATCCTAGCTATATTGCCTTTTGTTTCAATGAGAATGTTTGATAGATTGGTCATTCTTGTTTCATATTACTAAATCTTCCCTAGACAAGTTTCTGACAAACCAATGAACCTGCTTGTGCTATTGTCTTCTCAACACTAACTATTGAAAAACAAAATAACTCTAGAAGAGAAAAAAAGCATGGATATAAAACACACACACACACACATACCATTTTAAAGAGATTGAAGGCTCTTATGAGCTGGAGTGTGAACAAGAGGAAATGGGGGGATGGGTACCACACCTGGGACAGATAAGAGACTGTAAGAGATAAGACTGTAAGACTGTAAGACTGTAAGACTGTAAGAGATAAGAGATAAGAGACAGGTAAGAGACTGTAAGCTCTACCATGGTTTCCAACCCCCAATCTTAGGCTATCATCTTCCCCTTCACCATAGTGATTATCAGCAATGGTCCAGTCAATTTGTGGTGGCAGAGAGTCACAAGGGAAATGAAGCTGTCATTTTCCATGGTTTATAGTAGTTAGGTCCTATAAAGTCACCATAAACATTGAATCAGCAAAAACTAAAACCTTGTTCTCAGATAAAATATAGGGTGAGGATGGTCACCAACCCATATTTTTATAATTCTATACTACCATCTGGCTTAGTATAGGTCATTCCCCAAACTGGGACATAAAAGTTGTAGGTTCCACAACCTCTTACAATGTCTGAGACTCGGAAAGCCTATTGAGCCAAAATTAAGTAAGTAAATAAAAATAATGTGTTCTTCAGAGAGAGAAAATAAAGCCCTATGGTGCTTTTAAAAGTAGGGATAAAAAGATTTTTTTTTTAAAGGGAGAAGATTCTGTAGTTCTCTCACCACAACATTTTTGTCAACTGAACAATACATGACTTAGTTTGGCAAATGTTTCTGTTTAAATCAAGCTAACTGAAGAGCCATTTTGGTTGGGTTAGAGTTGAGCTTGTGGTCAATGGCAGAATCAATGAAGCTGGTGGAATCTACTCCCTTCATGAGGCAACATCAGAGCCTCTTCCCCTGAGGAACACTAGACAGCACTTTAAAACTGTTGACTACTAAATTGTATTAATCAATGTTCCTGGTATGGGGGATGGAGGGGGAAACTGGGAACATTGGTGGTGGAGGATGGGCACTGGTGGAGGGATGGGTACTCAATCATTGTATGACTGAAACGTAAGCACAAAAGTTTGTAAGTCTGTATCTGTACCTCAAGGTGATTCATTAAAAATTTTTTTTAAAATCAATGTTCCTATGTTGAAAACCTGCATTTAGAGTATGACTTGTAAAGTGGTAACAAAGGTCATAAAGATGGGTCCCTAATCTGATAGAACTAGCATTCTTAGAAGAAGAATAAGATATACAAGGAGTACAAATGGGGGGAGACATGACTTAGTGGACATGTTTAGAAGGCAGCCATCTGCAAGCAGAGAGTCTGCACCACAAGTCAGCCTTGCTAGTGTCGTGCTCTTCCATTTTAATCTCCAAAACCATGAGGGTGGAGAGGGATCTATGGTTTAAGAGTTAAGGCTGGTTTAGGTGGGAGGTGGGGGTGATGGGAGGGAATCTGTGGACACTGATACTGGGAAATATACACTGGTGGAGGGATGGGTGTTGGAATACAGTGTGACTGAAATCCAATCATGAACAGCTTTGTAAGGGTCTATATCACAGTGATTCAATAATTTTTCTTTTTTAAAAAAAGAATGGTTTAAGCCAGTCTGTGGAAGACTTATGGTCACCTGAATGAACTTACAAAATCATCAACAAAAGCAGAAAGAAAGAAGGAAACAGAGGAAATGATCAATTATTTCCACCTCCCACATCTGGGTTTTCTCTGACTGGTTTCCTCTGTACCATTGTAGCGAGTCTTGCTTTACAGTCTTGTAACACCTTGCTCTTGACACAACTGTTACAGGTTGTTTGTCCTGGACTTCTGGTATTCCATGTTGCTTCTCAAGTCAGATAAATCCCCACTCAATCATGTCTCTGTTCTGATAGATTCAGCTTCCCCAGCCTAGGATTCTCTGGGGCTCATCTATATTCTAACGTCTTTCTATGCTTTTAGAAAAATTTACCTTAATATCCTTTTATTTTTTAAGCAGTAGATTTGATTTTCATCAAGTTATATATTGCATAGAGTTTAAAGAACCAAGTAATTCCATAAGACTTATTTCTAAAAAGAATGATACTAATAGTTGCCTCCCAATTTTTCCAACAGAGTCCATGAGAATCAAAATTTTAAGCCAATTATTTTAGTATTTATAGCCTGTCTTTTAATAGCATGGTTAAATAGTTGACTCTTGTTTTTGTTTGTTTTGTTTTGGGGCACACCTGGCAAAGCTCAGGGATTACCCCTGGCTCTGCACTCAGGAATTACCACTGGAGTTGCGGGGGGTGGGGGGGGAAGACAGAGGGGGTTACATGTGAGAGGGGGTTACATGGGATTCCAGGATTGAAACTGGGTTGGTTTTGTGCAAGGCAAACTCCCTGTTCACTGTACACTTTCTCCAGTTCTTTGGGTTGTTTTTTGTTTTTTGTTTGTTTTTTGTTGTTGTTTTTAGACATTACAGATAAATTCCTTACCCCTAACCTTCCCAATAAAGTAATTGTACAATTTGGAATTCAGTTTTCAGTGTTCATATTATTAATGGTCATGTAAAGGATATACATGTTATTCAATTATTTATTTTTATATTGAAGTTCTTATTTTTCTATAGTAAGTAATTATAGAAATAACTGTAAATATATGTTAGTAACTGTAAATAATAGTTTTCTGAGTAACATTCTCTGCACTTATCCCTAATTTGTTCCCAAACAATCTCCCATATATGTAAATCTTTCCTCAATAGTCTCAAGTAAATCAGGTGTTTTATCATTTTATCTTCATTATTTTCCCTTGGATCTTTCTCTGCTGTTGCTGGGGCAAACTGGCCTCTAAACTGGCTATGCAATGTCCTCAATCTCTCTCTTGATTAATCCCTTCATTTTGGCCCAATTCATCCTTTTAAGTGGCTTTCTGAAAAGGGGATTCAATTAGAGGTAAAAGTTTTTAGAGCTGTGAACATTTCTGAAAATGCTATTATTCTACCCTCACATCTAGTTGATAGTTTGCCTGGGAATGCTAGGAAATTTCCAAAGATTCGAAGACATTGTTCTGTTGTCTAGATTCTATCACAATGCTTGAGAAGACTAGTGAAATTCAAATTCTTCCTTTCTCTATTTATCGCTTCTCCTATGAGGCCAACACTCCTCAACTTTTCTCTCACACAGTGCTCTGAAGTTTTTGTGGATACATTTTCTTTCATACTGCAAGGTGTCTGTGAGCTCTTTTAACATGGAAACGTGTCTTTTAATTGTAGAAATACTCTGAGATTATTTCATGGACAATAAACTCCCTTCTGCTTTCTAGAACACCCATTACTAGATTTAGAAAGACCCATTCACTAATTTAAAAATCTTTTTACTACCATTTTCTTTTTTGTCTCTTTGCCCCATTGTCTATTAAATTAGAGTTGGTTGAATTTTTTATTTCTGCTCTTGTATCTGTAATTTCCAACAACAGTATTTGATCATTGAACATTATTTTTTTTTCTGTTCTTAGCATTCTTTTCTTTTTTCTTGGATGCAATAAACTTCCATCTCTTTGAGCACATTAAGGGCAGTATTCTTTTTAAAGTTTCCTTCACTGATTTTAATGTTTTTGTTTGTTAGAGTACTTTAAGGAAGCTTGTTTTCTTTTCTATGTGTTTTGGACTTGGGGGAGGGGTAGTGTTGCACGTATGGCAGTGCTCCTGTCTCTGTGCTCAGGGATCATTCCTGGCTATGGACGCATAGCTCTTCAGCTTACAGAAGATCCTGAGCTTTCTTATGCAACTGGCTGAGCATTTCTCAGAAAACTTGTGCTCAGGGATAGGGTCAGAGGGCGGTAAGACACTGGTGAGCATAGTCACTCAGTACTGAACATAGTCCATGGTCTCCACCTGGTAATGGACCACGTCTTTTACTTCAGTCACTGCTCCAGATGTCCACCTCCCCTTCTCCAGCGGCATCAATGTCCCACCAGCTTGTGACATCACCTATAAGGTGCTGTGGACCATACTGGGACCTGGCCCTGGTCCTCAATAAGCTTATTAACTAAACGTAGCAATAAGCCTCAATTTCACTCTTTTCTCCTTCCTCCATTTTAACCCCTCAGAATGTGAGTGTGCCCAAAACTCAATGATATGAGAGCATTTGTTATATTCTAATGTTTTTCTTTTCTTTCTTAGTGGTATAGGAAATAAGATTGACCTTTAAAAGCTAAGAAGAACACCAATTGAAAAGGAAACAACATATTGCATAAACAGGGTGTCAAGAGGAGGTTTTCTAATGTGGTTTCTTCTCAATGGGTTATTCTGGTTCTTTAGCATCGCCAGTCCTATGAAACCACAACAACTAAATTCAAACGTTACCTCCTCTGGGAAGCCTTTTGTATTGCTTCAGGCCCACCATCCAATACGGATTCACAGTCAATCCCATGGACTCTGGGACTTTCTTGTGATCTCGATTGCTAGCCTGTAGTACACTTGTCCTGTCATGAACCCATCAGTCTTCCATCCAACCAGGAGCTCCTGGATAGTAATTGAACACCTCTATGTTCCTGGAACCCAATACGGAATCTGGCTTGTGATAGAGCTCAGTAAATGTCAGATGAACACATGGTGGAGGGATTGCTGCTAGTAATATCCATTCTACACTAGAGGTAACATTGGAGTAGCTCAGAAGAAAGATCGTACACAGGCTTGGACAGGCCAGGTGAGCCTTCAAGAAGGGGGAAGACTCTGTGTGAGTCTTCGGGCAGGAAGTCTGATACAGTCATTCAGGGTGACAGAGAGAAAGGAGAAAGGAGCAGTGCTACAATCTCCATCTCTCCTGGTTAAACCTGCAGCAACAGCTCTTGCTTCATTGAATTTTGTGTTTGAGTTGCAGGAGGCTATGGGATTTTTTAGTCATCATCATCCTTAGCCAGTAAACTCTGGGTGCTGAAACAATGCCCAGGTTCAGAGGAAAAAGCAGTTTAGTTCTCCTAAGCTGTCACAGGAAGTCTTGAACACACATCGATTTTGTGGTTTCAACCTCAGCGCTTCCTGCTTTCCCTTTGACAAGGGTTAGCAAGGCTAAGAAGCCAGAGACGGGCAGCAGCAGGGTTACAGATGTGGCCCCAACACTCCAGAGCAGGTGCCTTCTCACTGTCTAGTGTCTGAGAATCTTAACTGAAAACTGTTGTGTTGTTTCCTTTTTTCTCCATTTGCCCAAAGGACAGCAAGCTCAGCTGCTGGCTGGAGCTAGACCTGGCCTCCCCATGGTGGCTGTGTAAGATGCACTAAGATATCACCATGTTCTTTCTTGGCTTGCTCTTTGTAGGCTGGCAGGCTCATCTCCTCATTTACACCCCCCAAACTCAGGGGTTCCCTTCTTTCCGGGCTCAGTTCTACAGGCCACCATACCGAGTTCGAACCATCGCAGGAGTGAGTCCCCATAGATGATACCTTCTGGGGGCTCCTGCTGAGTTTTCCACTCACGAGACAAACCTCAACTAGGCAGTAAGACCCACTTTGCACCCGAGTCCCAGGGCACATGTTGTGGTCATCAAGGGGGGGTTGGACAAAGTGGGTGACCAAATGGAATTCTGCTGCTGCACCCCTTTCTCCTTCAGCCGCCTGGTGCAAGACTGCCGTCGACAATTAGTGGACACTGAGTCAAGTGAAAGCCTTTATTTCACATACACTCCCCTCACGGTGGGGTAGGCCCAGCAGGTGCATCGGAAATGCAGAGCAGATCACAGCACGGTGACTCTGGAAAGTTCTTATCTGAACTGTCCTGGGTGGCTGGGGAGAGGAGGGGGACTCGGTGCTGGGACCCAGCCAGTGTGCGCACTTTGCAGTGTCTGGGGCTGGCAGACTCCAGAGTTCAGCCCTTGTCTGAGTCTGAGGGCGTGGCCAAGGCCCTGGGTCACCTCATGGGAAGCGATTGTGCTGTCCTACCAGAATGTTCCCAGGGAGGCGCTGGGCTCCATCCCAGAGTGAGCGACTCTGCAGCAGGGAAAGGTCCCTTCTCTCCATCTCAGAGGTGGGAGCACTGTCAGGCGTGCTCTTTAGGTTCCCCGCAGCGGCTTCAGCTGAGCTCGAGGCCTAGGGAGGGGAGGGCCTTTGTGCGGGGGTACTGGGGGGAGAGGCACCTTCTGTTGCGGGTGTGGAGCCTGGAGACGTTGGCTCGGGGCCTGCGGGCTATGCCTCGAGGGTGGAGGAAGCTGAGCTGCCGTATTGGGAGCAGAACCAGGGGCACGGCTGGGCTTCTGGCCTCTGTCCTTGGTGGGAACCCTGAGAACCCTGATCTCCACTTGATCTGCAAAAAGAGAAGAGTTTGTCTCACTCCATGCTCACCAGCAGCTGTTTACTGAGCATCTCCCACAAACCTGCAGGGGGCAGAGAGAAGCAGAGCCCCTCCCAACACACCGAGCCCTGTAGGGTCAGGGACAGCGGGACCCCTTGACTGAGGGAACTCCGCAGGGAGCACTCAGTAGGAGCCATGGGTCCGGCCCCCTTAGGGCTCTCCTGTGTGTGGTTTAGAGATAGCACCCGAGAGTGAGCCCCTAAGTTTTGAGCCCCTGAACTCAGTCAGCAGTGTGTGGGGGGGGGGGGGGTGGGAGGGGCGGCCCTTAGTCTCCCCACCTGCAGAGCTCAGATTTCCTGTTTGCCCAGTTCCCCTGAAACGCAGCCATGGTCAGCAGTGCGCGCAGCCTAAGAAATCAAGCTGTTTCCCAGAAATCCATCAAGCAAAGGTTTGACGGAAAGGAAGTCCTCCTGGGCAGCCTTTGGGGATTTGCTGCTTGGGGCTGGGGGCAGGCAGTAGTCTGTGAGCTCTGTCCAGAACTGAGGCTATTTGCAAGCCCAGGTGAGTCCAGGAGAGGCTCAGTGTTCAGGCCTGGCCTACAGGTGCCCTGGCCTCTGTGAGGCTTCCCAGCCTCCCTGTCCCTGCCCCGATCAGCCCCACAGCCCTGGATGGGCTTCTTCAGGAGGTATCGACTTCTCTGGGCCGCACATGTGGCTTTTGGTGAAGAGCCAGACTTCAGACCCTGCTGGTCTCACTTCAGTATTGACACAGAGCGTTACCAAATGCAGTTCCAACAGGCCCCCAGGGAAGGGAAGGTCTGCCCCTGTGTCCTCTCCCAGGCCCATGGAGCCCAGTTCCCGCTGTGGGACAGTGGGCAGCGCTGGCCCAGCCCCTCCACAGCAGCTGGGCTCCTGCTGGCTGACTAGTCTATTCCCTCGGTGTCTTCGCTTTTTCTTCCAGCCCCATCTTCTGGGTGTCAGAGGCCATTCCTGAATGGCAAAGGTGGCTCGTCTGTCCCCAGGGACCCAACATCACGTCAGGCCAGGCCCGGAAGCAAACCAAACCCACCATGGTAGTGTCAGTCAAAGGAGTGCCAAGAGCCTCCTGAGTGTGGGAAGGAGGAGCTGACAAGCAAGCAGCCGAGACCTCAGCCTGACTCAGACAGTCGAGGCTGGCAGAGGGCAAGATGCTAACCCTATCCCTCACACCCTAGTTCCAGCACTGCCCACCCTGCTCAGGAGCGGCTCCACCCATTGTCCGTCCTTACTCCGTCTCCTGCAGCCCCAACCAGGCATAGGGCAAGGGGAAGGCAGGCAAGACGCCAGGGCACTGACCTGAAGCGCAGGCTGGGAGATGGGGCAGAAGCCAATGTTTGAGTTCTGACTGCAGGAGGGAGTCTGGGCTTGACCCCCAGCTCTGCGTGGGTCCCCAAGCACCACTGGGATTAGACCCCTGAGCATGGAGCCGGGGTACTCAGTGAAGCTAATACCACGTATGACTTGTAAAGAAAACCAAACCAAGAAAAATTAAAGCAGGTTGCTAGGCCCAAACTGATGACAGGCCGCATGAGCCTGAGGCCAGAGACTCCCTCTGCACCAGGCCACCGGGACACGGGCTGCCCCAGCCTCAGCAGATGGCTGGGGACAGTGGCTAACAGTGGGGACTCCCTCCTCTGTACGAGTAGCATCTCCAGACCATGGCCCTCAAGCAGAGCAGAGCCCTGCATACAAGCCACATGGGTCATTTTAGCTACGGAAGAGGCGGGGGTTAGGTGATGAAGAAAAGGCCTACATGGGGGCTGGGGTCCAAGAAAGCCCAAGCAGGCCAAGGGCTGCTGTGAGGATCTGTGACATTCTACAAGACAGGGCAGGAAGCGGGGCAAGGAGTGCAGGCACCAGCCCACATGGCAGGTCACAGGGCTGAAGGGGACCCCAACAAGGAGGTCTGAAGCTGGGCAGCCACATCCCCGGGTGGCCCAAAGCCATACCGCCTGGAGTGGGTATGGGGAGTTCTTGTGGGGTCTGAATAGCTCATGCTAGGGAGAGGCACAGAGTAAGACCCTCTTCCTGTTCTCCTGAGAATGGACAGGGAGTCCCAAGAGCCAGCCTGCCTCATTACATGTCCCATCTGTGACTGGTTGCTGAACCCCCCTGCAGTTTGGGGTCTCCACACTTTCTACCCCTTGAGACACCAGGCACTGTTCTCTGACTCCAGCAACCTGGATACTCCTAAACCAGGGTCCAGAGGACCATAACCTGTTCATGTGTGGGGTGGCACAGCTCAGACCTGGCTGAAGGAGCCCACAGCTCTCCTGCATCCTATAGACAGCACACTGGAAAGGGGAGACACCTCATCACCGCACCTGTGCGGGCCAGATTGGTGAAGCAACTCACCTGCATGTGGTCAACCGATCTGTCCCCGCACCACAGGATCCCCACCCAGAGCAGCCCCTGAGCATCTCTGGCTGGACATGTGCCCCAAGAGAAAGCCTGTGCTCTGAAGCCCCCATTGTCCTGGTTTCCACCTGTGGTCTGAGGGCACAGGGGTCCTGGACATACCGAGGCCATCCCTTTGCAGAGGAAAAGCTGTTCAGAGAAAATCTAGAGCAGATTTGCATAGAGAGGTGGACTGCCCTCCCCCCCAATACATCTCCACAGCCTCATGCAGGGTCAAGGGTCAGCTTCCCAGAGTGCCCCCCCCCATCCTCCCCAAGTCTTGACTTCATTCCCCAGAAATGAATCTCGATGCCCAGTTGGCTAGACCAGCAGCTGGGTAGAGATTGGGCAGCCTGAAGACGCCCACCCACAGCATCCTCCTTTCGTGCCACCCTCCCAAGTGTCCCGTGGGGATTCTGCGTCCGTTCCCCTAGGTCTGATGTGGGCACTGGAGGGGGACTCACCATTCCTCCCATGGGCTGGCTGTTTCCTCCTGCTGATGTAGAAGATGAGCAGCGCCACAAAGAGCAAGGTCAAGGCGCCAGCCCCGCAGATACCAAGGAGGAGATTCAGGTCCAGTTTCTTCTCTGCAAGGAGAACACAGATGTTGGGCAGCGAGACAGGATGGGGGTTGCATCTCGGCTTGGCAGAGGACTCCCGGCCCCACAGGAAGAAGGTCAGAGTGTGATGAACTTTTTCACCAGCCAAGGTCAGGGAGGTGATGGACTGAGTCTGTTCCTGAGAGGGCCTGGGTCCAGGATCAGCTACCCCCAGAATATTCTGTGAGCACTACTTTGTGGGACCAGAAATTCCCTATTGTTCCTATGCTGAATCCCTGTCCACTGACTCTGAGAAGCTTTTAGACCATGAGTGAAGCCTCTGGCTTCACAGAGGGGCTCAGAAAGAGAGGGTGAATTGCCTGAGGTCACACACCTCCTCCCCTCTCCCTGTGAGAACCCCTGCTTGTGTTTTCACACTGGGTTCAGCTTTATCTGCAGCTGTCCTTTAACTGGCACTTCCTAAAGCACCTAAGGGTAAATATTTCACTTTTCCAGCCCATCTCTCTGGTCTCAGACCCAGCACCCCCACTTCACCCCTACATACCCCAGATTTTCCCTGGCTAGTCAGAGAAACTCAGCAGCAGAGGAGATTTTCAGTTCCCAGATCCCCATTTGCTGTCTCATCCTCAGGCAAGGAGGAGCACAGAGGAAAGGGTTTCTGGCTCAGATAATCTAGTTATGTGCTGTGTGACCTTTGACAAGTTGTTCCACCTCTGGGCCTCTTCCCTTTGTAAACCCAGAAATAAAAAAACTTACATCACAGGGAGACAGTTGGAAATTAAGCCAGCAATCAGTGTGAACATGTTTTGTAAGCCACCAAACAGCTCAAAGGCGAGGTCCTACCTCGTCCTGAGGGGCAGTGTCTGGGAAGGGGGTGTGTCTGCCCTTTGTGAGTCCTTGAAGAAGCAGCAGCTAGGGCCAGAAGTCAGGGGATCTCAATTTCTGGTCAAGAAACTGGAGCTCAGCCAAGCACTGACCGCCCTTCTCCTGCCCAACTCCACCAGGAATGTAGAGCACCGGGAGGCCCTCACTGGGTCCCAGGAACCAGCATGGGCTCAGAGCCACAGTGGCCATGTCAGACTGACTACCCGGCCTCTCTGTTGGGGCCTGGGGTCCTGCTGTTTGCCTGCCAAGGACACAACCTTGTTCTCTGCTGAGGAAGGCGCTTTCAAGGGCAAAGATGCCAGGAAACAGGGCTGAGAAGAGGCTCAGGGTCCATGAGGTGGTGCTAACTCAGAGGAAGGGGTAAGGCAAGGGGTAAAGCAAGTCGGAGGCACATGATTGAGCTCTGAGGCCACCAACTGATCTTCTCAGAGCCCTACAACGGGATGGCCACTGCTTGTCAAAGGCACACTTGGGTCTGGGGACACTCACAGTGTGTCCCTCTAGGGCAGGGGGACACCCCCACTTGTCTCTGCAGCACGTGTGCCCTACCATTATTTTCATTTATTCTGGTGCTGGGCATGGAAGCCAGGGCGCTACACATGTGGGAGCCTCTTCTCCACTGAGCTGCGTTCCCCGTATTGGCCCTGCAGTCAACTGTGTCTGCAGAGACTCCAGATACAGCTATGCTGCCCCCAGTGTGCTCTTTGGAGACCGGGTTTCCCTAGTTTCTGTGTCCAAGCCAGCTCCTTGCCCACCCTGCCCTTTCCAGAGCGCAGAGGTCAGTTGTCTCTTTGTTCCTTTGCTTTTTGACCCTTAAGGAACCAAAGAGCAGCCTCCTTTTCCCGATCTGGCAGGCGTCTCTCCCACTCATCTCTAGGGTGGCCTTTTCCTGCAAACTGCATTCTGGTGTCTGGAGTAGAGACTCTGAATCAGCCAGACTCTGAACCTCACTTCTCCCAGGGCCCTGCTGTTCCCACCCGACACCAACCAAATGTACACACCTACTGGTCAAACTGAGAAGGAAGAGGAGCCAACGAGGGAGGGACCTCTCAAAGTCCCCCTGGAAACCAGAACAGGAGCTCGGTGGCCATGCACAGCTTGGCCCCCAGCCCACTGAGGCCATGCAGCAGGGCTGCCTCTCAGCAGGTGCCTCTGTGCTGAGGCTCAGGTCAGAGTGCCACGCCAGGGCATAGCTTTGAATCTTATAGGTCCATGTCTGCGTGGCTCTGAAGCCAACATCAGCTGAAGCGGAGCCAGGCACTGCCCTCCTGAGCCCCTAGCTCTCCCTCCCACTCCATGCGTCCTCCCCTACCACGCCCTGACGCCAGGATAGCCCCTCTTGACTTTGCCCCTCCAGAAAGGAAAACTTTTTGCTCTCTTCTTCATCATTTACCCTAGGAATCACAGTCAGAATCACTGAAAATATTGGGCAAGTCAGTTTGCAGCTCCAAGAAATGGGAATCTGCAGGATGTAACCTGGATAGCTCTTCTGCCTCTTTAGCCTGGCAATTCTTTCACTCAGAAGAGAATTTCTTTAATTGAAGTTAAATTGTGTTTCATGGGAGACTTCCTGCATAAAACACCAAAGAACACACCCCCACTCTCTTCCTAAGTTTTGTGGAGAGCCTCCCTGGGTAAAACACTCTCATCCTGAAGAAGAGGTGTGCTGTGCCAGAGACAGTATAGGGGTCAGTCACCTGCCTTGCACATGACTGACCCTGGTTCAATCCACACATGGCCCCCCAGTTACCAACTGGAGTGAGTCCTGAGCACAAAGTCAGTAGTAAGCCCTACACACCAGTAGGTATACCCCTTAAACAAACAAAATGATAGCACAGCGGGTAGGGCGTTTGCCTTGCACGCTGCCAACACGGGTTCGATTCCTCCTCCCCTTTTGTAGAGCCCAGCAAGCTACCGAGAGTATCTCTCCCACACAGTAAAGCCTGGCAAGCTACCCGTGATGTATTCAATATGCCAAAAACTGTAACAAGTCTCACAATTTGTTGTGAGATATTACTGGTGCCCATTCAAGCAAATAATGAACAAAGGGAGGACAGAGCTAAGAAAAAGAAGTGGAAGGTTTTCAGTTTTTATCCTGAGTCAAGGCTTCCTCACAGAGCAAGTCCCCTGGACCTGGATTGGGCTATTTTTGCAAAGTGAACTTGCATATAAGATTAGTACTGGCCACGTACCTGAACAGTCAAAATTCCCCTTTTTGGTTTCCTTATTGATGTTGTTACTGGCTGTGCACTGGAATTCAGTCTTTTCCATGTAGAACTGGGATCTGATCGTCTTCATATCATTGTGGGTCTTGTTCCCATTTAGAGACAGTTCTAGCTTAATGTCAGTTCCATTTGCTACACAGCATGTCAGGGTTTTGTTTTCACAATCCCACGAGATGATAGGTTCTGACACTCTCTCTAGAAAGAGAACAAAGATCCAATCCTTACCAGGCCACTTTCTGATTCTAGTAGCATACCTATTTACAGAGGTAGGAAGGGTAGCAGAGGATGGAGACAGTTTGGGGACAAGAAACAACTTCATGACCCTTAACTAGTTTTGAAATAAAGTACATTTAGAACATATGTATTCCTGATTAAGTTCATAGGTGCAGTAAACTGGTGAAAATGAACCATATCAAATGTTATTGTGCTGCTTTCTATATTAAAATGTATTCACATATATGATATATTTCACTCTAAAAGACAGGCGAATATCTTTCTTTCCATCTACAAATGAATTGTCCAGAGCTCTGAGAGGTGAAATGTGTGTTCCAAGAGCCCTCAGTTAGAAATGGAAGATTGGGAGAAGAGTTTGATGTGTTTGGATGAGGGTTTTCAAATCTTTTTCCCTTTGCACCTCACCTCAGCATTTGAGCGAGCACTGCTTCAAGAGTAACCACATCTTCTCCATATGTGTCCAGAAACCTTTGTCAAAAGTGTAAACCCAAGCCCTCCACTTGATACCAGGTTCTGGGAGCAGAGGGGTCAGTGGACTACTCAAATTTGGGGGAAGAAAATACCATCCCCTGTTCTCTTCAAAGCTGCTTAGTCACTTACTGGACCTTGCAGAACCTCATCTATAAGAAAAGGAGAAGAAGTAAACTTAAGTGCCATAAACATATGATTGGATAAATAATAGAATTCTATTCTGCTATTTTTTAAATGACAAAGTCATACTATTAACAAGAAAATGGATGAACTTGTGGGCATTATGCATAGTGAAATCAATAAGATTGAATGAATTCAAATACAAAATGGTCCTAGTCATATGTTGTTTAGAGAAATATAAAACAAATCAGTTAAATGAATCAAAAGTAAACTTTGAGACTCTATGATTAAATTAATAACCATCAGAAGGAACGGGAAAAAAGGTGGATAAATTGTGTGAATGCAATCAATTGTGTGGGGAAAGGTAGAGTTGGACATTTAGTGGTGAACTTCATATAACACCTAAAGACGTTAGTATATGGCAATGCACACTTGGTGCCCAACTCTCACAACTCAGCTTCACTGCCGGGTCACAGTTCTGTCACTGCCATGGCCCAACAGAACACAGTTTCTCAGTCCCAACACAGACCCTTTGGAGCACCAGATATAATAAAGAGATAGAGGATCTCACCCATACTGATGGATCAAAACAAGAGTCTAGGAAGAACGGATAGGGCAGAGCTGTGCAAGCTTTGAGGAAGATGTCAACGCAATAGTCCTAAAGATGCTCACTAAAATGAGTAATCACTATCACAATAGTAAAGCAATGCAGAAACCCACCAAGATTAGTTAGTGAAGAAACTAGCCCAGAAGACCCACCCAGTAATGTTGCACTAGACAACCTCTCTGACAAGGAATTTAGAAGGATACATAGGGAGCTAAAAGAAAAAATGAAATGCACCTCCAATACAAGAGAATTTGAGAGCAGAAATATGGGAAGTGCAAATAAAATTACAAACAGAATTGACAGGTCTGAAAAACCTGGTAGGTGTATTGAAAAATTCAGTGAAGGCCTCAGCAGCAAAGTAATAGCTGCTGAGGACAGAATCAGTGAGCTCCCAGATGAGGTGCAGAGAATCTCCAGACAACAACAGAAAATGGAAAAGAGTCTCAAAATGAACCAACAGATATCAAGAGAAAATCGAGATGAAGCCAAGAGGAATAACAAAAGAATCATTGGAGTCCCAGAGTGACAGGAAGAAAATCCTGACAGAGAAGAAATTGTCAAAGACATCATTGCTAAGATGTTCCCAGCACTGAAGAGCACATGTGACAAGATTCAGGAGGCCAAAAGGGTACCAGTTAAAAGAAATCCATACCAAAATATTCCAAGATACATCCTTATCACAATGACGAAAACCAGAGCCAGAGACAAAATTCTGAAAGCAGCAAGATCACGATCACGATCATGATCATCCTGTTGTTTGTCGATTGCCTCAAGCAGGCACCAGTAACGTCTCCTTCGTCCTAGCCCTGAGATTCTAAAAAGTGCCACATTCAAGGCTCTTTCAGGGTTAGGAGAACGAGACCCATCATTGTTACTGGTATTTGGCATATTGAATACAACAAAGGAAGTTTGCCAGACTCTGACGCGTGGGCAGGCTATACTCGGTAGCCTGCCAGGTTGTCAAAGCAAGAATGAGATAATAAGATGTCACCCGGCTGTGCACTTCCGGGAGCTGGGTTTTATAGTTTCTGGGTCTTGACCGTTGATGGGATTACACAGTGCCAGGGGACAGTTGGTGGGTGTGACCCCCGCCTACTGGAAGATGGAGGATCTGGGTGAAGGATGCTCAGCCCCAATTCGAGTAGGCTTGGAGATCTCAGACCCTGGACCCGCATGCCTTCATTCCTCGCCGGTACCTTCATGCATGTGGAGAGTGGTCTCAGCATGGTTGTAGCTGGTTCCGGAGGTCTTTGGGGCTCTGCCGGGGCTCTGCTCGGGAGGGGGAGGGAAATTCAACCTGCACCTCTCCAAGGGGCCCCAGCGAGGACAGCCAGGTGTGGGGGCAAGATCATAGAAAGAAATTGCCTATAAAGGAGCATCCTTAAGATTTACAGCCGACTTATCTGATGAAACCCTAGGGCCTGAAGACAGTCGTGGGATATAGTGAAAAAACTCAATGAAATAAATGCCTCACCAAAACTACCTAGCTAGACTCTCATTCATATCGGAAGGAACAACATTCATATCGGAAGGAACAACACAGTTTCACAGACAAACAACTCAGGAACTTCACAGACTCAAAACCATGGTTACAAGAACACCTAAACAGGCTACTTTAAGACAAGGCAAAATCCTCAAATACACCAAACTTCTGCACAAAACTTCATAACAATAATCACTCTTAATGTCAATGGGCTAAACACACCAATTAAAAGACAGAGTGGCAGGATGGATCAGAAAATTGAACCCAACATTGTTCTGCCTGCAAGAAACACATCTGAACAGGCTGGAAATCAAAATCTGAAAAACAATTCTACAGGCAAAGAACTCCCTCAAAAGAGCTGGAGTGGTGATTCTGGTATCAGACACATTGATTTCAGACTGAAGAAGGTCACAAGAGATAGTGAAGGTTATTTCTTATTGATCAAGGGATCTGTATGCCAGGAAGAACTTATACTCCTTAATGTATATGCACCTAATGAGGACCCAGCAAAATACTTAAAACAACTACTCATAAACTGAAGAAAGACATTGATAGCAAGACAATACTAGTGGGAGATTTCAACACCACTTTATCACCTCTCAATAGATCAACCAAACTCAAGCTTAGTAAGGACATACTTTATCTGAGGGAAGAAATGGAAGAAAGGGGCTTAAAAGATATATAAGATATATATATGTATATATATATATCATCCTTAAAAAGTTGAATATACATTCTTCTCAAGTATGCATGGGACATTCTCCAAGATAGACCGCATGCTGGGCCAAAAAACATACTTCCATGAAATTAAGAAGATAGAGAATGTATGGGCTGGAGCGATAGCACAGCGGGTAGGGTGTTTGCCTTGCAAGCAGCCAACATGGCTGACCCAAGTTGGATTCCTCTGCCCCTCTCAGAGAGTCTGGCAAGCTACCGAGAGTATCTCACCCTCACAGCAAAGCCTGGCAAGCTACCTGTGACGTATTCGATATGCCAAACACAGTAACAATCGTCACAATGGAGACATTACTGGGACCGCTCGAGCAAATCAATGAACAACGGGAGGACAGTGACAGTGACAGTGACAGAGAATGGACCAACGATATTCTAAGACCATAATGTGCTGAAAAATAGACGTGAATCACACACACAAACAGAAAATCAAATCAAACACCTGGAAATTAAACAGCTCACTACTGAACAATGGGTGGCTTAGAAAGAAAATCAAAGAGGAAATCAAAAGATTCCTGGAAACAAATGAAAATGAAGACACAAGTTGCCAGAATTTGTGGGACATGGCAAAAGCTGTGTTAAGAGGAAAGTTTATAGCTCTACAAGCATTCCTCAGGAAGGAAGAGTGAGTCCACATCAATATCCCAGCTTAAGATCTTGGAGAATGACCAACAAAAGGAGCCCAAACCAGACAGGAGGAAGGAAAAATAAAACTTAGAGCAGAAATTAATGAGATGGAAGCCCAAAAAAAATCCAAAAGATCAGTGAAACCAAGAGCTGGTTCTTTGAGAAAATAAACAAGATCAATAAACCACTAGCAAGACTCACAAAGAGTGAGGGGGGGGAGAAACCCCTAATAAACTGAATCAGAAATGAAAACGGGGTACATCACAACAGAAACTACAGAAATTCAAAGGATTCTTAGAGATTACTCTGAGAATCTTTATGCCACAAAACAAGAAAACTTTAAGAAAATGGATAAATTCCTGGGTTCCTGTAGCCTCCCAAGGCTGAACCAAGAAGACCTGGAGTATCTGAACAGACCTATCACCATCAAGGAAATTGAAACAGTAATAAAAAAGTCTCCCCAAAAACAAAAATACTGGCCCAGGTGGATTCACTAGTGAATTCTTCCAAATCTTTAAAGAGAACTTACTCCCAACCCTTTTTAAGATTTTCCAGGAAATTGAAGAATCAGAAACACTTCCAAACAGTTTCTATGAAGCAAATATTACCCTGATACCAAAGACAAAGATACCACAAAGAACGAGAATTACAAGCCAATATCCCTGATGAACACAGCACAAAGATCCTCAACAAAATACCAGCAAATAGAATCCAAAAACTCATCAAAAAGGTCATACACCATGACCAAATAGTATTCATCCCAGGGACACAAGGATGGTTTAACATTCACAAGTCAATCAACATAATCCATCATATCAATAAAAGAAAAGACAAAAAACCATGTGATAATATCAATAGACGCAGAGAAAGCATTTGACAAGATCCAGCACCTGTGCATGATGAAAACTCTTAGCAAAATGGGCATTGAAGAAACTTTCCTCAATATAGTCAAAGCTATCTACCACAAGCCCATAACAAGCATCATTCTCAATGGGGAGAAACTCAAAGCCTTCCCTCTAAGGTAAGGGACAAGACAAGGTTTCCCACTCTCGCCACTCCTATTCAATGTAGTACTGGAAGTTCTTGCTGTAGCAGTTAGACAAGAAAATGATATCAAGGGCATACATATAGGAAAAGAAGAGGTAAAGCTAACACTATTTGCAGGAAAATGATACTATACTAGAAAATCCTAAAGACTACCCAAAAAAGCTCTTAGAAACAATAGGTTTGTGTAGAAAAGTGGCAGGCTACAAAATCAACACCCAAAAGTCCATGGCTTTCCTACATACAAATAATAAAAGAGAAAAAAATAGATACTTAAAAAAAATCCCAGGCTGGAGTGATAGCACAGTGGGTATGGCATTTGTCTTGCACACAGCTGACCCAGGTTCGATTCCCAGAATCCCATATGGTCCTCTGAGCACTGCCAGGAGTAATTCCTGAGTGCAAAGCCAGGAGTAACTCCTGTGCATTGCCGGGTGTGACCCCAAAAGCAAACAAACAAACAAGCAAAAACAATCCCATTCATAACAGTGCCTCAGAAAATCAAGTATCTTGGAATCAGTTTAACTAAAGAGGTGAAGGACCTATACAAAGAAAACTATAAACACTGCTTCAAGAAATAAAAGAGGAAACTAGGAAATGGAGACACATCCCCTGCTCATGGATTGGGAGGATTAAAATTGTCAAAATGGCAGTACACTCCAAAGTATTATACAGATTCAATGTATTCCCTATAAGGATACTCATGACATTTTTCAAAGAAATAGGCAAAACACTCCTGAAATTCATATGGAACAATAAACCCCCATGAATAGCTAAAGCAATCTTTGGGGAAAAGAATATCGGTGGCATCACCTTCCCCAACTTCAAACTGTACTACAAAGCAGTAGTAATTGGAACAGCATGGTATTGGACTAGAAACAGACCCACAGACCAATGGAACAGAGTTGAATATTCTCACACAGAGACTCAAAGATATGACCATTTAATCTATGATAAAGTAAAGTAAAAGGCCCTCCCATTGATCATCGATTTGCTCGAGCGGGCCCAGTAATGTCTCCATTAGAGACTTTGTTGTTACTGTGTCTGGCATATAGAATACGTCACGGGGAGCTTGCCAGACTCTGCCA
The DNA here is from genome assembly GCF_029834395.1 of Sorex fumeus. Classification (NCBI taxonomy): domain Eukaryota; kingdom Metazoa; phylum Chordata; class Mammalia; order Eulipotyphla; family Soricidae; genus Sorex; species Sorex fumeus. Next base: position 19,210,920 of record NW_026606188.1, read on the forward strand.
GGCTCTGCTGTGCGGGTGAGATACTCTCAGTAGCTTGCCAGGCTCTCCGAGAGGGGCGGAGGAATCCAACTCGGGTTGGCCATGTTGGCTGCGTGCAAGGCAAACACCCTACCACTGTGCTATCTATGATAAAGGAAAAAGAAATGTGAAGTGGAACAAGGAAAGCCTCTTCAACAAGTGGTGCTGCTAAAACTGCACAGCTCCCTGCAGAAAAATGAACTCTGACCTCTGTCTGATGCCAGGCACAATAGTCATATGAAAGTAGATTTTAAAGACCTCAATATCAGACCTGAATCCATAAGATACATAGAGAAAAATGTAGGCAGAACCCTCCACAACACTGAAGTTAAAAGCATCTTTAAGAATGAAACACTACTGACCAAGTAAGTGGAAAAAAGAGAAACAAATGGGACTACATTAAACTAAGAAGCGTCTATACCTCAAAAGAAAGAGACCAAAATACAAAAAGAGACCATGAAATGGGAAAAAAATATTTACCCAATACCCATCAGATAAGGGGTTAATATCCAGGATGTATAAGGCACTAGTAGAATTGTGTCCAAGAAAAAAAAAGCCTCCAACCCCATCAAAAAATGGGGAGAAGAAATGAACAGAAGCTTCGTCAAAAAATAAATATAAATGGCCAAAAGACTCATGAAAAAAATGCTCTGCATTGCTAATCATCAGGGAGATGCAAATCAAAACAACAATGAGATATCATCTCACAGCACAGAGACTGGCACACATCAAAAAGAACAAAAGCAACCAGTGCTGGCACGGATGTGGGAAGAAAGGGACTCTCTTTCATTGTTCGTAGAAATGCCAACTGGTCCAGCCTTTTTGGAATACAATGTGGCCATTCCTTCAAAAACTAGAAATTGAGCTCCCATATGACCCTGCAATACCACTTCTGGGAATATATCTCAAGGGTGCAAAAAAGCACAGTAGAGATGACATCTGCACCTGTATGTTCATTGCAGCACTGTCCACAATAGCCAGAATCTGGAAGCAACCCAAGTGCACAAGAACAGATGACTGATTAAAGAAACTTTGGTACATCTACACAATGGAATACTATGCAGTTGCTCATTGATTTGCTCAAGCGGGCATCAGTAATGTCTCCATTGTGAGACTTGTTGTTTCTGTTTTTTGCATATTGAATACGCCACGGGAAGCTTGCCAAAATATTTTTTTCCCATTCCTGGGCTCTTTTTGTATTTTGCTGTGCAGGCGTATACTCTCGGTAGATTGACGGACTCTCTGAGAGGGATAGAGGAATCAAACCCGGGTCGGCTGCATGCAAGGCAAATGCCCTAGGAAAGATGAAGTCATGAAATTTTCTTATAAGTGGATGGTCATGGGGAGTATTGTGCTAAGTGAAATGAGTCAGAAATAGAAGGAATGCACTCATTTGTGGAATATAAAATAACATAGTATGAGACTGACATCCAAGGACAGCAGAGACCAGGGCCAGGAATATTGCTCCATAGTTGGAAGCCTGCCTCATGAAGCTGGATAGAGAAGGGATCACTAAGTCAATGATGGTTGGAGGGATCATTTGGGACAGGAGATGTGTGCTGAAAGTAAATAGAGGAGCAAACATGATAGCCTCTTTGTATCTATATTGCAAATCATAATGCCCAAAAACAGAGATAGAGTATGGGGGAAATTGTTTGCCATAAAGACAGGAGAGGGTTGGGATGGGGGTAATACTAGGGACATTGGTGTTGGAAAATGTGCACTGGTGGAGGGATGAGTGTTCAATCATTGTATGACTGAAACTCAAACATGAAAGCTTTGTAACTGTATCTCACGGTGATTCAATTTAAAAAATAGATGTTAAAAATGAGTAATTACTAACTGAGTAATCATAGGAACTAGAACATCAGCATAGATGGAGAAAGTAGAAAACAAGCCCAAGTATAAATCATAAAGCTAAAGAATACTAAGAAACTAAGCAAAGAGTCAGATAGATAATAAAGGGGTTAAGGCACTTGCCTTGCACACAGCCACCCCAACTTTGATCTCTGGCACTGAACATGGTCCCCTAAAAATGCCAGGAGTAATCCCTGAGCACAGAGCCAGGAGTAAACCCTGATTGTGAGATTTATCCCCAAAACTAAAATATTAATAATAATAATAATAATGCAGATGTTAAAGCCCGGAGGTGGCTTGATAGCTAAAAGTGTTTTCATGCACGTGTGATGCCATGAGTTTGATCCCCAGTACCATCCACTTGTACGAAACCTGTTTCCTATGGCTTCATTATCTAGGACCCCCAGACCCCAGCAAATTGTGTGCTTTCTGATACATAGACAGGTGTATGAAAAGAACCACAGCTAGTCGGTGACAGATAGTAAGGCCACAACTAAATATATGCGAGTGCTGAGACCAGGGATGTGACTTCAATTAGCTCATATTTGAGTACCACAGCAGCCACTATAACCAGAAGGTGCACAAGTAACAAATATGGGCAACCCTTGTGAGCATTTTTGCATGCATGACAACTGCAAATGTGTGGTCCTGAGCAAGTACTGTGGCCACATGTACAACTCTGCCAAGCAGGTATCTCACCTCTCCTAAGCTCCTCATCTAAGTGTAGAAGTGTCACCAACTCCATGGAGCATAGGAAACCCCAGTAATCACAACAGCAATCAAGGGACAGGAAGGCAGAGATAAAGAAAAGTAGATATCAAAGAGGAGTTAGAGAAGTAAAGATCAACAGAGACATATTGCAGTACATGCAGAATCCACATAGGAAAGTGACAATAAAGTCTTCTATCATAATAATTTCACTAAATGTCAACGATCTGAACTCATAAGTCATATTGCAGGAATAGATCATAAAACAAAATCCATCCTTCATGAAGATCAAAAAAAAACCCATATGCTTGAAGTAAAAGGTTGGAAAACTATCGAACAGCTATTTGGTAGCCTACAAGAAGTAGGAGAAGTCATCCCTACATCAGAAATAGTAGAGTTTAAGCTAAAAAAGGCAAAAGAGACATGGTTAGACATAATATAATGATTAAAGAATCAATCATTGAGTGGACTTAATATTTAATATATGCACCCAACAAAAGAGTGTCAAAACACATAAAACAGCTGTTAGCAGACCTGACAAGTGAGAGCTACAGCACACAATAATAGTCAGGGATTTTAATACCCCATTCTTACTAATAAGCAGATCAGCCATATAAAGAACCAATGAGTAAACAATGACCTTAAATGAGAAATTAGATCAGATAGTATAAATAGACAGTATAGGCCCTCCATCCCCACAAAGTTGAGTACACACCAGTATACAGGACTCACAAGATAAATGTCAATAAATTCACAAACACTGAACTCATATCAACTCTCTTCTCTTTGATGATGTCGATAATAATGGTTTGGGGGCCACACTCAGCTGTGCTCAGGAATTAATCCTGACTCTGTGCTCAGAGTACCATGCAAGGTGCTGGGTATCAAACTCAGTTGGCAACATGCAAGTGAAGCTTCTTACCCACTGTACTGTCTCTCCAACTCCAAACTGTCTTTTCAAAGCCATAATGACAATGCTATAAAACTAGAAACCAACCACAAAATGAAAATTGGAAAAGAACTCAAATATACGGATATTAAACACCATGATCTGAATACAACAAGGACAACAAGAAAATAGTAAGTTTCTAGAAATAAATGAGAATGAAGACACAACTATCAGAAAATAGAGAACATAGAAAAAGCAATAGGAAGAGGAAAGTTCATATCAATACAGGCTTACACTAGGAAAGAAGAAAAACCTCAAAGACACAATATAGCCTCACACCAACAGGAACTGGAAAAAGTACCGATGAAACCTAAAGTCTGTGAAAGGAAGAAAATAATACATATTTGAATAGAAAGAATCAGAATTGTTCTCAAAAAAGCAATGAAACCAGGAGTTAGTTCTTAGAAAGGATAAACAAAATTAGCAAACCCCTAGCTAGGATCATGGAGGGAGAGAAAACCTTAATAAACTGGGTGAGGAATGAAAGGAAGATTTCCTAACAAAACCATAGAAATACAAAGATCATATGAGACTACCACAAACAACTTCAACCACTAAGTCAGAGGAAGTAGAAAAATGCAACCAACGAGCAGAAAGGAAAAAATACGTACACACAAAAACACCCACACATATACACAACTTACATAATCTTAAAATGCAATGCTATATTAACAAACATTTTTCATAGAATAAATCATTTCCAAAATGAAAGAAAAGGAAAAACAAGCCCCAGCTCTCAGAGCACGGACCTGTGCTGGGAACGCAGGGAATTCACCGAGTACCAGCCATACATGTCAGCAATGCTCACGAGCACAGACTCGGTGCCTCTTCTTTTCCAGTGGGGCAGTACACAGAGGCTTCATCGTAGAGGGAAAGGTCTGGGATTGGCACCCCACAGATAGATTAAAATCCTAGCTCAACCACTCCAAGCTATGGTCACTTCTTCTTCTTCCATTCTATTCTTATCCTTTACTCTCTTTCCTTGACTTGTCATCTTCCTCTCTACTTATTAAACGGATAGACAGGTTTTTTTTTTCTATTGTTTCCCCTTTCTTGAGACCTACATCACAGTACTTTTTCCATGCAGTTTTCTCCCAGATTTCAGTTCTGCCCAATAAATAGTAAATTAAACTCCTTTTCATTCCAGGATTCTGCATGGTTCAGAATATTGAGAAAGATAACACATCCTTATGCCTTAGACTGGGTCAGTGTATAGTTTAGGAGCTGAGTCAAGGCATTGACTTGTCATTTTAAAGTGGAAGTATTCTCTTTTTAATTTATAATATCTGACCATTATTTTTAAAATTGGCAGAAAAGTTTCAACACGAAAACTCTTACAACTTCACAGCCCAAATCAATCATTATTACTGCTTTGCATCTTTACCAAATGTTTGATATGAAAACATACACATAAAAAGTAATGTGGGGGGTTTTGCTTTTGTTTTTGGGGATTTGGGGCCACACCCAAGTATGCTCAGGGCTCTTTCCTGGCTCTGTGTTCAGGGGTCACTCCTTGCAGAGTCTGGGAGAGCATATGCAGTGCCCAGGACTGAATCTGGGTCTGCTGCATGCAAGGCAACACTTTACCCACTATACTATCTCTTTAACTACTAATAAAGGTGTTTTTAGACTGACTGTTGGAAATATAGTGCAGAGGTAAAAGTGTTTGTCCTGAAAGTGGCAGATCCTGATTCAATCCTCTTGGCACCACATCTGACCCCTGCACACTGCCAAGTCTGAGTCCTGAGCACAGAACCAGAAAACCCCCTGAACACTTTCAGCTGTGCTCCCCCAACAAAACAAGAATTTTTTGGTGTGCTGTAGAAATAGTACAGTGTAAAAAATCTTTGAGGATGGCCAGGGGGGCCCCAACGGCTCTTCCCCTAGCCACCTGCGATTCGGGGTGGGCCCGGGCCACTCACCCAGGAGGGGCGGCCCGGGCCATAGGGTAGATGGTGGATGAAACGAGAGCCAAGCCAGTTTATTGATCCGCTGCCATTTATTCCATTCTCCCCACACGTCTGCCCCAGTCTCTCTGAGCATCCTATTCTGGTCTCACACTGCTCCTCATTCCTGTCTCCCTCTGTCTCTCTCGCTCATCTCTCGGCTCCATCTTGCAGCTTGGGCTCTCTCTCTCTCTCTCTGTGTGTGTGTGTGTGTGTGTGTGTGTGTTTGCTCCTGTATTCTTCTTCTACATTCTTCTCTCTCTGTCCCCCTTGCTAGCCTCTCCACGGTCCATCATGCTGCCCTGCTTTCTCTCTCTCCCTCTCTTGCCTCTCCAACTCCCCTCTCTCTTCAGGCTGACACTGCATCCAGTCAGGTAGCCAAATCAACATAAAAAAGCCCTTCCTGAGGGCCCATCAAGTTCAAAGAGAACACCCCCAAAGCCCTTCCTGACTGCCCAAAGGCAAAATACCCCTTAAGGTATTTTTCTCTTTTCCCTAGTCCAATAACTCTATTAACATCTCAATACTAGTTATTTTTGTATGGACACAGTAAGAGATAACATTGAGGCTTGTAGGGCAGCTCTCCTGGGAACATCTTGCCACAGACTCAGAGTACAGCACTCAGGCCAGATTAATCATTCCTAACCCTAGCAGAGTCCAAATCTAGTTATTACTTTTTGGATCATGACAGCATTTGTCCATGACCAAGCTCTTAACTTATAGTTAAGCATTATGGTGCTTTGGCCAGGCCCATCTTGATGCCAGGGTAGCACATAGCTTACCGCTTGCCCTGGTTCCATCCAGTCCCTCATCGGGACCCTGCTTTTGGGGGTGCTAGGAAGTAAGGGCAGCTGAGACTTAGGTGAGAGAACAGGTGCTCAGGAGGAAAATATCACTGAGAGTCATATTACAAAAGCATATACTGTCTTCTTGGGTCTATACAAAAAGGATATTGCTCTGAATAAACTATGCAAAGGACTTAGGGAGAAGAGAAAAACAATACTTACAAGTCAACAGAGCACAAAGAAAGAAGTTACAAATAAACACAGAGGAATGGGAGCACTGTGATGGGAGCAACCCAAGAGACCTAAACTACCCGAGGCTATGCAGGAAGGACGAAACAGTGTTATCCTACAGTACAGGAATTAAGACATTTGTCTTGCTCACAGAGAACCCTGGTCCAATCCTTTGTGTGGTTTATAATTCCTGAGCTCCAGTTTTGCATAATCTCTGAGCATAAAGCTGGGAGTAAGCTCAGAGCACCACTAGGTATGATTCCCCCCCCCCCAAAAAAAAGCAAGAAGGAAAGAAAAGAAGAAAGGAAGGAAGAAAGAAATCAAATTGAATCTGAAGATATTTGAAGTTCACATCCAGCTGTTATCGTCTTAGTGTATTCTCAATTTAAATCACAATCTTCTAATCATTGTGAATTTAAAGAGTGAGTCTCTGCTGTGGACTTTTAAATCTTCCAGTACTTTGGTACTACAAGCTACGGGGATCTGAGCTCAGAAGTTTTCTCTCCATGCATACACTCTTTTCTGTAAGGCAGCTTCCTGGGGGAGAAAGAGCTGGACAGCGTGAGAACGCTGTCATTCTAGATCTAATTTTTTTCTCCACTAACGTCTGCTTTCACTGCCTCCTCAACCAGGGGCAATGGCTAAGATGTGAGTATTAGGACAGAGCATAACAAGATAGGGGTAGTAGAGGTGGCAGTGTTAGAAAACAAGTCTGGGCTTAAGGCGCTGCAGGGCACCTCTACTAAGTGGTCTCCTGAGACCCTTGACTTACTGAATATTCCAAAGAGTCACTTAGATGAAAATCAGACTCTCAGGAGATAGAAACTTGTGGCTCCGGGCAGGAAATAGTGATCATTACACAAATTCCATAAAAGGAATTAATGTGTGAGGGCTGGAGAGAAAGTGCAATGGCAAGAGCTCATGTTTTGCATGTAGAAACTCTGAGTTCTGTTCCCAGGACCATATGGTCCCACAAGAGAGTGAGGAGTGTCCTCTAAGCCCTAAGCCAGGAGTAGCCCTATATAAAGATCATCAGTACCATCATCATTAAAGTGGAAAGACCTGCATTTAAAAATGGGTTTAGTGAATCCAGGGTAAGATACAACAATATCCACACACTTTCCTGCAAGAAAACTATTTTGGATCATTTTCAGAGGGTTATTCATAACAAGCAACACAAAATAAATTATTTAGGACCTACTCTTGAGGTTGGCTTGGGTGTTGGTGGGAAAATTTGAAATAATGGTGGTCGGGAAGGTATAATGGTGGTGGGATTGGTGTTGGAATATTGAATGTAATAAATTCCCAGCACTGCCAAAATATGCTGTATGGAGAGGTCTAAGAGACTTACAGTGGGTGGGGCTCTTGTCTTGCACATGGCAAACCCAGGATCAATTCCAAGCATCCCACATGGTCCCTTAAGCTGCACCAGGAGAGATTTTGGAGCATAGAGCCAGAAGTAATCCCTGAGCACTATGGGTATGACTCAAGTCCCCTCCCTACACCCCGAATGCAATGTGGCATTTGCACATGCGTGAATAAACTGTTGTGTCACAGGAGGGGGAAAAAACTCTGTGTCCTTGGGCCCAAAATTTATTTTAGAGAAATAAAAATGTTTTAAAATTGACTACAGTGACAGTTGCCCAAACTGAATTGACCCTAAACATTGAGTCGGGCATTTGGGGTGAGTGATTTCTGCGGCCTATCACCTATACCTCAGTCCAGCCCTGGGAGAGGGAAAGGACCCCCACTCTTGTTCACAGAAGAGGGTTTGGGTCCCGACTTTGCTCCTGTCCAGTGGCAAGACCCTATCAACCTTGCAACAAGTAGGGAGAGTTGCCCTCAGCAGTGGCAGGCTTGTGGAGACTGAGCTCAGCTGCTGCTGCTGTCATTGGTATGACTGTAACACTCTTGGAGACATGGCTGTGCGGCACGGGTCACCAACAAGATACTCAGGACCATGCCATAGAGCTCAGCTTGGGATTTCCAGAACCCACAAGCAGGGACCCTCTGGCTTCATCCTCATCCCTCCGTTTCTGGAATGCTGAAGCAGCTCAAGTTTACAGGACTAGGCAATGGAAAGCTGTCATCTGCAAGGCAGCGAGAATGGGTCTGAGGGGTGACTATGGGTTCACAGAGGGATCCCTGCCTCTGGTGACACTTCTGGTGAAGTGCATAAATGCTTATTTGTCTCTTTGTGTAGCAGGGAGGATACTTGCTTTGCACACAGTTCAATCCCTAGCACCTCAGATGCTCCCTCCAAGTCCTGCCAGAAGTAATCCCTGAGTGCAGAGTCAGGAATGAGTCCTGAGCACCACTAAAACAAACAAAAACCTTAATTTGTTAATCAAATCTCTGGCTTGTGCTCTCTGTCAAACAACTTCTCAGTTGAATTATCTTGGGCCCTGAACACAGATAAATATCACAACTTCTCAGCTGAGTGGAACATCAACCAGGGTTGAACTGGGGTGGAGAGGTAGTTCAGGAGTTAACATGCTCACCTGAAAGGTCGCTGACCAGTTTTGATCTCTAGCACTGCATACGGTCTAAGTATCACCAGGAATGATCCCTGAGCACAGATCCAGGAGTAAGCCCTGAGCATGGCTGGATGTGTTCCTAACCTCTCCCCAAAGAACCATGGACCAGGGGGTGGGGATATGGCTCAAATGATAGATTCAAGATTCAAGCCTGAGTTGGAACCCAAACATTGCATGGTCCCTTGAGTACCACCACTATGTTCCTATCCTCCTAAGCCCACCAGGACAGCTCCACCATGAATCAGTTGTTCCCCCTTCACTTGGATTCCAGCAGCAGCTCCCTGGCAAGTCTTCTGGTCTTACCCTTCAATATCCTGCCCTCCCGCTGCAGCTTTAGACAAACAACACCACACTTTGTCAATTTTCCAATTCTCGGCAAATGCTGTCTTTCTAGCTTTGACCTTTCTGATGTTGAGCAGAACAGAAACAAGGGGGTTCATCCTTAAATTCATTACTTTTAGAACTTTCTGCCATTCCTCCAGGGCATGCTGGCTTGAAACAGTCTTTCTAGGGAAGACCCCTGCTCCCCCTCTCCCCAGCCAATCACCCTGTATCTAACCTCTGTCCACTCCATCATCTGCCCTGGCCCACCTGTTTCCCTCCCTCTGATTAAGGCCCCATAATTTAACTTCTTCATTCAATCCCACATCCTATATCTACAAACTATTTTGTTTTTAAGTTTCTTGATTTTTTTTTTAAATTTTGGGAATGGCCTCCCAGAAATTCTTGGCTTAGCAGGTTGGCAGTTCCATGTAAGAGCCTGAGGATTGGTAGAGCTGTGCCATTAGTGTGGGCCTGATTCAGGCACTCAGGTGGTGCTCAGGCTTCCAGACCTGCACCTGACAATGTTCCAGCGGTACCTGGGATGGAACTGGGGTCAGCCAGGTGCAAGACATGAGACTTAACCACTGTACTGACTCTGACCCCTACTACTAAGAGGGGCTTGCGGATTTTTTTTTAGTGGAGGGTCCCAGCCACACCCAGCTATGCTCAAGGGACCATACATGGTCTCTGAGATTGAACTAGAGTATGCCACCAGAAGACAAGATCCTTGATCCCTATACCTCCCTCCAGGTAGAGTTTTGAGCATATGTGAAGGGCCATAAGCTCCATTTTTATGCATGAATCCATCTCTCCCTCAGGACTGGAGGCAGGAGAAGGGGTCCATTTGACTTCTATTTGGGTTTCTCAAAACCAACATCTGGGCTTGGGACAGTCCATCAATGTTATTCCCCAAATGAAGATAGTGTGGACATTATCCACACAATAGATGAACTTACCTTGAATCTGCAACACGAATTCCCTTCCAAATAAATGTTTTCCAGTCTTGTTATATATGTTCACTGAGTAATTCCCACTATCCTTGTTTGTCAGATATTCAATCTTCAGAGTTCCACTATTGGAAAACGTATACTTCCCCTTCTCCGATGAAGTCCAGTTGCCGTTTTTGAGCTGTAAGATCTTGGAATAATTTTTGCGGATTTGTATGTCTTCTGTATCATCAGTGATCTTAAAGTGAGTTTCATAATAGACCTCCTCACCTAGGGCACCCCAAATATTTGTCTCCACACTAGCTATAAAAAAGCAAAACAGAGACTGAGGTCAGAATACTTAATGCCTTGGAAATCTGAGCCGGAGCTCCTTTGACTCAGGGCTCCAAAGAATCTTCTCACATCAACCCACAAACCAATTTACCTTTGGGAACAAAGAAGATCATCAAAAGGTGGCTGGCTAAGATTTTATAAAGAAGGTTCATCTTTGGGGTTAGTTTCCTTGTGATTCTGAGCTCTTCTTGCAAAAAGAACTGAAACAAAACTGGAGGAATCCACCCCCAGAGAGCAAGCTTAACCACGTGCTTCTTCCTTTTTTTCTTCTTTTAACAGTAGCATAGAAAACACACATGCATGCACATTCACACACTCCCGTGCAGAGCTACTGGCCCTACAGGTGCATTTGATCATAAACCCAGGGATGTTTACGAGCAAGTTCATGGTTTGAACATCACAACAAACTTAGGTGGGTTTCATTATCCCTGTTAATGAGAAGATGAACTGAGAGGCCATGTAATGGATTACCTAATCGCCCTTTACTAACAGGAGACAAACTCAGACCTACAGTCTGTTTTCAATGGCCCTGGTGCACACAGCAAGATCACATAGGAATATACACAAATGTCCAAGTGGTTAATGAAAGAACCCAAATATTTATCCCATTACACTAGCACTTTACTGTAGCACTGTCCTCCTGTTGTTCATCGTTTTTGCTCTAGCGGGCACCAGTAACATCTCACAACAAATTGTGAGACTTGCTGTTACTGTTTTGGGCGTAAATCTACAACTGTACCTCATGGTGTTTCACTAACAAAAATTTTTAAAAAATGTAAATGATGGAGAATGGGCACTGGTGGAGGGATGAGTACTGGATCATTGTATAACTGAAAGGCAAGCACAAAAATTTGTAAGTCTACAACTGTACCTCATGGTGTTTCACTAATAAAATTTTTTTTTAATTTTAAAAAATAAAAAATAAATAAAATATAAAACTTAGGATAACATTACAAAGGCAGATTCCCCCCACACACCTGTTTCCCAAAGGGCACTTTTAATATTCTCAGATCTTTCTGTGATTTAAAAAGTCTACTAATTGTAGCTTAGTTTTAAATGCTTGAAATCTTCAAGTATTGGTGTTAATATTGCAATGTTGTTAAGATTGCAATTCACAGACAAATAAAAATGTGAGAACAAACAAAACGCATGGAAACTGAGAAGAACAATCAAACAACCAGAACAAATGATCCCCAAACACTTAAGACAGCAAATTCAATGGATGGTGAAGGAAGAAAAGACGAGCTGCGTGCAGCCCACTCGGTGGTGAATGCAGGAAGAATGATGCATGCAGGAAACGGTGGGAGTCCAGACAGAAGAGAGAACAGAGAAAAGAGAAACATTTGACATGGGGCATAGATTGGTGCCCCCAGTAAAGTGTGCCCAGAGGCCAGATTCTAGGGAAAGGGGGATCCTCACAGACAGATTTTTAAAGAAAATTTCCAATTTTATGATTCAATGCTGGGTGAGGGCCTCACCGGGCTGTGCTCAGGGCTTACTCCTGCTCTGTGCTCAGGGATCACTCCTGGCAGTGCTCAGAGGACTATATATGGTGCTGAGGATGCAACCCAGGCTGGCTGCCTGCAAGGCAAATGCCCTGCCTACTGTACTATCTCTCTGGCCCCTGAGTCTTTCAGTGCTTGGGAGGAATCCAGGGTACACATATCAAATTTGGATTAGTCATATGCAAGGCCAGGCCTTAACCCCTGTATATCTCTCCAGTCCTCCAAACTCAGTTTGTTTTATTTTCTATGATGGACAAAGCATATACATGAGCAGTTCACAGATGGAATGCTTTACTAGAAGAAATATCAGTACATGTCTGAGACAATCTCTTATGTGATCCCAAACATACATATCTTTCTCCTCAATTTACAGTGGGATTATGTCCTGATAAACCCTAGAAGTCAGAAATGGTTGTATGCCCTTCAAAAGACCCAGCCACATCCTTTCCTGCACTGTGCACTGTTGGGTGCCAGCAGTTTCCCTGTGATCACGAGGTTAGATCTGAGCTCCTTGCTGCCGCCAAGAACACAGTGAAGGAGTTTGGTAAGATTTAACCGGGGGGGGGGGGGGGGGTCAGGAAAGGAAATAATGCTTCAGAATTCAAAATACTGTTTTAATAAAGGCATATTGCTTTCACACAATTGTAAAGTTGGAAAAAAAAGTAGGTCTAATCATTATTTCAGGGATCAAATATCTGTTTCCCATGATGAATTCCATGTTTCACCTTCAGATTGGCAAAAACTGGAAACCAATGACAGTCCACTCCCCCAGTATTGTACAGAGGGATGGACTGGAGTCATGTGTCGGCTGTAGGTCAGAAATCAAAAATTACGACCAAACTTTAACATGTACTTTGAGGGGTCTCGGGAGATGACAGAAAGGGCTGGAGGTCTAGACACATCCTTTGCCTGTGGTAACCCTGGGCCTCACTCTACATGGTCCCCCAGCACTGCCAAGACTGGACTCTGAGCCCCAGAAGAATAGCTCTGAGCACTGCCAGCTGTGCCTCCCCAAGGAAAGGGAAAGTAGCCTGTCTCTCCACAGTGTTCTGATTTTTGAAGTTTGTCCTATACAAAGATTTCATCAATATGCAAAAATTCTGTTCAAGGATATTTGTTTGTTTGTTTTCTGTTATTTTTTGGTCCGGGGGGGGATGTTTTTTGTCTTTGCTTTTGTTCTGTTTTGGTTTTGGACTACACTTGGTGGTGCTCAGGAGAACATATGGAATTCCAGGGGTCCAACCTGGTTAGAGTGCATGCAAGGCAAGCGCACTCCCTGTTGTATTATCTTTCCAGCTTCTATGGAGCATATTTGTTGTAGTATTTTTAGTAAGAAAAACTGCAAGCAACTACAATTATAGTATATTTATACCAGGAAATGTCATATAATACCATATATCAGGAAGTAATATGTTTCCTGACACAAGTATATTATTAAAAATACCTTTAAATAGGGCTGGAGCAATAGCACAGCAGGTAGGGCATTTGCCTTGCATGCAGCCGAACCGGGTTTGATTCCTCCACCCCTCTCAGAGAGCCCGGCAAACTACCGAGAGTATCTGCCTACACGGCAAAACCTGGCAAGTTACCTGAAACATATTCGATATGCCAAAAACAATAACAAGTCTCACAATTTGTTGTGAGACATTACTGGAGCCCACTCGAGCAAATCAATGAACGGGAGGACAGTGCTACCTTTAAGTAGAATGGCCCGGGGCTGGTGTGATAGGGTGTTTGCCTTGCATGAGACCCGACTTGGGTTCAATTCCCAGCATCCCATATGGTCCCCTGAGCACAGCCAGGAGTAATTCCTGAGTGTATGAACCAGGAGTAAAGTAATACCTGTGCATTGCTGGGTGTGATCCAAAAAGAAAAGGAAAAAAAAAAAGAATGGCCCGTGTTGTATCATAGCTTTTGTACTATACCATACTATACCATATCATACCACTTTATACTATACCATGCCATACAATACCATATCATTGCATACCACACTACCCCATGCCATACCATAGTCATAATACACTGCAGTATACCACCCTTCCCTGCACTACACTATATAACACTGTAATATCATTAACATATATAAGAGAGGACATCTGGTAGAATTTGACTAGACTAAGAGAACTCCCCTGTCATGTCTTCAATTCCCAGGAGGAAATCTGGAAAGAATCTTTTTAAAATCAGCTTTTGTAAAGTTAGAAATTTGGATCACAACAAAAAAAAAAGAAATTTGGATAACAAGCACATTGTTTCTATAATGAAGAGTTTTTGAAAAGAAAAAATTTCTTGAGCTATGCATGCATTTTCACCGCTGAGCTGAGTGATTTTCAGCCTTTCAAGGTCTCATCTGGACTCTGTGGTCACGGCCCCCACGCCCAACTTTAAGGGCAGGGGTTTCTCCCACTCCCGGGGGTTTCCCAAAGTTATCTGGGCCTAAACAGAATAACTTTCTGTTCTTCTCTTTGAAACATTCCTTCTGTCTCTCTCAGGAGTAAGTGGATTTCGGAACAAAAAAGTATCAACCAAGACTGACTGTGAGGACTCAAGGTGAAAAAGAAAAGGATCAATATGTCTGATTTTGTATTATATCAAACTTCCTTGTCAAAAAAGCCATAAAGCATGCAAGAATAAAGTCCTGAAATGAACAAAGATAAACAAATGGGACTACATTAAACTAAGAAACTTCTGCACCTCAAAAGAAACAGTGACCAAAATACAGAGAGAGCCCATGGGATGGAAAGAGTTATTTACGCAGTACACATCAGGTAAGGGTTAGTATCCAGGATATACAAGACACTGGTAGAACTTTAAAAGAAAAAACCTCCAACCCCTTCAAAAAATGGGAAGAAGAAATAAGCAGAAACTTCCTAAAAAAAAATACAAATGGCCAAAAGGCACAAGAAAAAAGTGCTCCACATCGATAGTCATCAGGGAGATGCAAATCAAAACAACAATGAGACATTATCTCATACCACAGAGTCTGGCTCACATAAAAAATAACAAGCATAACCAGTGCTGGCATGGATGAGGATAGAAAGGAACTCTCATTGTTTGTGGGAATGCTGACTGGTACAGTCTTTTTGAAAAACAATATGAATATTCCTCCAAGAATTAGAAATTTATCTCCCATATGACCCAACAATACCACTTCTGGGAATATACCCCAGGGATGCAAAATAGCACAGTAGAAATGACATCTGCACTGTTATGTTAATTGTAGTACTCTTCACCATAGCCAGAATCTGGAAACAATCCAAGAGTCCAAGAACAGACAACTGGTTAAAGAAACTTAGCACATCTATGTGCCAAGTGGAATACTATGCAGTTGTTAGGAGAGATGAAGTCATGAAATTTGCTTATAAGTGGATGGACATGGAGAGTGTCATGCTAAGTGAAATGAGTCAGAAAGAGAAGGACAGACATAGAATGACTGCACTCATTTGTGGAATATAAAATAATATGAGACTAACACCTAAGGACAGTAGACACAAAGAACAGGAGGATCACTCCGCTGTTTGGAAGCCAGTTTCATGTGCTGGGGGAAAAGGCAGTTGGGATGGAGAAGGGATCACTAAGTCAATGATTGGAGGAATCGCTGCGATGGGAGATGTGTGCTGAAAGTAGACTAAGGATGAAACAGGATGGCCTCTTAGTATCTGTATTGTAAACCACACTGCCCAAAAGTAGAGAGAGAGTAAGAAGGAAGGTGCCTACCATAGAGGCAGGGGGTGGGATGGGGGTGAGGGTGGTAGGAGGGATACTTGGGAAACATTGGTGGTAGAAAATGTGCATTGGTGGAGGGATGGGTGTACCATTGTATGAGTGAAACTCAATCATGAAATCTTTGTAGTTGTATCTCACAGTGATTCAATTAAAAAATATATTTTTTAAAAGAAATTTAGGATATAGTGCAGCAGCTTCAGCATTCCCTGAGCATGCACCACTGACACCAAATGAGTCCCCATGCAGCACCAGGAGTGATCCCTAAGCACTGCCCAAATGAAACAAACAAGAAAGAAAAAGATCAGGTCTTGACAGCATAACGGCAGTTCCCATGAGCTGAGTAGATTGTTGGGTTTCAGAGAAAGGCCCATCTGATTTCCTGCTCCATTTCAGTCCAGGGCCTGAGCCAGAGAGAGAGGCTCTGGGGACCTGACCCCTCATCCAGACCACAGCTAGGTGTCCAGCATCAGATGTGGGCCAGACTTGCAGACCCAGCTGCTTCCTTCTGAGAACCCAGCTGGGCCATTGCTGCCGCTTTACCTGAGGGGCTAAGCTGGGTGACCGCTCACCTCCACCACCTGCCCCCCCTCCATTCTCCCTCTACGTGTGCCCTCCTCACACCTTCTCCAAAACTTAGGTGGGAATCCTGAAAAAGAAGTCCAACAGGGATTTCTTGGTGTTGAGAGCAGAGAGGTTTTGGCCACACTCACTGTCATGTGCGATTTTAGCCAAGTTGACACGCAGTTTTGGCCATACTCGCATGCTGTTTCAGCCACACTCATGTGATCACATGTAGTTTTAGCCATGCTCACATGCGGGCTCAGCCATGATCATGTCCCCTCCAACCTGGGTCAACCCTTCTGCTCACACGTGGGCAGCCTCTGGAGGTCCCATGCAAAGCTGTGTCACAATCCAAAGTCATCTGCATAGGCCAAGAGGGAGTGCTGAGCACAGTTCCCCAGGGTCCACTGTCTGTAGCAGGTGCTGTCTGCTTGAAGCAACTGAGCTCTCTTCCTCTCATGTGGGAGGCCCACCTACCCAGCAGGGAGGACAGAGTCGTTCCAGGGAAACAGCCCCAGTGGGAAACCCTGCTTCTCAGATGACTGTTCTACAGCTGGGAAGTCATTGAGGGCCAGACACTCTAGAGGAGAGGATCCATGCCGTCACCCACTGTGTAACCCAGGGTCCCAGGAACAGCACTTCGAGACACAGCTCATTGTGCACTTGTACCAGACAAGGCCTGCAACTCAGGTCTGGGAGTCAGTTCCCACTTGGTGAAGGAGACAAATACTATTCTCTCAAGCTTATTGTGGGAGATGAGCAAGAGGCATGCCTGCATCCCCACGGAGAAGCCCAACAATGTCTGCACTCTCCCATGCTCATCACTGAGTTCCCAGGGCAGGGACTCCTCCCCCAAGAGAATAAAGGAGGAACAACATATGGGGCTTTGCTGTCAGAAATAAGCCAGAAAAAAACAAGGTCTCCAGTTTCGGGAGACCTTCCAGCCAGAGTGAATGATGTTACACTAACAAAGCTAGAAAATGCTATAGGATCTTTTTGGCATGCATTACTTATTAATTTTGTGTGTACTTCCTCCTGTTATTTATCTCTCAGGGCTGATTATCCAGAACACCAGCAGGACCCATGAGTTTTGGGTTCAAGAGTGATGATCAGCTTTTTCATCCAGAAGGGAGCAACATGA
Source organism: Sorex fumeus (assembly GCF_029834395.1). Taxonomy (NCBI): domain Eukaryota; kingdom Metazoa; phylum Chordata; class Mammalia; order Eulipotyphla; family Soricidae; genus Sorex; species Sorex fumeus. Next base: position 19,228,488 of record NW_026606188.1, read on the forward strand.
TGTCCGCCATAGCCATGCCACCAGACCCCGTGCCAGGCTGTTTCACTCAGGGTGCCCCAGAGGGGGGCAGATGAGACCCTCCCTGCCCCAAGGTACCCAGCTCCAGCAGCCGAAAACCTCCAGAACCAACTGCTGCCATGCTCAAGGCCACTCCCCACATGCTTGGGCTGAGCCTCACATATGAGTGAAGGTATTCCTGGACTGTGGGCTGCATTTGCGGCCATGTGACACATCATAAGACACTCCCTACCCATTTCCATAAGTACCACACCACATTTGATGGGGTTCAAATAGAAGGCAACAAATCATAGAGGGAAATATATATATATATATGCATATATACATCAGTTGCTGGGGCTCTGCTCAGGGCGGGGAGGGAAACTCAACCTGCCCCTCTCCAAGGGGCCCTGGTGAGGACAACCAGGTGTGGGGGCAGGAGATTCTGTGTTGATCTCTTCCGGGAGCTTGGTTTTATAGTCTCTGGGTCTTGGCCGTTGATGGGATTACACAGCGCCGGGGGCAGTTGATGGGTGTAAACCTAGCTACTGGAAGATGGGGGATCTGGGTGGAGGACGCCCAGTCCCAATCTGAGCTGGCTTGGAGATCTCAGCCTTGGGTCCCGCATACCTGGGTTCCTCTGCCATTTCCTTCATGCGTGAGGCTCGTCTGAGCATGTGGGGAGTGGTCTTAAGCATGGGTGTGGCTGAATTTCAGAGGTCTTCAGCTGACTGGGCTCTGCCACCGCATTTGCAGCTGTGCAACCTCTTATTGTTTAGTTCTCTCTCTGGGAGAACCTGGCAGGCTACTGAGAGTATCCTGCCCACACGGCAGAGTCTGGCAAGCTCCCTGTGGCACATTCGATATGCCAAAACCCAGTAACAATGATGAGTCTCTTTCCTCTGACCCTGAAAGAGCCTCCAATGTGGCACTTGCTAAAATCTCAGAGCTAGAAGAAATGAAGATGTTACTGGTGCCTGTTCGAGGAAATCAATGAACAACGGGATTACAGCGATACAGTAAAATATACATAGTTTCATATATATGTATACACGCACATCACTCAACCTTTAACAACTTTTAGTGATATTTTAAATAATGTCTTAATGGCCCCTGCCAAAATAAAACAATCTTCACACTGTCTCCTCTATAGATATTTTTTGTAGTGTTTTCAGAAGTTTTCCATAACAGACAATACAAAATATATCATTCTGTTGTTCTTTAGGACAGGGATTGGGGCTTGGGATGGAAACATTCCAAATTTGGTGGTGGGATTGGTGCTTGAATATTAACTGTAATCAAATATTGTGAACCACCTTATAAAATTAAAACATTAAAAAAAAAGAAATAGAGTGATGAGGCCCAGGGAGGTAGTACAGCAGGTAAGGTAAGGTGCTTTCCTTGCTTATGGCCCACCTGAGTGCCAGCCCTGGCACCCCATATGGTCCCCCAAGCACTGCCAGTAGTGATTCTCTGAGCACAGGGCCAGAATTAAACCAAAAGCATAGCTGGGTGTGTCCCCCAAATACAATAAAATAAAATGAAGCAGTGATGAAATGGGCAGGAGAGAGAGAGTTCAACAAGCGAGCGCAGGCTCTGCATTGCCAGAGGCCCAGGTTTGATCCCTGGCTCTGCTTATAGTTCCTGGAGCCCTGCTGGGAACAACTCCAGAGCAATAAGCCAGGAATAGCCCCTGAGCCCCACTGGATATAGCCTCAAAATAAACAGGAAGGACAAATCAAGAAGCAGTGAGGGCAGGGGTATGGCTTAGCTGTAAGTGTGCATGTACAAGGTGTTGGGTTGGATGCCTGGGTACCACTCTACACTCACCCATCCTACCCTTGGCTCCCCATAAAGGAGCAGTGATGGAAGGACCCCGGGGGAAACAGACTGCTTTGGTTCTAGGCTTGCAGGACGAGCACAAACATCCTGCATGCCCAGGAGCAGGGAGTTAGACTGGATGCCAGCAGGGCAGGTGCCAGCAGCTGAGTGACTTCAAGCTCATCCCGCTCTTACCCAGCAGGAAAAGCTCAGTGCATGCTGGTTCCACAAACAATGCCATGGAAGTGGTGGGGCTTCAGCGAGCAGTCCCAAGTATAAAATGCGACTTTCTGACCTCTCTTGTTTGCTCAACTGTGCCATCTACAAAGACCCTCCCAGAGCTACAGTGGAGGGAAGGGCAGATAACTTCACCAGCTCCCTCTATCTTAAAAGGCTGTGGTGAGGATTAGATAAGATCACACATTTTAAAACAAAACAAAAACAATTTACACTGTACCCCAGAAAGCTCAGGAAATGTTGTGTTGGTGAGTAGAAAATGTAGGGCCAACATTAAGGGGACGTTTCTGGGGGGGTGAGTGTTTCAACATTAGCCAGATTGCCCACCCAGAAAACAAAAAGGTGATTTCTTCAGGGCTGGACAAAAGGCATCTCAAGGCCCTTGCAGAACATCCTCCTTCCCACAGCGCCTGGGTCTGCTTTACATCAGGGGACCATGGGCCGAGTCTCTGCCTGCTGCTGTCACCCCCTGGCCACAACCTGAACTGCACCATTGCTAATTTCATAGGTGATTTAGTCCACCTAATTCTTTCTTTCATAAAGTGTTGATCATTGGATAACTGAAACTCAAACACAAAAATTTGTAAGTCTACAACTGTACCTCATGGTGTTTCACTAATAAAAATTAAGAATAAATAAAATAAAATAAAACCTCGTGATTACAAAAAAAAGTTGTATTGCATTGTCCCCAACCACACCCCCATTTACTCAGTTTCTCCTCAAAATAATACTTCTTTATCCACACAATGGGCTGGAGCGATAGCACAGCGGTAGGGCATTTGCCTTGCACGCAGCCAACATGGCCAACCCAAGTTCGATTCCTCCGCCCCTCTCGGAGAGCCCGGCAAGCTACCGAGAGTATCTCGCCTGCACAGCAGAGCTTGGCAAGCTACCCGTGACGTACACGATATGCCAAACACAGTAACAACAAGTCTCATGATGGAGACGTTACTGGGCCCGCTTGAGCAAATCGATGAACAATGGGAGGACCGTGACCATGACCATGATCCACATAATACCATTACAGTGCAGCATATTTGGGCATGAGTAAACCAAGTCCTGACGAACTTCAATGACTCTGTGGCTAATGAACCATCTCTGCTCTGAGTCTGTGTTCTTCCCAGGAGTGTGGCAATGGTTAATTCAGCTACCCCTTGAGAGCTTTTGGAGCTGAACAAGGAGTTCTGCTTTCTGCTTCTGCTCCTTCTTTCTCCACAGACATGAAGCTGAAGATTCCCTGTCTGTACCCGAGGGCCAGAATATGGGCAGGGCCAGTGGTGGCTGTTATATGGATTCAGAATCTGGGATCATAGGCCATGGGGAGAGATACGACAGGAGCCTAGGAGCAAGGCAAAGGACTAACTTCCACCCCTAGATACAAAGTCTGCTGAAAGTGTAGTCTAGTCATCTTTTCTAATGCCACAGCACTGGGACAGCGAGGACAGAGCTTCCCACATCACAGCAACCGTAATCCCACATAGAGGTCCACAACATGTGTCTCTGAGTATCACACACAGAACATGGATGGCATTAGTAAATATGGGATGACATTAGTCAGTGGCTAAGTCATGAAGCCACCTGAGCACCCATCGGAAGGTGAGTGGATAAAGGAGATAAGATGTAGTGGAAACATGTATCTGAATACTATTCAGTTGTTAAAAAGAAGGAAATCAAATCAGAGAGACAGCACGGGGTTAGGGCTCATGCCTTGCATACAGTATCCACATATGGCCCTGAGCACTGCCAGGAGTGAGCACCGCTGGGCATATCCCCAAACAAACAAGGAAAAAATAAATAAAATAAAAGTAGAAAGAGGGATATCTGGCCATTTTCTTTATTTTTTAAAGGGTGGGTGTGAGCCCTACCTACTGGAAGATGGAGGATCTGGGTGGAGGATGCTCAGCCTTGATCCGAGCAGGCTTGGAGATCTCAGCCCCGGGACCCACATGACTTTATTCCTCTGCCGGTACCTTCATGCATGTGGAGAGTGGTCTCAGCATGATTGTGGCTGGTTCTGGAGGTCTTTGGCTGCCAGGGCTCTGCTTGTGGTGGGGAGGGAAACTCAACCTGCCCCCCTCCAAGGGGCCCCGGCGAGGACAGCCAGGTGCGGGGGCAGGAGATTCTGCGCTGTTCTCTTCTGGGAGCTGCCATCTGCCAGTAGGCAGGTGTCACACCCACCAACTGCCCCCCTGCCCACCGGAGCCATGTAATCCCAGAACCAGCCACAACCATGCTGAGACCACTCTCCACACACATGAAGGTACCAGCAGAGGAACAAAGGCATGCAGGTCCAGGGGCTGAGATCTCCAAGCCTGCTTGGATCAAGGCTGAGCATCCTCCACCCAGATCCTCCATCTTCCAGTAGGCAGGGGTTACACCCACCAACTGCCCCCCTCCCCCCCCCCCCCCGTGCTGTGTAATCCCATTAACGGCCAAGACCCAGAGACTATAAAATCCAGCTCCCGGAAGCGCACGGCCGCATTTGCGGCCACACAACATCTTATTATCTCACTCTTTCTTTGGACAACCTGGCAGGCTACCAAATGTAACCTGTCCACATGGCAGAGTCTGGCAAACTCCCCGTGGTGTACCCAATATGCCAAATACCAGTAACAATGATGGGTCTCATTCTCCTATCCCTGAAAGAGCCTTGAATATGGCACTTTTTAAAATCTCAGTGCTAGGGCGAAGGAGACGTTACTGGTGCCTGCTCGAGGCAATCAACGAACAGCAAGATGATCTTGATTTAAAGGGAGGAAGAATGGAAACTTTTATTTCAGAACCCTAGAAATTATTGACACTTTGCATTACTTAGTAAAAAGATATTTATCTTGATTTCAACAAAATGCTACCATTTTCAACAACAGAGATGAAACTGATATGCTAAGTACCTGGAGGATATGTTCTTTGTGATTTTCCTCTGGGGGCCATTCTGGAAGTAGAGAACACACTGTGGTGACAATGGCCCGGTGAAGGGAGATGGAACATGGCCTTAGCTGCATGGTGAGTCAGTTATAGAGGTCTGCTGTGTGACACAGTGCCTACGGCGAATAATAGGGAAATGCACAGTTACAAATTTGGTTGAGCATAAATGTCATACTTCATGTTAAATATTCTTTACCCCCAGCTTTACTGGGATGGGGGGAGGGGAATTTACCTATAACATAAGATTCTAAGGCCTGCAGCTTGGTGCTATGACATGTTGTGGGATGGCTTCCATATAGGGTCAGTGAACATCGCACACACTTACTAACCCATTCCTTTGGATGGGCTTTCCTGTGGGTCAAGACATTTCAAATCAACTCTCAGGGGCCAGAAAGATAAGACAGGGAATAAGGCGTTTGCCTTGCATGCAACCAGCCCCAGTTCAAATTCCTGGCACTCTATGGTGCTCTGAGTAGCATGGGGTACAGTAGCTTTGGTTTCCGAGCATTGCTGGGGGTACCTGGGTGATCCTCAGCACCACAAGTCCTGTTCCCCCAAAAATATCAGCTCTTAAACTTAATCCTATACAAAATCCCCAGCTGGGGATTTTTATTTTCTTTTTATTTCTCTTTGACTTTCCAATAAACACTTTTTCTTTTCATAGACTATTTTAATTGTTCTCCTTTCCAAAATTTTGTTTTGTTAAAGTACCATGAATTACAAATTTATTCATAGTTAAGGGTGGTTGCCTTGCACACAGCCAACCCGACTGACCCGGGTTCAATTCCACCACCCCTCTCAGAGAGCCTGGCAAGCTCCTGAGAGTATCTCGCCCGCACGGCAAAGCATGGCAAGCTACCTGTGACGTATTCAACATGCCAAACACAGTAACAACAAGTCTCACAATGGAGATGTTACTGGGCCCACTAGAGCAAATCGATGAACAATGGGAGGACAGTGACAGTGACAGAAGTTTTTTATATACATTATTCCATCATCAACCCCAACACCAGTGTTAACTTCCCTCCACCAATATTCCCAGGTTCCCTTTCCCACCCCTCCAATAAACTTTTCTATTTAAAGAAATCAACTAAAAAAATCAATTATCCTAGCAACCTTCGAATATAAAATATAATATTGTTGTTTCGGTTTTATTTGTTTGTGAGGGTTTTCTTTGTTTGGGGGCCACACCTAGCAGTGCTCAGCACTTACTCCTGATTTTGTGTTCAGGAATCACTCTTGGTGGGCTCAGGGAACTATATATGATGTCAGGGATTGAACCCAGATCAACTGCATGCAAGGCAAGCACATTACCAACTGTTCTCTATCTTCAGTCCCTAAACTATAGTATTGTTTACTGGGACCCCTATGTCAGACATTAGATGCCCATCTTTCTGGCACATTTCACTTAGCATAACACCCTCAGTTTTTATTTGTACTGCCACAAGTAGCAGAGTTGCCTTCTTTTTCATGACTGATTAATATTCCACCGTGCAAGAGCTTTACTCATGCACTCATCCAAGGTCACTTAAATTATTTCCAGTGCTTGCCCTGAACAATGCAAATGAGCAGACATCTCTTGGAGCCCGGGTCACGTGATTGTTCTATTTTAAATTTGGGGTAACCTCCATATGTGCTCCACCATGGCCATGCCCTCAGATGGAGAAAAACCAAGGATGAGAGGAGAGTGTAGAAGGTGTTGGGCATGGATGGCACTTTGACTGTAATGACAGGGTCAGAGGACTGTGCCTGTGTCCAGATGCACCTCCCTTCATTCAGTACACAGTTCTTTGCATAGCCTTATTCTCCTGTGAAGTTGCTCCAGCAAAACCAAACAAAAGGTTCTCCAGGGTGTCCCTATTCAGAGTCTCAGCCTCTGTCTCTCCCTTGGCAGTCTGTGTCTGTAAACAAAGAACAGATTCCTTTCTTCAGACCTTTGGAGAGGGGGGTACCAGTTGGGGTGGTGCCAAATGAGTCAAGTATGTATTAATAACTCTGAACTCTATTGGCAGCCATGTGGCTTTCTGCAGTCTTTTGCAGCCTGGGAAACATTTTCTGATTAGAAGCCCCTGCTGTTTTATCTATTACATGTGAAACCAAATAAGTCTTCATGTGTCTGCTGGGGATTGGTGAGTAACATCTGAGTGTGCAGTGAGGGAAGGGAATTAAAAAGGGAGCTAATGTCCTCCATGGGGACAGCTGGCAAGGAAACAGCACTCTGGAAGTGAAGGGTGACTAGGACTTCTTGCCAAGTGTTATCCCAGTCCCTTATGGCAGGAACCCCATCTATTGTCCATGTCCTCAACATGGAGAAAAGCAGCTGCAAAGAATCTTAGAACTTGGTCTGCCTTGAGAGCACATTTTTCCTCTTTCAGGGAAGATTTCTTGCAAGCCATACACAGATTTTTGTCTTTCCCAGAGAGCCCTCAATCTCATGTGGGAAAAATGACGTTTTACTGGATTTCAGAGAGGAGGGAATTAGAAATGAACAGACAGACCAGAATTTCATTTGCATCTCCCCAGGGCTGCATGGAAGCCTCAGGTCCCTGGAGAGAAAAGAAAGCATCACTGGGTGCGAACATGGCTGTGGGCAGGGCTCGTCTTTACGACCCAGCATAATGTTCACACCGCTCTGCTGTTTCATTCCTCAGGCCTAAATGGTCCATGTGTTGTGGGTGCGGGGGTGGGATGGAGGGAGAGCAATTTGTGCTACTTCTCAAGCAAGATCAGCATAGCAAAGTGCCCCTGTGTGTGACTTCATCCTTTCAGACTTTGTTTGAGACCCTGGCTCCACTGTCTTCTGTGTTTGCGCCATTTTCGGGGCCAGGGGATGATTCCAAAGGGAGACAAAGGCAGCCGTAACCGCTCACTGTCTGACTTCTGGAGTTTTCTCAGAAGGACAGAAGTTATGTTGGCCCCAAGAATCTTCAGTAAATATCCTCTCCTGTGGTTTGAACTGGGCCTTGGAAATGGGTGGAGGACCTGCAATGGCACTGACAGATTTGGCCAGACTGCTTCAGCTCTCATCAGCACCTTCCAATCTGGGGCAGGCATGCTGAATGGAAGGAAACCAGGGTGGCCATTCAGTGAGGAGGTGTAGATGCAGGTTGGACTCCACATTGTCCACTATCTCCAAGGTAAAGTTTAACAGTGCTTTAAGTGCTTGAAAAGGAGTATACTCCAAAGATGGGTGGAGGCTGAGAGACGGGGGAGACTGGAGATCTGTCTAGAATACTGTAGGCTCCAATTTCCCTAGGAATGGGGGCTATGGGATCCAAAGTATGTTTCTAAGGAGCTGGAGTACAGGGTACAGTGGATAGGGCTCTTGCGCTACATGTAGCTGGCATGTAGAGCAAAAACCTGCCAGGAGTTTTCCCAAGCACAGAGCCAGGAGTAAACCCTGAACACTGCCAGGTGTGGACCCAAAACAAAACTATAAATCCGAAGTGTGTTTAGATTACAGAAAGATGAGGCCAGAGCAGTAGTACAGCGGGTATTTACCTTGCATGTGACCAACCCGGTTTTGACCCCAGCATCCCATTTGGTCGCCCAAGCACCACCAGGAGTAATTCCTGAGTGCAGAGCCAGGAGTAACCCCTGACCATTGCTGGGTGTGACCCAAAAAGAACAAAAAAAAAAGAAAAAGAAAAAGATAGAAAGAAAGAAAGAAAGAAAGAAAGAAAGAAAGAAAGAAAGAAAGAAAGGAAGGTGAGGTGATGGGTTAGGTCTTAGACCTGGGAGAGAAAGACCTCTGAGTGTATTCCTGAGTGCAGAGCCAAGAGTAACCCCTGACCATTGCTGGGTGTGACCCAAAAAGAACAAAAGAAAGGAAGAAAGGAAGAAAGGAAGAAAGGAAGAAAGGAAGAAAGAAAGAAAGAAAGAAAGAAAGAAAGAAAGAAAGAAAGAAAGGTGAGGTGATGGGTTAGGTCTTGGACCTGGGAGAGAAAGACCTCTGAGTGTCTAACACAAGTCAAGGCAGAAGGAAACTGCTGTGAAATAACACTAAGCAAAACCAGCTAGAGAGCCTGAGGTCAGGAATGGAGAGATGGACATGTGTCAGGAGACCCTCAGGTCTGGCTCCAGTGGAGGGAGCAAATGTTCTTTCACCAATAATGAGCACTTAATTATCCTCACGGGGCCACAAGACCCAGCAGGCATGGGGCATCTATTTCCTCATTAGCTTCCCCGCTAGCCTGTATACCCAAGGTGTAAGTCAGCTGCCTATTGGATGCAGGCTTGGTCTGCCCCAGGCACTGCCTTCTGTTCAACCTAAGCAGCTGGTCTGGCTGCAGAGAAACCCCAGCAATTCCCAAGGAGAAGCTTGCAGGGAGGAGATCCAGCCACTCTCAAAACCCAGTCCTGCTCTTCCTTTAAAAGGAGAGTTCATGCAACTTCCCCAAAAAGACTGGCCAGAGAACCAGGGAGAAAGAAGTACATGTCGACCCTTGGAGCCAAAATGAGGAGGATATTAAGCAAGAACATGCTACATCAGTTAAAGCTTCCAAAGAAAAGGTAAGAATAGAGAAAAAAATCAAAATTAAATAGCACCAGCCAAAGCAATTAAGGAGAATAAGATGTGCTTTTACAAATATGTGGAGGGGGGAAGAGATTATGGAAGCGAAATAAGACTTAATAAATGCAGAGGACCATGAAATTAATGATGACCACAAAAGACCTAAAACTTCCATTCATTCTTTGTTAGACTTTAACTAGAAAAACAAAGAAAAGAAATGGGGCAATGAAAAAGGGAGGGCAACTTGAGGAAAGAAGGAATTAGCTGTCTGCAAAGAGGAGATCACCTGTCCCCCCCTCTCCCCTTCCTCCTCTTCTCCTGGTCCTCAACTCTGCAGGAATTCCCATCGGATTCCCCATACCAGAAAAATTGCCACCCCCTCCCCCGTGACACTGGCACCAGCTGGCATCAGGTCACCAGCATGGTACACTGGGGTGTTGAATTTGATGAATTGGCAGGGGTGAGAAGGTGACTCCAGCTGGGCAGCTCTGAAGGCAGAGTGACGGTGGAACCATCCATCAGGCCCCCAAAGTGAGCCGTGAGGAAGTTCAGGGGGCCTCAGCACCACTGTCCTGTGTCCACCCTCTCCTTCCTCCCCAAGTGATCTCAAGTCAGTGTTTCCTCAGTCTGTGCTGACTTTGCCCCATGCTAAGAGCTCACTTACCAGATTGCCTCATTTTTGAGCAAGCACGAAGGACAGAGGCCCCAGCAAGCTGAGCAAACAAAGCAATTTGTCCTGCATTATGGTTGAAAGAGCTCTAGTGACTTCCGGAGCTCACAACCCAATCTTTTTTTTTTTTTTTTTTTTTTTTTTTTTTTTTTCAATTTTTTTTCCCCCTTTATTTTATTTTATTTTTTTTAAAGTTGTAGATTTACAATTTTTTGTGCTTTGGTTTCAATTATACAATGATCAGATACCCATCCCTCCACCAGTGCCCATTTTCCACCACCATGGATAATATCCCTCCCACCCCCATCCCCCCATCCCCCCGTCTCTGTGGCAGGGCAATCCCCTGTGTTCTCTCTCTCCTTTTGGGTGTTGTGGTCTGCAAAAGAGGCATTGAGTGGCAAACATGTTCAGTCCATAGTCTACTTTCGACATGCATCTCCCCTCCTGGGAGGATCCTCCAAACATCCTTTATTTGGTGCTCCCTTCTCTATCTGAACAGCCCTTTCCTCTAGGATACCCGGCTGGCCTCTAAGTTACGGAGTAATCCTCCTGGTGCTGATCTCAGCTATTCTTGTCACAACCCAATCTTGACAATTAGTTGGGGACAGGAGAACAAGGCTTGGAACATCCTGACTTCATTCGCAGAGCTCACAGCCCAGGCAGGGGCCCACAGCAACCAGCTCGGGCCTGCAGCACTGTGACTGTGACCCAGGGGGTATGTGGACAAGCCCCACCACTCAGGAGGAGCAGTGACAGTGGACAGGGCTCACGTGCTTGCTGGCGACAAGGAGCAGGGATTTTGAGAAGTGGCAAAACAGCACTTTCAGCTGCCAGAAGCATGGGTGCAAAGGCAGAGAGCTCAGTCAAACTGCACAATCCCCAGAATAAACTACTCCCATTCCTCTCCAAACTCTCACTATCGCCAGTCTCTGGCTGTTTAATAGTGCCTTAAACTCAAGTGCGAGGACAGGGTCCAGAGTTTTAGGAACATATCAAGTTTTGTTAGCTAAACTCAAGGGAAAGAGAAATGTGAGGAAACGCTTCACCAAGCATTTGGGGTTTTATTATTTTTGACGGTGGCCACACCCAGAGATTCTTGGGGCTCACTCCTAGCTCTGCATTCAGGAATCACTACTGGTAGTGCTCAGAGGACTCTATGAGAGCTGGAGATTGAACTTGGGTTGGCCACGCACAAGACCTTACCCGCTATACTCTGGCTCTCTGACTGTTATTTTTAAAAGCTGGTTAACCAGGGGCTTTCTTTCTGCTTGTTGCCTCCCCCCAGCTCCCCACCCAGCTCCCACAGAGCCTCATCTTTCTTCTTGGACACCAAAGTTTAAAAGGAATGTTGACCTGCTTTGCCTCCAGAGAATGGAACTGAGACAAACGGGCAGGGGGAGGTTGCACAGTGATAAATGCCACTCGGAACAGGCAGATCCTCGTGGACTCAGGACTTGCACTGTTGGCTCCTCACATGCCAACAATGCTAGTGGAGCCAGCCAGCAGTTAGCAGTGCTGGAAAGCTGAGGGGGCCAGGTGGTTAACTGTGGTCAGCCATGGCAGGAGTTGGATTGGATTTTTACTAAGTTTCCTCTGTTTCCACACGGCAGGATTGATGGATCTCCAACTAAGTCTTCAATATGTTTGACCAAATTGACAGTGTCTTTTCAGTTCTTTGTCTTGATCGTATCTTGTCTTTCCATAAAAAAATGTTGGCAGAACAATACCAACTGACAGTCACAGTCCCAGAATCCGGGGGCTGCTGGGGCCTTTCCCCAGTCTGGAGAGACAGGAGCCACATGGCTGTAGATCGGATGCCTGATGGGTGACAAGGTGGGGTGGGAGGGGGACAGGCACATGCAAACGTCTGTAGAAGGGTGCTGGTGGGTGTGGAGGAAAGGGTGCAGGCCGAGGGTGGCCCTGCTACTCTCGGTCTCTCCCCAAGTTGCTGCACAGAGCCTCAGCCGATGGAGGCATGAGGGTCTTCCCTCTGTGCTAGTGTCCCCAGGTCCTACCTGTTTGCCATCCATCCCTGCACATAGCCAAGCCTCATCCTTATGTAGCTCCTGAACCTGGGCACACCCACCTTGTTTCGCATGAGAGCATGTCCTTTTACCCCAATACTAGCTCTTCTTGGCAGCTTCCCAGTGTGTGGAGATGAAGAACTGCAGTCCAGCACTGCCCCGAGGTCCACCCCTCCAGGGTGCACCAGACCACAGGGCCTTAGCACCTGCCCTTCTTGTTCCTTGGGGGAATCCGCACACCACCACCACCACCCCCCAACTCCCATACACGCGTCTTACCTGCCCTGCTGATGCCAGCCAGTGGCACATTCTCAGGGAGCCTTTCCCCACCTTCCTTCCCAGTTCTGCTGCCCTGGGCACCACGGATTTGGTACTCAGCCCTCTCTTTTACAGAATGTCTCCTGTTTTTGTACTTGTACCTTCGTTTCTATGGTGATTTGCTCCAGTTTGGAGTGGAGTGGCCACTACTAGAGGGTGGAAGTATTTGACATTTTCTGTGTTTGCAGTGGCCTGGCCTGAGAGTCAGGTGGACGCTGAAAGGATCATAACCTGCACGGAGCTCCCCAGCTCACATGTCACCTGCATGACCATCCTTCAACTGTAACTACAAGAAGGTTTGCCAAGAACCCCACCTTCTTTGCTCATACCTTCCTTACCTGGTCCATAGCAGAGGTAACAGCTTCAGTACTACCAGCTGCCTTATCATGTCCTCTGGCTTGAGTTCTTGGATCTTAAGTTTCACTCCTGATGTTCTCACTGTCGTTTTCATGTCATTCTCCAAATGTCTCTCTTTTAACCTGCTCTTTGTCATGTTACTCGAGTCATTTGGGGTTTCTCCAAAGCTCTTATTAAGAAAGGTGGGGCTTTTGTACTCATTTGAATCACCAATAACTACCAGGAATTTTGAGTTCCTTGTAACACAGTGTTTGCATGAATGTCTTGCACCCATCACTGAAAAGGTGTTTCATGCTTATTAATTTGCTTGTTCATTTTTGCTGTAGTTGTGGAGCTAGGAATCATACTTGGCATAATATGGTGATGCTGGGGATCAAACCTGAACCTCATATATGCGAGACATGCATCTATTACCAAGATACACCCCACCCGAAAGTCCTTTTTACGGTCTAGAATCGGTAATTTCAACTCTCTGGAATTCCATTCATCACCTATTAAGTGTGGAAATGCAGTGAGACCAGTCATTTCTAGGCTGAAGTCTCCTGATCCTTAGAAAGCTACATCAGAAGAAACAGAGAAAGCTATTCTGACTGTTTTTAAAGGCTGAAAAAGAATGTGTGCAAGTTCCCAGGTAAGTCTGCACTGGGGAAAGTAAACACTGCCTTTTAATCTGGTTGGGAAGATGTCGATTTAGTGTAGTATCATAGGTACATCTCGCTGCTCAGCATGCACATTCTTCAGGAAGCTTGGCTGCAAAGTCTAGAAACCAAGTCTGATTGACTTCAGCAAAAAACAAGTGATCCAGAAAGATGCCAGCTAGCTCCGGGAGAGGAAAGGACAATGAGAAGACTCCAGAAATGCACCACCTCCGAGGAAAGTGGCGTGCTACTATTCTCTCCAAGGTCATGCCAAGGTGCCACCAGATGACCGATATTGGCCCATTGGCACTATGACACTCGAGGTTGGAAGAGACTGCAGGCCAGTGGGGTGAAACATGGGAGCCAGGACTGAGACTTGTGTCCCTCACAGTCTGTACAAATCCCCAAATGAGACTGTCCAGTCAGCTGGTTTCCCCTCAAAAGGGGAAGAGATGGGATCAGAGAGCTGGTACAGGGGTGCAGATGATACAGGGGTACAGGCACATAACCTGCACTTAACCAGGTTCAATCCCCAACCCCAGACCATGGCAGGATGAACCCCTGAGCACAGAACCAGAATGGACCCCTGGGCACCACCGGGAATGACACAACTCCCCTGACCCCAATTTTAAAAATTTTCATGAAACATAGGATCTATTTTTCAAAAAGTCATGACGTTTTGATGATTTGAAAAACTAATCCAAACAGATGATTTGCAAAGTCATTCACAGGCTTAGATATCCCTCTGCAGGTAAGACAGAGAAATAAAGACTCAGATAACTGTCTCAACCACTTACTTGCATCAAAGATAGTCCATGAAATCCTGGACTAGTAGAATTAATCACTGCTCAGAGATGATTAGTCATAGCTGGAATTGGGCTTTGCTACACATAATAAAAATAAATAAAAAGAATAATGGCACAAGTAATTCGGAGTGTTCTTTCCTTTTGGATTTTGGGGCTATACCTAGCAGTGCTCAGGGGCACTCCTTGCAGTGTTTAGGGGACCAAGCAGAACCAGAGACTGAAGTGGGGTTGGCTGCATAGCTATCTTTTGATTCCCTACAGAGTTTTCTTTTACATGTTAGAAATCCAGACGTGGGTAGTCGCAGCTGGTATGGTGGTTTCAGTGTACTCATGAATCCAGACCTATTAATTTTTGCTGTGTCATTCTTAGTAACTCAGGTGCTCATCCTCAAGGAATATCCCCAAAGCTGCAGGTGCTCCAGCCATCAGAATTGCATTTCAGATAGGAAGAAGGAATAGTGAAGGGGCAAAAGGCCACATTCAAACTCACCCTTCTTAACATTTGCTGGATATCAGAGCTAGCAATGTCTGCTTAAAGTCCAGAGAGATAGTACAGGAGGTAAGAAGCTTTCCTTGTATGCAACTGACACTAGTTCAATCCCCCAGCATCATATACGGTTCTCCTGAGTACTTCCTTCTGAGCACAGGGCCAGAAATACTGAGCCGTTGGGGTGTCATCTAAACAACCCTCAAATTGCAAGGCAAGTGCCTTACCCAGTTGTCTTTTCCTTTGGGTTTTCTTTGACAGAGAAATAGTATCACTGTATCACTGTCATCCCATTGTTCATTGATTTACTCGAGTGGGTGTCAGTAATGTCAGTAATTCGTTCCAGCCCTGAGATTTTAGCAGCCTCTCCTTACTCATCTTTCTCGACGATTAGAGGCTCTTTCAGGGTCAGGGAAATGATCCCTGTTATAGTTAATGGTTTTGTCATATTGAATACACCACGGGGAGCTTGCCAGGCCCTACCTGTGCGGGAGGGATACTCTTCATAGCTTGCCGGGCTCTCATATATATATATATATATATATATATATATATATATATATGTATATATATATATCGTTCTGTGATTTGTTGCCTACTGTCTGAACTCCTTCAAACATGATGTGGTAATTATGGAAAATGGTAGGAAGTATCTTATGAGGTTTAGAAAGCGGTGGTTGGGTAGTAGAGATCAGCTGCCGGGGCTGGGTTCCTTAGGGGAGGGAGGGCTCTTGCCCGTCCCCCTCTGGGGTGACCCAAGTGGAAACAGCCTGGCTGGGAGTCTGGTGGCATGGTAATAGGGGCCTCATTTTATACTCCCGTCTGGAAGGAACAGACGTGAGTTCTGGAGGGTGGTCAATGAGGAGATTATCTGGTGCTGGCAGGGTGGTGTGGCTTATGGGTGTGACCCCTGGGTCACCAGTGACTGGGGGAAGCCGGCAGAGGATCTCTACTCCCGGTCCCGTTGATTCCAGAGTCCAAGGTCACAAAGTTCCACATTACCTGGGTTCCATGGGGCTTCACTCCTGCGAAAGGCTCTACCTGAGCGTCCGGAAAGCAGCCTGGAGCGTGGCAGCGGTTGGGTAGTGGAAGTGGGCTGCCGGGGCTGGGTCCCTTGGGGCGGGGAGGGCTCTCCCCCCCCCCGGGGGGGGCGTCCCAAGAGAAGACAGCCTGGTGTGGAGTCAGACAGAGAAATAGTACAACAGATAAAGTATTTGCCTTGCCTGAAGTCAACCCTGTTCTATCACCAGCACTATATGCAGTCCCCAGGACAACTCCAGGAATGGTCCCTGAGCACAGAGTATCCAACCTGAGCAGGAAGAAAAGGAAGGAGTGAGGGGGAGGGAGAGAGGAAGGAAAGGAGGGAGAGAGGGAGGGAGGGACGGAGGGAGGAAGGAAGGAAGGAAGGAAGGAAGGAAGGAAGGAAGGAAGGAAGGAAGGAGGAAGGGAGGAAGGAAGGATAGAAGGGAGGAAGGGAGGATAGAAGGGAGGAAGGAAGGGAGCGAGGGAAGGAGGAAGGAGGAAAAGAGGGAGGAAGGAAGAGAGGAAGGACGGAAGGAAGGAAGGAAGGAAGGAAGGATGAAAGGAGGAAGGAAGGATAGAAGGGAGGAAGGGAGGATAGAAGGGAGGAAGGAAGGGAGCGAGGGAAGGAGGAAGGAGGAAAAGAGGGAGGAAGGAAGAGAGGAAGGACGGAAGGAAGGAAGGAAGGAAGGAAGGAAGGAAGGAAGGATGAAAGGAGGAAGGGAGGAAGGAAGGATAGAAGGGAGGAAGGGAGGATAGAAGGGAGGAAGGAAGGGAGCGAGGGAAGGAGGAAGGAGGAAAAGAGGGAGGAAGGAAGAGAGGAAGGACGGAAGGAAGGAAGGAAGGAAGGAAGGAAGGAAGGGAGGGATTGAGGGAAGGAGGGAGGGAGGGAGGAAGGGAGGGAGGAAGGGATTGAGGGAAGGAGGGAGGGACAGAGGAAGAGAGGGAGGGAGGGATTGAGGGAAGGAGGGAGGGAGAGAGGAAGAGAGGGAGGGAGGGAGGAAGGGAGAGAGGGAAGGAGGGAAGGAGGGAGGGAGGAAGGGAGGGAGGAGGGAGGGAGGGAGGGAGGGAAGACCGATTGTCTTTGGTCACCCACCTAGGAAGCAGGACTTCCTAGGATACATGGAATCGCAGCTGGATACTTTGCCACCTTTAAATAGTGAGCGGGCGACTAGCAGCCCCCCACCCCCACTAAGGAAACTTTAGAGGTGATCTGAGGTAGCCTGAGTCTGCTTGGTGGCCATTGGCTCTTTCTGCTCTTTGTCTTTATTCTTGTTCCTAGTCAATTTGATGTGGTACCCTAAGACCAAAGACTTCTCAGTGGAGATCAGCTTGGATGCTCTGGGAGGGAGGCACCTTTCAGAAATGGGTGCAACAGGGAGCTTCTCCCACTGGTGACAACAACAGTGATGTGCCCTGAAACCAGACTGTGTGAAGACCATCACTGCGCTCTCTCTCCCTCATGCACACAACTTACGCAACAAATAGCAGCCTGCAAGAGGGGAAGCTATGGGGGTAGGGCAACGATACCTTGCCTGGTTATAGGCTGAGTCCAAGTTCTTGACCAACATGCCAGGGCTACACTGTCATACAGTGGGCAGTGGCCAAGAGGAGCTATGCATACTTAGACCTGAAAATCACATATTCATTAGGCTGGAGCCATAGCACAGCAGTTAGAACACTTGTCTTGCATGGGACCAAGCCAGGTTCAATCCCTGGCATCCCCTATGATCCCCCCCCCAGCACTGCCAGGAGTGATTCTCAATCATATGGCCAGGGGTAAGCCCTGAGCATCACCATGTGTGGCCCCAAAACAAAATAAAACAAAAGAGAATTCCACCTTCCATTCCTTAGTCCTACTTGCCACAGATCATAAACATTCAGTAGCCAGATGCATCAAGTGAATTCCTTATCAAATTGTAAATCTATAGATTTCCAAAAACCACAGAAAGTTCTAGCGGGCTCTGCGGGGCCAGAGGATGGGATCATCATTGGCTCTCACTCCTCATAAATGAGGTGATGAGTTCCCTTCCTTTCTCCCTCCGTCTTTCCTGTTTCCACTGCCCTGTCTTGTTACAGCACACACTGCAGTCAAATGCACAGAGACGAGAAATCCTGAAAAAGACAAAACCCAGGAAAACCGGAAAGGTGGCAGCTTGTGAGATGCAGGATGCCACATGCTTAGCTGCGGGCTAGTTGTCAGGAGAGCAGGCTTGGCAATAAGGATGTCCCCAGGAGCATGCTGACAGCTCAGCTCACAGGTGACCACTGGCCAGATACGACTTCCTGAATGCAAGCTCCTTATCTTTTTGTTCCGTCCTATGCTATCTAGCTTCTGCTTCCCCCTGAAGGGGAGCCAGCTGTGTTTCCGTCGAAACCTGCTCTTTGAAAAGGTTGCGCAGCTCCAGCTGCAGCCAAGTCAGATTTTTAAGAACACATTTGCATCTTTTCTCAGTTGCTGCCTTAATTACACATAATAAAGGTATTTAGTTATAGGAGAATAGCTGATGAACCTGAGCTATAATAATAATAATAATAATAATAATGATAAAAGGTCTTGCCAAGAGCCATTTCCTCTGTCAAGAGAAAACTTGCTCAGACAGCAGGAAGCCATGATTCATTCTTATGCCACAAGCACTACTGTAAGAAACTCAGTTCTCTGGGGGTGGCTGGGCTGGTCCCACAGTTTCTAAGGAGTGGCAACCACGAAGCCAGCACTAGCAGGAGGTGAGGCAAGCTTGCCTGGCATGCAGCTGACCCTGGTTTAATCTCCGGCACACTGCCAGGAAGTAAGGCCTCAAAACAAACAAGCAAACAAATAGAAAGTACCCAAATAGAAAGCAACCAATTCCATTCTGTTCTACAGCCCAATACAATTTGTCAGTCTACCATGTTTGCAATATGGGGGCCTAGCTTTGTAAATAAAGTTTTATTGGAAAACATCCCAATTCATCCTTTACATATTGTGTAGGGGGGCTTTGACACTTAGCAGGAGAGCTGAGAAGTCGCAGATGACACCGTAGCACTGCACTGTAGCACTGTCCTGCCATTGTTCATCGTGTGGCCTGGAAATCTGAGTTTACCATCCGACCCTGTGCAGCATCTGGCCCGGAAGGCAGGGGTCGGAGCAGGTCAGAGGCCAGAGCCTACCTGTTGGAGGCTCACACTGACCCACCTAGTTCCCAGGACTCTGGAGGAAACTCAAAGTCCTCTGAGTCCTGCTCACCTACCTACTGTCCCTCTCCAGCCTGTCTGCCTCCCCTGCTCTCTGGCTTCCAAACACACCTTTAATGAGATCTCCACTCACAGGCAGAGGGCACTTGTGTGCACCAAAATGGCCCATCCAGAGAGTGGCCTCAAGGATGAAAACCAGCAGCACAGAGGGACAGACCTCTGCCACTAAGGCACTGGCTCAGGGCTGTTCCTTGCCCCAGGAACCAAACAGGAAGTGGTGCTGGGGGTGTGTCCTCAGAACTGGCCTGCTTTCTTGTCCCTACTTGCACTCATGTGCAGATCTTCATGGGTCCCGGGAAAGTTTTAAAGCCACAGGATAAAAGGGCTGAGTCTCTGAGCCCACTAAAGGATGCAGCAAAACACTGGAGCAGAGATTCCCGCCTGAAGCCCAGTGGGGAAAGTGCCCGTCCAGCTCCGGGGGACCAACCACCAGTCCGTCCGCCCCTCCCCTCCAGGTGGGTCGGGGGCGTCCAGCCGGGAAGTGCTCCTGCCCCCCCAGCTGCGCCTCAGATTCCCGCCTGAAGCCCAGTGGGAAGACTGTAGACCACCCTTCCTCCATTCCAGGATCCTGGGTGGGAGTCACCTGGGACAGGCTAGGGGCATGGCCACCAGGAAAGGGGCGTGGCCTCTTAAAAGTGGGCGTGGCCTTCCACTCGGCGGGCGGCCTCATTACGGCCGCAGTTAGATCACTCACATCAAGTACTCAGGATTCCCATCCCACAACTTGCTGCCTAATACCAACCAAAAATTTCCCACCTCTTCTACTACAATCCAACAACAGCCCACTTGCCTACTCAAGTTCCAACAAAGACCTGTTTGAAAACAGCTGTGTAAGCTCAGTACCAAATAGCACCTCCTCCAAAAGTTTCACTCAATGTTGTTATAAAACAAAGAATAACGCCTGACTGAGAAGAACGTCAAACTCAGAAACGTAGAAGGGTGCCTACCATCGACAAAACCTTATCCATAATCCTTTCCCACTATAAGAGGGAATAGTATAATCTGTGCTGGACGGGAACCGAGGCCCATTGTTCGGCAACAAAACTGAACGGCTCCTGGCAGTCTCTCCTCATTCAACCAGGTACAGCCTGCCCCAAGGCTTGGGACTTCCCCCAGGGAATGCGCAGCTAGCTCGATCCCCTAGAATTGCTGGTTTTCTCCCTTGACCTGCGCAGGACGGGAACTGAGGCAACATCAGATCCCGGGGCAACAAATCTGAATGGATCCGGGAACTCTCTCCTCACTCAACCAGAATAGTAACAGTGAACGTGAAGGACTAAAGCACACTGGTCACAATGGTAAAGCAACGCAAAAACCCACCAAACTTTCTTATTGAAGAGGCTAGCCCAGAAGACACCAACAGTATTGTAGTATTAGACAACCTCTCTGACAAGGAATTCAGAAGGGAGCTACTTAGGATGCTTAGGGAACTAAAAGAAACAATGGAAAGCAATGCCAATAAAAGACAAGAGGATTTGAAGGCAGAAATGAGAAAAATGCAATCGGAAATGTCGGACCTGAAAACCCTGGTAGGCAAATTGAAAACCTCAGTGGAAGGCCTCAGAAGCAGAGTAACAGCTGCTGAGAACAGAATCAGTGAGCTTGAAGATGAAGTTCAGAGACTCGCCAGAAAAGAGCAGAAAATGGAAAAGAGACTCACAGTTCGGGAACAGATGGCAAGAGAAGATCGTGATGAAGCCAAGAGGGGTAACATAAGAATTATTGGAGTCCCAGAGGGATAGGAAGAAAACCCTGATGAAGAAGAAACTGTCAAAGACATCATTGCTACAACATTTCCAGAGCTGAAGAAAACTTGTGACCACATTCAGGAGGCCCGAAGGGTACCAGCTAGAAGAAATCCAAACAAAAATACCCCAAGACATATCCTGATCAAAATGACTAAAACTTTAGACAGAGACAAAATTCTGAAAGCAGCAAAATCGAAGAAAGAAATCTCTTACAAAGGAGCATCCTTAAAATTCACAGCTGATTTTTCTGATGAAACCCTCAGGGCCCGAAAACAGTGGTGGGACATAGTGAAAAAACTCAATGAAATAAATGCCTCCCCAAAAATACTTTACCCAGCGAGACTCTCATTCATAATAGAAAGAACAACACACAGTTTCACAGACAAACAACAGCTCAGGAACTTCATAGACTCAAGACCATGGTTACAAGTACAACTAAATGGGCTACTTTAAGACAGGACAGGCCCCTCAAATACACCTAATTTCAACAGAACAATGGGACAAAATCCTATAACAATAATCTCTCTCAATGTCAATGGGCTAAACGCACCAATTAAAAGACACAGAGTGGCAGGATGGATTAGAAAATTGAACCCAACATTCTGCTGCCTGCAAGAAACACACCTTAATAGTCAAAGCAAACACAGACTCAGAGTCAAAGGCTGGGAAACAATCCTACAGGCAAACAGCTCCCATAAAAAAGCTGGGGTAGCCACCTTAATATCAGACCACATTGATTTCAGAGTGAAGAAGGTCATAAGAGATAGTGAAGGCCATTTCTTAGTGATCAAAGGATCTGTACAACAGGAAGAACTTACAATAATAAATGTATATGCACCTAATGAGAGACCAGCAAAGTACTTAAAACAACTACTCATAGATTTGGAAAAAGACATCAATAGCAACACAATACTAGTGGGAGACTTCAACACCGCTTTGTCACCTCTGGATAGATCAACCAGACTCAAACTTAGCAAGGACATACTTGAGGGAAACAATGGAAGAAAGGGACTTAGTAGATATATACAGGACACTTCATCCTCAAAAGGCTGAATACACATTCTTCTCAAGCGTACATGGAACATTCTCCAAGATAGACCACATGCTGAGCAACAAAACATACCTCCATAAAATTAAGATGATAGAGATTGTATCAACAATCTTCTCAGACCACAATGAGCTTAAATTAGAAGTAAATCACACACAAAAACAGAAAACCAAATCAAACACTTGGAAATTAAACAGTGCGCTATTGAACAACGAGTGGCTTAGACAGGAAATCAAAGAGGAAATCAAAAGATTCCTAGAAACGAATGAAAATGATGACACGAGTTACCAAAACTTATGGGACACAGCAAAAGCTGTCTTAAGAGGAAAGTTTATAGCTCTACAAGCATTCCTCAGAAAGGAGGAGCGAGCCCACATAAATAAACTAACCTCACAGCTTAAGAGCTTGGAGAAGGACCAACAAAAGGAGCACAACCCGAACAGGAGGAAGGAAATAATAAAACTCAGAGCAGAGATTAACGAGATGGAAACCCAAAAAACAATCCGAAAGATCAATGAAACCAAGAGCTGGTTCTTTGAGAAAATTAAAAAGATCGATAAGCCTCTAGCAAAACTCACAAAGAAGGGGAGAGAGAAAACCCTAATAAACCGAATCAGAAATGAAAAGGGGGTCATCACAACAGAAACTACAGAAATTCAAAGGATCCTCAGGGAGTACTTTGAGAAGCTTTATGCCACGGAACATCAAAACCTCGAGGAAATGGATAAATTCCTAGACTCCTACAGACTCCCAAGGCTGAACCAAGAAGACCTGGAATACCTGAACAGACCTATCACCACCAAGGAAATTGAAATCGTAATAAAAAGTCTCCCCAAGCACAAAAGCCCTGGCCCGGATGGATTCACTAGTGAATTCTTCCAAATCTTTAAAGAAGACTTACTCCCAATCCTCTTTAGGCTTTTCCACGAAATTGAAATATCAAAAACACTTCCGAATAGTTTCTATGAAGCGAATATCACACTGATACCAAAAGCAGACAGACATACCACAAAGAAAGAGAATTACAGGCCGATATCCCTGATGAACACAGATGCAAAGATCCTCAACAAACTACTAGCAAATAGAATCCAACTACTCATCAAAAATATCATACACCATGACCAAGTAGGATTCATCCCAGGGATGCAAGGATGGTTTAACATTCGGAAATCAATCAACATAATCCACCATATCAACAAAAGTAAAGATAAAACGCATATGATCATATCAATAGATGCAGAGAAAGCATTTGACAAAATCCAGCACCCCTTTATGATGAAAACCCTAGCCAAAATGGGTATAGAGGGGGACTTTCCTCAACATAGTTAAAGCCATCTACCACATGCCTACAGCAAGCATCATCCTCAATGGGGAAAAACTGAGAGCCTTCCCTCTAAGATCAGGGACAAGACAAGGATGCCCACTCTCTCCACTGCTGTTCAATATAGTACTGGAAGTACTTGCAATAGCGATTAGGCAAGAAAAAGATATTAAGGGCATTCAGGTAGGAAAGGAAGAAATCAAGCTCTCACTATTCGCAGATGATATGTTACTATACTTAGAGAACCCAATAACCTCCACCAAAAAACTCCTAGAAACAATAGACTCGTATAGTAAAGTTGCAGGCTATAAAATCAATACCCAAAAGTCCATGGCTTTCCTATACGCAAACAGTGAGAGAGAAGAAAGCAACATGAAAAAAACAATCCTGTTCACAATTGTGCCCCAGAAAATCAAGTACCTAGGAATCAGCTTAACTAAGGAAGTAAAGGACCTGTACAAAGAAAACTACAAAACGCTACTTCCGGAAATAAAAGAGGACATGAGGAAATGGAAAGATATCCCCTGCTCATGGGTCGGGAGACTTAACATTGTCAAAATGGCAATACTACCGAAAGCATTGTATAAATTCAATGCAATCCCTATAAGGAT
Source organism: Sorex fumeus (assembly GCF_029834395.1). Taxonomy (NCBI): domain Eukaryota; kingdom Metazoa; phylum Chordata; class Mammalia; order Eulipotyphla; family Soricidae; genus Sorex; species Sorex fumeus. Next base: position 19,252,263 of record NW_026606188.1, read on the forward strand.
ACCCATGACATTCTTCAAAGAAATGGAGCAAACACTCCTGAAATTTATATGGAACAATAAGCCCCCACGAATAGCTAAAGCAATTCTTGGGAAAAAGAAAATGGGACGAATCAACCTCCCTAACTTCAAACTCTACTACAAAGCAGTAATAATTAAAACAGCGTGGTACTGGAACAAAAGCAGAACTGCAGACCAATGGAACAGGGTTGAATACACTGACATCTCCCCTCAATCATATGATCATCTAATCTTTGATAAAGTTGCAAGAAATGTGAAGTGGAGTAAGGAAAGCCTCTTTAACAAATTGTGCTGGCATCACTGGACGGCTACATGCAAAAAATGGGCTCAGAACTCTCCCTAACACCATGTACAAAAGTAAGATCAAAATGGATTAAAGACCTCAACATCAGACCAGAAACCATAAGGTACATTGAAGACAAAGTTGGCAAAACCCTCCATGACATTGAGGCTAATGGTACTTTCAAAGATGCCACACCACTGGCCGAGCAAGTGAAAACAGAGATAGATAAATGGGACTATCTTAAACTAAGAAGCTTCTGCACCTCCAAAGAAACAGTGACCAAAATACAAAGACGTCTACAGAATGGGAAAGGATATTCGCTGAACACACATCTGACAAGGGGTTGATATCAAGGATATACAAAATACTGGTTGAACTCCACAAGAAGAACACACCCAACCCCATCAAAAAATGGAGCAATGAAATGAACAGGAACTTTCTCAAAGAAGAAATCTGAATGGCAAAAAAGCACATGAGAAAATGCTCTACATCATTAATCATCAGGGAGATGCAGATCAAAACCACAATGAGATACCATCTCACACCTCAAAGACTGGCCCACATTCAAAAGAACAAAAGCAACTGATGCTGGCACGGATGTGGCAAGTGAGGGACGCTCCTTCACTGTTGGTGGGAATGCCGACTAGTTCAGCCCTTTTGGAAAACAGTATGGACGTTTCTCAAAAAATTAGAAATTGAGCTCCCATTTGACCCAGCGATACCACTCCTGGGAATATATCCCAGAGAGGCAAAAATGTGTAGTCGAAATGACATCTGCAATTGTTTGTTCATTGCAGCACTCTTTACAATAGCCAGAAACTGGAAGAAACCTGAGTGCCCAAGAACAGATGACTGGTTAAAGAAACTTTGGTACATCTACACAATGGAGTACTATGTAGCTCTTAGAAAAGATGAAGTCATGAAATTTACATACAAGTGGTACAATATGGAAAGTATCATGCTAAGCGAAATGAGTCAGAAAGAGAGGGATAGACATAGAAAGATTGCATTCATCTGGGGGATATAAAGCAACAAAATATGAGATTAATACCTAAGAATAGCTGAGATCAACACCAGGAGGATTACTCCATAGCTTAGAGGCCAGCCGGGTATTCTAGGGGAAAGGGCAGTTCAGATAGAGAAGGGAGCACCAAATAAAGGGTGTTTGGAGGATCCTCCCAGGAGGGGAAATGCATGTTGAAAGTAGACTATGGACTGAACATGTTTGCCACTCAATGCCTCTTTTGCAGACCACAACACCCAAAAGGAGAGAGAGAACAAAGGGGAATGCCCTGCCACAGAGGCAGGGTGAGAGGGGGAGTGGGGGGGATATTATCCATGGTGGTGGAGGGTGGGCACTGGTGGAGGGATGAGTATTTGATCATTGTATGACCGAAACCCAAGCACAAAGATTTGTAAATCTACAACTGTACCTCATGGTGCTTCACTAATAAAAAAAAAAAAAAACACTGGAGCAGAGTCCCGCTCAGGAGTGAACGTGGAGAGCGCCACATTTTGCCTGGAAAATGTGGGGATTTGCTTGTCTCACTATTGCTCTCACAGATGCAGGAAGTTTGCACCTCCTGTTCCCTCTGCCTGGAATGTTCTTCCCCAATTTTCTACGTGATTCACATTTTCTGGGTCTCTGTTCAAAACTGCTCTTATCTAAGAATTTTTCTAAGATGACCCCAGAATAACAGAGCGAATCAGCTGCTCGCCCAGCCCTGTCCCCTAAGAGTGGTTATTTATGCTAGCTTAGTGTTCAGAGCTGAGCTGTTCACCATCTCTGGATCCACTCAGAAAGGAAGCTCCATGTCCCCGTCACTCAGCAATAAATGAATGAACAGACCAGAAATCTCAAGGACTGACTGTGCAATTATATCCACAGGGGCTGATAGAGAAAAGACATGGCTGGGGGGTGAGGGTGGGGTGGAGGGGGGGAGGGAGATAACTCTGGAATTCTGTGGGTGTTCGAGGACCCTGCTGTTGTGGGGTGTGGGGCACAGCTGTCAGCTCCAGATCTATTCTGGCGCAGGGAACTGAGGTTCTAGAACCCTAGGGTGGGCACTGCAGTTAGCCTGAGGAGTCAGGGGCTGTCACTTGTCCCTAGGGGCAGCAGCATTGAGGACTTGGCTGGGGAAGGAGGCCTGGAGACACATTTCTGGAGGAAGGAAGAAAACGCAGACGTGCCAGCCTGGGAGCTCAGAGGACCCTGGCACGGTCTGATACAGGATGGACATGGGCTGGGTGCAGAGAGGCTACAGGCCTAGACCAGGAACAGACTGGCTGCTGAGCTCCAAAGGCTGAACTGGATTTACAGGGTGATGGGAACTGGGCAAGAAAGGTCTGTCAGGTGTGTATGCCAAAGCTTTGCAGCCTGTGCTGGGGACTGGAATAAGTGTGAGCTTAGAGTTAGGCCAGGGGCGGAGCTCTAGCCAAGGAAACGGGTGATGCTGCTGCCTCTTCCACCTGGTGAGGGGGACACGGGGGTGTCATTTGTGTAAGACAAAATCCAAATCCTGACTGAGTGTCCTACGCCTCACTCACTGCCCAGGAGGGGGCCTGACAAAACACCTGGGGAGCTCCTGTTACAAACAGAGCCCCCAGGAGGCTGAGCAGTAGGACAGCGGGCAGGGTGTTTGCCGTGCTCAGTGCTGACCAGGGTTCAATCTCTGATACTCCGTATGGTCTCCTGAAGCTTCCAGGAGTGATACCTGAGCACAGAGCCAGGAGTAGACCCCGAGCTTTGCCAGGTGTTGTCCCAAAACAAAACAGTCTCCCAATAGGCAAAAGAACTGGGGACCAGCTGAAGGGAGAGCATTTGGCAGGTCCAAGCTTTAGGGTTATGTTTTAATCTAACTTTAATTTAAGATCTTGGGGCCCGAGTCATAGTACAGTGGGTAGGCGGCAGACCCAAGTTCAAAGTCTGGTATCCCATATTGTCCTCAAAGCCCTCCAGGAATGACCACTGAGAACAGTCAGATGTGGCCCCAAAACAAAACAAGAAAATCTTAGTACTATAGTCTTGGCACCTGATGAGAATGAAAAGTTGTACAGGATGGCTCAGGGATCTGATCGGAGCAGCTGCGTTTCTGGAGTCGGTTTTGTTTCCCCAGGGCTGGGCGGGAAGGAGACTCAAAGACATGATGTGGCTCCCACTCCAGCCACAGTGGCCCCCCCTGTTCGCATTAACTTCCATGCAGCTATGTCTCTCCAGCAGCAGTAAGGCAAATGCCTGCCCACATCACCTCCCAAGCCCACTCTCCTAGGAGGGGCCACACAGGGGTGCCAGGAAGGTTTGGAGCTAGGTGACAGGGAGTTCAAGGGCAGCCCAGCTCCAGCCAGGAGTCGAGTCAGTAGGGAGAAGGTAATGCAATCTCGCTTCTCAACCAACGGGAATATGGGGAAACTTTCTGCAGTGAAAGAGCTTGGAGAAGCCCCAAGGATGACAAGAGGCATGAGATGTGTGTGTGTGTGTGTGTGTGTGTGTTAGAGAGGGAGAGACAAGAGGTGTGTGTGTGTGTGTGTGTGTGTTAGAGAGAGAGAGACAAGAGGTGTGTGTGTGAGAGAGAGAGAGAGAGAGAGAGAGAGAGAGAGAGAGACAAGAGGTGTGTGTGTGTGTGAGAGAGAGAGAGAAGAGGGGTATGTTTCTGTGTGCGTGTGAGATGTGTGTGGGGGAGTGAGTGTATGCATGACACGTGGGGGGGTCTATATGAGACATTCTCAGGGAGGAGGTATGAGTGTGCATGTGCATAATACATACGGGGGTGTTTGCTTCATGCAAACACCCCGGAAGCAAAGGATGCCACGCAGGGGCACTCACACTGGGGCACCGAGTCCACAGCAGCCGGTTATGGGCCCTTGTTCCATGTGGGTCCCAAGAGTGGAGGATGAGGGGGCAGCTGATTGGGGACAGCAGGTCCCAGGATGTGCAGGGAAGATGGATGCTCCCACACACCAGCGGCTGAGGTGGCTGACGGGACATTAGTGGCTAAGGTCCGGCTCTGTGTGTCGTCTGGTCAGATCTCAGGTGGCATCATACACCCTGGTGGCAGGGGTAAAAGGGTCCACACAGTGGCCGAGTGATGCCTTTTTAAGTCCCCGCTTCCAGTGGCTTTGGGTCACTGCTCTCACACCCCTACCACCAACTTAAATGGCTCCCAGCCTGTGTGAGCAGAGAAAGGATGGATGACCCCTCAACACTTCCAAGACTCCAATGGGGAGACTTTGCTGCGGGCCCAACCTCTGTCTGGGGTCAGAATTCAGTCAGCCACAGGCTCCTCCAAATGCATTGGCAGCAGAATCAAGTGTCCAAAACTGGGCAGAGCCACTCACAGCCAGGAGAATCATAACAGCCAGTCTGGAGCCTCCGCATATGGGGCCAGAGGTGGGCTGAGCCGTCTTGCTCTCTCCCCGACACACTCCCCTCAGCCTCACAGTGCTCTCAAGAATTAATAGTGATGACTGAACCTGGGCATTGTGGGCGCCCAGACCCAACGCTGCCTGCCTACTCTGACTTCCTTTCCCAGGAGCTCATACTCTCCCTCTAAGTAAGTCATTAACAAACATTACCCAGGATCCAAGTGCCTGACCTCCTCAGACATAGCCACGTCTCTTTCCTCCCCATCCTGTGGTTAGTAGTGTTGCTGCTGCACTCACTACTGATGCAGGTGGAGGGTGAACCCAGGGCCTCACACACACCAGCTCTGGGTCCCACCTATAGAGATACATCCCAGACCTGACTTGGACTTTCCACATTCAGGGCATTTGCCTGGACCTTATGTTTTCCAAGGGTTGGAGCAATGGCACAACCGTAGGGCCTTTGCCTTGTGCGCAGCCAGCCTGGTCGAGCCAGGTTCAATTCTTCCCCCTCTCTTGAAGACCCCAGCAAGCTACGAGAGTATCTCACCCGCACAACAAAGCCTGGCAAGCTATTCGTGACGTACTCAATTTGCCAAACACAGTAACAACAAGTCTCAAAATGGAGACTTACTGGGCCCACTCGAGCAAATTGATGAAAAACGGGAGGACAGTGTTTATGTTCTCCACAGCCCTTCAAAGATGATGGGCTGAAATCAACAGTGACATCTGAGCAGATTTAGCAGTCTAGAGTGAAGGGTTCTGATCTCACCCTGTGAAAGTAAGAAACTGGGGCCAGAGAAATAGAAGAGTGGGTAAGGCACTTGCCTTGCATGCAGCTGGCCCTGGCACCATCCCTGGAACTATTTACGGTCTTTAAGCATTGCCAGGAGTTAGCAGAGTCAGGAATGATCCCCGAGCACAAGTGGGTGGAGCCCCCAACAGGAACCCCAAACAACAAAATAAAAGTAAGAAACCCCTTTACTCTCCATTCGTTAATTCTTCATAATGGGTGTGTCCTGGGTGACTGCTACACCATCTCCTTTACAAACCACAAGGGCAGAATCTGAGGAAACTGCCGTTAATCTTTGTTCAAATGTTGGACAGCAAGTTAAATCCACATGGATAATCCACCCTTGGGCCATCCTCCACTGGTCATTTTCCACATCTGTGGGTGAAAGATGCCTAGCATGTGTCTTCAGAACAATAGCAAAAGCCTGTTCCCAAGTTAACACCTACAAGGGCGATTAGAGGCCTCCCCAAAAGCCTCTATCCCTCTCGGAGAGTCTGGCAAGCTACCGAGAGTATTCCGCCCGCATGGCAGAGCCTCGCAAACTATCCGTTGTGTATTCGATATGCCAAAACCGGTAATTACAATGGGTCTCATTCCCCTGACCCTGAAGGTGTCACCAATATGGCAGTGTTGAGAAGAATGAGGAAGGAGAGGCTGATAAAATCTCAAGGCTGAACTAGGCTGCCAAAACAAAGGAAGACAAAAATGATTGTCTGTGCTTTCAATGCACGTACACTAGCATCGGATGCATCCATCGAGGACCTGATGGTACAAGCACGAAAGATCAAGTACGACATCATTGGTCTGACAGACACAAGAAGGCATCAATCACATCACACCGTTTTCAACACTGGAGAAGAATTGTTCCTCGGAACAAGGGATAAAAGAGGCATTGGAGGCGTCGGTGTCTTTGTCAACACTAACTTGGCCATGAGCATTGATTCATTCGAATGCCTAACAACCCGAATCGGATGTTTACACTTGAATAGATGTGGCTCACTACTGGCAGTTTCTATCTTCATTGTCTACGCACCAACATCCAATTATGATGAAGGAGAAATTGAGAAGTTCTACATAGAGCTGGAGAAGTTCTATAAAGAAGACCACACCTTCTACAAGATCAATGTCGGTGATTTTAATTCCAAGATAGGACCGAGAAGATCAGCCAAAGAACTCCATATCGGGACCCATGGCTAGAATGGAACAAACAGGGTGAGAGACTGTCTGAGTTCATCATGTCGACCAAGACCATCCATGGTAACTCAGTTCCAGAAGGTCGAATCTAAACGTTGGACATGGGAGTCTCCCAGTGGACGGTTCCACAACGAAATAGACCACATCATATTCAATTGACAGTTTTGCCTGACCAATGTCGCTGTTGTCCCAAAATTCCAAACGGGATTGGACCACCGTCTCCTTCGTGCAAAATTCTACTTCACAGAGTGGGGAGAAAGGGCTCAAAGTTTAAGAAGAGAACTCCCAGAACGACCACCAAATGGGAGCTCTTTGGCACTATTGCTGCAACATGGGAAGATGTTGTTGACAACATTGACGAGGAATACGATCGACCACCATGATTATGCGAGGAACGCCAAGAGAGAAAGCAACAAAAAAATGCCTGTCTTTGAAAATTCTTGAGCTTATTCGCCAACATGGTTTGGAGCATGCCTCAAGCAACCGCAAGCAAACGTCCAAGCTCGCAAAGCAGTGCAGAGATGCAATAAAAGAAGACTTCAAAGAGAGAAGAGCAGAAGTGCTGGTAGATGCCAGAAAAAGCATTCATAATGCCCATCTGTCCTTCGCCAACTACAAGACCAAGATGACTGCCCTCCAACGTCCTGATGGATCTATCACATCTTCCAGAAGGGCAATGGAGAAGATTATCCATGACTTCTACTCAGATCTCTTCAATAGCCATGTCCATCTGCCCACATACCAAATTCCACAGGATGAATATATTGTTTCCAACATTCTCCCTTCCGAAATCCAACACGCCATTTCGTCAGTAAAGAAACAAACAGCACCCGGCCCAGACAAGGTCAGACCCAAACAACTGAAGAACCTGTCATCTGTACTCATCAATACATCTGGCTCGGCTATTCAGATGCTACCTGTCTGAATGCAAGGTTCTGTCCCAGTGGAAAACCAGCAGGACTGTACTACTGTACAAGAAGGGAGACATCCATGACATTGGCAACTATCACCCAATCTGCTATTATCTGTCATCTACAAGCTGTTCACTCCAGTCATCCTGAATAGGATTGGAAAAACACTAGATGAAGGACAACCATGCAAGCAAGCCTGGTTCCACAAAGAATTCAGCACTAACAACCATATCCACACTATAACCAAGCTCATTGAGGTTTCTTGGGTGTTCAAGGTGCCACTCTGTCTAATGTTCATTGATTTAAAGAAGGCCTTTGATTCTGTTGAGATGGAAGTGGTCATTGAAGTCCTAGCCAATCAGGGCATTCAAACTCAATACATCAGGATCTTCCATGAGCTGTATTATGGATTCACTACCAGGATCTCACCATTCTACAAAGAAGTGATCATCGATGTCAAGAGAGGGGTTCGGCAGGGTGACACCATTTCAACGAAACTCTTCAGTGCCACCCTCAAGAACATCATGCGATGACTGGAATGGGAAGAAATGGGAGTGAAGATAGATGGTCGGCAACTACACCACCTCCGCTTTGCTGATGACATTGTTCTAGTAACACCAAACATTAGCCAAGTGGCACAAATGCTGGCCGACTTTGATCGTGAGTGTGGAAAGGTCAGACTACAGCTGAATCTTACGAAGACAATGTTTATGAGAAACAGCCTCGTTCCTGACGCTCCATTCGCTCTCAACGGAATGACCATCTCTGAATGCAACAGTTATGTGTACCTAGGTCGAGAAGTCAACATGATGTCAACCTGGCATCTGAATTGTGCAGGAGGAAGAGAGCAGCTTGGGACGCCTTCAAGAGCGTCAAAGAAATAGCTAACAGGATGAAGAACCTTGGGCTCCGGGCACATCTCTTTGATTCCACTGTTCTTCCTGCATTAACATACGCCTCAGAGACCAGGGCCCTACAAAAACAGGATGAGAACGCTATTCGGGTCTCCCAAAGAGGAATGGAAAGAGCTATGCTTGGAGTATCACGTTTCACTCAAATGAGAGAAATAATCCGGAGTTCCGACCTCTGTCGACGATCAAGAATCAGGGACCCTGTCTTGCTTGCCAAGGCATCAAAAATCAGATGGGCTGGTCATGTAATGAAATTTAAAGATGACCGCTGGACTAGAGCCATTACCGACTGGATTCCACGGGATGTCAGAAGACCACGTGGCCGCCCACCTACCAGATGGTCAGACCTCTTCAAGATCCTGAACGATCAGTTTGAGGCTCTTCATGTTCCTAGAATGAACAAACATCATTGTGCTACACTAGCATGTGACAGGGACAAATGGAGACATTACTGGGGCCTGCTCGAGCATATCAATGATTAATTGGAAGTCAAGTGATCAAGTGATCAAGTTCCCAAGTGGGCTGAGGTTTGCACGATGCATGTTTTGTTTCGATAGAGTATATTTTCATATATGATTGAGCCAGAATGGAGTGTTTACCATCTAGCCTTCAAAGAAGGGAGACAATATTTCTCTACTCTGAATGTAATGAATCAGTGTTGGCTTGTTCTTGCAGAGCAGAATGTTCAATTTGGTTTCTGGAGCAATTGCTTGTAGGAGCTCAGAGCTCAGAGCACTGTGAGGCTCATTTGGGCAGGGGGCTTCTGGCTCCCTATTAGAAAGACTACAGCTAGTGTTCTTGGAGCCATGGTGGGAGAAGGGGGAAGGGGATAGGGCCTGCTGTGGGTCCTCAGCACTGTGTTAGAGCGTTGGGAACCTCCAGGTTCTGCTAGACCCTGCAGAGGACCCTGAGGCTAGACTTCCTATGGCAAGTATCCTGGTGATCAGCAATCCCAAGGCAGCTCCAGAGCTGGGACAGTCTTTAGGGCTCAGTGGGGTGAGCCAGGATCCCAGGCATAGCTGACCTGACTCCAGGGAGCTTATCAAAAGGCCGATTGTGTGGAAATGGGTCCTGTGGGAGAGAAGCCTCTCATCCACGAAGCAGGGGCTCCTGGCCACAGGACAGTGCAAGCTGTCCCATGGTGTGGGCTGCCCCTGGGAGAAAGGTCTGTCTTTCTCTTGCCACAAAAGCACTACCAGGTGTTCCCAGACTTACCTCCTTCCTCCCTTTCTGTAGCACATTACTTAGCGCCATAAGTCAGCAGACAGAGGGGGCCCCAAAGCATCTGAGGCTACAGCTGTCTCTACTGTGTCCAGCCCCACCTGCTATGGGCAACACTAATAACCCACCATCTGCCTTCGGGTGTGTCCCTGAAGCACTTTCTCTTGTGTCTTGTCAGCCCATGGAAGAATTGCGTTGTTTTGTTCTGCTATTTCAATTTTGCGGTGCTGGGAATTGAACCCAGGTTCTCCCTATACGAGGCCTGCTCATGACCTACTGTGAGCCCCACCCCAGTCCCCAGAGAACTCTTGATTTCTGGGAGGGGAGCTTCACAAGGCCTGTCCAAGGGGCCAGGGGCCTTCTTTATATTTATGAGGCCATGAAGTCCGGGCTCCCAAAACCCTGAGATGAGCTACATCCTTAAACTTGCGCTAATTCTTCTCTGCTTCCATCTCCTTTAGCTTTGACACGCTGTGAACTCAGCTCACGCTCACTATCAAAGCCTGTTCTAGAGACTCAGACCAAACTCTGCCTGTGGATAGTATGTTCTAGCAGGAGGAAGGGCCTCCCCTGTCTCCAGCAAGCATTGGAGACGCTGGATCCTTGTTTCTGATGGAAAGACAGAGGCACTCTCCCATCTGTCCCCGAGCTTGCCCACTGCTGACCTGCAAAGCACCATTCCAGGAGTGCCCTCAGCAGCATGGAAAGGCCTGGGGAGTGGAGAGACAAGCAGACACACCCAGAGACCTTGGAGTGGACTAATGTCCACTTACTGGGGCCTCTGTCTCCCTCAGGGCTGCGGGAACCTGCTCCAGTCATTTCAGGAGAGAACTCCTCCCCACCCCCACACCCCACAGCAGCATTCATTCTGCCCTTTCTAGATCCAACATCAGTTTTCTTGACCCAGAATTTAGAAGCAAAGTACAACTTGAGTTCTGCCTTCTTGCTCTCATCTATATCAAAATATAATTAGTTCCAATTAGTCCCCAATTAGCCTCCCTTTCCTCTTGAGCTCTCTGCTCCTCTAGTCTCTCTTCACAGACTCCTTCCTAATTTTTGTCTGAACCCCCACCCCCCAGACCTTCACTCCCAATCAATCTGGGGTCTCCAGTGCCCAGGCCCCAGCCATCTCCCCTCAGGGTGCCTGACACTTCTGCTCCTGCAGGGCACAGGGAAGCCCTTTCCCTCCTTTTCTCCTTTAAATGGTGGAAGATGAAATTGTCAGGAGCGTGAGATGGATTGGACACCCTCTGTCTAGCAGAATGAGACTCCCCTGTCCCCACTCCGTCATGCTGACATATCAAACGTGCCAGCCAGAGATGAACTTGCTCCAAGCCTTGAGGGCAGTGCCACCAGCCTGGAACAAGCAGGCGTGAAAACAACTGCTGAGCAGCTGCACTGAGCCATTTGCTGGAATTCCACAGGAGTCTTTGTGACTGTGCCTTATCCCTTGAGCCAACCTTAGTGGCAAGTCCAGACTCCTCTGGTTTCTAGGTTCTACTCCTGATGGTCCCCTCTGCCGGGTCACTCTGGGCTCTCTCTTTCTGAATTGAGTTCACTGCTGTCACCTGTTCCTTGAGCCTGGACCTCTCTGCTCTTAAGTCTACCTATTTTGCACCTAGTGGGGGTTCCTGCACCCCTTCCCCCCACCTGCTCAGCTGCCTCCTGGTTCCCAGCTTGCTGAGCTTTCATGCCTTCACAGTCCTGGTGAGTGAGAGATGCACCACTCTACCCAGCCTGTGCCCTCCCAGCCTTCCAAGGAGCAGGCTGTTCATTTCCTGCTTGCAGGTCTCACGGCACAGCCAGAGGCTCAGGTCCCCAGAATGCTCTGATTCCCTGTTCTTCTCTACTCACTTGATTTCCACGAAGGTGCTCTCACCCCATCCCTCTATCACTCACCCTGCTACCAGCTATGTCTGACACATATCTAACCCTACACTCCTGCAGACTCTTATTTGTCTTTCCAAGTAAAAGTCTGAAGGTCCCTTTTCCCAGAACCTGTTCTCTGTACCCTGAGGGGTAGACTGGGAAGATTGAAAATTACAAATACAAAACTAAGACAATGGTGACTATTTGTAGAAAATGAGAGAATAAGTCATGGCAAGTTTCAAATTTTAAAAAAAGTACACGGGAACCTTCTGCCTGCTGCTCCACCGTCGCACTTGCCTCTGGATGACAACAGTGGACTATTCCAGAACGGGAGGCAGAGCTCCTCCCTGCCAGGTGAGTCCCAGGAACTTCCACACCTAACCATCTTCAGGGTCCACACCACAGCTTCTGAAGCAAGAGATCCACTAAACAAGTTACATGCTGCTCACAGTTAATCTTCCTGTCATTTTGTGAGGACAGGCAGAGATGAGGAAGAGAAATCACCAGCTTATTCCTCATCTTCCAGAGGGGGATAACTGCAGACTCATCCCCAATACAGCAAGAACACTAGAAAACCAATGAGAGAAAACACATAGAAATGCACTAAGCTCAATGAGCAAAAGCAATATCCTCAAAGATATAAACAACACCTTCCCCAGCATCCTATATAGTACCTCAAGCTTCCCAGGAGAAATTTCTGAGTGCAAAGCTAGGAATAAGTTCTAAGCGCCACTGAGTGTGACTCCCCCAACATCCCCTCCTGCAAAAGAAAAAATCCAACACCAGTAAATCTTCAGATCATGACTTTAATGGCACTATGATGAGGATGTTCAATGAATTCAAAGAAATGATAGCACAGGTAGTTAGCATAGCACAAGAAAGTGTGAGAGTCAAAATGAAATGGGACTCATACAAGAAAGTATGACTGTCAAACTTGGTCAGAAATGACAGAAATGAAGAACATTGTAGGTGATATATATTTTTTAAGTCAATAGAATCTCTGTATAGTAGAACCACAGACACTGAGGCAGAAGATCAAGGAATTCAAGATGAGAAGGAACAAATCTCTAGGAACTATCAGAAACTAATGGTATCTTCAAAGATGTCATGCCACTGGCCAAGCAAGTGAAAACAGAGACAGACAAATGGGACTATCTTAAACTAAGAAGCTTCTGTACCTCAAAAGAAACAGTGACCAAAATACAAAGACAGTCTACAGAATGGGAAAGGATATTCGCCGAATACACATCCGACAAGGGGTTGCTATCAAGGATATACAAAGTACAGGTTGAACTCCACAAGAACAAAACATCCAACCCCATCAAAAAATGGGGAGATGAAATGAATAGAAACTTTCTCAAGGAAGAAATCTGAATGTCTAAAAGGCACATGAGAAAATGCTCCACATCATTAATCATCAGGGAGATGCAGATCAAAACCACAATTGAGATATCATTTCACACCACAGACTGGCCCACATCCACAAGAACAAAAGCAACCGGTGCTGGCACGGATGTGGCGAGAAAGGGACCCTCCTTCACTGCTGGTGGAAATGCCAACTGGTTTTGCCCTTTTGGAAAACAGTATGGACGATTCTCAAAAAATTAGAAATTGAGTTCCCATTTGACCCAGCAATACCACTCCTGGGAATATATCCCAGAGAGGCAAAAAAAAGTATAGTCGAAGTGACATCTGCAATTGTTTGTTCATTGCAGCACTCTTTACAATAGCCAGAATCTGGAAAAAACCTGAGTGCCCGAGAACAGATGACTGGTTAAAGAAACTTTGGTACATTTACACAATGGAGTACTATGTAGCTGTTAGAAAAGATGAAGTCATGAAATTTACATACAAGTGGTATTACATGGAAAGTATCATGTTAAGCGAAATGACTCAGAAAGAAAGGGATAGACATAGAAAGAGTGCATTCATCTGGGGAACATAAAGGAACAAACTAGGAGACTAACACCCAAGAATGGCCGAGATTAGTACCAGGAATTTTACTCCATAGCTTGGAGGCCAGCCACACATACTAGGGGAAAACAGAGCTGAGATAGAGAAGGTAGCACCAAATAAAGGGTGTTTTGAAGATCCTCCCAGGATGGGAGAAGCATGCTGAAAGTAAACTATAGCCCAAACATTATTTGTCACCCATTGCCTCTTTTGCAAACCACAACACCCAATAGGAGAGAGAGAGAGAACAAAAGGGAATGCCCTGCCACAGAGGCAAGGTACAATGGGGGGATGAGGGATGGGAGGGATACTGGGATCCGTGGTGATGGGAAATGGACACTGGTGGAGGGATGGGTATTTGATCATTGTATAATTGAAACCCAAACAGAAAAATTTGTAAGTCTACAACTGTACCTCATGGTGTCGCACTAATAAAAATTTTTTTTAAAAACTAGTTTTTCAATAAGCCTGAAAAGAGCTTTAAAGGACAGAAAAACCTTCCTATCATGTGGCATTGAGTATGGCACTCTCTAATGGTGCATATGATTGCTCTCTTCTGGATTAAAGAAGGTTAAAAACAAATAGCAATTAATCACCACAAATTGACTTTTATTGATTTATTTTCCAATAATTCTATTTGCCATTTTTATAAGTTTTATTGGATCAAGTAATATAAAATAAATTTGTAATATACCTGCCAAGGAGGCAGGAGAGGGGTGAAAGAGAACCTGGAGATATAAAAAAATAAGTTTATGGAGTCAAGGATGTGACGTAACAGTAGAGCCTTGGCCTGCACGTATGAGGTCCTAGATACCAGTCCTCGTACCACACACACACACACACACACACACACACACACACACACACTAATAAATACCACAAAACCCAGGTACAAATGTAATCATTTTTGTGTTAATTAATGGCTATTAGAGCTCAATTTTATACTCTATAATGGTCTCTTCATGTGACAACTTCTTTAATATTTTCTATAAAGAGAATGAAATAATTGAATCCTAATTTAGTTGATCAATTTGTGTTATTAATTTTTCAAATTCATAAAATATGCAACTTAGATGGACACATTCTCTATAACTCTTCTACAGTACTTGTGCCCTATAAATAGAGGAATTCTGATAAATTTGATTTTTCATAGACTCTTCAAGGAAGAGCAGGCATGAAGTATTTATAATTTCGTGCTCTGCATATAGAGTACATTCCTGACATACTTCCCTTTACTAAGAATTGATGAAAACTTGGATCCTCCCGTTATCATTCTATGTGTTTTAATTGGAAGAATTTTCTGCAGAATAGCTTATGATTTTGCACATAAAATCTATTTCTTTTCTGCTCCACAAATATATCCAGCTCTGGGTGCTATTAATTACTCATATCACAGTAGATTCATTTATTTTTATATATGTTAGTGAGTAGCTTTATTCAGTGGACAATCAGAGAACTTTTTTTATTTTTTGGTTTGGGACTTACACCTGACTGTGCTCAGAGATCATACCTGGAAGTGTTCAGGAACCATTTGGGATGTCAGGGATTAAACCAGGTCAGCAGCATACAAGGAAATCACCTTCCCGGCACTATTTCATTGGCCCAATAGTACTCCTGTACAGAGAGCTAGGAATACGTTTATTATACAGGCTCCTTAATAAGGTTGTTGAGTTATAGCATTGATGAGGAAAAGACATTTAGACTGGTGCTGAATGAAACAATGTTATTTAAGGATTTACTATTATTACCTGCTTCAAATATAATTGCACTTTCTAAGAACATGTCAATGATGTTAAGTGAAGGCTTACTATACATGGAAGTGTCTTGAAGATCATAGATACATCCTACTTAGCCCAAACTAAATATATTATTAACACAACTGCCTAAGTAAGATCCCTAAAATGCCTGTAGCCATGACCAGGAGATTGGCTGGAAAAAAGTAAATCATCAAAGAAAGTGTAGTTGCCTTCATTGGTTGTGGTTCAAATAAATACCTCTTCTTTGAAAATGTGTAAAACCTACTACCATGCAAATAGATTGCTTGAGACCCTACCATAGCATTAGGCATGGCCCATTAAATAAGAACCCTCATATTTAACTTTGTTACCTTTGTTAGCACCTTTGTTGCCTCTGTGCTAAAACCACTGTTGAGGGTCATCAACTATTTACCTAAGTGAGAGTTGTCAAACTGACTTATGGATTTGGAGGAGGGGAGGGGAACAAGCATTTTCTATATACAAAATCCTGACTATGAGCTTTAGTAGAAACAGCTACATATAAAATTACTTCTAAAAGATTTTACAAAACTACATAATCACAAATAAAATTGAATCTAACAGACTACTTACAAATTGTAACAGTTGGTTGACTTGGAAAGGATGGATTTTGAGATGTTTTATAAGAGCTAAGACACAGGACAAGGGAGAAAGTAAATTCTATGAGGGCAGGTGATGTCTGTTTTCAGGAGAGCATAAAATTGTAAGAAGGGAACATCTTGAAGTTGTCTGGAACAAAGTACTCAATGAAAAAGGGTATTAAAAATTAAATTTAGTAGGACTACTTCTGGCCATAAAAGATAATAAATGGTATACAACCAATCCACCAAATATAAACAACCATGAAGCTATAAAAAGTATATTAAATCATTTTTTTCAGATATAGACAGTGATAGAACAACAATAATCATTCCAAGACTGAGCTCCTGAGAGACAAGAACCAAGTGAGTCATATCTCAGGCCTAGCATTTTACTTGGTATATTTTCTACACTCAGGAGTATGAAGAGGGACTCCAAGCAGAGTTCAGCAGACTTGCTGAGCTGATGAATCAGAGTTTAGAGTTCAAAAAGGCTGAAGTGTCTAGAATTTGTGGCACAGAGGATTAGGATAGAAGAGCAACACAGAAAGTGGCAGAGGAGTCCTACTGAGTCGTTGGCTGAATAATAAGGTGCTGTGTTTGGGGTCACACTCCACATACCCATGTAAATATTAGTGGTCAGGGAAAAGAACTCGTAAGGAGGTAGAAGCTGAAGAACTGCCAAAGCTCACACAGGTTTGCGATTATATTTTATTTCACATCAGCCAGTATGGAAAGATCTTGTCAATACTGAGAATTCCAGTGAATCCAGAAATAGTACAATCTAAAATCAAGGGGCGGTTGGGAGGGGGTGGAGAAGAGAATGACGAGAGGTAATGGGTGAGCAGACATTAGGGCTTTCGTTATTCTGGTGATATAAGTGAGGGGTACAGCCATATATTCAAAACACGGGCTCAGCAACACTGAAAACAACGTCCACTGTAATGTGCCTGTCAAGTTGACAGGTGGGGAAGGAGTGGGGGTTGGGGTGGAGAGGGAATCGGGGAACATTGGTGGAGAGAAGTTGACACTGGGGGAGGGACTGGTGTTGAATTATTGTATACCTGAAACTCAACTATCAGTAACTTTGTAAATCATAGTTCTTTAATAAAAATTTTAAAAACAAGCAAAGAAATAGTATACCTTACTAATCAGGCCTGGAGCGATAGCACAGTGGTAGGGCATTTGCCTTGCACACAGCCAGTCCGGCCGAGCTGGGTTCGATTCCTCCACCCCTCTCAGAGAGCCCCGGAAGCAACCACTACCGAGAGTGTCTCATCCCCACAGCAAAGCCTGTCAAGCTCCCCGGGATGTACTCAATATGCCAAACACAGAAACAACAAGTCTCAAAAATTGAGACTTTACTGGGCCCGCTTGAGCAATATCAATGAACAACTGGAGGACAGTGGACAGTGGACAGTGAACTAATCAGGCCTAAACTAGTTCAAGGATAAGATTACTCCATACCCAAACTTAAAAAGTCTCAAAGGGATCAAATTGATCTAAAATTAAGCTTATTTCTTGCCAAACATACTCAATGTCCTGTTTCGAGAGGGAGGCTTCATTTGGTGGTACATGGCGGTTTATTCTCTGCTCTGTGCTTGAGGGGTGGTCCCAGAGGTGCTAAGGTGGTGCTGGGAATTGAACGTGGGACTCCTGTATGCACACAGGTACTCAGTGTTTTGAGCTACTCTCCTGTTCAAATCTCAGTACTTTTGAAAGGAACACAGGACAATGCAAAACGTAACATTCACAACAGCTAGTGTTCAATCAGAACCATCAGGCATACCCCAAGCAAAAAAATATAACCCATAATGAAGTGGGGAGACAGTCAATAGAAGCAGATCTAGAAATGACAGAGATGGAAGTAGAGACTGAAAAAAACCGTAACATATAAATATTATAAAAATTAGTTCAAAGAACTGAGAGAGAATATGAACATAAGAAAACTATAAGAGTAAATGATAAATAAATTTATATTTTAACCATCCCTAGAAGGAATACTCAATACACATTTGTCAGGTTTAATAGCAGATCAGATGTTTCAGAAGAAAAGGTCAATGATCTTAGAGAAAGTAAAATAGAAACTGTTCAGTTAAAATACATAAGAAGAAAAGACCAGGAAAAAAAATCAGAATTTTGCAACCTATAAGACAGAAATCTTAAAAGGAGAAGAAAGAAGGGGCATGACATTAACTACTAATTCATTAAAATAATTAACTTAAAATAATACCTGATGGCTGACAACTGAATGAGTTAACATTTGAAAATCAGTGTAATTCACCCCATTAACAAAATAAAAAAGCAAAACCATACAATCATCTGAATCCACATAGAAATTCCATATGAGGGACAATAGTACAGCAGGTAGGGCATTTACCTTGCACATGTCCAACCCAGGCATCTCAGATGGTCCCTCGGCACTGCCAAGAGTGATTCCTGAGCGCAAAGCCAGGAGAAACATCTGAGCATCACCAGGTTTGTCCAAAAAAGTCAAAAGAGTTTTTTTTCTATGATTGAATTCAATGATTTATTATTATTTAGAAACAATTCAGCAGATAGAAATAAAAGAATACCATCTCAGGGCCAAAAAGATAGTATAGGAGGTCAGACACTTACCTTGCATGTGGGAGCTGTGGCCAGGTTGGACTCTGGTTCAAGTCCCCAACACCATATATGAGCTCCTGAGCATAATCCAGGGTCACTCCTGAGCACATTGTCAGGAGCCAGGGTATCCCTGGAGCACTGAGGATGTAGGCCTTCATGCCCCCCACTAAAAAGTGGCTTCTCACCCTAAAAAAGGTAGAAAACCTAAGTAAACACCTGATATAGAAAGACATTACTTTCCCATTAATATTGAGATCAAGGCAATAAAAGGCCTTCTGACCTTTTATTCAATATTGTTCTAGTGCCCCAGCCAATGAACTAAGACATGAAAAACAAAAAATAAGCAAGACATGAAAATAAAATCTTACTAATTATGAAAGCAGAAGTTAAATTTTTTACTCAAAGAGGGCATAATTTCATACTATAAAATACATTGAAAGTATAAAAATTAAATACATTAATAAAAATTATTAAGATAGTAGAATATAAGATCAAAACACAAAAAAAATGTTTCTGTATACTAGCCATAGTCAAGAAAATTTAAATGCTACCAAAATAGTGTCAAAAATAGAAATTACTGAAAAGTGAATTAAAGCAAATATATGCAGGACCTACATACTAAAAATATTTTTTAAACTGAAGGAAAAAACTAAGAAATGGAGACCTACACCATGGTTGTGAACACTCAATATTGTTAAGTGGTCAATTCTCCACAAATTTATAGTTTCAATGCAATCCCAATCAAAGTCCTAGTAGGCTTTCTTCATTGTTATACTGAACTTAAAGCTTAAATAGAAATGCCAGAAATCTGTTAGCAGAAATAACCTTGAAAAAAATAGAATTGGAGGGTTTAAACAATCTGGTATCAGAACTTACCTTAAGGCTATGGTAATTAAGATATGTTGTTTTTCACTGTAATGACAGAGTTGAGCCTTTGTGACAGGGACCATACAGTCCACAAAGCCTAAAATATTTACTATCTGACCTTTCACAGAGTGTTCTAAGCCTGTGATAAATGATGTTACAGATACAACCCACTATATGTGGTACAACTCCTCCCTCACTAGATATTAATCTTAGTTATCTGGAATGCAGATAAATGTGTGTGTGTGTGTGTGTGTGTGTGTGTATCCTTCTAATTTGTTTTAAAGCATACATCGCTTTCAAAGAATTAATGTATTTTTCAATCGCTCACAGAGTCATGGTTCAAAATTGTACCTATTAGGGTGAAAATAATTACATGTTAAGTTTGCATCATGTATATGTAAATTAGATTGAGCGTAGTTTAGGAAAATGTCTTCTTAAACCCATTTTATAAATTTAAACATGATGGGAGGTGGGGCTGGAGAAATAGCACAGGGTGCAAGGCGCTTGCCTTGGCACACAGCTGACCTGGGTTTGATGCCTGGTATTCCATCTGGTTCCCCAAGCACTGCCAGAAGTGATCCCTAAGCACAGAGCCAGGAGTAAGCCCTGAGCACCCACTAGGTGTGACCCAAAAGCACCAATAAATGAATGTGATGGGACTAACTGTCAAATACATCTATTAGACTCCACTGAGTGAGTGAGGACGATACAATAAGGAAGAGCAGACCAGCTGGACTGGGAGATTAATAGGTACAGGTTGGTGATGGTTAGGTACAGGTAAGGAAAGCAAGAGAGTGTAAAAAAAAGAATTCTCAGAGATTCTGTGAGTCTGGATTTTTAGATATAATTATTTTGATCTGATGGGAAATTGTGAAGAAATATTTATTTAGGCATTTAGGAACAGAAAGATTATGAGTTCAATTTGCAGCTGCTTCATCTGGGGAACATAAAGCAACAAAAAGGGAGATTAACACCCAGGAATGGCTGAGATTAGTACCAGGAATTTTGCTCCATGAATGGAAGGCCAGCCACACGTTCTAGGTGAAAAGAAGCTCAGATAGAGAAGAGAGCACCAAATGAAGGGTGTTGTGAGGACCCTCCCAGGGTGGGAGAAGCATGCTAAAAGTAGTCTATAGACCAAACATGATTGCCACTCAAAGCCTCTCTTGCAAAACACAGTACCCAAAAGAAGAGAGAGAGAACAAGGGGGAATACCCTGCCACAGAGGCAGGATGGGATGGGGGGGATGGGGGGTGGGGGGGATGCTGGGACCTGTGGTGATGGATGACGGGCACTGGTGGAGGAATGGGCACTTGATCATTGTATAACTGAAACCCAAGCACAAAATTTGTAAACCTATAACTGTACCTCATGGTGTTTCACTAATAAAAAAAGGGAAAAAAGAAAAAAAAAAGGAATGCATTTTGAATTGATATACGTAACAGTGGTTACCTTGTTAGTATGTAAATTGACTCAGTAGTTTGGGGACAAGTCCCAAATTTCCACATTTTCAATAAGTCCTAGGTATTTGTGATATGGCTGATTAAAGAGCAAGTCACTTTGTGACTAATGAATGCTCAAGTCGAGATTTCTTTATGAAGACATAAGGAATGTCCCGCCAGGGAGTGATTTTTGTGCATTTGGAAGGAAGATGTCTATTAGTTTTCTCAATGGTGTAGCGTCAAAGGGACTGCAAACTCAAGGAGAGTTTCAATGTACAAGAAGGGGATCTAGAGATTAAAAGAACTGTCAGAAAGAGGGGAGGAGGAAGGAATCAGGAGTACTTAATGTCATTAAGAAAACCTACACGACCTGAGCGAACAGCACATTGGGTAGAGTGCTTGCCTTGCATGTGGCCTGCCCAGCTCCAATCTCCAATACTACATACAATCCCCTGAGCCCACCAGGAGTGGTCCCTGAGCACAAGCCAGGAGTAACCTCTGAGCTGCCGGGTATAGTTATCCCCAAACAAAACAAAACAAAGAAATCCCGTAGGGTTTGGAGAGATCGTATAGAAGTTAAGTCACTTGCTCTCTATCTCATTTTGAGATATGGGATTTGAACCAGGGAAATTCAAACCCCGGAGCCATATGATTCCCTAAGAACTTTGAGGAATCTCTGAACACAGAACAAAGAATAGCCCCTGAGTACCACAGGGTGTGACCTAAAAACAAAAACAAAAACAAACCAAAGAAACCCTGAGAATACTGAGTTTCAAGGAACAAATCAGTAGAATTCCAGCATGTAAATCATCAATCACGTGATCTTTACTGCTCTCTTTTTATGGTCTTATTTGCACATTTTCCCCCTCCAGTGGCTGTAATAGATTTTACTGAATTGCCTGTTCAAAGTTTCCTCATCAAAATGAGGTCATGACGGCAACAAAAAGAACTAATGTGCTTTTATATGTCCCCAGAGCCCCCCCTCAGCTGGTTGGTCCAGGCCTGGACACCTGATCCCAGCTGGGCCAATCAAGTTCTTCCTTGGAGCTATTCCAATTCCCCAGTGGCAAAAATTATTAGATTATGGTACAGCCTCAAGAGTGGCAAAAGGCGCTAGATAGAAAATCTGCTAAGTTGTTGGCAGCCACATTGGAAGCCAATGTCGAGAGAAATGACAGACAGGTGATAGAAGAGATCCCTGGCTGGGTGCCAATACATCTCAGCCACTCCCAAGCCCTGCCACATCCAAGGCACTTTCCCATGGTTATTCAATGCTCCCTTCCATGGCCCAGAAATTCCCGCTATTGCCCAAGTGAGTTAGAATCTCTTGCATAAGAATCCTGACTAATATCCAGCGAAACTTTTCCCACCCTATTTCCCCACCTAGACAATTTTCCTTGGAACTCTGGATGCCATTGATCATGGCCTTCCCCTGGTTCTTGCAGAAGATGAGAGCAGGCTAGAACTAGCTGCCGGGCAAGACCCATCACCCCCTGCACAGGTCCTCGTGTAAGTTAACATGTCACTGAATACCACTGTACCAAATCCACATATTCATGGCAACAGTCAAAAAGAACCTAGAAACCTCAGATCTCCAGTATGTGTGTCCTCCTCTGGCCAAATGTGAGAGCCCTGGGGACAGAGCTTAACGTGCTCCACTATTTGTGGCACACAATTTCCTTTTTATGCATTTAAACTGAATTAAAATCATTTTGGAATTCTCAAATTTATTGCTCATTGACTTCTCCCCTTTATTTTACATTCTAGTTACATTTCACCCAAACTGAAATCCAGTCACTTCTCTAATTCTCTGGGCACTGCAGGTCCCTAGGAAAGATGCTTTTCCTCTGGGTTTGGGGGACTAGTAAAATAAGAAAATTCTTTAACTGTTGGGGGAAATATTCTTAAAGCAAAATTCACTGTTCTGCAAAAATGTAAATACTAAAAACTTCCTCCGCCCCCCCTCCTCCAACACACACACACACACACACACACACACACACACACACCACACACACCACACACACATACACACACACCAGGTCCAGAGAAAAAGAAGCCGACCTCCCATCACCCCTTCCACAGACAGAAATGCTGGCATTCGTAAGCTGACACTCAAGAAAGACAGCAGCTGTGTTATTCTGTGATTTATAGAACAGATTTGCATTTCCTTGCCTTTGAAGCTTGCCTATAATCTGCCACATAAATATTTGAAAGACAGGATGGTGGAAACAGACCTAAGCAGCTTAATCGAACACTTGGCAGGTAGAGGACTTGAGCTGGTGCTCATTTCAAACGCTCCCCCCTCCCCCCCCCCCCCCCGCCCCCGTGCCATTGCCCTGGGGCCATTTGGGATGTGCGTGCAAAATTGAAATGCAATGTTTAAACCCAATTCCTCAGTCAGAATACCATTTGAAAAAGAAAGAAGCCAGAAGAGCTTCTTTCAAAATACAGGTGTGGTTTCATGTCTGGGCTCCTGGGTCTGAAGCCCAGCTGGCTACCAGGGAGCAAGGAGTCAAGAGTCATAACCCAACAGAAGCCCCACCCCATGTGAATGGGAGGGTGGGAGGCCTCCCTGGCCCAGGGCCACCCTGTGGCCACATAGACGCCACTCCACCCCAAGACCCCAAGTGTGGCCAAACCCAAATGCCCTGGTGGGAGAAGAGCCTCAGATTTTCTGTCTTCCCCTCAGGCTGCATTTCTCCAAATCAGGTTCAGAGAGCATTTCCAGTAAAGAACACCATTCAGAGTAATAGCCAGAGTCCCAGTTTTCAACTCAAAGTCTGGCCAGCAAGCTAACAAAGTCCAAAAACATCCATCTAAGAGTGTTTCTAACTGTTGAAGCAGAAAATATTCACAGTTATTTTTACAGCAGCCCAAGTCCTGTTCTATAGAATGAGTAGAAAATAGGAAATCATGCCCAAATCTGACACTGTAAATGAATGTGAACGTCCCCTAAATAGGCTAGAAGAGGGAACATCAAGGTGGTCTTCATCTTTTTTTTGGGGGGGGGGGGGAACTGTACCTGGTGATGCTCAGGGATTTCTCCTGGTGGTGTTCAAGGGACCATATTGGATGCAGGGGACTGAACCAGGGTTGGCCGTGTGCAAAGCAGGCACCCTATCCACTGTATTGTGTCTCCTACCCTAGGTGGTCTTTATGTTTAAAGCATCCCTGAGAACCACTCAGGGCCCAGGTTGGGGTGGGGGGATGGAAGGAGAGGATGCCCCAGGCTACAAGGATCTTCTGTCAAACTCTGAAGGGAGAGGGCAGATGACAGAGCAAGCAGAACAAAGCAGAGACCTGGACATCAGGGAGCCTGACAGTCCTGCCCTATTGTGAGATTTGTGGTCCTTGCTCTAAGTTCATAGACTTCCACTCCCTGGGCTTCTCTGTTTTCTCTGCAAAGTGAGGGCTGGCCTTAAAGGAGGACCCCAGCTCTCTCTGTGCCTCTGTGCAATTTTCTGTCATAGGCTAGATCTTGAACCACAACGGCACCTCTTCTCCTGTCTCTTCCTAGACACCCATCTTCACTTCAGAGCTCTGGAATAAGCAGCCCAGTCGAAAGTTCCCTCAAGAGCTTTTGATAGAGAGAGGAGGGGTCAGAGAGATGGATGACAAGCGTGGACGTAATAGAGTGGACATGGAAAGGCAGAATGCTAGCAAATTAATCTAACTGGTCACTTTAAAGTCTCACCCATGAATAGATACCCAATCAAAGGAGATGATGGGCTAGTTTGGTGTGTGAGACAGCAAGGAAGAGGAAGCCCTGTCAGGCAACTAGTTCTTTGCCACTTTAAATATGCCCAGACAGCAAATTCTCACTCATCACACATGGCCATGGATGGAGATTAAGGAAAGCCAAGATGTCAGGGAGCTGCTGGGGTACAGTCCTAGAAAGGTCCAGGGACAGAGCAGCAAGGGGACACATGTGACAGGACTCCAGCTGCACACTCCAGCTATGCACTGCATACACTGGTGGAGAAGAGTGTAGACAGAATCAGGTCAGAGGACACTGGAGGCAAGCAGATGGCAAGAGACAGCTGAGTCACATCATTCAGGAGGGGTCCAGAATCACCTATTTAAACTGCACAATAAGCTGTAACTTCTTAAACATCTGCATTTTGCATGCAAATCTTGCACATAATTCTCGAGAACCCACGAGCTCAGGAATTAAGTTCACTAACAGAAGAGATGGTCAGACCTCAAGAGGCCGAAGCCTCCTCACCATGCAGAACCATTCCCAAGGGAACAGGACAGTGCCAGGCTCGAGGGATGGTGCCAGCCACTTACTGGGGGAGCACACTGACCTCCCAGTCTTCCAGTTACCTGGGGCCCTACTCCAGGGTCCTGCCATGCTGTCACCTAGGGCAGGGATCCCTTCTCTGATTCCCAAGAGACTGCCAGAAATCCAATGTCGTGGAAGGTCACAGAGTTTACGAGCCAGTGTGACACTTGCCCTAGAAGGGTCCAAAGAAGTGGGTTGGTTTCCTGAGACATAAGACTAAGGAACATGCCGACATTCTCACAGTCTCACTCGGGCCCACACTAGCTTCCCCCAGACTACAAAAGGAAACAGGACTTGAAATGGATCCACTGATGGGGTTTTAGAGAAGTGGCTCTTGAAGAATGGGGAAAAGAACCTAGTGTCAGGCCTGCCCCAGGGCCAGGGCCAGGTGGGATGAGTCGTGGAGGATCCTGCCTTTCGTTCTCAGCCCCCCAGAAGCCAGCTCACAGAGGGGCGGGGAGATTCTGCACCACAGTCCCAAACACCCTTTCCTGCTTTCCCCACAGCAGCAGCTCTGCCTCACCCCCACATGCTTTCAGGGCCCACCCTGCCTCCAAGGGGCAGCAAGGAGGCCCCTCGGGCCCCAGAGACCCCTGGGACTCCATTCGTGTTACCTTGCACCTCCCTTTTCACTCCCCAGGAAGCTGCGGCTGGGCAAAGCCTCTCGGCAGCACTTGAGAAACCTTTGACCCTGTCAGAGCTGAGGTGGCTTTTTCTCTCTTACTGAGCTGAGCCTGCTGCCTCTATGTCCTCTGCAACTGTCTCTGCCCTGGGTGCGGCTGCAAGCCTAGGCAGGAGAGGCTCAGGGAAGTCAGCATTGCTGCTGTGTGCCCCCTCAGCCAGGGGCAAGAGCCAGACTAGTGGCCGGGAACCGCTTAGAGGGGCCTAAGCTACACACTTAATACCAGTCAGTCTCCTCATCCTGCCCTAGGCTATTGGCATTTGCTGGTGTCTCTGCCTGGATCCTCTTCCTCCTGACCCCCACCTGCCTGGCTGCTCCTGCCCCCTTCTCTACAAGAGTCTGTTCACTGCCTCTCTACCACACTGGCAATTTCCTTTTAAACAATGATTTATGATTATATCATTACCTGTTTGGGCTGGAGTGATAACACAGCGGTAGGGCGTTTGCCTTGCACGCAGCCAACATGGCCGACCCGAGTTCGATTCCTCCGCCCCTCTCAGAGAGCCCGGCAAGCTACCGAGAGTATCTCGCCCGCACGACAGATCCTGGCAAGCTCCCCGTGACGTATTCGATATGCCAGACACAGTAACAACAAAGTCTCCAATGGAGACGTTACTGGGCCCGCTCGAGCAAATCGATGAACAACGGGAGGACAGTGACAGTGACAGTGATCATTACCTGTTTGGTATTCATCAACCCCCCCTTTCCCCTCTCTCTCTTTCTCTCCCCTCTCTCCCCTTTCTCTCTTCCCTCTCTTTCTCCTCTCTCTCCTCTCCTCTCCTCTCTCTCTCCCCCCTCTCTTCTCTCTCTCCTCTCTTTCAATCTCCTCTCTCTCCACTTTCTCTTCTCTCTCTCTCTCTCTCTCTCTCTCTCTCTCTCTCTCTCTCTCTCTCTCTCCTCTTTAGGGGAAGGGTGCTTCCTGTCTTATCCTCACTGTCCATCACTGTTCCCACACCTGGTGCATGGCACATATCTGTGAAACAAATGAATGAATGAATGAATGAATGATACATTGTGATTTTTTTTTCCAAAATCACATTAGCCTCATGTTTTTATCTTTCTGACAACTCCTGTTATTTGATGACCTGTCCTACTTACGATCCTGTTTTACTCTGAGCTGTTCCTGGGCAATTCCTTCCTTGTGCTAGTGACTGGTTTTGGAAAGAACAAGGACATACTCCTGACTGGAATTAGAGCCGAGCCCTCGGATGAGGGGGGCAAATGAGGCTGCTCTTGTAAAGAAAGAGAGATGCAGACTCTGTCATTTGATTCGCTAAGTTACTGAACGAAGCTGACAGACCCAATGCTTGGACACTGAAGAACAAGACCTGTTCAGAAGCATGAGGAAGCTTCTCATGAGTTACCTCTCCTATTGTCTGGCTTAAAAGCCTGCTGGTCCTAGTGGCTCTCTGTGGTCTGTAGACAGAAGATTTTATCCCTGAATTTAGTGTCAGGTAAATAAAGATTCAGAACTTCATCTTTTCCTACTTTTTTTGCACATTTAATAAATGTCACTAAACATTTCTATGTACCAGGCTTTGTTGTGGAAAGAAATGGATTGACACACACAAAAAAGGCCCTGACACCAAGGAGCCCAGAGTTCCATGTCAGTAAGACTTCAGGGGCCAAAAGCATGGTGCAGTGGGTAGGGCACTTGATTTGCACATGATCAACCCAGATTCGATTCCCAGTGCCCTATATAGTCTCCTGATTCCTGCCATGAGTGATCCCTGAGCACAGAGTCAGGAGTAAACTCTGAACATTGAGCACTGCTGGATATGACCCCAAAACAAAACAAAGACTTGTAAACAGAGAATAAGGATGCTGAAACAACTTTTCAGAGCAAGGTGCTGGCAGGGAAGAACAGGGACAAGCCTGAGTTAGGGCCAGGGAGACAGGACAGGGATTGAGGCACTTGTCTTGCATGTGGCTGACTGCCCCACTCAAATCCCC
The DNA here is from genome assembly GCF_029834395.1 of Sorex fumeus. NCBI lineage: Eukaryota > Metazoa > Chordata > Mammalia > Eulipotyphla > Soricidae > Sorex > Sorex fumeus. Next base: position 19,279,967 of record NW_026606188.1, read on the forward strand.
AGCATCATAAATGGTTCCCTGAGCACTGTCAGGAGTGATCCCTTAACTCAGAACCAGGAGTAAGCCCTGAATACAACCAGGTGATATCCAAAACAAAATCAAGAAGAGGCTAAGTCAGGGAGAGGAATGGTCAGGGAGACATTGAATCAGTTTCACCAGAAACTATGTTTCTGAAGGGGAGGTCCTGGGGGTTGGGGAACCAGCAGTGATCAGGAGCTATTTCTTGCTCTCTATGACCCATGATGGTGCTTAGAGACCAATGGGATGCTGGGGATCAAACTGGGGGTCAGCTGTGTGCAAGTCAAGCACCTTATTCCTATACTGTCTTTCCTTCCAGTCATTTAAAAAATAATAAAATTTGCTTGGAGGGTGATTTAATGGGCTAAGAGGAAGCCATTCAATGGCATATAGAAGGCCCAGGTTTGATCCCTGACATCACATGTTCCCCAGGAACCATGAATATTCCCTGAGCACTACCAGGTCTAACCTAAAAACCAAAAATAAATAAAATAAAATCATGCTAATAAAGTTCTTGTATGGAGAAAAAGGGAAAGCTTTGTTTTCTCATGCATGTGTTTATTTCCCCCTTTCTCTTCTCTTCCATTGCTTGGTGGCTTCCATTGTAATAACCAGGGCAGCAACCATGTAATCCTGGGGCCACATAGGGGAACTGTAGCTGTTGTGACGAACCTTGGGACCCAGACAGCAGTAGAGAGCTTGTGCACAATTGTGGCTCTGAGGACCTTCTCCTAGATCACCCTCAGAATGTAGGGTAGTGCCAGGGGTCCAACTTGTGACCTCATTCCTGAGCCATCCCAGGGACCCGCTTTGGTCTTAAACAAAGAAACAAGGACTTTCTTATCAACCAGTCTCTTGACATCCTCTAGAACAGAGGATGGCAAACTCCCATGTTCTAGAAAAGTCAGAATAAATAGGACACTTTGGGGAGGGTGTGATTAGGACCATGCCTAGCCATGGTCAGGGGCTACTTCTGGCTACTCAGGAGAACTTGTGGGGCCCTGAACAACCCTCTACCCCATTCACGCCTGTTCTCAGCCTTTGAGTTAATTCTCTGGATCCTACAGGAAGCCTTGCTGAGCTCTTCAATGTGCCAGGTACCCTGCATAGTGATTTAACAGAAATTTCCCCTCAATCTTAAGGATGGGCATATGATCCCATCTTTTTTGTTTTTGGAGGCATCATACCCAGCATTGTTCAAGATTTATACTCCTGGTTCTGAACTCAGGAATCACTCCTGCACTCAGGATGGGATGTTGGGATCAAACCAAGGCAAGCGTTATACCCATTGTGCTGTGTCTCCAGTCCTTGATCACTTGATCACTTGACTTCCCGTTACTCATCGATTTGCTTGAGTGGGCGCCAGGAACGTCTCCATTCGTCCCTGTTGTGTGCTAGTGTAGCCCAATGATGGATGTCTGTTCGTTCTAGGAACACAAACAGCCTCAAACTGATCGTTCTGGGTCTTGATGAAGAAGTCTGACCATCTTGTAGGTAGGTGGCCATGCGGTCTTTTGACATCCCGTGGAATTCAGTTGGTAACGGCTCTGGTCCAGCGGTCGTCTCCAAATTTCATTACATGACTAGCCCATCTGATTTTCAACACCTTGGCAAAGGAGACAGCGTCCCTGATTCTTGACCATCGACGGAGGTCAGAACTCCGGATTCTTTCTTTCATTTGAGTGAAACATGATACTCCAAGCATAGCTCTTTCCATTCCTCTTTGGGAGACCCGAATAGCACTCCCATCCTGTTTTTGTAGGGCCCAGGTCTCTGAGGTGTATGTTAATGCAGGAAGAAAAGTAGAATAAAAGAGATGTACCTGGAGCCGGAGGTTCTTCGTCCTCTTAGCTATTTATTCAATGCTCTTGAAGGCACCAAGGTGCTCTCTTCCTCAAGTGCGACTCGGGTGCCAGGTCATTTGTCATGTTGACTTCTCGACCTAGGTACACATACTGTTGCATTCGGAGATGTTCATCCCTTTGAGAGTGAATGGAACATCAGAAACGAGACTGTTTCTCATAAACATTGTCTCCATGAGATTCAGCTAGAGTCTGACCTTTCCACACTCACGATCAAAGTCAGCCAGTATTTGTGCTGCTTGGCGAATGTTTGGTGTTATTGGAGCGATGTTATCAGCACAGCGGAGGTGGTGTAGTTGCCAACCATCTATCTTCACTCCTATTCCTTCCCATTCCAGTTGTCGCATGATGTTCTTGAAGGAGGCACTGAAGAGTTTCAGTGAAATGGTGTCACGCTGCTGAACCCCTCTCTTGACATCGATGATCACTTCTTTGTAGAATGGTGAGATCTTGGTAGTGAATCCATAATACAGCTCATGGAGGATCCTGATGTATTGAGTTTGAATGCCCTGATTGGTAGGTCTTTGATGATGGCTTCCATATCAACAGAATCAAAGGCCTTCTTTAAATCAATGAACGTTAGACAGAGCAGCATCTTGAACTCCCAAGAAATCTCAATGAGCTTATCGTGAATATGGTCCATCATGCTGAATCCTTTGTGGAACCCGGCTTGCTTGCATGGTTGTCTTTTATCTAGTGTTCTGCCAATCCTATTCAGGATGACTCGAGTGAACAGCCTGTAGATGACAGACAATAGGCAGATTGGGCGATAGTTGCCAATGTCGTGGATGTCTCCCTTCTTGTATAGTAGTACAGTCCTGCTGGTTTTCCATTGGGATGGAACTTTGCATTCAGACAGGTAACGTGTGAATAGCCGAGCCAGATATATTGATAAGTACAGATGGCAGGTTCTTCAGGTGTTCAGGTCTGACCTTGTCTGGGCCGGGTGCTTGTTCATTTCTTTACCGACAAAACGGCGTGCCGGATTTTGGAAGGGACAACTTTGGGAATACCATATCCATCCTGTGGAATTTGGTATGTGGGCAGGTGAACTTGGCTATCAAAGAGATCTGAGTAGAAGTCATGGATAATCTTCTCCATTGCCCTTCTGGAAGATGTGATAGATCCATCAGGACGTCGGAGAGCAGTCATCTTGGTCTTGTAGTTAGCGAAGGACAGGCGCGTGTTGCAAATGCTTTTCCCGGCTTCTGCCACATCTACCAGCACTGCTGCTCTTCTTTCTTTGAGCTCTTCCTTTATCACATCTCTGCACTGCTTTGTGAGCTCGGACATTTGCTTGCGGTTGCCTGAGGCATGCGCCAAGCCACATTGGCGAATAAGCTCAAGAGTTTTCGAAAACAGGCGGGTTTTTGTGTGTGTTTGTTTGTGTGTGTGTGTGTGTGTGTGTGTGTGTGTGTGTGTGTGTGGCTCTCTCTCTGTTGGTGTTCCTCGCACAATCATGGAGGTGCTGAACCAGTCGATCATATTTCTTGTCAATGTTGTCAACGACGGCATCTTCCCATGTTGCTGCAAAAGTGCCAAAGAGCTCCCAGTTGGTGGTTGTTCTGGGAGTTCTCTTCTTAAACTTTGCAGCCCTTTCTCCCCACTCTGTGAAGTAGAATTTTGCACAAAGGAGACGGTGGTCAGATCCTGTTTTGAATTTTGGGGACAACAGCGACATCGGTCAGGCAAAACTGTTGATTGAATATGATGTGGTCAATTTCCTTATGGAACCGTCCACTGGAAAACTCCCATGTCCAACGTTTAGATTCAGCCGTCTGGAACTGTGAGTTACCATGGATGGTCTTGGTCGACATGATGAACCCAGGCAGTCTCTCATCCTGTTCATTCCATTCTAGGTCATGGGTCCCGATGTGGAGTTCTTCGGCTGATCGTCTTGTTCCTATCTTGGCATTAAAATCACCGACAATGATCTTGTAGAAGGTGTGGTCTTCTTTATAGAATTTCTCCAGCTCCATGTAGAACTTCTCAATTTCTCCTTCATCATAATTGGATGTTGGTGTGTAGACAATGAAGATAGAAACTGCCAGCAGTGAGCCACATCTATTCAAGTGTAATCATCCGATTTGGGTTGTTAGGCATTCGAATGAATCAATGCTCATGGCCAAGTTCATGTTGATAAGGACACCAACACCTCCAACACCTCTTTTGTCGCATGTTCCAAGGAACAATTCTTCTCTAGTGTCGAAAATGGTGTGATGTGATTGATGCCTTCTTGTGTCTGTCAGACCAATGATGTCGTACTTGATCTTTTGAGCTTTTACCATCAGGTCCTCGATGGATGCATCCGATGCCAGCGTATGTGCATTGAAAGTACAGACAATCATTTTTGTCTTTCTTCATTTTGGAAGCCTAGTTCGACCTTGAGATTTTATCAGCCTCTCTTTCTACATCCTTCTCAACGCTGCCGTATTGGTGACTCCTTCAGGGTCAGGGGAATGAGATTCATTGTATTTACTTGTTTTGGCATATTGAATACACAATGGATAGCTTGCCAGGCTCTGCCCTGCAGGTGGGATATCTCAGTAGCTTGCCAGCTCTCTGAGAGGTGACTTCTAATTGCCCTTGTAGTTGTTCCCATGGTTCAAACCATATTTAAACCCTATCAAATATGGTGCGGCAACCCTGGAAGATGGGTATTAAGTGTCTTATGATGTGTCCGGAAAGCATCCTGGAGCATGGAGGCAGCTGGGTAGTGGAGGTAGTGGAGGTCTGCCAGTGAGGTATTTTTCTGGTACCGGTAGGTTGGGTTTTCTGTAGGTAATCCAATCCCTGGGTCTCCAGCGGTTGGTGGAAGCAAACAGGGCAGGGTAGGGTGGGGCTCCTGGTTTTAATCCCTTCGTCACCTGTGGTTGATGGGAGCAGGCAGAGGATCTCTGTCACCGGGTCCATTGAGCCTGGAGTCCAAGGTCTCAGAGTTCCGCTTTATCTTGTTCTGTGAGGCTTCACTTGTTCGTGAGTCTTGGCCCAAGCATCTGGAAAGCATCCTGGAGCATGGCGGCAGCTGAGTATTGGAGGCAGTGGAGGTCCAGTCCTTATGATCCAAATTTTTAACTTTTGTTTTGTTTTGCTTTGTTTGGGGGTCTTACCTGGCAGTGCTCAGGGGCTACTCCTGGCTCTGCATTCAAGTATTACACCTGGCGAGCTCAGGGGACTGTATAGGATGCTGAGGATTGAACCTGGGCCAGCTATGTGACCCAGCAAGGCAAGTGACATACTCATTATACTATCTCACTGAGCCCAATCCCATTTTTTTATATAGAAACTGAGAATCCAGACCATGAGTGCACCCAAGCTCATCCAGCTGGAAAGTGGCAGCCAGGTCTTAAATTCTGGCTTCAGAGCCTACCTTCCTACTGAACCCCAAAGCCCTCTTCTAGAACAGACCCTGTCGGGCAGGTATGCACTTAAACACCAACCCAGAGAACCCTATATGGTGAGGGTCAGACCCCATGGGCAGCGGTGGTGGGAAATGAAGACGCTATACAGAAAACACAACAGCAGGACCAGCTATGTCAATTTCATCCATGATGTTTCATTTTAATGGAACAACTAGACCCCAGGTTGCTGTCTGCTAGCCTTTCCCATTAAATTCACCCTCCTAGCTAATATTATCTCCCCAAACTCACCAGCCTACCAATTTTTGTTAAGCAGCCTGTGACGAGTATTACCCAGGTGGTGAAATAAATAAAACACACCTGTAGTTATGAACTCAGTTCCCTGAAACATGGGCCAGCCCGGGGCACTAGGGACCCCTATGCATCTTAAATAATGAACAGGGATGTGAAGTAGTCAGGCTCCCAACATCATCTGACACTCCAATTCGGCACCCCAGACCCTGTAGGTACCCAGGGATTGCGCTCTCCTTTGCAGGAAACAAAAGGATTTGGCAAACAATCATCATCATCACTAAATAAAGACAACAGCTAATTTCCTGAGGCTTCTGTGTCAGCAGGGAAGGCTATGTTATTGCAAGCCAGCAGCAGCCAACCAAGTGGTGAGACAGTAGTTCTCTTTTACATTACATTAAATGTTGCTATTTCTGAAGGGACTATCTGTGGACCGCTGGTGTAACCCATGGCAACCAGCTAATAAATTGTAACTTACACTGCCTAGGCTTATTGTAGGGGAGGAGAACAGCAGGGGGGGAAAGATTGGGGGGGGGGGGGAGGCGAATGAAGGCAAAAAAAAAAAAGGAAAGAAAAAGGCACATTCCCCCATATAGCACGCAGGCAAACACATACACACACACACACACACACCCCCCAAAAGCTGCGTCAACGTTCCCTGGCAAAATTACTTGTTGAAGTGCAACAATTAGCAGCTAAGATTTTTAGAATTTTGATCTTGTGGTTCCGACACCTCTCTAAAAAGATACCTGTCAGAAAGTATCCTTTAAATGGTTCTGCCTGGATATATAAGACACTAGTAGAACTGTACAAGAAAAAAACCTCTGGAGTTGCCCCCCACCAGCGGCTCTCTGGCAGGGCATGGCCTCAGAGGCACACGGACCTAATTCAGAACCCAGCAGCTTGCAACAGAAATGTGAATGGACTATGTGTTAAACTCTGGTGCCGTGCCCCCCCCCCCCCCCGGGGAGGGAAAGGGTATCTGTCTCTTCCGCCTCCCCCCACACCCCCAGCAGCATGGTGGCTGCTGCCTCAGAGCTTATTGAACATCCAGGTATGAGCTGGTGGTGACGGGGTAACTGCAGCCTCATGGGATGGGGATTGGAACCAGCACGTCTTTCACGCCCTACCGAGGCCACGAGTTGCCCCCCACGAGAGGCTCTCCAGAACGGCCATGGCTCCAGGGGCACACAAACCAATCTTATAATTATCCGGCTTTTGGCAGAAATCCCTCCAGACTTTATTAGTAAAATATCAGAAATCCAAAATTGCGCGGCTGCAACTGGGGCTGCACGGCATCATATGGTCTTCGTAAGCGGCAATAGAAAACAAATTATTTCACAATGCCTTTTCAGAAATTCTGATTATTGGGGGGAAATTCCAAATAATAATGGTGCATCTTTTGTTAAAATAATGAATGTAATCAAAGCAGAGAGAGAGTTAAGTAGAAATCATCTGCCTCACAGACATTGGGAGGGATGAGAAGGGGGTATGTTGGGGTTCTTGGTGTTGAAGAATATGCACTGGTGAAGGGATGGGTGTTTGATCATTGTATGACCAAGACCTGAAAGCTTTGTAACTTTTCTTGTGGTGAGTCAATAAGTAAATTTAAAAAAAAAAAGAAAAGAAAGAAAGAAAAAACCTCCAACTCATCAAAAAATGGGGAGAAGAAATGAACAGAAGCTTCCTTTAAAAAGAAATACAAATGGCCAAAAGGCACATGAAAACATGCTCCACACAGCTAATCATCAGGGAGATGCAAATCAAAACAATGAGATATCATCTCACACCACAGAGACAGGCACACATTCATAAAACAAAAGCAACCAGCGCTGACATGAATGTGGGGAAAAGGGATACTCTCTCACTGTTGGTGGGAATACTAACTGGCCCAGCGTTTCTGGAAAATGATAAGGGTATTCCTTCAAAAATTAGAAATTGAGCTTCCATACAACCCCGCAATACCACTTCTGGGAATATATTCCAAGGGTGCAAAAAAGCACAATAGAAATGACAGCTGCACCTGTATGTTCATTGCAGCACTGGTCACAATAGCCAGAATCTGGAGACAACCCGAGTGCCTGAGAACAGACGACTGGTTGAAGAAACTATGGTACATCTACACAATGGAATACTATGCAGCTGTTAGGAGAATGAAGTCAGGAAATTTGCTTGTAAGTGGATACACATGGAGAGTATCATGCTAAGTGAAATGAGTCAGAAAGAGAGGGACAGACATAGAAAGATTGCACTCATTTGTGGTATATAAAATAACATAATATGAGACTGCCACCAAAGAGAGTAGACACAAGGGCCAGAAATACTGCCCCAGAGTTGGAAACCTGCCTCATGAGCTGGGGGAGAAGGCAGCTGGAATAGAGAAGAAATCACTAAGTCAGTGATGGTTGGAGGGATCATTCAGGATGGGAGATGTGTGCTGAAAGTAGATAAAGGACCAAACGTGATAGCCTCTCAGTATCTATATTGCAAACCATAATGCTCAAAAGTAGAGAGAGTATGGGGGAAATTGTCTGCCATGGAGGCAGGGGAGGGCTGAAAAGGGGAGGAGAATGTGCGCCTGTGGAGGGATGGGTGTTTGGTCATTGTATGACTGTAATCCAAGCATGATGTGAATCAATAGGGGGTGGGGGGGAGAAGGAATAAATAAATAAATAAATAAGTGGTTCTGCCTGTGTCTGGCCCCCTCCGCAAGGGCCACTATGCCAAGGCCCAGACTCTATTGAGGGGCTCCTAGCTCACCCTTTTTCCTTCTGTCTGCAAATTGCTCAGGCCTAATGTTCCCCATATCTCAAATCACAACAAGAGGTGAGCCTTTCCTCTTCACCTCTGTGTCTACTCTTGGGCCCCAAAGCTTGAATTCTTCCCATCCATTAACTCCTATTCTGGGAGCCATCGCTGACATCCCCTAAGACTGGATCGTAGGATCTGTGTTTACAGGGAATCATTCATGGGCACTCTGTGGTCTTTCGTGTGCTCATCGGCTGTAACTAATTAATTGTGTACTCCCACTATCTGTGCGTGTAAATAGAGCTGGACTTACTGAATTGCAATGCCCGTTCCACAGCTTACCAGGAGGAGGTGACCCAGCTTACATCCCCACATAAGGATCACTGAGTCCCATCCTCTGTTTGGCCATCCTGCTCTGCAGGGAGCCAGGCACTGGAAGTCAGGAAAGCCCCAAGACTTGGGCTAGAGGCACTCATGCCTCTGGAGGCCAGCATAAGGTGCAGACTGGAACCTGGGCCATGGCTCTGTGTACTGAGGAGCAAGAACCAGCTCGGATCCTTATCCCATGGAACCCAGCTAGAAAAATTGTCTTTGTTTCTGGGGCCTTTGCTTCTTTACCTGCAAAATCAGGACACTGCAAGAGATCCATTGAGATTGTAGCTGGCATCCAGTGTGTATCTCTACTTGACCAGATCTGACTCCTCATCCCCCAACCCCCAACCCACTATCTTTTGCTCAGCACCAGGCATGTGGTCAGGATGAAAGAACGGGGAATGAATGCATGAATGGCTCTATGTTCTTTCACTTATGATAGAATAAAAAGGAAATCTGGGGAGAATACAAATCTGCAATATGTGTGAAAATGCTCTGCAAATTGTAAGATGACTCAAAACATGAGGCAGCATTGTGAGTATAAATTATTATAATTCATGAATAGTTACAATTAAGAATTACTACAATGAATTATTATGCTGGAGATGCACCATGCTGAGGACCAGCCTCTTCTGTGCTGGGATAAGTGAGTTCTTGACCACACCAGACCTGAGAGAGTTTCTGATGGGACAAGGGGAGAAAGGAAGAGGGCAAAAAACGAGGCATTTTTGCCCCCCACGAAAAGTTAACACTACAATGTACTTACTAATTACTAAGTTCAAAGTTGTCTTTATAATGGAGAGGGCTGATAGATGGTCCCTTAACCAAATAATGAAGCTCAATGCCATGGACCATGTGGGCAGTTGACCTCCCGCCCTCCTGAAATGGACAGTGGGAAGTGTGTAATCTCCAAACAGAATTCTTGCTCCAAACTCTCTGCCGATATAGAAGCACGAGGAAGCTGTCAGCAAGAGCTAGACCATTCAATAGGATGACCTGTGGAACTCTTTAATAATGTCAGTGTCATTAAAACAAAGAAAGAGGAAGGCCAAGGATTCTTCTAGATCAGCAAATACTCACAAGACAGAACAAGCAAACAGTGAATGAGTATTAATGGATCCTGGATTATAAAAAAAAACAATAAAACATTTTTTAAAAGATTGGTGAACCACAGTAGTGCGTTAAAATTAAATTTCCTTAGTGAGGCCTTTACTTTTGGTTTTGGTGCTTGGGAACAATGAGTATCTTGATGCTCTGTAGACACTCCAGTCGTCTCCGACCCATGAATGGGGGGATTGAATCCTTCAGGGCCTCACAAGTGCAAGACAAGGGACCACACCCCCAGACTGATAATGGTAATTTTGGATAGCGTCTTTTATGTTCCACAGTGAAGTGTCATGATGTCTATGTCTTATTTTGAAGTTGTTTAGAAAAAATGTTTTTTGCATACATATATTCATGTATACACACAACATTCAGATGCATGCATACACAGAAAAAAAAGTGAGCATTGAAATAGAAACACAAGGAAACCATCAGCTAGACCTAGACCATTCAATAGGAAATCTCTAATATACATACATATATTCATGTATACACACAACATTCAGATGCATGCATACACAGAAAAAAAAGTGAGCATTGAAATAGAAACACAAGGAAACCATCAGCTAGACCTAGACCATTCAATAGGAAATCTCTAATAATGGCATGACAATTTAATAATGATAGACAGTTTTTGTTATCCATTATACCAATCTCTTTAGTCCATAATTTTTGTAGGCACCATGAATTGCAATACTGTTAATAAAGGGTTTCATGCAGACAATATTCCAAATCACACTCTCTGCCAGAGTATCCCCCTCCACCCCCATACTCCACTTGGTAAATTCAGTTCTGTAGACTAGTTCTCAGGCTCTGTTGCCTCTGACCATTTGTTATTCACTGACTCTATTTCTTTATATCCTATCTATGAGAAAGATCATTCTATATCTGCTGTACATTGCATTATCAGCCATATACATATATTCTGTGTGCAAAAGAAAATATTAAGAGCAAAGATATTAACTTTGCTCCATTATTGTTTGTTGTTTCCAAAATATTAACCGGCTCCTGCAACATATTCCTGTGATGCCTCTCTCTCTCTCTCTGTCTCTGTCTCTCACTCGCTCACTCTCTCGCTCTCTATCTCTCTCTTGCTCTCTCTCTGCCTCTGTCTGTCTGTCTGTCTGCCATGCATTCTCTCTCTCTCTCTCTCTCTCTCTCTCTCTCTCTCTCTCTCTCTCTCCTCTTCTTACAAATGATCTCAAGTGCTCCTTTAGGTGACTTTAAACCCGCCGTCTAGCCCTTTATACCCTGGAGAAAATTTCCTCTGACCAGAAGCAATTAGACAGCATTTGCCAAAGTCCCCAACACTCCCTCATAAATACACACTTGAGATCTGGATAAAGTAGGACAAAGCAGCTCAAATTGAGCCTGGTGCCACACACACATGCACGCATGCACACAGACACACACACACACACACACACACACACACAGAGCAGTACAGCAGGTAGGATGTTTGCCTTACCCACTGACCCTGGCACTGCATAGCATATGGTTCACTGAGCACTACCTGGAGTGATCCTCCCTGAGCGCAAAGTCAGGAGTAAACCCTGAGCATTGCTGGATGTGCCCCAAAAACAAATTTTAAAAAAAAAGTGGGGGGAAGGGATGATACCAGCTTTATCTAGTGCAAAATAAAGGTGGGTTGTGACAAGGAATTTGCTGAAGGAGGGCTGTGAACTGATCTGGTCCTGGCTACTAAAATGTAGAGCAGGCTGAGGTCAGGATGCTCAATCTGGCAGTTTCTGGAAAGGGCAGGTCTCTGCTGCTTCTAGTCCCTAGAGCCAGAAGAGGCCAGCCGGTCATGCTGACCATTGGCCAGTGACCCTTTGCTCTCTGGTGCATGAAAGCCTGAGTGTGCTGATTGCCAGGCCTGCATGCTGTCTTGTGACCCCGTTCCTCAACGTTCCTCCAGCGCGTTGGTCCACAAACAGGGCCAGACATTGCCATGGGCAGAACTAATGCAGGGAGTAGGGTGACACAGAGACCCTTAGAGACTCCATTTCACTGGAGTTTGGCCCAATGGTAAATACTGTCAGGTCTGTCTCTTCCCCTTGGCATACTGCCTGGCACACCGTAACTGCTCAATCAATCTCTGTTGAATGAATGAAGAAATAGATTAATTCCCAGAAAAATTAAGTTAATGGGTAAATATCTCCAGTTTTTAGTTTCTTCCACACTACAATTTTATTAAATCTTTGGCACCTGTTATCGCCTGTCCACTGGCCAGTGCTAGCAGATGACAGAAAGAATTAGTGGGCAGCAAATGAATACTAATGGATCCAGACATAGAAGTCCGTGTTTAGTTTGACAGCTTGTTTTTTAAATCTGGACAGGTGTTTTGGCTTATGGTTGTGATTTTATACTGTGCTCATGTCTGTAAATTTAATTAAATTTAACATTTCTAAGCAACTTAAGCACACAGAAGCTAAATATATAATTTTGTGCTTAATCATAGGCTGTATTTGGGGTGTAAATATATCAATATTTTATGGTGTTCTGCAGAGACCCATGCTGATCGGCACTCCACCGCATGAAAATGTGAGGAACTAGAAGATAACCACTTTCCTGGGACAAATGTGGTCGCTGGAGGTAGATCTTAAGTGGGATGAGGATCCTTTCACATTACAGGGAATCTCAAGGAAAGTTTAAGATAGAGGAAGAAGGGTTGAAGTGAGGCTAGCAAAGGCAGGTGATCTCTCCCCATTTTTCTTCCCATCACTTAAGTCTGAGAAGATAATTCTCTCTCATTTTGTTCTTGTTGAAGGTTAAGGTGTGTTTATTTTTGATGTCTGTGCATTCTGTGTATGCTGGAGTGATAGCACAGCGGGTAGGGCGTTTGCCTTGCACGTGGCCGACCTAGGTTCGATTCCTCCATCCCTCTCAGAGAGCCTGGAAAGCTACCGAAAGAATCCTGCCTGCACAGCAGAGCCTGGCAAGCTCCCCGTGATGTATTTGATATGCCAGTTACTGATAAAACAGTAACAACAAGTCTCACAATTTGTTGTGAGATGTTACTGGTGCCCACTCGAGCAAATCGATGAACAATGGGAGGACAGTGCTACAGTGTATTCTGAAGTCCTGACAAACAACAAAAACTATTAGCTATTCCTGGGTAAAAGAAAAAAAGGAAGATGAAAAAGCACCTGTGAATTGTGAATTGAGTAGAGGGAGAAAAGAGAAGTTCAAGGACAGATCTCTGGGACAAGATGACGAAATGCCTTTGTTCCTCCTGCTACAGAGAAAACTTCATTAGGGCCAGAGAAATAGTAAAGGGGTTCAGTCAGGGATAGCTCCCTGATTCAATTCCTGGCTCCACATAGGATCCCCAAACAGTGTCAGGGATCCCTCCTGAGCATAGAGCCAGGAGTAAGCCCTGAGAACCTCTGAATATGGTTCCAAAACCCAAAACATACAGAAAACAATTATATTAAAGGCTGCGTATTGGCGACTCTTGGAGCTGGTCATAGCATGGTCACTGAAGGGACCATTCCTTCTGTGACTCTATTTCCATCACAAGGGGAAATCTGTGCTAGGAGACATACACATACAATTGGGAGAATGCAGCACATATTGAAAACCACTGGTCTAGGGACAAGAGTGCCAGCTGAAGATAGTTCGTCTTATGGGACATATACATATCTTGTAGGAGGCTGAGTGCTTGGCTAATAATGGCAGGGTGAGCTCAACTCAAAAAGAGAGACAATAGTCAATTCTGTTCCTCATTTCCAATAAAGGATTTCTTATTCTCTGTCTCCTCAGCCTTCCTTTATCCCTTCCTTTGTCCTCAAACTCAATCCATAAAATTGCTAAGAAAATGTAAGCAAATAACATTTCACGTTCTTCTACCTATATGGTAGAACACAGATCCTCTGCCTGCTCCTAGCAGCTCGGCAGACCTCCACTACCTCCACTATCCAGCCCCCGCCATACTCCAGGACACTTTCTGGACCGCGCGGCCGCTTTGCGGCCACACGACACATCATAAAACCTGGCCAACTTCAACCATGAGTGTGGAAAGGTCATACTCCAGCTAAATCTCACGAAGACAATGTTTACGAGAAACAGTCTCATCCCTGATGTTCCATTCACTCTCATAGGGACGAACATCTCCGAATGCAACAGTTATGTGTACCTAGGTTGAGAAGTCAACATGACAAATGACCTGGCACCTGAGTTGCACCTGAGGAAGAGAGCGGCTTGGCGCCTTCAAGAGCATCAAAGAAATAGCTAAGAGGACAAAGAACCTCCAGCTCCGGGCACATCTCTTTGATTCCACTGTTCTTCCTGCATTAACATACGCCTCAGAGACCTGGCCCTATGCAAACAGGATGAGAACGCTATTTGGGTCTACCAAAGAGACATTGAAAGAGCTATACTTGGAGTATCATGCTTCACTGAAATGAGAGAAAGAATCTGGAGTTACAACCTCCGTCGATGGTCAAGAATCAGGGATGCTGTCTCCTTTATCAAGGCATCGAGAATCAGATGGGCTGGACACTTAATGAGATTTGGAGACGACCGCTGGACTAGAGCCATTACCAACTGGATTCCACGGGACATCAAAAGATTGCATGGCCGCCCACGTATGAGATGGTCAGACTTCTTCGTCAAGACCCTGAACGATCGGTTTGAGGCTGTTTGTGTTCCTAGAAAGAGCAGACACCATTGGGCTACACTAGCATGCGACAGGGACGAATAGAGACATTACTGGCACCCGCTCAAGTAAATTGATGAGTAACGGGATGTCAAGTGATCAAGCGATTTACCTATATCTCTCCAGCAATTAATGTCAAGCCCTAGAGTCAAGGATTGGTTTTACATGAGGTTACATTTCTCCCGCATCATGTCAAACCCATTGTTGATCCCAGTTATGTCTCCATGATTGGTCCCTGCAATGCCTCTGTGATTCATCTGTACAAGGACATCATTGAGGGGCCAGTGACACAGCACAGGAATGAAGGTGTTTGCCTTGCTCATACCTGATCCCATCTCTAGCATCCCATATGGTCCTCTGAACACTGCTAGAAATAATTCCCGAGTGTAGAGCAGGAGTAACCCCTGAGCCCTACCAGGTGTGACTCCCTCTCCACCTTCATAAAAAAAATGCTCCCAAATTGAAATCACTCTCTTTATTGCAAATCCTTCTACTACTATGAAGCTATGTGTTTCTTTTCTTTTGTATCAGAATTCAAAAACATTCCTACCAGCAACAGTGGTAAAATTCAGTGATCAATGATCAATCTCTCTCTTATTGTACCAGTTAAGTGTTCAACACAGTTAATTCCTCCTTAATCCTAGAAACACACTATTCCTTGTTCCCAGACACCCTCTCACACCTGCTTTTTCTCTTATTGGACCAGCTGTCTCTATTCTCTCACAGTTGTAATTCTTCTCTTTCTAAACGACACTTTATCCTTTGTCTCTGGGCTCTGTCCTTGAACTTTCCTTTTCTCCTTATACTCAATTCCCTGGTGTGTTTTTGTTTCGTTCTGTTGAATCAGTCTCCTGGATTTGACAATCATCTATATGCCAATGATTGACAAGTGGGTTTTCAGTCTGGACATCCTTGAATTCTATTATGGGTGATTTGGGAAGTGTCTGTAGTGAGGGAAGATGAGCAAACCCAAAGGTGCTCAGAGAGGCCACTCCTATGTGAGATTCTGGATACTTAAAGTCAGTGACCATGAGCTTGTAAGACAAGCTTTTTTTTTTTTTGGCCTTTTGAGCCATACCAAGAGATAGATGCTCAGGGGTTATTCTTGGTTCGGCACCCAGTATTATTCCTGGTGGTGCTCAGGAGACCACATGGGATACCAGGAGTTGAAACCAGATCAATCACATACAAGACAAGTGCCCTACCCACTGTACTCTCTCCAGTCCCCAAGCCAGACACTCTAAGTCTAGTCATAGTCCACTGGACCTTCCCCTGGATGTGAGACCTGTACTTCCAGCTGCCTGCTTGACATCCTAATATGGGTGTCCTGAGCTTCATGTGATCTGTCAGTTGTCTATTCCTGTATAGCAGACCCTAATGCTTAGTGGAAATTGGGCTGGATTCCGCTGAATATTTCATCTGCTGATCTCACCTGGGTTATTCATGCAGTTGAAGTTTTTAGAGGTTTTACTGAGACTTAATGGTTTCAAATGACTTAAGAACATGTGAGCTGGAGTTATTTTTGACTGGAATACTTAGCTTGTTTTCTATGGAACTCAACAGCAAAATAACCTGGGTTTCTCACATAGGCAAATCTGCATTCAAAGAGGGAAAGCCCCTCTGCACAAACGCCACATGCATGATTCAATAAAAAATCTCTCACAATGACCAAAATATAATTCCTGACATCTAATGCCTCCACTCCCAACTTCCCTACCGACAGCCTTTTCTACCTCAGTAATGGTCAGTCCACCTCTCATTCTAAAGCTTCAGAGAGGGGGCCAGAGCAATAGTACAGCAGGTAGGGTGTTTGCCTTGCACAAGGCTGACACAGGTTTGATTCTCAGCACCCCATATGGTTCCCTGAGAACTACGAGGAATGATCCCTGAGCACAGAGACAGGAGTAACCCCAGAGCATCACTGGGTGTGGCCAATTCCCCCAAATAAAGAAATAATAAAGCCTCAAAAGCACTCTAAATTATTCATTTTGTTTTCATACTCCTCTTTGAACCCATCGTTGAATTATTTTTTTTATGTAGGAGTACTGCTATTTATTTAGCCACTGATTAGGCTGATTGAATTGTGCATGAACTCCACCTTACTTTTTTTTCCATTTTTTATAATTATTTATTGAATCACCGTGAGAGCAGTTATAAAGCTTTCGGGTTTAAGTCTCGGCCATACAATGAAACACCCATACCTTCATCAGTGCCCACTATCCACCATCAAAATCCCCAGTATACCCCCATCCCACACCCTCCCCATTCCTGTGGGGCAGATGATGATTTCCAAATTTACTCTCTCAATACTTTGATTACACTCAACATTTCAACACCACACCCATCACTATTATTTGGGATTTTGCTCCAACACTCAGATCTGCTGAAAAGGCAACAGTAGACAATTTGTTTTCTATTACTGGTTATGAATAACGTATGATGTCGCTTAGCTGCAGTAGTGGCCGCATGATTTTGAAATTTTGAAATTTCAACAATTAAATCTGGAGGGATTTCTTGCCAAAATCTTCTGGGTTCCGAGATTTGTTCCTGAGTCTCTGGGATCATGGGCATTAAGCAGCTTGATCAGGAGCCAGAGAGGCCATTCGTGGGCGGTTACTAGCGGTCTCATTGGGGTGGGGAGGAAAGGGCCAGCTACACCCCCATCCCATGAGATCCCATGTGTCTCGTCACTGTGAGCCCATACCTGACTGTCCAGTGGCCTCTGGCAGATGGCTGCCACCAAGCTGCCAAGGAGGAGCAGCAGAGCGACAGCACCCTTTCACTTCTGGGGTGGCCCAACAACAGTAACCTACCACACGGTCCAGACGCATGTCTACCAAAAGCCGCTGGGTTTCAAGATTTGTTTCTAAGTCTTTGGAATCATGGCCATTAAGCACCTTGATGAGGAGCCAGAGAGGCCGTTCATGGGCGGCGATTCAGGGTCTCTTTGGGATGGGAAGCAAAGGGCCGGCTCCACCACCATCCCGTGAGGCACCATGTGTCTCGCCACTGAGGGTCCAAACCTGACTGTCCAATGGCCTCTGGAGGATGGTGGCCACCAGGCTGCCAGGGGGAACAGGCCAAGGCACGAAACCTATTCCCACCTGGGGTGGGCCAGCGCGGGTAACCTACTGCAGGGATCAGACGCATTTCTGCCAAAAGTCGTTGGGTTTCAAGATTTGTTTCTGAGTCTCTAGGATCATGGCTATTAAGCAGCTTGATCAGGAGCCAGAGAGGCTGTTTGTGGGTGGCGACTCAGGGTCTTGTTGGGACTCGGAGGAAAGGGCCGGTTCCACCCCATCCCATGAGGCCCCGCGTGTCTCGTCACTGTGGGCCCAAACCCAATTGTCCAATGGCCTCTGGAAGATGGCATTCACCAGGCCACCAAGGGGGAGCAGGTGAAGGGACAGCACCCTTTCCCCACTGAGGTGGCCTGGCGACAGTAACCTACTGCGTGGTCAAGATGCATTTCTGCCAAAAGCCGCTGGGTTCTGTGATTTGTTTCTGAGTCTCTGGGATGATAGCCGTTAAGCAGTTCAATCAGGAACCAGAGAGGCCATGCCTCCAATTATATAGCTGAGCTGGAGGTGGTTTGTGGGTTTATCTCCCACATACCTAACTTTTGGCCATTTACTTTCTTGGTAAACTTTGCCCCAAGGTTTTGGGGTCTGGCCAAAGGAACAGCAGTAATTTGGGGGTATCTGGAAGTCTGAAGGTGGCATGAGGCTGCTCATGCACTCACCTCACAGTTACAGATTGACCTGCTGCGGCACCATACCCCTGTTGAATTATTTTTTTTAAGAAAAACGTATCTTAAGCCAACCACTTTCCACAGCAACCCTTTTCACCCACAGCAAAGTCACTACCAGCTCACCTACCCCTAACTACTTTCCCCATAGTCATTTCCCCAGCCACCCCCAATCCAACCTGTTTTCAATATTAGGGTTTGAGCAATCTTGTTAAGAATATTAATTGGGTTTTGGAATTCCACTTCTTGAAACTTTCCAAAGTTTTTACAATGGCCAGCAAGTTCCTACATGACCATACCGCCCCTCCCGCCCTGCCCTCCTGCACACACGGCTGCCTCCCTGACCTCATTTCCAGCTCTTCTCTCTCAACTCTTTACTTGGCTCCATCTCTGCTGACCTCCTGAATGTGTCATCAGGATCTAGCACAATTCTGTCCCTGGGCCTTTGCACTTGAAGTTCCCTCTACACACAATGTTCTTCCCTCCAGATATCTATATGCTGGCCCCTTCAATGTCTTCAAGTCTATTTGAAATATTCCTTTCTCAAGGAGCTTCCATTTAAAACAGCAATCCCAATCCTTTATTATTTATTTACTCATTTATTTGGGTTTTGGGTCACCTCCGGCAGTGCTAGGCTCACTCCCGGCTCTGTGGTCAGGGATCACTTTCTTGGCAAGACTCAGGGACCATATGGGACGCTGGAGATTGAACCCGGGTATGCCACGTGCAATGCAAGTGCCTTAGCCTCTGTTACTAAACCTCTGGCCCCATTGAAGGCAGGTTTTCCTTTTATTGGTTTTGTTTACCTAGCACCGGAGCCCGGCATGTAATAGTAATATACATACTAGATGATCCAAGTTCAGTGAGGATTATTGTGTTACATGCTTCTGCCTACATCTTTCCTTTGTATTTTCTTTATTAAGATTGTGAAGAAGGTACTCCCCTATCTTTTCATAGAGACCAGGGCTAGCTTTTCCATTTCACAGATGAGAAAACTGAGGCTAACTTGTAAAGAAATGATCTGAGGTTACAGTGAAAATATGAAGTGTGAAAGTAGAGAGCTTCATTAACTAGCAAAGTCAACTGCCCTTAGCTGTCCTTTTCTTTTCTGGTTTTCTCTCATGCCTCAGTGTGGGAGGTGGCTGGAAGCCCTGGATCTACTGGTCAACATTTTTGAAGGATGTAACTTTCAATGCCACAGTGGGGTTCTATTGCTGATTCATTCATTGTTGTTAAGGGAAAAGAAGGAAGAGGAAGAGAGGGAGGAAGGGAAGAAGGAATCATGGGAAGAGAAACTGATAGGAGGAGGGTAGAAGTGATGACATTAGTGAACCACTTAGCTGTCTCAGGTCTCGGACAGACCACGGGATCACCCAGAAAGCACCCATACTTCTTATCCATCTCTCCATGCTCCCCAATCCTTGGTAGTAGGTCAGCGCTCTTTGTCCATCCTCACAACAACTGGATTCTCAAGCTGAAAACAAGTCCCCATCCTTTAACAAAATAATACAAAAGAATTCTGATGCTGGTTCTTTGTACATAAGAAGTACAAAGCATCATCTACACAAACAGTAAGAAGAGGCAGGCCAATAACAAGAATTGATAATTTCCTTATAATTGCAGGTCTACCATTCTGGTATCTCCCCCCTCACCCTTTCCTTTCTTTTTCTTTTTTTATTAAGACTCCACAATTTACGAAGTTATTCATAGTTGAGCTTCGGTCATACAATATTCCACCATCAATCCCACTACCTGTATCAGCTTTTCTCTGTCAATGTCACCATGGGGAGACCTGGGTTATCCTGGTCCTAGATTACTCTGGTCCTAGACCTAGATTGCCCTGATGATAGAACTGAAAAGAACAGGAGAGGAAAGAGACCAAGGGGCTGGAGCAAGCAGAGGCCAGGAGGGAACAGGAGCAGGGAACTGGGACTTGGACACATTGGCTGTGTAGAGCTGTGGTCTGTCTATCTACATATCTGAATCACAGAGCCAGTGATGCTGACAGCATAATACCAAACAACAACAACCAAACTTAAAATCTGCCTGCCTGAGAAGCAGGCTAGGGGGCGGGAGGGGGATGGAAAACAAGCCTTTTAATCAGCAGCAGTTGCTGAGTTTAGGAACTAAATCTGCCTCACCCCATCCCAGGCCTCTCCTCTCATCCCCTCCCCACCAGCTGGCCGCAGGCAAGATCAGGCTCCACACAGACCTGCCTGGGGTTCAGACAGTCCGTAAGCCCCCACCCCTCCACCAGCTGAACTGACTCTGTGGTGGGTGAGGATGAAAGGGAACTGCTGACTGGCCCACATCTGGCTGCCAGGAGAGAGTTGGAACCTCACCTTGGAACTTTCCCAGTTCACCATGGTTTGAGCATAGGCCACTTGGGTCTGGTGACTGATAAGCACACACATATTTAATAGATTTTTTCTTTTGATTCTTTGCTTCTTAAATACTGTATGACCAAGACAAATAGCTGTGGTTGATAATGTCTGGAGAAAAATAGCAACTGTGTTTGGCTTATCATGTGATAACTCAAACAAAAAAGGAGGGGCTTTGTTTTATGATTGGCCTCTCTGGTGAATTAAACGTTTCATACCTGCCATGCTGCTGTTTCAGGAGTGATACTGCAGTTGTATTTCAGAGATATATGGGGAACTAACTTAATTTAAGGGAGATTCCCACCTACTCCAGGTGGCATCCCAGTGACCAAGACTTCCACAAGCAAGGCCCAGATATGCGGGTTCCAGGACTAAATCTCCAGGCCACATGGTGGCAGAGGACCTGGGCTGTCCCTCCCCAGGTCCCTGCCTGCCCAGAAGACTAGCTGTTATGCCCACAATTAGCCTCCAGGCACCATCTTAGCACACCAACAGCCCTGACTCAGAGACACAGCAGCAAGACACCACAGCACCAGAGATCCCGGAAGACACCACAGCACCAGAGATCTCTCCGGGCCCCAAACCAAGCCAATATCACCAGGGCACCCCAGATGGAGTAGGTACAGTTTCCCTGATTACTCCAGATGGAATCCCGGTGACCAAGAGCTTTCACAAGCAAGGCCCAGGTATGTGGGTTCAGGACTAAATCTCCAGGCCTCATGGTGGCAGAGAACCTGGACTGTCCTGCCCAGAAGACTGTCTGTCAAGCCCACAATTTGCCTTCAGACACTATCTTAACACACCAGCAGCTCTGGCCCAGAGACTCCCAATTGAATCCCAAAATGTATTAGTCCCATACAGAGATGTCTCTGGAACCCAACAATTTACAATCTAGAAATTTACATTTACAATCATGGCCATGTGAGCTCTTGTGATTTTCGAAATGAGCTATGGAAAATATATTATCTAGAGTCTTCCCCTGGCAGGTAAGTTTGAATAGTGGTGGGAAATTTTGAGCAAAATTAATGCCCAAAATTAGAGAGAGAGTATTGGGGACATTGTCCTGGTGGAGGGATGAGTGTTCCATCATTGTATGGCTGAATCTCAAACATGAAAGCTTTGTAACTCTATCTCACAGTGATACAATTAAATAAAGAAAGTAATGTGGAGTTCATGCCCAATTCAAACAGCTTAATCAATGGCTGAACAAATAGCAGTACTCCTACATTACTTAAAAAAAAAAATTTAAGGGAGATAGCTCTTTTTTCCTCCCTTCACATTTTTCTATCTTAATCCTTCTTTTTCTCCTCTTTTTCCCCCACTTTCACTCCCTTCCTTCCCCTTTTTTCCTTATTTGCCTGCTTTCTGTCACTCTGTCTCTGTGTCACCTCTTTGTTTTCCCTCCCTTCCTTCCTTCCTTCCTTCCTTCCTTCCTTCCTTCCTTCCTTTCTTCCTTCCTTTCTTCTCCCTTATCTTTTCTTCTTTGGTTTATTCTGCTCTTTCCCACTTATTTTCCTTCCATTTGCTCCTCCCACACCACTTCCATAAATAATACATTAAAAGTGAGGAAAAGAAAATAATTCTGAGGGAGTGATGGAGGTATTATAGAAAGTGATCTTGAAAGAAGTTTCCCAAACCGGTGGGGACTCACTGTAGGGGCTTGAGGGTGGTATGGTTCCAGAGACCAGTATTAGACTTCCTCTTTTTCCAAGGTGTAAGGAAAAGGACCATATGTCCTCAGTTTGCTCTTTTCCCCAAGGTCTACTCCTTACTTGATTTAGGTTTGCGGATAAATATGCCAGGCTGGAGAGACAGTAAAAGGGTAAGGCCTTGCATGTGTTAGATTCCATGCTCAATCCCCAGTATTGTATATGGTCTCTGAGGTCACTACCAAGGGTCACTCCTGAGCATAGGGCAAGAAATAGCTCATGAGCATCACAGAATGTGGCCCCAAAACTCCAAGACAAAAATAAAGATAAAGCTGGTGTGTGCCTCAGGGGACCAGTCCAGCAGGGAATTTTATTCTTTGTTCTGGTATAGGCTAGCTAAAAACATATTTCTTTGCTCACTTCTCTTATTAAAAAAAAATCTCTTCTTGGCCTACCTCCCACAGCTGCTTGACCCATCCACCAGCCCTGATCTTCATAGTCATGAGCTAAATCTCTGAACTAAATCTCCAAGGAGATGTAAGCCAGCCCCCATTCAAATTCATGGACACTTTTGCCTGAAAATTCTGGGCACCCGCAGGAGGCAGGCAGATCAAGTGCCTATACCCAGACCCCACTCCTGCCCAACTTCTCACTAAGAATATCTGCAAAGACATCAATTCACGGAATTTCCAAGCAACCTGATGTTAGACTGAGAACTCTGAGATCTTCTCTCGGTAAGAGCAGGTAGCCTCCCTCTCCGTCCACACTCCCCATCCATACTTCTAGAACCCTCAGAAGCCACGCCTACCCCCCAACCCCTACAAGTCACTCTGGTCAACTCAGCCCAGTTCTATAGATCCTGAAGTTCCTGGACCACACAGCCCCATACACTACCTCCAAATTCCACAGTAGGAGCACTCCTAATTAGATGAGAAAGTAACATAGAAACCAACTGAGCTCAACAATAACATAGAAGGTACAACTACCAATAGCTTAGAAAATACTTAGACAAGGACTTACAATCCTGTGGTGAGATTTTCACAAATTTTCTTCTACTGAAGTATTGTTGATCCTTTAGTCATTTGGCTGTAACAAAAAATATAAAATAAATTATTATGTGTCTGATATGGGGACAGGCTTGGGGGATGGTTGGGAAAATGGGGACAATGGTGGTGGGTAGGTCACTCAGGTATGGGGAATTGACTTTGGAACAGGAAAGTCTGAACAACGGTATCATGAACAACTCTGTAAACCATGGTGCTTAAAAAAAAGTGTTTACTTTTTAAAAAAATCTTTTCTTCTGACAATACAGGTGAGATGGTTCCTTTGAGGGCCTGGGCCTATTATCTTTCAACCTGTCACCTTGTTGACAATAATGCTTCTCAACTTCACACCTTGACTGCATTGACTGGAATTCAAGCATCTTCACAGGCACGAGGGCACGGTCCAGAGTATTCATTTAGTCACTCCTTCCTCCATCCATAAAGCCTTAGTGGGGTGTCTGCTAATTGGTAGGCCTAGTCCTAGAACATAAGACATAGTTCTATCAGGCAGCTTTTGACCTCCAGAAAAAATCACTGGGGGTTGGAGGGAGAGCTCAACAGACTGAACACAGGCTCTGCACGCAGGAGACCTGGGCTTGATCCCAGGTCTATGGATCTATGAGCACTGTCACATAATGGCACCTGAGTAATGAGCCAGGAGTAGCAACTGAATATGGCTGAATATGGCCAACCAAACAACAAAAACCAGTAGGAAAAGAAAAGCCTATGAGTAAATGGATAAATCAGTGGAAAATCACTAGCATGGAAGTTTCTACTCAACACAAGAGCTTTCACGGGTGATGAGCTCAATGAGAGAGGGAGAAGAAGGGGAGCTACGGAGGATGCACCAGAGACTCTGAAGTAGGATGAGGGTTGTGAAGTCAGTGGCATGTAAGAAAGACACCTAGCAAAATAGGTGTCATTTTTGTAATATAATACATGATCGAGAAATCATAAGTAATGGAGTAAGACCAGATCCTGGTGGGAAGCAGCAAGAGCTTAGGAAAGTTTGAGTGACATTAAGGGGGAAGAGAAAAACACAGGCAACCCATTCTAAGGAACCTGAATCATCTGTAGGTAACTGGCAATCACAAAAGGGTCCCAAACTGAACTTCAGAAGGACAGGACGAAGAGAGCGAGCCCATCCTGTGAGAGATCATGATAATCACCTATACAGTGGAAAGGCCTGAACGAGGGCAGAAGTCACAGACCTGGAAGGGGACAGACAGCTTCAAAAGATGTCAAGGAAGTGTCACTGTTGGCCATTTCCAGGTACCTACTGGTGAGGAACTAAAATGAATCCAAAGGCCTGGCATTTCAGATTGAGTTGAAAATGGTATCATTAACTGAGCAGTGAAATTGAGAAAGGAGAGATATATCTTGGAAGGGACAATAACAATCTGAACCTGGGGTCTATCCAGTCTAAGGCTCAGGAGAGGAACTGAAAATGTTAGTCAAGGGGTGGTGTTGGAGGTGGGGACAGTTGAACGGGAGTAAGGGGAGAAAGAGGGTATGTGGGGGATCACAGAGAGTATACGTTGCGAGCAATCTAACATTTCTTCATGCTCCAAGGCCAATCCATGAAGAAGAGATGCCAGCCATCTCCTCTGTGTCTGTCCTGAATTCCCTTCTCAGCAGCTCCATCAGCAGCACCTTCGGTGAAACCTCCCTTATCTTTCATGTATGTGACAAACTATGCATTGGACTCCACACTTCTATTTTTGCTTCACTGTAGACTATTTCCTATAAGACAGCTAACTGGCCTCTTAAAATGTAAAATAAGTCATGCCATTTTAATGCCCTCAGCCAACCAGTGTTTTCCTTGAGGCATAGGATGAACCAAATTCCTGTTACATCTCTGTGGTCTGACCTTGACCACCTGTTCTTCCCCTTCACCCCCACCCCCATGTTTGCTTTTATTTATTTTTATTATTCTCTTTGCCCCTTCCCCCGCTCGTTATTTTTGGTGATGGTGTTATCATTGTGGTGAAATGACCTTCACATGGTATGCAGACATGGCAATGCATGGGCTTTGAATACATGGCAGCATGGGTCACATAGCATGCTGATAAGACATCGTGGGGTCCTCTGGCTGTGGGGCTGGTCCCTGCGGGGCTCCCATATTAGGATGCAGTGCTAGCCAAGTTCTGCTTTCCTTTAGCTAGGAGTGTGAACTGCAACACACTCCCTGGGGCTCACTCTCTTAGCTGAGGCACACATGTTGCGATTGTGGTTGTGGTACTCAGTGGGGGTCACCTGCTATGGGGATCACTGCAGTGCTCACACGTATGCTCATCAGGGGTATCACTTCATGGCTGTGGTGCTTGCCCAGCTTCTCCTTGAGGTATGTGCTGGGGAGTTGCACCCCTCTTTTTTCAATTGACGTTCTGTGATTTACAATGTGGTTAATTATAATTTCTCATGCACATGATTCTAACACCACACCCATCACCAGCGTACACACATTCCTCTCCCAAGGTCCTGGTAACCCTCCCTTTCAAACCTTCACCCCTAAAACTCAATCTTGTGCATCAGTTCTCTCATTGTCTTTATAGCCTCTTGTTGCTACCTTGCTGCGTGTTTTTAGGTCCCATGCGTGAGAGACCATTCTGTATCTATCCCTTTCCTTCTGACTGACTTCATTCAGCATGACACCCTCTAGTTCCAACCATGTTGTGGCAAATGGCACGAGTTTGTTCTTTCTTCAAGCTGCACAGCATTTCAGAGTGTATGATACCATGATTTCTTGACTTCTTGATCCATTCACCCATAGTTGGGCATTTGGGTTGTTTGCATATCTTGGCTATTGAGCTAAGTGCTATAATGTGCATATGTCCTTTCAAATGAATTTTTTGCGTTTGAGGGATAGATTCCCAGAAGTGATATATCTGGGTTGTATGGGAGTTCTGTTTCTACTTCTCACATGATCTCACATGCCTGGCTGTAGTGTAGCAGAAATTGCTATAGTGCCTATTGGGCTTGGGTCACAACCTTCAGTTTTTAAACTTTATCTGGAAGTGCTCATGGGCTACTCCAGGCTCAGTGCTCTGAGTTTCTTCCTAGCAGTGCTTGGGGATCATGCGATGTTGAGGCTTGAAACTCAGCCTGCATATAGGAATACAGGAAGTATATAGTCCAGACTGCTGAGCTCTCCCTCCACCCCCTAGGACAGTTCTCTTTCATCTTCCTTTCTGAACTCACCTGCCACCCCTCTCTCTCTCTCTCTCTCTCTCTCTCTCTCTCTCTCTCTCTCTCTCTCTCTCTCCTCCTACTCACACTGTTTCTGCCACATAGACTTCCTATCACTCAGGCAGCCTATGCCTTTGCCTGCTCCAAGGCCTTTACTCAGGCTTTTTTCTTAGTTTCGGATGTTCTTCTTTTTAACATGTTTTTGTTCTAGTTCTCTTTTATATAGACACATTCATTTATTTTACCCCCTTCTGCCCCTCTATTTTGATTGCTGTGTGCAATTACAAAGAATTGCACACTTTATTTGCAGTGTTAACTGAGGGGGTGGTCACGCACTTAATTGCAGCATCACTAATCCCAAACTTCAGTCCTCCTGGACAGTACTGAGAATCTGGAGCAATGCTAGGGATCCAACTCATAGTCTCACCTACAGAGCAGGTACTTTTTGTTTTGTTTTGGGGTCGGGGGAGCAGCTAATCTGGGGTGCTCAAAGCTTATTCCTGATTCTGCACTCAGGGATTACTCGTGGTGGGTTCAGAGAAACTGCGGTGCCAGGGATTGAACATGGATCAGCCACATACAAGGCAAAAGGCCTACCTGCTGTACTATTGCTCTGGCCCGATTTCTTTGAATATAGCATGCAATATCAAGTTTGAGCCTATTGCCCATGTCAGACTGTCTCAGTATTTCAGAGCCTGGTGGGCCTGTGTTTGTCTCCTGTGGCTTCTGCCAGTACCCACATCAAGCATCCTATTTTTTGGTTCTAGCAAACTGTGTGCTAGGAATCTCATTTAGAATACTGTGTGGCCCAGGGTGAGAGGCTCTTCCTCTTGGGAGAATTTTTCTTCATTTCTGCAGGTACCTAGTCTAGACCACTCCCACTCACATCTGGTTACTGGAAACCAGCTTGAAAATGTGAGTCAGGGCTGATTCTGCTTCTCAGTTACCCAGAATGCAGCCCCACCCCCTTCTCTCTGTCTCTATTTCTATCTCTCATCCACTTCTCCTGTCCCCCCTCCATTTTTCCTTTCTTTTATATCCTACACAGTCCTCTTAAAGGTTCCTAATTTCAAATTCTGCTCACCTACATCCCCTTCAACCCCCTGCATGCAAAATCTATCCTCACCCCTTGAGCTGGCCTTCCTGTACAATAACTATATATTTTTTTCTATTTTGGGTTGGAGCGATAGCACAGCGGGTAGGGAGTTTGCCTTGCATGCAGCCGACCCAGCCGACCCAGGTTCAAGTCCTCCACCCCTCTTGGAGAGCCTGGCAAGCTACCGAGAGTATCTCGCCCGGCACGGCAAAGCCTGACAAGCTCCCTGTGATGTATTCGATATGCCAAACACAGTAACAAGTGTCACAATGAAGATGTTACTGGGCCCACTCGAGCAAATCGATGAACAACGGGAGGAGAGTAACAGTGACAGTTTGTTTTTTGAACGTGTAGGCAGGGCTCAGGGTTGACTTCTGACTCTGTGATCAGAGGACCATATGGGATGCCTGGAATCG
Organism: Sorex fumeus; assembly: GCF_029834395.1. Classification (NCBI taxonomy): domain Eukaryota; kingdom Metazoa; phylum Chordata; class Mammalia; order Eulipotyphla; family Soricidae; genus Sorex; species Sorex fumeus. Next base: position 19,307,903 of record NW_026606188.1, read on the forward strand.
AAACAAAGTCCTCTATGTGCCTGGCAAGCGCCTTATCTGATGTGCCTGGCAAATGCCTTATCTCTCTGCTCTCTTCCCCAATAACTCTATTTTTAACATTAAATCTTCCTGGTCTAAAATTAGCAGAAGCTAATATTCTTCTCTCATCTATCTTTGGGAGGATCCTTCCAACCAATACTAAGCGGGTCCTGACTCTTCTAGTGGTTCTCGACCGACCAGGCCAGGCAGCTCATTGTGTGGGCCTGAGGACCACAGAGGTGCTGAGGCTCAGCAGGGCCACTAACAGTGCTTGGGGTACCAGGGATCAGGCTTGAGACCTTACACATGCAAGGCACATGCCCTGACCCCTTCACTTTCTCCTCTTCCCCCAATTTCCCTGTTTCTTCCAGAGAAATTTATCTCAAATGCCCATAGGAAAATAGCCACTTCCGTCCCTGTATTCTTGATTTTCTTTTCTTCATAGCTCTTATCCCCATCTGCATATTTATTTACTTATTTTTATTATTTGTCTCCTGAAGTAGAAGTGATTTATTCATTTATTAATCTAAGACATACTGAGCCTATCCTCCATGCCAGATGCTTTTCTGGGCTCTGAGCAGACCCTAGAGAACAAGAAAGACCCCTTCTAATTGTGAGAGAGCTTATAGTCAACTAGGGGAGACAGACAAGGAACAGAAAAACAAATACAGAACTGAGCTTCATAGGGAAAGGAATCTTGATGCTTTCTTCAGCACCTCAGGGAGAATAACAATACTTTATGTTAACTGATTATTGGTTTGATTCTTTTAAGGCAAGCATTGTGATTCCAATGTTATTTTCTGATATTATTTCATCATTGATATTTCAACTGTGTTGGTTTTTACCTCTTTTTCCTTTCAAATACATTTCATTTATTTATTTTGGGAGGCACTCATACCCAATTGTGCTCAGAGTTTATTCCTTGTTCTGTGTTCAGGGATCATTCATTCCTGGAGGTGCTTGGAAGGGGAGCATATGTGGCACTGGGGATCAAACCCAGGCAGGTTGGCAAAATGCAAGGCAAGAGCCTTACCTGCTCTATGATCTCTCAGTCGGCAACATATAGCATTTTAAGTATATGGAATGTTAAAGATACATGTGGAAGCCTGGAAATAGAATCACATTTATTATATTACTATTAGAGGGAAATGTGTTCTGAGTTTCAAATAATTGACTTCCGTGTGAACTTTTGGAAACTGTCAGTCAGGGTCCTTATATATATTTGGGTGTAATTTTCCAGTGTCTTTATACTCTTCTGGAAAGAGAGGCAGCCTGCCAGTCAGATGAGACTAGACAGCCCTGGTGCTGGGTGGGGTAGCAGATGTCTCTGTGAGAGCACTGTCACACTCACAGGACGCTGTTCTGCTGTAAGCTTATGGCTGTTTGCATTCTTAGATTCCCAGATCAATGGTGACATACTTTTCCCAGTGTGAGGAAAAGTGTGATTAAACTCTTTCTCTCCACTCTCTCATGAATGTGTGCTCACTCGCTCCTTTTCTCTTTCCCTTTCTCTGGCTTTCTTCAACAGGACAAAGTCAAATTCTTAAGAGTCCTCCACCTACTCTGAGCATGGTGGAAGGAAGCAGCCTTCCCTGGCAGCCTGCCCAGCTGCCCTGAGGCATTGAGAGAGAGTAAGCACAGAACTGGGGCCAGCCAATACAACTCAGAGAAGTCATCCCAATGGGGAGATGCGTCATGACATTCAGCCTGAGCTCATACTCCTTGCCTGCACACAGCATTATGTTATTTCAATTCTTTCATGAAGGGTAGAAAACGAGGCTGTGACTTTCTGGAAAACAATATGGGCATCCATTTAAAAAAACTAAAAATTAAGTTTCCATACGACCAAGCAATATCCCAGGGGTGCAAAAAAAGCACAGTAGAAATGACATCTTCACTTGTATGTTCATTGCAGCACTGTTCATAATAACCAGAATCTAGAAATAACCTGAATGCCCGAGAACAGATGACTGGTTAAAGAAATTTTGGTACATCTACATGATGGAACTCTATTCAGCTGTTAGGAAAGATGAAGTCATGGAATTTGCTTATAAGTGGATGGACATGGAGAGTATCGTGCTAAGTAAAATGGGTCTGAAAGAGAGACAGACATAGAATGACTGCACTCATTTGTGGAATATAAAATAACATATTATGAGACTAACACCCGAGGACAGTAGAGACAGGGGCCAGGAAGATTACTCCATGCTTGGAAGCCTGTGTCATGAGCTGGGAGAGAAGGCAGCTAGGATAGAGAAGGGATCACTAAGTCAGTGATGGTTGGAGGGATCATTCGGGATGTGAGATGTGTGCTGAAAGTAGATAAAGAACCAAACGTGATATTCTCTCAGTATCTGTATTGCAAGCCATAATGTCCAAAAGTAAAGAGAGAGTATGGGGTAAATTATCTGCCATAGAGGCAGGGGAAGGGGTGAAATGGGGTGGGAGGAGGGATACTGGGGACAATGTTGATGGAAACTGTGCACTGGTGAAGAGATGGGTGTTTGATCATTGTATGACTGTAAGTCAAACATGAAAGTTTTATAACGGCATCTCACAGTGGTTAATAAAAAATAATAAAATAAATAAAATTAAAATTAAAAAAAAAAAGAAAATGAGGCTGTGAGCGAGTGCTGGTTTAAGAATGGGATCTAAGGGACCAGCTTGGTGGTAGAGTGCTTACTTTTGCTTACTTTGCATGAGTGAGGCCCTGGGTTCAATCAGAGCTATGACTGGTGAGTTAGCACACACACACACACACACACACACACACACACACACACATACACACGCGTGCGCGCGCGCGTGCACGCATGCACACACAGAGGATGTATGAGATTTGGGGGGGAAATAAGTAAAAAGGGAGTGGTGAGCAGTAAAATGCTCAAGCTTTGGGCTTTGAAGACTAGGGAACTTGCCCGACCACAGTCAAGAATTTCAGAATGGAATATTGTGGGGGAAATATGAGTTATTTTTGCTTTTTATGAAGTAGGTGCCAAGTCATAGAGTTGAGGAGCTTCTGAGTTAGACTGAGAAATTAACTAGGACAGAGGAGAAAGGATCATAAATTTGGAAAGCCCATCCTAAAAAAGTCAGCCACAAGAGTCCTTCCAAGTTAATGGATTTCGGGGCTGGAGTGATAGCACAGTGGGTAGTGCGTTTGCCTTGCACGTGGCTGACCCGGGTTTGATTCCCAGCATCCCATATGGTCCCCTGAGCACCGCCAGGGCTAATTCCTGAGTGCAGAGCCAGGAGGAATCCCTGTGCATTGCCGGGGGTGACCTCCCCCCCAAAAAAAGTTAATGTATTTCAATGTTGTAGTAATGGTAAAGAAAAGGAAGCTTCTGGAGGGGACCTGGGAATCTTCTGCTTGAAACTGACTGGTCAAAGCAGCCTCATTTGACAGAAGAAACTTGGGCCCAGAGAAGTCAAAAATAGTCTGTGCTGAAAGCTAAAACTTCTGACTCTGGCTCCTTCAATAGTGGGAACAGGAGCATAATTAGTGGAAAGCAGAGCTCATGAGCACTAAGAACTAAGAATTAGGCATTTGACTAAGTTCTTTGCACAAATCAGTTACTCTAACCTTTCAGCCCTTCTCGAGAAGACAGGTTCTTTGTTTTTCCCTTTTATAAGGTGGAACCTAGCCCAAGAGAGAGTGGAAAGAACTTGACCAGACTTAAGTGTCACTGAGCACAGAACTGGAGCACACAGCCAGGTGTTTGTTCATCTTCAGGTTCCCATGCTCTATTGGCAGGGAAGAGAGGGCACTATTCTCTGGTTTTCTAGAAGGAGCTTGCTGGCTGCCTAGAACTCCCCCCTAGCCCCCCCCCCCCCACCCCCGGGGAGAAATCAGAGTTCCTTCAGGAGACAAGTCCAGACCCTTCTCACAGCGCTCGATAGCGCCCCTGTGTGGGAGAGCCCTCTCCACCCTGATCTCATGTTTGAGTCAATCCTTCCTTTCGGAGGGCTGGTAATTGCATCAGCTCTTCCTGCTTGGGCTCCGGGAACTCACCTGCCCATGCAGAGGGTCATCGCCAGCAAAGCTTGCTCTCAGGGCTGAGGAGGGCACTTTCAGCTCTGACTATGCTTTTTGTGAGTTGGGAGGCTTTGCTCTTCCCACTTGGCATTTCAAAGTGCATTAAGAGCAATTAACATCCGGGCTGTGAGCACACCCTATCAGGCTATCTTTAGGCAAAATGCCTCCCCTCAACTTTTTGTTGAGAAAGGAGAACATGGCTACCACCACTGCTTTTTAAATGTAACTTTATGTCTCTTGCGGTTTTATCCTTTGCTCCCACCACCACACCCCCCCACCCACACACACACACTTTGTGGTTTATATCAGCCTTTTGATTACAGCTGCTTCAGGTCTGGGGCCTTGGCAGGGCACTTGGCCATATCTTACCCGCAAAGAAATATTATGTTTTTATTTAACAGTGTTTGATTTTTTTTTTCTTTTTAAGTCACACCCAGCAACACACAGGGGTTCCTCCTGGCTTTGCACTCAGGAATTACTCCTGGCAGTGCTTGGGGGACCATATGGGATGCTGGAGATTGAACTCTGGTCGGCTGCGTGCAAGGCAAATGCCCTACCCGCTATATTATCGCTCCAGCCCCTTGATTTATTTTTAAATACCCCTTCCAGGGCTGGAGTGATAGCACAGCGGCTAGGGTGTTTCCTTGCATGCGGTCAACCTGGCCGAGCCGGGTTCGATTCCTCCGCCCCTTTCGAAGAGCCCGGCAAGCAACCAACCGAGACTATCTCGCCCACATGGCAAAGTCTGGCAAGCTCCCCTTGATGTATTCGATATGCCAAACACAGTAACAACAAGTCTTACAATGGAGATGTTACTGGGCCCACTCGAGCAAATCGATGAACAACGGGAGGACAGTGCTACAGTGCTATCCCCTTCCAGTGGATAGCTATGGAGGAACTCAACAAAGCTTTGGATTTCCTGCTTCTTTTGAAAGGTAGGACAGCCAGACAACACTGGCTCTGTTCCCCACTGCAACACTCAGCTGAGGTGATGCTTCTGCGAGGCTTCTATGAACTCTATGGAGAAGATTAAGACATCTAAAACATCCACCTGACTCCAGACCAATGCAGCAAAGCGTTCAACATTCCTGGGTGGGATATTTTGGATCAAGTTACTAATATTTAACCTGGGCATCAGATAGATTTGCTACAGAGGGACTTTTGTCCCCTTCTCTCCTTTGCCCTGTTGTTGTTGTTGTTGTTGTTGTTGTTGTTGTTGTTGTTCTTCTTCTTCTTCTTCTTCTTCTTCTTCTTCTTCTTCTTCTTCTTCTTCTTCTTCTCCTCCTCCTCCTCCTCCTCCTCCTCCTCCTCCTTCTTCTCCTCCTTCTCTTCCTTCTCCTCCTTCTCCACCTCCTCCTCCTTCTCCTCCTTCTCCTTCTTCTTCTTTTTTTTTTTTGGAGGAGATTTGGCCCACACCCAGTGGTGCTCGGGGCTTACTCCTGGTTCTGTGCTCAGGGGTCAGTCCTGGCAGACTCAAGGGATTATATGGGATGCTAAATATTAAACCCTGGTTGACTAAGTGCGAGGCAAGTGCCCCACTAGCTGGACTAGGGCTCCAGACCCCCTGAGTTTCTTCCCTTACTTTCCCTGCTAGAGGATAATTTCCGGGAAAGGGCCCTGGACAGCCGCCATTGTGTGACACGACCTCATCTAATCCTTTCTATGGCAGTTGGGTACAGCCCTTCTTTTTATTGTCCTTAACCCTTTTTGCCCAGTGATTGTCATTACTCTCTGCCTATCTTAGACTTATAAGTGTGCAAATCAAAAAGCTATTATGCTGGGAACCAGCATGTCAAACCCAGGATGGAGATGAAAGTCAAGGGTTGCTAGGTTTTACAGAAGAAGCAAGAGTTCTGGGTTCAAGGATGAAGTGACCAGGAGGGTGCTGGTGGTAGAATCTTCAGAAGAATAATCTTACAGGAGGAGACAGAGCAGTCCAATGGGGTTGAAGAGTCCCAAAGAAGTCTGAGATAACAAACAAACAAACAAACAAAAACCCTTCTGGAAGATTCCTGGACTGTCCTTTATCTCTTCTCATCTATGTCAAACTCTCCAGAAATTCCATCTCATTTTCTTTCACAATGTTTGCAGACACTACCCATTTCTTAAAACCGTATCTCTTCCACTCTCATTTGAGCCATGCTGAGACTCTTACTTAAGAGTACAAGAGCCTCTTTTTCAGTGTCCCTATTCAACCTCCTAAGACTCTGTTCTGCAGCCAAAGAAACCCAACTGCCTCAGGCCTGAGAGTCCTGTAGGATTAGCCTCAGTGTCCTGTCTGATCACACCCCCCTCCCTTTCTCTCTCATGGCATTTCAGGTACGTTAACTAGTAATTTTGCTTTTGTTTTTTGGGGTGGGTCACATTCAGTTGTGCTCTGAGCTTACTCCTGGCACTGTGCTCAGGAATCACTCTTGACAGGGATCGGGGACTATATCAGATGCCAAGGATCAAACCCAGCTCAGATGTAAGCAAGGAAAGTGCCTTACCCTGCTGTATTATTGCTCCTTGCCTAACAGCCTTTTTGTGTCAGAGAATGTTCAGAGGCTTCGTTCCTGTTCCCTATGTTTACAACGATTTTCCTTTCAGAAATCTCCAGGGTTTCCTGATGTCTCTGTTCAAATGTTACTTCGTTTTTAGAGGTTGTTTCTGTGACCAACCACCCCTTTAAAACAGACTCCTCCCATCCTACACACTCACATTCGATTCCCTTATCCTGCTGTTGCTCAGAACACATGTCCCATTCTGGGGCGTGTTTCCTTGCTTCACTGTATGTGTTTCCCACTAGAATGCCAGCCCCTGGGAGTAGACTTCCTGGCACACAGAAGATGCTCAGTAGATATATGAGGGGGCCTAGCAGATAAGGAGAAGCGAGAGGTGCCAGAGCCAGTGTTGCCTTTCTTAGGGAAAGAGATAATATTTAACACACAAGAAGAGATTTTCAATACAAAACATGGCATATGTGATAAATATTCAATTCAATTTGATTCAAGTATTTATAGTGCAATTACTGTATGCAGATTGCAGTGCCAAGAGTTGTTTGAAGGAAATGATAATGAAAGGGCAGATCCCACTGGCGAGGAATTTACAGCCAAGGGAGAGGGTGAGAGTCTCTGTGGACCCCCATCCATGCACGATTGGCGGGGTGGAGGGTGATTCATTCTCTCTCTCTTTCACACACACAGATGGAGGAAGAGAAGAGAAGAGAAGAGAAGAGAAGAGAAGAGAAGAGAAGAGAAGAGAAGAGAAGAGAAGAGAAGAGAGATAGAGGTATATTTCTTTACCAAACCTTTTTACTGTCAAGGATCCAGTAGGGTCTATGATCAAGCTCCTTCTCAGTGTCGGAATCTAATCCATCCTGTTTGCTTCCTAGACATGTTTATTGCAGGCTTCTTGGGCATCTCAAACTAGAAACACTCTGGGGCGTACATTCTGGTCCCAGCAGCTGTGGCCGAGCTGGCTTTTCTGCCCCATTCCTCACCTCCAACTAGACCTTCCCTGGAGTTTCCCCTTTGCTAGTTTACCAGCATCTCACGTCAGTTTTCAGTAACACATCAGCCTCCAGGAGCACACCCCTCTCCTGCGACCTCCACCCTAGGCTGGAGCAATTTCTCTAGAATTCTCCTCTGATAACAAAAGTCCAGTTACCTGCACATCATAGCAAGAGTCCTCCAGTTTTTTTCTTCTCTGCTTCTTTTTTTTTGCAGCCTCATTTGGGCCCAGTGGAGACTTCTGGAACTCTTACACCCGTCTCTTTTGATGGGCCTTCCAGGACACTGATCCCTCTGTCCCTCCTCTGCCTCCAGCTCGGTTTGGATTTTGTTTCCACGTTCTCCAAGAAGCCGGCCTGACCGTATGTTTCCTCATCCTTGAGTTTCTCACTATACCTGACGGATGATGCTGGCCTCTACCCCACCAGCCCCGGGAGGGCAGGATTGACTTGGTGAGCTTCGCTCCTTGTGACCAAGTGTACCCCACGCACGTTTGGTAAAACGCACGTCTGCGTTCTGCGAGAGCTGCCTGAATGAAAGTGCATTCGTGCAGATAGGCCTGTTTTCCATGAAATATGGATAGCTTACACTTACTGACGAGGCACGCACCCTTCTAAGGGTTTGGCCAGCCCGTGTCAGGGACATTTTTCATAACCTATTCATGAAGGGGGTGGGGAGGTGAGGGTGGGGAGCTGTCTCTGTTCATAACAGAAGGGGAAATCGGGGTACAGAGCCAAATCCCTTGTTCCAGGTCGCCGTGAGAAAGCTCAGGAGAAGATCAGAGCCCAGATGGTTTCCGGAGTGCAGTTGGGGTTCAACTTCTAGGAAACTGTTCTAAGCGCGCAGCGCCATGTGGGATTCGCCGGTGAGAAGCAGGGTTTGCTTTGTCCCGGGGAGAGGACGCGCGGTGCCCTTCGCCGTTGCGGGGTTCCTGCGGGCCTTGCAGGGTACCGGGGGTCTGCGGGGGAGTCCCCGGCGGAACTTCCCGGGCTGCGGGGCGGGCGCCGGCGGCGCGGGGCGGGAAGGGGCGGGCCGCGCCGGGGCGGGGACTCGGGCGGCGGGCGGGCGCCGGGAGGGGGCGGCGGGAGGAGGCGTGCGCGGGCCGGGCGGACGGACAGACGGACTCGGGAGGTGGGCGGGCGCCCGGAGGGGGCGGCGGGACCGGGAGGCGCGCGAGGGGCGCGCGGACGGACGGACGGACGCGGCGCGGGACGGGCGGGCGCCGGGAGGAGGCGGCGGGCCCCGGGGCCGAACGCGGGGCGTGCGGACCGACAGACGGACGGACGCGGCCGGGCGGGCGCGGCGGGCGCGGGCTCCGAGCGGGGGTCCGGCCCGAGAGCCCCCAGCGCTCCCCCTGCTGCGGCCGGAGCCCCGCGCGGTGAGACAATAGCGGGGCCGGGCGGGAGGGGCCGCGGGAGCCCGGGACGGGGCGCGGGGCCGGGGCCGGGCCCACCCGCCGCCGTGTCCGCCCCGAGCGCGATCCCCGCCGGCACCGGGGGCGGGTGCAGGGGACCTTCGGATGGGGACACGCCCGCCGTGGACGCCGCCGGGGCTGCGCGGCTGCCGGAGGTTCCGCTCCAACCTGCCCCGCTCTCGCGGGTGAATCCGAACCGGGAGACGACAGACACCTTGACTGGGAGCGCCAAGGACATTGCTGCATAATCGGTGGATGAAAGGGTTTCCCCGCTCTGCCCCTTCCTTCTCCTGGAGGACCGGACCGCAGCAGCCCCAGTCCCCGGGGAGCGCCGGGAGAGGATGCGACCGGGGCCCGGGACGTCGGCACGGTGCGCGCGGGCGCGCCTGGCGCCCAGGGGACCCTGAACCCTGCCCTCCCGCGCCCGCTCCTCTCCGGACTAATCCCCGTGCAGAACGGGCCCGGAGCCCGGGGATCGCCGCCGGCAATGAGACGCTGACCGCTGGGACGGAGGAAGCCCCCGCGCTCCCCCGCTGGGCTGTCGACATGAAGGGCTGCTTCCGCGTGCTCTGCTGCCTGGCCGTGCTGGGTAAGTGGCCTGCTGGCCTGTGACCCAGGGTAAGTGGCCTGTTGGCCTGTGACCCTCGGGAAAGCCAAACCCTCTGGGTGCCTGTGGCCGCGGGGTGGACTCATTCCTCAGCGCAGCCCTCAGCTCTGCGGGACAGCAGGAGGCAGTGTCACGGGTGGGCAGAGCAGGGAACAGGCCCTTTCCCACTGAGGAGGCTTGTCTGGAGGAAGAGGTCTCTGCCCTCTTGCCTTGTGTCTGCCCCAGGCCTTGAGGCAAGTCAGTTGTGCTGTGCAGCTGTGGTTTAGACACGATGTGCTGGAGGGCTGGTTTCCTGCTGCGTATTACAAATATGGTGCTTCCACACTGTTGGCAAAGTTGGTTTGGGTTCCCGGTCCTTCTTCTGGAGAAGTGAAGGCGGGGCTTGAGAGAGGCTTTGCCTGCCTCAGGTGATCTGGAGCTAGGAGTGCTGGATGCTGTGAGTGTGTGTCCCTCACCAGGGATGCCCAGATCACTCTGAAGGGATGGTAGGAGGGCCCAGGGAGTGGGCTGCCATGGGCAGGACCCACGAGCAGGGAGATGAGACTGTGATCCCAGGAGTCAAGAACCTTGACTCTTCTCTTAGGGAGCCCCTCCCCACGGAGACCCCTCTGACTCTGGGCCCACTTCTAACACCATGTGTTGAACCAGCTCCCAGCCAGAATTGAGTTTGTCCTGCCTTCAATTCCCCCCTCCGACTTGTGCCAGGGACCCCCACCCCCATTCCAAAGAGGAATGCTGTTTACACCCCCACGTAGAGTCTTGAATTTAGTGTCCACGCAGAAGAATGATTTCACGTGATGTCTGTCTACAACAGAGAGTCCCTAACTTGTCTGACCTTTTGCTCCCTTTTGAGGATAAAAAACAATCACATAATCACACAGTGCCCCACTGGGACCCTTTCCTTAAGTGAACCAAGTGCCCACCAGCTGCATCAAGGCTACTGCTGCCTGCCTCCAGTAACATTGGAGCTGTTTCCCGGACCATCCAGGGCTGATGGTTCCCACTTTGGAAGACACTTGTCTACACCCTTGCAGGAGTTCATAGGTGTTTGGAAAGAAAGCAGACTTTGGTGTTAGAAAACCCACAGTAGAACCTCAGCCTGATCTTAGTAGCCCTCTGCCTCTCAGGAGAGTGGGGTGACACCTGGCAGGTATAGGGGGCTGCTGTCTTGACACTTAAAGACTCTGTCTCAGATGCTTGGAAAAGTGGTTGGGACTTACCATAAATGGACAGTCAAATCTGGGTGCCTCTTGAGATCTTTCAAAACTTCAGGGAGCAACGTGTGGCCGTTTGTGTGTGCGTGGTGATCTGGAAGCAGAACCAGGCTGGGCTGAGTTCTCTCATCCCAGCCCACCCTGGCCACCAACACACAGACATAGCTATGTCTAGTTGCTCAGGCTGACTTGCTCCTCTGGTTCCAGCCCAAAATATTTATTTATTTATTTATTAGTGAAACACCATGAGGTACAGTTATAGACTTATAAATTTTTGTGCTTGGGTTTCAGTTATACAATGATCAAGTACCCATCCCTCTACCAGCTCCCATCCTCCACCACCACGGGTCCCAGCATCCCTCCCACCCCCCATACCCCCATCCCACCCTGCCTCTGTGGCAGGGCATTCCCCCTGTTCTCTCTCTTCTTTTGGGTCCTGTGTTTTGCAAACCAGCCGGAAATATTTTATTGATATTTGTTATACTGTATTTGTCATCCATCCTGAGTCTGGGCTACAATCAGTGATCAGTGACTCATGGGACTCCGGAGGGTGCTAGGAAGGGAAGCCCCTAGTGCGGGTGCTGTGGGGGATGGGACTGAGTCTGCAAGGGTGGAAGGCAGGGCAGGAGGAGGGGCCGTCCCTGGGAAAGCAAGTGAGACCACCTGCTGGTTGCCTGCCAGGCCACAGTACTGGGTGGACCTGGGGCCCTGGCACTGGGCCCTGTGGGTCTCCCCACCTCTTGCAGCCTCAGGGGTGGGCAGCTGCCTTAGGGAAAAGTGAACAGCAAGATGGATTTAAAGGGAGGCGGTGGCAGGTGTGCAGGACAGAGGGAAGGCTTGGGCTAGCGTGGAGCCTTTCCCCTCTGCCCAGTTTGTTCAGCCCCACCGGACAGCTTCATCTGTCCTTGCCCCCTCATCGGGTCTCAGCCGGGGGTAGCACTGGGCCTCGCTACCTCTGGCTTCACCTTGGAGAAGCAGAAGGCGCTTGGAGAGGGAACAAAGCCCGTGGTGTTGGGGTCTCGTTTCCTGATGCATTCTGGCATGCAGTGCTTCCTGTGTCAGCATTCTCAGTGTGTGATGCAAATTCATGTGGAATGTGAATTTGAAGTGTGAGGAATCCCAGGGTTTTATGCCCAGGTGGGTCACACCCTTTGAATAAGATGTTTGTCCAGAGGGGGCTCAGTCCAGGTGCACAGTGGTGGGAGAGCATGTAGGCACTGCAGTGGGAGTTAGGACCCCCCCCCCCCGTGAGGAGAGAGGGGCATGGGGCATGCTAGCCACTCTTCTGATGTCCTTAGACCTGGGACTTCTGCCCCCTTCGAAGCTTCACCACGTCAGCGATTGAACTCAGGGTTCTCTTTTCCTGTCTGTCTGGATACTAAGTCCTGCCCATGTCTTTGTCCTCCTGAAGCCACAAGGCTCTGTCCCTGTCCTCTTGGTCATTGTGGTTAGTGGTCTGCCTGCTGTTGCCCTCAAACTCCCTGACAGCCAGGGGTCAGGGGTCATGTTTGCTTTGCTTCCATCCAAAGCCATCATTAAGTCTGGACCCGCTTCACCCCAGAGGACAGCTAGGCTGAGACTGGTAGGTCTGGGCAAAGCAGAAGAGGAAAGCCGGGGCTGGTGGGAATGTGAGAGAGGGGCAGGAGCAAGGGGGGGGGGGGGGGGCAGGGCGACTATGCTGCACCTGCGAGGAGCAGTGGGTACAAGTGACAATCACAGGGAAATTGACAGCACTGTCACTGTCGGGGAGAAAGAGGGTTCCTGCTTTCTGCCAGAGCAGGAAGAGGATCACTGGGGGAAATGAATAGAAGTGTTTGGCACATAAAGCAGATTTTGATTGTGCATGAAAAGTTATGCTTCCCAGACCCGCGCTCATGTTGCAAACAAGGAAAAAGAACTTTAAGTGTTCGCAGTGAAAAATTAAGGTGATGGGTCACATCTCCCGATCCACACAGGAGAACGTAGCTTTCCTGCAGTGCATTTGGAAGGCGAGGGGAATCCCTGTGTTTGAACAGAAAGGGGCTGCTAGCCAGGGGAGAGGCCAGGGGGTGCTGCAGGGAGAGACAGGAAGAGATTTTGTTCATTTGAGAGGCGAGAGCTCGGAGCAGCTCTGGGCAACCAAAGGGGGAGAAGAGAATCCAAGGGGGCAGCGTGTCAGGGTGAAGGTGAGGGTCTGATTGCTGCTACAGTCCTGACAGTCATCCTGAACAGAGGAGGAGCCTTTCCTCTCAGGGCGACTCTCCGGCCAGGTGCTGGAGGGGAATTTTGTCAGGAGAGCTCGCCTGGCTTGGATGGAAGCCTTCAGCAGCACCTGTTGAGCCACGTCTGGGCCCCTCAAGCACCAACACTTTTCTTTGCATCTTAAAAGAGTTATAGGAGGACAGCCACTTCTCTTAGCCCTCTTGGTTGCTGTGAAGCCAGCTCTGCCTCAGCCCACACAATAACCTTGTCAGGAAAACACCGTGTCCCATCTTTTTTTTTTTTTGAAACAGGAGATGCCAAGGTCCAGAGAGGCTAACGAGCTGGGGTGAATTATTGTGCTAATTTGATGTGTCACAGTCCTTCACAGTGGTGAAGATCTTTTCTCTTGTGCCGTGTCCATATTGGCATTCTCAAAGTGATCCCATCGTCCAAGATGCCATTGTTAGCCCAGTCTCAGGACCCTTCTGAGACAGTCCACCTGTCATTTCTGCTTACATTCCACTGGTTCAAACTTGATTGCAGCACCAGACTTTGTTCTAAGGCAGGCTGGGGAAAATGATCCTTAATCTGGAGTGTTCGAGCTGGAGAGTGTATGCTTTGCATGTCGGAGACCTGGGTTTCATCCCTAGCACCGTGTTGTCCTTCAAACGCTGCTGGGAGCAACCCTGAGCACATAGCTGGGAGTAGTCCCTGAGCACTGCTGGCTGTGGCTCAGAAACAGACAAACAAATATGAGTGTTCTGTTCAAATCTGTTCTGCTCCTGGAGGGGAAGGAGAGAACAGATTTGGGTCTTCAGCTACTTGTGTGCTCTTTTGTAGTCAGAGCTAGTAAGAAGCAGAGCAGGGTTTGGAAGCTCGGACCATTTGGTTCTAAAGCCTGCGTTCTTTGTCTAACAAGCTGCTCTGTAGGTGAGTAAGGCTCAGCCCTGCCCTCTTAAGAAATCTTCGTGGAAAGGCCTGCGCTAGCTGAACTGACAGTTGTCACATAGGAAGCAGCTTATATCATATGATTCAAGAGTGAATGCTGAGTTTTTAGCAGTAGCATAGTGTTCAGAGAACACTTATGTGATCGTCGTACAGCATGTCTGAATAAACGGCCTCGTTAAAGATGGCCTCAGTCAGGTTCATTACTGTAGCCCCAGAGGTCAACCTCATACCTGGCATAAAGTAGGATATTGTGTCCATTTTTTTGAAGAATGAATGGTTTCATAGGATTGGTAGTGTTTCCATATTGGCACCTTTGTTCATGATAAGGAAAATTTAAGTTTCAGGGAGTTTAAGTTTTGCTCTAAGGAAAAAAGCTGAAACTTGTAAGAGTCTTGATTTGAACCCTAATTTGTCTGGTTTGAGAGCTTGTGCCTTTACTGCACCAAACAGGTTCTCACCTCTTTTGTCTCATGAATCCTCTGGCAAGGCAGACCCCTTTTAGGATAACATTTAAAAGTGTGTTAATGAAGATACAGAGGCCAACAAAGAAAATCAATTTTATTGAAAGGTAGCCACCATGATATTAAGATTTTTTTTTTGATATAACAGTCGGCTTCTTTAGTAGCATTAAATGGTAGCATCTAACAGCAGGTCAGAATGTGTGAATAATTTTGTGTTTGTGTGTGGCAACTCTATTGTGTCTGAGTTCCAGGGCCCAAGATAGGAGCATGACACTTACCTACAGTCACAGGAATCAATGGTGTGCAAGATCACACACCATCTGAACACTATCCCCAAATATCTGTGAAGTTCAAAGTCAAGCTCCATGGTGATGAGGATACAGCAGGAGAGCCCTTAAGTTGGGCTTTTAGGAATGGGCAAGGCTTGGTGGGGAGAAATTCCAGCCCTAGAAGAATTCTGAATGTGCTGGGTGCAGGTGTCGCCACATGGAACTGAGTTTGGGCTTTGGGCCTACACTGGGTCCATGGAGCCCAGACTGACTGCTGCCACTGAGCCCAGGCCAGAAGTGGGTGGAATGATCCCAGCTGATGGCCACCTCAGTGCTAGGGCTTGGTGCTGCTGCACGCCAAGGTATGGTCCCTTAATTGGTATTTTTAGGCTCCTTTGGAGTTCTTCATTTGCCATGATTGGACACCTGTTTCTCTCCCTCTTCAAAGGGAACACAGCTATGCCTTTCAAAAAGGTGTTTTAGTTGTTTTTTTTTTTTATTTAAGGAAATTTGGGACACCTGCCTGTGAATTCCCCCTGATTTTTAAAGAAGTGCCTACATCAGAATTAACATTATATTTGTAGAAAATCATGTACTGCCAAATGCTCTCAGAAGAACCTTTGATTCAGTACTAATTGTGGCCAGCCTGCCAGGCATATCCGGAGCTCACGAGCATGGACCTCGCCTAACTAGGATCCTCCATTAAGTGGGATTTTGTTTTATTTTGGAACACGACTTTCCATGAAGGCAAACATCATGAGACATGGTTGGGAAGATCCTTCTAGAAACCAGCTTTCTGGCCACTGTCCTCCCGTCTCCACATCTTCCGCATCTATAATTAGAGCAGTAGATGAGCCTGAGGGCTCTGTAAGATCCTAAATCAAAGATTCAATTATATTAACTCTACCCAGGCCAGAAAGTGGTCCGATGTCATTTAAAAAGCTTTATAATAGGGTTTGTGACAGTGAACACTGAAGCAAAGTTTCTGCCGAGTCCTCACTTAGGCCTCTAATGAGATTCTCCCTGGGCCCCGTTCTCCAGGTAGCCCAGGCTGGCTCTCCCTGGCCTCTGTCTGTGAGGTGACCATAGTGAAGGGTAAACAGGGTAAACAGGTCCAAAGTCACTAATACTGTTTACTTTTTCCAAGGAGTGTCTACTGGATAAAACTGGGATGCAAGGCCCTGGATTCTCCCTTTCCACTCCTCAGCAGGAAGTGTGCAGGGATTGAGGCTGCAGAAACTCAGCCCCTGTCTGGAAGGGCTTTCTGGAAGAACTGGAATGTTGGCTGTTATTTAACAGGAGAGGAAAGGCTCAGCAGCACTGTGGGGCGGGGGACAGGGGGGTATGGGGAGCTGCTCTGAAGAGGCTTCTTAAGGGATGTGGGATGAATGGGAGTTGGAGGGTCCTGGAGAGGCTGACCAGTAAGGGTTGGAGGTAGAGGTGGCACCAGCGCAGGGATGGTAGGCACCAGCGCTGTTCTTGGGTGTCTGAGGACCACAAGGAGGAGTGGGAGGAGCAGAGCAGGTGTCCAGAGTGAAAGTGAGAAAGAAAAGCTGCCTCTGTGCCTGCAGAGCTGCAGGGCCTGGGGTGTGGTTCAGAGGCTGAGTGTCTGCCTTGCTTATGTGAACCCCTGGCTTTGGGCCCGGGTACCACGAGCCCTCAAAGTCTCTAATAGGAAAAGGCATTCTGGTGAAACTGAACACAGATAAAGTACAACTCAATCTGGCCTGCAAGTGGAGGCCTCTTCCCATCAACTTTCAGGTCCCCCAAACTTGCCTTTGTAAACTTGGGAAAGAAGTCTCATACCAGTCCCACTTTCTTTCCAATTCTGATGCTTTGGTGCAAAAGGGGAAGTTCAGGATTGCCTAAATTCACATTATTTTCATGCACTTAAGGCTGCTTTTGTTTGCAACATCTATTACCACTGTGATAGGGTGCAGATTCTTTCCCATGGCAGCCTTCGGGAGCCTGGTGTCTGCCCTCCTCTCTGGGTATGCCCACGCTTGGCTGCTCCATCACTCACAGGCCAGACCATGAAACATGCCCAGGAGTCCCTGCATTTGGACTCTCCCGTCTTCTAGGCAGACCACATGCATTCTGCAGGAATTCATCTTTATACTCCCCTGTGTGATAGCCAGCACTATGGCTCACTCTCAAATAAATGCAGCCCAACTCGAAAGCCAACTCAGCATGGTAGACTGGGTTGCTGATGACCTTAGACACGTATCACCTCATCCTGAAGCCTCTCTTAGCCCTGTCTGTGCAGTTTAGTGGCATCAGCATTAAGTGTTTGTGAAATTTCTAGGTGCTGGTTTCCTTCTCCCAGGTGTAACTAACAAGTCTAGAGAGCTTATGGAGGGAGACTCGGTGGCCCATTTGTTTGCATGAGGCCTTGAATGGCTTTCTTAGGAAGTACTTTCCCTTGGAAAGGGCAGCAGGACACTTGGCGCTGAGGACTTCCCCGTTGCTGCAGGGCCGCCCACCCCCACCTGCTCTGGCCAGATATTGTCTGCTCCCTTAAGATTTTGTTGTTGTTGTTCATATTTTGGGCCATACCAGCAGTGTTCAGGGACTACCCTCAGCATTGGGGATTGCACCATTGTGTTGCTAAGGGTTGAACCCTGGCCTTTGCATGCAAAGCATGTGCTCAGCTCTTTGAAA
Source organism: Sorex fumeus (assembly GCF_029834395.1). NCBI lineage: Eukaryota > Metazoa > Chordata > Mammalia > Eulipotyphla > Soricidae > Sorex > Sorex fumeus. Next base: position 19,325,203 of record NW_026606188.1, read on the forward strand.
CTGTCTCTCTGACCCCAAAGACAAATCTTGTTTTATTTATTTTCCGAGACTCACCCAGCAAATCTCTCGGAGTATTCTTGGTTCTGTGCTTAGATGCTCAAGGGTCACTCTGGTTGGTTGCAGGGAACCATATGAGGTTCCAGGCATTAAACTGGGGTCTGCAGGCAAGATTTTTGATCCCCTGCTATCTCACCAGCCCTTCTCCCCACCTCCTGCTCTCCCCTAAAATAAAAAAAATTTCAGAGAGTAAAGTTTCAAAATCTCTTGGTGTAATACCCCCCTATCAGGTTACCTTAGTTTTCACTAAAGATTTCATTTCAATTAAGTCTTACTTTAATGATGAAATGCTTCAGGGTAAGATATAACAGTAAGGTGATGAAAGACTTACTTCAATTTGGGGACAACTTGTATTTGCTTGGTTTTGCGCATTTTACTTATTTTACTTGAAGTAACATGGTTTCTGACATCTAAGTTTTAGGGGCGCTTCATTATAAGGCAATACCTGTATGTTCACTGGAAATCTAATTCATCCTTCACCATACAATTGACCCCTTTTGCCAAATTTATTCTTTCTCCTTCTTCCTTCCCTTCTGGTGGTCATTAATTTGGTCTTATAGTCTAAATGTTGATTATGTTGATTTTGCTTTATATGTTCATCTATTCCGTTATTTATGAAGATGATTGAAATCTTAGTGTTTGTTGTTCTTCCTCATTAAGCAGAATGCCTTCTAGGTCCATCCATGTCGTTGCAAATGACAAGATTTCATCTTTTTTTTCATAGCTGAGAAGTTGAATTTTGACTGTGACAAAGCTAACTTGGTTATGGTTCTACTATTAAAAAATAAAAATTTAAACATTACAAAGTAAAGTGTGAAATTTCCTTTCTCAGCCTCTTGCCCCTTACTGAGTCTGATACCTAGTCTTTACAGTTTGATGTATTCTTCTAGACCATGGTCTATAATTTCTATGCATATAGTGACATAAATAATAGATTTTTTCCCCTGACATAAATGGAATCTTACAGATTATATTGTGTAACAACTTGATTTTAAAGGGGTGATTTACTATATTATTTTTGCAGGCTTAATTTTATGGTCATATCAGAACTGATTTGGTTATTTTATAGCTAGTTGAAGCTGTAATTTGTAAAATCATTGGGGAGTTGTGAGCCTCTTTCAGTAACTATATAATGGAATCATTTTGTCTTGCTTTATCAAGAGTAAGAACCATAGTAAAAACACTACTCCTAAACCCTGATGTATTTAATGAAAATAATTGACCTGTTATTCTGAATACCTTTTCCAAAAATGTATTTAGCAAATTAAGCTCGCACACACCATTTCATTGAGTATTTTAGTTGTATTTTGAAAGTATGTTGAATTAAAATGTAGGAAGGCCATTTGAAACTTGTTAAGGGCCAGAGAGATGGTTCAGCAGGTAGGGAACTTGCCTTACATGGAGATGATCCAGGTTCCATCCCTGGTACTCCATATAATCCCGAGCCCTACCAGAAGTGATGCTGAGCACAGAGCCAGGAATAAGCCCTGAGCACCACCCAGTGTGGGCCCCAAAACCACAAAAGAAAAAGGAAAAGAGGAGGAGGAGGAGATGAAAGAGAAGAAAGCACAATCATAAGTACTGGTTTTCTGTCTGATATGCTTGTGTGCTCAGAGCGTAGGAGGAAAATGAGAAGTTTTCCTACATTTTCAATTTCCAGAGTAGTCTAGCATTTAAAAGGAAGGGAAGGTGAGGAGCCTGAGAGATGACTGGCTCCCAACACTGACCTTCTAGCCCTGGCCCAGGTGAAGAGCAGTTTCTCTCCCAGCCCTGCAGAAGCAGCAGTTGTAGGAAGACAGTCATGTCAGAGTATTGCTGATGTCTCAGCTCACTAGTTTGGCTTTCTTGAGACCCTCTGGTGCAAAAGCAGGTTTCCTGGAGGACCCACTTTTGGACTTGGCTTTTAAAAATAGTTACTATTTTGAAGGAATGGTTAGTAAATATTTTTTGTAAGTATCAAAGCTTGCTCTCCATCCTGAAGCCACTGGATAGACCCTATTAAACTTGTTGTTGTTGTTGTTGTTCTTATTTGATTTTTGGTTTGGGGGCCACATCTGACTATGCTCAGGTCATACTCCTGGCAGTGCGCAGAGGACCATATGCAGTGCCAGGGATCACACCTGCATGGGTCAGCTGCATGCAAGGCAAGTGCTCTACTCCTGCTGTGTGATCTCTGCAGCTACCCCCTTAGACTCTTATAACATGTTCCTAAAAAGATTTTCCATCTGCTCATTTGACAAATATTTGAGTGCCTGCTACAAGCACTCATTGTTCTGTTATCTCAAATACCAAGAATTAAAATTTAAACCATGCTGAACATTTTGTCACCTGATCCATACTTTTAATCTTTAATAAATAGAAAGATTAATTAAAAGCACTCTGACCTCAGGGAACTCCTTTTTCTCCCTCAGGTGAGTCTTTTTTTTTTAATATTACTTAATATTTTTTATCTTTCCCTTTGTTCATAGCTCTCCTATAGCTGCCCTTTAGGGTTAAGACCAGAGATTAAGACCTGTGAAGACCAAAGATGGGGTGGTTGGGGTGGGGAGGGATAGTCAGGGGCAGGGGAAGGACAGACTCTTTCTTTTGAAAATATGCAAATGTCCCTTAGAATTCTGACTTTGCAATGTCCTTATTAACTGTGGGAGATACTGCCTGTCAACAGAAATTGGGAATTTCATACCTAGTGCTGAATTCCCGGAAAGCCAGAACAAAAGAGAAAGGCTGAATCATTCATTGACTTTGCCTTGTGGAGGTGGCGCATTCCTACAGGACTTTCTCCAGGACCTTAGAGAGTGTGTGATGGGAAGGTCAAATCCATCTGCTTCTCAACCTTGAACTTGGCTTCTCTAGTTCCCCCCGGGTGTGGGGCTTCCCTGGGTTGAGCCTATGTTCCTATCAGCTCTGGGGTTCTCTTGAATCTCTACCTTGCCGGGTGCTCTTCCCGCTGAGAGAAATCTTCAGCAGGCCTCCGTCCACCCCTGCACCTGCCACTCTGCTCTCCCTTCTCCCCAGCTCCCAGTGCCTGCAGGGCTCATGGGGTTAGAAGCTGTGCCCTGGGGAAATAGCCTCAGCCCCGGAGCAGGTGGCAGGCCTGGAATCTCTTTGTAGTCCCCTATCCTGCACCCTGAATGCAACACTGCTTGGCAGTCTATATGGCTTTCCCTTTTGGTTGTTTGCCACGGTAGTTTCACGATGGTTTGGAGAAGCTGGGTCTGCTGGGAATTCGCAGATGGGCTCATCTGTTTGATGCTTGGTGAGCAGTGGAACAGATGGATTTGTTGGAGGCCCACCCTAACACTGCACAACCCTTTAGGGACTGTGGAGAGATGACTTGCTAGTCTATGAGTGTCTTCTGATGTTTCAGCACCAACAGGAGCTGGCTGACCGTTCTCCAGTGTTGGTATTTTGTATTATATTCAGTATTATTTTCTGCCTCTTGGTTTTTGCATGGACCCTCTTCTGAGTCCCAATTTGTCACTGTCTCCTGCTTCTGCCCAAAGCATGGTGGCCTCTAGCAGGATGTTCAGGATACTTCTCAGGTATGGGACCATGGTGTTGTAGCCCTAATTCCTTTCTCATGCTTGGAGTCAGGAATTCAACCCTTCTAGGTCACTCCCTGCAAGTGGCAGACTTGTAGAGGGGAGGAAGTGAGGGGAGAGGGATGTGCCTCTGGCTGTATCATCTGTGCCTTAATGACGGCACTGCCCACACAGCGGCCTTCCCACTCTCACCCCACCCCAGCAAGCTGTAATTTCCCATATTTGGAGTTCAGGCAGAGCCAGACCCCATTTAAGAACAAGGCTGGATTCAACGTGTGCTTTGGGAGAAGGCAAGTAAATCAGAGAGCCTCAAGAGCTGTGGTATTTATGGTGAATCTATGATTACTGTATGTGCCTTCCCATCATCATTTATTTAGCATCTCTGTGTCCTGGAGCTGGGGCCAGGCACATCAGTAATCTGACTCCTGTTTTCTTCTACATATTTTCCCTTTTGCAACTGTAGATGCATCCAGCTTTAATCAAGCAGGCTTTTGCTCTGTCATCTATAATGGCCTGGACATGACTTGTGGAGGATTTTAAGTAACTAAGCTTTTAAGACATTCAGAGCATAATCTCCCCCCTCCTGCTGTTCATCTCGCCTGCTTCCCAGAGATTACAAGGTTCTGCACAGGCTGCAGGAAGGGACTTTGGCATCCTTCGGGAACACAGGCTGCAGCCCTTCCTGGTGACAGGTTTTCCTGTGCTCTTGGCTTGGGCCCGGGGCTGCTGACCATCCCCATAGAGAGAGAGTTCAAGATGGCCTTTGAATATGGCCAGTGTTTTTCCTGAATCTCTGCTGCACTGGAGAACAATGGCAGCCCCAACAGACCAGAAATACTGCCCGGCTCAGAGCATCTGTGCAGTTTGTCCGGGACGAGCTCGCAGGAAGTTCTGTAAGATCCTGCTGGTCAGGACACAGTGATCTCTACCCAGCCAATCAAAAGACCAGTGTTGGAGGGTCCAAAACCTTCACATACTTTGCTTGTAATTTCAGTGCAACTTCATACATATGCCGTTGAGTGGGTTATAGTTGCTCTCCAAACTGCACTTGTTTTTAGCTTTCTCCCAACTTTTCTGATTTTAGCATGGGTTCTTGCAGCCCAAAGAACTGGGTGGCAGCCTTTCATCCTTTCGCTTCATAGGATGGCAAAGTCCCTAGCAACAAGGACCAATGAGATGGATTAGTTTGGATGGTAGTAAAATACCTGAATCATCAAATATTTTTCAAGAACTTCAGTTGTTGCTAGTTGTAAGTGAATACTGTAACTCAAACTGGGCTAATAGAGCACCTAATAGAGATCCTCGGGGATCCTGCTCTAGAGAGACATAAGAATGGTTTGCAATTAGCCTCCTCATTGTTTATGTAAATAGAATTTCTGAGGTACTAGATTGTACTTGAAAATGATTTGTCCTCTTAAGTGTTTTAAATAGTCTTTGTGCAGCACCATATATGGATGCTGCTGGTAGCTTGTATGTGGAGCAAAGACCAGTTTTTGAAGTCTTAATTCACAACTTTATTGTTAATATTTGGAGTTCCCAGCAAATGGTCCCAATTCTTGCCTTTTGAGATTTTGATCAGTGTGCTTTCACATCATATGGCAACTGTGCTGGCCTCGTATATAACAAGTATGAATATGATTAACAAATATCTAATGTTTGGTTGGCCAGAGAGATAGTACAGCATGTAAGGCATTTACCTTGCATGCCACCAACCCAGCTTTGATCCCCAGCATCCCATATGGTCCCCAGAGCACCACCTTGAGTAATTCCTGAGTGCAGAGCTAGGAGTAACCCCTGAGCATCACTAGGTGTGTCCCCCAAACAAACAAAAAAACAACGAAACACAAAAGAACAGAAATCTAATGTTTGGATTTGCCCTTGGCAGTATATAATATGGAAGAGAGCCATATTACAGCTCATTGGCTAGCAAAGAAGTTAGGCAATCAGCAAATAAATACACATAAAATGAACCATGGAAGTACTGATAGGTATGTATCCTTTTCTAGTGAGTGCTTTACTCCCATAAACTGTGAATTCCACAAGGAGAGATTCTGTCCATGTCATAGGTCCTGTTGCCCCAAACTCCCTGAGCCAATTGCCTGGCCTCGAGTAAATATTAGCAGGAATTGCAGGATGCAGGATCTTTGTAGATCAGAATCTTCAAATATCAACAGGGTCATATGGTTTAGCTGAAGTTCAGTTGATATATATTGAGTGTTGAATAAATCTCCTAATCGATGAGCTCTTGCAGTCAGCTACATTGAACACTTTCTCCAGCCAAGAAGGTATCACTACAGTATTAGAAAAAGGAACCTCAAAACATAAATTGTCTTGCATGTGTGAGACCCCAAGTTCAATCCCCAGCAGCTAAGCACTACAAAATCTAAGAAAACAAATGGCCAACATCCTTTCCTCAAATCCTCTCTCAAAAACCAAACAACGACAAAACCAAGAAACAAACTCAGATAGCTGAATTTCATGGGCCTGCCTTGTGTAAGGCATCAGTGGGACTCTAGGACCTTGCATCCAGTGTATTTTCTATGCAGTCCTTGGGCCGTTTCCCAGCCCCTCAGGGGAGACGTGTGTATTGAGGTCTGCAGCTTCAAAGAATATGGGAGAGTGTTCTGGAAAGCTCACATGGAAAGCAAACACAAGTTAGCTGCAGAAAAAAGAGGGGGGAGCTGGCTCCTTATTTTATTTTCTTATTTTATTTATGTATTCATTGAGCCACACCCATTAATCTTAGGGCTGTTCCAGCACAGTGCAGGCATGAACCTGACCCCCAGCAGACGAAACATACACAGTAGGCCGAGAGCCTTGGCCCCAGCCCTTTTACTCTCGAGCAAAGGGAACAGATGTGCATTGCCCCAGCACATTACTAGGGAGGCACCGACCTTTCTCATCATGGGAGCATCCTTTGTGCCCAGATCTGAGTGTAGAACTGTTGGCGGCAGGGGTTGAACTGAGGAGAAGGCCCAGCTGGACCCTGCTGGGAGCAGCTCAGCACTCTGTCCTGGAGCCGCCTGTCTGCAGAACTGGGAGTGAGGCCCAGCCCAGGGTTGGACTGGAGCCCCCCAGACCTCCTTTACTGAATTCTGTTTCGCATCTGTTTGGATTTCATAGCCTCTTTGCCATATTGCTTCAAATGCACAAAGGTTTAGTTGTGCCTCTCTATTGTGATTGTCACTATTTCCTCACACCCACAGGGTAATTTCAAGTTGGGCTCAGTTCCACAGCTATTTGTTGTGTATCCGTCTGTGCTAGCACACGACAGGGGTGGCTAGTGGGGGAAAACACAAAGAGATGACATTGGTCCCTCCGTGCAGCAGAACCCTGCTAGCTGACTGGGAGCAGCCGTTCTTTTCCTTGATGGCTGGCAGAGCCCCGGTTGTTTTAGTTTGTTTCCCCTCCTCCCACCCAGTGGAGAAGGCGGCCTTACTTCTAGCTGTAGGGTAGAAATGGATCTAAGCCTGTCCTAGGGACTCTAAGCTTAGACATGGTGCTGGCACAGTTTTAGCTAATTAGATAAGAGGGGGACAGGAGGGGCTCTTACAAAGAAACCAGAGAAGCAGGGAGAACACCCCCACCCAGTTCCTAGAAATGAGGCAGCCTTTTTTTTTTTTTTTTACACGGAGCGAAAACAAGTTTGTTGAGGTTGCTTGAAGGGAAAGGTTGGGAAGAATCAAGTCCCTTAACGTCAGAGCCTCTGTGAACAGAGCAGGTGACCCCATAATCTCTGTCCTCACAATTTTAGCCAGTTGCTTTGCTCTGTGCCGCAACTAAAAACTGAACCAGTGTAGATTTTACTCTCCCTCCAAAAAGTTAGAAATAAGATGGTCCAGGTGTCACTCCTGGTGGTACCTGGAGGACTGTGGTGTCAGGACAGAACTGAGCTTTCTGTATGCAGAGCGTGTGCTCAGCCCTCAGAGTGTTCTCTCTGGCTCTGCGATATATTAAGTTCTTTATTTTTTCACTTTTGGGTTTTGGACCCCCTGCTGGTGTTCAAGGCTTACTCCTGGTTCTGTGCTCAGGGATCACTCCAGATGGTACTCAGGGGATCTTTTGCAGTGTGGGAGATAGAACCAGGGATGGCCTTGTGTGAGGCAAGTTGCCTTCACCCCTTTTCCAACTCTCTGGCCCCATATGGGATTCATCCTTTTAAAACTGTACATTTCAGATGTTCATCCAAATATATACTTTTCTATGGAAAGACTCCCAAGGAGAGAGAACCCTCCCACCAAGATTTATTGAAGTCGTTGGGTTTGTGGTGGACCCTGAGCAGGTCTGGGATCCATGCAGGAAGCAGAAAGGCCTTCGTTGGGGCAGCCAGCACAGCTGCCCCAGGAAGATGTGTGGTCTGTGCTCGGAGCCACAGAGCGGGATCTTGGCTGACTGCACAACAGGTCTGAGCACATCGCAAATCTCAGCCTTAGAAGGTGACTCTTGATTAATGCCATAGGAGTGTATTGTCCTTTATCGTAAAGAATCGTGGATCCTAGAGCAGCCGAGGAATTAAGAACATGAACTCAGGAAGGGAGGGGAAGCCCAGAATCCAGACTGGGGTCCTAACGTCCTTTAGTTCTAGGGAGTGAGGTTAGAATTGAAAGCTGTGGGGTAGGGGAGCCGATAGCAAACGGAAATTGTCAAGGAGTGAAATAGCCACCAACAGAAGGGCTGATGGCATGTGGAAGCCAGGGAGATTTGATGGCTCCAGGCATTTGATGACTTGGGAAATGACAAGTGGAAATTCAGAACAAGTGATTGATTTGTCTGGTTTTGCCAGTATGATTTTGAGGTAATAATGGGAGTGCTAGGTAATAAAATCTCTCAACTTCCTCTGAAAATAAGTGCTAGATTTTGGGTTAGAGAAACCAGCGTTTCAGAAGAAGAGAGAGTGGTGATAGCTCAGATATGCACAGTCCTCCCTGGAGATTTGAGGAAGTGGTTTCTTGACCCCACAGGAGTCCAGTGTGTTTCTCCATCTCCTCCCCTGCCATGGAAGTCTTGGGGCCCTGGGGTGGCAAGTACCCTACATGGGTGGCAGTATCCTTTGGGGATCCACTCAAGAGTCCCAAAGATCTGGTTGAAAGTGGTGTCTCAGGAAAAAGTTCTAGACTTCCAGACTGAAGAGGGAGGTGCAGAGTCCACCTTGTTTAATCTTGCACTCTCCAAGATTGCAAATCTGCTTTTCTTAAAGGAGCAGGGCTTTGGCACCAGGAGTCTTGCCGGGCCGGCTCCTGTTATTTTCCTAAGGGCAGAGGCCAAGGCAGTGCTGGGAGGCATTTGGATCTGGTTTTCGTCAGGCAGTGAGTCAAAGTACAGATGCTCTATCTGATCTTCCTTTAAACGAAGCCCAGCTAGACTGGAAGGCAGGGTGGGGGCGGGGTGTGTGGGGGTGGGAGGGAGATGCCCCTCCCCCGGCTGATCTCCCACATGTCCTGGTTCCTTTCCACCTAAAAACTCCACAGATACCCAGAAGAGAACCCTGAAACCTGGAACAGCCAGCATTGCCCACCCCCAGGCATTTCCCCTGCTCCCTTTTTTGGGCTGTTTTTTTATTTTCCTCCACTGGTGGTGCTCAGGGCTTACTCTCGGCTCTGGGATCAGGGGTCACTCTTGATGGTGCTTGGGGGACCATACAGGGTGGCGGGGATTAAACCCGAGTTGGGTGCAAGACAAGCACCTTCCTCTCTGTGCTAGCCACACAGCCCCCTCCACAGGCCCCTCCTGGGCTTCTTGATGGATTCAAGCATGGAGAGGCAGACAGGGGCCTTTTCCTGTCTCATGGAACAATGGTGTTTCCTTTTCCTCCTATCTCAATGGAATTGACTTGTTATAAACATGTGCCAGTGTGTGACTTCGCTCTTAAGGAGCACCTGCTCTCCTCCAGCTCCCTCCCACGGGCCCGAGGGGTCCTAGTCCTGTTCCCCACACATAGAGGAGGACACGGGCCATCTGTTGGCCTGGCTTTCTTGGCCTTTGTTCATTTGTCCTCCTTCCTTCTATCTGTCCATTCAGCCCACAGTTAGCAAGTGACATAACCATCCACAATGCCATTTCTGCTTCTGTGAGCAGAGGCAGTGCCTCAGCCTGGGTCATAGGTGGAGTCATCCAAAGGGTGTGCCTCCCCTCCCCTCTGCATGTCTGAAACGACCAGCAAATGGTCATCAACCTTATTGCTGTCCAGCCCCAGGTGTCCCCCATACCAGCTGGCATCATGGCCATTAGAGATAGGACCACGGCTATAGCGGCTATAGCGCAGTTTCCAGCCGCAAAGACACGACCTTTGGACTGCAGTACTCTGGCTGCAGGCTTGCGCTTCTGGTTTTAGTCTTGGGGAGACCATGGTCATGGGGTCTAATACTCTGAACTGCTGATAACAGACACTGGGCCCTTGGCTTTGCCAACCATGAGTTATCTGATGTTGAGCAGGTTGGCAGCTCCGAGGGGTTCCTGAGCTCTTTTGTGGGGGAGGAAACACCCAGCAGTTCTCAGGACTTACTCCTGGCTCTGTTCTCAGAGGTCACTCTTGGCGGTGCTCAGGGTGCTCACAGGATGCTGGGGATTGAGCTCAGGTCAGCTGTGTGCAAGGCAACTTTCTCTGTTGCACTGTCACTCCCGCCTTGGTTCTCTTGTTCAGCCCCACCCATCTTATTACCTGCGTCACTTTTGTCCCTGCATCCTGAACATTGCTCTGACACATAAACCATTGTCTCTTCCAGCTGCATTCAGCCTCTCAGGCTCCGGTGTCTGGTGCTGCTGGTGTGGTTCTCCCCAGAATGCTCCCTGGGAACAGTGATAAATCACTTCACGACACAGGTCTTAATCTGAAAGAATTTACTGGCCTGGCCGTGGAGGGTCTTGGAGAGGTAGAACATGCGAGCTGAGTCCCCTGAAGGAAGGTCTAGGGGAAATCTGTCCCCCAAAACACAGGCACCCACCAGACTCTCTTGCAGGTGGCTGAGGGCCCGGGGGGGCAGCTGCTGTGGCCCGTGGTGCCTCTCACACTGAACCCACCTGGGTCTGCCTTCCTCCGGTCACGTGATGGCTCCTCTCCCCACAGACAGCCTCATTCCAGCTACATGCAGGGAGGAAGTTCTCATCTTCCTTCCCTGTAAGCCCTAGACTGGCCCTACATTGGCTGCTCAATCCACTGTGCTAAGGAGAACTTTTGAAATTAAAAAGCCAGACTAGGGGAATAATAGTACAGTGGGGAGGGCATTTGCCTTGCACAGCATCCCCTGTGGACCCCCCGCCAAGCATCACTGGGTGTGACCCAAAAAGAAAAAAAAAAAGCCAGACTAGCGTGCCACAGCACTGTCAAGCTTTCTGCGTTTCCTGAAAGTCTTTCTCATCCTCTCCCCTGTATTCCATGTCTTTTAAGCTGATGGCCAGGAATGTGGGGACCCAGCTTGTCCTTGAACCTATGGAGAGGGCTGGCGCTGCAACTGCATGTATGTGTCGGTGCTGAGGGCTCCCCTGCCCCAGGAACTAATCACAGTGCCTTCATGAAGGTGTCTGACTGACCGTGGCCGGCCCCTACTAAGGGGAGGACCTAGTGGGGAGCTGTGGTTACGGGAGAGCCCTTGTGTGACCTTCAGTTAAGGTGGAAGAAATAAGAGGCCTGGAGGCCACAGCCAGGGGGGTCTCAGGCCAAATGGCCCAGGCAGCAGCAGCTGGCCCTCAGCCCTGCCCGTTCCCACTGTGCTCCACCTCCCCCCTCTGGTAGTGGTGGCCTCGTTTCCCTGCCCCCAGAGTCTTGGTTCTTCCCCTGCACCACCTGGACCACAGCTGCAGTCCAGTCCGGGCTGTGTGAGCCTTTCCCTCAGCGCTAGCCAGAGCAGCCCACCCCTGGCTGACTGAGGGGCCTCTCATTTATTCATGTGAGGAGGGGAGGCACGCCAAATGCTTGCTGAGCCTCCCCTTTGTCTCAGGATCTGCGGGGTCACTCATGCCCCCAGTGTCCAGCCAGTGGACTTGCAGCCTCTGGTATAGATGACACAAGGCAGGGCCAGGCTCTGGGATGCATCCAGGTGGCAGCTGGCTCACCCCCCCTCCCTTTGCTCCTGTGAAGGAGAAGGGGCCAGGATCATGTGTGTGGCCTTCTTGTGGTCTGTCACACACGCAGCACTCTCCAGTTCTCAGCTTGGGATTCGTGGAGGTGAATGCAGGGTGTCCATCCACACCTCTCTCTCTCTGACCACGCCCCTTCCCTCCTCATCCCTCCCCTGGCAGGTTGTCCCCAGGCTGTGCCCCCACCCACCTCCTGCTGATGCCTCTTGGGAATATCACCAGGGGAGCAGAGAGTGCCCGTGTGGTTGAAGAGTGCTGTCCAAGCCCTCACCATCAGATGTGGAGCCCTCCCATTACCCCACAGGCTCTGTGCCCGTCTCCAGGACATGGGAGCCACAGGTCTCATTTGTTCTTAGCTTTCCTGGCTGAGAATCAGGTGAACATAAGATCCTGATCATGAAGGTTCTCCAAGCAGAAAGCTTGATCCTGCCTTACCGCTCTGTGCTTGCACTTGGCTGGCCCATGCCTTTATTACTGCTGAGTAGTTCTCCAGCGTGTGGCCCTCTCACCATCCGGCTGGTCATCTGTCTGTGGACATTGGGCTTGTTTTCAGTTTGGAGTCAGACGAATGAGGCTGCTCTGATGTGTCTAAGCCATTGTGCTGACTTTGGTGGTTTTCATTTCTATTGGGTAAATACCGGGAGGGGGGCTTCGGGGTCATAAAAGTGAGGGTATGTTTAACTTGGTAAGAAATGGCCAGATTCGTTTCCAAATTACCTCTTTCATCCCCTATTACCCCCGGGAGATGGGAGGGGACTGGGTCCATTTCATTCTCATCTCGGGCCTTTCTGCTCATGGCATAAGTGCCAACAGCAGCTGAGGGGCCGGTCACTGAGCTCTGCTAACATGTGCACGGCTGCCTCTGGACACCAGAGAGCTTTCTCCAGTGGCTAATGAGGCAGCTGTGTTCCCTGAGGACGGCCTACTGCACCAACACTGCCCCCTCCCGCCCCCAATTTGGGAGTTGGGAGTGGGACTCTCAGGCAGAGGACTGGGTCGCTATTGGGGACACTTGACCAGTTATGCTGGACTGTTGAGTGACTGTGATGCAAGGCTCAGAAGATCTGCAGATCATCAGGGCTAAACCTGGCGGTGCTGAGGAACTGGGCACCACCAGGGCTACACCCAGCAGTGTTGGGGTCCCCCGGGACGGCATCCAATTATACTTAGGGCCACCAGACCCATACCCAGCAGTGCTAGGGTCCCCCAAGGCTCTCTCTGGTGTTGGGTTCCCCAGAGCTACACTGGGCAGTGTTGGGATGGGGTGTGAACATTGCCCAGGAGGGAAGCTGGGTTCTGGGAAGTCAGGGCTTGTGCCTGTCAGCCCCAAGCTCTCTCCTTTCATGCTGTCCTCCCCGCTGTCACCTGCGTCAGTTCAGATGCACCTGTGGAACCTCATGGTTAGTAGCTCACGCCCACTCACAGCTACGACCCCTGACTCTTCCACAGCTGTGCTCTGCCCTGCCCCCCCCGTCCTACCCCCCCCTTCCGTGGGGCCCATCCCAGAGGATGCAGCACTCAGGGGACATGCTGCATCTGCGGGTCCCTGGGACGCCCCCGCTGCCCAGGATCCCTCCCACAGCTGTGTGCTAGCTGCAACTTTCTGCTTTGCTTTCCCAGTGATTCCTGAGGTTTGGCCTGAAAGTGATAAGAGGTGCCGCCAGTTTACCCCACCCCCCAGTGAGGCCTCTCTGGGACAGAAGGGTTCAGAGATCATTAGTGGGGTTGCTGAGTTTCTGGTTCCTGAGTCGGGGTGGCTTTTCTTTGGTGGGGGGAGCTAGACAAGGCTTTAGGAGCCGTCTTCCTGCACTCCTGGAGTCAGGAACCAGTGCTCTGCTTGTGAGACTGGTCTGGTGCATGCGAGGGCCTGACTCTAGTATTCGAGAGCTTAGGGGCCTCCCTGAACTGTGGGGAGGCAGAGACCAGCAGGTGAGCCTGCCCTGCCCTGCCCTGCCCCTGATTCCTACGACTTTATGGTTCTGGATGAGTCATGCATCCTGCTGTGAACCGGAGGACTTCTGTCACACTGAGGCCGTGAGCTGCTCTCACTCCATGCAAGGGCACTATGGGAGCCCTGCCCTTGGCTGCTCTACTGGATGTGCCTGGGCAGGGGCTAGGTACCCCCCAGGCCACTGCTGCTTCCTCTCTGGCCTCTCCCTCTGCCTGCATCTCAGGAAGACAGGCTGGGACGAGCTGGTCCCAGATGACCATCAGTGGAGAATGATACATCCACGTCCAATGGCCGACCTGAAAACTCACCCCAGTTATAAATGCTCCTCTGGGAGTTCAGAGCCCTTGGCGGCACAGGACACAGGGAACTGTGTGAGGAGGCCAGGGCTCCTGAAGGTCATGCTAGGAGCACCCCTGTGTTTGGGGTCGGCGGGAAGCCCAGAGGTGTGATAGGGATGCAGCTGAGATGCCCGGCTCAAGCTGTCCCTCTTGGGGGTGGGGTGGGGGTGGGAGTGATGGGGACACACCTGGACCCTGGGGCCCTGGGTCAGCGACTGTTTCCTTTCCAGGAAGGAGGGGGCTGGGGTCAAGGCAACCTTCACGCTGACTCTCACTGGACATGCATGGGGAGTGCCTGGCAGGACCCTGGCGACCCTATGGGATACTGGCTCCTCAGCTCAGAGCAGCCACATGCATTGCAAGTGCCCCCCTGCTGTGCAATGGCTCCAGCCCCTTCAGCACCTTTGTATTCTGGAGGGCAAATCCCCATAGCTGAGAATACTACTGTAGGGGCAGAAGTGGGAGTGAAGCTGCAGGTGAAGGAGGGTGGGACGCACAGGTGCCATCAGGGTAAGGGAGGTCCAGTGGCTGGGCCTGGCTGCAGAGCTGCTCTGCACCTGCTGCTTCCAAGTCTTGGGATACTTTGCTGTTCTTTAAAAAAAAAAAAAAGCACTGTAGCCCTGTCCTCCCATTGTTCATCGATTTGCTCGAGTGGACCCAGTAACGTCTCCATTGTGAGACTTGTTACTGTGTTTGGCATATCGAATACATCACGGGTAGCTCTCCAGGCTTTGCCGTGGAGGTGAGATACTCTCGGTAGCTTGCTGGGCTCTCTGAGAGGGGCAGAGGAATCGAACCCAGCTCGGCCCATCCGGCCACGCGCAAGGCAAACACCCTACCGCTGATATTTTAGGCAACTTGATTTAGAGTATTGATAATGGCAGGAATTTATGCGTAGAACCTCCCAACACCACAGCCTCCACCGTCTTCACTCCCCCCGCCGTGTCCCGTGCCCCCATCCTCCAGGGCATACTTCCTGTTGAAAACCAGCTCACAGCTTCTGTGGCCCTTGAATATGTGCTGTTTCTTTACTGTTCCTTTACACCCCGCACGTGAGGAGATCGCTCTGTAGTAAACCACTAACACTTGAAGCTTTTCCTTTCCCGCGTCCTTAACCCAGATGGTGGGAGCCCTTTGCACCCCACCGGGTAGTTCTTGCTCTGCCTTGAGTCCCTTTCCATGCTGGCTTCTTCTAGATTCATCTTTCACAATCCAGTTCCTTTCCCGTGCTGGGTCCTAGGCCCTGCTCCGGCTGCTTGGAAGCATGCAGCCACTGCATCAGGATCTCAGACTTACTCCAAACATGCAGATGGGAACTGGTCCTCAGTAGGAAGCTTGCCACTGGTAGGGAGGGGGCAGGAATAGGATCGGAAAGAGAACACTATCACAGTGGTGGGGGGAAGTTGTCACTTGGAGGGAAAGGCTGGAAGGGGTAAAGTGTAATGCAGGAAACCCAGTCAGTAACAGCACTATAAAACACAGTGCCTAAATTCTCCCCCTTTTTTTTAAAGTGCCTCCCAAAGAGGCAGATGTGGGTAAGAGGGAAAGAGGAGGCATTGGTGGAGCGAAGTGGATAATGATGAAGGGATTGGTGTTGGAACATTGTAAATCTAAAACCCAATCATGAAAAACTCTAATCCACAGTGACTTAAGTAAAATAAAATACAAGTTGACTTCTAGGGGCCAGAGTGGTTAGGGCATTTGTTTGCATGCAGCCCACCTGAGTTTGATCCTTGCCACTTCCTATGGTTCCCCAAGACCCCCAGGAGTGAATCCAGAGTGCAAAGCCAGGAGTAATTCCTGAGCACCACTGGGTGTGGCCCCCAAACCAATAAAAATGTAGACTCCTAGGCCAGAATTGTACTCCAGTGCTAAAGTACTTGTCTTGCGTATGTGAAGCCCTGGGTTTTATCCATGGCACTGAAAATGCGTATTTCTATAGCTCCATTCAATAAAATTATTCTTTATATGCAAAAAGAAAAATAAATGCATGCACATGCAGCATGGTCTTTATCTTTATTGAAATTCCCCCCAATTAAAACCCAAAATAAAAACCCACGTCTGGGGGTGTTGCAAGGAGATGACTCGGGGCAGGCACACATGCTTTGTATGCTAGGGTCCTGGGGGGGTCCCCTGCACTGCAGGGGGTCCACCTACTAGATGGGGCACTCCCCACTGCACTCCCATCCAAAGCCAAAGAACCACCTTTTTTTACTAAAAAAAAAATGTTTTGAGGGGGTGAGGATATAGAATGTGTCTCAGCAGTAGAATAACACGCCTGACTGCCACGGCCTTGGGTTCAGTCTCTAGCGTGGTGGGAAGGAGGGTGGTGGCTGGGAGAGGTGGGGAAAATCTTTGGTCACAGATGATTCTTGTTCATATTAGAGATCAAATTTGGAGTAACGAAAACAAAAGAAATGTTCTCTTTTTCAGCTATACAGTGTTAGTGCTTGGCTGCTACTCCAGAATCAGAACCAAAAAAAGCTTGTATTCCAGTGCATTGACTCATCTCCCCAGCCCAGAATATTCTATATCTCGAAGTGAAATTATATAGGGCAAAACCTTGAGTGAAGTCTGATAGTATTTCATTTGATGCTACAATGTGGTCATCAGAAATAGTCATTCTTGGGCTGGAGCGATAGCACAGTGGATAGGGAGTTTTTCTTGCACATGGCTGACCCGGGTTTGATTCCCAGCATCCCATATGGTCCTCTGAGCACCTGCAGGACTAATTCCTGAGTGCAAAGCCAGGAGTAACCCCTGTGCATTGCCAGGTATACCCAAAGAGCAAAAAAAAAAAAGTAGTCATTTTTGGGGCTGGAGAAGTGGTACAGAGTCAGGCACTTGCCCTGCACTGCAGACCCGGCATGGTCTCCCCAGCCACACTGGGAGCGACCCCTGAGTGCAGAGCCAGGAGTAAGCCCTGAGCACTGCCAGGTGTGACCCCCAAAGAAACACAAAACAAGAAAAGAAGTACTAACTGTAATGATAGTCCTAACTCCTTGGCTTCACTTGAACCCCCAGCTGCTTTGGCCCTTTCGCTGCCTGTCCTCTCTTCAGCCCTGTCCTTCCTGAAGCCTGTTTTAAGTGTTGTTCTTTGGATGTTTTTTACTGTTTCTTTGTTTGGGGGCTATACCCAGCAGTGCTCTCGGCTTACTCCTGGCTCTGTGCTCAGGGATCACTCTTGGTGATAGGGGTTGAGCCAGAGTCAGCCACAGACCAGGTAAGCACCTTATCTGCCATGCTACCCCCCAGCCTCTGGGTATTTTTTGCTCTGGATGCAAATATATGCTAACGTGTAGTGAACAGGATAATGAACCAGTTTCAGCACTGACCTCTCAACCTGTCTTATTTTATCTCTCATTTTCCTACTTTTTCTGTATAATTTTCCTGTTAATTGTTTCATATATTTATGAATTTAATATAGAGAATTTAATGAGATTATATTTAGAGCTTAACTCTTAGGTGTGTTACTATTTTCAAGTAGGGTTTCTTTCCTCTCCTCCCCTCCCCATTTCTCTCCTATTGTCACCTCTCCCCTCCTTTCCCCTCTCACCAGCAGTGCTCAGGGACTGCTTCTGGCTCTGTCCTCATGAGTAATTCCTGATGGTACCCAGGGGACCAAATGTGGAGTGAGGGAATGAAACCAGGGCTTGCTGCATGTATGGCAAATGATTTATCTCTCTGGCCCCGAGTCGAGTTTCTTTTCCTTTCATAAAACTTCCTTAAGTGTTTATTGGCAGACCAGTTTAGTGGTAATTAATTTCTTTAACTGTTGTTTACCTGCAGAGCCTAGATTCTGCCTTCCAGTATGAGTGATAATTTACCTGGATGAATATTCTTGGTTCTAGGACTTTTCCATTGAGCGCTTTGCATGCATCGTGCAATTCCTTCTAACTTTAGTTTATGTGGGAAAATCTGATGATAGTCTTATGGGGGAAGTTCTCTTATAGATGATTCTTTGCTTTTCTTTTGCTGGATTTAGGATTCTCTTTTTACCTTTGATTTCTCTCATTTCCCCCTCCCCCATTTAAATTACAATATATATATATTTTTTAAGTTTTATTTTATTTTATTTTTATTAGTGAAACACCATGAGGTACAGTTGTAGACTTATAAACTTTTGTGCTTGGGTTTCAGTTGTACAATGATCGGGTACCCATCCCTCCACCAGTGCCCATTCTTCACCACCAATGATCCCAGTAGCCCTTCCACCCCCTCACCCCATCCTATCCCCACCCCACCCCACCTCTGTGGCAAGGCATTCCCTTTTGCTCTCTTTTTTCTTTAGGGTGTTGTGGTTTGCAGTAGAGGTAGAGTGGCCATCGTGTTCGGTCTGTAGTCTACTTTCAGCACACATCTCGGATCCTAAGTGAATCCTCCAAACTTCCCTTCTCTATCTGAGATGCTTTTACCCCCAACTTATGCTGCCAGCTTCCAAGCCGTGGAGCAGACCTCCTGGTACTTAACTATTCTTGGGTGTTCGACTCCCATTCTGTTACTCTGTATTCCCCAGGTGAGTACAGTCTTTCTATGTCTGTGCCTCTCTTTCTGGCTCATTTCACTTAGCATGATACTTTCCATGTAGAACCACTTGCATGTAAATTTCATGACTTCATCTTTTCTAACAGCTGCATAGTATTCCATTGTGTAGAAGTACCAAAGTTTCTGTAATCAGTCATCTGTTCTTGGGCACTTGGGTTTTTTCCAGATTTTGGCTATTGTGAACAGTGCAGCAGTGAACATACAAGTGCAGATGTCATTTCAACTGTACTTTTTTTACCTCTCCAGGATATATTCCCAGGAGTGGTATTGCTGGGTCAAATTGGAGCTCGATTTCTAATTTTTTGAGACTTGTCCATACTGTTTTCCAAAAGGGCTGAACCAGTCGGCATTCCCACCAGCAGTGAAGGAGGGTCCCTTTCTTGCTACATCCACGCCAACACCGGTTGCTTTTTTTCTTTTGGATGTGGGCCATTCTCTGTGGTGTGAGATGATATCTCATTGTTGTTTTGATCTGCATCTCCCTGATGATCAGTGATGTAGAGCATTTCCTCATGTGCCTTTTAGCCATTCAGATTTCTTCTTTGAGAAAGTTTCTGTTCATTTTGTCACCCCATTTTTTATGGGGTTGGATGTTTTCTTCTTGTGGAGTTCAACCAGTGCTTTATATGTCCTTGATATCAACCCCTTATCAGATGGGTATTGGGTGAATATCCTTTCCCATTCTGTAGACTTTCTTTGTATTTTGTTCAGTGTTTCTTTTGAGGTGCAGAAGCTTCTTAATTTAATATAGTCCCATTTGTCTATCTATATTTTCACTTGGTTGGCCAGTGGCGTGGCATCTTTGAAGATACCCTTAGCTTCAATGTCGTGGAAGTTTTTGCCAACCTTGTCTTCATTGTATCTTATGGATTCTGGTCTGATATTGAAGTCTTTAATCCATTTTTATCTTACTTTTGTATATGGTGTTAGGTAGAGATCTCAGCCCATTTTTTTTCATGTAGCTGTCCAGTTTTGCCAGCACAATTTGTTTAAGAGGCTTTCCTTGCTCTACTTCACATTTCTTGCTCCCTTACCAAAGAAGAGCTGATCATATATTTGAGGGGAGTGTCAATATATTCAACCCTGTTCCTTTGGTCTGCGGCTCTGCCTTTGTTCCAGTACCATGCTGTTTTAATTATTACTGCTTTGTTAGTAGAGTTTGAGGTTGGGGAGGTTGATTCCTCCCATTTTCTTTTCCCCAAGAATTGTTTTAGCTATTCGTGGGGGCTTATTGTTTCATGTGAATTTCAGGAGTGTTTGCTCCATTTCTTTGAAGAATGTCAAGGTATCCTTATAGGGATCACATTGAATTTGTACAATGCTTTGGGAAGTATTGCCATTTTGACAATGTTAATTCTCCCAATCCATGAGCAGGGGCTATTTTTCCATTTCCTCGTGTCCTCTTTTAGTTCCTGAAGTAGTGTTTTGTAGTTTTCTTTGTATAGGTTTTTTATGTCCTTAGTTAAGCTGATTACTAGGTACTTGATTTTCTAAGGCACAATTGTGAACGGGATTTTTTTTATGTCACTTTCTTCTCTCATTATTTGCATATAGGAAAGCCATGGACTTTGGGGTATTGATTTTTATAGCCTGCAACTTTACTATACAAGTCTTGTGTAAACTCAAAAAGGGACCGCAGTAGCAGAGGTCCATCTCTCCTGCCACCTGCGTTTGGTAGTCTCCCGTTGCTTTCCCCACCCTGGGGAGGTCGATGGCGATGGGCAGGCGAAGGAAGGAACGAGGGGCAGGCAAAGGAAGGAACGAGGGCCAGGCTGGTTGGTCTTAGTTGCAGTTTATTCCGTTCCCATCTTCATTCTCTGATTCTCCTCCTGCTTCTTCCTCCCCCATGCTACTTTATTCTCCTCCTCAATCCCCCTTCATCTTCCTTCTGGCTCTGGAATCTGGATCTGGATCCCCTTTCTCCTTCTCCTTCTGGAGTCTGACTCCTGATCTTGATTCTCCAGCCCACTCTTACAGTCTAGTTAAATTCCAAAACCATGAGGGATTGGCGCTTGCACATAGGTGTGGTCACAATCAATAAGGGTAAAGTTCTTTCCCTAGGGGAAAGCCGCTTCTAAGACAGATACTCTCTCAGCAGGATGACCCACCCTAGAATGGAATCCCCTGGGTCTGTTTCTCCTCTCCTTGTCCAACAAACATATAAGCAGACATAATATAAATCATTTTGTATGGATACAGTAAGAAATACCTTAAGCTTATAGAATTGCTCTCCTAGGGCCAACTCGATCTCAGACTACAGTGCTCAGGCCAGATAGTCTTTCTTATCCCTAGCAGGGTCCTAGTCTCGTCGTTACTTTTGGATCATGACAGCATTTGTCTATGATCAAGCTCTTAACTTATAGTTAAGAATCATGACACTTTGGCCTGGCCCATTTCGATGCCAGGGTAGCTAACTGCTTGCCCTGGGGTCCATTCAGTCCCTTGTTGGGACCCTGCTTTTGGGGTGTTAGGAACCAAGGGCAACTGAGCTTAAGTCAAGAAAGCAGATGCCCGGGAGTGAATAGTATTCAAAGCCAATTAAATCCTAAGATACAAAGCATAATATTAACTGTCTTCCTGTATCTATACAAAAAGGACATTGCATTAAAGTAAGCTATTCAAAAGACATAAGGAGAAGAGAAAGGCAATATTAACTTACAATACAGTTTCAGTGTCTTAGAAGGATCTGACATTACAAATTAACAGATTCTGATTAGAAGGAAAAACAGATTAACTGATTGGTGAAGAGAGCATAGAGAAGTGGTTACAGATAAATGAAGGAATGGGAGTGACTCTGGAGCACTGTGATGGGTGTAGCTTGATAAACCTAAGCTCCTTGTGGCAAGGGAGAAAGGACAAAGCAATGTGTTGTTTCTAGGAGTTTTTTGGTAGAGATTTTGGGGTTCTCTAAGTGTAGTATCATATCATATGCGAATAGTGAGAGCTTGATTTCTTCCTTTCCTACTTGAATGCCCTTAATATCTCTTTCTTGCCTAACCGCTATTGCAAGTACTTCTAGTACTATATTGAACAGCAGTGGAGAGAGTGGGCATCCTTGTCTCATCCCTGATCTTAGAGGGAAGGCGCTTAGTTTTTCCCCACTGAGGATGATACTTGCCGTAGGTTTCTGGTAGATGACTTTAACTATATTGAGGAAAGTCCCTTAACACCCATTTTGGTGAGGGTTTTCATCATAAATGGGTGCTGGATCTTATCAAATGCTTACACTTAATCTATTGATATGATCATATGGTTTTTATCTTTTCTTTTGTTGATATGATGGATTATGTTGATTTATTTCCGAATGTTAAACCATCCTTGCATCCCCAGGATGAATCCCACTTGGTCATGGTGTATAATCTTTTTGATGAGTTGTTGAATTTTATTTGCTAGTATTTTGTTGAGAATCTTCGCATCCATGTTCATCAGGGATATCGACCTGTAGCTTTCTTTTCTTGTGATGTCTTTGTTTCCTTTTGGTATTAGAGAGATATGAGCCTCATAGAAACTGTTTGGGAGAGTTTCTCTTTCTTCAGTTTCCTGGAAAAGCTTGAGAAGAACTGGCATTAGGTCCTCTTTTACGTGTTTGGAAAAATTCTCTAGTGAATCCATCTGGACCTGGGCTTTTTTATTTGGGAAGACTTTTGATTAAAGTTTCAATTTCCTTGATGTTAATAGGACTATTCAGGTATTCTAGATCTTTTTGATTCAGCCATGGGAGATTATAAGAATGCAGGAATTTATCCATTTCTTCTAGGTTCTCTTGTTTCGTGACACAGAGATTTTCAAAATAGTCTGTGATAATCTTTTGAATTCTTTGGTTTCTGTTGTGATATCCCCCTTTTCATTTCTGATTCTGTTTATTAGAATTCTCACTTTCTTTGTGAGTCTTGCTAGTGGTTTATCTATCTTGTTTATTTTCTTGAAGAACCAGCTCTTGGTTTCATTGATCTTTTGGAATGTTTTTTGGGTTTCCATGTCGTTGATTTCTGCTCTAAGTTTTATTATCTCTTTCCTTCTGCCTGGGGCTGGAGTGATAGCACAGTGGTAGGGCGTTTGCCTTGCACGCAGCCAACATTGCCAACCCGAGTTCGATTCCTCCGCCCCTCTCGGAGAGCCCGGCTAGCTACCGAGAGTATCTCGCCCGCACGGCAGAGCCTGGCAAGCTCCCCGTGACGTATTCAATATGCCAAACACAGTAACAACAAAGTCTCCAATGGAGACGTTACTGAGCCCGCTCGAGCAAATCGATGATCAACGGGAGGGCCTTTACTTTACTTTCCTTCTGCCTGGTTTGGCCTCCTTTTGTTGGTCATTTTCTAAGATCTTGATCTGTGAAGTTAAGTTGTTTATGTGGGCTCTTTCTTCCTGAGAAATGCTTGCAAAGCTATAAGTTTTCCCCTTAACACAGCTTTAGCTGCATCCCACAGTTTCTGGTAGCTCGTGTCTTCATTCTCATTTGTTTCCAGGTATCTTTTGATTTCTTCCTTGATTTCTTTCCTGACCCACTTGTTGTTCAACATTGAATTTTTTAATTTCCAGGTGTTTGATTTGGTTTTCTGCATCTGTACATGATTAACTTCTATCTTTAGTGCATCGTGGTCTGAAAAGATAGTTGATACAATGTCTGTCTTCCTGATTCTGTTGAGGTATGCTTTGTGGCCCAGCACATGGTCTATTCTGGAAAATGTTCCATGTGCACTGGAAAAGAATGTGTATTCTTTTTTGGGGGGATATAAAGTCCTATATAGATCTATTAGCCCTCTATCTTCTATTTCTTCCTTCAGAGCCATTATTTCCTTGCTGAGTTTTAATCTTCTTGATCTATCCAGAGGTTATAAGGTGGGGTTGAAGTCTCCAAGTATTATTGTGTTGCTCGCAATGTCCTTCTTGAGGTCTGTTACCAGTTGTTGTAGGTATTTGGCTGGTCCCTCAGTACGTGCGTATATGTTTAGGATTGTGATTTCTTCCTGCTATACATATCCCTTGATTAATAAAAGATGGCCTTCACTGTCCCTCCTAATCTTTTTCAACCTGAAATCTGTGTTGTCTGATACTAGTGAGGTCACCCCAGCTTTTTTGAGGGGGTTGTTTGCTTGCAGGATTGTTTTCCATCCTTTGACTTTGAGTCTGTGTTTGTTCTGACTGTTCAGATGTGTTTCTTGTAGGCAGCAGAATGTTGGATTCTGTCTCTGAATCCATTTTGCCACTCCGTGTCTCTTAATTGGTGGATTTAGACCACTGATGTTGAGAGAGATTATTTATGGGGTTTTGTGTCATCTCTCTGTAAGGTTTTGTTGTGCTTGTAAGGGTTTGTCTTGTCTTACAGTAGCCCCTTTAGCCCTTGTTTTAGGTTTGGTTTTGAGTCTGTGAAGTTCCTGAGCTGTTGTTTATCCACAGAATAGTGTACCCTTCCTTCTAGTTTGAGTGCGAGTTTAGCTGGGTAAAGTATTCTTAGTGAAGTGTTCATTTCATTGAATTTTTTCACTATATCCCACCATTGCCTTCGGGCTTGGAGGGTTTCCTCTGATAGGTCTGCTGTGAATCTAAGGGGTGCTACTTCGTATGTGATTTCCTTCTTTGACTTTGCTGCTTTCAGTATTGTGTCTCTGTTCGTGGCATCCATCATTCTAACTATGATATATCTTGGAGTGTTTTTGTTAGGGTCTCTTTTAGCTGGCACCCTTCGGGCTCCTTGAATCTGGATGCCTGCATTATCCAGCTCTGGGAACTTTTCAGCAATGGTTTCTTTAACTGTGGCTTTTTCATTGGGAAAGGCTTCCCTGACCTTCTGGTACGCCAATGATTCTAATGTTGTTCCTCTTGAAATCATCCCCTAAAGCTCTGATTCTCTCTAGAGCTATTTTGAGGTCTCTTCCTATTGTTTGTTGTTGCCTGTATGCTTCCTGAAGCTCATCTTCAAGCTCACTGATTCTGTCTTCGGTTGTAGATATTCTTCTGTTGAGGGCACACACTGAGTTTTTTATTTCAGCTACCGAATCCTTTATTCATGACACTTCTGTCATGAATAGCATAGCAAAGGCATAGCTTTTCTATTTCTGCTCTCATTTCTTCCTGTATTTTCTCAATTGTCCGATCCATTGTTTCTTTCATGTCCTCCTTTAATTTACTGGATATCTATCTCACTGTTTCTTTGAGTTCATCGAACATCTTCATTACTTCATCTCTGAGTTCTTTTCAGAGAGGTATCATTTGTGAGTAACGCCTATTGAGACTTCTGGACTCTTTTCATCGTCCTCTCCTTGTGGTGGGGATTTGCGCTGTCCCTTCATGTTGTTGTGATGGTAGGAAGACTGAGATGTGACACCAGATTGCTGGGTATGGGTAATATAACTGTGGCCCCAATATAGGGCACTCCCACTTCTTCACTGGCCACGCCTACTTCTTCAGAGGCCACACCTTCTATGGGTGCCTGGTGTGTGGGGGGTGCAGACCTGGGAGAGGGAGAAAACTGGGCGTTGGGACGGACAGCTAAATTACAGTATAGCTTGATCTACCCGTTTTCAAATTGTGAGTTTTAAAGTCTTCGTGCTTCCTACCTCTGTATGTCTAATTCCTTTCTTAGCTTGTGGGAATTCACATTTATTATTTCTCCAAATAAGAATTCTGCTCTTTCTTTCTTTCTTTCTTTCTTTCTTTCTTTCTTTCTTTCTTTCTCTTTCTCCCTCTCTCTCCCCCCACCTCTCTCTCTCTCTCTCTGGAACCCCTATGGTATAAAAGCTATTCCTCTAAGTGCTGTTCCATATGGCATTTATTATATATATAAATATATATATATATATATATATCTCCTTTTTGCTCATCCTTTTTGGAGTTTTTTTTCAGTACCTTCATGCTCACTAATTGATTTTCACTTTCCTCTATTCTGGTGCTGCACCCTCTATTGTATGTTGTAGTCCAGGTACTGTCTATTTATTTTTTAAGTTAGTGGGACCAAAACTGGCCACATTCCTGACCCCTGCTACTGTATCCTTTAGCTTTGTGATTTTTGTTCGTACATTCCTCAAACTTTCCTGCATAATTTCTTTGTCTTGATTAAAGTTCCTTTTTATTCATCTCATTTTGCTGTACATCATTACAGCGATTGGTTTGGAATCTTCTTTGGATTGCTGGCATAGCTTGATTGTATTAGAGGTTCTTTCCAGTCTGTTGTCTGGATCCATCAAGTGGTTGAGTTCTTTTCATTATGTCTGGTACTTCATGAGGACCTGCTGGGGCTGGGGAACGGGTTAAAGGGAGGTCCGGACTTGCAGTCCTACCTGATGCTGGGGTCGACTCAGTTCTGGGTTGTCAGAGCCTGCAAGAGAAAACAGCAGATACTGGGGCCCTCTTGTTTACTGACTGTTTCAGGACTATAGGATTCGTACATAGGGTTCACTCCTGGCTTAGTACTCAGGGATCATTGAGGATGCTGGGGGCACTGTGTTTGGTTTCAGGGATTGAACTGTGTGAGCCCCCTGAAAGGCAAGGCCCTTAATCCCTGTGCCATCTTTCTAGTCCTGTCATTCTTGGTAATTGTCTCTTTGTAGCCAGCTACCACCCTGCTGCTGCTGTTTGCTAGTTGTAGTCAAAGTTCTTCTCCAAATCTCCAAATCTTAGGAATTTGTCCCCTGGATCTGTAACTGCGGCAAATGAGAATCTGTGTCATGCAGTGGCATTGCTGTCTGCTGGGCAAGAGAGATCCTAAGCATGGTTGCCTTTTATACTCATCCCAGTGGTCCAAGTCACAGGGCCATAGGAGTGGGGTGATAGGTGTTCGGGGCTAAACAGTACCCCTCTACCTCCCATTCCCAGAATAAAGTTCTGACCATAAGAACCTATTCTTGATTGCAGCTTGCCATTCTGTGGTGGAGTTTCTTTCTCAGGAAGGTCATCTCTGTCCAGTTCTTTTGAATGTGGGCTTTCTGTTTCTTGCTATGAAAGGTTTGTTCATGGAGGCTTCAAGTCTGTTTTTGTGTAATATATATTTTGTTTCTTTTTTTGTTTGCTTTGTTGGTTTTAGTATTTGGGGCAGGGGGCTGGGGAGGGCACACCTGGTGGTGCTCAGGGTTACTCCTGGCCCTGCACTCAGAAATCACTCCTGGAGGGCTCAGGGAAACATGGGGTGCCAAGGATCGAACTGAGGCCAGCTGCATGAAGGGCAAGCCCCTACCCACTGTACTATCTCTTCAGCCCCAGATTAATGCAAGTTTTGATATAGATTTGCCATATTGGCAGAGGAAAGTAACATAAGTTCTTTCTTTACCCTTTCCTTTCTGAATTATTTTTAAGAAAATCTAAGAAACACTTAACAGTAAGTGTTCCCACATGCTGTTGAAACTCATGCCCACAAGTCTGCATGAGTATTTCATTTTCATGAAAATGAAAATTCATTTTTAAAATGAAAGGGAGGTAAGCATTTTTCCCCCATCAGACTGGCTTAAAAAAAAAAAGAGCTGACAAAAACATGGGACAGAGAGAACATTTGCACACTGATCTTGGGAATCTCAGTTGATACCAGATGCTGCATTGCAGTTCGGACAATGCCTAGTGTGACTGAGGAAACTTCTTGAAGAACATTTACCAGTTTTTTTTTTATTGGAGTGAATAGATGGAAACCACATCAGAAAATGAGCAAACAAATTGTGATATATATAGTGAGTGTTCATACAATAGATTATGACATGCAGCAATAAAAAGAAATGCCTTAAAGTGACACATGCCAACAAGAATTACTCAGAATTATGCCTAAATATGGTGTATCAGTCTTGGTACATTGGTGGAGAATCACTGAGGCTGCTGTGGATTTGGAGTTGAAACACATTGAATGCCCCCAAATTAAAGGCTTTGTAAATTTCCCCAAAAAAATGTAATAAATGTTGAAAAACTGTATCCAGTAAAAGAAAGATACCGCTGAACAGTACAGACCATGTGGTACCATTTGAATCAGCTTTTAATTATTTGTTTTTAGTGGCATCTCATACATGCAAGGCAGGTGCTCTACTATTGAGATATAAATGGTTTCGCAACATGTAAGAACTCCGGTTTTGGGTACCTACATATATGGTAAAGTAAAATAAAGTCTGAGATACGGACTAGGGATTGCATGGTGGTCAAGCATCTGCCTTGCTGGTGTGAGGTTGTGTGTTTTATCCCCAGTATCGCTCCCCCCCCCCCATAAACCACCAGCCCTTTTTTGTGCCTCCTGGTGCCACACCAAAGTGTGATCTCTGGTACATCACAGCCAAGGACTGTGAGGGCATCAGAACGAAAGTGTGCAATCCCTGTCACGGTGTTCCTGCCTACAAGCACCACAAACAGTGTCATCCAAGCCATTGCAGCCACATCAGGCAGAAGGGAGAAGGGACAAACACGAGTGAGCTTGATGAGTGCCACATTCAGGATGGGCTGGCATTAGGGATTTGGAAAGGGATTAGGGAAAAGGGAAAGACGGTAATCAGGATTGGAGAGGTGTCTTTAACATTTTCTTTCTTTCTCTCTTTATCTTCCTTTTTCCTCCCTTTCTCTCTTTTTTGGGGAGCCCACAACTGGTGGTGTTCAGGGCTTACTCCTGGTTCTGCTCTCAGAATTCCTCCTAGCCTGCTCAGGGGGACCATATGGGATGTTGGGAATAGAAACCAGGTCAGCTGCTTTCAAGGCAAGTGCCCTTTCCACTGTACTATCACTCTAGCCTTTAACATTTTTTAAGAAAGAATGAAAGAAAGAAAGAAAGAAAGAAAGAAAGAAAGAAAGAAAGAAAGAAAGAAAATCTAAAGCAAATGTGGCAAAATGTCGCTTTGAAAGTCCTGGTTGTATGCTGGTGTTTATTATCCTTGCCTTTTTCGTTGTTTTTTTTAATCTTACCTCATTCAAAAATTAATGTGAGACTGGGTGATTGTCCTTCATCTTCTAATGACCTTGAGAACACTACTGTTGTTACAGGATCTTATCAGTTTCTAGGTTGAGGCTGTGCAGCTTGTTTTTTCTTACCTAGAAAGTGTATTTCCTTACCATCTAATGACAGGGATCATGGAAAGCCTCCTGCATGGAATGGACTCCCGGAGGTGATGGCACCGGCTGTTGCCAGATAGTTCTATTGGTGGAAAAATCCCAGTGATGAAGCCCTCATGGTTTCACTTCACAAGTCTGCAGGAGAAGCTGTTGCCTTATGGATTGCAATTTTTTTTTCCTTTTGAAGACAGTGAAAAAAGAACATCAAGAAGAGAGGAGGTGAAGGAGGGACCACCCTGTTGGCATGCATGGGGTCTGCATTGTGTTTCCTTCCTTTCATCATTGCGAGTGCAGCACCCGAGATGAGCATGGTGGAGTAGACAGACTGGCAGATGGACGACCTTGAAGGAAATAGGGTTTAGAACAGTGGTTTTCAAAAGCCTGTCCACTTCCTGTCAGCCCTTGAGAAAGTTATTGCAGATTAACTTTTAAGTCCCATCAGTGATGAAAACCAAATGGATGTCAAAGCAGCAGCCTCTCTTCTCTGCAGCTCTGCCTGGCCACGGTCATCCTACATTCTAGAGAAGAGGTAGAGGCAGATTCTGCACAATCTCTTACTTTGAATTAGCAGTGGTTTTCTCGAAAGCTCAAGACATTCTATTATTAGCATTTTTTGCCTTCCGCTTGGTGTCTGGTAATTATAAAATTAAATAACTATAGAATTTTCATTTTACAATATTAGGTTTTAAAATGAATACCCAAGTCCCATTTCTAAATAATGGGTTTTGTTACTGTCTTTGTGGTCTGGGAAATATGAATTCGATTTTCACTGTTCTACAGGTATACAAAGGTTGAAAACCACTGATTTCTTTTTTTTTTTTAAGAATTTACTCAGGAATAAATTTATTATTTTCTAGTAAGACTTTTTTTAAAATTTTTTTTATTAGTGAAACACCATGAGGTACAGTTGTAGATTTACAATTTTTTGTGCTTGGGTTTGATTATACAATGATCAGATACCCATCCCTCCACCAGTGCCCATTTTCCACCACCATGGATAATATCCCCCCCACCCCATCCCCCCACGCCCCCCCTGCCTCTGTGGCAGGGCAATCCCCTGTGTTCTCTCTCTCTTTTT
This sequence comes from Sorex fumeus, assembly GCF_029834395.1. NCBI lineage: Eukaryota > Metazoa > Chordata > Mammalia > Eulipotyphla > Soricidae > Sorex > Sorex fumeus. Next base: position 19,354,798 of record NW_026606188.1, read on the forward strand.
CGGTGTTGTGGTCTGCAAAAGAGGCATTGAGTGGCAAACATGTTCAGTCCATAGTCCACTTTCGACATGCATCTCCCCTCCTGGGAGGGTCCTCCAAACACCCTTTATTTGGTGTTCCCTTCTCTGTCTGAGCTGCCCTTTCCTCTAGAATGCCCGACTGGCCATTAAGCTATGGAGTAATCCTCCTGGTGCTGATCTCAGCTATTCTTGGGTATTAATCTCATATTTTGTTACTTTATGTCCCCCAGATGGATGCAATCTTTCTATGTCTATCCCCCTCTTTCTGACTCATTTCGCTTAGCATGATACTTTCCATGTTGTACCACTTGTATATAAATTTCATGACTTCATCTTTTCTAAGAGCTACATAGTACTCCATTGTGTAGATGTACCAAAGTTTCTTTAACCAGTCATCTGTTCTTGGGCACTCAGGTTTCTTCCAGTTTCTGGCTATTGTAAAGAGTGCTGCAATGAACAAACAAGTACAGATGTCACTTCGACTATACATTTTTGCCTCTCTGGGATATATTCCCAGGAGGAAAACCACTGATTTCAACAATGAGAAGTGTTTCTCTTTCTGCTTTTGCATTTTGGGGGATAAAAAAAATTGGTGGTGGGGATTGGGATGCTGCTCCTAGCTCTGTACCCAGCAGTTGTTCTGCAGTGCTTGGGACACTGGACAAGCTGGTGCTGGAGATCAAACCTTGGCCTCCTGTGTGCAAAGCTGGAGTGAATTCAGGCCCCTGGGCTCTCTCTTCATTGCCAAAACTGAGTGTTGATTACATATACGTGTTGAAGGCCTAACTTTTTGTTTTCATTTAATTGAATCACTGTGAATTGCAAAGTTACAGTAACATGATGGAGTTTCAGGTGTATATTGTTCCAACATTCATTCCTTCACCTATGCCAACTACCCTCCACCAATGTCCTGAGTTTTCCTCCCACGCCGCAGCCTGCCTCTGTGGCAAGGCACTTCCCCTCTCCTGTCCTAGTGCTCCCTTCCCTGACTTATCCCCTGACCCCTGCCTGAGTGCTGAGCTTCCTACAGAGACCAGTTCTGTGCTCTGTTTCTACTGTTGTCAGGCATTTGATATTCCCCTGTGAGGTTTCTTTATATTCCACATATGGGAGAGATCATTATGAGTCTGTTTCTCTCCGTCTGGCTGATTTCACTCAACATGGTACTCTCCAGATCCATCCACGTTGCAGCAAATCGCATAACTTTATCTTCTTTTATGGCTAAGTAGTATTCCATTGTGCATGTTTACTGTAGTTTCTTTATCCATTCATCTGTAGTCATTTGGGTTGTTTCCGTATTTTGGCTATTGTATATAGTGCTGCAGTGAACATAGAAGTGCAGATGTCTTTTCGGCAAACCCTTTGAGGTCAGGGCCTGGCCATCTATCTTGACTTCTGCAGCCCCCTGACCTTTGTGCATCTTCCTTCCAGTCACAGCCCACAGACACCCTCTCTGGGAGCTCCACCCGCAGCCCTGGCTCTGCCGTGCTCTGCCGTAAGGGGAGGCCTGTCCTCCCACCCATCCCTTCCTGGCCCCCATCTAGGTGCTTTTCTAGACTCAGCTGGAGACCATGATGGTGAGGTGCCTGCCAGAGTCCTACAAGCCCTTTTGAATCAGCAGAGATGTTGTGTGACCCAGACAGCTTTCTTACTTTTTTTCCTTTTATTTTATTGAGATAACCTTGGCTTACAAGAGCACAAATGCTTGTGTGTTTTATGGGTACGGTGTTCTCACACCATATTTCTCCACCATAAATCAATTCTTTTTCAGCCCCTTCCCTGCACTCCTTGGTCACCTCGATTCAACTCTATCCCATCGCTTTGTTCCCTTCATTTACTTATTAATAATTGGAGTAGGACTGGCCGGTGAGTTGAAAGCACTGGAGCTGCAATGTTTGATGAGAGATTTTTGGCAGCTTAGGATGCAGGACCATGGAATAAAATTTTCATGTTTATTAGTTCATTTGCTTTAGGGCTTCCTAAGGCTGGGGGTGCTCTGAGCCAATTGGACTGGATGTATCAGTGGAAGGACCTCGAGGATGCAGAGCTGCTCAAGTTCACTGGTGCTGGAACCACTTATTCTGAAGCTTTGTGCTGTTTGGGAGTGCCCAGGATTACACTCTGTGGGTCCCGGTAATGCTAGGTGTTGAACTATGCAACTTGTTCCGCACATTTCTCAGGAATGTTCATGTCTGTTTCCATGTCTAGAATGTGCTCAGTGAATCATGAATGGATAAATCAGATCCTGGGTCCATCCTGTGACCAGAATCTTTGAGTCCCATTTCAGTTCAAAGTAAAGAACTTTGTTTCAGAACACATGAACACACACACACACACACACACTCATCCTCACACACACATACATACACACTCACATTCACACACACACACACACTCATACATACACACATTCATCCTCACACACACATACATACACACTCACATTCACACACACACACTCATACATACACACATTCATCCTCACACACTCATACATACACACTCACATTCACACACGCACATGTTGTCAGCAGTGAAGATTCACCCTGGGGGTCCAAACAGGGAGTTGCCCTTATGGGTGTGGCTAGCTCAGCAGCTCCCCAGGAATCTACTCTTCTTTCCTGCGTCAGGACTTCCTGGTGGAGGATGGGGAAGTGGGTAAAAATTTCTGTCACTGGAGCTGGCTTGCCGCAAGTAAATGAATCTGCTGGCAAACTTACAAGTGTACCTCACCCACCCCCAACACTACTTTTTATAATTTCTAGATGAAATGCCCTCATTTGAAATTGCAGCGAGTAGAATTTAAGCTAATAGTGTGATTGCAGCCCCATCTGCTTGGCTTCATGGCCCAGTAGATCTGCCGAGCCATTTGTCACCATTTGTTTTAAAGCCAGAAAACGGCTCCTGGCTTCAGCCCAGAGCTTCTCACGGGGCTGCTGTCTTTCGAGCGGGGATGGGGTGGGTTCAAGGAGTGGGTTGGACTGAAGGAAGGCTGTGCGCAGGGAGGCGAGGGCTGGGGTTCCAGGGCATCCTCGCGGGAGCATAGCAGCTGCAGGCTGGGTGACCATTCTGCTCCTCGGCCTCATCCAACACTGGTCAGGCAACCTGTCTTTCATTCCCTCGACTAATATTTGGAATTCCTGCTGGTGGACCAACACTGTAGTAGGAAAGGGGAATTCAGCAGAAACTTTATTTTATTTTCTTATTTTGGTTTGGAGGCCACACCTGGCAGTTCTCAGGGCTTACTTCAAGCTCTATGCTCAGGAATCACTTCTATTGGTGGTCAGGGACCATATGTGATGATAGGGGTCAAACTTGGATGGACTGCATGCAAGGCAGGCCCCTTTCCTTTTGTACTGTATCCCCTGTATCACGGACCCATCAGCAACAATCCCTGCCCTGGTTTGAAGACCTGTGATAGTAAGAATATCACAGCCCCCATCATCAGAGAGCAGCATATTTTCCAGCCATGAGAACTGTATGCAGACACTGCTCTGAGCTCAGGAGATGATGTCACCAGCTGCCCCTCTTTTCTGAGCATAGCCAGGTCAGCTCAGGAACAATGTGGCACACCACTGCAGAGACCAGATTCACCAAGCACATGCTCAGATGCTAATACAGGCGCTGTGGAGCAAGGAAGGGGCCAGAAACCTAGTGTGGGGAATTCTTACAGGAAATATATGGATGAAGAGGGACTTCTTCACGTGACAAGGTGTCCTTCTTGGCTTGAAGGAAGACTTCAGAGCAGAGTGGGGGTGAGGGAAGGTCCCCAAGGGGAGGGGAGCTGCTCAGTGAGTGGCATGGAGCTGCATGGTGGAAGAAGGTTTAGGAGAAGCAGTAGTGGATTCATCTTACACACAGTTACCAGCCTCAGCAGAAGCACAGACAGACATGAGCACGAAGCTGAGAGAAGATTCCACTGAGACTTTAGGGGCCCTAGAGTCTGGTGACACTGGTGTGTGAGTAGGTAATTTGCCACACAGTCAGTGACACAACCCAAGAGGTGCGGAACTAACTGCTTAAGGGGGCAAGAAAGGTTTCCCCACAGGAATGACTAGGGGGCCGGGCCTTCCCGAGTGGCCGGAGCTGACTGGCTGGGATGGGACAGAGGCTGTGGCCAGTCTGGCGCTGTCCTGAGTTGCCTTTATGCTGTCACTGAGGCTGAGACTGTACTGCCCCAGGTTCCTGTTTGATATGTGGGGTCACAGGGGTTGGACTTCATGGTTCAGGGAAGATGATGGCCAGCACACTGTGAGGAGAATTCTCAGTGGCAGGGCACACACATACCTTGTGCGTGTGGGATCTGGGTTTGGATTTTATCCCCAACATTGCAAAAAAGATAATGGGTTTTTAAAATTTTTTTTAATTGATTCATGATTGAGTTTCAGCAATATAGTGTTCCAACACCTGTCCCTTCAGCACTGTCCACTTACCTCCACCAATGACCCTGTGTCCCCCCACATCCCATCCTGCGCCTATGATAGACACTTCTTTTCCCTCTGGGTGTCAGGGGTCGCAGTGCTGCTGTTGAGACGCTTCACGCATGACGCTTCCCCTCAGCACCACCAACTGTGGCTCCATAGTGGCCACTTCCCTCCACTTCTTTTGCAGTGTCCCAAGCAAATTTCATGACTTCATTTTTTTTATGACTTCATTTCCTAACCGCTGTAAAGTATTCCTTTCTCACTATATTCTTGCAAGCAGGTGTTGCGACTAGGAGTGGTAAAAGCTGGGCTGCTCGCCTTGCCCAGCAGCTTCACTGGAGCCTAATGGGGGCTGGGTCAGGGCAACCCCTCATCTCTACCTGTAGCTGGCCTGGGAGCACCTCAGAGCATGAGGGTTTGGAGCAGTTCCTGCTCACATGGCAGCTTGGAGAGTCAAGATTTGTCCTCAGAGAACCAGGCAAAGCCTTCCCTGACCTGGTCTGGCCTCCCTCCATCACATCAACAGCCCACCCAGCATTGGAGGGGTGGGATGCCCACCTTCTTCCATGGAGACCAGAGCAACAGGATGGGAGCAGGTGCTGGCTGTTGCCCAGTGGTGAAATGATACAGACAAGGATCATTGCTAGTATGACTACAAGCAGAGAAGATGGTGTGGGTATAGGAGGAGAGGAGATGGTGTGATTATAGGGAGAGGAGGTGGTGTGAGTACTGGCTGAAGAGATGGTGTGAGTAGAAGGTGGAGGAGATGGTGTGAGTACAGGTGAACAGGAGATGGTGTAAGTACAGGGAGAGAGAAGATGGTGTGAGTACAGGGAGAGGAAATGGTACGACTACTGGAAGTGAACAAATATTCTTGCAAGCAGGTGTTGTGACTAGGAGTGGCAAGAGCTGGGCTGCTGGCTGCTGGTGTGAGTACAGGCAGAGGAGATGGTGTGAGTACAGGCAGAGGAGATGGTGTGAGTGCAGGCAGAGAGGATAGTGTGAGTACAGGGAGTGAAGAGATGGTGTGAGTACAGGCAGAGGGGATGGTGTGAGCAAAGGCAGTGCAGGAGAGTACAGAGGTATGTTGGGCAGCCTGGGCGCCTGTGCAGGAATGGAGACATGAACAGAGGGTACAGGAGACCAGGAGGTTGTGGGCTCCTGGTGGAGCTGAAGCCGATGTGGCTACTGAGTATGGTAGAGACGGGGACTTGGCCACGGACCTTGGAGTTTTTCAGCTTTTTATTTCAGTTGCCTCTTGAGTGCTCTAATTAGTCCCCATAGCCCTCTAGAGAAATCTAGGGTTGTATTTCCTTGTTTGTTTGGGAGGTCACAACTAGCAGTACTTAGAGCTTAGCTGAGCCTGACTCTGTGCTCAGATATCACTCCTGGTGGGGTCCAGGAACCATATGTGTTGCCAGGGATCAAACCAGCGTGGCCACATGCAAGGCAGGCATCCTACCCACTGTACTATCTCTCGGACCCTGGGGGTTCGGCGCTTTTTCCCGACTTCTGACATTGTTTCTTTCCTCTGCTGTGTGTGTAATCAAAAAATAAATGAGTGATCAGCTTCATGGGCAGTCTCTCGCCCATCCTATGCATTCAGTGGCCACGAGCCACTTCCCCACTCCGGCCTGCTGCCTCTGCCAACAGATGCATGAAGGAAGCAACAGGGCCGCCAGGCTGGTTGGTGATCAGTTGCCATGTATTTCGTTCTCCCCACACACCTGTTCCAGGCTTTACTTGTCTCCCCATTCTAGTCTCACTGCCCCTCATTCCCGTCTCCTTCTGTCTCCCATGCTAGTCTCTCCATGCTACATCTCGCTGCCTCCATCTCCTGTCAAACCTCCAAGCCTTGGGGGTAGTAACCACACTTACGTCTGGTAGCACAATCAACATATGAAAGCCCTTTCTGTCCTCCTGCAGCCAGGAGATAAGCTCAAGGGCAAAATATCACTTAGGGTGTGTTTCTCCTTTCCTTAGTCCAACAACCATTTAAACATTCATCTTGATTCTACTTCTTAATATTAGTCATTTTGTTGGGCACAATAAAAGATGTGCCTTTGTAGGGAGGCTCTCTGGGGAACATCTCGCTATAGATCTGACTACAGTGCTCAGGCAAGATTAATTTTTCCTAACCCTAGCAGGGTCCTAATCTAGTTGTTATTCCTTGAATCATGGTAGAATTTGTCCATGATGGTACTCTTTTTTTTTTTCTCTTGCTTTTTTGGGTCACACCCGGCAATGCACAGGGGCTACTCCTGGCTCTGCACTCAGGAGTTACTCCTGGCGGTGCTCAGGGGACCATATGGGATGCTGGAAATCGAACCCGGGTCGGCCGCGTGCAAGGCAAACGCCCTACCCGCTGTGCCATCTCTCCAGCCCCCATGAAGGTACTCTTAACTTATAGTTAAGTATTATGGCTCTTGGCCTGACCCATTTCGATGCCAGGGTAGCTCACAACTTGCTCTGGGTCCATTCAGTTCCTCGTCAGTTCCCTGCTTTTGGGGTGCTAGGAATTAAGGGCAACTGAAGCTTAAGCTGAGAAAACAGATGCCCAGGAGTGAATATTATTCGGAGTCATTTAACTTCCAAGTTACAAAAATGTAGCATCAGGGCTGGAGCATCGGGGCTGGAGCTGGAGTACAGCAGGTAGGGCATTTGCTGTGTACACAGCTGACCCGGGTTTGATTCCCACCATCCCATATGGTCCCCTGAGCACCACCAGGAGTAATTCCTGAGTGCATGAGACAGGGAGTCACCCCTGTGCCGGGTGTGACCCAAAAAGCAAAAAAAAAAAAAAAAAAAAAAAAAAAAATGTAGCATTAACCATCTTCCTGTGTCTATACAAAAAGGACGTTGCTCTGAAGTAAATTATGCAAAAGGACGTAAGGAGAAGAGAAAAGCAGTATTTTACTTACAAATATAAAATCAGATTTCTGAGGAATTTGGCTTTACAAATCACTTTACAAGTCAACTGCTTGGAAGAGATGAGTGATTAATAGACAGGGGAAGCAAAACAAAGAAGTCAGAAATAAACACATGGAGGAGTGGGAATGCCTCGGGAGCACTGTGATGGGTGCAATCCAAAAAACCCAAGCTTCATGCGGCCAGGGAGAAAGGACAAACCAATGTTATCCTACAGTCTGTTCTTCTAATCATTGCCCCCCGGTCTCATGCCCTGCCCCACCACCACTTATGTGATTTTCACTTGTGCTCCCTTGAGATATCCTGGAGACCTGCAGGAAATTATCCTTGGGAAATGCTAGCACACCTTCGTGGTGCCTGGAATCAAACTCTCCACATCGCTACCACTTGAGTTCTCTCCCTGCCCCTAAGTGACATTTTATTAGAAGGAAAAACTATTGGGGGGTAGGGATGATTGTAAGGCTGCACCTAGTGCTTCTTGGGGGCGATTCTTAACTGTGCTCAGTAGTTACGATTGGGGTACCATATGCAGTGCAGGTATAAACCAGAGTTGGCTATATGCAAGGCAAGGGCCTCCCCACTGTAGTATCTCTCAGGTCATATTAGGAGAAATTGAAAATTAATTATCATTGTATTTTTTTACTCTATTTTACTTAGAAATGGCTTGTCTATGTATTCATTTGTTTTTGAACAGTAATGTGCTTAATTAAAAAGGATACCAAAAAATATAGACAGTGAAAATTAAGTCTTCTTCTCACTAGCTACCCAGGGATTCCAGCTTAGACCAACTTTGTGTATATTCTCCAGAAGCTCTTTCTTCTTCCTGGTATGTACCACATACAGGGATTTGCTTCCCAGCCTGGAGGCCCTTCCCTACCCATCACCCACCTTCTGGAGAAAGCCGGGCCTTTGTGCTCAGGCTGGCTCCAGCCCTGGATCCTGGCCAGGCTTTGATAAACTCATAATGTTCAGGGTTGCTTCTAAATCAGGCAAGGTTTGTTCCATGTTGGTTTCATTTTTGCTTTGAAGAATGAGTTAAAGAACATTGTTCTTGGGCTGGCAAGCTAGCACAGTGGATAGGTGCTTGCCTGCACACAGCCAATCCGGGTTCAATCACAGCATCTCATGGTTCACAAGCACTGTTGAGAGTAAGTCCTTAGTGCAGAGTCAGGAGTAACCCCTGAGCATCGCTGTGTATAGCCCCAAAACAAAAAGAGCTCTTCTTCTGCTCCTCAAACTGTGATTGAAATAGTTCTCATCCTCTGCCGTGCATGGTGAGCTTTTCTCTGGCAGAGGCAGATACATATACCTGAGGGATTCCGGGGGCTTTGCAGTTCGATATCACAGAACCACATAGTCTTAGAACTGAAAAAGGAACGTCCCTCCCTTTCTTTGGGAGCTACACCGAGCAGTGCTCAGGGCTTATTCCTGGCTCTGCACTCCGGGATCACTCCTGGTGGTGTTTGGGTACCCTACAGGATACCAGAGACACATGCAAGCGTCCTACCCACTGTATTATTTCTTTTGTCCTGGAAAGAAATGTTAGTGATTATCTGGGCCCCCTACACACCCCAAATCACAGACTTATTTTGGTCTTATTTAAGAAGTTTTTCCCCCTACATAAAGTAACAAAATAGGAGACTAACACCCAAGAATAGCCGAGATAAGTACCAGGAGGATTACTCCATGGCTTTGAGGCCAGCCGCACACGCTAGGGGAAAAGGCAGCTCAGATAGAGAAGGGAGCACCAAATAAAGGGTGTTGGGAGGTTCTTCTCAGGATGGGAGATGCGTGATGAGAGAAGACTATAGACCGAACATGATTGCCACTCAATGTCTCTTTTGCAAACCACAGCACCCAAAAGGAGAGAGATAACAAAAGGGAATGCCCTGCCACAGAGGTAGGGTGCAATGGGGGGAAGGGGGTGGGAGGGATACTGGGATCAGTGGTGGTGGAGAATGTGCACTGGTAGAGGGATGGGTATTCGATCATTGTATAACTGAAACCCAAGCACAAAAATTTGTAAGTCTACAACTGTACCTCATGGTGTTTCACTAATAGAAATTTAAGGAAAAAAAATAAAAATAAAATAAAAAGTTTTTCCCCCTGCCTGTAGAAAGTTAAGCTTGTAGAGGATTAAGATCTCTTGCCAGTCCCTAGATGCCTCAACTCCTGCCCCCAAACTTAGCTGCCTCTCCCTTGCTCCCGGAAAGGATGGTGGCTGGAACCTCCCTGATTCCTGGTTCCGTGGGTCAGAGAGTGGGCAACACCTGACACCCTGTGCTTCCAAGCCAGGGAGGCCTGAGCAGGGATGTCAGCATGGGCAGCTAGACTGACTTTTTCACTGGCCTCCCGAGGATGCTGTCCACTGAGCCTGGGCGGCACACAGGAACCAGGCCAGGCTGCCGTGCACAGCATTGACCTTGGAAGGCGAAGCTATTTTCTCCTCTGGATGTCCACAGAATTCATGACTTTACAATGAGCCTGTCCTTCTGGTTCTCATCCTTTCTGGAATTTTCACCTTCGCCACCCCCACTCATGGGGGTTCAGTATTTGTATACAGTCCCCAACTCTCTCCCCCTCTCTGGCCTTTGTGGCAGACTTTGTGCTGCTGGCGCTCACTGACATTCTGTGGCAAGGATTCAGAGCAGCACCTTTGCTCCTGGAAAGTCCTCTCATGCCTGGGACCTGTGTAGTGGGCTGCACTGACTCTGCCTGTCAGGGCATTGCCCAGTTAACAACCCGTCTGTTTCCCCCATGGAGCCTCAACCTCCCAAGTGCCTTGGAAGGTTGGGGGACTTCAGGAGGCCGGGTAGGATTACCTCCAACATCTCTGGCCTCGTTTGCTTTCTTCCTGGGGTTGTTTTATGCCCCCTCCCCACCAGGAGTCCTCACGCAGCATGTCACATGCGTTGTTAGTCCCTAGTGGTCTAGAAAGTGGTTTCTGTGATGCTGTTTAAGCCCTGGAGAGTGGGGCTGGAGCAGTAGCACAGAAGTACTGCACTTGCCTTGCTCGCAGCTAACCAGATTCAGTCCCAGAGGGTCCCCTGAGCCCACCTGGAGTAATCCCTGAGCACAGAGCTAGAAGCGGCCCTGAGCACAGCTGAGCATGACCCAGAAACCAATCAGTCAGTCCTGGGGAGCATGCCACCATTTGGTTGTACTCCACTGCTGTTTAAGATGCTGGCTGCGCCCCCTGTCGCCTTCCCTCTCCACCCATAAGGGGTCCAGCCTCGCACAGAAAAGTCAAGGGTAACTCTGACAGCATTTGGAGTGGTCTTTGTTTTCTGGTTTTAGCATCTAGGTTTGTGTTTTGGTTTGGGAGCTACACCCTGCGGTGCTGGGTTGGGGGAGGGGGCGCCTTGTGGCTCCTTGAGCCAGAAGGGTGCTCAGGGGAGTTGCCACAGGACAGAGCCTCAGACCCAAGCTCCAACCCGGTTAGCATTTTCCAGCGCCCCCTCCCCCCTCTCAGGACAAGCTTCAAGCACAGAGACTGCTAGCCTTCCCCCTCCCAGCCTGACTGTGGGCCTCACTATTGGATCACCTGCTATTCTGAGCGTCTCCCCTCTCTCCTTTGTAAGCACCTCATTCTCCCTGGCCTTCATGACTGACTCAACTGCTCCCTCTGGCACCCTTGAATGTTTTCCGGGGAATGCCTATGTTCTTGGTGACTTTTGTGCTGTGTCCCCTTGCTGTGTTCAGGGTCTGCCCAGGAGGGGACTTTGAGGCCCTCTGGACACCGGCTGCTCGGGAGCAGTGCGGTGAACCATCTTCTCGTGCCTGTCTCCCCTGCTGCTGTCTTTGGTCAGCCTGTCATGACATCTGCTCCCAGGACACTCCCATCGTTGGTGTCCATTCCATGCTCCCATGGTCCCATCCAGTGCTGACTCCTGAGCTGGAAACACAGCCCAGTGATGCCCTCACCCCTACCCACCTGCCCTTTCATCTCTTCCTCTGCACCTCCCCGCCCCTGGGCTTCAGAACTGTGTAGTTTCCTGGTCACCGCAGGGCTTCGGCATGTCACCTTTGCTGCTTTGAAGAACGAGTTTAAGAACATTGTTCTTCTGGGGCTGGAAGAACAATGAGCCCACGTGGAGTAATCCCTGAGCACAGAGCCAGAAGCCGGCCATGAGCACAGCTGAGCATGACCCTTCACCTCCACCTTTCCTGCCTGCTCCCTGCCTCCCCCTCCAGATCTGGTCTGGTTCGGCTGGTTTACTGCAGGGCCTTTTCCTGTGGTTCCCGCCAGATCCTCCTGGACATCCAGCTCTGGCTCTCCTGCTCACCTGCAGGTGTTCTGGAGCCTTCTGACAGACAGCCAACCCCAGCTCTCAGCCTCTCGCGCTCTCCATAAGCCTTCACCTCTTGGGACACCTGTCAACGAGGGGCCACTGTCTTCCCTAGACCTCCTGTGTACAGATAGTCTCAGGAGTGGCTGCTCATCCCCGTGAGAATCCAGCACTGGTGGCTCTTCCCAGAAGCCTACCTCACCCCATGTGCTTAGAGGGAATGTTGCCCCTTGGCTTCCCTGTGTCCTTCAGCTTGTCCAGCGCTTGTTAGCTTCTGTTTCCACATCTCTCTTCTCCGTCTAGAGTGAGCATTTGGGTCTCCTGTCATCTGCCTTGCACAGAACCCTGCAGGGTTCTACATTCAGTCTGCAGAGCACTGTTAAATTGAGTTGGGGTACAGTGAGTTGGGCTTGGTGTGCCTCCACCATAATTATGTCTCTGGGCCTTGGCGGGCTCATTGGTAAAATGGGCAGAGAAAATCTCCCCCAGTTAGATCAGAGGCCCCGTTGGGAACACGCTTGCCCCAAACCATTTTGTTAGCAGCAGTTCAGTTTGTCTTCTTGAGGAAGCACTTGGGAGAAAGCCTCAGTGTTCGGTTGACGCACCTTGTCTCCTAATGACCCTGTTTCTCTTGTCCTTTTCCCAGGAGGGTATCTCAGTGTCTCTGATTTGGATTAAGTGCCCCAGGCCCCTCTGAGCATCTGCCAAGTCTTCTTCACGTGGTCCCCAGTTGTCTTGAGTTATTCAGACCCCAGTTCTGAATTGTCTGGCCCCAAAGGGTTTCTGCCTTGGATGGCATAGCCTCTGCTCCCCCCGCCCTATTTCCCATTTCCAGAGCCCCTCCCTATCTTCTCTCTCAGTTGGGCTTTGGAAACAGCCTGTGCTCGGCACTGGGCAAGTCCGTGACAGCCTGATGTCTGCACGTTGATGCTGCACCCGGTGCTCGGGGATGCTACCACCATCTGTCCCCCAACTGTCTTCTTGCACAGGAAGTGCTTTTCCTCAGAGCTCACAGTGTCTATTAATGCTGCAGGGAGGAGGCATCTGGCTGAAAGGAACAAGAGACACGGTGCATTAGAGAGCTCAGAAGGGATCAGCCTGGAATTGAAAGTTTAATAATTCGGAAAATAAGGAGTTTTAGGAAAGCAACTAAACAGCTTTGGTGGGGGTGCGAGTGGGGGTGGAGATGAGGTCAGACCTGTTCAAGCAGGCTCATTTCCCAGGAGGTGCATGGCACAGGGGCCTGGGCCGGGCTGGCCCCGGCCTGTCTCAGGCTCGCGCTGTCTCCTGCCCTCCCTGTTTCATTAGCCCCTTGGCCTCCCCTCAGCCCTGGCATGAGCCTCATTCATGTGTGCCAAAACATGCCACTCCTCTTACTCCCATTTGGGGAGGGTGTGCGGGTGTGTGTGTGTGTGTGTGTGTGTGTGTGTGTGTGTATGTGTATTGGGGCCATTTTCACAGAAGCTTTATTTTTCTTATGTTTTTGGCCTATACCCGGCTCTGCTCAGGTCTTACTCTTGGCTCTGTTCAGGGATCACTTCTGGCAGGGCTCACAGGAACATATGTGGTGCGAGGGGGATCTTACCTGGGTCGGCCATGTACAAGATAAGCATCTGACCTACTGTACTATCACTGTGAGTAAAAATTAATTTTGAACTTTTTTAGAACCTTTCCTTTGTTTCCTTAGTCATAGGATTTTAATATTTTAGGTGTTCATAAATACATTTTGCTGTTTTTTCCCAGCTCCTAACACAGTGCTCTGGGGCGGGGGTTGAACCTGGCAAAGCAGGCATACTAGGGCCAGAGAGATAGTACATTGGGTAAGGCACTTGACTTCCACATGGCTGACGTGGGTTTGATCCCCTTAAGGTTTCCAAGCCCGCTAGGAGTGATTCTTGAGTTCAGAGCCTGGATTAAGTCCTGAGCACTGGTGGGTGTAGCCCAAACAGAATTTTTAAAAAGAATAAGAAGGATAAGGGAAAGAAAATTGGCATCCCACCCTTTGCAGTCTCCCTGATTAATGTGACTTTTCTTGACCGCATAGTATTTCAGCACCCGGGGAAGTGCTGTAATTCACATCTTTGTGTTTCTCCTGGTGGATTGAGTTCTCTTGCTTCCCACTCCCACCCCATGACTGGTTGCTCGTTTTTCTCCCTCTTTTTGGAATGTTCCTGCACTCTGCTAGTACCCCCTGCACATCTTCCAGTGCTGTGACCAGAACTGATCTCAGAGATACTGCAAGTTTAACCTCTCTCTATGGTTCAACTCTTGTGTTTGTGCTCCCCAGTGACAAGGAGCTGGAGCTCATGGCCTGTTTGTGCCTCCCCAGTGACAAGGAGCTGGAGCTCATGGCCTGTTGCCTGTTGGATTGAATTGGAGGAACTTGCAAGAGGAGGGCTGTCTGCAGGAGAGGGCAGGGCACAAGGTGCCAGGCCACCAACAGTGCACATCAGAGTGGAGAAGGAATGGATGGTTTGAGGGTTTTTCTGGGGGGGTGGGGGAGTGGCAGGAGGGGCAATGCTCAGGGATTGCTTCCGGCTCTGCACTCAGGGATCACTCCTATTGATTCTCAGGGGGCCATATGGGATGCCAGGGATCAAACCCTTGCAAATCACATGCAAGGCAAGCAGCCTACTCACTATAGTATCTGTCTCTCCAGCCCAAGAAGAAACGGATTGTTGTTGTTATAAGAACCAGTTGCTTAGGAAAGTCTCCCCCCCCCCCCACACACACACACACTCCCCCGCAAAGCAGTATCATTGTGTTTGACGATGATTTTCTAGTGATGTGTAGGTGTTTGTGCTAGACATAATTCAGACTGCTCAGAGCTGGGTGTGGCTGCTGTACCCAGGGTCCCTCCTGCTTTCAGTGTTGGAGGGCAGGAAATTGCGTGTAGCAGCCCGTCTGATCGAATGTGGCTGGACCCTGCTAGGGTGAAGTGTGTATAGTAGATGGCCTCCACACTGGCCACTTTGGAAGCCTGGAGACAGGCAAGGGAGTCGCCCAGACTCTGAAATGGCCTCAGCACAGTTTACCACACACACAGTTTACCTCAGCGCAGTTTACCACACAGTGGCCCAGATTCCCACTCTGAGGCCATGTGGATGCTGTGTGACAGGGGTCCACATTCGCTGAAGCTCTGCTCTGAGCTTCACTGTGTGGCTTGTCTCCCTGCTTCCCCTCTGTCACTCTACCAGACACACCTGAGGTTGTTGATGGGGCTTAGCACCCTGCAGTGCTGCCACAAACACCCTGGGGGCCGGCCCACGTGTGTGTGAGTGTGTGTGTGTGTGAGTGTGTGTGTGTGTGTGTGTGTGTGTGTGTGTGTATAGGTACTCATGGGCAAGAGTGACAGTCATTGCCACCTCCTGGACTGTCCCCAGAGGCCCCTGCCTCTCCACAGTAGTAACTTGGTGGCTGGAATGGGATACCATGGAGAAATGGAAATGTGGAGCCAATTTCATGTTGCTCAGTGGCTCTGTCCCTCAGAAGACCCAGAAGAGCACTATGTGCTGAGCTCACCTACCCTGCCTGGTCCAGGAAAGCCCAGCTTGGTTGGGGGTGGGGAGCACTGGGTGGAGTCGTGAGAAGGGGAGCCTGGGGGCTTTGCACTGGGAATGTTTGCAGAGGGGCAGCTGGAGGGGTTCCATCGGGACGGAAATGGCTGAGACCTCTCTGGAGACTGCCCATTCAAACATGGGTCCTCCTCTTTTTAGGATGGGGAGATAGGGATGGGGAAGAGTGAGACAGTGGCTCAGATGCAGGGGACTAATCTATCTTATCTCTGCTGGAAAGGAGTCCACGGTGGAGGCAAGAGAGGAAGGAAAGGAGAGGGGAGACCCCCCAGTTTCTAGAGCCTGGGCACTGAGTGGACAATATCCCGGTGCAGGAGGCAGGTTGGCTTCTCATGAGCCTTCTGAATCCACATTCTGCCCTTCCCTCCCCATTCTCATCTGCGTCCTGCTTCAGAGGCCACTGGACAGTCCCCTTGTGATTTTTTTGCTGCTCTGTGCCCTGTCCAGTGACATCCTTTTTCAGGAAGGCCCTCAGCTCAGTGTCTTTTCCCTGGGCCCTGAGAGCATTAAGCGGACACAGAGGAAACTCTGGGTCTTGCTTCTACGAGTCTGGAGAGAGCAGAGCTGAGGACGGCATCATCTGCCCCCATGCGAGGTGGGCAGGACGGCTGATAAGGACACTGCCTGACATCCCCTAGTTCCTTGTAGACCATCCTGGGAAGTTGGAACCTGCCAAGCCCAGAGACATGGCCTGGTACCGCTGGGCTATGGAGTTCAGCCTCAGCTGGTGCCCACTGAGGGGCGGTATACAGGAACCTACTATGAGCTTATGGTTCCCAGGCCTCTGGCCTTCCCTGGGGTGCTGTGCTGTGAGGCTGCCCTCTTGCAGGAACAACTCCCCTGACACACCGCCATTGCTTTTATCTCTGAAGCCTGATGGACGGAAACCATCCTGGCCAGTAGATCTAGGGTAATTACAGGGAACACATTTGCAGGCCAGTAATCTGATTCCATCACTTAATTGCCACTCCTGCCCGCACCCCAAGAAAAAAGAAGGCGAATACTGCTGCTCTTGTTCAGTTATAGGAACTTTCTATTGGATTTGCTGCCTGGTATCCTGGTAGCCAGTGGGTTTTGACAGTTGCCAGGGGCATGGTGGGGTGAGAGCAGGCTGTGGGCCCTCTTATGATGAGGAGAGAGGGACACAAGGAAGAGTGAGAAAGTGACGCAGGGGGACTAATCTATTCTGTGTCTACTGGGGAAGAAGTTACATGGTAGTGGCAAGAGAGGAAGGACTGGAGAGGGGACGCAGTGACAGAGAGTGAGGTCTGACTGCCAAGCTTATCCTGGGACAGTGGAAGTGCCCAGGCTTCTGTGGGGTCCAGTAGTCAGGATGTGCCAATTTGGTGCAGGAAGGGCAGTGGGTAGGAGGTGTGTAACAGAGGAGGGTTTGTTGGTCACAGCAGCATAATCAGAAAGAACACAGTATCACAGGGTATGTAAGATGTGATGTAACCCTCTGATGATTGCTCTACCAACATGGAAAAGGAAGGAACTAGAAAATAATGAGAAAAGCCAGGAAACCAAAAACATCGTGTATAAAATGATCAACCTTTATGAAGACAATGCTGAAAAATACTACATACTTTCAGTAGTTAAATATTTGTATATATATGCTTTCTTTTCTTTCTTTCTTGGGGGTACTTTTTCCTCTTTTCTTGGCCTGGGCTCGCACCTGACTCTGCACTCAGGGATCACTCCTCCAGGGCTCCAGGGACCATGTATGGTGCCGGGTATAGAACCTGGCTGGCTGCCTATAAGGCAAGCGCTGTCTGTTGCTCTGGAGTTTCCTCCATGTCCGCCCAGTGCTCTCAGGGCCCAGGGAAGGGACACTGAGCCGAGGGCCTTCCTGAAAAAGGATGTCACTGGACAGGGCACAGAGCAGCAAAAGATCACAAGGGGACTGTCCAGTGGCCTCTGAAGCAGGGCGCGGATGAGAATGGGGAGGGAAGGGCAGAATGTGGATTCAGAAGGGTCATGAGAAGCCAACCTGCCTCCTGCACCGGGATATTGTCCACTCAGTGCCCAGGCTCTAGAAACTGGGGATATCTCCTCTCCTTTCCTTCCTCTCTTGCCACCACCCTAGACTCCTTTCCAGCAGAGACAGGACAGATTAGTCCCCTGCATCTGAGCCACTGTCTCACTCTTCGCCATCCCTCTCTCCCCATCCTAAAAAGAGGAGGACCCATGCTTGAATGGGAAGTCTTCAGAGGGGTTAGGTATCTTACCTTAAGTCGACCCTAGGATGTTGAGACCGTGTTGGAGGAGTCGTGTCTAGCAGCCCCCGGGCAGCAGCGTCAGTGATGAGTGAGTTCAGGATGGTGTGGACACAGTGCCCTGTGTAGGGGCGTGGCAGCTCAGCTCTCAGCCTGTGACTCAGAGATTCAATGTCTGAGAGTCAGAGTTGGCAGGAGGGTGTGAACCAGTGTTATTCTCCCACTGACTCCGTCCTGGTAGTCCCACCTTCTTGGAGATGACATCAGTAATTCAACATTTATTAATTCTGCTCAGTTGCCACTGTTGATTTCAACAAACAAAAACGAGTCAAAGTATGAATGAGTGATACTTTTTGTCCCAGAACTGAAAGCCAGGCCATGCCTTTCTCTTTCACCTCATCTCTTCCTTGGCTCTTACTGACTCTGGTCTTGCTCTGCTCTCTGTCCTCAGGAGGGATGAGCCAGAAGCCCAGCCCTGACCTGTCTGTACTTCTGCTCGAAACGGCCATGCTCTCTGGGTGCCTTCCTTTCACAGGACTGGGCAAACGTCTCCTGGTCCTGGGGCATAATCCAGGGCTACCTGTGGCCTTTGCTCCTCAGGAACCTTCAAGACCTGCGTTCACTGCTGTCACTTCTGGGGGATCTTTGGGGACCTGCTTCCCCCTCTGACGCGTCACCGACTGCCAGCACACTTGTCAGCTGTTTGCTCCAGGATGCTCAGTTCAGGGTAAAATAGGGGTTGGTCATCTCCCTGTGGTTTTGCCCAGTTCCCCACTTGCAGTTGGACTTGTTTGCAAGTGTAGCATCATGTACTAGGCGCCATTGTCTGACAAATCTTTTTGTCTCTGTACTCTGTTGGCCCAGAAAGGGATCAAAGGATCTCTTAATTTGTGTCCTGTGGACATGGGCTAAAAAGTGGCACCCTCAGGATCAGAGAAATAGTACAGCAGGTAGAGGCATTTGCCTTGCATGACGCCAATGAAGGTTTTACCTCCAGCATCCCATATGATCACTTGAGCACCACCAAGAGAAATTTCTGAGCCAGGGGTAAGCCCTGAACATCACAGGTACGGCCCAATAGCCACAACCAAACAAATCTTGTCAGATCTTGTCACCTAAGTATTCCTGGCTGCTTGCTCTGCAGAGTCTTTAGGTCCTAGAAAACGCTCAGCTGACCTGGCCTGGCCTGGCCCCCAAGTGGGGTGGTTTGTCCAGTATTTTGTTTCTCTTATTGTTTTTGCTTTGGGGGCACACCAGGGATGCTCAGGGCTTACTCCTGACTCTGTGCTCAGAGATCACTCCTGGCATGGCTCAGGGACCACCTGTAGCGCCAGGGGTGGAAGGAACCAGGGTCTGTTGTGTGCAAGGCAAGCCCCTCACCCTCTTTACCATCTCTCTGGATCCGTGCTTGCCATTTCAGGATCCTCTGATTTCCCGGTATAGATGTTAGGATGTGGTGGAGAGGAGAGCCCGCTTGGTTTACCCTGACTCACTGGTTACAGTCTCACCAAGCACATTCACTAGGAGTCATGGACCCAGAAGACTGCTGGTTCTTTGTCATGAGAAAGTGGTGAAAGCTGGAAGACCATTTCCTTCTGTGACAAATGAGGCGGCAGTGACGCTGACCTCCTTTCTCTGCTCGGAGGATTGAGTGCGGGGACATGCGAATCATTAGAGCTATTTATCTTGCTTCCCAAACACACAAACTGGCTTCTTTAAAAGAATAAATAAATAAGAGGAAAGTGTGTGTTGGGAAGGAGGGACTTCTCCGTATCTGCCACTCCACAGAGCCACCCTGTTGCCTCAGTTAATGTGTTTGGGTCATCTCTGTAGGGCTGGTTTCTTGTTTTTTTTTTTTTTTGAGCATAGGGGTTTTTTTTCACTGCACTGACAGTTTTCCATTTTTAAACTCAAGCCAGACAATTAATATTCTTTGTAATGTGCTCGTACTTAACGTTTTTCCCCTTATTTTCAGAGTGATTGTTCACACTGGTAGAAGTGAGTTACTTATTTAGTTCTAGTTTGGGGACCATTGCCAGTGGTGCTCAGGGCTACTTCCAGCTTTGTGCTTAGGGTCCTTCCTGGGTTCTTTGGTGATCGGTGGTGCCAGAGATGGAACCTCCAGGCCTCCTGCATGCAAGGCTGGAGTTATATATATCACTGAGTGATCTCTGAAGCTCCTGAGATTTTACAGCGCTGGTTTTCCCAGGGCTATTTGATCTTTGATACAGAATATTATTGCCGGCTGGGTTCTATGCAGTGTTTGCTTGTTCTGTAAGAGCTTTGGTGACAGTAGATGTGAGATGGTGACACTTGGACAAGCTCTTATCGCATCATTATGTGCGTGTAAATTGGAGTCTGCTTAGAGTCTCTGATCCCAGGAGGTTCCCCCTGACTCTGCCCCCAACCCAAATGCATGGGGGAACCGGCTTTTATGGACACAGTGATACCTTCTAGCACATATGACCCCAAATTATCCTGTGGCCAGCAGGTTCATCTGGGTTCCAGCACACGGGGAAGAGCAGGAGTGTCCACTGACAAGGAAGGACCCTGAAAAACTAGCCCAGCTATGTATGGCACATGCTTATGTCAATGCAGGGAGACTGTCAAAATGACTTTCAAAGGGGCCAACCTTTCCCCTGACCAGTGAATGAAAGCAGTCTTCACCTTTCTTTGTGGCCTTGAATCCTATTTGAGAACTGTAAGAAATATCCGGATCTTTAGTCAAGAAGAGTCACACATGCGATTGTAACTCAGCTTTCCAGCCAATGTTAGGGTTCAGGGGTTTCCATAGTCCTGATATTTATCACCATAAAATAAATCACTTCAAAGCATACAGCTTAAATCACCAGTAAATTCTTTTTTATTTTATTTTGTACCTAAAAACTTCCTAAACATTTTTTAAAACTTTTTAAAATTTCTATCTTGCTTGGAGAGAAATTTCAGAGGCAGCTGTGACTGAAATTACCCATGGAATTCTTTGCTATATTTTCTCCCTCTTCCCCCTCCC
The DNA here is from genome assembly GCF_029834395.1 of Sorex fumeus. Taxonomy (NCBI): domain Eukaryota; kingdom Metazoa; phylum Chordata; class Mammalia; order Eulipotyphla; family Soricidae; genus Sorex; species Sorex fumeus. The sequence goes on from NW_026606188.1 coordinate 19,375,258, forward strand.
TCTGTTGATGGTAATTGTGGCAGTTCTGTTGAGGCCTGCGCGAAAATTTTTCCTAACAATCTCATGGGATTGGGAGATTGCTTCGTAGCTGCTGAGCATCAAGTGATAAACTCGACCCCCAGTGCTCCTGTATGCACCAAGCACAGTCCTGGCTGCTGTGCTCTGAATCTGCACCCCCAGTGATCCCAGCCACACACACACCACAGTCGGTCCACTCCAGTGCCACAGATAAAGGATGTTGGCCTTGCCCCCCACAGTTCTGCACGCACCTTCCTCCCCACCCCATTATATGATCTGTTATCTAGGGTCTGCGTCTTCCCTAGTTGGCTCTTTCTGCTTGGTGATATGCATCTAGTGTTCCTCCATCTTTCCAGGGTTTGGTAGGCCACTTCTCTTCATGCTCAAACCATCCCATTATCCGGATGCACCAGTTTTTCTCTTCACTGCTGAAAGACATCTTGATTGGATCCAAGTTTAGAAAATCCAGGATAAAGCAACTGCAAACATGCATGTGGAGGCTCTCCTGAGGCAGCATCACTGCTCCTTCTACAGGCGGTGCTTCTTGATCATGTAGTAAGAGTGGGCTTAGTTTCATTTGAAGCTGCCAGACTGTCTTTCAAAGATGGACCATTTTGTACTCCTCCAGCAGGGTGAGGGGTGCCTCCTGCCCCCCAGCTTTCCAGCATCTGCTGCCATGGCAGGTTCTGGATTTTGACCGTTTAATAGGCATGTTGCCTCATTATTTTAGTTTTCACTTTCCTGTTGACATATGAAGTGGAGTATCTATTCATATGCTTAGTTGCCATCTGCATTGCTTCCTTGGTAAGTGTTGAGATCTTTGGCCCTCTTTTAAATAAGATTGGGTTTTTTTGTTTTGTGTTGTGTTATTTTCTTGTGGTTTGGGGCCATACCCAGTGTACTCAGGCTACTTCCAGCTCAGTGCTCAGATGGAGGAAGAGTTGTATGGTGCCAGGGACTGAGCCTGGGCTTCCCATATGCCAAGTGTGTGCTCCAGTTCATTGAGGTATATCCTCAGTTTATATCAGATTTTTTCCTAATTGTTGAGTTTTTTTGTTGTTGTTGAAATTTCTCATGTATTCTCAGTCGCCTTGTTAGATGTATCTTTTGCAAGTTATTTCTCATTTCTATGTTTAGTATATTAACCTTATATCCTGCAACCTTGGGCTGGAGTGATAGCGCAGTGGGTAGGGCATTTGCCTTGCACGTGACCGACCTGGCTGACCCAGGTTCGATTCCTCTGCCCATCTTGGAGAGCCCGGCAAGCTACCGAGAATATCTCACCCATACGGCAAAGCTTGGCAAGCTACCTGTGAGTGTATTCGATATGCCGAACACAGTACCAAGTGTCACAATGGAGACATTATTGGGCCCGCTCGAGCAAATCAATGAACAACAGGAGTGACAGTGACAGAATCCTGCAACCTTGCTATAATCACATATTAGTTGTAAGAGCATTTTTTGTCTGTTCTTGCAGGCTCTCTACATAGACAGTCATTTCATCTGTGACAAAAAGGACAGTTTTGTCTAGTCCTCGTCTTGAGTTTTCAGAGATTGTGTTTTTTAAGGAATTGGTCTATTTGGGCTATCAGATTTGTGAGTAATCATGGTATTCCTTTATTTTCATTTCCATAACATATGTAGTGACCACTTTGTTTCATTTTGGTATTCATAATGTGTGCCTTCTTAGCTAGTCTGGCTAAAGGTTTATTAATTTTAATTGACTTTTTCAGAGAACCAGCTTTTGGTCCCATTGATTTTTCTCTTTTGATTTCCTATTTTCAATGTCATTGATTGATGATCTAATTTTTATTATTTCTTCTGCTTACTTCTGCACTTCCTTTTCTATTTCCAAAGGTAGGGACTTAGAGTATTGGTTTTTAGATCTTTCTAATATATATGTAGCTCATTTCTGTTCTCTTCCTCCCAAGCACTAATTTTGTGCACCTACAGCATTTGGAGTGTTATGTTTCATTTTCATTCATTCCAAATACTTTTAAATTTCTCTTGAGAGTTGTCCCTTAGCTCATGTGTTATTTAGAAGTGTATAGTTGAATCTCTGTGTTTGGAATTTTCAGTTACCTTTCTGTTGCTGATTAGTTTTTGGTTTACCAGTAGACATTGTATGATTTCTGTCCTTGTTAATTTGCAAAGGTATTTTTGGTAGCCCAGAAAGTGCTCTGTCTTGGTGAATGTCCCATGAAAGTTTGAGAAAAATGTGTATACTGCTGTTGAATTGAGTAATTCATAACATATCCTTCATCCTCGGTTGATTGATGGCATAGTTGAGTTTAACTATTTTTGTAGTAATTGTCTGTGTGCTACGTCTGTCAATTTGTGATAGAAGGTAAGTGCCTATGTTAGTGTAAAGTAAAGTAAAGTAAAGGCCCTCCCGTTGATCATCGATTTGCTCAAGCGGGCCCAGTAACGTCTCCATTGGAGACTTTGTTGTTACTGTGTCTGGCATATCGAATACTCTCGGTAGCTTGCCGGGCTCTCCGAGAGGGGCAGAGGAATCGAACTCAGGTCGGTCATGTTGGCTGCGTGCAAGGCAGACGCCCTACCCGCTGTGCTATGTTAGTGAATTCATCCATTTCTCCTTGCAGTTTTATCAGATTTTTCATTATGAAGTTTCATACTCTGTTATTAGATGCATACACTGTTACCATATGTTGAAGTAGTAAACACTATTTTATTATAGAATGCCATTGTTTAATCTTTGGTAAGTTTCTATATTTGGACATCTACTCCAAAGTTAATATACTAGTTCTGTTTTCTTTTAGTGTTAGCACAGTATATTTTTCTTTGTCCATTTACTTTTATTCTGTGTGTTTCTCTATATTTAAAATGGGTTTTCTGTAAACAGGAAGTCGTTGGGTTGTGCGTTTTGATTCACTCTCACAATGTCTCTTCAATGATACACTGTGACTATTGACATTCAGGGTGATATCGATTTGCTTAGATGACTGTCTCCCATATTTTTGTGGTGGTGCCGGGGGATCCTCATACTTGTTGCAGTGCTGAGGATCATACTTGGTGATGTAGAGTGATGCTGGGATCAAACCCAGTACCTCACATATGCAAGTCACACCCTCTTCATACCCGCCAGCCCAATTTGTACCTCTCTACGCTCAGTACTCTTTTCTATCAGTCTTGTTTTCTCCTTGTTTTCCCATTTCTTCTCTTTCTGCCTTTTTTTTTTATACAGTTACACATATTACTTGATGTTTTTAGAGCATAGAACTGGTATTTGCTTTTGCAAAGTAATAAAAAGAGTACAGGAATGTCTAAAGTTTTTATTTTTTATGGCATTGTAGCACTGTCCTCCCATTGTTCATTGATTTGCTCAAGCGGGCACCAGTAGTGTCTCCATTGTGAGACTTGTTGTTACTGTCTTTGGCATATCGAATACATCATGGGTAGCTTGCCATGGGGGCAGGATACTCTCGGTAGCTTGGTGGGCTCTCTAAGGGGGACGGAGGAATCAAACCCGGGTCGGCTGCATGCAAGGCAAACACCCTACCCGTTATGCTATCACTCCAGCCCTTTATTTTTTATAAGGTTATTTAATGTGCACTGGTGGAGGGATGGGTGTTGGAACACTGTATGACTGAAACTTAATCATGAACAGCTTTGTTATTATATATATTATATATAATTGATATATAATATATTATATAATATATGTTATATATTATTATCTATATATTATTATTTTGGAGCAATAGCACAGCGGGTAGGGCGTTTGCCTTACACGCGGCCAACATGGCCGACCTGAGTTCGATTCCTCCGCCCCTCTCGGAGAGCCCGGCAAGCTACCGAGAGTATTCGATATGCCAGACACAGTAACAACAAAGTCTCCAATGGAGACGTTACTGGGCCCGCTCGAGCAAATCGACGATCAACGGGAGGGCCTTTACCTTTATATTATTATTTGGTCTATCTCAGTGATAAAATTTTTTAAATTTAATAATAAATAATTTTTTACAAAAGGTTATTTAAAGGGTGGGAGAACTAGCACAATAGGGTAAGGCAAGTGCCTTGCACATGTGGACCCAGGTTCAATCTCCAGCATCCCACATGATTCCCCAAACACCACCAGGAGTGACTCCTATGTGCAGATCCAGTATACCCCAGTATCACCACATGTGGCTCATTACACCCTCTTCCCCGACCCATAAAAGGTGATTTAAGATAAAGGCAGTGACTGCTGAAGAGGAGTTTTGAGAGGAGCTGGAAGAGATTGTGGAGTGCGGGGTGCTTGGGTGGAAGCCAGGGGCCAGTCAGAGGCGTCAGCATCCCAGAGACACCAATAGCAGCTCCTGAGCAACAGAAGGAAGTGCAGGGGAGTGCAGGGTGAACACAGGTCCTGAGAAGAAAAAGTTCATTTTTATTTCTGTGTTAAGGTCTATTTTGTAAAATCAGCATCATCTTCAGGGGCCAAAGTTCCTTAGTGGGATGGGCAGGAAAGCAAGAAGCTACTGATTAAGCAGGTGCAGCCCAGTGTATGTGGTTCAAGTCCAGTCCCATATTTGTTTATTTGTTAAGGCTGTTTATTACCTGCTTCCTGCCTGGACAAGTTGTTTTGACCCTGATGCCCTGGCTCATTCAGGCCACTTAACACTGTTTACCACTCTGGAGGTGAGGTGAACAGGTGAGGTGAACGATCCAATGGGCCAGTGCTTTTGTAAGGTCTGTAAATAGAAGGCACTCTGGGTAGGCTCATTATTGCATTACAATAGCTTATCTGATGGGCTCAGCTGCCTCCTTCTGCCCATTCACTAGCAGAGAAAGAAACTTCTTACCGCAAATCAATGGCGAGCCTTTGCAAAAGGGAGGAGCTTAGTGAAAGCCTTTAATGGGGAATGTTCTTCCCTACAGCTGAGACACCACAGTGCCAAGGCTCGGCCCAGAGTGGTAGTTCCGTGGCACTCATCATGCGTGCATGAGGCCCTGGGCGCTCTCCTTCCTCATAAATAAACAAAACACCCAAACCCCAGTTATTACCCTGCACTATTATTTTTAAAAATATATCATGATTTTTAAAAAGTCTAAGTTCCAGGTATTATCCCAGTTCCTGAGGTGCAGTAGAGAGTACAGTCCTGCTAGTTTTTTTGTTTGCTTTGGGGGCACACCTGGCTATACCCAGGGCTTACTCCTGGCTCTGTGCTGAGGGGTCACTCCTGGCAGGCCGTGGGGCCCAATGTGGTGTGGACTCAGGTCAGCCAGTACAGAGCAAGAGCCCGACCACTGCTCTCTCCAGACCGAGCCCCCTCAAGGGCAGTGCTGAGGACTGAACCCAGGTCTCCTGCCTTCAGGGCTCATCCCCTGCTGCTGAGCTGCCTCCCATCCTGGATTCAATTCACACTGTCCCAGACAAGAGGGAAACTGGCAAGTCATGTTGAAACACACAGGAAATACCTGAGATGTTGTCTTTGCCTTGATTCTCAGCACAGCCCCATGCTGTCCACTCGACAGTGCCATGTCCACTCACATACCACATGGCTCTGTGGATTTGTGCTCATCCCATTTGGTCAGTTTCCCCACTGCCTCTGCTAAAGCCATGGCAGGGTTCCACGTAGTATTTTGGAGCCAGAGCAATAGTAGAGGAATCTAGGCTCTGCCTCACATGCTGCTGGCATAGGTTTGATCTCTGGTACTTCATGATTTCCTTAGTTCCGTCAGGTGCAGCCCTGAAAGTCCCCCAAGCACCACCAGGTGTGGTCCTGGAATCCTCCAGCACCACTGGGGTGGCATGAGCCACACTGCATTCTCGGGCCCTTGCGTTGAATTGGGGACCCAGCATATCTCCTTAGTACTGCTTAGAGGGCTGCAATAAAAGACTTTGCTAGAGAGAAAGGTTTTGCATGAGGAGTTTGCAATCCATCAGTCTTTCCTAGAGTGTTTTAAAGATACCACCAGCCTGAGGCGCAGACACTTTGAGTCTGCCCAGAGCTGCAGCCACACTGGTACTGGAGCGTCAGCAGTGCTCCAGCCAGCACTGCTTCAGGTGGGCTTACACCCAGAGCTCAGCTCCTGTTGCCGAGGGAGGCACGTTCCCGGATCTGCTGCTGTGCTGGTGTCGGTGCCCGTAGATTCTCCCACTGTCTGGAAGCCACTTTGGGATGTGCCTGAGTGATCCAGGGACAAACCCGGTTCTCTGTGGGTCCAGGGCTTTAGAATACTCCAGTTGGGGGGAGTCTTGGCTGCTGTCCTCAGGGAGGGTCAGCTTGCTGACCTTGTCTTATGACTTTCTTGTAGCATTGGGGGCACAACTCATTGCACATGTGTGCTGAGACTCAGGGCAGTTCAGTGGCAGCACAGGTGTGGGCGACTCAAGCCACTGCAAAGCCTTGAGAACCCTTTCAGGGCCAGGAGGGACCAGTGTGGCCATGGCCACCAGAATGATCCTGCTGTCCCATCCTGTGGCCAGGGGTGGCTGCTTCAGGGGACTATGGGCTCGGGTCTCAGGTACAATAGAGGAAACTGATGTCAGTATGTGTTGTGCCATGTTGGAACCCCCATTTTACCATGTGTGCCATCCCATTCCTGCTCTGCAAGGAGAGATGGCGGTTAAGAAACAGCTGGAGAGGGTTCTGAGGAGCCCCAGATTTCACCCCTATCCCTGCCTTGTCTTCCTCAGCAGCATCAGGAGTGACTCCTTCCCACAGCAGAGAGCTTGGAGTAACCCCTGAACACTGGGACAGTGTAGCACCAAAAGGCAAAGAGAGAGGGACTGGAGAGATAGTACAGCTGATAGAGCCTTTTGTACAGGCAGCCAACCCAGGTTTGATCCTCAGCGTTCCATATTCGGCATCCCATATTTGATCCCAGAGCATCACCAGGAGAAATTCCTCAGCGCAGAGAGCCAGAGTTAACCCCTGAGCGTTACTGGGTGTCCCTTCCCCCCACCTCATCCCCCCCCCACAAAAAAAAGCAGAGAGACAATAGAGAGAGAGAAACAGAAGCAACACACAGTAGGCAGACAGGAGAGAACCGTGTCCTGGCCAGGAGTCAGGGCTAGTGGGCAACTTGGAGCTGTGAGCATGCAGACAGGTGACTTCCTTATCTACACGGTCTCTCTCCTGTTACCAGCATGTGGGCCTCTGGGTGCAAGGCCTATGTACTCAGCCGAAATCAGCAGGGGCCCTGCTGCCCGCAGGAGTTCCCGGCTCTCCTTTATGTTAGGCAGAGGGAAGGAAAGCTCCCGGCAGCAGTTGCATTTCCAAACAGGGGACAGTGCCAAGACAGGGCTCCTGGCCTCACCACTCCCCACCTCCCGCTTGCCAGCCTGGAACCCTGGAAGAAGCCTTCCCTGTTAGCCAGATTGCAAGACTTTTATTTGTTTTCATCAGCTTTTGCACCAAGAAGCTTAGCTTCTCCTGCTCATTTTATGAAAACCTTGATAAACAACACTATTATTAGACAGAACACTGCCTCCTAAGTGGCAGAGAGACTCCGTGAGATTCCCAAGGGGTGGTGTTGACAAAGAAACAGAATCGCTTCTTTGCACCATCAAATCCCCATCTATGCAAATGAATCCAGTGCTGGGCCTCCGAGAGTTTTAATTAATACTGATAAATCACAGAGTGCCTCCCTCACGGAAGGCCAGCAAGCCTTCTGGTCAGTGTGCCAGTGCGGAAATGGGAGCCTGGCCTGGATCTGCCCACCTTGCAATTTGACCTGAGAACTAAGTGCTGCATATGTGTTGTGTGTGTCCTCCCCAGGTGTCGTGTCGGCTCAGCGGCAGGTGGCCGTACAGGAGGGACCTTTGTTTCGCACCGAGGGCTCCCATGTCACCATCTGGTGCAATGTGAGCGGCTTCCAGGGCCCTTCTGAGCAGAATTTCCAGTGGTCCATCTACCTGCCGTCGGCCCCCGAGCGTGAGGTGCAGATCATCAGCACCGTGGACTCCTCCTTCCCCTATGCCATCTACACACAGCGCGTCCGTGGGGGCAAGATCTACGTGGAGCGCACCCAGGGCAACGCGGTGCTGCTGCACATCACTGACCTCCAGGCCCGGGACGCCGGCGAGTACGAGTGTCACACGCCCAGCACTGATGACCAGTACTTTGGGAGTTACAGTGCCAAAACAAACCTCGTGGGTAAGGAGTTCCTCCTCCCCTGCCCTGTTCTGACTGCAGCTGTTTCTCTTACCCTCAGGGGCTGGTCGGGGTAGGCATGTGGGCTCAGGTCGCTCACCTCTGGGAATACGAGTTCTCAGAGGGCAGAAAGAGAAGGATATGACTCTCTGGGCTTCCTTTTTTGCCTAAAGACATTCACCCCATTTCTGGGCCTTCTGCCACCCTCTGACTTGAACTCACCTGCTCCAAGTGCAGCTTTATCTGATTTATGCAAAGCTCCCCAGATAGTTTAGAGGCCAACAGGTGGCATGAGTGGGCCAATTTTTTTTTTTGGTCTTGATTTGCAGCCGATAGAAGGTTGAGGCTGAAAAGACGGGTTGCAGATGGTAAAGAGGGTTCAGAGCACATGCGGGGAAAGGGATATGAAAAGACAAGGCAACAAATGTGTAGCCGATTATCAGGAGAAATGAGGAAGGTGTGTGCTCTGATAGCAGCCAGACGGGGAGTTCCGGGTGGGGACCTTTGTGCTGGCGCAGGCACCTGTTTGCTTAGTGCGGAGGTGGATGAGCTGCCTGTCCTTGCCCAGCCATGGACTCCCTTGCCAGGACCTTTGGCCCCATGAGTAAGGAAGTGGACCCCAGTTTTCTTCCCTGGCCATCTGCAGGCTGCAGGAAGCTCCAGGGAGCATTGGGGAGACTCCAGTGTGGACAGCTTTGGGCCCCAGTGATGGCCACTGCAAAGGGTCAGGCCTACCCAAGCTGTTCGGTTACACTGCCCAAGTCCTCAAGGTGAGGCTCGAAACAGGAAATCAAGGCCAGAGAGATAGAAGAGGGGGAAAGGCACTTGCCTTGCTGCAACTGACGCTGTAACACAGGTGTCTGTGAAGCCTCGGTCGTGTCCCCATGATGGCCCAGTCTCCAGAGCATTGCCAGTAGTGATCCTTGAGCACAGAGCCAGAGTCAGCGCCACCAGGTCTATCCCTGCAACAGAAACAGGGTACGGCAGTCAGCCCGAATGGCCTTCCTGCGTCCAGCCCCCCCTCGCAAGCACTGAGGCCAGTGCTGGAATCTCAGGCAGCCACGTCCCAATCCACCCCACAGTGGGGGCAGGGGAGACCACAGAGAATTACGGTGGGGCCCCTTCATCCATCAGTGGGGGTGCTTAGTGCCCAAAAGATAATTTGGGGGAGTGAAGGGGTGGTCGTGGTGGAGCGTTGGGCGGAAATGAAGTTGTCTAAGTATAAAAATTCTGAAAATTCCAATAAATATTTCTGGTGGACGATCAGTGAAAAGTGAAGTGCCGGTACTTGAGGCTTTGCTATAAAAGGAGTAACCAAGTCTGATTTGACCTAAGAGGAGAGTCCTTTTTTTAACCTGGTGTTTTTAGGGAGCTCATTTATTATGCAAAACCACATCCTTTTTTAGCCAAGAGTTCTTTAAATACAGAACCAGCCCGTATAAGTGCATACCTATTGCAGTCCAAACCCAAACAGGAAGCCCCTGCCATTTTGTGCTATTGGGAGTGGCCAGTGGCTCCCCAGTATTTCTCACGGGGCAGGGGGCTGGCGGGGGGGTGGGGTAGGGGGTCAGCCCCAGACGTTGAGAGTGTGGTTTTGTGACTGCTTTGGAACATCTCTGTGTTTCAGTGATCCCCGACACTCTACAGACCACTGCCGTGCCCCAGTCGCTGCACAAGGTAGAGCAGGACCCTTTAGAGCTGACCTGTGAGGTGGCCACGGAGACTGTCCAGCACAGCCACCTGTCAGTGGCCTGGCTCCGGCAGAAGGGCAACGACAGGCCCGTGGAGGTCATCGCCCTGGCCCGGGACTTCGTCCTGCAGTCCAGCAGCGAGTATGCGCAGAGGCAGAGCCTGGGCGAGGTGCGGCTGGACAAGCTGGGGAGTACCACCTTCCGCCTCACCATCTTCCACCTGCAGCCCTCCGACCAGGGCGAGTTCTACTGCAGAGCTGCCGAGTGGATCCAGGATCCTGATGGCTCGTGGTACGCCATGACGCAGAAGCGTTCCGAGGGCACCGTGGTCAACGTCCAACCCACTGGTCAGTTCTGTGGTCCCCTTCACACTGCTTTCTTTAGTGGCCTCAAAAGGTACTTGGAGGGGGGGTGGTCTTTGAATGACCTCAGTTGGTCCAGCATCATTTGGTTGTTTACCTTGGGGAGAGAAGAGAAAGAATTTGGATCTAGGCCTCTGGACAGTGGCTGTTTTGCTAGCAGATGAAGCCGGGTGGTCCAAGAGCCTTTCCTTGTGTTGAAGAGGAGCACAGCCAGCCTGGTTTTGGTTTGGGGGCCACACCCAGCTGTATTCAGAGAGAGTGTCTCCTGGCTCTTTGCTCAGATGTCTCTCCTGCCAGAACTTGGGGAACCTAATGGGGGTTTCCAGGGATTGAACGTGGGTCAGCTGCATGCCAGGCAAGAGCCTCGACTGCAGTACTGCCTCTCCAGGCCTGGGGCTCCCTCTTATGGCCGTGCCTGCGAGTGTCCTTGTCCCTTGGGCTGCTCCGTGGGGTCTTGGTCTTTGGGAGCTCTGCTGCCTCTTGGTTTGTTCTTCGGGACCAACCTCACAGTTCTTGTTCCTCAGGTGCACCCAGGAAGCCCAGGCCAGCTCCTGGGGTTGTCCCCGAGTGCTGAGTTTCACCACACACAAGGTGATCTCGCCAGATGATGTCTCATCAAACACAGCTCAAGAGTTAGCAGTGCAGAAGCAATTCTCCACATCTAATGGATTCAGGGGGTTACTAAAAGAACTGGGCTCCCCAGCAAATAGCAGTTTATCTGCTCTGTGGAGTCAAGGGCATTTAAAAACTGCTGGATTTCCCAGTCCTAAGCCATCCTGCAAGGCGCTTTATTTCATATCACTCATTTCCCTTCCTAGATGGTTCTCAGATCAGCTTCAAAAGTGTAGGCCAAAATTCAAATTGTAATGCTTTTAAATTAGGTCGCATCTGTTAATCTTCTTTTTTATTTTAATAGTAACCAATTTGCACTTAGGACTTTTTGGATTTGCTCATTGAGTGTGCAGGCTGAGCCAGCAGAGAGAAAAGTAGACCAAAAGAAAATGTGGATGGACTCTGCTGGCAGTCTGTTTTGACCAGTGACTGCACCACAATTTGTGCCCTTTCTTTAGTTTCAGTAAATGTTTTACTTCTCACATTTTACATTTCAATAAACATTTAGTAAGTATAAACCAGAAGATGTGGCAAGAGGCTTTAGGAACTCAAAGATGAGTAACATGTGTTCCCCACACCGGGGAGATTGCAAATGTAGAATCCGTGGCTGAGTGGAGCACTCTAGGTGCTGTAGTTGTGTTGTGTACAGAGTGCTCTAACAGCACAGTAAATGTGGTGTGTTCTTGCCATAATCAGTTTTCCTTGGATGGGGTAACTGTTAAGGTGAATTTAAGAAAACCAACCGTTTGGTGACTTTGATGGGTCTTAATTCCTGAGGAGTAGCAGGAGGAGTGGCACAAAGCTACAACAATACGTGATGTGTTTGGCAAATGGAGAGAATCAAGCAGGAGGGATGTTGAGTCCCGGATAAAGACAGCGAGAAACTCTTTGTACTGTATTAGTCCAGAAGTTGACCTCTGGATCAAGAGTTTTCAGGCTGCTCTTCCTGGAGCTTGTGAATATAAAAGAAGGTGAATCCTTTGAGATGGAGGCTTTTGAAGGCCTTGCACTCTCCTCAGAGTGCTTCCGGCGTCTTCTGTGTTGTGCATCCTCTTACATATGAAGAAGGAAGTTCTCTTTCTCCACCCTCTCCCCTTCACTTAAAGTTTAAAAATCACTGCTACCAATACTTGGAATGGGGAATAGAGACTTTTTGCGGGAAATGGGGGGGTGGGGAATTGGAACCACATCTGCCAGTGCTCAGGGGCTACTGCTGGCTCTATGCTAGGGGCCTCACTGGGAGGTTCTCAGGGAACTGTATGTGATGCGACGATTTGAATAGGGTCAACCAAGGCTATGACATTACCCTGGACTATCTATCATCCTAGAATATAGAGATTTTTTTAACCTTCAAGATATATTTTGTATATTTAGAAACCATATATTTGTATATAATCATGAGTTATAAAACATAAAAATAATATTTGGAAAGGACATTAAATTTTTCTGATTAATAATAAACAGGGGCTTGAGCGATAGCACAGCAGTAGGGCATTTGCCTTGCACGCAGCCAACATGGCCGACCCGAGTTCAATTCTTCTGCCCCTCTCGGAGAGCCCAGCAAGCTACCGAGAGTATCTCGCCCGCACGGCAGAGCCTGGCAAGCTACCTGTGACGTACTCGATATGCCAAACACAATAACAACAAAGTCTCCGATGGATACGTTACTAGGCCCGCTTGAGCAAATTGATGAACAAGGGGAGGACCATGACCGTGAATAATAAACAGATTTTTGTTTTTGTCTCCTAATGTGACATGATTATGCTGACAAGATAGCACTATCGGTAAGGTGCTGATCTTGCAACTGTTTTGAAGCAGGGAGTGACACAATCAGATAAGAGTTTGAGCAGGAAAATCATGTTGACTGCCTGGACATTGGTCACAGTCAGATCTGGAGTTGAGAGACTGTGCAGAAACGAGCTCCTGGGGCCAGGACAGGGGTTGGTGACTGCAACCTGGAAAGCAGCCAAGGGGCAGGAAACCTGGTGGTAGGAGGAGTCCAGTTGCCCAGGAGTCCCTAGACAGAGGGTCCAAGTGGTTCCTTGGACTGTGGTCTGGAAGAAAGGTGGGCAAAGAAATGCCAGGGGGCGACACCTCAAAGTCTTTGCTTCCCCATTAGTGGCAGCGCTGGGTAGCTTTTGGGGGTAGGAGCTTGTGGCGGGGTCTCACCTGTTGGTGCTTCAGAGCTTACTCCTAGCTCTGTGCTCAGGGATCTTTTCTGGTGGAGCTTACGGGACCGTACTGGTGCTGGGGATCCAACCAGGCCAACCATGTGCTAAGCAGGTGCCTACCCTGTACTGTCTCTTTGGCCCAGGGACTTTTGTATCCCCTCCCCACCAAAAATTTTAGTTAAGGATTTGATCTCACAAGCTGACTCTTCTAGAGATGGTTGGTATGTGTGATGACTGGTGTGTCGTGGGACCTGGGGCTCAGTTAGAGGCCAAGCTGGGGAGAGGTGATGGCTTGTGAAGACAGAAAGGGTGGGAGAGAAGCAGCAGTGAGGGGCAGCCAGAGGAGCAGGTCTGGTGAGAGAGGAGAGTCTTCTGACAAGCAAGAGCAGAAACAAGGAGAGAGTATGCCATGGAGCTCAGAGTGTGTGTGTGTGTGTGTGTGTGTGTGTGTGTGTGTGTGTGTGTTGCTGTGTGTGTGCAGGGGATGCAGGGGCCATGGTTGATGCCTGTGTGGGAAGTCATTGGTTGTGGGGGAAGAGGCAGAAGGATCATGGGTGACGTTTGAGTAAACGGCAAGTAAAATATGGAAGAAGGACCAGAAGCTCATTTCAGTGAACTGAGGAGTGAGGGCACTAGAAAAGCCATAAATCAGTTCCTAGAGGTTTGCTTGATGGGGAATAACTGTCAGCAAAATAGTTTTGCAGTTTGATGGTGCACTGTAAATCTTGCACTTCAGCCTGGGAGTGTGAAGTCTTCTCCAAGCCACGCCTGGGGGAGTTCTAAGAAAGAAGAATCGGGCTTCTCAGAGAAGGTCACAGTTTGAGTCAGCCTCATGGAGGAAACATAAAAGGCCCTCAGTGTAGGGCTCCTGTCTGCATTCATTCTTGGAAGCCTCAAAATCACTGCTATGTGTTGACCAGAGTGCCCATAGCTGGCCAGAAATGTGGGCAAACTCCTGTGAGTGCATGTGTGACAGTGCAGGGTAGACTTTCACGAGAGGGAAGCTGAGCAGCTGTCACACGGGTGATGTTAGTCTTGTTTGTTGGGAAGTTTGGGCAATAAAGGAAGGTACTAATACACGGGAGCAGAAAATGGATGTTTGGGGCAAGAGACGTGTTGGAGGGAAGGAGATAAAGAGCCTGAGGGAAGTTGGGTGTTGTGCCACGCTTGGGTGCAAGAGATAGAGGCAGGGCTGCCCTTGTGTTCAACGGGTGCTCTCCAGCAAGCACTTTCAGAGGGCATGGGATAGTGGGATGAAATCAGGGCTCGCTGGGCTGGAGAGAGACTGTGGTGGGTAGGGTGCTTGCTTTGTGTGCAGGTAACCCAGCTTGGGTTCCCAGCACTGCCTCTGGTCCTCTGAGCACTGTCAGGAGTGATCCCTGAGCACAGAGCCAGGAGTAAGCCTTGAAGACTGCCAGTATTTTTCCCAAACCAAAACCACACAAACAAAATTATGAGGCAGAGATGGTAGTGGTAATTGCTTGGAAGTGCCAAGGTTGGTAAGGCAAAGCAGATTGGAGCTAATGAAACTGCAAGAATCCAGGCATCTCTTTGAAGGTAACTGATGGCCGTCAGGCACCAAGATGTAGCTGCAGGAGGCTGTTAGTGGCCATGAGACCTTCCGTGCTCTCCCCCATATGCCTTGAAGGCTGCTTGGACTCATAGACCATTCAGAAGTTGTTTCTGGCTTTCACCAGAAGTAGATGCTTTCTCCATACTTCTCAAGAGTTGATCTGATGAGGAAAGATTGAATATAAGACATTAACTGTTTTTCCCATGTATAATTTTGTTAGGAGGTTGTCTTGCCTCTGTCTTATTTCCAGTAACCACACAGGAATGGAGACTGTGTATCAATAGGTTTATTTTGAGTCTGTGTTAGGGTTAGGGCCAGCACTCAGAGCACTGCATGGTTCTGTCTCACAAGCCTTAGTAGGAAAAGTCTTAATGGTATCTGCAGAAACTATTTGTGGTCTTTCTGCTTACATGGAGTTTTCTGAGTTTCAACGGTAGACATTTGGATCTTTGACTTACACATGTTGGAAATGTCAGATGTTCCTTATTAACCTCCGGGATTCTAACCTAAGGTATGGCAGTAGGTTACTGGCAGAGTCCCACCAGTACTCACTGGGCTGACGTGTCCCTATTGGGGGCAGCCTACTGTGAGTCCTCTCTGTAATGCAGTAGAGTCCAGTGGCCTCATCAGCTGGGTCTGAGTTCCCTCCTCCTCTCAAGAGAGGCATGGTGGTGCCTTCCCAGGGTGAGCACAGTAAAGAAGGCCATGGCAGACAGGACTTAATGTCCTCATGATGAGATATAACGATTTTCACAATTTCTCCTACGGAAATAGTTTTTGATCATTCTCTTAGCCATTTAGTGGTAAAAAGCAGTATTGTAGGACTGTAGCATTGTCCTCCTGCTGTTCATCGATTTGCTCTAGCGGGCACCTACAACATGTCCATTGTGAGACTTGTTACTGTTTTTGGCATATCGAATACCACACAGGGAGCTTGCCAGGCTCTGATGTATGGGTGGGATACTCTCAGTAGCTTGGTGGGCTCTCTAAGAGGGATGGAGGAATCGAACCTGGGTCAGCTGCATGCAAGACAAACGCCTTACCCACTGTGCCCAAGAAGCAGTACAAAATAAATTATTGTGGGTCTGCTATGGGATCAAGCTTGAGGGGTGGTTAGGAAAATAGAATCAGTGGCAGAGGGACATAAGAGTGGCCTTGGTGTTGGAGTATTGAATGCCTGTAACAAACTGTCATGGACAACTTTGTGAACCATGGTGTTTAAATAAAGTGGGGAGAAAGTAAAGAGGAGCATGGGTGAGGGGAATGTGTTGAAGCACTTAAGGTGCATGTCCAAGAATGCTCAATAATGTGCACATTTCACAATTGGCCTTCGCAGACAAGGAGTTTCTGGTGCGGCTGGAGACCGAGAAGCGGCTGTACACTGCCGGCGAGGCGGCCGAGTTCAGGTGCATCCTGGAGGCGCAGAATGTCCCTGATCGCTACTTTGCCGTCTCCTGGGCCTTCAACAGCTCGCTGATCGCCAGCATGGGGCCCAACGCAGTGCCAGTGCTCAACAATGAGTTCGCCCACCGGGAGGCGCGGGGCCAGCTGAAAGTGGCCAAGGAAAGTGATGGCGTCTTTGTGCTGAAGATCTACCACCTCCGCCAGGAGGACAGTGGGAAGTACAACTGCCGAGTGACCGAGCGGGAGAAGACAGTCACGGGTGACTTCATCGACAAGGAGAGCAAGCGGCCCAAGAACATCCCTATTGTCGTTCTGCCAATCAGTAAGTGGTGCAGGGCTGTCTTCCTCCTCCTGCTGGGTTGCTGAAGTCGGGGAAGCCTGAGGCGGGAGGCAAGGGCTGCGGAGGAGGGGTCTGGGGTCCTCAGAGAGCTGGTTAGGGTTCCGATCGGTTCATCTCTTACTTCTCCAACCTGCCTGAGCAGGCACCCTCCCACATCCTCCCAGAGAGGCGAGTGCTCACAGTGTGTCTGCAGGAGGCACCCAGGCCGGCTCTGCTGCCCTCTTTGCAGGGGGAGCACAGGCTTCGGAACAGCTATGCACCTGTGTGGGAGCGACACCCAGAATTGGGTTAATGCCCATCTTGAAAACGTACTTTTTCAGTGGGCAGGTCTTTTATGGGATGAGCTTAAAGCCATAAAGTGCATTATTGGTTGGGACAGGAGAGATAGTTCAGCCAGCCGGGCACAGGCTGTGCGTATGGCCAGCCCCAGCTCGATCCCTGGCATCCCAGATGGTCACCGGAGACTTGCAGGAGTGACCCCTGAACACAGAGCCAGGAGTAAGCCCTGAGCAGTGCCAGGAGTGGCCGCAAAGCAAACAAACAAATGAGCACATTATTGAAAGTGGGTCCGAAAGCTAGCATCTCCCTAATTGTCTTTTTCCTGTTGAAACTGGGGTTTTCACCATCCATGGGTTGAACAGCTCCCGATCTCCTGAAGCAAAGGCTTGGTACGGTGAGGCTGCTAGGTGGGGTCCCTGCTTCCTTGTAAGCCGGGGTGGGGAGCAGACTCTGGGGATCCCTGTGCTTGCCTATGTTGGGTTTGTCATCCACAACAGCAGGAGGTTCTCACTAATCTCTCATCTCTTTTACAGTTCTATTTCTAGCAAAGAGAGATTTAAAGCTGTCAGTGCCAGGTTTTAAGTGAGATAGTGAAGTTTCCAAACTAACCTTTAACCTTCCCTCCACGGCTACCCCTGTTCTTTCTCTTAGCCCAGTAATAAATCCCCTTACATTTGTTTAATTTACACCTTTACAATTTTAATATTCAAGTGTGAAGAATATAAAAACAAAGGTTCTTGCTATTTCTTTTCTCATCCACAGGAATACTTTCTATCATGCCTATTATTTTAGTTGAAAGCACTCACACCTCATTGTCTTGCAATGCTTTTGTTTCTTGGTCTTTATTGTTTTTTAATTTTTCCATTTCTACAATGCCTAGCATGATGCTTTGCATAGGGTAGGTGCTTGCTGGACTTTGTAGAATTGAAATGGTAGAATTGAATGTCCACTCTCTGTGTTCCCGTTAGTCTGTGCCTGCCTTAACCACGGACTCTCTCCTATTAAATCCTCAACTAATCCTCTGTTTCGTAAGGATCCAGGGAAGGGCAGCCACACTGTTTTCTTCTTATATTTTTTTATACTAAGAGATTCCCCCCAACCCCCTTCCAAGAACTTGTTTGATGATCTGTGGCCTGCTATATTGCTTTTCCAGCAGATAACTGGGTAGTTAAAGTCCCCCAGCACCACCAGATCCTGCCCCAAGGCCACTTGGGTAAGTCTACGAGAACAACAATGATCACGTTGGTAATGCTGATTATACCTTGGAATTTAATGGGGCTTTTCCTCCTGAGAGCCGGTCGAAAATGCTTCTGCATATCTCATCTCCTGCTCTGCTCCACCCCTCTCTGGTCCCTGTAGAGGCCAATTTTATATTCATCCAGTGAATAGGAAAGCCAGAGCGCCACAGAGAAGTGGTAGAACCACGGGTGCCCTTTGCAGTTGAGCTTGCATTGCGTTAGAAACGTTTGCTTCTAACTCCAGATCCACTGCTCTGTGCTTCAGCCTGTGCCAGCGTCATCCACCTGCTGATTTGGAATTTTATTTGTCAACATGCACTCAGATTCTTATCAGCTCTGTCCTAGTTTTTCACTTAATCTAGAGAAGTTGAATTTGTCGGCTGCTTTTTCTCAGGCCTAGGAACACACAGTGTGAACAGGCATGGTAGGGCTGCTGCCTGGGGTGCTAGGTTGGCTTTTCTTCTCCTGGTGGTACCTTCTGACTGGGAGATTTTTTCAGGCTTGCTCAGCACAGAGCACCCAGCAAGCACCCTTACAGAGCCTGTTGGGGTGACAGTAGGGATGAATGAGAGCTGTTATTCTGCGTAAGACAGGGAGGCTTTCCTCCTCTTGGTGCTAAGGATCCCTTTTGAATTCCTCCCTTTTGAATTGATAATAGTGGTGGAGAGTCTTTAAAGAGGAGTAGTGTTATCTGTGATGATACTGTGAACACCTCATTGTACAGGCCCTGAGAAGTTGGGGTTGTTGGTATCATATCTCCATATCTCCATTTTGTACATGAGCAATCAGAGCTCGAGTCCTCACTTGAACCAGGAGCCAACCTGATTCAAGCTCATCACGACTCCTCCATCAGGTTGGCCTGCCTCAGTCTCCCTGCTTCCAGGTCCTGTGTTATAGGTAGTTGCAGATCAGGAGCCACTGTAGCTCTGTGAATTTTCTCCCAAGAAGAGTCCTAGGCCTGCCCTGTCACCAGGACTGAAAGGAGTCATTACATGGGGCCAGAGAGATAGTATAGCAGGTAAGGTGCTTGCTTGCCTTACATGATTGATCCAGGTTCAATCCCTAGCATCCCGTAGTCACCTGAGAACTGCCAGGAGGGATCTCTGAGTATCACTGGGTGTTGTCCCACAAAACAATAAATACATAAAATAAAAGGAGTCATTCCAGACAGGGTCTCGCAGTCATCTTCACCATCAACAGAGCTACACGCAAGGTCTCTGAGCTCATCTTTGCCTTTTTCTCCCTGTGGGGAAAATACAGGGAGGAAAGATTGATTCAGTGCATGGGTTTGGGTATGTCTGCCTCTTCTCCGCAGTGATCAGCCACGCCTCTTAATCTGGAATTTGATTTCATTGATTTTTGGTTTGTTGTGTTTCACATGGGCGGTGCCCAGGAAATAGGAGCCAAATTAGTTATTAGTAGTTAGTACTTTGTTTTGTTATGATTACTTGGGAGACTTTGTGCACTTAATTTAGTTGATCATGCAGAATAGTATATTCGTTTTTAAGATAGATTAGAATACCTCTGTCATTTATAGAAATCAGAGGAATTAGTGGGGATAGTAAAATTAATTATGATCATGGTGATTCGTTTTTGAAAATTTTCTTTATGTGAGGTGATTTATGCACACAGTATCACTTTCTTTTGGGTCCTCACAAAAGCAAGTGTCATACACAACACTCTTCTGTCCTGTAAGAGAAGGCATTGAGAGCTTAACTAACCTGGTTGAGCTCACAGAACTCAGGGAGCAGCAAAGGCTAAATAGAGGCAGCAAAGAGTGAATATGATCTTGGAGCCGGAGCCATAGCACAGCAGGTAGGGCATTTGCCTTGCATGCGGCTGACCTGGGTTTGATTCCCAGCATCCTATATGGTCCCCTGAGCACCACCAGGAGTATTTCCTGAGTGCATGAGCCAGGAGTAACACCTGTGCATCGCCAGGTGTGGCCCAAAAAGCATTAAAAAAAAAAAGAATAGATATTGATCTTTATCGTAACTCTGATTCCAGAAAATTTCAAAGTGAAGTGCAAGAGAAGGTTGTAGGTTGCCTGGTAAATTGTTTGATGCCCTGAGCATCATGTCCTTAGGTTATATGTCTCAGCATCTGATTCACACTCAGTTTCTAGACCCTCACTGTCCCAATCCCAGGCATGCCCCAAAGGAGTGCCAAGGCTCTCCAAGATAAAGTCTTGGTGAGCGGTGCAGAACGCCAAGGTTGGCAGCAGCAAATGTCAGAGACTCACCCAAGGTGTCAGGTGTGTGCTCCTGTCTTAGGCTGGTGGGGAGGTGTGGGGGAACCAGAACCCAGCACTGCACTCTGTCCCTCTTCCCAGAGAGCAGCATCTCCGTGGAGGTCGCCAGCAACGCCAGCGTCATCCTGGAGGGCGAGAACCTGCACTTCTCCTGCAGTGTCCGCACGGCGGGCCGGCCCCAGGGCCACTTCTCGGTCATCTGGCAGCTTGTGGACAGGCAGAACCGCCGCAGCAACATCCTCTGGCTGGACCGCGAGGGCTCCGTGCAGTACGGCGCCGCCTACTGGGAGCGCAGCCGCTTTGGAGGCATCCAGCTGGAGCAGGTGCAGCCCGGCGCCTTCAGCCTGGGCCTCTTTGGCAGCAGGAAGGAGGACGAGGGCCAGTACGAGTGCCACGTGACGGAGTGGGTGCGGGCCGTGGACGGCGAGTGGCAGGTGGTGGGGGAGCGCCGCGCCAGCACCCCCATCTCCATCACAGCTCTTGGTAAGTCAGCACAACTTATGAGAACCTCCCAAGGGCCCGAGCCGCCAGAGCCTCAGAAGCTGTGTGGGTGTAGACACGGCGTGGAATGCTATGGGCTGTAGGAAAGTAGGGCATCCTGCAGTGGGCTGCCAATGCATGAAACTGGAGGCCACTGTGAAGAGCAGATACTGGGTAATTCCATACCTTATGGCCTAGAGAGGAGCAAAACAGGGAGTAGGCTCTATAGAAAGATGCCAAACCCTTGGGACTGACTTGCTAATACAGCTGTTCATCTCCTCTTTAGCATGGAATTAAAAGATATCTTGATATTTGCTAAAACGAAAACATCTGAGACATACTTCTTACAGGGCCGGGAAAGAGGCATCTCCGAGAGCCTCTGCCTAATGGAAGCAGCAGATTCCATTGTAAAGGTCAGCTGGCCAGGTGGCCGGAAAGGTGGTCTGTCTTGCTCACTTCCTGTTGGTCAGGAGAGCCATGACGTTGGTGTTTCCTGAGACTTTACATCCTGCGCCCGGGGGCCATGGTATCCCCTTTCTCAAGCTTGGCTGGTTTGAGACACACTCACTAAAGCTAGCAGCTCCAAGTGATACCAGCACTAAGGTCTCCATTTCTCCCCCAATCTCTGCATGGGAATCACTATTTTTGTCCTTTTTTTTTCATTTGTGCCACACCCAGGGGTGCTCAGGACTCATCCCTGGCTCTAATTTCAGAAATCATTCCTGGCTTGGCTCTGGGGACCAGGGGAATGCCATGGATAAAACCCATGTTGGTCATGTGCAAAGCAAGTGTTCTACCCACTGTGCTATCACTCCAGCATCTCTTAATTCTATTTTCCCCCCACTGGTGGGAGTTGAACCCAGAACCTCCTGTATGCAGGGCTGGTGCTCTGCCCCAGAACTCCACCCCCAACCGTGTTTTCTGGAAACATAAAACCAACTATTGAACTGCTTTGGGCTGGAGCGATAGCACAGCGGGTAGGGCGTCTGCCTTGCACGCAGACAACATGGCCGACCCGAGTTCAATTCCTCCGCCCCTCTCGGAGAGCCCGGCAAGCTACCGAGAGTATTCGATATGCCAGACACAGTAACAACAAAGTCTCCAATGGAGACGTTACTTGGCCCGCTCGAGCAAATCGACGATCAACGGGAGGGCCTTTACCTTTACCTTTATTGAACTGCTTTCTGCAATGGACGCAAAGCCCAGTGGTTGAGCTTCCTGTTGAGCTCGGCCCCGTGTCTCTGCTCAGTGTGCAGTGTGGAGCCCATGGGGAAGGGTCTGGCGTCCACCCATGGTGGCCCTTCCTCAACCTGGGAAGGAGAGGCACACTGAGGTGTGGCTGCTGGCCAGGAGTTCAGGTCCTAGCCCAGACGTTTTTCTTACTCGCATTGGTCTGTGATTCTTGTGGTTAGGGCTCACTCAGACCTGGGGCCTGGGTCTGCTCACTCTTCCCCAGCTGGCTAATGTGGAGCTGAGGGCAGCCCAAAGGGGCAGAAGGGCAGGAAGACATCCTGGAAAAAGCTTGACATTCAGTTGGAACCATAACACAAATGACAGTGCATATAGGGGCTGAGTATAGTCGGGTCTCCTCATGGTGGGGGCCCAGGGGAGATCACCAAGTGACCCGTCCCTCTGTTAAGTCCAGGCCATTGTGGCCCTTCACTTAGAGCCACCTGGGGCCTGTGTGTTGTGAGCCTGTGTGCCTGGTGACGGCCCTGCTCTGAGGAGCTCTTGCCTTCTCAGGTGATGGCAGGATGGAGCTCGGCCCACGCTCTCATCATTGTTTAAAGATGACCATCTGTGTATGATCTGATTGAGTTGATAAGCAATGATTTATGAAATTCAAATAGCACTTCTACTGGGCAAGATTATACAGAGGTGCTTGCCTTGCACACAGCTGACCCTGGTTTGAACCTCAGCACCCCATACAGTCTCCAGGCCCCATGAAGAGTGACCTCTGGGCACAGAGCCAGGTGTGAGTCCTGACCACAGCTGTGGTAGCTCAAACCTCTGTCTCCTAGCCTTGAAATTGAAGACATAGAGTTTTCTGAAAATCTCGCTCACCCATGCTGACTACACCTTGCCCTGAAGTCTGAAGCTCATTCTGTTCCCGGTCTTCTGTCTATTGGGTTGGAAGAACTTTATTTTGCATCTATTTTGTTTCTTCTTTTTGGTAGTACAAGGACCGAGCCCAGGGGCTCACATGTATAAGGCAAAGTGTGCTACCTCTGAGCTCCATTCCCAGCTCCTCTATTTTGTTTCCTTAATTAATTTTATACTATGTGCTAGGTCACATGCCATAGCTTTTTAGTAACGCTAATTCATTTCATCCTCACCTGGACCCATTTCTCAGATGGCGAACATAAAAGCAGAGAGAAGTTAGGTACATTGTCCAACATCACACAATTAGGGAGTGGCATAACTGGACTTCAGGGTCTCTTTCTTCTACCTGCTACCTGGAGCTTCCTCTTGAGTTAAGCAAGCAAAGGTCCATGGAATCAGTCACCTACAGGTGTGTGGCCAGATGTTGTACTTTTGCTACCCAGTTTGATCACTTCACGTCTAAAAAGGAACAAGAACCCCTCTTGCCCTTTAAGGTCATTCAAGGACTGAGCAGAGCAGAGCTGGGACACGAGGCTGAACACCTGGGTGGCCCTGAGTCGGCCCTCCCTGCACTCAGAGTGGTGACTCGCTTCCCTGGTAGGACTCGGGGTGTGTCAGGGCTCACCTGGTCAGCAATCCAGTGCCTCGGGCCCTACTGCATACCCCACTGCTGTCCCCTTACTGAGTGGGAACAGGACCACGGAGCAAGCTTGACCTAGAGGCCAGGAAGCAGGGCTGCCTCTTCTATGCCTCCCGTTGCCTTCTCTGGGGATGGTGGGCTAATGGGCGGATTCAGGTGGGTGAGCCCCTAGCATGGACAAAGCAACCGGGCTGTGGGATTTGGCCTCTCTGGCTTGATCAGAAATCCAAAAGTGTCTATCTACATTCACCCCACTGGAGGGTGTTATCGGAGGGCCTGCTCATGGCCACAGGGAGGGTCGCCACCTCTCCCCAGGAGTCTCACAGCTGCTGGACTGCCCCTCAGAGTGATGGCCAGCGCAGCCTTGCCTGGATGCCTGAGGAGAGAGCCAAAGAGCATTTGTCTGCATTCCCTCTGATCTCTCTCTCTCTCTCTCTCTCTCTCTCTCTCTCTCTCTCTCCACACCCCTCGCCCCAGAGACGGGCTTTGCAGTCACGGCCATCTCCCGGACGCCGGGGGTCACCTACAGTGACTCCTTCGACTTGCAGTGCATCCTCAAACCCCACTATCCCATCCGGGTGCCCGTGTCGGTGACGTGGCGCTTCCAGCCGGTGGGCACCCTCGAATTCCACGACCTGGTGACCTTCACACGGGACGGAGGCGTGCAGTGGGGGGATCGCTCTTCCAGCTTCCGGACACGGACGGCCATTGAGAAGGCCGAGTCCAGCAACAACGTGCGTCTGAGCATCAGCCGAGCCAGTGACACTGAGGCGGGCAAGTACCAGTGCGTGGCGGAGCTGTGGCGCAGGAACTACAACCACACCTGGACGCGGCTGGCCGAGCGCGCCTCCAACCTGCTGGAGATCAGGGTGCTGCAGCCAGGTGAGCACCAGCTGCCCAGAGGGAAGGGGCGAGGTGTGCGGGGCAGAGGGTCATAGCCCAGTGGAGTGTGGCCATCACAACCTAGCAAAAAACACAAATAAAGCCATCATGGGGCCCGGGTTGGCTCAGGCAGAGTGCCTCCTCATAAACTTGGATGCCACAAGGTTGCAAGTTTAATTTTTTTAAGATTATTTTTTGGTTTGGGGGCCACACCCAAGAGTGCTTAGGGCCTACTCCCATGCTGTGCTCAGGCGTCACTCCTGGAGGGGCTCAGGGGACCATATGGTATGTGAGGAATCGAACCACGGTTGGCCAACGCAAGGCAAGTGGCCCGACCCTGGACACTCTGAGATTATGAGTCTGACCCCAGCCCTGTCCCCATGCATGAGTGAGGTGCCACTTCCCTGCCTCTGCCCATCTGCCAGGTACATCCCTGCCCCAAAGTTTCTTTTTCCTTCTAAGCTGAAACCCCACCAGGGTTGGCTCGTGATTTTCAGCAGTCACAGCCCTTTAAATTCCTTGCTTTTGAGGAGAGGGAATGAAGGGACTTAAGTATGCTGAGGACTTAACCCTGGTTTTGCACTCAGAGATCCCACCTAATGGGGCTCAGGGAACCTTGTGGGGTGCAGGGGATCAAACCAGGCTTGACTGCCTGCAGGACTCCACCTTGCTGCCTGAAATACCTTTCCTACCCTTCTTCTCCAGCATTCCCTGCGAGCTGCAGCCCTTTCCTTCCCAGCTCCCTCCTCTCTAATGATCTCGAACCCTGGTAGAGAGCCAAAGAGCATTTGTCTGCTCTTTGGGGAGGGGCAGTGACTAGCATTTCCTGGCCCTCATTTTTAGCCTGATCTCTGTGTGTTGGAGACTTAGGCTTGCTAGCTGGATTTTCACAGCCACCTCTAGAGAGATGGGGGAAGTACACCAGAGCCATGCAGCTGGTGAGTGGTGGCCCCCATTTGGACCCTGGCTCCTTCCCTGCCCTGTGCTGGGTTTGTGTGGCCCTCGCCTCAGGAGAACGATGCAGTTCTGGCTGATCAGAAGCATCCTAGTCGGCATGCAGCGCTTTGCTTTCTGCAAACACCCTGCCTCTCCTCTAACCCAGGGAGGGGATTAACAAGTTGCTCTGATGGTCTGGTGGGTTGTTCCTGTCCCTGTAGGTTGGGGGTGGGCAAGCCCACACAGAGGCCTGCCTCCTTCCACCTTCCTGTTGGGGGTGGGAAAGCCCACGCAGAGGCTTGCCTCCTTCCTGTTGGGCGGGCGAGCCCACGCAGAGGCCTGCATCCTTCCTTTGGGCCCTGCGAGCAGAGGGGGAGTTAAACGGAAGGGCCCTGCAGAGCCTTCCCAAACTGTTCCGACCCACAGCTCTGCCAACTGGCCGGGCGGCCTTGCAGGGCTGATGTCCCTGCCCAAGCGTGTGCCCCACCACTCCAAATGGTAGTACTGTGGTTTGTGGCCAAGTGAGGCTGCAGCTTTGTCCTGTCTGGGCTCAGCCTGAGTGCTCGACCCCTAGCAGAGTCCCCTCTGTCCTTGAGTTTATAGGACTGAGTCTTATGAATGATGGGATGGTCCGTTGGCCAATTAGAGCTGAAACACAGGCGACGAGCTGTATGGGGGAAAGGCCGTCCTGCTAAGTGGATCCTGGGTTAATGGGGCTTACTCAGAGGGCCGATTTGGAATGAACCCTTGTGTGAAAAGTGCTGAGGGCCCTGCTAACTGGCCCTCATGGGGAGACCATGGTGGTCATAATGGCACCTGCTCTTGTTCCCTCTAACCCTGAGGGTCTGTGTTAAGAGCAGCAATTGCCCCCTTTCTCCCCACTGTGCTCTCTGGTTGTAACTGGTATCTTTATTTGGGGCAAAGGAAACAGAAAAATACCAGCAGCTGCCCTTGTGCTGGAGCCTGTATTGATTGCTTGGAAACTGTTATCCACTTGTTCTCGCATCCTGGGCGGGAGTCCCGGCCTCCTCAGTTTTGAGAAGCCAGGGATCTGAGCATCCGCCAGGCTCTCTTGCATGCTATGTTGTTTCTGTTTGAGGGCTTCAGCCTGCAGTGTGGGGTTACTGCTGGTCTGAACTCAAGCAGGATTCCTGGCGGTGATTAGAGGATCATATGTGGTGCTGGGGATCAAACCAGTCAGCCGCTTCCAAGGCAAGTGCCTTGACTCCTGTACTATCTCTTCAGCCTCAGCCTGGCTTGCAGAAGTCAAACAGTGGGTGTGCCTGTGGAAAAGCAGTGGGGTGGAGAAGTGAGGGTGGGAGTCTCTGTCTTTGTCAAGGCCAGGAGGAAGAGTAGCAGTGACATTGCAAGAGCGGCTCCTATACTGTGCCCAGGCTGCATGCTTTCTGTGGAGGAACTAGCCTAGTTTTTTCTTAGTCCATGCAGCACCTTGAGGGATCATCTCTCCCATCATGGGGAGGAATACAATGACATGGGGGTTAACCCAAATGTCCAACGAGCCATCAGAAGTGCCAGGATTTCAGCTGGGATAGAGAAGGGATCACTAGGTCAATGATGGTTGGAGGGATCGCTCCGGATAGGAGATGTGTGCTGAAAGTAGATAAAGGACCACATGTGATGGCCTCTCAGTATCTATTGCAAACCATAATGTCCAAAAATAGAGAGAGACTATGGGGGCAAACTATCTGCCATACAGGTAGGGGGAGGGGTGGGTTGGGGGGTGGTGGGAGGGATACTGGGGACATTGGTGGTGGAAAATGTGCACTTGTGGAGGGATGGGTATTCGATCATTATATGACGGAAACTCAATCATGAAAGCTTTGTAACTGCATCTCAGTGATCCAATTTAAAAAATAAATAAAAAAATAAATAAATAAATGATTTAAAGAAAAGAAAAAGAATAAAAAGAAGTGCCAGGATTCAAATTTAGTCAGGAAGTTTGGCTCCAGAGTCCAGGTCTTAATTTTATTCTCTATAATAATTTCTGGGCTGGAGCCATAGCACAGCGGTAGGGCATTTGTCTTGCGCACAGCCAGCCTGGCCGAGCCGGGTTCGATTCCTCCGCCCCTCTTGGAGAGCCTGGCAAGCTACCGAGAATATCTCGGCTGCATGGCAAAGCCTGGCAAGCTCCCCATGACATATTCAATATGCCAAACACAGTAACAAGAAGTCTCAAAATGGAGACGTTACTGGTCCCGTGCGAGCAAATCAATGAACAACGGGAGGACAGTGATACAATGATAATTAGAATTAGAATTACGCCCTCCCGTTGATTATCGATTTGCTCGAGCGGGCCCAGTAACGTCTCCATTGGAGACTTTGTTGTTACTGTGTTTGGCATATCGAATACGTCACGGGGAGCTTGCCAGGCTCTGCCGTGCAGGTGAGATACTCTCGGTAGCTTGCCGGGCTCTCCGAGAGGGGCGGAGGAATCGAACTCAGGTCGGCCATGTTGGCTGCGTGCAAGGCAAACGCCCTACTGTTGTGCTTTCGCTCCAGCCCAGACAATAATAATTTCTAGATTTTTTTTTAAGAAGTCTTCTCCAGTACCACATCCTTTTGTTGGGATGCTACCTGGTGGCCCCCAAGGCTTACTCCTGTCCATGCCCAGGAGTCAGTCTTGGGGGTGCCACCTTGCCAGGGTCAGACCAGAGCCCACTGCTTCCAGGGCAAGTGCCTCCTCCCCTCTCTCCTGCCCAGTACCAGGCTCTTTTATTGAAATTCCCTCCTTTCTCCTATCTACCATCCTTGATTTTCCTTGGTAAGGACTTAAGTGTGAGTTTTGGAAATTGGGGTTCCAGGCCTCAAGACCCTGCTGCTTTACTCCTGCCTTTGTCTCTGCTGCTCCTCCCTCTGCCATGAGGGGGCCTTTCTCTGGGCAAGCCGAGTTGCCGACTCTTTCTCTCCCCTCCCCACTCCTCCCCCCAGACTGTCCTCCTGACCCTGGGCTCCCAGACCTGTGTTTTCCATAGAAATGTCTCCTTCTTTTCCCTTCCCATGCTTAGAATATTTTACTGGATATTTTTCTTTTAACTGCCTGTTTGGAGCCTTCTGTGAGCCCTTTGTACTGTCGTCATCTGCTCCTGAGAAGGCTCGGGTGGTTAGTACAGTAGCCTTGGTGCACAGACCTGCTGCCCTGACCACCTCACGGGCCCTGGACTCACTAGTCTCTGGTCCATGGCATCTCACGTTGCTCCGTGGTGGACTGCCGTGGACTCTGCTTCTGCATAGCCCCTCCAGTCCTGCTCAGCAGTGCCCTGGTGGTGGCTCTCTGTGCCAGCCTGGCCCCCTTCTGCAGTGCCCTGCTGGTGGCGGCCTCCCCGTGCCAGCCTGGCTCCCATCCAGCCATGCATAGTAGGCCATACTCTGGGCCAGTCCAACATATCCAGTTCTTCGTCAGTGTTTTCCTCTTTTTTAAAAAAATGTGGGGGGTCGCGGGGAAGCTGGAGTGATGGCGTAGTGTAAGGCAGGGTACTGGCCTTGCATTGGCTGGCCCACGCTCTTTACCCAACATCTCATATGGTCCCCGAGTCCCTGCTAGGAGTAAGCCCTGAGCACTGCTGGGTGTGGCTCAAAAAAAAAGTGGTATGGGGGGGGCACCCCCAGCTGTTCTCAGGCTTTTCTTCCTCCTCTGCATTCAAGGATTGCTCGTACCAGGGCCCAGGGCCCATATGTGGTGCCAGGGATCGACTGTGTCAGTCTTAGGCAAGGCAAGTACTCGCTCTCCAGCCCCACTCTTTTAATTAATTTATTTTTCTTTAGCCACACCCTGGCTCTTCACTCAGGAATCACTCCTGGTGGGCACCATCAGGGATGCCAGGGAGTGAACCCAGCTTGGCTGGAATACAAGGCAAGTGCCCCACCCACTATGCTATTACTCCAGCCGCCCCCCCCTTTTTAATTTTAAAGCCTCACTTTATTTTCTTTTGATTTTCTTTAGTACCAACCTTCTCCCCTATGCTCACCACCCCACCCCCGCCCCACACATACCCCTTCCAATTACATATACCTCAGTGCAGAAGCAATAGGAAAAACGTCAGCATTCATTTTCAAAATGTTTATGGCCACATCTTGGTCTGGCTATTAAACATTGCACATTAAAATTGACAAAGCCATAAACCAGCTCTGAGGACGACAGCCTCCGGTGGAGAAGCTGGCTTGTCAGTGGCTGTATTCTGCTGGGATTTTACTGATGGGTAGTCAGAATGAATATTTAATGCCCTCTGGATGCTGCCAAATCCGTTTTCTCCAATTTCTTAGTGCTGACCTGGCAGGTTGGGAGTGCTGAGGCTTTATCTGTGATTTCCGAGTCTAGGACACATGAACACTGGCTCTCCTTGTCACAGTCTGGTGGGTGACAAGCTGCGTGTCCCTCAGGAACTGGCCCTTGCTTTCTTTCAATAGAGCCTGGAGCTGGAGTGATAGGATAGTGGGGAGGATGTTTGCCTTGCACATGGCTAACCCGGGTCTTATCTGGCACCGCTACTGATTCCCTGGGCCCTGCTGGGAGTGATCCCTTAGCACAGAGCCAAGAGTAGTAACAACCCCTGAGAACTGCTGGTGTCACCAAAATTAAAATCAAGTTGCTACGATGCTCCACTTGTGGAATGGGGAGAAATTGGGGCGGGGCGGAGGGGGACTATTTATACTCACATTCATACACACTCACACAGTCACAGCACTTTAACTCAGTCACGCTCACACTTTCACTCACACTCTCATTCACTCACCTTCACACTCACTCTCACACTCACTCTAACACACTCACTCTAATTCACGCTAAACTCTCACACCCATAGGCACTCTCAGATCCTCACTCACTCTCAGATTCCCACACTCTCACTTACGCTCACTCTCACTCGTATTTTCACTCCCTCACCGTCAGAGTCACACTCATTCTAACACTCTCACTAACATTCTCAGACACACTCGTACCCTCATTCACACTTTCAGTCACCCTCTCTTACCCTCTCTCACTCACACACTCACACTCATACCTCACACACTCACACATACTCGTACACTCACACCATCACTCACACTCACACTCTCACACTACACGATCACACCCTCACGCATACTCATACACTCACTCACACTGTCACTCACACTCACACCCTCACTCATACTCACACTCTTTCTCATACTCTAGCTCACTCTCACACTAACTCACACTCTCACTCTCTCAAGCCCTCGTTCTCACACTCGCATTCCATCATTCACATTCTCACTGTCACTGTCATACCCTCATTCGCACTCATTCACTCTCACACAGTCATTCTCACACTCTTGCTTACTCTCACGCTGTTTCAACCTCACACCCTCACCCTCTCACTCCCACACTCTCACACTCCCTCACTCTCACTCTCACACCCTCACTCTCACACTCACCCTCACACTCTCACTCTCATACTCTCACTCACCTTCACACCCTCACACTCTCACACCCTCACTCTCACACTCTTACACCCTCACTCTCACACCCTTACTTTCACACACTCAGCCTCACACTCATTCACTTGCACATCCACTCCCCTCTCTCCTTCACACACTCACATTCTCATTTCTCTCACTCATACCCTCACTAACCCACCTTCTCACCCTCACCCTCACTCTTGCGTCACGCCCGTGTGCTCCCTGAATGCACTCCCACACACTTTCTCTGCAGCTGTCCTTCTCTCCTGCCCCTTGGCTGACAAGCCTCCCCCATCTGAAAGCTTTCTACCGCCCATGCCTGCCCCGTCTCTGCATATGCCTTTAGTCAAGAGCAGTGTTGGGAGCCAGAGTGCCCGTACAGGGCCAGTGTGCTTACCTTGCCAATATGTTCCATCCCCTGCACCACATATTCCCCCACCCCCAGCACTGCCAGAGTGACCCCTGAGCAACGCCAGGGGTAACCCAGACTTCCCAATTCCTCAAAATAAAATGATACATCGCCTTCCTTCTCTGCTACTCAGTCTTGTCCAGAGCAAGCGATATTGCACACACGCGCATGCGTGCGTGCACACACGCACACACACGCACACACATGCGCACACACACACGGCAGGGGGCAACAGTGATGGGGGCATGTAGTAGCCTCGGGTACACTTGGGGAAAGCTTTCTGTTTGCTTAAATAAGGCAGGTTTCCAGGAGACCCACCGAGGAATTACTTCTTCTGAAAAGGAGGCTGTAGCCAAATGAGTGTGCGGGACCCTCTGTTCCCCCTTGCTCCCTCTCTGCCCACGTCACTTATCCTGTACCCTGTGTCTGCTGCCCACAGAGCTGCATGGACATCACTGTCCAGAGGTCACCCACCATGCCGGGGCTTCTCCAGCTGGTGTCTGCAGAGCGTCCTGGGAGCTCGTAGCTAGCCGGATTCCCTGGCCCAGGGTGGCGGCAAGGCTGAGGAGGGCTCCTTGGGTGACAGGGTGGAAGGCCTCTGCTGTTGCTAATGTCCCCCATTCTTGGACCCCATCCTCGGCCAGTCTGTCTTGGTGCCTAACACCCCCTTCTCCGTGTTCATTGTCCAGCCACCCCTTCCCTTGCCCTCCCGGCTGCCCGGGGTCCCACTCAGATGGCCCCTGCCTTACGTGCCACTCACTGCAGGGTGCTGCCTCTGTTCCACAGCTGCACAGAGAGAAGTTGAGGTTGTGTGGCCACACTCAGTGGCTCAGTAGGTGGCTGGTTTTGCCTGTGTCCATGGTGTCTCCGGAGCACTCATGCCATGGACAGCTCAGCTCACTTCAGTGCAAGACAGCGTGGGAGAGGAGGCTGGGGTAGGAGGGAAGGCTTCTTTGTTGTTGATTTGGTTCTTGTGTCCTTGGTTTGGACTGCACCTGCTGTGCTTGGGGCTTCCTCCCGGCTCTGCACTCGGACTCAGGCTCGCTCCCAGGCAGCCGCTCCTCTCGGTTAACCGTTAACGTGTCATGGTTACGAATTCTGTGAACACATGAAGCAGCTGCTTGTACTCTGCCTCAATTCTCTCTTTGTATGAAACATGTTATGTGTGAATTATAAGTTATTTTTTTTCTAACCTGCTCAGAGTACCTGGTGGTGAAGTGTGTCAGATATATTAGGGTTCAAATTCCAGTTACATTAATTAACTGGCTTGATTAGAGCAGATTTCTTTATTGGTTCTAATAATTTTTTCTAATAAAGGATGGTTGTGATTTTTACGTTAAAAAAAAAAAGGAATCATTCCTGGCAGTGCTCAGGAGACCATATGGGATTCCAGGGATCAAACCCAGATTGGCCACATGTGAGGCAAGCGCCCTCCCCATTGGGTATTGCTGGACAGAGAGAAATGAGTTCTGAGTTACAGATGCACTCACAGTAGGGGTGGTTCCTGAGTCAAGCTCTCACGGTGGGACCCTTGGCAGTGCTCGGGAGCATCATCAAGGAGCTGCTTTAGGCTGCAAAACCCCCATGTCCCTCCCTCAGTCCTGCTGGGTTGGACCTTAGCAGATAGTACCTGCCTCACGGCTCTTGCCTTGCACGTGGCCAATCTAGGGTCAATCCCCAGCATTGCAGAGTGTCCCTCGAGCAAAAGTGACCCCTGAGCACTGCTGCGTATGACCAAAAACCAGGGGGGAAAAGACTCAGTATTCACCTGCAGCCCAGCTCCAACAGTGCTGGGGTGCTCCCAGTGTGGTTGGGGTCTGTTCCTTCAAGGTCGCTCTGCCCAGGCAAGTTCAGGGGCTTACAGGAAGTCCAGCCTGCGCTCCCCGTGCCCCTTCCTGTCCTCCTTCCTCCCGATCATTCTCATTGGAGATCAGACGTGAATTACAGAGTCTGAGCATGCCTGTCTTTCTGTCCCTTCTGCATCCTTATATCTCTGCATCCATTGGTTCTGACAGCCCAGGTGTACCACGGGTGCTTGTTACTGGAAAAGCCTGAGCCAGCTGGTCTGCAGTATAGCCCATGTCTCTCTAACAAGCTCCCGAGCGGTGCCCGCCCTGCTCATCCATGCACAGCTCATAGGAGCAAGTTTGCCAGCCAGCCAGACAGTTCTAAATCTCATGCGGAGCTTTGAAATAAGGGCAAAGCCAGAAAACCAAAAAGAAATGGGAACAATTCTCCAGTGTGTCTCGTTTTTATCCCCTGCCAACACGTACCACTCATCTGCAAGTCCTGAGAGGTTTGCAGGTGAACATCTTCTGACCTCCTTGAGAGGGGGTCTTCCCTAAGCCAAAGGAGGAGGGCAATAACAGACAGCCTCTCCCCCAGATGGGCTACGGGGATGAGGGATGATGACCTGGGGACAAGAGGGAAGGCCCCCACGCCTGCCACTGTAGGAAGGAACTCCACTCTAGGTTCAGAGCCCGCCTCCACCCCCGTGTGTCCCACACCAGATCTCAAAAGTGCCTCCTTTTTCATCACTCTACAATATTTTGACATGGGAAGGGGTGGGGCAGGGGGTGGAAATTCTTTGAAGCATTTCTCTTCCTTGGATGCTAGTTCTCAGCTTATGTGACCGATTTGAAGTTTAGTCCTGGAATTCCAGTTTAACATATGCAGTTACTATAGCAATTGAGGTTTCCTTAGTAACAGTTGCAAAAAATAATCTGGCCCCAATTAATAATACATTTGAAAGCTCTTTCTATTCTACATGGAACAACCCAGAGTTTTTTGGCCAGGAACCTGGTAGTTAATGTGGTGTCCCTTGCACCAGTTGGGATATCATTTACATGCAGGGCTGGAGAGGAATGAAAAATACGTGGCAGGATAGGAATTTGGGCGGGAAGCTGGCCGGGAAGCTTGCTGTTTGACCCTGCCCACTGTGTTGGGCTAGTTCACCTTGCCTCAGGGACTTGTTCATTGGAAGAAGAGAGAGGCTGGGCTTACTCAAAGAGAAGAAGACACTGGTAAAAGGGAGGTGGCAGGGAGTGGTTTCTCTCCGTCCAGTGCTGGGCCTTCAGGCCTGCTAAGAGTCTCTGCGGGTGTGGATGCTTCCGCCTGACCAGCAGGGACTGGGTGTGTCCAAAGTGCCTTTTGGGCTCAGAGTCCACCACCCCTTGGCTGGCCAGTCCTCTCCGCTCTTCCAAGCATATGTCTCTGTGCTGCCTTGGCACCCAAGTAATAGCCTAGCCCACATTCGCTTTGCTTGGGTGCCTGCATCTCAGGACTTAATGCTGTTTCTGTCTGCCAAGCTCCGCACTGGACGTCTGTGGAGTCCAGGCACTTATAGTGGGCTCTGTCGGGTCTGCATAAACAGGGCAGCAGCTGCGAGGCAGACCTCCTCCCCCAGGCTCCCCCCCCCACCCCCCGGGCCAGCCCCCTGCAGGGAAGCCCCCAACCCTTCCCCTCCAGGTACTCTGCCTCAGCTGCCAAGAGACTTGTTCTCCCAGAGATCAGTGGACAGAGAGGAGCGGAGGGGGAATGGAGCTTCCTCTGAGCGGGTCTGGGGTTTGTGCTGGCCTAGTGTCTTGGCAGGGGGGAAAGCAAGTCAGGAGACATCTGTGTACCACACCCTGCACCTAGCATGAGGATGATGAAGCAGGTGAGAATGGCAGGTGACCTTCATGGCATATTTCAGTAAATGACTCTTGACTGGGGAAGCTGGTTATCAGAGGCCTGCCCTCACTCCTGATTCGAGGTCCAGAGCAAAGGGCAGAGGAGACTGAAGGGAGGGGTGTCCCCCATGACCTGTTGGCTCCCTCCCCCATGCCTGGGAGAAGCTTCGCCAAGTCCTGCAGCTTCCTGGTACCACTCTCCCCAGCCTGTGCCCGTTTGCTCACCACTTCCATACTTCAGGAAACACTGATTTAGGAAACATTTTCCCCCAAAGTCCCCAGTCTCTCAGGGAGGCGTATGAGAAGCTTGTTCACTGTGGACTTGTTCTTATTTTCCAGGGCCCTCTGCACGTTTTGTCATGAGGGGCACAGAGCAAGTGCTGGGAATTTGCAGGCGGGGGGGGGGGGGGGGCTGGGCAGGTGGCTAAAGGGGTGCATTAGGTGCATATGCGAGCTCTTTGGATCAGTCTCCACCATTGCATGACCCCCGCACACACTGCTCACAGCTGAAACAAAGCTGGTATGGCCCACGCAACATCCCACAAATACATAAGTAAATATTTACAGGGGGAGTGGCCAGAGTTGTTTGAGTTTTAAATAAAAACCCAAATCTGGGGGGTGTGGGGCGCACACCCAGCAGTGCTCAGGGCTTACTCCTGACTCTGCACTCAGGGATCACTCCTGGCCAGGCTTGGGGGGCCATGTGGAGTGCCAGGGATTGGAGCCAGGTCAGCTTCATGCAAGGAAAGCACCCTGTCCGCTCTGTTGCCCCAGCCCCTGAGAATGGGATTTTGATCACTGCACTCGGACTTTCGCAGAGACTTGGGAGAAACTAGGAAGTGTAGAGTGGGTGCAGTGGAGGTCAGAGGGTGACCAGAGGGGTGGAGTGAGGGAGAGGAGGTGGAAGGGCCAGGGAAGGGATGGGTGGGGACAGATGTGCACGTACCAGAGCGTCACGGAGTGGGAATTGGGGCCAGTAGGAGACAGCAGAGAGAAGTGGCACAGTTGAGCGAAGCTGCAGGGAGCTCAGGGGGGAGGGTGGGATCCGAGCTGAGAAGGGCGTCTGGGGACAGGTGAGACATGGGTAGGGCCAGCTCTGAGCATCTCTGTACTGTGAGCTTGAAAGGCCATGGGGAACCACTCGCAGGGTTTCACTGCGTGGCTGCGGTGCAGGCTGGTCCTCGGTGGCGAAGGGCGGTGCAGGGATGGACGCCAGGGCCTCATGCAAGGCAGTAGCTCTGGAGAGCTGAGGCCCAGCCTCTGTACAGTGGGCAGTGATGAGGCAGGCTGGCCTCCGGGGGTCCCCCAAAGGCATTGTGAAGGAGAGGGGCAGATGGCCAGCAGGCACATGGAGCAGAGAGCAAGCGGACAGAAGGTTGGGGTGTTGGGGAGTTGGCGAGTGGAGGGGGGCTGAGTGCAGCCATCCCCGTTCTCCCACACAAGCTGTGAGCTGCGGGAAGCCGTCCCCAGTCAGCCTAGGGGAACCCAGGGTTGCTGGGCAGTGTGGGCAGGGTGCGGCCCCCTCCTAACCCCTCCCTGCTCTTCTCCTTCAAAGTGACCAAGCTGCAGGTGAGCAAATCCAAGCGGACCCTCACGCTGGTGGAGAACAGGCCCATCCAGCTGAACTGCTCCGTCAAGTCCCAGACCAGCCCCAACTCCCACTTCGCAGTGCTGTGGTACGTGCACAAGCCCTCGGACGCCGACGGCAAGCTCATCCTCAAGACCACACACAACTCCGCCTTCGAGTACGGCACCTACGCCGAGGAGGAGGGCCTTCGCACCCGCCTGCAGTTCGAGAGACACGCCTTTGGGGGCCTGTTCAGCCTCACCGTCCAGCGGGCCGAGGTCAGCGACAGCGGCAGCTACTACTGCCACGTGGAGGAGTGGCTGCTGAGCCCCAACTACGCCTGGTACAAGCTGGCCGAGGAGGTGTCAGGGCGCACAGAGGTCACCGTGAAGCAGCCAGGTGAGGACTCCGCACACATGCTCCCTCCTGCCAGCTGGGTCCTTCTCATGGCTGAGTAGTGTCCCACGGCCACTTACAATCCCATTATCCGTTATCTCCTCATCTGCTGTGAATAATATTGTGCTATTACACTTGTGGATTAATGTTTCTGGGGGTGGTTGGTCCTAGGAGGGGGTGTCACTTTATGCTGTGAATTTCTGTTCTTAATTTTCTTTCTCTTTCGGTTTTTTGCTGGGCTACACCTTGCAATGCTCAGGGGTAGTTCCTGACTCTACACTCAGGAATTACTTCTGACAGTGCTCCGGAGACCATATGGGATGCCTGGGATCCAACCTTGGATCGGCAAATGCCCTACCTGCTGTACTATTGCTCCAGTCTGCTAGTCTTGATTTTCTGAGGCATCTTCACAGTACTTTGTATAAGGGCTAGGCCAGACATTGGTACCACCAATAGTGAATAAAGGCTCCATTTCCCACATCCTGCCAACACTTTCATGCAGCTGGCCCAGGTTCAATCCCCAGCATCCCAAGCACCGCCAGGAGTAACTCCTGAATACAGAGCCAGGAGTAACCTCTGTGCATTTCCAGGTTTGCTCCTTGTTTGATGTGTGAGTATTTTATCCCACTCAGCTGAGGAGTGTCTTTTCATTTGGGGTATCATTCTTGTGCCTACTCCGAGGAGGAGGGCCTTTTAAACCTGACATAGTCCCACTTGCTTCACCTCTGCCTTAGTTCTGTTTGCTGGAGGCTTATCTCCTTGATGAATCCTCTGAAGTCAGTAACAGGGAGGGCCTTCCCTTCTTTTCCTGGACGTTTTTACTGGTTTCAGGTCTGATGATTGAGGTCTTCAGTCCATTTTTAATTAGCCTCTGTGCACATGACTATCCATTTTTTCCCAGCAGCATTCATTGAAGTGGCT
The DNA here is from genome assembly GCF_029834395.1 of Sorex fumeus. NCBI lineage: Eukaryota > Metazoa > Chordata > Mammalia > Eulipotyphla > Soricidae > Sorex > Sorex fumeus. Next base: position 19,412,740 of record NW_026606188.1, read on the forward strand.
CTCCTTGCTTCACTTCATGGTCCCAGACCCTTTGTCGTAGATTATCGGCACATACATCTAATGGTTTCTCTCTGGGCTGTTAATCCTACTCCATTGATTTGAGAGTCTCATTCCAGGTCTGTGTATTTTTGATTCCAATAGCTTTGTAGTATAGTTTAAAATCAGGGTCTGCAATGCCTTCCATCTTTTTCTTCAGGGTTATTTTAGCTATTCTGGGAGTCTTATGGTTTTGTACAAATTTTAGAAGTGTTTGTTCTATGTGCTGAAGAATGCTGTAGGAATTTTAATGAAGATAGTGTTGAATCTGGGATTTGCTTTCAGAAAGATGATAAACATTCTGCCGATCTGTGAACAAGGAATGTGTTTGCATTTCCTTGTGTCATTTCTTTCAGTAGTGTTATCACTTTTATCAGATAGGTCTTTCACCTTCTTTGTTGAGTTTATTATTCCTATTATTTGAGTGCTTGGGTGACAATCGTAAATGAAATTTTCAAAAAAAAGTATTTCTGGGGTTGGAGAGATATTACAGGGGAGTAAGACACTTTTCTTGCATATGTCAGGCCCTTTTTTGATCCTTGACACTACATTGCACATCAGGTCCCTCAGCACTGCCAGGAGTGATTCATGAGTACTGCTAGGCGTGGCCCCAAAACCAAAAAAAAAATTATTTCTTTGTTCTCTCCATATTTATATATGAGAATGCAACAGATCCTATGCATTGATTTTATAAGTTGATACTTTGCAGTTTTTAGGTTTTATTTATGTATTTTATCGTGTCATCTGCAAATAATGATAATATGATTTCTTTATCAATCTGAATTGCTTTGATTTCTGTCTCTCACCTTACTGCTGTCACAGGGACTGCAAATACTATGTAAACTAAAAGGATATCCTGTCTTATTCTTGATCTTAGAGGAAAAAACTTTAGTTTTCTTCATTCAGTGTTTTAATTTCTATGAGATTGTTGTATATGGCCTTTACTGCATTAGGTAACTTCTTTCAACACTCATTCTGTTGAAGGTATATTTTTTAATCATGAATGGTTAATTGAATCTTATTGAACAATTTATCTGCATTTATAGAGATGATCATATGGCTCTTATCTTTCCTCTTATTATATTAATGTGGTATATTACAGTTGATCTATTTATGTTGAGCCATCCTTGTATCCCTGGAATAAACTCTGTTTGATCGTGATATATGAGGTGTTTAATGGATTGCATATTTAGTTCATAAGGATTTTATCTAGCATCTTTATATTCATATTCTTCAAGGATATTGTGTTGAAAAAAATTTTAGTAATGTCTGTCTGCTTTTGATAGCAAGATAACTGTTGGTATGAGCTTGAGAAGGGAGGGTAGTTGGTCCTTTTTATAATTTATTTTTTAATTTCAATTAATTGTTTTAAGTCACCGTGAGATACAGGGTTACAAAGCTGATCGTGGTCAGGGTTCAGTCATACAGAGTCCAACACCTGTCCTCCCACCAGTGCACATTTCCCACCACCAATGGCCCCAGTTTCCCTCCCGCCTCCCTCCCTTCAGCCTGCCTCATGGCAAAGGCTGGGGAGAAGGCGGTTGGGATGGAGAAGGGACCACCATGACAAAGATACTTGGAAATGATCACTCTGTGCCGAAAACAGGTAAAGGAACGAACATGATAGTATCTCAGTATCTGTATTGCAGACCATAATTCCTCAGAGGGCAGAGAGAGACAGCGACAGATAGAGACAGAGGCAGAATAAAAGTCCTTTTGTAAGGCTTGGCAGACCTCACGAGTAAGCCTATCCAGCTCCAGGCTTGGTGGGAAAGATTTGGGTTTGGAAAGATTTTAGTTCTAGAAAGATTTTCTGCTACTTTCTCAACTTCCTCAACTGGTAATTTGAGTGATCTTCTTCTTCACTCAGTTTAAGGGCTCTACATTTTTTTCTATTTCTCCTAAATTCTCTAATAAAGTTGATGTAACCATTCAAGGTTGCTCTGACATAATCTTGAATGTTTGGTATTTCCGGGGGGGGAGGGTGTCTGTCATAAGTTCTCTTATTTCATTTTTGATCCGATTTATTAGGATTCTCTCTTTTCCCTTTGTGATTCCAGCCAAGGATTTGTCAATCCTATTATTTGGGGAAGGAGGTTTGGGTCACACCCAGCAGTGCCCAGAGCTTGATCTCTGACTGTTTGGGGATCTCTCCTGCTGCTGCTCTGGGGACCATCACAGTGTCAAGGATCACATGGGGGTCATCCACATGCAAGGCTTAGCCCCTCAATCAGATCATTAGTAGTAATGATCTTATCATTTCTTTTCAAGACACAGCTCTTGGTTTCGCTGATCTTTTGTAATATATTTGCAATTTCCATATTACTGACATCCCCTCAAGTTTTTATTCCTTCTGCTTACTTCGAGCTCCCTGTGTTGCTCTCTTTGAGTCCCTTGAGGTGTGAGGTTTGATTGTTGGTGCCTGCTGTTGTTTCCTAAGGACACCTGTAAGCAGTTGTCTCTTCTCCATGACACTGTAAGTTCTTTGAGTTGAAGCCATGCTGGTGCATCCACAGCCTCTGACACAGTAGTCACTGACCCTTAATAGGCTTGGCTTGAGTCAGCCATGGGTGTTACTTGCTTTGAGCACCCAAGGCAGGTCCTTGATTCTTGCTGTTCTCGTAGCCTGGGACATATTCACCATCGAAATTTATCTAGTTCTGTCTACCAGAGAGAGTTTTCTCAGCTCCGGAGAATTCCAGCTGCCCTCCAGTTCCCTGCACTCATTCTCTGCTCCCCTCCGTCACATGTTGTGCCTGCCTACCTTCCCCTGTCAGCAATATAAGATAGAGCCAGATTGGGGCAGAGCAGGCCCCGGGCCAGACTGTGATGTTGGCCAGCCCACTGTCCAGCAGGAGAGCCTGGAGGTTGGGGGCAGCTTGACCCGTCACACTTCCTGAGGACAGAATTCACTCACTGTGTCTGCGCTGCTGTGCAGTGACGCATGTCACTCTCCCATGTTAGGGTTTGCGAGCGACTCCCTTGTCTCCGCTTAGGGAGCGCCCCTCGTCCTCCGTGAGGTGTGCTCCTCACTTGTGCCTCTGTCTGCACTCACCCCATCTCTTCCTGAGAGAGAAGCACAGCATCCCTCATCACCCCTTCCCTGCTGCCTCTCCCATCCCGCTGTCACTCTGGGCTCTTTGCTGGCCCCCAGTGACCTTTGCCGTGGCCCTTCCTGATTGAAAAGGAGCTTTGGGCATCCCCAGTGACCTTCGCCCGATGTCTGGGGCCTTTGAGAGCAAACTGGGGCCTCAGACCCCAGAATCCGTTCTGTGCTCTCACCTGCTTCTGGTTCCTTTGGTTTCCCCCAGGCCGGCATCTCCCGCTGTTGCCTCTGCACAGTCCTCCTTTGCCGTTCCTGTGTGTGTGCCAGAACACAGATGTTCTGCTGGGTACTGAATCCAAGCAGACAGACTGACAGCCGGCTCTCTCAGGACCACACAAGGGTTCGGGATGCTTCCCCGAAACAGCCTAAGTGCAGTCGCGGCCAGAGGGCTAACATGCCATGCGCCTGGAAGCCCCCAGCACAGCACGTGTGTTCCCCTTTCTGTTGAGATTTTTTTGTTGCTATGATTGGTTTTTTTATACCCCCCCCCCAGGCTTCTGATTCTTTTTTTTTCCTTTAATTTTCCCTCTATTTTTTCCCCTAGTGAAAGAACTGACACTTAGAGAGCTTTTGAAAAACATTTCTTTAAAAGCACAGAGACAGGCTGGAGCAGGGGTGAAGGCCCATGCCCAGTCCCTGCCCCATGTCTGCTTCCACCAGCACAACCAGGAGTGACCCTTGAGCACTGCCCCTCCAACCAAAGACCCAGAGTCAACATCTTCACTGTTTCTCTCTGCAGATACTGCTTATTTGAACTGTACTTTCTGGGGCCAGAGAGACAGTACAGAGGTTTAGGCTCTTACACTGCTAACAGATGACCCCAGTTTTGTTTTGTTTTGTTTTGTCTTTAATTTTTATTAGTGAAACACCATGAGGTACAGTTGTAGACTTACAGATTTTTGTGCTTGGGTTTCAGTTATACAATGATCGAGTTCCCATCCCTCCACCAGTGCCCATTCTCCACCACCACTGATCCCAGTATCCCTCCCACCGCCCCATCCCCTCCATCCCACCTCTTTTGTTCTCTCTCTCCTTTTGGGTGCTGTGGTTTGCAAAAGAGGCATTGAGTGGCAATCATGTTCGGTCTATAGCCTACTTTCAGCATGCATCTCTCATCCTGGGAGGATCCTCCCAACACCCTTTATTTGGTGCTCCCTTCTCTGTCTGAGCTCCCTTTTCCCCTAGCGTGTGCAGCTGACCTCCAAGCCATGGAGTGAACCTCCTGGTACTTATCTCAGCTATTCTTGGGTATTAGTCTCCTGTTTTGTTACTTTATGTTCCCCAGATGAATGCAGTCTTTCTACGTCTGTCCCTCTCTTTCTGACTCATTTCACTTAGCATGATACTTTCCATTAGTACCACTTGTATGTAAATTTCTTGACTTCATCTTTTCTAACAGCTACATAGTACTCCATTGTGTAGATGTACCAAAGTTTCTTTAACCAGTCATCTTTCTCGGACACTCAGGTTTTTTCCAGATTCTAGCTATTGTAAACAGTGTTGCAGTGAACAAACAAGTGCAGATGTCACTTCGACTATACTTTTTTGCCTCTCTGGGATGATAACCCCAGTTTGATCCCTCACACTGCATATGGACCTCCGAGCCCAGCCAGGAGTGACCGCAGAGTAGGGGCAGGAGTAAAACCTGAGCACCACTGAGTATTGCCCCAAAAGAAACAAGCAAACTATATATACATACACACACATATATACACACACACATTATATATATACACACACACATATATACATACACACATATACACACATATATACACACACATATATATACACCTGCGTGTACACAAACACACATACACACACATATAATTGTCTTTTTTTAAGCAGTCATTTTTTTGGTTTGGTTTGGTTTGTTTTTTTGGCCACACCTGGTTAAACCCAAGGGTTACTCCTGGCTCTGTGCTCAGGAATTGCTCATGGCCCCTGACTGGGCTCAGGGGACCATATGGGATGCCGAAAGTGAAACCCAGTCAGCTGCATGCAAGGCAGGTGCCCTGCCCTCTGTGCTCTCTCCAGCCCCTGAAGCGACCCTTGCATCATGCTGGCAGGTCTGTCCCTGTCACGCCTGGTGACAGGCTTGAGGTGTGTGAGGCCCCCTCCGTGGAGCCCCCGAGGACAGCCCTCCCCGGTGCCTGTGTGTTGACTGACAGGCCCATCCCCATCAGATCTGGAGGGGCTCATCTCATAGAGTTGGAGCCATGCCACGGGCTGCCGTGAGTGGTGCTTGTCCTGGCTGGGAGCCTGCCTGGCTTTCTCAGTCTGCTCAGTGCTGTTCTCACCCTTGGCTTGTTTGAAAGGAAGGGAGAACTGCCGCTCTCGGCACCTCCTGGGCAGGGCCAAGCAGGCCTCCATGCAGCCTGGGTGTTCTTGCCGTCCCCCTGGTCCGAAGGTGCCCTCCTGCTGGGAGAGGGGCTTTCCCCCTGCCCCTTCCTGTTCCCTCCCCACAGTCATGTGCTTCATGACCCTGTTCTTTAGACACGCAGTCTAATCACCTAAGCTACCCCTTGGCATGTGAGCCCAGAGGGCTATAAACTAGGGGAGGGGTGTTGCTGTGACACGGAACCTCAGCATGGGCACCCAGACCTACAGCCAAGGAGTTTGGATTGTTGAGGGCACGCATCTGAGAACCAGTCCTGCCCACTGACGTGTCTGCGTCCACCCTGTGTGCAGAAAATGTGCGTGTGAGTCTGTGTCTGTATGTATGTGTGTGTGTGTGTGTGTGTGTGTGTGTGTGTGTGTGTGCGTACGCTCATGCACAGAGAAAGTGTGGGCATGCATGTGGGAAGCACACGAGCCTGTGAACATGTGTGGACGTGTGTGCCGCCCGGGCTGTGCGGTACTCATTCTCACCGCTCTCTCTTGCCCTCACAGACAGCCGCCTGAAGCTTAGCCAAGCCCAGGGGAACCTGTCGGTGCTGGAGACGCAGCAGGTACGGCTGGAGTGCCTGGTCCTGAACCGCACGAGCGCCGCTTCACAGCTCCTGGTGGAGTGGTTCGTGTGGAAACCCAACCACCCCGAGCGGGAGGCCGTGGCCCGCCTGGGCCGGGATGGCACCTTCCACTATGGGGAGCAGGCAGCCAGGAACCGCCTACAGGGCCGACTGCATGTCGAGAGCCCGGCCCCCGGCGCCTTCCGCCTCCTGGTGCAGAACGTGGCCGTGCAGGACTCGGGCACCTACAGCTGCCGTGTGGAGGAGTGGCTGCCCAGCCCCAGCGGCCGCTGGTACAAGCGGGCAGAGGACACAGCGGGGCAGACTGCCGTCACCATCACACGGCCAGGTGAGTGGGAGGACCTGGCCCCAACTCCTGAGGCTGTTCTGCCTGGAACTGGGGTATTCTGTGCACCTCATAAAGTCAGTTATTGTTTGCAGCTAAATATCTGAGCATCAGTTGCATCTCAAATGTCCTTTCCCTGCTGAATAGAAAATTGCACACCTCATTTGGGTCAGAAGTGATTCTCTCTCTCTGTCTCTCTCTCTCTCTCTCCCTCCCTCCCTCCATCCCTCCCTCCCCCTCTCTCCCTCTCTCTCTGTCTCTCCCTCTCCCTCTCTCCTTCTCTCTCTTCCCCCTCTCTCTCCCTCTCTCTCTCTCTGTCTCTCTGTCTCTCTTCCTCCCTCCCTCCATCCCTCCCTCCCCCTCTCTCCCTCTCTCTCTGTCTCTCCCTCTCCCTCTCTCCTTCTCTCTCTTCCCCCTCTCTCTCCCTCTCTCTCTCTCTGTCTCTCTGTCTCTCTTCCTCCCTCCCTCCATCCCTCCCTCCCCCTCTCTGCCTCTCTCTCTGTCTCTCCCTCTCCCTCTCTCCTTCTCTCTCTTCCCCCTCTCTCTCCCTCTCTCTTTCTCTCTCTGTCTCTCTGTCTCTCTTCCTCCCTCTCTCCCTCTCTCCTCTCTCTCTCCCTCGGCCACTCTCTCTCCCTCTCTCTCTGTCTCTCCCTCTCCCTCTCCTTCTCTCTCTTCCACCTCTCTCTCCCTCACTCTGTCTCTCTCTCTCTCTTCCTCCCTCTCTCCCTCTCTCCCTCTCTCCTCTCTCTCTCCCTCGGCCACTCTCTCTCCCCCCTATCTCTCTCTCTCTCTCTCCCTCCTCTCTCCCTCCTCCCCCACTCCTCCCCAGTGTTTGAGTTTGAGATGTTCAGGCATTTCTCCTAGACATCTTAGAAACCCCTGTGGTGCTGGGGAACTCTGCAGACCAAGCCTTCAGCCCTTTGAGATGTCTCTCCAGCCAAATTCAGTTTCTCGTGCTTTTTTTTTTTTTCCAGTGTCAGAGAGGGTAGAAAGGGGCAGGTTGGGGCCACATCTGGCAGTGCTTAGCAGTTCATTTTAAAAAATATATATTTTTTTTTTCAGGGCTGGAGCAATAGCACATTGGGTAGGGCATTTGCCTTGCATGTGGCCAACCTGGTTCAATTCCAGCATCCCATATGGTACCCCAAGCACCGCCAGGAGTAATTCCTGAGTGCAGGAGCCAGGAGTAAGCCCTGTGCATCACCAGGTGTGACCCAAAAAGCAAAAAATAATAATAAATAAATAAATTACTTTTTTCTTATAACACCATGATTTACTAAGTTGTTCATAATACAACTTAGTTGTTTTAGGCATTCAGTGTTTCAGCACCAATCCCGCCTCTAGTGTGACCTTCCCTCCATCATTGTCCTGTGTCCCACCCTTCCCCCAAACCTGTCTCCTGAGCAGGCACACATTCCATGAACTTACTTCATATTGTATGTTATAGCACAACAGCAAATGGAATTATCAAATCTTAGATCAATTATATTCAATTTTATCTCATTGTATCATATCTCACAATTTTATCTCATTATGTCATTCTATCTCACAGTTCATTATATCTCCTATAGTCTAAGTCCTGGTCTGAGGATCTGCTGTGCTGGTTAGTGCTAGTTGCTTTGACTCAGGTTCATTGAGCCTGTGGGCTTCTATGCAACTCTCCCATCAGATGTGCTGTGATAGTCCCAGGCTGACAGTACAGTGAGATTTGGAGATGTCGTGTGGTCACATATGTGGCTGTCCATTCCAGGGACTGTCGATCTAGAGCAGTTTGGTGGCTTGGCATCTTGATAAGGTTCAGTTGTGGAATTGACCATTTCCTTGTGGGAGGGTATTGCATGTGGCTGTGGGCTCCTGTGCCCTCAGGCAGAAGGGGGAGTCCCGCCCCCGTTCTGAGAAGACCCCAGAACCTGGACCAGTCTACCGGGAAAGATTCTGGAGATGAGTTGTGAAGCTGAGCTGTTTCTTACCTGGCAAGATGGCAGGTGTTGGTGGGGCTGCTGGGTCTTCCAGTGTGTGTGTGGGGGGGGAGTTGTGTGTGGCTGTGGGCAGTTTTCAGCCCAACCCATTCTGAGGTCGCTCCTGGCCATGCTCTTGGGATCACTGAGAACTGAGTTGACTGTGTGCAAGGCAAAGTGCCGTACTGCTGACCACTGCTCCTCCCCACACATGGAATACAGAATGTTTCCTTTCTAAAGAGTGCATTCGAATTTGGACAAGGGTAGAAATCTTGAGCTAGTAGCTCTGTAGACTGAATAAATAAGCATGTGGATTTTCAGAGGGGGGAAAAATTATTCCCGTGCTTTAAATAGAAAGAGGAAGTGTCTGCAGTTTCTCTCTCGCTTCCTAATCACTTTATTGGTGCTAATGACTAGTCTGTGTGGCCTTGTCTTTTTTTGTTGTTTTAATCTTCATTATTGTTTCTCAAGGACCAAGCTGCAGGTAGCAACTCAGGATAATTGTCACCACACGGTTCAGCGCCTCATTAAAGCAGAGGGGCAGGTTCCTGTGTCCCCAGCCATCCACCCAGATCAAAAGCAAAGGCCCAGAGGGGCCATGGAGCATAGGAAGGAGGGCTGGGATGGGCCATGAGAGCCTTTGTCTTCTTGGCTTTCCATGTGTTTCAGCGATCTGCTGGCATTGGTGGGAGCTTCGGAGTGTTTTCACATCTAAGTGGAGCAGCTGTATTGGTGGACTGGGTGGAGGTCACTGCAGCCTCAGGAGCCCTGCGCAGCTGTGACTCCCATGGCAGGACCCAAAGGGGGATCCCTGCTCCCCTCCCTCCTCCTCTTCGTTCTTGTCCCCTCTTCTCTGGGCAGCAGCTCCTCTCTCCTCCACACCTCCCCCCCATTTCACTGACCCTTCACCCTCAGCCTCACATGCAGGAAAGGGCAGAGGAGAGCAGCAGCTGCACCCACCAGTTAGATGACATGTTTGGAGCTCACAGTGACCTTGAGGGCAGATGTCACTAGCCACCTGAAGCCTGAGGGAGACTCTGCACAGCTGGGAAGGGAGGCTGGACCAGTGCCAGCTCACTCCTCCCATACCCTCCCTGCCTCCCTCCATTCCTCCTGCCCTCTTCCCTCCCTCCCTCTCACCTCCCTTCCTCCCTCCTTTCCTGACCTCCCTCTCTCCTCCCACCCTCCCTTCCTCCTGCCCTCTCTTCTTCCCTCCCGCCCTCCCCCTCCCTTCCTCTCTCCCTCACTTCCTCCCAGCCTCCCTTCTTCCCTCCCTCCCTCCTTCCTTCCTCCCTCCCTCTCTCCTCCCTCCCTCCCTTTTTCCTGCCCTCCCTTCTTCCCTCCCTCTCTTCCCTCCCTCCCTCCCTTCCTTCCTCCTTCCCTCTCTCCTCCCTCCCTCTCTTTTTCCTGCCCTCCCTCTCTTCCCTCCCTCCTCCCTTCTTTCCCTCCCTCCCTCTTTCTTCCCTCCCTCCCTCCCCCTTCTCTCTCCCTCACTTCCTCCCAGCTTCCCTTCTTCCCTCCCTCCCTCCCTCTCTCCTCTCTCCCTCCCTTTTTCCTGCCCTCCCTTCTTCCCTCCCTCTCTTCCCTCCCTCCTCCCTTCTTTCCCTCCCTCTCTCTTTCTTCCCTCCCTCCCTCCCTCCCTCCCTCCCTCCCTCCCCTCCCTTCCTCTCTCCCTCACTTCCTCCCAGCCTCCCTTCTTCCCTCCCTTCCTCCTTCCTTCCTCCCTCCCTTTCTCCTCCCTCCCTCTCTTTTTCCTGACCTCCCTTCTTCCTGCCCTCCCTCCCTTCCTCCCTCCCTCTCTCTTGCCCTTCCTCCTCCTTCTCTCTGTCCCTTCCATTTTCTCTCTCTCCCTTCCTCCCTCCAGCCCTCTCTCCCTCCTCTCCCATCCTTCCTTCTTTCCATATTTTCTCCCTCCATCTCTAACCAACATCCCTATCATTCCTTCTTCCCTCTCTCCCTCTCTCCTTCTTAAGCTTTCCTTCCTTCTTTGCTTCCTTATGTCCTGCCTTCCTCCTTTTACTCTTTCCTTCCAACCTACTTACCCTTCCGTGATTAAATGAGCTGACTGTGTTATTATTCAGAAAACACATAAACATAGTTTTGGGAGCTTGGGCCACACCCAAAGGTGCTCAAGGAAATTCCTGGCTCTGTGATCAAGGATCACTCATGGTGGTGCTTGAGAAACCATATGTGGTGCCAGAGATCAAATCTGGGTCAGCGAAGTGCAAGGCAAGCACCTTAGGAAAGTGGCCTGCACGTTCTCACTGGCCCTAGAAGGTATGTCCTGAGGAGAAAGGTTGTCTGTAACCTCCTTCCCTGCACGCTTCCCCATGCTTCCTGCTGTTCTGAATGAAGTCAGGATCTCACTGTTTTTTTAGGTCATTGAAAGAATTTGAGATTTTTTAGGTCATTGAAAGCATCTGTAAAACTACAACCACTTTTACTGGTTGATTATTATTTCTTCCATGGATGCACTTGAGGTACTTTTTATGAAGTTCAAGTTGAGCATAGGGAAGGCTTGAAATGGCATGCCTGACAAACGGTCACCACATCTCTCGCTGTAATTAAGAAAACAGTCACCTGGAACAGCTACACACTGGCCTTCGTGGGGGATGTTTTAAAGGGAAGGAGGGGTTTCTTCTCAGTGCACAGGGAGGGGAGAGTTGTGAGGAGCTCGCTGTGGGGCAGGACAGGCCACATTCTCCTGCAGGGCCTTTGGGGCAGCAGACTAGGCGGGGCAAGGCCCACAGCAAGAAGGAGGGGCAGGTGAGTGAACTGAGAGGTGCTGGGACAGGCTGGAGGACAGTGTGCGTTGGGCCACGTCATGCCACACAGCTGCGCAAGTCCTGCAAGCACAGGCCAGGCAGAGAACTCCCATGGGGGACCAGAGCAATAGCATAGCAGGTAGGCGCTTGCCTTGCCACACGGCCGACCCATGCTTGGTCCCCAGTATCTCATATGGGCCCCTATGCACCGCCAGGAGTGATTCCTAAGTGCAGAGCCAGGAGTAAACCCTGAGCATCACCAGGTGTGGCCCATAAATAAATAAATAAATAAATAAATAAATAAAAAGTATAAAAGAAAATCAGCTGAGTATGCACACAGGGAGTTGAGGAAGTCCTTGTGGAGGAGGCCTGGGGCGCCTTTGCCCAGGATGCCCCCAACTATGGATAGAGGAACAGCCCCTCCTGGTCGCCCCGTCCGTCCATCCGCAGTGTCGCTGTCTTGCTCTGGGGTTGCACTCAGTCCTTTGTAAATTGATTCCCGATTCCCTGAACCAATAGCTGAGCTCCATCCACTACCTGCAGCTGGTTCCCAAGCCTGTGTGTCTGAGGGGAGAGTCTGAGGGGCTTTGGGGCAGCCCCACCCCAGTTCCCTCTGTCTGGAAGCTGCACTGACCAAGGGCAATGCTGGGAGGTGCTGGGTGCTGGTCTGTGCCCGGGTGGGGCTGGGCGTTGGGCACTTGGTTGGTGGGCCTTGCACTGGCTTCTTTCCTGGCAGGCATTTCACTAACAGAGAGACCTCCTGGGCGCTGGGAGTGGGTTACCCCAGGAAGGTAGCCCCGGGCCCCAGAGAGTTAAAAAGCAGCAAAATGAAGTCGGGGCTTGTGCCCTGCCTCGTGGGGTCTCCCCACTATCCTGTCTCCACATCTCACTTCCCCCCCTCAGCCACGGGGCCGCTCCTGCATCCTGCAGGGCTCAGAGCAGGCCAGGACCCTTCAGGTTTGCTGGTACTTGCCTCAAGCCTGGAGCATCGGCCCCTGGGGCTCCCCCATCCCAGGCCACACTCAGACTCCTGCGATTCAGATTCCAGGGCTGGTGCAAGGAGAAGATGCTGCCCCTCATGCGGCTCCCTGGGCACCACAGACGGGCCCAAGCAGGCACATGTGGCCCAGGCAACAAATAAATAAGCACCAAATCGCCAAAGGGCCCAGCCAGCCCTCCCCCAGCAGGAAAGGCTGGTGTCAGCGAGGCCCGCCCCTCAGGGCTCTGGGCAGGGTCCTGTCCTGCCCTCCCATCTGTGTGTCTGTCTGCTATCCTTTTGCAAACAGCACAGGGTGTGTGGAGGACACAGCCCACCTCAGTGTCCCACACTTGCGACCCCCGGCCACCATCTGTGTTGGCCCCTCGCCCCACCCGGCTCTAGTGACTCGTCTACAGAGATCCAGGCACATCTGCCCTAGAAAGCGTCCTGGGTGCCGGCCCCAGCTGGACGCCCCTACCCTAGCTCTGCACGTGGGGGGCCTGTGTGTCTGTGTGAAAACTGAAGCCCCTCCCCCCTCTGTCCCTCTCCCCAGCTGCTGCCCTGCAGGTAGACATGCTCGTGGCCAACACCACGGTGCCGGAGCATGCGGAGTTCCAGCTTGACTGCCACGTCATGTCGCGCTCAGGCCAGGACTCCCGCTTTTCCGTGGCCTGGTACTCCCTGCGGACAAAAGCCGGAGGCAAGAGGGGCGGCCAGGGCCTGGAGGAGGCAAGCGAGGAAGAGGAGGAGGAGGAGAAGGACAAGGAGGAGGAGGAGGACCCCACCGAGCGCACAGCCCTGCTGAGTGTGGGCCCAGACTCTGTCTTCGGGCCCGAGGGCGGCCCCTGGGAGGGGCGGCTGCGACTCCAGAGGCTCTCTCCGCTGCTCTTCCGCCTCACCGTGCTGCACGCCAGCCCCCGGGACACAGGAAACTACTCCTGCAGGGTGGGCGAGTGGCTGCCCAGCCCCCAGAAGGACTGGTACCAGCTGACCCAGGAGGAGTCGGCCCCCGTGAGCATCCGCGTGCTGGACACAAGTGAGTCTGACCACATGGACGAAGGAAGGGGTGGCAGCTGTTGCTGGCTGTGTGCATGCAAGACCCTTCCGGGCTGGGTTGGGAGTTAATGAGCAGCATCCTCCCTTGTTCAGACGTTTAGCAGTTGACACACCAGCTCGTGTAATTGGCTCTTGATTGCCCATGCAAACAAAACAGTGGTAGGAGTTCTGTGTGAATGCGCCAGACCTTTTTCCTGATTAGCCTGAGGTCCCACCAGACTCCGTGGCAGTCCAGCTGGGGTTTCCTTTGCTCCCTGGGACTGTGGACTCTCGACCTGGACTGCCCGCAGTCAGCAGGTGCCCAGGTGGATGCCTGAGCGTCCTCACGTCACTGTGCCCTTCCAACTTCCCAGATCATTCTCCTTTGGAAGGGTGACATGGGGGCACCTCGGAGGATTTAGGAAAGTTAAGAGGGCTGACTAAGAAAGTCAACGAACAGCATCTGGGCATCAACCCTGTTTGCCATTCGTGTTATACCAGAATGTTTCAGAATTCTGACTTTTTTTATGAGGGACTCTTGGAACAGAGACCAGAAGAACTAGTTGGTGCTCTGAATTTTTGGTTCTAACCAGAGACTCCTGTGGTTCCTTCTGTGAAAAAGTGAACTGCAGGGGCCAGAGTGATAGTACAGTAGGGTAGGGGAGGGCATTTGCTTTGCATGCCACCAACCCAGGTTCAATCCCCAGCACTCCATATGGTCCCCCAAGCACCACCTGAGTGCAGAGCCAGGAGTAACACCTGAGCATCACTAGGTGTGACCCAAAAAGCCGAAAAAAAAAAAAGTGAACTGCAATAAATGATAAAGTTTGTCTTTGGTGGCAGAAGCAGCCCACACTGCAGAATGGAACCTTTGCTAGATGTTCCTTTTACTTTTCCATCAAAGCATTTCCCCTGATCACTTTGACTTGAGTTTTGAATATCATGTGTGTTTTTTCTTTTCATGAACCATCCCCTATTTTTACATGAAATTGAATCATACAAAATTTAGGTTGCATGGGTCAAAAGTGACAAGTTCTCCACAAGTTCACACTCTCTAGAAATCTCCAAAATCTAAGTGTCCTGAGCACAGCCATGAGGGAGAGAGGAAGCACCAGCCTCACTGTGTGCAGCCCTCCAGTGACAGCGAAGACTGTGCCGGCCGAAGTGCATCGAGTTTAAGCGTGTGTGCCAAGCCCAGGCCAGAGGGCCTGTTGCCAGCACAGAGCCATCGCATGTAGCCTTACTCTGCCCGCAGATGCAGGTTTCAGAGGTCAGGGTCCTGCTGAGCTCTCGTAGGTGAAAGGTCCACCCTCAGCCCTGTCTGGCCTGCTGGTCTGGGTTCCCTCCTCCCCCCACGTATAGTACTGACTCCTGCTCCCAGCATGCACTGCAGAGTCACAAGGACATCTGCACACTGCCCCAACCATGTTCTAATTGATCCTATTTAGCGGGCATCATTTCAGGCCCAAGAACACTCAGAGGCTGTCAGGGAGAGAATGTGTTCTACTCCCAAAGAAGGACTTTGGGTGTGGAACTAAGAGCAGAAGGGACCTGTAAAATAGAAACTTACAGAGCAATAGAGCTTTTGCCTTGCACGCGGCCGACCTGGATTCAATCCCCTGGCATCCCATCTGGTTCCCTAAGCACTACCAGAAGTAATTTCTGAGTGCAGAGCCAGGAGTAACATCTGAGCATTGCTTGGTGTGACCCTCAAACAAAACCAAAACCAAAACCAACACAATATGTCTCTTACCAGGCAGTATGGATAGCCTGAATTGGAGTGAGCTAGTACCGCCTGGGCTCCAGGGGAACTCTTTCTCCAAAAGGGCACTTCACACACACACACATACACGCATGCACACACGTACACACACAAACACACACACACACACGGACATGCACACAGACTCATAGATTCACAAGCCCTGCGAGTGAGGCATTAGTGTTGGTTATTCATGCGGCATTGCTCAAGGTCTTGGGGAAGGGGCTGGAGCACAGCGGGTAGAGCATTTGCCTTGCACGTGGCCGACCCAGGTTCGATTCCCAGCATCCCATATGGTCCCCTGAGCACTGCCAAGGGTAATTCCTGAGTGCAGAACCAGGATCAACCCCTGTGCATCTCTGGGTGCGACCCAAAAAGCAAAAAAAAAAAAGTCTTGGGGAAGACACCCCTAGCCGTGTCCCCGCCCTCACTCTTCATGTACTCTGTCCCCTGCAGGTTCCAGCCTTCAGTCTGTGATCTGCTCCAATGACGCCCTCTTCTACTTTGTCTTCTTCTACCCCTTCCCCATCTTCGGCATCCTCATCATCACCATCCTGCTGGTACGCTTCAAAAGCCGCAGCTCCAGCAAGAATTCAGAAGGGAAGAACGGGGTGCCCCTACTGTGGATCAAAGAGCCACATCTCAACTACTCTCCCACCTGCCTGGAGCCCCCCGTGCTCAGCATCCACCCAGGAGCCATCGACTAGGGGCCCAGGGTATCTCCACTGAGAAGCTGAGGCTCTCCCTTGCCTGTTCGGTGTGGGGTGGGCACGCACAGGACCCCCACACTTGCGTGCCCCCACAGAGAACCCTCAGACTGGACAGGACAGTTCCGAGACAGACTGCCATGGGGCAGGCTTGGGAGTCTGGAGCCGTCTACTGTGGGGCTGGGTCTCAGGGTGGGGTTGAGGCTCAGTTCCCTTTCGGATATCGTCGTGAGTCCTTCCCATGCCACAACTGTCACTGGGTTCTGTAGCATTGTCTGATAGATGTCACAGGGCTTCCGAGTCTTTGTCATGGACTCTTTTAAGATCTTTTTTGCTTTGCCCTTTTTGGATTCCCTGAACTTTTCGTGGACCAATTTCCATACCACCGATGACAAAAAAAAAGGGGGGGGGGGGAGGGGGGAATGAGGAACCTTCTTATAACCTTATTCCACCAAGGAATCTTTTGCAAGACATTTGGTCCTGCACACTTGAAAATGCTGTCTGTGGAGCAAAATATAGCCAAGGATTTTTTTTATTTTGTTTGTTTTTTTTAACTTTCTTATGGAGACTTGAAAATGATGTGACATGTGGGCCCAATTTGTATCTTATCTTTCCTCTTAGCTGAAGTTGCTGGAACCACTTTGGCTTTGAGATGCGAGTTTTGCATTGTGCTTCAAAGAGCAGCATATGCTCCAGAGATCTCGACCCCCAGTGGGAGGAGGTTGTGCCTGGCCAGCCTGTTAAGGAGACAAAGTTAAGACTTCGTCCCAACCTTGCCCAAGACAAGGAGACTCACCTGGAAAAAAATAAAAAATTTCACAGGGTTCAGTCAGGGGGGTGCCCCACTGGGTGAACGTGGGCTTAGCCACTCTCAGCCTTGCGGGATTTCCAGACTGATCAAAGGCAGAGATCAGTGTTGGGGGTGCAGGTGTGGCGGGAGGGAGGCTTGCTCTGGGCTTGGGTCCTGTAGGACAGAGCTGTGAGCAGTGGGTTTCTATTTCAAGGTGCTTTTCCAAACTCTTAAGAGAAAATGGCCAAGAGCATGGCCCAGTGGCAGCCCTGAGTCAGCACGGCCCTGCACTGATATGGGGCAGGGTCCCCCAAAGAGGGTTGAATACAGGCTGGAACCAGCAGGCTGGGAGGAGGCTTCAAGCCTGACTCAGGGCGCCCAGGGCCGTTACCTCGCTGGCAGGTTCTCTTCCTCCTGTGTAGATTCTCCTCCCGGACATCTGCACCGTGCGTTCCTGGCCACGCTCACCCCCCGGACCCTCCAGCCCCAGCCCCAGTCTCACTCCTTTGTCCTTGTTTTTTTGTTGGTTTCCCAGCCTTCTCTTTCCTTTGTGGGCTCAGGTGATTGGGTGACTTTTCACTGTAAGGCCTCGTTTTAGCAGACAGGGCACCATTTGCCATGCCCTGGGACTCTTGGGTCTAAGGGAGTTCCCAGTTTGGAAAAAAGATGACAACAACAACCACAAACCGCTGGGGCTTCTGGAGCTGAGTCCCCCAGAGAGATTGACCTGGAGCTTTGTTCTGAGATGCAGCAGCCTCGGCCTGCAGAGGGATATGGAGCCCCCAGCCGTTTGCACGCTGATGCAGTTCCAGGGTGGAGGCAGCCCTGCCGTCTTGTTCTCCTGGAGGCACCCCACCTCGGCCCACTGCCCCCGCGACTCCTTCCCCTTTATTACACTGCATCTATGCTTTGGAAGTTCAGACTTGGTTCTGGGGCATGGAAGGCCAGTGTTTTGCCTGTGTCTTCGTGTCAGGGTGAAAGGGGTGCTAACACCTGCCTTCCAGACCAAGCCCATGAGGAAAGAAGAGAGGACTGTGGTGCCTGTCTGGGCAGGACAAAGCCTGAGAGCTGCCCTGGCTGGGACCTGCACCTCTGAGTCAAGTCTGGAGTGACTCACCATGATGGAGAAGTGAATTGAAGCAGTGACTGGAAGGAGAGAAAGAAACCGGAGCCAGTATTTTAGCAAACGCTTTTGTTTATCCAGTGTGTTTTCTAGTGGGCGGGCGAGAGCAGCCGAGGGGGAAGCATTTCCAGCTTTCTATGAAAATCCTGACTTTTGTTCTTGGGCCGTTTCTATGGAAACGTGGTGTCAGGCGGGAGGTAAGGGTACCCTCTAGAGGCCACCAGGCCTCACTGCACCTCGCCTGCCGTGCTTTCCTCCGGAGCCGGAGGGACTCGCTGCTTCAGACTAAACTATCTGAGATGCAGCATTTGTGAAAAGTGCACCGGGGCCACTCCAGAACGGTGGCTGTGTCCACCCTCGCCAGGCTGCCTCTCTCGCGAGTTTTCAGCTTCTTTTTAAAGCAATGGTTTCTCTGCGGGGAAGGTTGGCGAAGGTAAAGTAAGGTGGGGGGACGGAAATGACCCCATGCATGCCGTAGAGAGCTGTTGATTCAGTTGGTTTTGTTTGCTTTTATTTTTTAAGGAAAACTATTTGTAAGATGTTGCACTAAAATGTTTTCTATACATCAGAGACCTGTAGTAAATGATGTTGAAAATACGGCTGTATGAGTTCCTGGGCCACTGGCCTCACCTGTCCTCTGAGAAGCCCAGCCCCCGCCCGCATTGGGGCACCTTGAACACAGGACCCAAGTTCCTTCTCCAAGACGTTTGGCTGCCCTGTGCAGAACATGTGGGAACAAATGCACAGTCGGTCCTGTCTGCCAGTGCCGGGCTGCTCCAGGGACCCACTGTTGTGCCGGGGTTCTCTTAATTGAGCACAGAGACCCTCCATGGTGGGAGAACCTGGAGGTCCTTATTACACTGGCCGGCCAGGCCCAGGGTCTAGGATAGACAGGCACTTGAGACCTTCAACCAAGCTCAGGGGTCTGAGAGCCTACTTTTATACGTAAGACTGCAAACTTACCATTACTTTGCTTCCTACTCAAGTAACGAAGGGGGTGCACACACGATGATATCTTATCAGTACAGTTATGGGGAGTTTCCGAAAAATCAGCATTTTCTTAGCTTGGAACAAGGAAGTTCATCCCAAGTGCAGTCAGGGTGGGCACCTTTTTAAGACTTTACACCCACAAGCAAAATCCTCTCTATAAAGTACATTCTACAAATCAATTATAAAACCAAAGATACATATAATAAATGTCCATCATAATATCACCACAGTACACAGGCCCAATAGATCAGAGCTTAGCGAATAACCTCTTCAGTTTGATTTTGCTGGGGGTCTGGCGGGGCTGGAGAGAGGGTGTCAAGGGTAGACGCTTGCATTGACCCCCCCCCCAAGCCCTGCTTCCAATCTTCGGCTATATACGGCCCCCCGAGTATCTTCAAGGTCACACTGGAGCTAAGAGCCAGGAGCACTGCTGAGCACTGTCAGGTGTGGCCCCAGTCCCCCCAAATCACAGAGGATGGAAAGACTTTCTACTCCAGCAGCAGGGCCTTCAGCACCTTCTTTACCAGACTAGTTGCTGTTGCCCCAGCTGTGAAACCCATGGCATTCCCAGGATGCAGAAAAGTGCAGGAACTGCATGGAAGCCTGTGGGAACCCTGTCTCTGGCCCCTGAGCACCCCCAGAGTTGGGACTTGCAGGAGTTTGCCACATGCTTTGAGGAGGATGGGGGGATTAAAGCTATCACAGAACCCCCCTTGACTCTTTAAAATTAACAGAAGACTCTCCAAAAGGAAGTGGAGGGGAAGTCAGAAGCCAGGGGAGGTGCTGCTTTTCTTTTAAAACTTTCCATGAAACAAATGTGTTTCAAGCCTTTCCATGGAACAGATGAGCCGCTCAGTCGCTCCCAGCCCCCGGCCGCTCCTTATCAGCTCCATGCAGCTGCCCACTTGGCCAGGAGCTGCAGTGGACCGTGACTGCCTAGGGATCTCCAGTGGTTCTCTGAGAGTTTCACAGGTTTGATTTCTCACTTGCTATACCGTCTCCCCAAATAATCTTTCTCCCAGGAAACATTTCTACAGCAGGAAAGTAGGTTCTTGTGGAGTGAGGTCACCTCATGACCCAGCGCACAGGCCTGCTCTGTTTCCACTGGGAGGAGCACTGACTTCTCCGGGAAGGTGGGGACAGGCTTTCCTCAAGGGGCCCTGAGTGTCCAGGGGTGGTTCTGAGCATCTGGTGGGAACCAGAGGCTTGGAGGGAGGCAGGGAGCGCTGCTGGGTGAGCTCCAGTTCCCTTCTAACCATCGTCATTGCCCAGGACAGCTCTCTCTGGGTCTCTCAACACAGCACAGGAGAATGTACCTCAGATCTTCCTTTGGTCAGGAGGCTATGGACGGAGCCTCAACTACCTGCCCACGCCTGGTAGGGCCAACACTGCTGCTCCACGCTGACTCATTAGGTGGGCCAGACCCAGATTCGGGCATTTCTGCTGCCTGGGAGCTTTCTCCCTGCAGCGCAGCAAACACCGTGGGAGGGTCAGGCGCATCAGCCAAGGAAGACCTAAGGTTCACTCCTTGCCCAGTGTTCCCAGCCTTGTTGGGGAGGCAACTTTTAGAAGGGGCTGACAGCTCCCACTGGTCCAGAAGCCACACCCTGCTCTGGATGGGAGATGAGCGCATTACTTTGGCCTCCACCTTGATGAGGACTTCCAAGTGTACATCTCACTGAGTGTGGAACGCAGCTTGAGCTTTCTGAGTCTCAATTTCCTCACGTGAGTGGGGAAAGCACCACTGAGCCTCCATGCCCTGGTGGGCGTCTGTTCACAGCCCTGGTTAGCTTCAAACAGAAATGGAAGTACAACTGAGCATCAGGAAGCAGCAGGATGCTCACCCTGATGTTCAGGGGACTTGGGGGTGACCTGGTCTTTAATTCAGTATTTCCAGGCCAGCCATCATTTTCCTTGGCATATAATGAGCGATAAAAAAGAGGCTGCTGAAAGGCATAGCAGATAGAGCACTTGCCTTACACACAGCCCCCAGATTCGATCCCTGGCATATGGTCCCCAAAGCACCTCCAGAAGTAATTCTTGGGTGCAGAGCCAAGAGTAAGCTCTGAACATCACTGGGTGTGACCCCCCCCCAAAAAAAAGTTTAAAATAAAGAAGGTCCAAAGGTTTGGAGCGTGTGCTTCACACACTGGAAGTGGAGCGATCTCAATCCCAACACTGAATTGGTCCCCACTGGTAACGAACCCTGAGCACTGTGCCAGGAATATCCCCTGCTGATCTATGCCAGAGTCTGAACCCAGATCAGCCACGAGCTAGGATGCCTTGCTGCCATCCAATCTCTCTGGCTCCAATGCACAGTAGGATTCTTTTTGCACAGATGGAAGGACTTCGGATGGGTAGGGCTGCTAAAACCTCCAGTAAATGGCGTCAGAGTGATTGTACAGCAGGTAGGGTGCTTGCCTTGCACACAGCTGACACAGGTTCAATCCCTGACATCCTATATGGTCCCCTGAGCACTACCAGAATTCCTGAGTGCAGAGTCAGGAGAAAACCTTGAGCATCACTGGGATGGCCCCAAACCAAAAACTAACAAAACCTCCAGCAATCCTCCCTGCCTTTAAAGGGCCCCTGGGTTCGTCTATCTTCCACTGGGATGATCATCTGGCTACTTCCCCCTCTCTTGTCATGCCAGTGTCAAGGATAGCATGACATATGTGCTGGCATTAACGAAGTTGACTCCATGGGCCCCAAACACCAGCCAGCATCGCACTGAAGTGGCAAACACAGAAGTCTCCAGAATGTGTAAGGAGGGTTGCCAGAGCCCGGTGTCCCAGCCTCAGGCCCCAGCCCAGTGCTGCAGGCAGAGCATTCGTACAGAGTGTCACACCCCTGTCCTCCCCCAGCTGCCCTCATGACCTGAGCATGTGAAGGGCTGTGGCTCCTGCTTCCAAACCTCTCTGGTGGAAAGTAGAAAACTGGGTTTCTGTTCAGGTTGGTTAAGGCCTGGTTCCCTTCTCTTGTAATGATGACAAATTACTGATACGTTTTTGTGCCCTATGTAAAAATTTAACTGGCTATGCTGGGACACAGACTACCTCTGTCCTAACAGCCCAGTATATGGATGAAAGGTCTGTGAGCTCATTATTCAACATCACCTGTCAGGACTTAATCTGGCTTCAGAAAAAAGGCAACAAAAACCTCTTGATTGTTAACAAATTATATTCCATTCTACCTGAACTGAAGGTTGAACATGGTCTAAACCCACTGATAGACGACTTTCTATTGAATGTCCAATCACAGTGGGAAGTTGGGGGTAAAATTAGGAACAGAGCCATATTTGCTGAATATTTTTTTTGTTTTTGCTTTTTGGGTCACACCCAGCAATGCAAAGAGGTTACTCCTGTCTCATACACTCAGGTATTACTCCTGGCAGTGCTCGGGGGACCATATGGGATGCTGGGAATCGTACCCAGGTTGACCGCATGCTATTGCTCCAGCCCCATGCTAAGATTTTTTTTTTAGTCTTCCGTGTGTGTGTGTGTGTGTGTGTGTAGGGCTGGAGCAATAGCACAGCAGGTAGGCTGTTTGCCTTGCATGCAGCCGACCCGGGTTCAATTCCTCCATCCCTCTCGGAGAGCCTGGCAAGCTACCGAGAGTATCCTGCCCGAACAGCAGAGCCTGGCAAGCTCCCCGTGGCATATTCAATATGCCAAAAATAGTAACAACAAGTCTCACAATGAAGACCTTACTGGTGCCCGCTCGAGCAAATTGATGAACAATGGGAGGACAGTGCTACATATATATTTATAAATTCGTTCCTGGGTCCAAGAGATAGTATAACAAGTAGGGTGCTTGTCTTGCATGCAGCCAACCCCAGGTTTGATCCCCGGCATGCCGTATGGTCCCCCAACACCACCAGAAGTGATTACTGAGTGTTGAGCCAGGAATAAGCCCTGAGCGGGCTCAAAAAAGGGCCACGGGAGGGTGTGGGGGAAGGGCCCTGGACCCTGAGAGTGCACCATGGCAGAGCTCCTACCCTAAGCATGACGCTGTGGGTGTGGCCTCTGGTACTACCCCACATGCATCGTGGCACCAACACAAAGTGGGTGAGATTTCCAGTTCACAGCAGCCGCCTGAGTTCGCCCACACACTGTGGCACCACAGCACTTCAGAAGGGAGGGAGGGACAAAAACACTAAAAACATTCTTTTGTTAAAGTCTCATAGTTACATTTTTTAGTACAGTAATGAGATGAAATGAATCCACTCAGCACAGGGCTAGCTCACAGTTGTCAACAGGTATTCATGTTCTCTCTCATCCCAGCTGTGATGCGTCCTGCCTCTCAGGGTGGCCCAGCCCAGCACCACACCTGCCCTGGAGGGCTTTATCTTCCCTCATGCCCCTCTGTTTTCCATTATCTACAGGCTAGGCTCTGCCGTGAAGTAACCATGCCATGACACCAGGCAGGGTTTTCACGGACAGGAGTACTTTTTGTTTGAGAGGGTGGTACTTTCTGGCTGTGCTCAGAGGCCACAGAACTGCACCCACTGGTGAGGGAGGGAAAAGAGCAGAGTGAAGATGGAGCAGCTCCCACCCGGGAAAGGCATGTGCTCTGCCATCTGAGTCACATCCCCGGTCCCTGATAAAACCCCTTAAGATTCTATAGTTGGGACTGGGGAGATACAGTCCAAGGGTAAAGACACTTTCCTGGCATCATGTGTGGTGATGTATTGCCAGAGGGTAACCCCTGAGCACAGATCAGGAAGTAAGCCACGAATGCAGCAGTCAATTCTGACCTTCCCCTCAAAAAAAAAAAATTTAAAAAAGCCCCAACTTAAAAATAAAGGCCTGAGGGGCTGGAGCAATAGCACAGCAGGTAGGGCATTTGCCTAACATGCAGCTGACCTGGGTTTTATTCCCAGCGTCCCATATGTTCCCCCAAGCACCGCCAGGAGTGACTCCTGAGTGCAGAGCCAGGAATAACCCCTGAGAATCGCCGGGTGTGACCCAAAAAAAAAGCAAATAAATAAATAAATATATATATATATATATATATATATATATATACTATAATGCTGTCCTCCCATTGTTGATTGATTTGCTCGAGCAGGCCCAGTAACATCTCCATTTTTTTGAGACTTGCTGTTACTGTGTTTGGCATATTGAATTTGTCACGGGCAGCTTGCCAGGCTTTGCCGTGCGGGCAAAATACTCTCGGTAGCTTGCCTGGCTCTCCGAGATGGGCAGAGGAATCAAACCCGGCTTGGCCAGGCTGGCTGCACGCAAGACAAACGCTCTGCCACTGTGCTATCGCTCCAGCCCTAAATAAATAAATAAAAATTAAAAATAAATAAATAAATAAATAAAAGCTTGAGAGATAGTATAGTACTAGGGTACTTGTGCACATCAAACAGCTCATCCCAGCTCTAACTCTGACACTGCACATGGCCTGAGAAACTCCAGAAATAAGCAATCCTTGAGCACAGAACCAGAGTAAGCTGCAGAGGGTTTAACAAATTCTCCTCCCCAGAAGGTTTTCATAAATAATTCCTGGGGACCAGTGAGATGGCTCAGGGGCTGAGCCCTCTATTGCCTGCAGAAGGACTGTCCCCACCCCTGGCACCACATGGTCCCCCAAAACCGAACAGGACAGCACCAAGTCAGGAGAACCCCTGAACACTGCGTGGGTATGGCTTCAAAACAGAAAGAAAGAACTCACGGGACCACAATTTTATTTTTTTTTAATGTAGGAGTACTGCTATTTATTCAGCCACTGATTAGCTGATTGAATTGGGCATGAACTCCACCTTATTTTTTTTCATAATTTTATTTTATTTATTTTTCTTCATATGTTTATTTATTGAATCACTGTGGAAAAAGTTACTAAGCTTTCAGGTTTAAGTCTCGATCATACAATGATCAAACACCTTTCCCTTCACCAGTACTCATTTTTCACCACCAAGAACCCCAATATACCCCCCCTCCCACCCCTCCCAATGCCTGTGAGGCAGATGATTTCCACTGAACTCTTCTCTACATTGATTACATCATTATTTTGACAAAAGATGCACCATTATTGTTTAGAATTCCCCCCCCCCAACAATCAGAATTGCTGAAAAGGCATTGTGAAATACTTTGTTTTCTGTAACTGGTTATGAGAATCATATAATGTCATGCGGTCACGATTTTGGATTTCTGCAAAGAGCCAGATAATTACGAGATTGGTTTCTGTGCGTCTGGTGTTATGGCTGTGCTGGAGAGTCACTCAGGGAGGCAACTTGTGACCTCGGTAGGGCGTGAAGAATGAGCTGGTACTGCCCCACTTCCCATGAGACTGCAGTTGCCCTGTCACTGCCGGCTTGTACCTGGCTTTCCTAAAAGCTCTGAGGCGGCGGCCACCTTGCTGCCAGGGGGGAAAAGGTGGAAGGGAGCAACACCCTTTCCCTCCCAGGGAGGCATGGCGCCGTAGTTTAATGCATGGTCCATTCACTTTTTTGCCACAAGCTGCTGGGCTCTGGATTAAGTTTTTTTGCCTCTGGAGCCATGGCCGTGCTGGAGAGCCGCTTGTGGGGGGCAACTCGTCGGGACCACAATTTTAAAGACCAGATTTTGCTTGCATGAGACCTGGGTTCGATCGTCAGCTGTTGCTGAGCTCTGTGAGGAGAGAGCTCTTATGGCCAATGAACTTGAGAGCTTCTGTCAGTGTCAACTCCAGGAAAAAGCCAGATCCAAGGGCCACATAGATCCGTGAAGCATCTGGGACCACTGTATCAATGAAGAAGTTACAGCCCAAATCCACCTGCATATATAACTCCGAGCGATTTGTTTCCTGGATTTGCTCAATGAATTTCTCAATTGAAGGTATTTGGCCAGCTGCTCATATACCTTGTCAAGATGGTCTAGCACCTCTTGCAGGTCCTGCGGTAGCACATTACTGATAAAGGTCTCATAGTGCAGCAATTTCTTCCCCAAGGGATCCACTGCCCGCTGTTTGGGGGGTGTCACCATGATGGGCTCCTTAGGACCACCAGCAATACGACTGATGGCCAAGACACATGAATGTTTTGAAAAATTCTTTAGGAGGCTGGAGTGATAGTACAGAGGGTAAGGTACTTGCCTTGCATGTAGCTGACCCAGGTTTGATCCCTGGCACCACATTTGGTGCCCTGAGCTTGCCAGCAGTGACCCTGAGCTGAGAGCAAGGAGTCCTAAGCACTGCTGGTGTGCCCCCCCCCCCCCAAAGATATTCTTAGCATCATGATTTGGAGTATAAATAGTAATGCTTCAAGCACCAGCGGCTGCCCCATCAGTCACCAGCCACCTGGAGCCTCCGCCATTGTGTTTGACTCCCAGTTGCCCCTCCCAGCCCTTCTCCTCTTCGTTGTCACTGGTCGTTGTTTATTCCCTTCCTTGTTTCTTTACACTCTGGAACCAGGGAATGAAAGAGACTCTGCGGTGTGGTCCCCCCCTCTCTTTGACTCACTTCACTCAGCTTCATGTCCTCCATTTTTTCTCGTTGCTGAGTAACATTTTCATTCTGTAGAGATGACACAACTTCTTCATCCCCTCCTCTCCTCTGTCAATCAGGCTGTATCTGGATCATGGCCATTGTGAATAGCCCTTCAGTGAACATAGGAGCACAAATCACTTTTCAAACAAACATCTTGGGCAGGGGCAGGGGGCGCTCTAGGGATACATGCCAAGGAATCTATGAGTGTTTGCAGTAAAGGTGGAGTTCTTTGAGTGCTTTTATTATTATGATTATTGTTTGGTTAAGAAGTAGAATTTATGTTAGTGGGTGGGCGGAGGTGGCTGAGTGCTGGGGTGAGGATGGAGGACTGGGGTGCAGGGCAGTCCTGCATTTGGTGTGGATGGGCTGGATGATTTGACCTAGGTGGACCCTGGCCACTGTGCCCTGGGGCTTCCCAAAGGCCCCTCTCCCCCATATGCCGGTTTGGAGCCTGAGATTGGGGCAGTATGAGAGCAGAGAGGATTGTCTGTGGCAAAGGCCAGTGATGCTGTCTGCGGCCAGGCACACTGGCCCCAGGGCAGTGTCCTTGAGTGCTCTTGGAGTCCCACTAAGGATAAGGAAGATGGGCCCAGCAAGATACTACATCAGGTAAGGCTTTTGCTCTGCATGCCCCTGACCCGGATTCAATCTCCAGCATTACATACAGGTCCCCAGAAACCTGCTAGGAGTTATCCCTGAGCACAGAGCCAGGAGTAAATCTGAGCACTGCTGGGTATGTTCTGACCCCCCCCCCCCCCGCCAAAAAAAAAAAAAAAAAAAAAAACAAACAAAGGCTGATGGAGAGGACAGCCAAGTGTGAGGTCAATTTCTACAGGTTTCCTGCAACCAGCTGATGCTTACAGGACATTGGGGGATCCTGTTGGGGAGAGGGGTTCTCTTCCACTGAAAGACGTCAGGACGGTGGGGGGGGGGTTCGGGGGTTTGGTGGGTATGACGGAGGGCAAGCCAAGGGACAGGCTAAGCAATAGAATTGTGCATTCTGGCTCTCTGCTCACCAGGGAAAGATTTGGGGAGACCCAACAGCGACAGGGAGCGGGGAGAAGGAGGAAGGGAACTGTCCCCTCCTCTTGGCAGATTTCCAACCTAGATGCAGGAAGAGGAGGAAAAAAAAACAAGGAGAACCTAGAAGGGAGAACCCAAGGGTGGAAAATACCTGGTAGAGGCTAGGGGAGAAGGTAGGGTGCAGGCTTTGGGCACGCACTTGAGTTAGGAAAGAGAAGCACCTTGGGGCACGAGGGACTGCACTGCAGTGGCTGTCAAAAACATTCCAGTTTCCATAGTGAAGGGATAGGTGTGGGACACTGTGTGACTAAGACTCAACCATCAGCAACTTTGCAACTGTATCTCATGGTGATGCAATTAAGAAACATTAGAGGGGCTGGAGCAATAGCACAGCAGGTAGGGCGCTTGCCTTGAATGCGGCCAACCTGGGTTCGATTCCCAGCATCCTATATGGTCCCGGAGCACTGCCAGGACTAATTCCTGAGTGCATGAGCCAGGAGTAACCCCTGTGCAATGCCGGATGTGACCCAAAAAGAAAAAAAAAAAAGAAACATTAGAACACCAAAAAACTGTGTTTGTAGCTGGAAGCCTGTCTCACGGTGTGTGTGTGGGGGGGGGGGGGGGGGAAGGAGAGAAGGCAGCTGGAATAGAGAAGGGATCACTAAGTCATTGATGGTTGGAGGGATCATTCAGGACGGGAGATATGTGCTAAAAGTAGATAAAGGACCAAACGTGATAGCCTCTCAGTATCTGTATTGCAAACCATAATGCCCAAAAGTAGAGAGAGAGTATTGGGAGGAAATGTCTACCATGGAGGCAGGGGGAGGGTTGGAAAGGGGGGGAGGTTATACTGGGGACGTTTGTGGTGAAGACAAATGTGCACTGGTGGAGGGATGGGTGTTTATCATTGTATGACTGAACCTCAAACATGAAAGCTTTGTAACTGTATCTCAGTGATTCAATTTAAAAAAAACCACAAACAAAAAAATGTGTTATCCTTCTGTCTGCATATCTGGCGCCTCCTGGCATGCCCCTGTCTCGCATTAGACCCCCGCAGCTCCACATGGTCCCACTCACCAGAGGTCACTCTGGGCACAGAGCCCGGGCAGCGGAGCGCCCCTGTGCATCAGGGAAGAAAAGTCCAGAAGCTCCTGCAAGGCTAGTCCTTGGAGCTGGCTGGAAAGCACAGGAGCCACGCCTTCCTGAATCTCCTGGGTCAAGCCAGTGGCAGCGCCTTTGGGGGGTGTTGGCAGCGCACCCCAGTGCAACGTTCTCGCCCCCAGCTGCGCGTTGCCTCAGTTCGCTCCAGCGACGGACAGCGGGTTGACCATGCTGGAGGGTACGGAAAGGGAGAGGAGGAGCTGGGGGAGGAGCCCGGGTGGCCCCAGTCAGAGAACGGGCGGGGCGGAAGGCCAGAGCTGCGCGGGGTCGGAGCTGTGGGCGGGGCCCCAGCGGCGCAGAGCGGGCACGCCGAGCGCGGCCCCAGCAAAGAGGCCCGCGCTGGACATGGCCGCTTGCTGCCCACCGCCGTGGCTTCTGAGAGTCCTGATCGCGCTCTCCCTGGCGCGTGCGGTCTGTGAGTGGACGCGGATTCCCGCGCGCGGGACGGGCGGAGACGGGGGGCCCGGACGGAGAGGGGAACTCGGGCGGAGAGGGGATCCGGGCGAAGAGTGGGGCCGGCCGGAGAGGGAGAGGGGACCCGGGCAGAGAGGGGGGGTGGGCGCGGAGAGGGGCCGGAGCGGCCGTCATTTGGTCCCGCTGCGGTACGGACACGGAAGGACCCGTCGAACTTTGTCCGGGACACGGCACCGGGAGTAGGGAAACGGCTCGGGCAGGCGTCTCGGGCCTTAGGGACCGATCAGGACTGGTCGAGTGGGTGAGGGGTGCTCAGGCGTCAGGTCCCTGGGCGGCCCGGTCCCCCGCCGGCCCGCGCGCTCAGGGGGTGCTCTCCTGGTTCCAGCCCGGCGGTGCCGGAAGGGGTGAGCACCCAGCGCCAACACCCCGGGAGGGCCAACACCCCGCCTCGCCCGTCCGCAAGCCCGCCGGGCTCGGGGTTCCGTTCTCCCCGCCCTCATCCTGCGCGCTGCCGCCGTGGGGCACCCAAACCCTTTCCTCTCCTCGGGGCTGCCCGTCGTGAGGCCAGCCCCCCCCCCCCCCCATCCCCCGGCGGACAGCGGGCGGGCTATAGCCGGGCTCGGGAACCGAATGCCGCGCGCTGGGAGCGCAGGGGACGCGCCGGGACTTCATCAGGAAGCAGAGCAGCAGGAACTGGGCAGGGAGGACGTTGGACCCGTTGCCAACAGGCCTTGCCCCCACCCGGGCCTGTTACAGCCAGAGCGCCACTCACCTGATGGAGGGCTTAAGCTAGCTTCTTTTTGTTTCTTAAATTGAATCATCATGAGATACAGTTACAAAGCTTTCCTGTTACAAAGTTTCAGTGATACTATGGTGGAAGACCCACCCCCCCCCACCTGCGAGTAATGGGGAACGCCCATTCCACCACCAAGGTCTCCAGTATTCCTCCCGCCACCCCCACTGCGCCCACCGTGTCCCACCCCCTGCCTCTGTGGCAGGCACCTTACGGTTTGCAATACAGATACTGAGAAATTATCATGTTTGGTCCATAGCCTACTTTCAGCACACATCTCCCATTCTCAGCGATCCCTCCAACCGTCATTGATTTAGTGGTCCCTTCTCTATCCCTAATATATCTTTTAAGCCTGAGTTTCTTTTGCCTTGTAAAATCTTTTCAATTTGATATTTCATTTTTTTGTCTTTCTTATTTTTGCCAGTGGAATCAAACCATAGTTTTGCCTATATTTGACTTAGTTCGTTTTAGCATAGTTTAGCTTACTTGGTTACAATAGTATTGACGTTCACGGTGTTCATGTACTTCAGATGAATATTTGTTGCCCCCCCACCCCAAATCTTTCACCCATCTTGTAGCATCCAGTAGTGATTTCCCCTGCCCCAAGTCCATTATCACTAAAATATTTCCATTCCACATCATTGACAGTCTTTCGTAATGAAGTTTTTGTATCTTCCTTTTAACTTGTATTTTCATGTTAGTATAGTCTCAGATATTTTTGAAGGTATGGGAATTACTGATATTACCCACTTTGATGTTCAAATTTGATCCTATATTTGGAAAAATGGCAACCCACTTCAGGTCTCCATGTTCTTTGTCATGTTTCCATGATTTTTTTGAGTACTTTATCACTTTATGACACAAAAAAGAGATTCTGGACTTGATAGCTGTTCCTCTTAGAAAGACTATATTTAGAAATCAGGGTGTGGTTGCTGATTTGCTCAAGGCCACTGGAACAGTGACTTCTTACAGTTTGAAGAACTTAGTGATAAATTTGTTTAGGGGCCACATCCAGCTGTCCTTGGGGCTTACTCCTAGCTCTGTGCTCAGAAATCGCTCCTTTTTTTTTTTTTTTTTGGTTTGTTGGTCACACCCTGCGATACACAGGGTTTACTCCTGGCTCTGCACTCAGGAATTAATCCTGGCAGTGCTCGGGGAATCATATGGGTTGCTGGGAATTGAACCTGTGTTGACCATGTGCAAGGCAAACGCCCTACCTACGCTGTGCTATCTCTCCAGCCCCAGCAATTACTCGTGGTGGTGCTAGGGGACCCTATATGTGTGCCTTGTAATCATGCTAATCCATTTTATTATTTCTCTGGTTTGAGATAGACTTTTATTACATTTTGTTTTGTTTTTGTTTGGTTACCACACCTGGCAGTGCTCAGGCCTTACTTCTGGTTCTGCACTTAGGGATCATCTTGGCAGTGCTCAGGAAGCCATATGAGGTGCCGGAGATCAAAACCGGGTCAGCTGTGGGCAAGGCAAGTGCCCTACCCACTCTACTATCTCTCCAGCTTCTGAGATACTTTTAAAAATCAAGTCAGGTTTATCCTGGTTTTACTAACTTATTCAATAATTTGATTCTTCCTCCTGACACATGTATCTCCTCCTCCTATAGGGAGCTCTGTTCTTTATATATTTTATATATTTTTCTAAACTAAGTTAAACATAAGATTATTTCAGTTGCTATACCAACACTGCTACCAGGCACAAGTTTACTAAGAATATTTCAACATGTCTTTGGAGTTCTTTCTATTTTTTCACGTTTTCTACTAAGAAGGAACGAATGACTTTTTCTCTTTTGGGGTGTGTGACCACACCCAGTAGTGCTCAAGGCTTGCTCCTGACTCTGGTCAGGGCTAACTCCTGGTAGCTCATATGGGGTGTTGAGGATGTTGAGGGTCAGACCCAGGTCAGTTTCATGACTTCGCTTACTACCTTCCTGGCCCCCCAGAAAACCTTTTCTGAGAGTATTTGGTATCTTTTCCCCCCTTCTGTATCGTTATATTACAATTTTCTATATACAAAACCCAAAATTAATAAATAAAAGAACCAGAGCAGTAGTACAAAGGCTGACCCGACTTCCATTCTCAGTACTCCATGTGGTCCCTTGAGTGATTCCTGAGTGAAGAGCCAGGAGTAAGCCCTAATCATTGCCTGATGTGGCCCAAACTGCCTCCCCCCAATCAATGGGTGCAAGCACAGGGGGATATGGCACTTACTTTGTATGCAGCTGACTTTGGTGCCAGCCCCAGCATCATGTGAGATCCCCTGAGGACCACAGCACTAACCCCTGAGCACTACCTGGTGTGATCCCAAAACCAAAACTTGAAAACATAACTTTAAAAAGCATTCTCTCCCCCAACATGTTTTGTTTATATTTATCTTTTTTGTTTCTTTTTGTTTGCACAAATAGCTACATATGTTTATTCCTAACTCCCTTTCTCAAACAACAGATAACATAATTCATTTGCACCTAACTTTTGTCTTTACCATATGGCGGGTTATCATTCTTTACCAGTTCATAGGATTCATCCCTTTTTTGTTGTCTTGGGGGCCACACAAGGCAGTGCTCAGGGGCTACTCCTGGCTCTGCACTCAAAATCACTCCTGGCGGTGCTCAGGGGACCTATGGGATGCCAAGGATCGAACCAGGTCACTGCAAATGCCCTACCCATTGTGCTATAGCCCCCGCCTGTCCCTCTTTTAGCAGCTGCTTGGTATTAAGTGCTAGGGGTGGGGAGATATGTGACCTTCCCTTCAGCTATGCTGGTGATTCTTTTGTGTGGTGTGGTCACCCCTGACAGGGACAGATTTTTTTTTTATTTTTTGGTTTATTTGGGTCACACTTGGCAGTCACCATCACAATCATCCTGTTGTTCATTGATTGCCTCAAGCAGGCACCAGTAACGTCTCCTTCGCCATGGCCCTGAGATTTTAAAAAGTGCCATATTCAAGACTCTTTCAGGGTTAGGAGAATGAGACCCATCATTGTTACTGGTATTTGGCATATTGGGTACACCACGGGGAGTTTGCCAGACTCTGCCGTGTGGGCAGGCTACATTCGGCAGCCTGCCAGGTTGTCCAAAGTAAGACACCTGGCAATGCTCAGGGGTTAACTTCTGCTTCTGCACTCGGGGATTATTCCTGGTGGTGTGGGGGTACCATATGGGATGCCAGGAATCAAAACCAGGTTGGCCATGTGCAAGGCAAACACCCCACTCAACCTGCTGTACTATCGCTCCAGCCTCAGGGACATTTTCTCTGAACTATCAGATGACAGTTGAGATTTTAGGAAGTAGGGAGCTGACCAGAACCAGGGGTCTCTTGAGAAGAGTAGTATTTCATTCAGCCCGAGATAGGGTTCAAGCACTTTCTCAGTGTTTCCCTACCCCCCTCCAGCTCCCTCACATCCTTCCCTTTTGTTGTGGCTGGGAGATACCACATACGCTTTAGTTGTGGCGCTTGAACAAATGTTACACTCTTGATTGTACTTCATTGTGGCACTGAGCATGGCTTTGCTGCTATCTGTAGAGCCCTGGATGGGACCCATGGCCTCCTGCCCCTGACCACTGAGCACACCTGACCCAGACTGCCTGCTATATTGCATGGATTCCAAGGAGAACAGGAAGTTCAAGAGGTAGTGCAGTGGGGAGGGTGCTTGCCTTGTATGAGGCTGACTTGGGTGCAATCCCGGGCACCACATATGGTTCCCCAAGCACCATCAGGAATGATTCCTGAGTGAAGAGACAGGACTAACCCCTGAGCATCACCTGCGCGGCCCCAAAACAAACAAAAACATCAAGGGTAGAGAGAAGAGAAGTTGGGGACCCTCAAAGACTTTCACTTTCCCAGCAATGAAATGGGAAGCTTGGCAAGATTTGAACAGGGATGACTGAAATAACGACCTGAGTGTTTTAAAGAACTGTTTTGGGTGCAGGATAGAGAATGTGGGGGTGGAGGGATCTTGGAGGGGAGAAGCAGGGAGACCAGTTAGGAGTGGGAGAGTGGAAGCGAGAAGTGGAGACACCGTCGTGTGTGTGTGTGTGTGTGTGTGTGTGTGTGTGTGTGTGTGTGTGTAAAGTGCAGCGTCGGGCTCTGGGTGCCAGTGGTAGGACATGCTCTGGGTGAGGAGCAAAGTAGAGCCTGTGGTGGCGCATCTATCCATCCGCAGCGCCTGTGAGGCTCTGTGCTATTGACCTTTCACCCATCCTGTATCCATTTAGCTCCTCATATGGAGGAACCTAAGACTTAAGAAAAACCCAAGTACTTAAGAAAAACTCTCCATGGATTTAGTTTTGAACAGTACAGATTTTTTAATTTGGCTGTTCGTGAAGTCTATGCCAAGCATTTCTTTGTTTTATGTTATTAAACAGAATCACCTCATTATGTGAGACTTGTTCAGATGCTTTGCTGCAATCCAGATTTGGAGTGTGTGTGTGTGTGTGTGTGTGTGTGTGTGTGTGTGTGTGTGTGTGTGTGTGTTTAGGAAAAAAATTTTTTAAAAGAAGCCAGAACAGTGTTGTATATTCTGATCAGGAGGCTGAGCTCAGTGTTATAATGGGTGTAAATAATCATGAGAACTCCCACAAATTATGCCCGTTTGGAGGTATGTTTAGTGTTCTAGATCTTTGTTTCTTGTTTTTTCTTTTGAGGTCATACATGGCCGTGCTCAGAACTTCCTCCAATTCTGCTCTCAGGGATCACTCCTGGCCATGCTTGGGGGATCATATGTGGTTTCGAGGATTGACTCTGAGTTGACAGTAGCCCTACTATGTCTCTGTTCCTAGATACACAATGTTTTCTTTCTTTTGAGAGCCATACCTCTGATGCTCAGGGATTACTCCTGGCTCTGCACTCAGGTCAGTCCTGGTGGGCTCAGGGGATATATGAAATGCTGGGGATTGAACCTGGGTTGACCCTCGTGCAAGGTAAGCTCCCTACCTGCTGTACTGTCCCTCTGGCCCCTAGACATGCACCTTTATAAAGTTTAGAACTTTTAAAAAGGTTGATGCAGCGATAGTTTATTTCTCCTGTGAGACATGCATAATTATACAGCATAATTTTACTAATGCATGGCAGAGCCTGGCAAGTTAATCGTGACATATTCGATATGCCAAAAACAGTAACAATAACGGCTCTTATTCCCCTGACCCTGAAAGAGCCCCCAGTATGCCATTGGGTTACGCTAGCATGCAACAGGGACAAATGGAGAAGTTACTGGTGCCCGCTCAAGCAAATCGAGCACAATGGGATGACAAGTGATACAAGTGAATTTTACTAAAGCACGTGAAATTATAAGGACAGCACACTTGGCAAAACTGTAAGATTATATTTGGTTTCAGAATTTATAATAAGAATGTGGGAAAATCTTTTTTGCAATCTTAAAATTGAGAAAATTGAGAATGGGTTATTTGCATGCTTATTAATTTTTTATATTTATTTTCTGTACACCCACATTTCATTCTTAAATACTTTTACATAATCCTAATAAATTAATATTTATGAAAATTAAAAGTAATCTCTTTCTTTTTTTAAAATTTTTTTGTTTATTAGTGAAATACCATGAGGTACAGTTGTAGATTTACAATTTTGTGTGCTTGGGTTTCGATTATACAATGATCAGATACCCATCCCTCCACCAGTGCCCATTTTCCACCACCATGGATAATATCCCCTCACCCCCATACCCCCATCCCCCCCTGCCTCTGTGGCAGGGCAATCCCCTGTGTTCTCTCTCTCCTTTTGGGTGTTGTGGTCTGCAAAAGAGGCATTGAGTGGCAAACATGTTCAGTCCATAGTCTACTTTCGACATGCATCTCCCCTCCTGGGAGGATCCTCCAAACATCCTTTATTTGGTGTTCCCTTCTCTATCTGAGCTGCCCTTTCCTCTAGAATGCCCGGCTGGCCACTAAGCTATGGAGTAATCCTCCTGGTGCTGATCTCAGCTATTCTTGGGTATTAATCTCATATTTTGTTACTTTATATCCCCCAGATGAATGCAATCTTTCTATGTCTATCCCTCTCTTTCTGACTCATTTCGCTTACCATGATAAAAAGTAATCTCTCTCTAACTATGTTTTAATGTCCCCAGAACTTAGAATGTCTTTAAAAAACAAAACCTAGGATCACAGATAATTCTCTTATTTTTTATGCATTGAATTTGTTGTTGTTTGAGGTTTAATTTTGATAGGTCTCCTTCATCAGTTCGGCAAGAGACTTAGAAGCACTTTTCAGGAACTAGATCCAGGAGTTGGCTTTATTGATCTCTAATTCTGATATTCCTTTAGTAAATGCTCCGCTGAGGGTAGGAGGGTGTTTCTGTTTAGAAGCAGAAAGTCTGCCTGTTTCTATGCTCCTGCCTTTGCTGGGTCTTTCACCTTCTGATTGCTTCTTTCTTTCTTTCTTTCTTTCTTTCTTTCTTTCTTTCTTTCTTTCTTTCTTTCCTTCCTTCCTTCCTTCCTTCCTTCCTTCTTTCTTTCTTTCTTTCTTTCTTTCTTTCTTTCTTAACTTTTTAATTGAATCACTGTGAGATAGACCCTTACAAAGCTGTTCATGATTGAGTTTCAGTCATACAGTGTTCCAACACCCATCCCTCCACCATTGGACATTTCCCAGTGCCAGTGTCCCCAGGTTTCCTCCCATCACTCCCCAACCCCCACCCCCTGCCTGCCCCTATGGCAGGTGCTTTCTTCTCTCTCTCCCTCTCTATCTCTCTCTCTATCCCCCTCTATCTCTCTCCTTTGGGCATTGTGGTTTGCAATATTGATACTGAAAAATTACCAAGAATATCCCTTACCTACTTTTAACCCTCAGATCTTGTCCAGCATGATCATTCCCAGCTGTTATTGTCATACCGGTCTCTTCTCGATCTTACCTACTCTTAGCCCCTCACACACTTGTGGTTAGTTCCAACGATTGACCAGTCCTTCTAACCCCTGTTTACCCTGGCTGTGAGTATTATTCTTCCACTATGTATTTTTATATACCTCAAATGAAAGCAGTCATTCTTATCTGTCCCTTTCCTTCTAACTCATTTCACTCAGCATGATACTCTCCATGTCCATCCATTTATAGACAAATCTCATGACTTCATTTTTCCTAACAGATGCATAGATGTGCTGTGTAGATGTGCCATAGTTTCTTTATCCATTCATCTGTTCTTAGGCACTCAGGTTGCTTCCACATTCTGGCTATGGTGAATAGTGTTGCAATGAACATAGGAGTGCAGATGGTGTTTCTGCTGTGTGTTTTGGGCCCCTGGAGTATATTCCCAAGAAGTGGTATTGCTGGGTCAGATAGAAGCTCAGTTTCTAGGTTGTGTTTTTTTTTTTTTATGTAGGAGCACTGCTATTTATTCAGGCACTGATTATCTGATTGAATTGTGCATGAACTCCACCTTACTTTTTTTTTTTCATTTATTATAATTTTATTTATTGAATCACTGTGAGAGCAGTTACAAAACTTTCAGGTCTAAGTCTCAGTCATACAATGAAACACCCATACCTTCACCAGTGCCCATTCTCCATCCCCAACAACCCCAGTATACTCCCATCCCACGCCCTCCCCCTACCTGTGGGACAGATGATTTCCACATTACTTTCTCTCTACTTTGATCACATTCAATATTTTGACACCAGGCCCACCATTATTATTTGAGATTTTACCCCAACACTCAGATCTGCTGAAAAGGCAACAGTAGACAATTTGTTTTCTATTGCTGGTTATGAATAACATACGATGTCAAGTGGCTGCAGTAGTGGCCACGAGATTTTGAAATTTTGAAATTTTAACACTTAAATCTGGAGGGATTTCTGCCGAAACCTGCTGGGTTTTGAGATTTGCTCCTGAGTCTCTGGGATTATGGCCTTTAAGCAGCTTGATCAGGAGCCAGAAAGGCCATTTGTGGGCGATGTCTTGGGGTCTCGTTAGGGTGGGGAGGACAGGACTGGCTCCACCCCCATCTCATGAGGCCCAAAATGTCTCGTCACTGCGGGCCCAAACCTGACTGTCCAATGGCCTCTGGAGGATGACAGCCACTGAGCCACCAGGGGGAAGCAGGTGGAGGGACAACACCCTTCCCCCCCTGGGGTGGCCCGGCAA
This sequence comes from Sorex fumeus, assembly GCF_029834395.1. Lineage (NCBI taxonomy): Eukaryota > Metazoa > Chordata > Mammalia > Eulipotyphla > Soricidae > Sorex > Sorex fumeus. The sequence goes on from NW_026606188.1 coordinate 19,450,255, forward strand.
CAGTAACCTACTGCGTGGTCCGAACACATTTCTGCCAAAAGCCACTGGGTTTTGAGATTTGTTTCTGAGTCTCTGGGATCATGGCCATTAAGCAGCTTGATCAGGAGCCAGAGAGACCGTTCATGGGCGATGACTTGGGGTTTCATTGGGATAGGAAGGACAGGACGGGCTCCACCCCCATCCCGTGAGACCCAACAAGTTTCATCACTGCAGGCCAAGCCTGACTGTCCAATGGCCTCTGGAGGATGACAGCCACCGAGCCACCAAGGGGGAGCAGGCGGAGTGACAACACCCTTTCCCTCCTGGGGTGGCCCGGCAATAGTAACCTACTCTGTGGTCTGGACGCATTTCTGCCAAATGCCACTGGGTTTCGAGATTTGTTTCTGAGTCTCTGGGATCATGACTGTTAAGCAGCTTGATCAGGAGCCAGAGAGGCCATTCGTGGGTGATGACTTGGGGTCTCATTGGGGTGGAGAGTACAGGACCGGCTCCACCCCCATCCCATGAGGCCCTGAGTGTCTCATCACTGCGGGCCCAAACCTGACAGTCCAGTGGCCTCTGGAGGATGGCGGCCACAGGGCTGCCAGGGGGAACAGGCCAAGGCACGAAACCTATTCCCGCCTGGGTTGGCCCAGCACTTGTAACCTACTGCAGGGACCAGATGCATTTCTGCCAAAAGCCACTGGGTTTTAAGATTTGTTTCTGAGTCTCTGGGATCATGGCCATTAAGCAGTTCAATCAGGAACCAGAGAGGCCATGCCTCCAATTATATAGCTGAGCTGGAGGTGGTTTGTGGGTGTATTTCCCACATACCTAACCTTTGGCCTTTTACTTTCTTGGTAAACTTTGCCCCAAGTTTTTGGAATCTGGCCAAAGGCACAGCAGCAATTTTGGGGTATCTGGAAGTCTGAAGACGCCATGAGGCTGCTGATGCACTCGCTTCGCAGGTACACACTGACCTGCTGGCGGCACCATACCCCCAGTTTCTAGTTTATTGAGGAACCTCCATATTGTTTTCCAAAAAGACTGGACCAGTTGGCATTCCCACCAACAGTGAATGAGAGTCCCTTTCTATCCACATCCCTGCCAACACTTCTTTTGGATGTGCCAGTCTCTATGGTGTGAGATGATATCTTATTGTTCTTTTAGTTTTGTTTGCTTTTTGGGTCACACCCATTGATATACAGGGGTTACTCCTGGCTCTGCGCTCAGGAATTACTCCTGTTGATGCTGGGGGTGGGGGGGGGGGGGATGGGAGACCATATGGGATGCTGGGAATTCAACCTGGCCACGTGCAAGGCAAAGCCCTACCTGCTGTGCTATCACACCAGCCCCCTCATTGTTGTTTTGATATGCATTCTGATTGCTTCTTAAACTGTTTCTCCTCAGACACAGAAGGGTTTCTGAAGCTCAAGGACACCATCCCTAGTTGTGGCAGCCCTAGAACCTCTGTCTCTGGATGGAAAGTGAATCAGGAAACAGTCTTGCCCTGAGCCCTGGGTGGTTGGAGTTGAGTGTGAAGTGCAGATGCCACCCCACAGGGCTGTGGCTGGCTCAGAGCTGCCTCCATCCTGGGAGCTCGTCTTTGGAGATGGTGCTCAGCTCTCCTTAGCCCTGTGACACTGCCTCCCAGCGCCGCACCCTCTGCTCCCTCTCCGTTCCCTTTCATTTCTTTTGTGTGTGCCTGTGACCTTGCCCTTTGGTCAGCTGCTATATGTGCAGGTGATCTCGGAGTGCACAGATGCAGGGACTCAGAATGAAACCAGCAGAAGGTGCTCTGAAGTCACTTTCTACCCACTCCTTCCACCCTCCTCGCCCCACGGAAGAACCCTAGTCACGGGTGTAGTTATTGTGACTTGGATCTGTTCTGCCAACTAGATTTCCCTCCACGGGAACCAGACCATTTTGATAGGCTTGTTCTCAGGAAGCAGACACACTGAATTCCTACTCCCTTCACTTCCTTTTTACAATGTTCTCCAAGTTGTCTTTGGAATTAGAGTCTGAATTTCCATCAGGCAGATTGGTGTGTAGTTTTTTGAGTGTTTTTTCCTCCCATCGCAGCTAAAAACGAGAAAAGTGGGGAAGTTTAGTGTAAACATTCAAGAAATAGATATTCAGGTGAATGTGAAACATACAGCCTGACATCATCATAAATAGGTTGTAATAGACTTTTAAAATTATGAACCAAATGACTGGGAAGCAGCCAGGATTATAATGAAAATTTTAGCACAGTGAACTATAGCGAACAGAAATAGCTCGAATCAGACATTGGAGACAAGATTCTAAAAGACTCCCGGAATCCAAGATAGTACCCGTAAGAGTCACATTCCCCAAAGCAAGCTGTGGGCCTCGCCTGGATTCTGTCTTAAACAAGAACTGTCACCTTGAAACAGTTCCCTCTGGATGGGGGGTGTGGGGGTTGGGGGTGTGGCAGACAGGCTGGATCAGTGCTGTCCAACTGGAGTATGATCTGAAAGGTGAAATTAATTTTAACATCCGATACCATACCATCTCGTACCATACACTGATTGCTCAGGTAATCGCATAAAGATGTTAATCCGAGAGTCTGTGTCCCCTTTTCATACTAAGGCTTCAAGGCCTGGCATCCACTTTCCTCCCATAACCCGTCTCTCCCTGAGTTTCATGTACTCATGAGCCTACCTGGCTCATGTGGCTAATGGCCGCTGATCAGATTGGGCTACAGTGGGGCGCTATCATGGCAGGAAAGCTCAAATAGAGACAGAAGCAGTGCCTTGAATTCTGAATGAGCTCCTCCAGGCAGTTTCACTGACACACAGCCCCCAGGTCGTAACATCAAGAGAATCTTTGGAACTCAGAAGCCAGGAACTGGTTGCTTTGGGGGTTAGGTTGTAGCTGTTCCAGTCTGAAGTGAAGATTGGCAGTGGCAGTGCAGCCCAGAAGATTCTGTGCATGCGACATTGTGTCTGGACTGGGCAGGGGGACCCCAGCCCAGCCTCTGGGCCTGAGCATCATCTCTGTTTCTCTGGTGGTCTCACTCTTTGGATGCTTGTTCCCATCTTCTCAAGCTCAGTTTCTTCCTATTTTCACACCCTTCCTGCAATAAGAGTCTCTTTTTCTGTGATTACGCTTCTCCCTATGCTGTAACATAAACGTAAGAGGAGAGAATTTGGCTGCTTTGTTCACTGCTGTAACCTGGCCTTTAAAGTAGGGTGGTCACTCCCTTCAGGTGAGCAGATTGAGGCAGTAGTGGTCCCTTCAGCGCTGAGCCGATTCAGGGCTGAGTATGACTCTGGCTCTCTCTGTGTCTCCTTCTGCCTGAGTCAGCACACAGGAAGCAAGGTGTCTGTGTTTCTGCTGCTGCTGAGGAGTATTACCCTCATTGTTTTGTTCGGCCACAATCCAGCGCTACTCCAGGGTTACTCCTGGCTCTGCACTCCAGAATCACTCCTGGTGGCCCTGGGGAGACCCTCTGGGGTGCCAGGATTTGAACCCAGGTCAGCTGCATGCAAGACAAACCCCTCCTATCTGCCTCTCCAACCCCTCTTCATTATTGCTCTGCCCCGGGGAGTAGAGTTTACCCAGACTGTTCTATGGTTCTGCCTTCGCTGTGATCCCTTGTTTGGCTTGGGGCTTGAGCTGAGGGCCTCACAGGTGTGAAGCCCGCCCTGCCTGCCCTCTCTGAGCCTCCGCTCCCCCCATATGGGATGCTTGGGGGTCTTGATGAAACAAACGGTTTGGTATCAGCATTGATGTATGAGATGAGATTGGGCCTCTTGGCTCTGCAGGTCTGTGTAGGTCGGTGGGAGGCCGGAGCTTTGCTTGCGGGGCCGCTCACTCTGCTGCTCTTAGTGGGTGTCACCCAAGAGTGGTTGGTGGCCAGGCCAGAGCCTCCTCTGGAGGCGGGGAACCTACCGGCCCACATGGGTATAGAAATACCCCAAAGCCTGTTCCTCTCGGCCTGAAGGCGGTTTCGACTAAATCACCGTTAGAAAGATCTGTGTCAGGGGGAAATACCAAGATTTGGATAGCCGAGGCCAAAACTTTTAGGGGATTTTTTTCTACCGTTTTTTGAATTGAGCTGTTAACCTGTGCTGCTGACACAACATTTCTAGTGCAGCCCCCCTGGCCCCATGGGACTTCAGACTGTTGAAAGAGAAATACGTGTGTTAGAATCCGGTTACTCAGGTCTAAGAAGAAGTTAAGAAAAACTATCCTCCACATCCCAGCCACGGGCAGTCCGCTCTGGCTTTGGAGCTGCAGGAGTCTGGGGGAGGGGGGCTCTTCCAGCACCTGATGGGTTCTTTACCTCTGCTTAACATCCTCACTCCCCTGCTGTGACTTTTGAACCAGGTTCTGCAATAATTTGGAGTCTTACAGTACAAACTTTTGGATTCCTCTTTGGTTGTGACTCCCAAGTAAAGTGGTTTGAGGAGCTGAAGCGAGAGAACAGCGGGTCGGGCTGCTCGCCTTGCACATAGTTGACTCAGGTTCATCCCTGGCACCTCATCTGTTTCCCGAGCACCGCCAGGATTGACCCCTGAGCATGGAGCTGAAAGTGAACCCTGAGCACAGCCTGGTATTGCTGAGAGAGAGAGAGAGAGAGAGAGAGAGAGAGAGAGAGAGAGAGAGAGAGAGAGCAGTTTGGTTTGAGTTTCTCATTCCCTTTGTCTTCTGTTTCTGTGAGTTTGGGAAATGAGAAATCTGCATCCTGAGAAATCTCACATGTAGCTACTGTCTTAAGTAGCCTTATTGCCACATTTCATGCCAAATAAACTATGAGTACAGCCTGCTGGAGTAACACTATCTGGGGTCAGAACCAGCTTCTCCACTTAACTAGAAAATCATTTAACCTTTGTGGCCATCACTTTCCCTCTTTGTCAAAATGGTTAAAAAATCAAAAACACCTCCTTAGTAAAGACTTACAAGGATTCATAAGTGTACACTCATCTCTAACTTCGAACACTGTGTGCTGCCTGTGAGTTGATGAAATTAACCAAAATAGCTAAATCCCAGAACACATGACAAAATGCATAGAGGATTTTATATCTGGTTGTGAGGCTTCATTTTCATTAAACCCACAGTTATGTTGACTGTGGTTCCTAAATACAGTCAGAACTCATCATCAGAATATTTAGGATCCACTTCTTACTACAAGCTATGTAAGAACAACTGTCGAAAATAGGGTGTTCTGTCATTTTGTTAGGACATTGCAGTAGAATGTTTGAAATAGGAATTTGTGGGTTTTATTTTCTCTTTTGAAGCTCAGTGATTTACAAGACTGTTAATGATAGGGTTTCAAAACATACAATATTCCAACAACACACCCTCTACCTGTGTTCACTTTCCTTCACTGAAATTGGAGTATTTTTCTTTTCAAGATTTATGGTATGGAGGCCAGAGCAATAGTACAATGGATAAGGCACTTACTTTGCATGCAGCCAACTCCAGTTAAATTTCCAACATTTGATATGGTCCCCTGAGCACTGCCAGGAGTTATTCCTGAGTGCAGAGTCAGCAGTAACCCTTGAGCATCACCAAGTATGGCCCCATAACAAAACAATCAAAAAAAGATACAAAATATTGAATGTGATCAAAGTGGAGAGAGAAAGTAATGTGGAAATCATCTGCCCCACAGGTAGGGAGAGGGTGTGGGATGGGAGTATACTGGGGTTTTTGGTGGTGGTGAATGACCACTGGTGAAGGTACAGGTGTTTCATTGTATGACCGAGACTTAGACCCGAAAGCTTTGTAACTGCTCTCAAGGTGATTCAATAAATAAAATTCTAAAAAATGAAAAAAAAAAAAGATACATGGTTTATGGGTTATTGATTACCTTTGTGTCTTTAAAAAGAAAAGATTATTCAGTTTCATGAAAACAAACCTGCAGTAGTTAAAAATATGGCTAGTGTATCATATCTTTTCAATAACCACTGGTATGTTCCTCCCAGCCAGGGCCCCTCTTTCTGCCTGTAAAGAGCAAAAACTCAGCTGTGTCATCAGCAGTGCCCTGAGGAGGGTCACTGACCAGCTCGTGCTCCTGCTGCTGGGGATTGAATCTGGGCTCTGGTATACCCCTCACCTGAAAACACACATTCAAATAGCAACTAAATGTCACTTTTGCCTAGTACAAGACAAAAATTTACAAAGCAAGCCCCTGGTGTTGGGAATGTTAGCAGAAGAGCCAGGAAAATATGATTCTGGCATTACTGATGAAATGTAAATGCTAGAAATCCCCCCACCCCCTTGTAAGCAATGTGGCACTTCTATTAACATTTAAAAATTGAATAAAAACAATCTAGCACTTCCTGGCCCCACTCCCAGGACCCTTCCCATCAGTATGAAGCTGTAATCCATAGGAATATGTACCAGGATAGCTGTTACAGTGTTGCTGCAGTAAAAGGATCTCGGGACGAAAGAGTGTTCGGCAGCAGAGATGGCTAATTGAGGATGGTCAGTTTGTATGTGGTACCAATAAATAAGCAGCCATTAAAATAATAATAATAATAATAATAATAATAATAATAGAGTTGGGCCATGTCAGATAACTTGGTGGGGTTTATTTATTTTTTATTTTGTTCTTGACTTCTGGGTCACACCTGGCAGGGTGCAGGGCTTGCTTCTGGCTGTGCGCTCAGGGACCATTCACAACAGACTCAGGAACCACTTGGGAGTCACAACTAAGGCGGAATCCAAAAGTACTGTACGTATAGAGTGCTAGGGTTTGAACTGGGTCATCTGCGTGCAAGGCAGACACTCGCTGCTCTAGTATCTCTCCACCCCTAACTTGGTGGGGGTTTTATAAGGTATCATGAATCTATGTAGGGAGAGAAATATTGAAGAATCTGCAGATAACATAATTGGAGGTGACCACAGGGGTCAGAGGGCAGAGTAAAGGCTTCACCCTCACCCTGCCTAGGCGTGTCCCCCATCTGTCCGAGGAGCCCCCCCCCCCCAGCTTCATGTTCTCAGAGTTTGGGGAGCCTCCTCTGTTCACCTCAGTAGCCCCACCCCAGGGTGCCTGCCCAAACAACTCCCAAACTGTGTTTTCAGCGACTGACTAATGGCCAGTCCCAGCAGTGGTGACCTGAGCAAGGAGTGGGGTTGTGGTATCCTGGGCTTCTCTGCTTCACACGCGAGCTACTGCAGTGCTCTGTCCCCTGGAGCCTTTCCCCATACCCGCCATGCGGGGCCAGTGGCAGCTGCTCTTGAAGGTGGCGGGTGCTGAAAGGGACCTGAGAGTTTGAGCAGTGCAGAGAGCAGGCATTCCAGAACATTCTGCCCTTTCCCTGGGTCCTTGTCACCTCACTTTTTTCCTTCTGAACGGGTCTTTCTTTTCTCCACTCTTTCTTTCATCCACCACTAGGTCCTTTCTGACTTCTTCACCCCCAGCTAACACCCTCTCCCCGGGAAGGCACCTCTCTCTTCAGACACCAGGACCTGTATCCCACCCCCGCACATACTGTCCTTCCACCCACCTGTTGGTTCATAGCACGATTTGGGCTTCTGGTCGGCGGCGATTCTCACCTCTCAGAATTCTAGACAATTTCGTTGTGTTCTGGTTGACCAGCCAAGCAAAGGAAGGTTGCTGGTGGGGCTATTGAGAACAGTTCCTCTTAATTAAGGGAGGTGGGTTCCAAAAATAAGTGCTAAGAGACAAACTGAGGCTGTCTGCTTCTCCTTTGAAGCTTCTAAGCACTGTCACTCCAAGATGTCTAGTTCACGGCCTCTATTCCCCCATGACTTTCACTACTTGGATGGCTCTTAGCAAAATAATTCATCTCTAGGGTCTTCACTTGAACAGCTACTCTTCTCTATTAAAAAGAAAGTCAAGTCTGGAGTTAGATTCACATGGAAACTGACTCTTGGGTATGGAAAATACCCCCATCTGGGGGCGGGTAGTAAATCTTTAACAGGCAGATTAGTGTGGAGGAGCAGGACGCTCTGACTTAAAGCATTGGTCAGTTTATTTGCCGTAAATATTCTCACCCTCATAAGTTCCCAGGGCCCCCCAGACTTCACTGTTATGAATAAGCAGAGGCGCCAGCCATGGGCTCTAAGGGTGACGGCAAAGGCTCTGGGCACCCCTGTCCCAGTCTCTGAGCACTTCCGTCTCATTCCCAACTTGCTTTCCAGTCTTAAAGTTAATCTTTATTAATATTATTTTGGTTTGGGGGTACACTAGAGGTGCTTGGGGATTGCGCCCGGGAGTGAGGGGTGGAGGACCTCACGTGGGCCTGTCAGGCTCTGTCCACCCTTGGCTCTTGCGAAGGAACCTGACCGCTCTCTGTGGCCATACTTGGGGGGGGCCCTGTGGCCACTCCAGCCATACTTGCCACCTGGGCTGGACAGTTGAAAGCCAAGGATGAGGTGCTGGTGAGGACCTGCAGCCAGAGACCATTCGGGCCACCAGGGGTGCTTTGGAGGTTCCCGGGGGACTCCTGGTAGTACTGGGGGATCCTTGGATGCCAGAATCGAGCTGGATTCCTGAACATCAGAATGACACCTGACCCTGTACCACCTCCCAGACCCTGAGTCCTGGTGATCTCTCTGATCTCCCCAGACCCCAAGCTCTCCCCTATTCAGGGTCTAATGGCCCGCGGCCTGGCCCTGTGCATGCCCTCCTCCTGCATCTCTGACCCTCCCTGCTGGCTGCCTCCTCTTGACATCTCGGGAGGGTTTCTGGGTCTCCCGGGGACAGCCCTGCACCAGCAACTTCTTTCCTCCTTGGTTTCTCACCACTGCTCGAACACATGGCAGGGTGGGTGGCCACTGACTTGCTGACTGCCTTACTCCCGGCTTGGCCTGCAGATGCAGTTGGTGACTCTGATCCTTTCTGACACAGAGGCCCCAGTTCCCTATGACACATGTCTCTCCACGCCCTGGGCCGCAGAGAGACACCAAGGAGGGAAGAAGTCACTGCTGAAGGGTTGATCCTAGGAGTCCCGCTGAAACCCTCCAGCAGCAGATCACTGAAGGGTGGACAAGAGGAGGCAGCCAGCTGGGAAGGGTCAGAGTGCGGGGAGAAGACACGCAATCCTGGGCACCCATACAGTAAACCCCAGCACCCCATACAGTCCCCCGAGGACTGTCAGGAGTAACCGCTGTGTATCACTGGGTGTGGTCCAAAAACAACAAAAAATGAATTAAAAAAAAAATACTCACCTCTCAACTTAGTCCTATGTTAAGTTCCACCCCTAAGTGTAAACCCTCCGGCGCATTTCTTTTACTTTCCCTTTACTTTCTAATTCACTTTTCTAGTTCAAAAAACCAAGAAGTCACTTCCATGCTCATGCATTTTCTATTTCCTGTTAGTAGTATACCAATATAGCACAAAAGGTGGTAAGGAATTGTCCCCCTAACTTGTTAATTTTTATCCCCAAAAAAGAGCATCCTTGAAAATAGGTTTTAGTTTTCAATCAAGTTATGTTATTTCTAACTTTTTTTCCCTCTTTCTCTACCTTAGATTCAGTTAGCAGTGAGTCCGTTTATGGAGCTGTGAATCAGAGTGTGACTTTCCACGTATCAAACTCGTTACCCCTTACTGAAATTCTCTGGACGAAAGAGAAGGATAAAGTAGCTGAGTGGGACTATGGCTCCCAACCCCGGGTGTTTCCCCCCTTTGAGGGTAGGATTCACTTAGACATCACGTCTGGGAACCTCAACATCTCTGGTTTATCCTCAAAAGATGAAGGCGTCTATGAATTTGATAATACAAAGAAGTTCTCTTTAATTGTGTTTGGTGAGTAAACCATGTGTTGGTTTGTTAATTGCGAAATTTCCTGGGCTAGAGTGACAGCTCAAGGACTGGCGTTGCTGAGGGAGGTCCGGTTCTGACACCCAGTACTGCCCTAGCAGACCCCCATTGACACTGGGAGGGTTTCTTGGGGGCAACCCTAAAACCCCAAAACCAACCAGCCAAGTGAAACTTCTGGCTAATTTGAGACTAGTACAAATTAATGGTCCATGAGAGAAAGAATTTGGTATTGCATGTTGCCAGAGTTTGCGCTCTTTTTGGTACCCAAGAACCACTTCCTTGCCATCCTGGATAAAGAGAGGGTGTGACTGAGGTGAGAAGAACATCACCAGGGAGCAGAACTGCCACAAGAGTTGTCACTTTCCATAATAGGAATATTTTGGAAAGGGAGGTGGTAGCTGCAGTGAACACAGACCTCTGCATTCCTCTGAGGTGCTGCTATATCCATTCGGCCTCTCCCCCTGCACTCACCGGGTGTAGACGGGGGAAAGTGAGCAGAGTCCCTCCTGCAGTATTGATTTTATTGTTTTGTATTTTGGGGGCCTCCCCAGCTGTGCTTGAGCACCTGGGGTCACTTTCTGGCTCTCTGAGGCTGACCCAGCAGTGCAGGGACAGGTCACAGGGACCACCTGGAGGTGCTCCAGGTGCTGGGGGCTGAGCTCAGGACTCCAGGCCAGGGTTTTCTGCCTGGCCTATCTCTCCTACATCTCTTTAAGCTATAGCTGGAAACAAGCTGTGGTTCCTCCAAGCTTTTTATTGATGTTTCCAAGTCCCCAAAGCACCTCCAGTGTTTGCAGCCATCATGCCCAGTGGGGGCCGGGGGGCCCCAAATGGCTCTGATCTTTTTTTTGGCTTTTTGGGTCACACCTGGCTCTGCACTCAGGAATTACCCCTGGCGCTGCTCAGGGGACCATATGGGATGCTGGGAATCGAACCCGGGTTGGCCGCGTGCAAGGCAAACACCCTACCCGCTGTGCTATTGCTCTGATCTTCTTTTTATGTTTTGATTTTGTTTCAGTTTTGAGTTACACCAGCAGTACTCAAGGCTTACTCCTAGCTTAGGGATCACTCCTGATGCGGTGGGAAGACCATGTGTGGTACCAAGGACCTAATCTAGGTCAGACACGTGCAAGGCAAGCATCCTTCGTGCTATCCTATCTTTTAGCCCAGTGTTCTTTTTTGAAATTTGATGAAATTTTCTAAAAAATTTAAAATCCATGCTAGCTCAATAAAGGTGTTTGATTTGGGTTTCAGGCCAGCTGAACAGTCCTTAGGGAGCCTAGCAAAAGCCTGTGGAGGAGAGGAGCACAGGGAGCCAATTTCCTTGGGGGCAGTAGGAAGGGAAGACTTTTGGGTCCTATTTTGGGGCTCTGAATAGTACCCTGTGCTAGTGGAAGCCACTGTATCTGATAGTAGAGCAAGAAGTAACTTGATGAAATGTGTTTTTTTGGAAGACAAATCACATGGTGGGTATTTACAGTGGGTTTGGTTGTTAGTAGTACATGTTTGAATAAGAACTGCACTGCACTGTCCTCCCATTGTTCATCGATTTGCTCGAGCAGGCACCAGTAACGTCTAACAACAGATTGTGAGACTTGTTACTGTTTTTGGCATATCAAATACATCAAGGGTAGCTTTCCAGGCTTTGCCATGTGGGCAAGATACTCTTGGTAGCTTGCCGGGCTCTCAGAGAGGGGCAGAGGAATCAAACTCGGGTCAGCCGCATGCAAGGCAAATGCCCTACCTGCTGTGCTATTGCTCCAGCCCACATTTTGAATAGAATCAAAAAATACTTTCAAGTATCTTTGGGTGTGACCATAAAACAAAACAAAAACCAAACAAAGCATGGCACAAAAGTCAACAACTATTTGGGATCTTCTTTTTGTTGTTTGGTTTTTGTTCCACACTTGGCAGTATTTAGGGGCTAGTCCTGGCTCTGTGTTTCGGATTCTCTCCTGGAGCCAGGAACTGAGGTGGTGTTCGCCAGGTGCAGAGCAAAGTGCCTCACCTCCTTCGCTGTCTCTCCAGCCCCTGTTTTGCTTCTTGAAAGACATGACTCACGATTTCGTACCAATATGATTTGTTCAGTCATGTGCTTCTGTAGAAATGAGGAAGACTCACTTCCTTGGGGGTCTGTTTATGCTTGTTTGTGGGGTTTGGCAGTCTTCCGGAGACCCCAAACCTCAGTGGAGAGCCTTTAGAAAGGATATTTCAGATGGGGGTTTCCTCACGCCTCCTAAGCTCAGAGCACCTACTTCCTTCTTTGTGTACACTGTCATCTGCCTTTCTTTCACCCCCACAAGCATGTCTACCACAAATGCCTTTTCACTTTGTGTATTAGTTTTCCCATCCTCTTTGTTCATGTAAATACAATTAACCACTTTCTCCTTAAATGCTTTGGTTTGTATATGATTTTTTAAAAAAAAATTAAAGATTATGGGGCCAAAGCAATAGTACAGTGGGGAGGCTGCTTGTCTTGCACATGGCTCACCTAGGTTTGATCCCTGATATTCCGTATGGTCCTCTGAGTCCACCAGGAGTGATCTCTGAGTCCAGAGCCAGGAGTGATCCCTGAGCACAACCAAGTGTGGTCCTAAAAAAACAAACAAAAAATAAAGATCACAAAAACATGTACCATTTTTTGTAAAATGTCATCAGATACATATAAGAAATTTTCATTTCTTACAGAGTAGTGAGCTGAATTAATTCATTGTAAACTAAGTTATCTTAGGAATGAAATAGGCATGTTCCCGCTCAGTTTACAGCTGCCTAAGTAGACATATAACTGGTCTTTGTGGCTCTGTCTGGAGGAAGTCCCATGGAGACAGAGACTGTGTAGATGACAGACAATATGAGGTCCAGAAGCTCTCACTCAGAGCTCCAGGAAGATCAGTGGAGTAATGAGGACCCCAAATAGATGAGGGCTTACTAAGGGGGCTCAAACACCAGGGGTGCTCCCCTCACTAGCTCTAGACAGCTTTATGTTGCCTACAACAGAGGACGGTGAGACATCTTCAGCAATGATGAGATGATTTCATAAAACTCTTCCCAGTGCTAAATGGTTGTGGTCTAGGATCACTAAGCAAGCCATGGAGCAAACTTGGGCCTCCAACTCCTGGTGTGATTCTTTTTGTGTCGTCTGCCTTCTGGGGGGCCTCATCTATTTTTCCTCTGCCACATTCCAGCCAGCATGTGCTCAGCCCCTGGATAGTGCCAGCCTGCATGTCCCTCCATCTGTTAGCTGTTACCGCATCAACTCATTCAAGCTTCGGTACAGTCGGAGGGTGGGGGGGCTTGCTCTCACATGTAGGAGAGGAGACAGAGCACAGGGTCCTTCCCAAGATTTCCCAGTAGATCTGAGTCGTGGATCTAGGCTGCTGGTCCCCTAATCTATGCTCTTCCCCCTCATGCTATTCCTTTCTGAAGTGAGTAGACTGAAGGCTGTCTTTCATAATGATCCTTCTATCTGTTCATCCCTTTAGCTGTCTAACATCTCTCTTCTTTATTAAGAGACAAAATAAACCCTGTACCCTTGTATCATGTCAATTTCTCTAGTTAAGAAATAGTACCTGGTTTTAGGGGGTATGGTGCCACCAGCAAGTCAATCTGTACCTGTGAGGCGAGTGCATCTGCAGCCTGATGGCACCTTCAGACTTCCAGATACCCCAAAATTCCTTCTGTGCCTTTGACCAGACCCCAAAAACTTGGGGCAAAGTTTACCAAGAAAGTAAATGGCCAAAAGTTAGGCATGTGGGAGACACACCCACAAATCACCTTCAGCTCAGCTATATAATTGGAGGCATGGCCTCTCTGGTTCCTGATTGAACTGCTTAATGGCCATGATCTCAGAGACTCAGAAACAAATGTTGAAACCCAGCGGCTTTTGGCAGAAATGTGTCTTGACCGCGCAGTAGGTTACTGTCGCTGGGCCACCCCAGGTGGGGGGAATAGGTGCTGTCCCTCCACCTGCTCCCCCTTGGCGGCTCGGTGGCCGCCATCTGCCACAGGCCATTGGACAGTCAGGTTTGGGCCCACAGTAATGAGACACGCAGGGTCTCACGGGATGGGGGTGGAGCTGGCCCTTTCCTCCCCGTCCCAACGAGACCCCGAGTTGCCACCCACGAATGGCCTCTCTGGCTCCTGATCAAGCTGCTTAACAGCCATGATCCCAGAGACTCAAACAAATCTTGAAACCCAGCAGCCTTTGGCAGAAATGCATCTGGACTGCTCAGTAGGTTACTGTCGCTGGGCCACCCCAGCGGGGAAAAGGTGCAGTCCCTCCACCTGCTCCCCCGTGGCGGCTCAGTGGCTGCCATCTGCCAGAGGCCATTGGACAGGCAGGTTTGGGCCCGCAGTGACAAGACACGTGGGGCTTCATGGGATGGGGGTGGAGCCCTTTCCTCCCCATCCCATTGAGACCCCAAATAGCCGTCCACAAATGGGCTCTCTGGCTCCTGATCAAGCTGCTTAATGGCCATGATCCCGGAGACTCAGAAACAAATCTCAGAACCCAGTGGCTTTTGGCAGATATGCATCTAGACCCCGCAGTATGTTACTGTCGCCGGGCCATTCCAGGGGGGAAAGGGTGCTGTTCCTCCACCTGCTCCCCCTAGGTGGCTCGGTGGCTGCGATGCTCCAGAGGCCATTGGACAGTCAGGTTTGGGCCCTCAGTGATGAGATGCGGGGCCTCACAGGATGGGGGGTGGAGCCAGATCTTTCCTCCCCATCCCAACGAGACCCCGATTCACCGCCCACGAATGACCTTTCTGGCTCCTGATCAAGTTGCTTAACATCCATGATCCAAGAGACTCAGGAACAAATCCATTTATGTAAAACTTCTGGTCTTTCAGAACTTCTTTGATTTCAGAATTGAGGCTAAGGGATGTTAGCAACTCTTACATATTCTCAACTTGGGCAGCTAGATCTGACCTGAAAAAGAGAATTCTCTCAAGGAAACAGTCTGCTTGTCTTTTTAAGTTCATGGATGAGAATTTGAAGGGTACTTCATAAATGTGGATACTTGGAGTATAAATGCTGTTCTTTTCTGTACTAAGTACTGCGTTCTCTCTTTTTTTTTTCCAGAACCTCTTCCATCTCCAGAAATAAGTTTTAAATCGAATAATAGCAGCATTATAGTCACGTGTTCAATCCCAGCGTCTTACCAGAGCCATTTAGAAAATGTAAAAGTATCATGGAACTGCTCTGTACCAAAGTGTGCAAATAGTTCAACATTTGATATAGTATTTGGAGAGACAGATGATCATCCACAGAAAATATGTTGTATTGTTAGCAATCCATTGTTCCAGGCAAATTCATCAATTTCTTTGGTACCGGATAGCTCAGGTAAGTAACTATGTGTTATGGCAAATGGACCTTATACAAGTGAGGTTTCAGGAGATAGCAGGCAAAGGTTTGTGAGCGTCCAAGCACACCTGTAGAGGCAGATGTATATTTCACAGATCTGAGACATCATATAGTGGGTTACTGTTTTCACAGACATCTGATTTCAAGATTAACACTTTTGGCACTTACTCTCAGGTTCCATTATAGACAGAGTGTTAATTCAATCCTCAAGCATTCCTGTTCAAGCATTGAACTGAGGTTGTCTACATGTAGGGCCAGTGCCTTAACTTCTGTCCTTTCTCTCCAGCCCCTCATGTATTATCTTTTTTTAAGTGCAAAACCATTTTGAATTTGCAACAGGATTTTGTTGCTAAAGACAGAAAAAGATCACATCCTCAGTGGAGTCACTCATATGGATACAAATCACATAACCACCAAGAGGTTTTAAAACTCAGCTCGCTTGCAGACCACAACACTCAAAAGGAGAGAGAGAACACAGGGGATTGCCCTGCCACAGAGGCAGGGGAGGATGGGGGGATGGGGGTGGGGGGGATATTATCCATGGTGGTGGAAAATGGGCACTGGTGGAGGGATGGGTATCTGATCATTGTATAATCGAAACCCAAGCACAAAAAATTGTAAATCTACATCTGTACCTCATGGTGTTTCACTAATAAAAATTAAAAGAAAAAGAGGAAATACTCAGAGCTGGACATGCACGTTGTAAAATGGTCAATTTAGGATATTAGCTTTCTCAAAAGAAAAGCAGAATAATCATATTGGAGTAAGTCCTTTTGGGACATTTTCCTGACCCCCTCCTGCCAAAATCATGACTCCAGTAGTTCACATAGTTTCATTCAGTCCAAAATATAATAACTGGAGGAGTAATTCATATTAAACTTCGTGTGAAACGTCAGGAAAACAACTGTTTAACCCACAAGTGATAAGACTAAATCTTATCACTTGTCATACATACTGAGGTTTAACTGTAAGCTCCCAGTTTTCCCCAACTTTCGAAGCAGACAGAATCCAAAATAAAGCAAAAAAAAAAAAAACCAACAACAAAAAACTCAGCTCGCAGAGTTAATCATTTTGTTATGCTCAGAGTGAACACTGTTCTTCATTTCACCTAGTGTTTGGCTGTTTGATAGTACCCAAGGCAGATTATGGAAATGGGATGTGTATTCTAGCAGATAATTTCTTTACAGTGGTTTTACACACACACACACACACACACACACACGCACACACACATGCACACACACGCAGAGCCAGAGTGCTTCTGGTGTGTGTGTGGAGTACACAGAATACTGAGATAAAGAGGCAGGCACGAAATAGACAAGGGAGCTGAACCCTTGAGGAGCTTCAGCTGTTTCCAGAGGAATAATTTTTTGTTGTTGTTGTTTTGGAGTAATACCCAGCGATGCTCAGAAATTACTCCTTGCTCTGCACTCAGGAATTACTCCTGGCGGTGCTCAGGGGACCATATGGGATGCCAGGGATTGAACCCAGGTCATCCACGTGCAAGGCAAATGCTCAACCCGCTGTACTATTGCTCCGCCCCCAAGGAATGATTCTTGAGATCATTCCTTTCCTTTTCTTTTTTAAATGTTGGTGAGGAAATTTTTATTTCAATGTTGATATCAACACTTAAGAATTACAGGTATACTTAATGAATTTTAATCTTTCTAAAATATGTAATTTTTATTACTAGATACTGGTACAAAAGATTTTTGGATTTTTTTCCCCTCCATGTTCCCTAACACCATCGCCGCCGCCCCTCCTTCCCCCCCCCCCCCCGCCCCGCCCCCGCCCCTGGCCCTGAGGAGATAATTCCAGGGAAAAAAACTCCCCTAGGCTTACTTTGCAAGCACTTGCCCTTGCATGATTTTCATTTAACTTTCAAATGAAATGTCCATGTGAGATGTTCTTCCCTGTCAAAATAAGTCGAGAAAAGGTTCTAGTACTATCCCTGTCAACCATGTGAAACGAATATCATTGATTGGAAAATGGATGCTTTGGTGCAGTAAACACGCTGATCTGTTGTCCATGTATCTCATCCCTATTGCCTGTAGATTTGGTGTTTCACTTCTGTTTTTCCCATACCCTTCCCTTATTGTTGTCATTTGCTGCTGCTGTGGTCACTGGGGATGACACACTTGGCTTGGTGCTCACTCACCATCCTTACAGGCTCACTCACTTTAGTTGTGATGTTTGCACATACATTGATTGCTGTGCTCACAGGATTCCCACCCAGAGCTGGGGAGGGGCCATGTGAAGTGGTGCTGGCACGCTTGAACACGGTGCTGGGAACCCCCAGTTGTGCTGGGACCGCACACAGCCTATGGTATGGAGCCAGGATATTAAGGAGTGCAGGCCTGTCTGTCTCTGCTTCTGCCTCTGCCCTGGCCTCTGCCTCTGTGCCCTCCCTCCGGGCCCTCCCTCTCTTCCTTCCCTCCGTACCCTCTCTCCGTGCCTTCCTTCCGTGCCCTCCTTCTATTCCTTCCTTCCATGCCCTCCCTCTGTGCCCTCCCTCCTTGTCCTCCCTCTGCACCCTCCTCTGTGCTCTTTCCACCGACCTAGTTGTCACTAATAAGTCTAATGAAATAGCAAGAGAAAGCATCCAGTGTACAGGCCTGGTGCTAAGCAGCTCAGGAGGGTGCCGCGGACAGAGTATGGACCTTCCTGCCTCACCAGAGCTTGTGCCTGGGACAGACCAGAGCTCTTCTGGGCTGGGGCAGGGGTCCGGGCTGGGGCTGGGCCTCTGGTGGAGTGCTACTTTGCATAGATGAAGCCTTAGGTTTGAACCCTAACAGCACTTAATTCCAGATTTTTAGTTTCACTGTTCTTATCTCATCTGTGAAAGGATATAAAAGCTACACTCTATGTATTTATTTGTGGAATACAAGTAAAATTTAATAAGTACATTGTAAATAAGGAGGATTGACTATTTCTGTATTGTGGTCAGTTCAGCTAATCATATCATATTTTTTAATTTTAGCACATTATCCAAGGAAACGGTGGTTTCTAATCCTCTCTGCACTGACCTTAGCAGTAGCAGTTTATGGTATGTATACTTTTGAGTTCACATGAAGTGCATAAAAAATTTTTCAGGGACTGGAGAGATAGCACAGCAGGTAGGGTGCTTGCCTTGCATGAAACTGACCTGGGTTTGATCCCTGGCATCCCCTGAGCACCACCAGGACAGGAGTAATTCTTGAGTGTGGAGCCGGGAGTAAGCCCTGAACATCACCAGGTCTGGCCCCAAAAGAACGAAAACAACCAAAAGCAATAAACTTGTTTAAAAAATAATGCTTTTTCAAACTTGAATCAGTTGCTCAATAACCAGAGTTGAAAGATGAGAAAGCATTGGACGTTTCAGACATGGTGAGAGCAGCACACTCACTTTGCTAATTTGGGCTTGCCAGGTGTGCCAGGTTCCTTCTACGATGCTGCCTTCTCTCAAATGGGAGAGTGAACCCTCAGACCAGAGTGAGCTTTGCAGGAGCCATGGAGCCCTTTATTCATCTGTTATTTTTTTCAGCGGCCACATCCAGCAGTACTCAGCCTCTGTGCTCAGTGACCTCTCCTGGTGGGGCTTGGGGGGGCCATGTGGGGTGCTGGGGATCAAACCCAGGTTGTTTGCATGCAAGGCAAGTGCCTTACCTGCTATACTACCTCTCGGCCCCCAGTACCCCTTGGGCCTGTTCCATAGGTTTCTTTGTATGTATCTCTTCAGTACTGTTGTTCTGACCTCCAGGCCGTATTTCTCAGAATTCCCTGTCTCTTGCACTTCCTTGTCTCAAAGCCCAGGCAGAGTGCTGGCCTGGAAGGCATCTTTGCTGAGTGGGATGGCTTGGAGTGAGAAGTAGTTGTGCTGGCCTTGGTGGATGTTGCCTTGCTTAGCTTCCCCTTTTCCCTCCTCAAGTCCCAAAGGACATGAAGCGAACTGTAAATGTGAAGGGCTGGTGAACTGTAGCCCCCAGCAAAAAAGGCTTTTTTCTAACAGCCTTCACCATAAGCACATGTGTATGACTCATTTGTCACTCCCCCAGGGAAGGCCGGAGAGCGGCTGGCTACAGGTTCATGGCGTTGAGGGTCCATGTCATTATAAACTCATGTCTTGGAGGGGGTGCATAAGAGCCAAAAAAAAAAAAAAAAAGAGAGAGAGACTCATGTTTGAACAAGCTTGCAAGTTAGGTTTCTGTTTCCCTGGATTTCACTACTCAGTTCATTTGGGCACTACTAGCATGTTGTGGTTGAAATACCAAGTTGAACTAATTAAAATGAAATAAATAGAATTTATTTCTCAGTTGCACTAGCCACATCCCAGGTGCCAGGTACTCGATAGTCACCAGGGGCCAGTGGCCACAGTGGCCACAGCCCAGATGTTATCACTAGAAAAGTTCCACTGGCCAGTGGTGACCTAGACTGCCTGGGGAAGATTGGCACACTTTCTTGAGCCACACCTGGGCTGCTGGGGGTCTTAGCTCTGTGTTCAGGAGTTGCTCTCAGTGGTGCCTGGCCAACCACGCAGGCCAGGGGCAACCTCAGTGCTCCACGTACGAAGCACATGTGCCAGGCCAAGCTGTCTCCCTGGCTAGAATCTAGCTCTTTGTTTTTTGTGTCACACCCAGCAATGCTCAGGGGTTGCTCCTGTCTCTGCACCCAGGAATCCCTCCTGGAAAAGTCTGGGGGACCTTGTGGGAAGCTGGAGATTGAACCCAAGTTGATTGCATGCAAAGCAAGTGCCCAGCCCACTGCACGATCACTCCAGCCCTGCAGCCTAGTTCCTGAGGATACCCTTTCCATGCTAGAGGTGTCAGATGCCATGACTCCTAAGTAATAGGTCACTGGCCATTTGTTTTGCCTCTAAACAAGTAATGCGGTTCAGCTGAGGTACACTTTGAATCCTCATTGAGAAAGCATAGGGGAAGCTCAGGTGTTCTGTTTTGAAGGTTTAGTTCAGGGATGGAAGGTAGAACAGTGGTCAAGGCAGGTGCCTAGTATATGCCTGGCCTGGCTTGATTCTTAGCACTGTGTGGTCCCTGAGCATCATCAGATATAGCCCTAGAGCCGTGGGTAGCACCCAGTGGCCCGGGTCACGCTCAGCTGTGCAGGCCTGAGCAGCATCTCATCCTCCTTGCACTGGCCAGAATTGCTTGTGGGACTTCCTGAGCACTGATGGGGAGTCCCCCCACCACCAGGTTGGTTGCTGTGTAATTTTCAGTGCCAGGGATCGCGTGCAGAGCTTCACACATTTAAAGGCTGTATCCTAGCACCAAACCACATCCACAGTCTAAAGCAGTTATTTTTTTATGTCCAAATGAAAGCAGAATAATGAGCTATTCTCATAACAGACTGGTCCTGAGATACTGAAATTGCTTTCCACTGATTAGAATTATGTGGACCTACCACCAAAGGACCTAATCCTAAAGAAGGTGACACTGGTAGCCGCGTACTTACAAGAATGATTGACTTGAAAGTCTTGTTCAGTGAGGAGAAAATTGCAGAAGAAAATCACTTCAGGTTAGCTCTACACCCTGAAAACAATTGTTCTAGAAAAACCACTGTATTTGAAAGCATCTCCATGCTAAAAGTCATTCCTTGGACCTGACGGTGGGGCCCAACTCCTAAGGTGCTCAGTAAGCCTGTGCTCTGGGTGAGGATTGAGGCCTCTCAGGAGCCTGCTGCCTGCATGAGGGGACAGTTGCGTCTCTGCGCTCATCACCACACGGCAGTCAGCAGCCACCAACACATGCCTGCTCAGTGCTGGGAGTCTAAGGAGTGGAAAGGTATGGAGCACACACAATTTTGTCGGACTCAGTGTGAGGAAAGGACTACAACATTTCTCACGGATAATGTGGATGGTATTGTAATGCTTGAGGTCTAATGGGATAAACTCTGGAAATGACTCTTCTTAATGTGGATACTGCAACTTTGAAATTAGTAGGGCCAGGGAAGTGGCCTGGACACTGCCCACTGTGGCTCCCACAACTCACAACAGGAAACTAGACTGGAGGGACAGTGCAGGGGTCAGCACTTGCCTGGCACTGTGGCCAGCCTCAGGTTGGTCCCTGGCACTGCATGGTGCCCTGAGCACGATGGTCAGGGGCAGCCCTGGTGGCTCCCTGAAGCACCACAGCCCACTCGGCAGGCTCTGCATCCCCAGAGCTCTGCAGTTAGCTTTTGCCCCAAATACTGAGGACTGATGGGAGTGGGGGAGTAGGGGGGGAAGGGGAAAGGCTGCTTGGGAGGCCCTTGAAGTATTTTTTTTAAATAAAATTGGGGCCAGCATCTAGGGTCCTTGCCTTGTACATAGATGACCCAGGTTTGATCTCCAGCATTCCATATGGTCCCCCAAGCCCCTTCAAGAGTAATTCTTGAGTGCAAAGCCGGGGGTCAGCCCTGAGCATTGCCGAGTGTGGCCACCAAACCAAAAGTAAATTAGTAAAATTAAAATGTTTATTAATTAGGTGGCTCCCATTATATTTCTGCTGAGCAGCACTACTTCAGACTTCCCAGGGCCCTGTGCAATTAACTATTTACTAGTAACTGTGTTATGTCATCTGTTCTGTTTGTGGGGGACCTTCCTAAGTGGGGCTCGGGAGGCTCAGACCCCTCCTCCAGTCCTCAGCACTGTGTGCCGTGGTGTTGGGTGTTACCCAGGTCTCCCCATTGGTGCTCCGGAGCCTCCAGGGTCACACCCAGGGGCGTGCGCGGGAACCAATCCCACCTGTTCCCTCCAGACAACTCATGAGGCTGCTGCCAGCTGTTTGCTCTAAGCACTGGGAAAGTAGGCAATCTAGGTGGACAGGCGCTGGGTCTGAGGCTTCAGCTTCTCTTTTCAACTCATTCATTACAATGGCATTTTCTTATCTGTAGGTATTTTCAACCATAGACAAAACACTAGATCTCCAGGTAAGTAACTGAAGACTCGGCATAGGGTGTGTGGAATGTCAAGTCTCAGAAAGGGGCTAGCCCTGATGAGAAGTGGGTATTACTGGGATGCCAGATTCTACTCACCTGTTGAACAGCAGGAAGAGACATCAGCAGGTGTACTAGCCACAGGGTACGCACCTCAGGAGTGCTTATCACAGGGGTACTCCTAGGGCACTAACCCAGGGATATTTACCAAAGTGGTGCTAACCGCAGGGCACTAATCACAGGGGTACTCCTACAGGGTTACTAGCCACCTGTTGTGCCAGCTGCTTCCCATGTTGAATCCTCTGGGGAGCCGCATGGGGTGGGGTGTGTGGGTGGGTATCTTGGTTCTGCTTGCTTAGACTCAGAGAGCTGGAGCTGGGACGGGAGCCGGGTCTTCAGACTGCAGCCTCCATCACACAGTCCTTTTTATCTCCCCTCAGGAAATGTGGAGCAAGCTTCAGAGTCAAAGCCAGCCTGTGACGAGAGCGAAGGTAGGTAAGGCCTGGGCACTGACTGATACAGCAGAGCCCAAGAAGCCAGGGTTACCAACCACGGGAGTTTGGAGGTGTCCTAGTATTGTGATTATCATACTCGCCTCACCAACCACAGGGGTACTCCCACAGGGTACCAACCACAGGGGTATCAACTACAGAGGTACTCCTACAGGGGTGCTAATCACAGGGTACTCCCACAGGGGTTCTTGCCACAGGGGCACTAATCACGGGGGTACTCCTACCGGGTTACTAGCCACCTGTTGTGCCCAGCTGCTGTGCCAGCTGCTTCCCATGTTGAATCCTCCAGGGAGCCGCATGGGGGGGTTCTTGGTCCAGCTTGCTTAGAGACGTGAGTGTGCAACTGCAAGACCTGGAGCTGGGATGGGAATCCGGGTCTTCAGACTGCAGCCTCCATCACACAGTCTCCTCTTATTTCCCCCTCAGGCACATTTCCTGAAGCTCAGGAACAAGCTTCAGAGTTACTGCAGAAGCCAGAGTCAGCCTGTGACGAGAGGGAAGGTAGGACCTGGCACTGATATGAGCAGGGACCCCTGTGGGCTCAGGGCTGTGAGAAGGCGCAGGACCCTGGGTGGTGTGGGCCAGCTAGTGGATCGCGAGGCGACGTGTGTGTGTCAATGGATATCACAGGGTTGGAGAACAGTGCTGTGACTGGCAGCTTCTATCATTTTTTTTTCCCTGAGGAATTTCAGGATTTTCCTTGTTGTTTTTGTTTTGATTTATGGCCTACACCCAGCAATACTCAGAGGTTACTCCTGGCTTTGTACTCAGGAATCACTCCTGCTGGTGCTCGGGACCATATGGGATGCCAGGATTGAACCCGGGTTCGCCACATGCAAGGCAAATGCCCTGCCCACCGTGCTATCGCTCCAGCCCCTGAGGATCTTTCATCAAGGCCATTCTTCAGAAAGCTCACTGCGGGGGGAGCACAGGAGGCTGGAGAGGAAGTGGGGGTCCCTGAGTGAATGAGTTCAGCCAAGCCTGGCAGAAGTCCTGAGTTCTGGTGGGAGTGGAAGCATGAACAGGGAGCACTGATGTTGAGAGAAATAAGATCAGCTTAGCAAGAGTTCCAGCTCGGGACTCAGGTCCTGGCACCAAACTCCCCGGTTTCACCTCAAGTGCTAGCTCCATCTTACACGCCTTGGGCAGGTCAACTCTGTATCTCAGCAGCCTCTGTGGAAGAAGGGACCTCACAGTGACCTGCAAATAGTGACAAGAAGACAGGTCATAAATGTAGAAATGACAACATGTAGAAACAACACAAGATGTTTAGAGTCATGGCGGCTCCTGGAAGCACTCAGTAGATATTCCTGATGACCATGATGGTGTTTATTACCTCACAAGAAAGAAAGCAACTGTCACAGGAATTCTCATCCCATGGTGTGCAGAAGAGGTGGCTGTTCTCAACATAGCAGGAGGCAGGACCAGGCTCTTTTGGGGAAGGGAAAGTAAGCCATTATTAACAGTATTTTTGGGTCACACTCAGCAATATTCATGGGTTACTCCTGGCTCTGCACTCAGGAATTACTCATGGCGGTGCTCAGGGGGTCATATGGGGGCCAGGGATCAAACCCAGGTTGGCCGTGTGCAAGGCAGACGCCCTACCTGCTGTGCTGTCACTCCAGCCCCGAGATCACTTCTCTTAGATGAGCAATGTGTACTGTGCAGAACTTGTGCTCTGTGTGCTTCCTTCCTATTTAAATACTAAATGCCATTCGTTCAGTGGGGTTGCAGAGGGGGCTCTCGTAAATTGTTTTAAGAGGGTTATAAATGTGGGGTAATCGGTTTGGAGCTTGCTATAGAGCTTCCTTAGGAAGTTAAAGACAGGGACGCCAGAGTGATAGTATAGCCGGCTGGGAGTGTGCGAGCAAGGAGCTGGCCCAGGTTCGATCCCCGGCACACCACTTGGCCCTTTGAGCACCACCAGGAATAGTGCAGAGCCAGGAATAATCCCAGGAATTGCTTAGTGTGGCCAAAAATAAAATCAAAAAAGAAGCTAACGGTAGGGCTGGAGGGGATAGTACAGCAGGTATAGTACAAGGCTTGCCTTGAGCATGATTTGACCTGATTTGACCCTCAGTAGTAGACAGAGTCTCCTCAGCACTGCCAAGAATGATTCTGAGTTCAGAACCAGGAGTTAGCCCTGAGCACAACCAGGTGTGCCCCTCTCTCAAAAAAGTTAGCTACCATATGATCTAGCAATCCCACTTTGTGGCATCTACCTTAAGACAAAGAAAACATTAACACAGAGAAAATAACCTGCTAAAAACTCAGGTACAGAGGTCCCAGTGACTGAAATCCGCAGGCTTTCTCAGAGTTGTGATGGGCTATTCCCGCCTAACCCCCCACACCTCCCTGTACTTCTAGAAGCCGTGACAGTCATGTTCACATCCCAGAGCTGCCATCCAGTTAAAAATTTAACTCCCAGGCTGGAGCAATAGTATAGTGGGTAGGGTGTTTGCCTTACATACAGCTGACCCGGGTTTGATTCCCAGCATCCCATATGGTCCTCCAAGCACTGCCAGGAGCAATTCCTGAGTGCAGAGCCAGGAGTAACCCCTGTGCATCGCTGGGTGTGACCCAAGAAGAAAAAAAAATTTAACTCCAGCTGTACAGCCCAGAAAAAAACTAAATTTCCTGAAGTGTGTGGCTACATTCATGGCTGTTCGATGCCTCCACTCTCTCACACTGATGATCAGTAGGGGCACACCAGATGGGGTTGGTGTAATGCAGAAGCCAACCAATCTCTACCAGCCAAAATGTTAACACAGAGGCTTCACTTGCATGAGTAATCCCTCATACACAGACTTAGTGTCTCCATGGTGAGATACGACAATTTATACCCACTTTCTTCTAAGAAATATTTTTTGATGATCCCATTAGCAAATTATAGGTAACAAGCAAAATAAATATATTGTTGTGAGCCTGCTACAGGGGCAGACTGAGGGATGATTAAGAATATTGTTTACTGTGGTGGAGGGAAGGTAATAGTGGTGGTGGGATTGGTGTTCAAATATTGAATGCCTGAAACAAATCATCATGAACTGCTTTGTAAACCACAGTGTTTACAAAGATGTACACACACACACACACACACACACACACACACACACACGTGACATTTTCCCATTTGCAACCAAATGGAAGGAGCTCTGAGGAATTATGTGATGTAAAGTAAGTCAGAAGAGAAAAGGCAAACGTTGGGTTATTTGACCTGTAACTGATGAACAGACAAACTGATTGCAAAGGCAAGGCAGTGGTGATTGAGGAAGAGAAGCCAAAGGAAGGGGATAAAGTGAAGGGTGTAAAAAACCAAAAATCCCTGGATAAGTGAGCATAGAAGAAAGGGTTTGCAAAGCCATGGCAGGCCAAGGCCAGGGAGGTATTGGGGAGGGATGCACATTCTGGGGACAGAGGAGAAGTCATCACACGGGGGACCCAGGAAGAGCTACCCAGCCCAGAAGGAATGGGCCCAGCATGGACGGTTTCAGGGAAGGGCTGCTCTGAATTTGAAGGAAACATTGATAAAGACGGCAGGAGAACCCTGTTCTCTGGGAAGGGAGGCTTCAGCGGCGTGCCAGGGAGCAACCACATCAGAGCTGCACGCCTGGTCCTGTGGCAGTGGGCGGCAGGTGTGAGAGGTTGCGTAGGGCACGGGGGTATCCAGCCCCACAAGCAGGAAGAATGCGGGGCTGGGGGAGCTGATCTGACACTTCCCCTCACTTCACCCCCTCGCCTGAGTTCCCGGCATACACTGGAAAGGTCCTTTGAAGGGAAAACTTATGCCCCACCTGCCTGCCCTGGCCCAGGGCTCGCCTCACTCTCCGTGCCCGTTGCCAAGGATGCAGCTGTTGGGGAGCCTGTTCTGGTCTGGGGACTCGGTGAAAGACAGAAGACCTGGGGAGCATGACTTGAAGGAGCTCCACTAGCCGTCACATCTTGGTGGCCTTGTTCGCAGGTGTCCCAGCACGGCCGTACCTGGGTCTCCCTGACTAAGCTCTGTTACTGGAAAGGTGTCAGGAGACCAACCTGGTCTGTGGGCCCCGAGTTGGCTCACCAGTGCTGGCACTGGAGCACTCAGACACTAAGCCCAGACCAACCCCAGAGGCCCGATGTCAGGCTCCTCCAGCCTGCTCCCTGGCCTGCTCTTGGTTTAACACAAAAGGGCACCTTCCATTCAAGGCAAGGAGGGGGCAGTGAACACTGTTGGTTTATAGAACACATTCACTACGTTTACCTGTTACTAACAGGAACTTGTTATTTCTTGTTTCAGATGAATGATAATAGAGGATGCACTACTCAGGTATGTGGTGAATTGACTCACTCAAGCATTGCAGAACCGTGCAGGTTGCAGTTCAAATATAACTGTGCCTGAAGAAACTCTGGCAGCTTCACCTGCAGCCTCTGAAGACACAGTCGCTACAGTCACTTCCCAGCTGCAGCTCCAAACCCCAACCTCACCCCAGCTCCCAAAGTAAGAGGGAACTGATAGCAGATGCCTCAGAATCATCAAAATAAACTGTTGGTCAACAATGCCTTTTGCACAGCCAGAACTCGGCCTGCGCCCTCTTGCAGTGGTCAGACTCTCACACCCACCCACTGCCAGGTGTCTGGCCAGTCCATGCATGGGCACTTTGGAAAATAGGTGGCCTCCTGGTGTTGGCAGGATGGGGAGAGGCATGTCTGAGCTGCCTGTGGCCAGCTATGGAGGCCTGGTAGTGGACATTACTGCAGCAGAGGGCCAGGCGTTTCTGGACAACCAAGTCTCCAGGATGTTGTTGAGTTCCTCTCCGGAGGAGCAGCAGCCGAGAGCTGAGTGAACCGGCCAGACACTGCTGTGCTGTCATAGAGGCTGTCTGAGCCCCTCCTTGGGCCCCTGAGTGGCCATGAAGAGCTGTCTTTGGAGCACTTACTTCTGCATCTCAGGGAAGATTCGGCAGTTCTCTGTGTTCAGTTTGGAAACAGATCTGGTGCCAAGTGTAAGGGGGATGGTGGGGATTTTATGCTCTAACTGCATCACTGTCTCGCTACTGAAGGAAACTCAACTGCCTCTCTACACACACACCTGACGTCCTGTGGTCCTGGCTGAGTCACAGCATCTCCCCTAGAAAACCAAATGCCTTAAAAGTTCAAATTCAGTGACAAAATGAAAGAGAAAGGATTGTCTTCAGAAGTCGATTTTAAGGACTTAGAAGTGAGGAATCTAACAGTGAATTAAAACATAGCAACTATGCAGGAAATCAGTGTGCTGTATCAAGTGAAGTTTAACGCAAAGTCAAGCATTAACAAAATAAAAAAGAACATAAAGGAACAGAAGGAATTCTTCACCTGACTGCAGCTATAAAAAATCCCAGAGATGCTGATCTGAAAGCGCGCTGAAGTGAAAGACTCTGTGAAAATAGAGCAAGGGATTCGATGCATCAGAGAAAAGAATGATTGGGCTAAAGAATAAGATTCCTGTAATGACTCAAAAGGAAGAAAGACAAATGAGATTTAGGGAAGAATGATGAAATCCTGCAAGAACTGGAAGAATCAGACTCCTTTGGTAGAGGAAACATAAAAATAATGGATTAATCAGAAGGCAAAGAGAGTCTAGTCAAGGAAATCACAACTGAGAACTTCCTGATCTTAAAGAACTAGCTGCAGGCATTCAGAAAGGTGATAGAGCACCACAAAATCTAAATTAAAAATAACTTCAAAGGGCTGGAGTGACAGTACAGCGGGAAGGGCGTTTGCCTTGCACACGGGACCCAGGTTCAGTTCCTAGTATCCCATATGGTCCCCCGAGCACCGCCAGGAGTAATTCCTGAGTGAAAAGCCAGGAGTAACCCCTGTGCATCGCCTGGTGTGACCCAAAAAGAAAAAAAAAAAAAACTTCAAGACTAACAATAAGCAACAGACTGCCAGGGTCTGGGTAATAGCAAAAGCAGTGTTAAGAAGAAAGTTGATAGCAATACAGACTCATTACAGTAAGCAAAACTACAAATAAACATGTCAACTTGCCTTTGGAGAACTCACAGAACAACAGGTCACACCAGCAGTCCAGCAGGGAAGGTGCTTGCCTTGAACACGGCCGACCCGGGTTCAGTCCCGAGTCCCACCAGAGTGATCCCTAAGGGCAGAGCTGTGGGATTTGGCTGAGTGGTAGAGGACTTCGTGCATGTGTAAGATGTATACAGTTTGACCTCTGACAAGAAAAACATTAACTGACAATATGCATTAGTTTCTACTCTGTGACAAATTTTTTATGACTGTGTGTGCTTATTATCTAGTTTTAAATCTGGAGAACCTGGCAGACTACCAAAAGTATCCTGCCCACACGGCAGAGTCTGGCAAACTCCCCGTGGTGTATTCAATATGCCAAAAACCAGTAACAATGTGGGTCTCATTCTCCTGACTCTGAAAGAGTCTCGAATGTGGCCCAACGAGGGTTCCATTAAGAAGAAGCCAGAATGGATTTCTTCAGATAGAGTTAAAATGATAGATCTCATCTTAATATATGTTAATTATAGTATTATTACTATTGATGTTAATTGGTATTAACATATTAATTTTTATATTATACATGTTTTTGCTGCCTCCTAGAGATGTTTGCCCTATGAAATATGGCAGAAATCATTCTCTTTGCATTTTTGTATTCCAGATATGATGTGAAACATTGTGTCAGATATTTTCCTATTATCTTACCTGCTTAGAAATCATGCTGATATATGATGTCTATAGGAGATTTTATAAAACAAACAAACAAACAAAAAAAAAAAACAACTAAAATTTGGGGCCTGGGTGTCAAACACTTGCCATTCTTGATTCAAAACTGCCCAACTACTTTTGGTTCTCTGACCAACACCAGGGGTCACGGCTGAGCACAGAGCCAGCAGTAAGCCCTGAGCATTGGCCGGTGAGGTCCCCAGACAAAAAATTCTAAAGCTTTTAAAATTTTTTGTAAAATCTTCAGAAATTTTAACTCTTAACCTTGATATATCTGTGAAATTTAAGTGTTTGTGAGTTTTTAAGTTTGAATTGTATTTTTTGGTTGAGCAGGGCGTGCAGCGGGAGAGGGGCCCAAGGGCTGCTCCCAGGCTACTCCTGGCCCCGCAGCTGAACCAAGGCTCCAGCAGGCAAAGTAAACTAAGAATGATCTGAGTCATTTTGCTTCTTTTACTTTTTGAACCACACCTGACTCTGCTCAAAGCTTACTTCTGACTCTACCCTCAGGGCTGGCCCAGGGGGCTGGGGTTTGAACCCTATGGGCTGTGTGCAAGGCAAGCGCCCTCCCCACTGTACTGTTTCTCCAGCCCCAAGCCTTAGTCATTTTGATAATGACAAGCTAAGTTGGAAGGTTAGTGTATTGTTTTAAAAAATCCTAAGAAAAGTCATAGCTAACTATAGATCTGTCTTTGCAAAAAACAGATTAGTAAAATTTCTATCCAAATAATTTATGTGATCAAACAACGTTGTTACTCTGTCCCCCCTCCCCTCCCCCCCACACACGCACACACACAAATTCTAAAAACTTTTGGATAAAAGAAGCTAAACCTGGGACCCGAGAGCTAGTGCAGAGGTTGGGTGGGTGCTTCCCTTTCATGCAGCCAGCATGGGTCCTATAGTGAGTGGGCTCTTGGGTGTATAGCTTTCGCAAGACATTGCCTATAGAATATTTACAGAGTTGGGGCTGGAGCGATAGCACAGCAGGTAGGGGGTTTGCCTTTCATGCAGCCGACACGGGTTCGGTTCCCAGCAGCCTATATGGTCCCCTGAGCAGTGCCAGGAGTGATTCTTGAGTGCAGAACCAGGAGTGGCTCCTGTGCATCGCTGGGTGTGACCCCCCCCCAAAAAGAAGAAGAATGTTTACAGGGTTAAGAAAGGCATTTTACAAAATTAGGATGTATGGCCAACAGGAGCTAGAACTTGATGTCAGCCTGTGATTTAATGAGTAGCCTTTTGAAGAGCCGAGATAACCTGTTCTCTCCCCATCTGTTCCATGACTACCCTTTTTTTTTTTGCCTCTGCCCCGAAGCTATGAGGGACAAAGCTTAAACTCAATGTATATAAGTACTGTTGAATTTACAATGAAGCAGCTTCAGCTTCTGCTCACTATAATCCTGCTCTCTGTCTCACTCTCACACCCTCTTCCTGTTACCTACGTTGACTAGTCCCATGGTTGGGACAGGGTCTGATCCCAGCGCCCCTGTGATCTGAGCACCTCCAGGAGTAGCTTTTGAGAGTCGAATCAGAAGTCTCCCCTGAGCATCGCTGGGGTGGTCAGAAAGAAAAAAAGGGAAAAAGCCCAAAGGCAAGGAAAGCCAAAAGGGCCCAAGACGATGTACAAGCGGTGAGGTGCATGCCTGTGAGCACAGGCCAGGTGCAGCTCTGGCGTGGCCAGCATGTTCGGGCGTGGCTCTTTACATAGTTGCTGATAGAAACCACCTTGCTATGTTCTTTGCAAGACATGCTTCCCAGCTTGGGTTGGTTTTTTTGCCAAACTCTCTTTCCTTTCCTAGTCTGTTGCTTCTGTGCTTTCACAGATACTACTTAGTATCACGGTCATGGTCACGGTCCTCCCGTTGTTCATCGATTTGCTCAAGCGGGCCCAGTAAGGTCTCCATCGTGAGACTTGTTGTTACTGTGTTTGGCATATTGAATACATCACGGGTAGCTTGCCAGGCCCTGCCGTGCAGGCGAGATACTCTCGGTAGCTTGTCAGGCTCTCCTCAGGGGCAGAGGAATCGAACTCTGGAGCGATAGCACTATTTAGTATGCACAAGAGTAATAAAAAAATCCAGCCTTCAGGATGGTTTCGACTATTTGCTTTTCATAGTCCCACAACATTATACTGCTTGTAACATTATCCTGTCATACTACTTGTCATGTTAGACCACAGTTATTTGCTTACAGGTAGAGCTTCTCGAAGCATCTTCTCCCTCATCATCACCACAGTTCCACTCTGACTGAGTCTCATAGATAAATTCTTCTCATCCCATTATCCAAAAACGAAGTTTAAAAAAATCAACACAAATAATGGGGATAAAGACTTGGGGTGTAAACTTTTTTTCTGATTTGTTTTTGGGGGGACACACCTGGCGATGCTCAGGAGTCATATGGTATGTCAGGGATGGAACCTAGCTGGACCACAGGCAGGGCAAGTGCTGCGCATGCTGCCTGTCACTCTGGTCCTTTTTGTAAGACTCAAAAATTTCATTCTCAAGTGCAATTTTAATAAAAGGGACCAACCTAGAATTTAGTGAACTTTTGTGACTGTTTTGTAGACTCTAGTTTCTTTTTTTGTAAAATGTATCTGGGCCAAAGACATAGTACAGTGGGTAGGGCACTTAGTTTGCATGTGGCTAAGGGTTTGATCCTCTGAGCCTGCCAGCAGTGATCCCTGAGCATCGCTGAACAGGGAGTAAGCCTGAGCACCCCTGGGGGTGGCCCCCAAACTAACCTGTTATCTGCTGTATGTAAGTGTGAGATAAGGTTTGCTGTAAAACGGTATTTTAAAAAAAGTTAAAAACTGTTTACTAATATATCAGGGTTCTACTTTAATGGGTTTTGCTAATGTTTTTGAAACAAAAGAATGTTGGATTCCTTTATTTTTAAATAAAAATTTCTTTCTCCACTATTGGTGCCATTCACTGTGGGAGGTGGGTAGGGGAACATTGTAACTGGTGAATCCCATCCAGGTGCAGGATGCAGCAGCTCCTAAGTCTGGAAGTGAAATCTGGCCAGTGTTGGGGGCTACAGAACAGGGTGGCCCCACCAGAAAGAGCCATAACCACAACCTTACCTAGGAAGTGCCAAGGGTCCGAACTCCTAAAAGAGTGTGGACAGCCCCAGGCTGGCCACCATCTGTCAGGCTGTTCCCAAGACCCCACTGCTGTGCATTGTGGGGACTAATCCCTGCTTCCCACCCAAGATTTGGGGGGAGTGTGGTGCCAGGGTTGAATTGAGAAACGCACTTCAGGAGATGATGAAGAAACAAAGTACTTTTATTAAGGAAATATGACGGAGAAGAAAGAAGAGAGAACTGTGTAAAGGAAAAAAATTGCACACCCCAGGTTGGAATGCAGGTGACCCCCGAAGTCAGTGGAGCCACAGGAAAGGAAAAAGCTGCACGCCCAGAGTAGAGGGTGGGCAGAGGCTGGATTGAGGTGTGCCTGGCCCTCATGAGGTTGGTCTCAGGCCCTTCTCCCAGCAGCTCTGTCTGGAGCTAAGAGTCCATTGCTAGGGTGTTTTCAAGGAAAAGAGACATTTGTGTGGTCTGCATTCAGGCTCATTAGAGCCTCTAGTTCCTGCTGAAGTAGAGGGTCCCGCCTTCTGCGTTTGGGAAGGCGTCATTCAGAGTCAGGCCTAGCTCCTGCTGATCCACAGAGAGCACAGGCTTTGCCTTTGGGAGCCAGGGGTGCTGCCTGGGCCCTGTGCCCCCAAACAGGCAGCTCAGCTCTGGAGAAAGGGGTACTGCAGGGGTCCTCTGCTCAGGACTTACCTCACACCCCCACTCTCCCAGGACACAGGCAGAGGAAAGAACAATCAGAGTCCACGGCGAAGCTCAGTGGAAGCCTTAGAAAGGTGAGGCCGCCAAGGAGTGGGACAGAGTGGTCCTTCCGTTCCTCCTGCCCTCTTCACCTCTTGGTGCAGCCTGCATCGATGCAGGGGTGTCCTCCTGCACCCTGCTTCCTAAACAGTGGCTATCTTCAGGGAAACATCCTATGAAACCAGCGGAGTCCTCATCCCACAGCCAGCAGCCTCCGCTACCCCCAGCCCAGTCTCTTCTCTCTCTTCTCATTATACGCTCCCCCACTCTGACTCTTCTTTCCAAGGATGTCTCCGCTCACTGTTCTCCGAGGAAGCCCTCAGGAGATGCCAAGTCCCTTTTGATTCGCAAACTAGGACACTGACAGGCCAGTGACCTGTAAGTGGAAGAAACTGGTTTCAAGCCCAGCCAGTGTGGTCCTAGAAGCCTCTTCGCCAACAAGCCACACCACTGAAAAACCGTTGCTTGTGGTCTTTCATGAGAAATTGTTCAAAGGGCGCCCCTTGAAACCTTTCTCTGAGTCTTGCATTTGCATTCACGCCAGGAAAATGTTTGTCTTTGATGTGGGGGCTTGGTTTAGCCACTTTCCTTGACCATGTGGCAGAGGGATCAAATGCCGCGCTTAGTTCCTCCTTCTAGATGGTTCAAGGGAGAAAACTGGTCTGGGAGCCTCGGCCAGCTCGGCTAACACAGTGGGAAGACCAGCAGTAGGGGCCCCAGCATCAGACCTCTGGTCCAGTACTCTCCGTGGCAGGGGTGCACTAGATTTACCCCCACCCCAGGGCTTGGGCTAGGCATCAGCCCAAGAATCACAGTTCTGGCTTCTGAGACTGGCACTGGAGGCTGGCAGAGGGGCACCATTCCTCTGGGTCTGATGGGGCTGGTGGGTGAGGTGGAAGTGGGAACCCAGTGGGCACATGTGTGAGTCACAGGCTGTGGGCTCCCGCCTGAGCCCAGGGAGCCAGAAGATAACTTCCCCTTTCTCAGTCTTCCTCCTTTTGACTTCCTGTTGGTCTCCCTCACTTCCTTCTCAGTGCTTCTTTCCGCCAGACAAACCCAGTGATCCTTCTAGGGGCCTTTGTGTCTTGATTTTGGGCATGTGGGAATGAGTGGGTGTGGAAGGCTGCAGGGGGAGTGGATATGTCCCTGGGGAGGCCTGTTCGCCCCATCAGTCCAGTGGTGTTTGGGTTTGACCCTCCCAGTGTTGAACTTGTCTTGTATCACACTTTGTAATTCGGCTTAGACTCCACCCTTCCCTATTGTCTTGCTGCCTCTGTCCCTTATCCCACCAAGATAACTGATCTCTAAGTATGCCTGGGAAGCCCCAGAGCCTTGGATCAGGTGGGTAGGGTCAAAGATGAGAGAGAGAGAGAGAGAGAGAGAGAGAGAGAGAGAGAGAGAGAGAGAGAGAAGAAAAGTGCCTACCATAGAGGCAGGCGGGAGAGGGGGGTTGCAGAGCAAAACTGGGGACATTGGTGGTGGGAAATGTACACTGGTGAAGGGATGGGTGCTGGAACATTGTATGACTGAAACCCACCCATGAACAACTTTGTAACTATATCTCACTGTGATTCAATTAAAAAATAAATAATTTTTAAAAGAATTAAAATTATTACATGTACTTTGGTAATTGAAGAAGCTTCTATCCTCATCTTCACTTTTATTAATAAAAGTTTATTTACTAAAAATATATCAAACCAAAGACACTCACTCATCCTTAACCATGTGGGGAGTCCCTTAGCCCCAGCTCCTTCACTCCAGGAGCTCAGAGACAGTGCCAGAGTAAAGGGACTCCCTAGGGAGACCTGGGGCTCAAATTTCCCCACAATAAAGTGAAACCAGAGCTCAGCCAGAAGTAAATCAGATGTCTGGAAAGTGAGCACCCACTTCTTCCACGCCTGGTTTATGGAAGAAGCACCCAGGCGAGCTTCTCCCCCATCCAGACACCTTCAGGCCCTTCCTTCCTTGCAGGACTCAAATTGCTCAAGCTAGATGCGATGTTCTCACTTTTGTCCTGTTTCAGAGCTACTGTGTCTTGCCTGTGTTGAACTAGTTCCTGCCCAAAGATATCCTCTGAGCCCAGACCCGCTTTGCCTGCTCCTGGAGAGTAAGTTCTGTGCTGGAATCCCTGCTTGGTGCTGGGGAGGAGCCCTCAGCCCACCCTGCTGCCTCAGATGTTGTACTGCTGTTATACTCTGTATCCCTTCCATGCCACCCAGACTGAGGGAATGGCAATCAGGCCAGAGGTGACATTGGACAGTGGTGGAGGGTCGTGGAATCCTTGACACTGTGGGGGAGGGGGTGCAGTACCTAAACTTAAACACCATTATAACCTTATTACTTAAACTACAATATTTTTCCAGCTATAATCCAGACAGACTCATCCTAGCAAAAACTACTTTTATGAACATTCACATCATTGAAGTTTCAAAGCAACTCTGTGAATTAGCTAATGTCACCCTGTTTTGCAGACAGGGGATAAGATGTAGTGATGTGACTTTTCCAGTCCTCTGGCATGTCCAGGGATTTGAAGCTGGGTAGATCTGTCCCAGCGCCCTGCCAGCCCCCACCAGTGATAGCCTTGATGTCTCCTTACACCCGCACTCTTTGCCATCTCAGCAAAGTGCAACAAGATAAACTGTAAAAATAAGACCGTGATATACCAAGCCTCCCCCCACGCCCCCATTCATAGCCAGTGCAGAATAATAGGTGAGAACCAATGAGGAGGGTATGTCCCACAGACCTGCTAGCTACTTCCTACTCATACACATAAGTTTTTTTTGTCATGATGTCCCACTTCTCTGATTCCTGTATGTGACCCATATGTCTCTTCCATAAAACCCAGTGCTCAAGTGGGTATGCTAAATGCACAGGAAAGAGAGTGTCACACGTCCAGAGACACTACAAGTGCACCTACCTATTGACATGAATGTCACCTAGGTTGAGGTGCGTCTGTTTCCAAGTCTTCTTCATCCCAGTCATGGTTGGAAGAATGTTGCATAAGCTGGGGAGATGTGAGAGTAAAAGGAAGAGGACTGTTTCTGAAAGAACCACAGTTTTTGTAAAAAAAAAATGTATTAAAACATCATGATTGAGGCTGGAGCGATAGCACAGCGGATAGGGTGTTTGCCTTGCACGCAGCCGACCCGGGTTCGATTCCCAACATCCCATATGGTCCTCTGAACACCGCCAGGAGTAATTCCTGAGTGCAGAAGCAGGAGTAACCCCTGAGCATCACTGAATGTCACAGTCAAACAAACACTGTCATCCCGTTGTTCATTGATTTTGCTCGAGCGGGCCCAGTAACATCTCCATTTTGAGACTTCTTGTTACTGTGTTTATCATATCGAGTACATCACGGGTAGCTTGCCAGGCTTTGCCATGAGGGTGAGATACTCTCGGTAGCTTGCCGGGCTCTCCAAAAGGGGAAGAGGAATCGAACCCGGCTCGGCCGGGCTGGCTGCAAGCAAGGCCAACGCCCTACCACTGTGCTATGTAACAGAAAAAAAAAAAACATATGATTTAGTAAGTTGTTCATAATACAGTTGTTTCAGCATTAAATGTAACACTGATCCCACCACCAGTGTAAACTTTCCTCAGTTTGTCCCGTTTCCCACCTACCACCCGATCTGCCCACTTGCAGGGGCAATCAACTTTATTTTATATTGCTTGTCACAACACAAAGGTGAATGGAATGATGAGTCAGTCTGTGCTGTTATACCTGACACCAGTATCACTGAGTCACTGTCTGCAGCTCTCCTGTTGAACTTCTATTACTGTTTGGGCTCCCTGAGCTTCTGGCTTCTCTGCAACTTTCCCATCAGACTTGCTGTGATCCTACTGGGCTGACAGTACTATGAAAATTTGAGATGTCACCCAGCCATGTACAAGCTATAGATCTGGGACAATTTGGTGGCTTGGAGGCTGTTTGATGAATTTCAATGTGGATTTGGATTATTTCTAAGTTGGAGTGGGTCTGGTATGGTGTGGGCTGCTGAGCTTTGGGGCAGAAGGGGGAATCTGTCTTCCCCATTCTAAAAAGGTCCCAGAGTTCTCAGCTCAGAGCAGTCTACCTGGGAAGATGCGGGATATCATACCTTCCTGGAGCTGTGACCTTGGGCTGAATAAGGGTAGAATAGAGGCAGGGAACATTAAAAATTATATGAGTTTCAGTAAGGTGCTTGCCTTGCATCAGCCAATCCAGGTCCAACTCAGCACCCCATATGATCCCCTGAGCCCACTAAGTGTGATTCCTGAGCATAGAGCCAGGAGTAAATCCTAGGTTGTGTCCCCCGCCCCCCACTCCCAATGTTATGAGTTTTCTGTGGTAACTCTGTTTAGCAAGTGTCTAAATTCTAATCTACTCTACTACAGCTGAACTGGTAACTGTAGATAATGCATTAGTTTTTGTACTAAAGACAGGGTGGGGGCAGAACTCCAAAAGACAGTAGATATTCTCAACGAGAAGACTCTGGTTCTATGGTGTGTGAGTTCACAAAATAAGTGAATGGCAGTTGCGATGTGGTCTCTCTCTCCCACAGCTTGTGTTCGGTGGCCATGAGCAGCTTCCCTATCCTGGCTTACAGCCGCTGCCAACACACCCATGAAGGAGGGAACAGGGTGGCCAGGCTGACTGGTGATCAGGTGCCGCTTATTCCATTCTCCCCACGTGCTTGTTTCAGTCTCATTAAGGACCCCATTCCAGTCTCACACTGCCCCTCATTCCCATCTCTTCCTATCCTTCATGCTAGTCTCTTCCCACTTAGTCTTGCAGCCTTGGTCTAGCGCCCCAACCTCCAAGCATTCAGGGTCTTAGGTCTACTACCTTAGGCTACTACCCTTAGGTCAGGTAGCACAATCAACATATGAAAGCCCCTCCTTTCAGGGAAGCTCTTCTAAGACAAAGATCTCCTGCGGCCAGGAGATCTGCTCAAGGAGTGTGTTTCTCCTTTTCTTAGTCCAAAAACCATCTTGGATTTACTTCACTGTATCACTGTAACACTATCATCTCCTTATTCAAGGATTTGCTTGAGCAGGCACCAGTAAGCGGCTGCATTCGTCCTAGCCCTGAGATTTTAGCAGCCTCTCCTTACTCGTCCTTCTCAACGGTGCCGCATTGGAGGCTCTGTCAGGGTCAGGGGAATGAGACACATCATTGGTACTGTTTTTGGCATATCAAATACGCCATGGGAGCTTGCCAGGCTCTGCCATGTGGGCAGGATACTCTCAGTAGCTTGTCGGGTTCTTCGAGAAGGAGAACTAGACTATAAGAGCTTTGTTTTATAGTCTCTGGATCTTGGCCATTGATGGGATTTCATGGTGGGGGGTGGGGGGGCAGTTTGTGGGTGTAACTGTCTAGCTACTGGAAAATGGGGAATCTGGGTGGAGGAGGCCCAGTCCCAATCCGAGTAAACTACGAAAAAGACATAAGGAGAAGAGAAATGCATTATTTTGCTTATAAATACAAATCCAGAGTCCTTACAAAGATCTGATCTTAGAACTCAACAGTCTGATTTTGGGAGAAAGGTGACTGACCAGTTGGAGAAGCAGAGCACAGAGAAGAGGTTGAAGATAAACACAGAGGAATGGGAGTGTCTCCAGAGAACTGTGAATAATGTAACCCAATAAACCTAAGCTCCCTGAGACCAGGGAGAAACGACAATGTTATCCTACACTATGGCAATTGACTAATAAGTGTAAATGTATATGTTTTAGGCTAATGAAAATGTCACAATCTGGTCATACATATCCCTCCCCTTGAAGGTCATGCTTTAGTTTTCATTTGCTTATTATTTATTTTGTCTTTCACCACAAACGATTTATAATACAGCTTGGTGAATGTAACTTATAGTCAGATATATATGTATATATATTATATATATACTTATATATTATATATATTTAGCACTGTCCTCCCGTTGTTCATCAATTTTCTCGAGCAGGCCCAGTAACATCTCCATTTTGAGACTTGTTGTTACAAGTATTTGGCATATTGAATACATCATGAGTAGCTTGCCAGGCTTTGCCATGTGGGCAAGATACTCTCGGTAGCTTGCCAGGCTCTCCGAGAGGGGCGGAGGAACTGAACCTGGCTCGGCTGGGCTGACTGCATGCAAGGCAAATGCCCTACTGCTGTGCTATTGCTCCAGCTCATTTTATATATATATATAAAATGAGGCTAAGAGGCTGAAGAACCTCTGGCTCCAGGCATATCTCTTTGATTCCACTGTTCTTCCTACATTAACATACGCCTCAGAGACCTGGGCCCTACGCAAACAGGATGAGAACGCTATTCGGGTCTCCCAAAGAGGAATTGAAAGAGCTATGCTTGGAATATCACGTTTCACTCAAATGAGAGAAAGAATCTGGAGTTTCGACATCCGTCGACGATCAAGAAATCAGGGACACTGTCTCATTTGCCAAGGTGTCAAAAATCAGATGGGCTGGTCACATAATGAGATTTAAAGATGACCGCTGGACTAGAGCTGTTACCAACTGGATTCCACGAGATGTCAAAAGACTGCGTGGCCGCCCACCTACCAGATGGTCAGACTTCTTCATCAAGATCATGAACGATCGGTTTGAGGCTCTTCATGTTCCCAGAGCGAACAGATGCCATTGGGCTACACTAGCACGCGACAGGGACAAATGGAGACATTACTGGCGCCTGCTTGAGCAAATCGACGATTAACAGGAAGTCAAGTGATCAAGCGATGTATATATATATACATATACATACTTGTGAGGGGGTGTTTTAGACCACAACCAAGCAGTGCTTGGAGCTTACTCCAAGCTCTGTGCTCAGGGATCACTCCTGGTAAACTCAAGGTAACATATGGGGTTCTGGGGTTGAAACCCAGGTCTGCTTCATGCAAGGCAAGTACCCTACCTACTATAGTATCTTTCTAGCCTGATAATTTTATTTTTATTGTGTAGAGTCTCAGGCAAGGAATAACTAGGTCAAAAGAGAGATGTCTTTTTAGTTCAACCTTACTAGATGATGTGACACTGCTTTTCAAAAGGCTCTGCTTTCCAAGACAAAAGTCTGTTTTCTGCATTCCCAGCAGCTACAGGGAGTCTTGGAAAATGTTGGCTATCCTGATTAAAACAATAAATAAATAAGGAAGTATCTCACTGCTACTTAAATTTGTATTTCCATAAATAGAGTTGGAAATCATGTTTTTAAAATCATTTGGACTCACTTTTCTGTGAACGGCCTCTTTGCTTCCTTTAGAGATTCCTGCGATAAGTCAATAATACAGGCAGGGTGCTTGCTTTGCATGTAGCTAACAGGCTCGATTCCCTGACAGCCTGTATGTTTCCCCAAGCCTTGCCAGGAGTGATATCTGAGGGCAGAGCCAGGAGTAAGCCCTCATTCCCCCAACAAAACAAAGTAGACCAAATCTAGAAATTTGCATTCTTTCTGTAATTCTCTGCTTTAATTAATTTTTGCAAATTGTTCAACAATTTCCACTCCTGTCTCATGGGAAAAAATTGCAAAATGTGGGACCCAGAGACACTACATCTGGTTCCATCCCCAGCACTGTACGGTCCCCCTGAGTGGAGATCTGAGAGTCACCCCCAAACACCCCTGGAGTGGCCCTGAACAAACAAGTAAAAACAATGAAAGCAAAATGTTCCAGTGACTCAGTAAAGTGGAGAGCAAGGAGGTGAACTGGAGAAGAGTGTTTCTACCTCGGTATCCAGTGCTTGGGTAGCGCATGGCCCAAGTAGGCCAGTCCCAGCTTCCTTGCAGGCATTGTGGGTCTGTCGCCTTTTCCTCACAGAAAGGGATTTCAGGAGGAGGCGAATTGTGAAGCAAAAAAGTTTTCTTGAAACTTATTTAGAAAGATATGATGGGGAGAAGCGTGTGTTCAAGTGAGAACACCAGCTTCTCCAGAACAGGCAGCGACAGGGACAAGGAAACGAGACTCGTATCCAGGGGGAGCAAGAGAACCAGCCCCAAACGGCCACAAAGCAGCTTTTATACGATGATTCCAAATGGGTTTTTCTGGAGTTTTGCATACAAGAAAGCTAAGCTGGACATTGTCATAGGAAAACCTCGGACTATTGATGGTCTCACGGTCTCAGCCCACAGTTAATGGTCTTTTCATAATATTAGATTCTTCTGTAGCTTCTCCGAGGAATCCACCCTTCTCTGGGTAGGAACTTGGGTTCCTCCATCGGGCTGGTGCAGTTTCTCGGCTCCAGAGAGCTCCAGATTTTATTTCAGAGTAATGTGACCTGTGATGTGGTTTTTGTGCTCCTGGGCCACTTCAGGGCTAGAAATCTCTTCATGAGT
Organism: Sorex fumeus; assembly: GCF_029834395.1. Classification (NCBI taxonomy): domain Eukaryota; kingdom Metazoa; phylum Chordata; class Mammalia; order Eulipotyphla; family Soricidae; genus Sorex; species Sorex fumeus. The sequence continues at coordinate 19,491,606 of NW_026606188.1, forward strand.
TTTATTGTTTTCCCAAAAGTACATTACCAGGACCCCCCCTACTCATCTGCCTGCAACCAAATCAAACCAAACAAACAAAAACCCTAGATTATGTTTTGATCTGGATTATGTTTTTGATCTATTAAAATTGATCTGTTGCGATCAATAAACCATGAAACTTAAACAGAGGATATCAAACTGCAAGAGGCTGTCCAAAACCATCTGCAGAGAGAAATTAGAACCAAAAGCAAGGGATGAAATCAGAATCTGGGCACTTGAGAGCATAGAAGTGACGTCACCTATGGGGGCCAGGCTGATCTGTGGTGACAAGACAGATGAGCCCCAGAGCTGCTGCCGAGAGCCTCCTGCCAAGAGCCTCCTCTCTCTGCCCCGGGTTGGTCAGGGACACAGCCATTCCACAGCCAAGCCCTGCAGTGTCGTGGCTAGGCTGCATGACCAGCTAGTGGGCGAACCAGGACTAGGACCCAGACCAGACCTGCCAACAACTAGCCCCTAGCGACCCCGTGATGGGTGTGAGAAGAATCGTCCAGGAGCAAACAGGCTGACAAAACTGGCCAGGAAGCTTGTGGCCAGAACAGGGTTGTTAGAGGCAAAGGCAAGAAGCTGGGCAGCCCTCTGGGGGGGAGGGGGGGGAGGAGCAGTGGCAGGATGATGGGTAGGCTGTGGTCAGCTCAGTGCCGGGGCACAGGGGCCTGGCAGGGGGCCCAGGTGTCAGCACTGGTCCAGGCGTGACTCATGCAGCTGATGTCACACCCAGCTTCAGCAGGAAGTCAGTGAGTGCAAGGATGTGCTTGTTTAAGAAGCTATTATTGGCTTAGTCCCTGTCACCCTAAGAACTCTTAAGTCTTTTGTGTCTTCTCTCCTCCCACAGCCTCGGGGTAATAGGCCTCTTCGGGAAGAACAGAGAGCAGCCCAGTCCCAGCAAGGGACAAGAAACCCCAGACCCAGATACAGTAGCTTATGAGTAGGGGGTCTCCATGTGGCTATAGGGGTAAGGTCTTAGAAGGTCACCAAAGGTCTCTGGACCTGCTTCCAAGTCAAATGCTCACTGCACTCCTCGTCACTGTGGGTGAGTGATCTCATGGGTGATATGGTGGAGCTCTCTCTCGTAATTTTCCAAATTTTTCTGTGCAATGGGCCTGCACGGACTCAAGTGTTTGGTGGCTGAGAGCCACCTCCCCAGGCTGGTACACGGTGGAGGCATTCAACAGCGAAGGATGGGCAATGGAGGAACAGGAACTGGGCTAGTCAACAGTTGGTTTACCTCTCTCTCCTCCCCGGCATGGTCCAATCTCTCTCTTATGGCACAGTCATAGTTATAGTTTTGACCATAGTCCCGGTCATCAGAGTTCCATCACCCTAGTCTAAAAGGCTTCTCTTTCGTTCTATCTCCTCCTCATCTTGAGGTAGTCTCATAGTCCCCTACTTGCAATCATTGTTGTCATCTGTTAATAGTCCCCAGTTCTCAGTTCTCCTCTAGTCTTCCTAATGTAGTCGTTGACCTTCTTGGAGTCCCAGTGCCTCATCTTCAGCATCTAGTCCCCAATGTCTCCAACATCTCATCCTCAGCATCTAGACCCCCAAAGTCTTCAACATCTTGTCTTCAGCATCTCCTGCATCTCATCCTCAGCATCTAGTCTCCACCATCTTGTCCCCCAACATCTAGTCCCCTCTTAACCTTTACAGCATAGTTATATAGAAATCATGAAGGGTGGGGATACAAAGGTGGGGTTGAACATTATCATCACTCCCGCAGGGGATTAACTCAAGGACAAAATCTCATCTGAGGGTTTAGCACTTCAGATTACTAGGATATCCACTCAAGGGCAGGATTTCATCTAGGGTATATTGCTTTCTCCTTTCTTCAGCTAGTAATCCATTTAAACAGTCATAGTAAATTTATTTCCTTACATGACTTTAAACATTCATAGTAAATTTACTTCTTATATTTCTAGCAATGTCATTTTGTATGAACACAGTAAGAAATATATTGAGTTTAAAGGTTGGCTCTGCCTGGGTCATCTCACTATATATTCCAGACCATAGTCCTCAGGCCAGGTTAGTCTTTCCTAACCCCAGCAGGGTCCTTATTCAGTTACTTCTTTTTGGGTCATGACAGAATTTGTCCATGACCGTGCTCTTAACTTATAGTTAAGTATTATGGCACTTGGCCTGGCCCATTTCAATGCCAGGGTAGCTCACAGCTTGCCCTGGGTGGATCAGTCCCTCATCGGGACCCTGCTCTCAGAGTGCTAGGAACTAAGGGCAACTGAGGCTTAAGTAAATATGGATGCCCAGGAGTAAATGTTATTTTGGAGTCAATTAACTCCCATGTTATGTAACATTGCATCACCTGTATTCCTGTGTCTGTACAAAATGAACATTGCTAAATCACTTAATCACTTAACTTCCCCGTTAGTCGTCGATTTGCTCGAGCGGGCGCCAGTAACATCTCCATTTGTCCCTGTCGCGTGCTAGTGTAACCCAATGGCATCTCTTCGCTCTGGGAACATGAAGAGCCTCAAACCGATCGTTCATGATCTTGATGAAGAAGTCTGACCATCTGGTAGGTGGGCGGCCACGCAGTCTTTTGACATCTTGTGGAATCCAGTCGGTAACAGCTCTAGTCCAGCGGTCGTCTTTAAATCTCATTATGTGACTAGCCCATCTGATTTTGGACACCTTGGCAAATGAGACAGCGTCCCTGATTCTTGATCATCGACGGATGTCGAAACTCCGGATTCCTTCTCTCATTTGAGTGAAACGTGATATTCCAAGCATAGCTCTTTCAATTCCACTTTGAGAGACCCGAATAGTTGTTCTCATCCTGTTTGCGTAGGGCCCAGGTCTCTGAGGCGTATGTTAATGTAGGAAGAACAGTGGAATCAAAGAGATGTGCCCGGAGCCGGAGGTTCTTCGTCCTCTTAGCTATTTCTTCGACGTTCTTGAAGGTGTTCCAAGCTGCTCTCTTCCTCCTGCGCAGCTCGGGTGTCAGGTCATTTGTCATGTTTACTTCTTGACCTAGGTACACATAGCTGTTGCATTCGGAGATGGTCGTTCCGTTGAGAGCGAATGGGGCATCAGGAACGAGGCTGTTTCTCATAAACACTGTCTTCATGAGATTCAGCTGTAGTCCTACCTTTCCACACTCATGGTCAAAGTTGGCCAGCATTTGTGCCGCTTGGCTGATGTTTGGTGTTATTAAAACAATGTCATCAGCAAAGCGGAGGTGGTGTAGTTGCCGACCATCTATCTTCACTCCCATTCCTTCCCATTCCAGTCATCGCATGATGTTCTCGAGGGTGCCACTGAAGAGTTTCGGTGAAATGGTATCACCCTGCCGAACCCCTCTCTTGACATCAATGATTACTTCACATTGCTAAATAAACGATGCAAATGACATAAAGGAAAGAGAAAATCAATATAAGATTATTAGTGCCTGATGGAGTCAGGTGAGCCTCAGGGGCATTGTTATGGGAGTGGCTCAATAAACCGTAAGCTCCTGCGGGAGGATCAAGGACAACCCAATGTTATCCAACATCCTAAACAGCCCTTCCCTGAGTGGGAGGGAGCAAAGCAAGTTGGGGAGGTCTTTGGCCCCAAGGTAAGGCTGGTTTCATCCTTGCAGGAAAGAAACCAGTAGGGAGGAAATGTTGCTATTATGTCCATCCAGGTAGGACTAAAAGGATAAGACAGGAGTAAGTTCCTGCCTTGGCGCGGCCAATGCCAGTTCCACCGCAGGCACCAGACTGGCACCAGAGTCCCCCGGCAAGCTGGGGGTCTTCCCCTCCCTTTCCTTCTCCTCCCCGTCCCTTCCCGTTCCCTAAAGAAAATAGACCCACCCAAAGCAAGTTGCCTGTTTCTTAACAAGAATCAGTATATCTCGCCTTGACTTCATTATGGACATCAGAGAATAAAGAGCCTGTGACAGTCTTAGACTTTGTGAGCCAGGCACAAACCCTAAACCAGGAAAGAGGTAGGGTGCACATCTGCCTAACTGAAACTCAACCATGGCTCAAAAGCTATTTTTTTAAATTAATTTATTATTTTTTGTTTGTTTGCTCAGGGGTTATTCCTGCTCTGAACTCAGGAATTACCCCTGGCCCTGCTCAAATGCTCTGACATACATTTTTGGACGCCAGAAATTGAGCCGCATTGGATGGGAAAACCATATTGGATGGAAATGGAACTATATGTGATGTCGGTGGGCCCCACGGGTGGCTCATGTGAAGTGGGGCGGAGAAAGATGGTTACTTCCTCTCGATCCACCTCTGCCACCTGGAACCAGGATTAATGGGTTCTTGTCTCACCTCGCAGGAAGAAATTTCAGGAGTAGACTAACAGTGAAATTGCACAGTTCTTATTTGGAGGTTTTGAAGGGAAGGAGGGAGAAAAAGTGGGAGAGAGTGGAAAGTAACACGCTCAAGAGAGAGTGTAGGCTTCTCCACGGGCGGAGAGAGCCCCTACACACACCCCAGCATTAGACAGGAAAGCATGAAAGTACATATCTCAAGAGGGGAGATGTGGATGACACATGTGCTCGGCCATGTTGGCGCAAGCAGCACATGGGCCTGGGTAGCATATACGAGCCCTTCTTTGTTCAAGGTGGCCTTTATAGGGTTTCTCCAACCTGCCCCCACATGGGGCTTCTACCTAGGTAAAAGTCTGTTGTTAAGGAGGTTACCAAGGGGGTTGGGAGTGGTGATGGTCTTCTTTGAAATTCCTTTCCTGGCCTTTTGTTTCTGCAGGAGCTTCTCTGGGTCTGTTGCTGTAGATGGGTGAGGGTCTTATCAGGTCTTAGTTCCTGTTTTTACCTGTTTTCTGCAAAGTCGACTTTTGCCATTGCCTTGGGAGGGAGCCTCCCTATCTTATGGCATTCCCTATCCTATGGGATTCCTTCCCTACATCATATGGGATTCCAGGAATTGAATCTGTATTGGCCTCATGTAAGGCAAACACCTGACCCACTGTACTATCTTTCTGGCCCTTCAAAAGTTATTTTCTATTCAAGTAACCAGCTTTCCACTCTCCCCTGGAGAAAACTGAATTGAAGGGTCAGTTTTCTGAGCAGCAATAAATTGCATGCTAGTTGCATGGCCTAGGTTTTGCTCTTTGGTCTCTTGGCATGAGGGGACCAACACCTCAGTTTCTGCATCTGCGAAACTGGGAATAATGACACTGATTTCACTAGATGAGGTGACTCTACATGCCATCCTGGGTGTCTGGTTTATTGTGATGACAATTCTCCTCCTGGGGAAGCAGATGCGGTAAAGCTTCTCCAGGGCCCAGGGAGCACATGTCCAACGAAAGGTGGGCAATGGGAGGCCACAGGGAATGTGGGAGCCATGCCAAGGGGACCCCTCGCCTGTCCCCGGGGCGGCGCTGAGCTGTCTCCATGGAGCTGTGTGAGAACTCAGACCTGGTGTTAGTTTACCTTTTCAGAGCCACTGGGTTGCCTGATTTATCATTTGGTTTTCAATAAACACACAGGAACAACCAAACCATGCATGAGGAGGGGACACACTGTTAGGGGGCAAGCCGCATTGAACCAAGCGGCAACGAAACCTCCAGAGGACACTTCTTCTCAGGAACCAGACTAGCCCCATGAAAGCAGGCGCAGAGGAAGTGCTTCTTCCTTGCGAAGCAGCATCGAGAGGAACGTGTAGGGTGGAGTGTGGAGAGGAAAACGCTCCCACAGACACCCACCCCTGCCTTGGTAACGCCTGGGCGCGGCTCTCGGGGCGGCACTACCATAAAATGCCACTGGGTGTCGCTGTCGCACTGAAGACGGCACAGCCGCTGCTCAGTGCTCTGGGCAGTCTCCAGAGCCCAAAGCGGGGGTGGGGGGGGGTGGGGGGGGTGGGTGGCGGAGGTTCTGTCTCCAGAACAGGAGCCAGGGCCACTCCTGTCCCCCTGCAGAGAAAGACTGGCTTGCAGTGGCTTCAGGGGCTTCGGTAGAGGACAGCCGCGTGGTCCTGGGGCCACCAGAGCGGTCAGCCCCAGGGGTCTCTGCCTCCCCCTGTGTGCGGCATACAGAGCCTTCCCTGCAGCTCATGGAGCTGCGGTCGGGGAGCTGCCCCCTGGCACTGTCCCAGCCTGGCTAACTCAGGCCCCCGCCCCAGGCCAGCCAGAGCTTCCTGTGGGAAGCTGGACCAGGGTGGGCCTGAGGTCTTCGGTTATCACGTTTCATGCTGGGGGAGCCCAGGCAGAACCTCCAGCCTGGGGAGTCAGGAACCGTCACAGGGACCAGAGACGGGGACTCTGCGGGCCAGGTGCCCCAGGACCAAAATGCTTCCTCTGTGCCCAGACTCGTCACAGGCAGAGTGCCATGCCCGCCCAGGAAAACCAGCCCTGAGGAGCGGGGAACTCACGGTCATGGAACAACAGCACTTGGGGCTGAAGGAGTCTACCTTCACCTCAGCACCACACATACACCACATCAGCACCACACACAGCCCTGCCGGGGTGCCCCTGAGCACAGAGTCAGGGTCTGTGTGTGGGGTGTGGGTCTGTGTGAGGTGTGTATGGTTTGTGTCTATATGGTGTCTGTCTGTGTGGGGTGTGTATACCTCTGTGCTTGTGAGGTGATTGTGTGCTGTGTGTGTATGTAATGTTTGTGTCTGTGTGGGGGGTATGTGTGGGGTGTCTGTGTGTGGGTGTATGTCTGTGTGGGGGTGTCTGTGTGGGTGAGTGGGGTGTGTGTGAGGGTGGGGGTATCTGTGTGAGGTATGTGACTACGTGGGGTGTGTATGTGTGGGTGTCAGTGTGAGGTGTGTGTCTGTGTGAGAGTGTGGAGTGTGTGTGTCTGGGTGAGGTGTGTGTCTGTGTCACTCAGGGTTCTACTTACACTCCTCCCCTCCCCTCTGCGACCCCCTCAGTGCTCCTGCAGTTTCCAAGACACACCTGGTTTCTCCCAGACCCTGGGTGGGGGCCAGACTGGGGCCCTCTTCAACTTCTGGAAGCTTCCACCACAGATCTGGGTCTCCTGAAGCTGGTCCTGGAAGAAAGGACCCATCACTTAGTGCTCCTTAGGGCTCTAGGTTTTTCAAGTTGGCTACAGAAAATGTAGACATGGGCAGCAAAGGAAAGGTACAGAGGGGCTTTAGGCGGAAACCAGCATGTGCAGCTTGGGACATGGAGGTTTATTTTGCTTTTTATTTTTCCTTTGGTTTTTCCTTTGGTTTTGTTTGGGGGCCATATCTGGTGGTGTTTAGGGTTATTCCTGGCTCTGTACCTATAGATCATTTCTGGCAATTCTCAGAAGACCATACGGGGTGCTGGGGATCAAACCTGGGTTGGCTGCGTGCAAGACAAGTGCTCTCCCTGCTGTGCTATCTCTTGTTGGGGACATAGAGATTTAACTGAGCACATATTATGTGCCCCCATGCAGAGGGCTCAGAGTAAACAAAACAAAGTGGTGGTCCTCAGCCAGCTTATGTTCTTGTAGAGGACATGGTCGGCAGAGTTGAGTGAAGGGCCAGAAGCAGATGAAATACACCTCACTCTCTGCAGGTGATGAAGGCCAGTGGACTCAAGGATGGGGAGGGGGGCAGGGGCAGGGCGGGCTAGCACAACTGCAGCTGAGTGAGCAGGGTGGCGAGAGTGGGGTCGCTGGCCTGGTGGGGACTGTGATGTGGGTGGAGCTCACAGTCCCACTGACCTGCTCTGCCATTGTGGGGCTCACCCAGAGGAGGAAAGACTCTCCCTGCAGAGGAAGGGCTGTGACGGGCAGTACCGAGACCAGCGCCTCAGAGCAGGAGGCATTCTCCCCTTTCAGATGAAGAACTCCTGTGCTTGTCGCCCGTAAGCCAAGCTTCCGGTGGGGCCCAGCAAGCCTCTGCGGCACTGGGCCGCAGGGCCTCCCCTCATTCCCCGTTCCCCGGGAGACGGCCTCTGCTCCCGAGAGTGCCCAGCCAGTCTGGCCACGGGGCTGCATCTCACTCCCTTCTGCACCAGCTTCTCCGGAAGGACGTTTCCTTCACCATGGTTACTGTGAGGGTGTACTCTGTGTGGATGCTGAGTAACACGTGGGACGTGGAGTTGCCGCCTAGGAGAGGGGCGTCCTGAAGCCCCCGGGCCCTCTCCCCGTGGTCTCTGAGCTCCTGTGCTGAAACCTGTGAGAGAGCAGTTTCAGCAGTGCTAGGCTGGCAGAACTCTGCGGCAGACCAGGAGCCTGCTTGTTAGGACTCCAGCCGCATCCCCAGGGGCGCGGGCCCGCCTCACCCCAGCCTCAGTGTCAGAGGGAGGCCAGAGAGGTGCTTTCCATGGAGGAGGCCTGGGTTCATTTCTCTCATGCCACCATTCCTTGAGCACTGAGTCAGGAGTTGCCCCTGAGCGCCACCAAGTATGACCCAAAACCTAGAAGAGGGAAAATATGTCACTAGAAAAACCTGACAGGTTTTAGAATTCAGGAAGCAGAGAGGTTGGGGTTTTGGGGGAGAGGGGTGGAGGGCCTTGGGGGTAGGGGCAGCTGGTTCACACTTCTCTGGGCCTGAGCTCAGAAGCACACAAGGAAAGGGCCTCTCCCTGCACCGGCTCAAGAAGTAACGAGATTCTGCAGTAGATTCAGGCCCCCGTCTCGGGTGTGGCCAGCTGGTGCCGCTGACAGAGATGCGCCCATTAGGGCTGGACAGAGCCTTGCCTGAGTGAGCCTCTGGCTCCCATCCTTGAGCACCCCAATAAAAAGGATGAAACAAAACCTCTGCCCAAGGAGCTCTGTGCTGGCTGGGAGCTGTGCGGGGGTGGCCTGAGGGACCATGGCAGGGAGGGGTCATGATTCTAACTCTGCAGGCCCCCAGAGGGCCCTTGGAGATGTGTCAGGGTGGGGACCCGAGTGTGCGTGAGGAGTCTCACTGAGGGAGACCGACAAGTCACTGGATTGGGGTACCCCGGTTTGGTCTCTCTCCTCCCTCCCTCCCTCCCTCCCTCCCTCCCTCCCTCCCTCCCTCCCTTCGCCTCTCCCTCCCTCCCTCCCTCCTTCCCTCCCTCCCTCCTTCATTCCTTCCTCCCATCCTTCCTTACCTCCTCTCTCTTCCTGTTCTCTCTGTGTCTGTCTGCCTGTCAGTCTTTCTTTCTTCTCCTCCTGTCTCTCTTCCTTTGCCACACCCAGGAGTGCACAGGGGCGGTCCCTGGCTCAGTGCACAGGGGACCCTGCAGGGCTCCCGCACTTACTGGGCCATCTCCAGGACCCCGGGCCTCTCCCAGTTTCTTCAGACCATTTTGCTGAACTCCCTGTGATCTCTCCTGAGTTGGGCTGTCAAACTGCGAGGCCATTGGTAGCCTGAGAAATACCAGCCTAGCGCCAACACTGACCACACATGCCCCAGCTGGCGCCCTGGCCCTGGGGGTCTCTGCGTGTGGGGAGGAGATTGGAGAGTTCCCAGCGGAGAGACAGGCTCGGCACTGGAGCTGGGGCTGGCCAGAAAGGAAGGCCTGTGAGTGGTAATTTTCCCTCAATTACTGGAAAGGGAAAAAAAAAATCAACAGAACCAGACCAAGAGCAGACCACTAAAAAGATTTCTCTGAGTCATGCTTCTTTCCTGGAAGCTGTGGGCTGGGTCCTGCCAACAGCCATCAATCTGATGCTAGCCCTTAGCCTCCCTAACTGCTTTCTCGCCATCAGCTGCTTTCCTGTTCCTTCCCGGCTTCCCCACATTCACTCAGCCAGCCTGACGGTGTGCTGGGGGCTTCCGCAGCTCGTCCTGCCTGCCCAACTCCAGGCATCTGCTGTCCTGGCATGTCCTGGTCTGTCCTGGCCGCTCCTGCTGGCTCTCAGTCTCCTCACAAGGGTTTTCCTGCAGGACGTACTGCCCCCCGCCAGACTGTCCCAGCAGGCGCCCCCTCGGAGAGCCCCCTCCTTCGTGGTGGGGCCCCCTGCCTCCTCAGGCCCGCAGCACCCCTCTGAACTGTGACCAGCAGTGTCAGGGCTTCTCCACTGTGATGGTCTTCAGGGCCCAGTACGCCCTTCCCAGAGCCCCGACCAGTCCTAGCGAGCCAGACCCCGTGCCCCCAGCAACCAGGAGGGGCCCAGGCCCTAAGTGTCTCTCAGCAGCTAGCCTGGGTGGAGGCTAGCGTGCCCAGAGGCTCCGCGGCAGCCTCGGGGGTCTGCTTGGCTCTCGTCCCCCAAGGCTTCGCCTTGCAGGATGCCGCTCTTCAGGGGCCCAGCCGCTCCCCCTGGCTCTTCTGTCAGGGTAGCAATGCAGCCTCACCTGGGCCCACAGGGTGCTCAGTCTGTCCCCGCTGCAAAAACTAATCCCGAGATGGCAGCCCCCATCCAGGGGACACGGGGTGGGGCATGCTGGCTGCAGGAACTCGGGCTCAGGCACTTGCCGGCCTGTGACAAGGATTCTGAAATGGACCTCACCTGCCTCTTTTCTCTCCTTTCTCACTCTACTCTCTCTTCTATCTGTTTCTCCACTCTTCCCCCTCCCCTCCTTCTCCCTCTCTCCCCCTCTCTCCTCTCCCTCTCCTTCTCTCTCTCTCCTCTGTGTTCTCTCTCTCTCTCTCTCTCTCTCTCTCTCTCCTTTTCATCTTGTTTTCAGGCCACACCAGCAGTGCTCAGGGCTTACTCATGGCTCTGTGCTCGGGAATTACCTCTGCCAGTGCTCGGAGCAAGGGGAGGTATATGGGATACTGGGATCACAGCCGGGTGGGCTGTATGCAAGGCAAGTGCCCACCCATTGTGCTGTCGCTCTGGCATCTGCTTCTTGCTCCTTAACATGTCTGCTGCCACTTTAGAATGACGAGGGTCAGGGATGAGCATCGTGGGCACTGCCAGTTGTGACCCCTACAATAAACAGCAGTGAAGGTTGGCTGGTGAGGTAGTGCAGGGGCTAAGCAATTGCCTTGCAATGTGTTGGCCCAAGCACAGAGCCAGGCTGGCTCCTGAGGGCCGGTGGGGTATGGCACCCTCTCCCTCATAAATTAAATGGTTTCTGGATCCCTTTCCTTTGAAAAAGGAACACTTGGAAGCTGCAAAGCTCTGTTTTCTCCTGCTGCCCTCATTATCTGAGAGCACTTTAGGCAACTGAAGCTTCAAGCTCTACTTCCTCCCATGAGGGTGTCAAATGCTCCTGATGCTCTCCAGGGTTGTTCAATCCACTCTGCTCTGACCTTATTGAACCTGCAGAGCTCAGCAGGCACAGGTCTGATTGGAAGGGTGGGCCGTCCCTGAACGCTGGTCCCCAGGAGGGTAGCGCATCTGACTCCACGGCTGGGATGCAGGGCAAGCAGGTGACTCCAGGCCTAGGGACCTGCTCATTGCTAGAGGACAAAGCACAGGTGCCAGAGGGGAAGACGAGCGGCCCATGGAGAAGCTGAGCAGGACAGCCCGTGGGGCGCGGGAGGTGCTGGCAGGAGGGGCGGGGTGGCAGGGGGGGTGTCCTCCACAAGCCCCAGACCAAGAGGCAACTCGAAGCTGGGTTTGCAGCTGAGGAGGAAAGAGAGGGGACGCTTCGATACTCAGGCCTGGTGATAGTGGGGGTCTAGAGGTGCAGCAAGGAACCCATTGGTGCCCCCCCCCCCCCCCCCGAGAGGTCCTCCTCCTCTCTGGAGCAGGTCAGTGATTCCATAGCGACTAATGGCCAGCCCAGGCCAGCCTCCAAGTGGCCATGGAGAGAAGAAACAGAGGAAGCAGCTCAGCGTCCGACACGGTACCCTGCTAGGAACGAGGGAAGGCGCACGAACCACGAGCAGGGACATGGCCTCAGCTGCTCATGCCAGCAGCAACCGCCAGCTGATTGCTTCAGTAGCAATGATGCCTCCAGGTTGCCTCTGTTTGTCACCCCAAGTGATGGCCAGATGGGCTGGGGTGGGCTTGCTCACATCCCATGGCCAGTGTTCTCTGCAGGACACCGCACGGGGAGGCCCCCTGCACACTCAACTGGCACTGGGCCTGCCTTCCAGGAGACGCTGGAGCCCAGGAGCCCAGCGCAGCCCTCACCCAGCAGAGAGGAGGACCCTCTGCTGCCCCCAGGAAAGGGGGTTGGATGGCAGAGCCACTTCTGAGCAGGTCCTGAGCAGAGGACTAGAGTGGTTTGGTGGTCAGCTGGCGCGACCCCGCCCGTGCTTTCCCCTGGCTGCCTGGCGCAGAAGGCCAGGCCTGCAGTGGGGACTGGGCACCGAGGCCACAGACCCGCGGGTGTGCAATTCAGACCAGCCTCCGGCAGTCAATTTTATTCGAAGATTATTTAGTTTTTCATGTATTTTTGGGGTGAAGACACAGTTCCGCAGGTGAGGCACTTGCCTTGCACATGGCAATCTTGGTTGAAACTCTTGAGCCCCACAGACAGTTCTTCGGACACTCCTGGGAATGCACAGGACCGGGAGTAAGTCCAGAGCGCCTCTGGAGTGTCGCCCAGAGATCAAAACACACCTGCAGACACACAGACACGCATACACATAGAGACACACACACACACACACACACACAAACACACACAGCCAAGAGCCAGAGATAAGGGTTAAGTCATTTGTCTTGTGTGCGGTTGACCCCAGTGTGACCCCTGTGCACTGCTGGGAGCCGGAGTAGATTTCCTGAGCAGCACCAGGTAGAAGCATCGAGTGTCCCCCCACCTCCCCAAATAAGACAACAGAAATGAACAAAGCCTGGGGAGGTCGGAGCCTCTCAAGAGGAGCCCTGGGACACGGCTGGGACTGTCCCCAGCAGGACAGGCACATGTTGGTTTAAGGCAGGCACCAGTGCAGGTAATGCAGAGCCCCTCCTGCTCCCCAGAGAGACGGCTAGGAGTGTTAGAGGCTGTGTGCGAAGGCGTGTTGGGGCCGGAGACAGATGCCAGGGCTGAGTGGCGTTTCCTGATTTCTTTACTGAGACAAACCCAAGCAATGCGTGTCCTCTGTGAGTAGGACCTGGCCAGACTCCCACAGGATGTGTCGTGCTGAGGGTTTGTTCCCAGGGCTCAGGGGGCTCGTGTGTGCCTGCCCCGCAGCTGGAGCACAACATGGCTGCACATGCAAACCGGCACGTTCCAAGCAAGGGCAGAACAAAGAGCAGGTGCAGAGGGTGTCGGTGGGCGAGAGAAAGTAGCATCCTCCCCCCTGGGACTCTGTTCGGGACACCTTGGGGAAAGCAGGGCCTGAAGGGCAGCTGGCAAGAGAGAGGAACAAAGGTGGGCTTGGGAGGGAGGGGCAGTGCCTGCCGCCGCCGCCAGGGGCGCTGTCTCAGGGGCTGCCAACCTTCAGACTCTTTTCTGACCTTGAACATGCATCTCAGGGGCCAGCAAGCCTCGGAGTCCTGGGCCCACCGTAACTGCTCAGACCTAATCAACTCTTTCTGTTACCTGGAGTTGGAGGGCACCCAAGCCTGCAGTGCTCGGGGCTTACTCAGAAACTAACTGCTGGCACTGCGAGGGGAACCCTACGGGGTGCCAGGATCGACCCTGGGTCTGCCCATGCAGGTGAATGCCCACCCAACTGTGCTCTCTCCAGCCCTGGCCACACTCCGTAGCTTTCACGTGTATCCACAGCCTCACCCCTGACAGGGAGCTGAGAATCGAGTTTCTCTGCAAGGGCTTTGGGGGAAGCGCTGGGAGCTGAATGGGGCAATGGGTAAGTTCCAGCTCTCAGGGGGCCGGGAGCTCTGAGCCCCTCCTAGCCACCCCCGAGAGGGCACCACTCCAGTGGGTGGGAAGAAAGTTCCAGGTGCCCTCTGTGTGCCCTTGGGGGTAGGAACACAGATTGGTCTGTGGGTGGGGAATGTTCCCTCACTCTCAGGCGGGGGCCGTGCTCGCTGGTGTCCGGATGTTTGACTTCTTGCATCTCCCTGAACAATGCCATCTCTGTCCTGGCACTGCCAGCGTGCAGCTCCACAAGAGCCAGGTTCTCGTCACATGTCCTTTCCTGGCGTGAGTTACTGGGGGATCGAGTGTGACCTTCACGGGCTGGGAGGTGAGGGCAGCTGGGAAAGCACAAGGCCCTGTGCTCAGGCCCGTCCGCCAACTCTCGCTGGTGACCTAGGAAGGCGGGTTGCACAAGGCAGATGTTGAGTGAGCCCAGGTGTGAGCCACGGGCAGGTAACTCCCCTCAGGCTCTGGGTCTCTCTGACTGCAATCGCAGGGTCCACGACTGTGGAGGGAGGAAGGACACCCCTCTCTGTGCCCAAGGAGAACCAGAGAGTTACTGTGACTCAGCCTCGGGGCATTGAGGGGTTGCGAGTGAGAGGGGCTGCCCGTAAGCCAGGGCAGAGATGCAGAGAGATGCACAACAGTCCTGAGGATCAAGATTCAGCTTTGCCTTAGAAGCAGAGACTACTTTTAGGGTGGTGACATAAAAGAGAGCCCCAAATTATGTCTCACCTCACTGACCTCGGGGATTAGGTGTGACTGTGGGCACCCTGGGGTCTCAACCAGGGCTGCCAGTGTGGGGAAGAGAGGAGTCAGGGAAACTGAGAGTTGGGGGGCTGAGGGGACTGGGGGCACTGAGAATGGGGGGTGGACTAGAAGATGGGGGCTGAGAGTGGGGGGAGAACCAGTGGGAGGAGGGATCTGGGGGCCAGGGGGTCCTGGAGAAACCAAGAGCCACCCATACTGGCCTTGCACCTCAGGCAAAGCCTCCTGGCTTTTCTGGGATGGATGTTTCACAAGCAGCTTCTCTAGACCAGAGGGGTTTTTTGTTTGTTTGTTTTATAGAGTTGATCATGATGATTTGTTACATTCAATATTCCAACAACAAATTACCACCATTACATCTTCCTACCACCAAATTATTTCCAATTTTCCTGACCACCACTAAAGTCTGCCCCAATAGCGGCCCTAAATGATTTATTTTACATTACTTGTCATGAATAATTCACTAAAAATGATCAAAAAGGCTTCCTTAGAAAAAAAAATGTGTGAAGGTTGTTGTATCTCACCCTGGAGTTCTTAAGCCCTTGTACAGGAGATTACCAACATGTTGTTACAGATTAAGCCTTGTGTGCTAATATTTTCTTAATCAAGATCGGTTGCTTCCTACTTTACACCTCATTCAATATGATGTGGTTATTAGTGGTGTAGAGTTTGAGATGTCACTCCAGGAATTCTAAAATTTTGAATTGGGTGATGCAGCTGGAGTTAAGTTTTTAACTGGTTGGTGACTTTGGGGCCCTGAAGCATATTTGCAGCTTGTTGATCTCTTTGGAGATTTATTTATAAGGATCATGGCTGGTTAATGAGCGTATGTGGCACTAGAGGCAGTTCCTGGGTGTGACTGCCAGACTCCCGGAAGAACAGGGAGATGGGGGGAGGTTGCCCACTCCCGACTCTGTGCGAGCCTGGAGATTTCAGTCACCAAACCCACATACCTGATTTTTTTTTTTTTTAACAAATCAACTTCTGGATGAGGCTCTTCCCAGGTGGTGGAGCCTGGCTGTGAGCATGAGGGGATTGTGGAGTGTGGAGCTTTCAGCTGCCAGGGGTCTTTTGTATGGGTGGTGAGCTGCCTAGCCACCCCCCGCCCCGGGGTGCCAAGATTGAGACCAGAGTTTCTTTTAACATTTGTCCACGACTCCTGTGACCCAGACTCTCTCTGCTGCCCTGGGTATTAAGGCAGATAAAGTAGGTGTGCAATTGAGAAGCCTAAACGATTATTGTGAAGCCCTAAGCTATTATTAGGCAATGATTTTTAAAGTGTGGCCACCCCACAGGAAGACACAGCCAGTCTACGACACACAGGTCCTGACCAGTAGGCATCTGAACCAGTGCCCCTTCTCCCGAACTTCCCATGAGTACTTAGCTCTTGAGCCTAAAAGTAAAAACACAAGTAAGGGAGATCTGAGAACCATCCTCCCCAGGTGGCCCCTCAAACACGTGTTCAGAAGCAACCCCACTTTTGCCGAATCTCTGACCTGAGTTTGGATGCTGCAATGAACCCAGAGTGGTGGCCACGGTCAGTCTAACTTTCCAGTTCCAGCTGCCTGGTGAGCTGCCCGATGTATGCCCAGGAGGCCCCTCTGACAGCCCACATGCCCTGAACTTGATGCTGAGCGTTGCGGTGCTCCTGCCCAGGACCGCCGAGAGTGACCGTTATAAAAGTAATTTTGCTTTTTTCCAATTCACCTCCAATTCCTGAGTGCCTGCTCCCCACTACGAGTCTGCTCTGGGGACAGTCTGCATCACTGGTCAGGCAGGTGCTCAGCTGGAGACCGAGCAAGTCAACTGGCCCCACAGTGGATGCAAACACTCTAGGAGACATGTTGCTCTGAGACGAAAACACAATCCTGCAGCGGCCTCTGAAAGGAGAGGGACTCAATCTTAGCTGAGAGGGCTTCCTGGAGGAGGGACACTTGGACCAGCTGGGGGGGGGGTGGTTTAGACACACAGGCTGGGGGTGGGGGGAGGCAAGGAGGGTGGAGCTGACCAGCAGGGGTACAAGCCAGAATGAACCTAGAGCAGGAGCTCACAGCCATCTCAGGAGCTCTCTCTTGCCAGAGCTTCGGATGTGCATGAGGGAAAACTTAGAGATTCAGGCAAAGGCTGATTCCAGAAAATCTTCACGCTTCTAGGGATGAAGACGGAAGGGAGGAGCTGGGAGCAGAGATGTTCTGAGGGAACTCGAGGGGCAATCACTGTAACCCAGGTGGGGGTGCTGAAGGCCAGTCCCAAAGGGGAGGAGGCCCAGAAAGACAAGAGCAGCTCATGGAGGGATCCCCAAGCCCAGACTCAGACCCGTGAATCAGGCTCTAACCCAGCATCCGAATCCTGACTGCGTTGGTCTCTGATACAGCCCATGCATTGTGCACTCACTTAGGCCTGACCCTGTGCTGGCATCTGAATCTATCACCCGATATCAATGATCACAATTAGACTTATTGTGATTTATTTCCTTTAAGTTTTGTAGGAACAAGTGGCAGCCTGGGGGGTGGGAGGGAGCCTGGGACTGGTGTTGTATGCCTTGAATTGTCTGCCTGAAACAGCTTTACTGTCAACAAGTTTGCAAACCACGGTGCTTTTTTTTTTTTTTTTTTTGCTTTTTGGGTCACACCCAGTGATGGTCAGGGGTTACTGCTGGCTCTGCGCTCAGGTATTACTCCTGGCAGTGCTGGGGGGACCATAGGGGATGCTGGGAATTAAACCCGGGTTGGCCGCTTGCAAGGCAAATGCCCTACCTGCTGTGCTAGTGCTCCAGTCCCACCATGGTGTCTTAATAAAAATTTAAATAAACAAAGAAATAAAAGTTTCACACACTGAACAGCAGGAAGAAGCTGCTCGGATCCCCCTGTAGGTGGGGAGCAGGGGGAGGGGTGTCAGGGGAGCTTCAAGCTTCTTATCTTCCAGGACCCTTATCTATGGCATTCATTTTCTTTAGGTGTTTTTAAAAAAGAAATGTCCTTGGCCGCCACATTCCCGCGCATCCTGGGGCCCCTTAGCTCGTGGACCCCATGCTTGCTGCTCTGTCTAACAGGCCTCTTTGCTGGGTCCAACCAGGTCCTGGCCATGCTGCACTGGTGTCTGCAAAGTTACCTGGAGGGGCTGGAGGTGGGACGCTCCTCTGTAGATTTGCTGATTCCCATGGTGCTAAGCGCCTGCTCTGGCCGATTCTGAGCTCCACTGTGCTGTGTGACGTCCCTAACTACTGGGCCCAGGAGAGAGATGCGGAGGGAGAGCACAGGCCCAGTGTGTGTGGATCCTGAATTTGTTTCCCTGCACCACTGGGGACTGTGGCCTCATGCACCGTATTGCCCTGTCTACACGCAGAGTCTTCAGACCTGCTCCACCCAGGCGTGGATAAATCATGCCTCTAGGGTCAGGAGCACCCTGTAAGCAGACCCCCTGGGCCCAGGAGTCGGCTTATGCTCTGCACCGAGGGAGATGGGGGTTTGGTCCCTGCACAGCATGGTCCCCTGACCATGGCCAGCACTGACACTCAGCATGGGAGTGGCCCCTACCACTGCCTGTTGCAAGCCCCAAACAATAGCAACTCCACCCACCCACCCCCAAATATTTAGCAAAGGATTAAGTTGAAGCAGAGTGTTGCAGCTAGCTAGGGGGTTGCAGCCTGAGCGTATAGTGCAAGCCTGGAGGAGAGCCCAGTGCAGTTGCCTCGGGACAGAGACGCTCCCCGCAGAGATCCGGGAAGGCCGGGGAGGTGGAGCGGGGCCTTCGTTCGCCTCCCGGCAGTAGCTCCCTCGGCCGGCAGGTGGCAGCACCTCGCGCTCACCCCAACGAGGCGCCTTTGTTCCGCGCCTAAGGCTGCGGGGCAGTTAAGTGGCCTGTCCTCGGTTGACCCTCGCCATCGGCATCCGTGGACAGGCGAGGGTTCAGGAAGGTGTGGGAGGGGTCTCGGGGCCCTGCCAGCCGAGGCATCTTCTCTCGGCAGGACTCTGGAGCCCACCATGCTCACTGCAGGGATAGGAGCCCCTGACCCCTCTGGTCCCCGGGAAACGCCGCTGACCTCGCCCTGGGGATGTGTCCACCATCGGGGGCTCTAGGCGGGCTTGCAATTCTGATGCGTGTGTCTGAGGACAGGGCAGGGTCTGGGGTGACTCAACGGGCAAGCCCTGCCTTGACACCGAGGACTCCAGTCTGTCCCCAGATGCGCTCAGACCGGCTCCTGACCCCGCAGCCCAGGTGCAGCCCGCCGAGCACCGCCTGCACCTGGGCTGTGACCTCCCGGTTTTACTGCCACGCAGGACAAACGAGGGAGAGCAAAGAGCTGGTTTCATTTCCAGTAGCACCTGTGCCCTTTGGGCTGGCGACAGGATGGGCCAGGCCTGGTCAAGCCCTCAGCATCCCATCCAGTCACTGGAGATGACTGGGGCAGCCGCAGGTGACCTTGAGCACTGCTGGAGTGGCCCCTGGAACCAAGCAGCCTTGATTCTTGGGCCTTGCACTGACCTGCCAGCCTGGTGGTCTGAGAATCATCAGCACTGGGGCAACCAGAACTTTGAGCAGCACTTAGAAGAGATTGTCCCTCCCTACTACAGAAAACCAACCTGGACACTTTGCTTTGTTTGTTTGTTTGCTTGGGTATTTTTTGCTGTTGTTTCGGGGCTGCACCTAGTGATGCTCAGGGGTTACTCCTGGCTCTTCCCCCAGGGGTCACAACTGGTGGGCTCAGGGGACCAGTGGGATGCCGGGAATCAAACCTGAGGCAAACACCCTTCTGCTGTACTATTGCTCGGTCTCTGGAGCTTTGCTTTTATCAGAGAGAGCCAGAGTGCACCGTATAGGCAACCCAGAACGGACCTTTTTTCCTCCTCTCAGGCTTCACTGTCGACAGTTCCCTCCCTGCACCCCCATCCTCTGCCCCTGGCACCCTGACTGCCCACCTGGCTCCTGGACAAGCCTCCCACAGGTGTGTTCCCAGGATGGTGGGGGGATTCCTTGGGGCCAGGTGGCAGGAGGTCAGCAGGGTGCCAGGGCAGGGAGCAACTAGAATTGCAGGTGCCACATGGAAGCTGCCAAGGATGCCGGGGATCCTGGAGCAGGCAGGGCAACTCTGTGGGCCTCTCTGAGTCCCTCTTGGTCCTTTGCTTCTGGGCTGGTTCAGCTCCCAGGGGCAGCTCAGCAAACATTGACCTGCACTGTGGCTCCAAGCAAGGCCAGAGCAAGGCTCAAGCAAGGCAACCGGAAGTAGTACATGCTCACCTGTTTTCCAGGCAGGAGGAGGAAGGACTCACCATTAGCCGTGTCCCTCTATGCGTCTTTGCCCTTTCTCCTACCTTGCCCCATGACACAGGCGTGGCACTCATGCTGAAGTGTCGGCTCTGCACCCTGACAGGTGGGTGGGACAGGTAGGGGGTGCTGGTGGGGTATGGGCGTGTGCCCATGGAACTCAGGACTGGTGTGTGGCTGTCCGCGTGGAGGAACCCCTTCCCTGGGAGCCCCCAGGCTGATAGGAGACATTGTGCAGTTTCCCTGGGGCTCCAGTGTCCTGATGATCCTCCACTTCCTGTTTCAGACCCATCAGCAGCAGGTCACCAGATGAGGTCCCTTTAGAGAACAGAGGCAGCAGCTCCGACCCCACGGGAGAGAAAGCTGTCCTTCCCACAGACATCCCTCAGCCGCAGGGATCATGGCCAACACCCAGATGTGCAAGAACTGGTGGACACCATGGCATGGACACTGAGGTCTTGGTGGTATTCTTTTGGGTGTAGTTCAGCCACAGCCAAAGATACTCAGGGCCCACTCTTGGCTCTGCACACAGGGATGACTCATGGAGGGCCTGGGGTGGTGCCAGGACTGAACCCAGGTTACCCACATAAAAGGCGGCACCTGACCCCCACTGGGGTCCAGTCTCGGTGAGTTTCACTGAGGGTTCTTACGTCCTTACTTTCAAGAACAAAGGCCAGGAGTTGGAAGCTGTTTCCAGACACCAAGTAATGGTCAGTGAATATAGAGTTTATTAAGAAAACACTGAGTTTAAGGGAAAGAAAGATGGCAGCCGCTTGGGAGCTTTGTGGAAAGCCAGGTATGAGCCGTCAGTGAAGGGGCAACTGCAGTCTCATGGGAAGGGGGGTGTTTCCGGCTCGTCCTTCACACCCTACAAGGCCATGAGTTGCCCCCCACGAGCGACTCTCCGGCACGGCCATGGCTCCAGAAGCACAAGGACTCAGTGCAGAACCCGGCAGCTTACAGCAGAAAAGTGAATGGACTATGCGTTAATCCAGGCCACCATGCCTGCCCGGAGGGGAAAGTGTGTTGGTCCCTTCCACCTTTTTCCCTCTGGAAAGAAAGATAGCAGCCGCTTGGGAGCTTTGTGGAAAGCCAGGTATAAGCTGGTCATGATGGGGCGACTAAAACCTCATGGGAAGGGGGGCATTCCTGGTTCGTCCTTCACGCCCTACCGAGGTCACGAGTTGCCCCCCATGAGCGGCTCTCCGGCATGGCCATGGCTCCAGAGCACAGAAACCAATCTCATAATTATCTTACTCTCAGCAGAAATACTTACGGGTTGTCACTGTCACTGTCCTGTCCATTGTTCATCGATTTGCTTGAGCGGGCCCAGTAACGTCTCCATTGTGAGACTTGTTGTTACTGTGTTTGGCATATCGAATACACCACTGGGAGCTTGTTAGGCTTTGCCGTGCAAGCAAGATACTCCCGGAAGCTTGCTGGGCTCTCCGAGAGGGGCAGAGGAATCGAACTCGGGTCGGCCATGTTGGCTGTGTGCAAGGCAAACACCCTACTGCTGTGCTATCGCTCCAGCTTACAGGGTTAATAAGTAAAATACCAGAAATCTAAAATCAGGCGGCCACTATTGTGGCGGACAACACTGTTTAATTCTTGTGACCAGCTATAGAAAACAAATTATTTCACAATGCCTTTTCAGCATGTCTGGTTTGGGGATGTAAACTCTAAATAATAAGGGTGCATATTTTGTCGAAACAATGAATCAAGTCAAAGTAGATAGAGTGTTAACTAGAATTCATCTGCCTCACAGGCATTGGGAGGGTTGGGGGGGGGGTTATTGGTGTTCTTCGTGGTGAAAAATAAGTATTGGTAAAGGGAAATGTGTTTGATATTTGCATGACTGAGACTTAAACCTGAAAGCTTTGTAACTTTTCCCACAGTGATTCTATAAATAAATAAATTTAAAAAAAAGAAAACACTGAGTTAAAAAAAACTTTATTTAAACACCATGGTTTACAAATTTGTTCATAATACAGTTGCTTCAGGCAGTCAATGTTCCAACACCAACCCCACCCCCAGAGTGACCTTCCCTCCACCAGAGTCCCACACACTCCACAAGCCTGCCTTTTTGCAGGCACAAAATAATTTGTTATATGTCTGTTACAATAAAATAATACATGGCATTATCCAAAAATAGGTCAGTAAGAGAAAATCTGTGAATATTGTTATATCTCACCTTGGGGCCATTACATCCTTGTTTGAGGATTAACTGACCCGTTTGCTGCTAGCTGAGCCTTCTGTGTTACTCTTTTTTTTTTATCACAGTTAGTTGGTCACTTTGCTACCTTCCCATCTAATTTGCTGTGCTCCTACCAGGCTGTCAGCACTGTCCCTTTGGAGGTGTCGTGTGACCGCACCTGACCTGTGTCCTGAGATTCTTGGAGACTTGGCGTCTCTGCAGAGGTCAGTCATGAAGCAGTGGGGATGAGCTGTCCATGGCAGCTGCGTGTGTGGGTATGGCTGCTGGGCTTCAGTGGGCTGAGGCTTCCTTGCTCCCCTCCCAAGAGGTCCCAGAGGAAACACTGAATTTCTGATTTGCAGCTGGGTGACGCTGGCTAGGGAGAAGCCCGACTCTTAATTGAGGCCCCAAGTGCCTGCTGCTGCAGAGCCCAGATGGGGAGGATGAAGGGGATGCTGGTTAGGGTCCTGCAGTTGGGGGCTTAGAGGAGCATCAGACACAGGGGGCCAGTGTTGAAGTGCCCCTTGGGCATAGCACCACCATTCCTTCAGAGGCACAAGTCTGCCACTAGGGCTCGGGGGCCCTCCCCCACAGCCCCTCAGGCTTCTTTAGTGGGAGCGGAGTGGGGACAAGGTGTGCCCCAGGACCCTGGGAACCGAGGAAGTGTCCCAGCTGCCCTGGCCTCCAGTTTTTGTCTGGGGTGGGGAGGAGAGAATATCAGGGGACACGGGGAGAGCAGACGGCATACTCGGGCTTCCTCTCTGTGCCTGCAGGGCTCACTGAGCCCCCCACTTAAGCCTCTTGGGAGGAAGTCGCACCCCATGGCAACTTGGGGCCCCAGAGTCTGGAGGAAGCGGCGGGAGGGAGGGGGACAGGGCAGCCTGAGAAGGTGAGGCCCAGGGGCCCAGCGGCTGTCCCAGGCAGCGGGAGATGCAAGTGCTGGCCCTGTGGTGGCGCTCCACTCCCACTGCCCCTCTGTGAGTCAAAGGCCCAACACAGTAGGGCACCCTGGGGGCAGGCCCTGGGCTAGGGTGGGGGGTGGGTGTCACATGGAGCGGTAGTCCCCGAAGCAGCCCACGCCACAATGGACTAGAAATCGACAGGGCACCTCCAAGACTGAATGGCACTGAGTGTGAGAGTGTGCAAATGTGTGCGCAAGTGTGTTAGAGGGTGTGTGTGAATGAGTGTGAACATATGTGATTCTGAGTGTGTAAATATGCACGTGTGTTAATGTCTGAGTGCAAGAGTGTAAGTTTGTGTTGGTGTGCTAGTATGAGAGTGTGTGTGTGTGTGTGTGTGTGTGTGTGTGTGTGAGCGTGTGGGGGCATGGGTGAACATACTGTAAGTGTGAGAGTGTATGTGAGTGCGTTGGAATATGAGAATGTATGATATGAGGGTATGTGAGTGTGAGAGTGTCTGAGAATGTGTATCAGGATGTTTGTGATTGTGTTTGAGAGCACTCTGCGGGGAGGACTCACTGGTCAGTGGCGCTCCTTCTCCCCAACCCCCCTCCCAGAGGCCCCTGGACTGGCTTTAGCTTGTTTTTTGTGAAGAGACGGTGTAGCCCTCACCCCGACTATGGTATTTGGGGAGAAGCCCCTCTTCCTCCACGGAGATGCCGTAACCTCTGGAACACGGCTGCTGCCCCGGGAACCCACCTCTGCCTCCCCCCGCACTGTGGCTCAGATGCAGAGTCCCTGCCCCAACTCCCTCTCCCTCCTTCTCCTGCAGTGCTCCCAACCCACTTCCCTGCTGTTTCCCCTGTGGGGTTGCTGTGACCTGACCATCACGGAGACCAGAGCCCAACAGGCCTCTGCGTGCCCACATGGTGTGACCTGCCTGGGGGGGGTTTGAGGGTGCCCTTTCTCCCTGGGCTCACAGTGTGGAAATTTCTGTTTCCATTTGGAACAGAACAGGAGGTCATTCTGGGGGCCGAGGGAGCCCGGTGGGGGGGTGTGGGTGGGTGCAGAGCCTCCAGCCTCAGAGTCACCCATCACGGCCCTGCCAGACTCGTCAGGGGCGGGGCTTGTAAAACCCTATCAGCGTCGCCAAGACCAGAGCAAGTGACTTTCATAAGGTTAAAGTTTGGCGTTTTTACAACTCTGATTACGGTCGGGCTCTTTATCACATGAGAGCAAGAATGAGCGAGGGGCTGCTCCTGTTCGGCAGGTCAGACCTTGGGGTGCGGCCAAGCCTTTGCCAGGCTCCCCAGGGGGTGCCCTGCCCAAGTGCATGCTCTGTGGCTGCGCTCCAGGCCTGCTTGCTGTGCTCTCCTCCCTGCCGGGGCTGCTCAGGAGCAGGGACTGGGGACCATGGGTCCCACACAAGAGTCCTTGGGAACTGCAGACTGGGAGCTTTCTCCTCCCGCCCCCCTCCTAGATGCACACATGGCTCGCCCCCTCCCCAGAGCAGAAACAAAGGACACCATCGTGCTTTTACCAAAGTCTGTGGGCTTTTGACACTTTTTTAAACCTCAGGTTTATGACACTGTCGCCTACCTGGCTCTATCCACCCTTCCAATGTCTGTTCTACAGGAAGCTGTCCCTGCTGACCCCAGCAGAGGTCATCTGCTCCTCTGTATTCCTGATGAGCAGAGGCTGGACTTCTTTTGTTTTAAGTTTTGTTTGTGGAAAATATCTAGTGGTGCTCAGAACTCACTCCTGGCTCAGTGCTCACTGATCAGGGCTGACTCCTGGTTCCGTGCTCAGGGCTCATTCCTAGCAGCCATGGGGGTTTCTAGCACGGGATCCTTGTTGATGTGAGGCGCCATGAGTCCTTCTCACAAGAGCCGTGAGAGTCTGTCTGCTTGGGGGGCGCAGCCTGGCTCCCAGGAGGCTCCTGCCAATCGTGAACCAAGGCACGATTCTGCAGAAAGCCCAGCCTTCCACTGGGAAAACAGCCGCAGTGCCAGGGCTTGCCTGCTGCTCTCCTCGCTGCTCATGAAGAGAAGAAAAATGGTCCCTTCTAAGAGGCCCCGTTGCTGGCTTCGCAGCGTTCCATGTAGCCATAACCTGCCTCCTCGTGTCCCCTAGCATGAGCTTCAGATGCACCTAAGTGGTCTCGCCCAGTCTGTGATGCTCCAGGATTGAACATTGACAGAGATTCCTCAGAGTAGACCCGGGTCACAGACCAAGTCGCCTGTAGGTTCTGTGACTCCCCCCGGAGTTGCCGAGGTGAGGAGTACTGGCCGACCAGGAGCAAAGTCCGGAGTAGAGCCCTGAGGCAGGGAGCAGCAGTCAGGGCACAGCGTGTTCCCTGCAGGGACACCGAGTCCTGCACAGCTGGATGTGCAAGAGTCACACCCAGGCGAGGGCGCAAAGGCCCCTCTGACTGCAGCTCTCGGTGCTGGGGCAGGTGGCGTGCTCAGGGTCTTCCCCAGGGACAGCAGAGAGGAGGGAGGGAGGGGCTGGGGACACAGGCAGGAAGAGCATTTGGGGACCTGTGGGTTCCAAGTGCCACTTTGGTGCCCAACCGATGTTTTGCTTTTGGGCCCACCCCTGTGAGACAAGACCCAACAGGGTGGACATCACACACTGTCCATCAAAGTGGACTGGACTCCCAACTTGGACTTCCTGGGGCTGTTCTAAATTGTAGCAGACCTGTATTCCAGTACATTCCTGCCCCAAAGCCGCATCGGACTAGGGAGCTGGGGTGACACCTCCAGGGGAGGGTGGGGTGACGTCAAGTGTGGAGCCGAACCCCCCTCGCCCCCTCTAGGCTTGGCATGGTGGAGCCAGGGTACAGGTGTCAGTGGGCGACAATGTGACTTCTGGGTGCCATGCCCCTAGGAGGCCCCAGCTCTGGATACCTGCCCAGGTACTCAGGACGGAATTTGAGGGTCACTGAAACCACCAGCCAGGTGAGGCTGCCCTGGGCGGAGGCAGCAGTAAGGCTGTGGGCAGACTCCCTTGTTTGTCCAGGAGCCTGGACAAGGGGGTTGGGAGGAGATGAGGAGCTGAGAGAGAGCCAGTACCCAACTGACCCTCAAATCTGCTGGACAAGCAGGTGGCTTTGGGCCCTCAGCTGACCTGAGAAGCCCCAACCTTTGCTTGGGTTGCTCTCCTGGGGGACCCAGGAAATGACCTTTGTATGTTGGTGGGAAGGCGGTGCATGGGGCGAACCTGCCGACTATTCCCCTCCTGCTCTCGGGACCTAGACGGGTCTTCCCCAAAGTCCATTAATCTCCTTAGTTGGGAGGCACCCCTACGCAGGGGCATCCTGGCTGCCAACCTTTGGCCCCTCAAGGCCAGTGCTGTGTTTTTTGCTCCCTAAAGACTCACCAGAGTGAAACATTAACTGGTGTGGGAGAGCCTGGGAGTCAGGGATGAAGGAGGATCTCCAGGGGGTGCTGGCCAAGGGCCTGGAATTTTCCATTCCCCTCAGTTCTTGTGACAGAGGGCTGGGTTTCTTTAGGTCCCCAAAGGTAGAGGTCATGGGCCAGCACTGGCTCACTCACCTACAGTGGCTCAGAGGCCCCCGGAACCTGGGAGGGCCAATGCCCGTGACACAGGGTGGGACCCCAAGCTTGGGGTGGAGAGACCACGGGCTGTGACTAGGGCTCAGTCTTCTGGACTGTAGAAAGAGGGGCTGGGCAAGGGCTCAAAGTCCCTCCGGGCCACTGGGATCTTTCCTGTCCTGGAGGCGGTGCTGACACTCCCCCCTGCAGCCAGTTGTATTGACCAGAAGTTGAAGTTACCCTGAGAAATGACTCATGCCTCCCGCGCCTTCTCCGCCTCTGCGGCTTGCCTCTCGCTGTCGCCCCCCCCCCCCCTCCCCACTGCTTCTTGGTCGCCTTCCCTTGATCTCCCTTCCCTTTCTCAGCTTGGGGCTCCTGCACCCGGAGGCATGTGTCACCTGCGCCTGTCGCCCCAGCCTCTGCATTTGCTTGAGTTCTGCTGCTTCCTGCTGGCGTGGCCTGACCCAATCGTCTCCACTTTTCTGATTCTCCCTTTTCTCAACCGTCCAAAGGGTCAGGGAGCCAGAGAGATAGCACAGTGGGTAGGGTACTGTGTAGCCAACCTGCGTTCAATCCTCAGCATCCCGTAGGGTCCCTTGAATCCTCCAGAAGAGACTCCTGAGCACTGCCAGGTGTGGCTCAAAGAAACAAAAAGTACCCAAGCCCCAAGCCAAACAGACAGGTCATATTGGGGTTGTGTAAGGATTCTGCAGAGACTTAGTCTCTACACATGCAAGCCAGAAGAGGGTCACCCTTGTGCGTGGGTGTGGAGGGACAGCCTAGTCCCCTTCCCCAGCTGTCCTCTTTGCCACCAATTTCTGTTCACGGAGATACTTTGCTGACCATCCACCTTCCTTCCCCATGTTCCTTGCTCAGTTCTGTCTCCAAAGTTTCCTTCCAGCTTCCTGGGCCTCTGGACCTCTCCTCCCTCTGCTGTGTTTGATCATCCCAGGACTGTAACTGCATGGGAGATTAGCTCACATCTCTGTTGAGGTTGAATTCCCTGAACACTGGACAAACCTCCTTGGCCGGGCTCATGTGGGCATGGCTTCACTTTCTCCCTTTTGCTGGGGTCTCCTCACTCTCCAGCATCTGCCCTGGGCAATTCCTGCTCTGCAAGGCTGCAGGAGTGAGGGGTAGGGGGAATGTCAAGTGTCATTGACCTAATTATGGTGGAAGACGCAGCTCTTGCAGACCTACACAATGTTTTGGGCTGCAGAACCATCCGATGTTCTGGGGGGAAATGTTTAAAACAACTTCCTCTGAAAGATGCTGATGTGTACCTTCGCATATGTGTACCTGGAGACATAGAATTGTTCTACCTGCCCAGACGGCTTAATGGACAACATGCTGGGCTTCAGGAGCTGTGTGTGCTCTCAGTCAGGAGTCTTTGTTTTATTTTTGATATTTGGGGACACACCTGGCAGTGCTCAGGGCTTTCTCCTAGCTCTGTACTCAGGGATCACTCCTGGTAGGCTCAGGGGGACCATATGGGGTGCAGGAAATAGGACCCAGGCCGGCTGTATGCAAGGCAAATGCTCACTCTCTGTACTGTCTCTCCTGCCCATTTGAAAGGTGTGACTATAAATGAAGGTCCTGCCATGAATCCAGTAGTTTCCAAGGACCATTTTTGTCTTGCCTATAAAGCCTGCGATATATTCAATATGTCAAACACAGTAACAACAAATCTCAAAAAAAATAGAGACGTTACTGGGCCTGCTCGAGCAAATTGATGAACAGCGGGAGGACAGTGTTTGTGTTTTGATGATTATCCCAGGCATCTGACTTGGGATTCCGGGGTCTGGGGCCCCAGGTTCTCTGCTGTGAATAGTGGGGTAGTTAGAACTATGAATTCCAAATAGCACAACGAAGAAAGAAATTGCTATGTTAATGTTCAGATCCCATACCTTGCTGAAAGTGCTTATTTATACTGGATTATTTTGTACATTATGCTAATTTTAAGTATATAATTATTGATGAGTGGTGTCAATTTACAGTTTTAGGTTTGTTTGGGGGCCACACCTGGCTGTGCTTAGGGCTTACTCTTGGCTCTGCACTCAGAGATCACTCCTGGTATTCGAGAGACCATATGGGATGCTGGGCATCAAACCCTTGTCAGTTGCATGTAAGACAAGCGTCTACTTGCTGTACTATCTCTCCAGTCTGTGGTAGCAATTTTAATTATATTTTAATGCCCTCTTCTTTTTCTAAAGTTATTGCACTGAATATTTTTATGACACTAACTGATTTTTATATAGTTGATTTTTTATCAGATTAAAGATGATTAGTTCTTCCTAAATTGCTGTTGCATCCTAAGTGGATATTGATTTTATGAATGGCTTTTTTTTTTTGCAAACAACCATGTAAACATGTAATTGTTCTGCCAGTAATGAATCAGGTCAACAGATACTTCACATTGCTATGGTAAGACTCATTGGTATAAAGATGGGTTTGACATGTAAGTTCAAAGGTGACAAGATGTAATTTTCTTTATTAATAAATTATCTTTGTGATTTTTAAACTTGTTACTTCTATTTATTTATATTAGTATCAGGAAATGAGTTTTAAAATGCCAAACACTTGTGACTGGAGGGATAACGTAGTAATAGGGCTCTTGCCTTGCACTTGACTGACCTGGGTTTGATAACTGGCATTCTGTGGGTCCCACCAGGAGTGATCTTTGAGCAGAGAGCCAGAAATAGGCCTGAACCATCTCTGGGTATGATTCAGAAACAAAAGGTAAAAGGTAAAAGGTAAAGGCCCTCCCGTTGATCGTTGATTTGCTCAAGCGGGCCCAGTAACGTCTCCATTGGAGATTTTGTTGTTACTGTGTTTGGCATATTGAATACTCTCGGTAGCTTGCCGGGCTCTCCAAGAGGGGCGGAGGAATCGAACTCAGGTCGGCCATGTTGGCCGCTTGTAAGGCGAACGCCCTACCGCTGTGCTATCGCTCCAGCCCAGAACAAAAAACAAACAAAAATATAAAAAGAGTAAAATTAAATAAATGCTATTAAAACAAAAACAAAAACAAAACACTTGCTCTGGATTTAGACCACATTCAGGATTCTCACACTTCTTACTAGTTTCATGATCTGATCATCTCTGAATCTTACTTTCTTCCTGACCCGAGTCATGAGGAAGTTCCAGGAGTGCTGCCTTGCAAACAAGGTCGTGTCATAGCTGCAAACAGCTAGGAACTCTGAGTGAATGGGATTGGGGTCAGCATGTTCCAATACAGCCGCCTTCTGTTATAGATTAACTGTGCAATGATTGGATGAAAGTTAAACAAATACCTTACTGGGCTATTGTGTAGAGCTTGCAGAGATTTTGATGTGGAATATATTGGAAGTGGGATGTAAAGATCTATAAGGTGGTCTGATTTACTTCATCAGGAACTTTATGAGTCATTAGGCTACAAAATAATATGTACATTGAAGTGTTTTGATCTTATGTATTTTGATCTTAGGTATTCTGAGGTATGCTGGATGTTTTGTCATTAACCCAATAAGGAGGGGTTACAAAAGTCAATCAGTGCTAAATGACCTGAGTAAACTTTAGTCCTCCACTTTCCAACATTCCGCACGCCTTGTTTACCTTTAAGCCCCCAGCCGATCACTTGATTGAGAACCAACACCTCCCCTTTAAGATAAGGGTTGAACAGTGCCAGACCTGCAATTGTTATGTGGAGGATTGCAAAGCACCCCTACACCTGTTTGACAAGAGGTTCATAAATCCATGCCTTAAAACTGAACAGCTACATGCAAAAATATGGGTTCAGACCTGTATCTAATGCCATGTACAAAATCAGATCAAAATGGATTAAAGACATCAACATCAGACCCTAACCCATAAGGTACATGGAAGAAAATGTAGGCAAAACCCTCTACGATATTGAAGCTAAAGGTATCTTCAAAGGTGAAATGTCACTGACCAAGCAAGAGGAAGCAAAAATAAACAGATGGGACTACATTAAACTAAAGAGCTTCTCGGGGCTGGAGAGATAGCACAGCAGGTAGGGCGTTTGCCTTGCACACGGCCGACACGGGTTCGATTCCCAGCATCCCATATGGTCCCCTGAGCACTTCCAGGGGTAACTCCTGAGTGCAGAGCCAGAAGTAACCTCTGTGCATCACTGGGTGTGACCCAAAAAGCAAAAAAAAAAAAAAACCCAACCCTAAAGAGCTTCTTCACCTCAAACGAGAAACAGTGACCAAGATCCAAAGACAGCCTACAGAATGGGAAAGGATATTCACCCAATACCCTTCTGATAAGGGGTTAATATCAAGAATATACAAGGTTGAACTCTACAAGAAAAAACATCCAACCCATCCAAAAAATGGCGTGAAGAAATGAACAGAAGCTTTCTAAAAAAAAAGTAATTCAAATGGCAAAAAATGCTCACGAAAAATGCTCTGCATCACTAATCATCAGGGAGATGCAACTCAAAACAACAAGATATTGTCTTACACTACAGAAACTGTCATACATTCAAAAGAACAAGAGTAACCAATGCTGGCACAGATGTGGGGAGAAAGGGATGCTCATTCATTGTTGGTGGGAATGCCGACTAGTCTAGTCTTTTTGGAAAACAATAAGAACATACCTCAATAAACTAGAAATTGAGCTCTCATTTGACCCAGCAATACCACATCTGGAAGTATACCTTGGGGGCCCAAAAACACAGCAGAAACACCATCTGCATTTCAATGTTCATTGCAGTCCTATTCCCCATAGCCAGAAACTGGAAACAACCTGAGTGTCTAAGAACAGATGAATGGGTAAAGGAACTTTGGCACATCTACACAATGGAATACTACGCAGCTGTTAGGAAAAATGAAGTCATGAAATTTGCCTATAAATGGATGGACATGGAGAGTATCATGCTAATGAAATGAGTCAGAAGAAGAGGAAAAGATGTAGAATGACCGCTTTCATTTGTGTTATATATTATATACATAGAGAGAGAGAGAAAGGGAGGGAGGGAAGGAAGGAGAGAGAGAGAGAGAGAAAGAGAGAGAGAGAGAGAGAAGACTGATATCTTTGGCCAGGAAAATAGGGGGCTAAGAGGACTGGTCGATGATTGGAATCAATCCCAAGTGTTAGTGGGGTGTTGGGTAGGTAAGATAGAGAAGGGACTGTATGACAATAATGGTTGGAAATGATCAATCTGGACAAGAACTGAATGTTAAAATTAGGTAAAGGGATATATCTCATAACCTTTTGGTATTTGTATTGAAAACCACAATGCCCAAGAGGGGGGAGAGAGAGAGAGAGAGAGAGAGAGAAAGAGAGAGAGAGAGAGAGATGAAAACTATCTGCCATAGTGGAAGAAGGCTGGGGGTAGAGTGGGGGGTGATGGGAGGGAAACTGGGGTCAACATACACTGGTGGAGGAATGGGTGTTGGAGCACTGTGTGACTGAAACCTAATCATGAACAGCTTTGTTAGAGTCTACCTCACAGTGATTCAATAAAATTCAATATTTTTAAAAAAGAAAAGAAAGAAATCCATGCCTTCTGGAAAGCAAAATATAGGCATCCTCACGACCTCCCCTGGGTGAAGGGCTGGAGGGCTGCCACACATGTCCTGCTACCCTCTGTCTCGGCCAGAATCCAGATAGGGATTGAGGGAGCCTGTGGTCACAGTGATCTTTCTCTTCAGATCCTGCACACACGCACTTCCTGGGGCATCCCAGCCCATTAAGCACTCAAGCAATCAGCCTTTGAATTTCCCAGAAAATGGCCAAGTTCTGTGGGTTTGATGGGAAGCATCTCTACAATTGCTACTGCCCCTTGAGACCTGCCTCCATCACAAGGCAGAGAGCTCTGCTACCGGGCAAGGCAAGGGAAACTGGCTGTTCCTTAGGACTCAGCCTGTGTGTCAGAGGGAGAGGGTGTGCCCTCTGCAGTGGAGAGAGGGTGTCAGGGGGAGATGGTGTGCTCTGCCTCAGGGAGAGTGCAGTGCTCAACCTTTTTGTTATGGGAAGGTATCCCACAAGGGAAAAAGTAGAGTTGAGGAGGAGCAACCCATGGTGAGTGGTAGCTGTTCCAGTGGTGGGTGCTGGCAGGATCTGCAGGGTTCCCAGGTCCCTACCTAAGTGTGTGTGCCCGCTGTTTCTCCAGAGTTTTGGCTATGGCCTCAGGCCAAAATTTAAGTCAACTAAAAATCCCTCAATAATACAAAGACATTCTAACTTAACATGATACTTTGATAGATTCCCCCCACCCCCCCGGGACCACACTTAATGGTGCTCAGAGATTACTCCTTTTTGTATTTTTTTTTTTTTAGCCAACTCCCAATGGTGCTAAGGGTTTACTCCTGGCTCTGCACTCAGGAATCACTCCTGGTGAGCTTGGTGGCCCATATGGGATGCTGAGGATTGAAACCCAGTTGACCATGTGCAAGACAAGGGCTTCCCTACTGTACTATGGCTCTGGCCTCTCATAGAACCTTTTCAGTTTTTTTTTTCTTTTTGGGTCACACCCAGCGATGCTCAGGGGTTACTCCTGGCTCTGCACTCAGGAATTACTCCTGGCAGTGCTTGGGGGACCATATGGGATGCTGGGAATCAAACCCAGATTGACCGCGTGCAAGGCAAGCGCCCTACCCGCTGTACTATCACTCCAGCCTCAAGCCTTTTCAGTTTTGATTCTTTCACTTAGTGATAAGTATTTAAAAGCTCAGGGCTGGGCTGGAGCTATAGTACAGTGGGTTGGGCATTTGCCTTGCACACACTGAACCCAGGTTCTATCACCAGCTTCCCATAAGGTCTCCTGAGCACTGCCAGCAGTAATTCTCCTGAGTGCAGAGCCAGGAGTGACCCCTGAGCATCACCAGGTGTGACCCAACAGAGCTTGATAACTTGTTTCTTTGTCTCAAAGAATAATATTGTAGGCTGGATATTATATTATTATTATTATGTAGGCTGTAATGTGTATTATATTAGATATTATGTAGGTTGAATAATGTTGTACAGCAGTAAGGCTCTTGCCTTGAATGTGATCTGCTAGAGTTCTAGCCTTGGCACCCCATACAGTCCCCCGAGCACCACCAGTAATGATCCCTGAATGCAGAGCCAAGAGTAAGCCCTCAGCACTGCTGAATATGACTCCAAAACAAAAAAAAAGTAAAGAATTATATTTTCTTGTCTGGATGTAGCTGGATCACTGGACCATGTGGGGCTGAGGATGAGGTGTAACTTGGAACCTACAGCACTGGGTGGTGCTTGGTGCCACTCAGGTCACACTTGGCAGTGCTGGGGGAAAACCAGGCTCGATCCCATGTGCCCTAACCCTTGTACTATTTTCCCATTGCCTCGTTTAAAGCTATTAGAGATGCCAAGTAACTCGCTGATACTTTTCTCATCCAGGAAGATGAAATGAACATAGTCTGTAAACACGTTTCCTGCTGGCAGAGTACAGTCTGCATGCTCTTAAACATGTGTGCTGGGAAGGTGTTGTACAGTCAGTGTGGGGGAAGGGTGGGTGTAACATGGTCTTATGTGCTGAACTACCCCACATGTCAATCATTTGCAATGGTTTCATTTGTGTGTTTGGCCTACTATGGCCCACCCACAGGACAGGGGAGGTGGGAGGTGTTCGTTGGCTCGTGTAGCCAACATACATTTCTAACGCTCCGAATATGTGACAGAAATTTGCTTGGAGGAAGGAATATGGAGGAGAGTCACACAGGTCCTAACTCAGAGATTAGGCTGGTGGGAGACACGCGAGCCGGAGCAGAGGTGCTGGGGGTGATGGTGGCAGCTCTGCCTAGGGAGATTCAGTGTACACAGTGGATCAGCTAATGTGTCCTGGGTGCAGGGGGAGCACAGCATATGTGGGCCTTGAAATGTAACTGATGGTGGTGGGAGGGAGAGGAAAACATCTCAGGAAGAGAGAACTAATTCTCCTGGTAAAGTGGTGACTTTCTGCCCTGCCCTAGGCAGTCTTTTTGCCTGCACATTACAAGTCAACATTCCATGCAAGAATTGCAGGTTTGCTGAGGGAGTACAGCTTTATGGCACACAGCTTCCTGGTCCTGCTTACTTGTGTCGTCCTTCTTTTAGGGGAGGAAGAGGCACCACCCTCACTATCTAGGTGTGTCCTGCTAGGCAGCCACAGATTCATGACGCCAGAATTAGTGCCCCAGTATCCATCCCGAGTGTGCTTCATAGAAAAGGCCCTCCCGTTGATCGTCGATTTGCTCGAGCGGGCCCAGTAACGTCTCCATTGGAGACTTTGTTGTTACTGTGTCTGGCATATCGAATACTCTTGGTAGCTTGCCGGGCTCTCCGAGAGGGGCGGAGGAATTGAACTCGGGTCGGCCATGTTGGCCGCTTGTAAGGCGAACGCCCTACCCGCTGTGCTATCGCTCCAGCTTCATAGAAGGTGCTCGATAAAACAGGTGTTCCATGAATTGGAGGAGGGAACAAGCAAATGAATTCATGGAGGTCAGAGCGAGGTCATTTAGCATTTGGATTCCCTTATTTTCCATATATTTATTTGTTTGCTTGTTTGTTTGGGGATTACTCCTAGCACATTACTCCTGAAGGTGCCCTGGGAACCAAGAGTGGTGGATGGGACCAGAACTTAGGCCACCCACACCCAAAGTCTGCACATTTTCTCTCCGAGCTAAGTCCCCAACCTCAGCCATTTATATTTTTTAGGATAGCACAGCGGTAGGGCATTTGCCTTGCATGCAGCCAACATGGCTGACCCGAGTTCTATTCCTCCACCCTTCTCGGAGAGCCCGGCAAGCTACCGAGAGTATCTCGCCCGCGCATCAGAGCCTGGCAAGCTGCCCGTGATATATTTGATATGCCAAACACAGTAAGAACAAAATCTCCAATGGAGACGTTACTGGGCCCGCTTGAGAAAATCGATGAACAACGGGAGGACAGTGACAGTAACAGGATATTATCCAATGTATTGAAGTTTCCAAAAAAATATTTTATTTAATTATGCTCCATTGACTACTAATTGAGTATTGACTACTAGTTGAGAACCTGCTGTCAGTACTTATCAATACACTGGCTAGTCTCTTCACATGATACCTGTCTGAATGCAATGTTCCATCCAAGTGGAAAACCAGCAGGACTGTTCTACTGTACAAGAAGGGAGACATCCACCACATTGGCAACTATTGCCCGATCTGCCTGTTGTCTGCCATCTACAAGCTGTTTACTAGAGTCATCCTGAATAGGATTGGCAGAACACTAGATGAAGGACAACCATGCGAGCAAGCCGGGTTCCGAAAAGGATTCAGCACAATCGACCATATCCACATGGTAACCAAGCTCATTGAGGTTTCCCGGGAGTTCAAGATGCTGCTCTGTCTAACGTTCATTGATTTAAAGAAGGCCTTTGATTCTGTTGAGACTGAAGCGATCATTGAAGCCCTAGCCAAACAGGGTGTTCAAACTCAATATATCAGAATCCTCCATGAGCTGTATTACGGATTCACTACCAGGATCTCACCATTCTACAAGGAAGTGATCATCCATGTCAAGAGAGGGATTCGGCAGGATGATACCATTTCACTGAAATTCTTCAGTGCCACCCTCGAGAATGTCATGCGATGACTGGAATGGGAAGGAATGGGAGTGAAGATAGATGGTCAGCAACTACACCACCTCCACTTCGCTGATGATATCGTTCTAATAACACCAAACATAAGCCAAGTGGCACAAACGCTGGCCAACTTCAACCGTGAGTGTGGAAAGGTCGGACTACAGCTGAATCTCATGAAGACAATGTTTATGAGAAACGGACTCATTTCTGATGTTCCATTCACTCTCAATGAAATGAACATCTCCGAATGCAACAGTTATGTGTACGTAGGTAGAGAACTCAACATGATGAATGACCTGGCACCCGAGTTGCGCAGGAGGAAGAGAGCAGCTTGGAACATCTTCAAGAGCATTGAAGAAATAGCTAAGAGGACAAAGAACCTCCGGCTCCAGGCATGTCTCTTTGATTCCACCATTCTTCCTGCATTAACATATGCCTCAGAGACCTGGGCCCTACGAAAACAGGAGGAGAACGCTATTCAGGTCTCCCAAAGATGAATCAAAAGAGCTATGATTCGAGTATCACGCTTCACTCAAGTGAGAGAAAGAATCCAGAGTACCAACCTCCATTGATGATTGAGAATCAAGGATGCTGTCTCGTTTGTCAAGGCATCAAAAATCAGATGGGCTGGACACATAATGAGATTTGGAGACAACCACTGGACTAGAGCCATTACAGACTGGATTCCATGGGATGTCAAAAGATCGTGTAGCCGCCCACCTCATCAGGACCCTGACCAAACGGTTTGAGGCTCTTTGTGTTCCTGGAGCAAGCAGACGCCATTGGGATACACTAGCACGTGACAGGGACGAAAAGAAACGTTACTGGTGTCCGCTTGATAAAATGGATGAGTAACGGGATGTCAAGTATCAAGTGACTACTAATTGCCTAGAAAAACTAACCCTCTAACTCACGATGGACCTTATTCCAAGACTGGAAAACCCTTTCTTTTCCTAGCCTTATCAATGAGGTCCATATAGTATTAGTGGTAAGCTGAACTCCTACATTTAATAAGGAATATTATGTATTCTTTAAACTTGATAAGTTGCTACCATCTCTTCCATTTAGTTTTTATTTTTATGTATGTATTTATTTATTTTGTATATATCTTTTGAGTCACATCTGGTGGTGCTCAGGGCTTACCCCTGGTTCTGTGCTCCTGAAAGGGCTCCGGGTACTATATGAGATGCTGGGAATCAAATCTGAGCCATCATATGCAAGGTGACCATACCTGCTGTACTCTTGTTCTGGTCCCTCTTCTATTTATTTTTAAAAACAGAGCAGGAATTAAGAACTAATATGGAACAAAATCAATACAATGCTTAACTGATAAATTAAAAATACTTTTCTTAAATATTTCCTTCACATTCCAAATTATTTGCTGAATAATAGATAACTTACAGAAGCAAACATACTGTTTACTCATCTGTAACATTCAAAGACTGTAGATTTGATGTTAGTCTGAAAAGAGAGCGTCCTGGGTGGGTTGGGCAGGGGAAAGAGAATCCATTATTTTAAGGGCCAGAGAGACTGTACAGGGATTAAGGGTCTCACCTCACACCCCATTTTAACTCT
Source organism: Sorex fumeus (assembly GCF_029834395.1). Classification (NCBI taxonomy): domain Eukaryota; kingdom Metazoa; phylum Chordata; class Mammalia; order Eulipotyphla; family Soricidae; genus Sorex; species Sorex fumeus. The sequence continues at coordinate 19,529,012 of NW_026606188.1, forward strand.
GGCACTACTTACAGTCCCCTGATCACAGAACCAGAAGTCAGCTTGAGTACCACTGGCTGGGAATAACTGAAAAAGCAAATAAACATAATATATAATTTTAAAGCGCGGGCCCTCTGTTTCCTTTTATAAATCCCTGAACAATTTCCTTATTCCTCCTGAACACTCCTTTATCTGTAAAATGAAAACAAAAATGCCTGACCTACTTACAACCCCAAAACTGCTATGAAGATCAGGCAAAGGGATTTTGCTAACCACAACATTCTTTGCAAACATAAAGAATGATTATAATTAGCTGTAGTCATATTATTACCCCCAAAGAAAGACGAATGGTAATTATGTAAGAGGCAACATTGCTAGATATCTAGATTATGGGGGATAGCAGCCGAATCTGGGGCCCATCCATAGCCCCACAATCTGAAGAGCAGAAACATGGGGAGGCTTTTAGAAGTTAAACTCACCAAGTCTATCTCCAATGACCAGGCTTAGCATCAGGCATTCAGACACCAAGGTGGTGCAAGCACTTGACTAAAAAATTTGGGGTTACTTAAAACTGGTCCAGGAGAGCTTGGCATGGTCGCAGGAAGCCAGAACTGGGTATGATTCCAAAGGAGAAAGCTGGAACTCTAAGTGACTCTGAGCTCGCTTTATAATCCCAGTTGTAGCGCGGCATTTGGTTCCAAGTGTGGTAAACAGGGAACACACATCAGAATCACCTGGGCATTGTTTATGTGGGGAAGAGGGTGGTTAAAATACATACTCGGGGGCCCCAGGTCCCAGAACTGTAAATTAGAAAAATACTGGCAATGAGGTTAGGGAAATCTTTGAGGTCAGGGAGATCTTTGGATCTACACTTTGGAGATCTATACCAGTTTTCAGAACAACTACATTTTATTTTATTTTTTTTATTTTTGACCACACCCAGTGGTGCTCAGGACCTACTCCTGGCAGGGTTGAGGGGCCATCTGAGGTGTCAGGGATCAAACCCAGGTGGGCTGCATGCAAAGCAAGTGCCCTACCCATTGTACTATGACTTCACCTTCAAGAACTGCATTTTAGAGTCTGTCTGGTAACAACCTTCTCTTAAGGCAAAAGTAACTTTGGAAAGATTTCAGAAGAGGTAATAAATGATTTAGAGAAAATTGAACATGTTTATAAAAAGGAAATGAAATATGTATGGTACTGTCTCTGTGAAGTCATGGTGAAGATTTATAAATATTTGAAAGGAGTGATTTCAAGTGGCGGAATCTCGATGTTTTATTCAGGTACCAGATGGCCTAAGTAGGAGTAATGGAATGGCATAAGCAAAGAAAAGTTGGATCAGGCATCAAGAAAAACATCCCAACTGTGTAAAAAATGTTATAGAATCATTTCACATGGTCAAGTCAACCAAAATATCTGTCCATTCAATGGGAAAAAGTAGTCAGGCAGCATTTGGAAAAACGGCCCCTTGAGTGCTTAGCACATCTTGTCTGCCTTTCTTTCTCTCTGGGCTTGTTTTGGTATTTGAAGCTTGTTATCCAAGATCACAAGAATGAAGATAATTCTGAATAAATGAAAATGTGACTTATGAAAATGTTTAGGACAGGAAGTGCCTACTGGGCAGGAGAAACAGAAAGCATGAAACTGCCATGAGTATCAGTATTATCTGGTCTTGGACCCCAGCCTGGAAGTTGTGTCAGCACTGAAGGCTGGAACATTCATTGAGGGCTGGTGAAGGGTCAGGTCCTGCCTCCTTTAATCTGCACAGCCTTGTCAAGTAGGTGTCATTGTTCCTTCCTCAAGGGGGAGGAAAATAAGGTCATAGGAAGTAAGTGGCTGAGAAATTAAATCTGAAATTTGAACCCTTATTTATAAGGCTTCAAAGTCCATATTTCTCTCTTTCTTCCTCCCTCCCCCTTTCTCTCTTTACTTCTCTTTCTTTTTAAATTTTATTTTTATGAAGATGTTCACAATGATTTACCACATTCAATATTTCAACACCAATTCCACCACATTACACCTTCCCACCACCAATATTTTTAATTCCCCTAACCACCACCATGCAAGCCTATCCAAATAGCAGGCCCTGAATAATTTATTTTGTATTGTTTGCTATGAATAATCCACTAAAAATGACCAAAGGTTTCTTAGAAGAAAGAAAGAGAGTGTGTGAAATTGTTATACCTCAACCTGGAGCCCTTGTATAAGAGATTTACTAACATGCTGTTACAGGATGACTTTTTTCATTTTTCTTTTTTCTTTTCTTTTTTGGGGTCACACCTGGCAATGCACAGGGGTTACTCCTGGCTCTACACTCAGTAATTACTTCTGGCGGTGCTCAGGGGACCATATGGGATGCTGGGAATCAAATCCTGGTCAGTCGTGTACAAGGCAAATCAAATGCCCGACTATTTTTTTCTTTTTTCTTTTTTTTAATTAAGATAAGTTACCTTCTACTTTAGGAGAATGAGACCCATCATTGTTACTGGTATTTGGCATATTTGGTACGCCACGGGGAGTTTGCCAGACTCTGCCCTGTGGGCAGGCTACATTCGATAGCCTGCAAGTTTGTCCAATGAGATGGGTCTCATTCTCCTAAATAGCCTTGAATATAATCTCAGGGCTAGGATGAAAGAGACGTTACTGGGGCCTGCTCGAGGCAATCGACGAATAACAGGATGATGAAATGAAAAAAAAAAAAACCTTCTACTTTACATCCTACCCAAATATGGTGTGCTACTCCTGGCATATCATGGTTTAGAGTCTGAGATGTTGTGCGACTGCTCCAGGAATTCTAAAATTTTAAATAGGTTGGTACAACTGGACTTAAGTTTTTAACTGGGGTCTGGAGGTATGTCTGCAGCTTGTTGCTCTCTTCCAAGATTTACTTGTGAGTCTCTGGATCATGGCCATTAATGAGCTTATATAGTTCCAGAGGTAATTCATGGACAAGACTGCCAGGCTCCCAGAAGCACAGAGAGATGAGAGCAGTTGGCCCATTCCTGACTCCATGCAAACCTGGAGATATCAGTCACAAAACCCGCATACTTGGGTTTTTCACAGATTCACTCATGGATGAGGCTCATCTGAGCTTATGGAGATAGACTGTGAGCATGGTGGCAATTGAGTTGTGGAGCTTTTCAGCTGCTGGAGCTCTGTTGGGGTCTCTGAGTCCCCCTACCTGGCCCCCTCCAACCTGTCCTCGATATGAGGTTCAGTCTGGATCGGGTCCAGAGGCATGTCTGTAGCTTCTTTCTTTCTTTCTTTCTTTCTTTCTTTCTTTCTTTCTTTCTTTCTTTCTTTCTTTTTCTTCCTTCCTTCCTTCCCTCCTTCCTTCCTTCCTTCCTTCCTTCCTTCCTTCCTTCCTTCCCTGTCCTCCTTCCTTCCTTCCTTCCTTCCTTCCTTCCTTCCTTCCTTCCTTCCTTCCTTCCTTCCTTCCTTCCTTCCTTCCTCCTCCTCTTTCTCCCTCAAGTCCCCACCTCTTTTGGATGACACTTGGTACTCCAGGAGCTGAAGCTGGCAACACGTGGAGGACTGCACAATACTGGGGCTGGGACACAGGTGTCCCACATGAAGAGCTCTTTGAACTATCTTTTTAGTCCTACCCAGGCTTTTTCTCTTCCCGCAGGTACTGAGTGCCAAGTGCTGGAGTCCTCATTGCTCCTTCTCTCCCCCTAGGTGAGCTCACAACTAATGGCACATATAGACACATAGAGTCTCTATATAGGTACATATAGACAATCAAACTCTCATCTGGTTACTGAAAATAAAATCTGTGAAAGGGGCAATAGGGGTTTCATTTAGATTCTGCTATTAGCCACTTATGACCTTATGTTTTGGAATGCCAGTATGGTCAAAACTAGTGGAGGGCTAATGGAGAATGATGTTATTAGATAATCTATGAAGTTAATTGGAGTCTAAGAACCAAGAAGCAAAGATGACAGGAATGCTTCCTTTTGCTTTGGGACCACATCTGGTGGTGCTCAGGGCTTATTCCAGACTCTGCTCAGGAATCACTCCAGACAGTGCTCAGGGGGACCATATGTCGTGTGGGGATTGAACCCACTTGACTGGGTGCAAGGCAAGCGCCTTATCTGTTGTACCATCTCTTTAGCCCCTGAAAATGTCCCTTTTCTTCCACCACTGATCCTTCTCCTCTTCATCATCGGCTTCCTTTCTCCTTCTTCGCTGACTTTGTGCCCATTGCTCCCCCCACCCCATCCTAACTAAAGCATGAACAACACTCCCCATCAATCCCAGCCCAAAGAGCTGCAAACAATATTCTGCTTGCTAGCATTGGAGAAGACCAACTAAGCCAACCCAGAAACAAAGCCAGTCATGCCTCCTTGCTCCAACCTATGCAAAAAACCAACCATATACTCCTTAGGCACCCAATTGTAATTCAGCTGATCTGGTTGAATGGGACCATAGTGAAAGCAGATATAAAGGGAGTTGTTTCCTCCTGGGGGCTGCCCCTATGGAATTGCCAGGTTCAAAGCAAGGAGTGGCTGGAAGTCCACACACAATGGGACTGCTCTTCACAGGTTACAGAGCCTGCCTCCCACATAAACAGATGACAGTATAGTTGGGCAGCAGAGCATCAGCCCCACTGGGAAATGGCAGCCTGGAGAACCTGCTCACACAAATAGAGAAAGGCTCAGTATTAGGCTCCCGAGCTTGTTTAGGGGAGCCACGAGCTGCCTGGGCCCAACAGTGCTTGCCTCTCCCTAATTGCACCAGCCAGGAGGAGCCTGGGAAACCTCCTGGGGGCGACCCCGAGGGGAGCACAGCTCTGCTGAGGTAAGTGCTGGTGCAAATAAGCCCTCAGGGGTTACAGACTTGTAAACAGCTCTGCCACCTCCTGGAGTCCTGCATAGGGCTGGGGGCATTTCCGAGGAGGGACCTCAGAAGAGGGCAGGCAAGGGAAGGGCTAATCAATCAATAGACAGGCTGGGAGTGCTTTAGTCATGAAAGGGGGCAGCACAGCCCAGTCCTGCTGCTAGGGGGTCTCCAGGAGCTTTTCTTGTTCCCTTTCTTGTTTTGTTGTTGGGTAACATGGAAGTTGCTCAGGGCCTGCTCAGGCTTTATGCTCAGTGATCAGTCACTTCTTGAGGTGGGGGTGGGGGGTGAGGCACAGATGGAACCTGGGTTGGGTCCATGCAAGACAAGCACCTTTGTACTGTCTCTCTGTCCCCTCAGGGAGCCTGTTCTGGAAGCTGGCAGAGGGTGAAGTTTCTTTTTTGTGGCCCAAAGGACAACATAAGATTCAGTGCAAATGGAGAACAGTCTGAGGACTTCTGATTCATAAATTAAAGAAACCCAAGGAACTCTTTGGCGGTGAGGGGAGGGGTGAGCTCCCTCACCTGGGGTTACAGGCTTGTAAACAGTCTGCCACCTTCTGGAGTCCTGCATAGGACGCTCCAAAAACTCCTCTCCTGGGGCCAGTTTCCACTTGTGGACAGCGTGCTCGTGCTCGCCTGGCTTGTGGCTATCCCTTTGACCTGGCATTCCATATGGCAGCATCCCTGAGCACTACCAGGAGGGATCCCTGAGTGCAGAGTCAGGAGTGACCCCCAAACCCAACCTTAGCCACCTAAAAGGGATTTTATTTGCTAAGGATGCAGGTGTGGAGCTGGTAAGAATCTTGTGGAGTGTTTGGAGTTTTAACATTGAATGCCCAGAAGCCCAGAATTCTATTATTAAATGCTTCATAAATTAAAAAATACAGACGTTTTCTTTTTATTTCACAGTTGATCCATGTAATAACTCCACACAGTAAATGTCATATTCTCTGTTCTGCAGAGGAAGAAATGGAATCTCAGATTTTCCTATAACATGCACAGAGAACTTAAACTTCGCTATAAATCTCTTCTTCTTGCTCTTTCCAATCAAATTGTGGTGGGAGATTATTTGCTTTTTTTTTTTTTTTTTTTTGCTTTTTGGCTCACACCTGGCAATGCTCAGGGTGTTCAGGGGTTACTCCTGGCTCTGCACTCAGGAATTACCCCTGGTGGTGCTTGGGGTACCATATGGGATGCTGGGAATCGAACCTGGGTCAGCTGCATGCGAGGCAATCCCGCCCTACCCGCTGTGCTATCGGCCAGCCCCTTATTTGCATTTCTAGGGTTTAGAAAGTTGCCAGGTTTTTCCTCCCACCCTTTCTCTCCGGTGTATATGTGGTAAACAGTGAAGAAGGTTCCCTCTCTGATTCTGCTGGGGCTCACCCAGGAACTCCTCCCTCACCCAGCAGGTGGGTGGCAGTGCTGGCGAGACCCTGGGGAAAGTCCCATACCAGACCGTGGAAGAGGCTCATGCAATGGAAGGGACTCATGCAATGTCCCCCATCCAGTCCATGTTCACATTTGACCCAATCGATACATTGGCAAAAATCAGTTCCTTTGGGTCATGGGTTGCATAATCATGATTTTACTGATGTAGGCTTCCCTGAGCTTCCTGGTGCTTGGCACTGATTGTGATGTCCAGAAATCTCACACCTGTTTCAGTGCTTGAAGATGTGGTGGTAGTGTTCATAAAATGTTCTTCAGGGAATGAAAGATTGACAACAAAGCCCATGTCCACTATCACTGTATCACTGTCATCCCGTTGTTCATCAATTTACCCAAGTGGGCTCCAGTAATGTCTCTATTCCTCCCAGCTCTGAGATTTTAGCAGTTTCTTCTTATCTTTTCCCAACTATTGGAGGCTCTTTCAGGGTCAGGAGAATGAGACCTGTCGTTGTTACTGGTTTTGGCATATCGAATACACCACGGGGAGCTTGCAAGGCTCTGCCCGTGTGGGCAGGATACTCTCTGTAGCTTGCCGGGTTCTCCGAGAGGCATATATTTATATATTTCTCTCTATGATTTGTTGTCCACTATAAGGGAATTATTGAATAAATGATGCATGATGCGCTGATATAGTAATTGTGATAAAGGACTGTAGGCTGTTAAAACAGTTGTCTTTAGGATACAGTGTTAATCCAAGTAGGAAAAAATGGAGTGTACAAGACTGGAGATATAGCACATGTCTTAGGACACTTGGTTTGCATGCAGGCGACCCAGCTCTATCCCTGCAACCACACACAATCTTCTGAGCACCACCAGGGGGCACTTCTGAGCACAGGATTTGAATAAGACATGAGCACCACTGAATGTGGTCCAAAGACAAAAATAAGCAAACAAAAACAAAAAAGGCGTACACTGTTTTTATTTGTTTGTTTGCTTGCTTGCTCTTTTGGGTCACACCCAGCGATGCTAAGGGGTTACTCCAGGGTCTGTACTCAGGAATTACTCCTGGCGGTGTTGGGGGACCATATGGAACGCCGGGAATCAAACCCGGGGCGGCCACGTGCAAGGCAAATGCCCTACCCGCTGTACTATCCAGCCCCGGCATACACTGTTTTATTGAAGGAAGTGGAACATAAATATTTATACATATTTTTAATGGAACCACAAATAATAAGACATAAAAGATTATTAATGGGTGAGGAAGAAGACAGCATCTAAGGGATTTTAAGACAAAAATTAATATTACACAGACTTCCAGACCTCTGCCTGAAAGGTTTATTCATGTCTCTGAGAGAAGTGCTAGCAAGTTCACCTTCTTTTCTTAAACTGGCACAAACATTTACTGAGTGTTCCTTTTTTAGACTTCTGTGGGACTTCACTGTGGGACAGGCCCACACAGTGTTGCTGACTGCAAGCACAGAGCACATCACGCTGGTGACTGTTGGCCCCTCCTGATTTTACTCTGCATCTTAGTTCCAATGGCCCTGAGAAACCCATGGTGAGCCCATGTCCCCTTCTGGGATACAAACATGTGGTCCTGTCTCCTGAGAAGAGAGAGCCCCCTTGAAGTCCCTGTCATCACTGTTCATTCCCACACACCTATTTCTCTCATTCATTCTCCCAGTCCTTCAGTTTGGAGTTGGAGCAAAGGGTAGGGAGGTGGGTAGGGGACTGGCCTTGTATGACCAAACTAACCTGGGTTTGATTCTCACACACCCTATATGATTCCCCCTAGCACCTTCAGGAGTGAATTCTGAGTACAGAGTCAGGAGTAAGCCTTGAGCACTGCTGGATGAGGCCCCAGAACCAAAAATACTAACAAAAAACCAAACAAGCAAATGAAAAGACTAAACTCCTCACACTCTCCATCAACCTCAAGGAGATCAACCTGAGGCTGCAGATGTCCTACGTGATGCCCAGAGACGCAGGCAGGTATGTGTTTGCCAGTGTGCAGATTGTTACAACGTGCCAGTCGACCAAAAGCTTGTGTTCAGTAGATTGGGAACACCTGTAAAGGCGATTAGAGGCCACCCCAAAAGCCTTCGTCCCTCTCGGAGAGCCCAACAAACTACCGAGAGTATCCTGCTTGCACAGCAGAGCCTGGCAAGCTACCCATGGCCTACTCGATATGCCAAAAGCAGTAACAATGACAGTCCTCATTCCCCTGACCCTGAAAGAGCCCCCAATATGCCATCAGGCTACACTAGCACATGACAGGGATGAATGGAGATGTTACTGGTGCCCGCTCAAGCAAATCAATGAACAATGAGATGACAGTGTAACAGTGACAGTGAAACAACAACAAAAAAGTTCTCAATTCATTGACCCACTAGTATTTACTTGGTGCCCATAACTTGCCAGCACTAGGCCAGCTCTTGGGCATACAGCATTGTATAAATCCTGCCCTGTCTAATTTTGACATGATCTTGGGTTCCTTTAAAAATTTTAGCACAACCTGTGAAAAGGGGTTTGAGATATTAAAACTACCCTTTTTTGTTTTTTAAGCTGTGTGGTCTTGGGGTCATTAAAGAACACCTGAGTTTCAATGATATCAACACAATAGCCCTGGAAGGCATTTTTGTAAGGATTATTACTAAGCATTCACATAGAAAATTGTAGGAGCTCAGCTAGTGTTCGTCCTCTTAGAAAAGACTCCCATCAGACTTTGGGATTGTTATGGGTCGAAGATGGCAAGGGGTTGGGGGGCGGGGTGGGGGGGGGGGCCGGGGGCAGAACTAATTTGGAAGAAGGAGAAGGTGGGTGGAAGCCCCGTGCAGCCTCTAGGGCATGAGCCTAGAATGTGAGAAGGAGCAGGAAGTGAGCTGTGAAAGGAGAACTTGTCTGTTGGGGTTGGGCGGAGCAAAGAGGCTGAGGACAGCCTCAGCCATCTTGCTCACGACCAGGATATGCAGGGATCTGTGAACAGTAAACAAGGATTGTTTGCTTGGACCGAAATAAACAGCTTCGGGGACTCTGAGTCCCTTTTTATTTGCTTCCATTCCCATCCCCTCAAAACTTCTTTATTTTCCACTGGGCCTGGGGGTGAGGTAGAATAGTAGATCCCAAATAGTGCATTGCTGTTGGGAGTGGCTAGCCATAAAGCATTCGGGAGTCAAGCACCAGCAAGCTCAGGAACCCCCACCCTCACCATTCCTGGCCTTCGGGCCTCCCCAAGGAGGATTTTATGGAAGGCACAAAGTATTTAAAGCAAGTTTTATTATTATTATTTTAATAATTTTTATTTTATAAAATAATTCACAATATTTCATAACATGTAATATTCAAACACCAATCCCACCACCATGACACCATCCTGCCACGGTAATTTGGGTGTATCCATATCAAACTCCAATCCCTGCCCCAAAGCAGAACTGAAATAATATATTTTGTATTGTTTGTTATGAAAAGCTGCTGAAGATGCTACAAAAAAGCATCCTTAGAGGAAAGAGTGTGGAGATAACTGTATTTCACCCAGGGGCCATTAAGCCCTTCTATAAGAGATCAGTTTCATGTTGTTAAAGGTTGAGCCTTGTGCGCCTAATATTTATAAATATTCTGTATATCCATATATCTATCTATATATATATCTGTAAATAGTGTGTGGGGAATGGGTGTGGGAGGGATATTGGGATCCATGGTGGTGAAAAATGGGCACTGGTGGAGGGATGGGTACTTGATCATTGTATACTTGAAACCCAAGCACAAAAATTTGTAAATCTACAACTGTACCTCATGGTGTTTCATTAATAAAAAATTTTTTTTAAAAAGTGTGTATTTCCCTCTAAGATTGATTGTCTCCTGGTTTGAACCCTATCAAATGTGGTGCGGTAGTCTTGGAGTATGGGTAGGGTGTGTGGTTTGAAGAGCGGCTGCGCTGTCCAGGAATAGATTCACTCCTGCGTGAGGCTCTACTTGAGTGTGTGGGTAGCAGCTGTGGGTCGTGGACAAGGCGGTGGCTGGGTTCTGGCTACCGGGGCTGGGTTCCTTGGGGCAGGGAGTGGTCTCACCCGCCCTCCTCCAGGCACTCCTGAGTGAAACAGCCTGGCACAGGGTCTGGCGGCATGGTTATGGGGAGTGTCATGTTACGCTCCCTTCCGGGAGAGAAGGACATGCGATCTGGATGGTGGCTGATGAGGAGATTATCTGGCGCCAGCCAGGGGAGGCTTATGGGTGTGACTGAATTTTTATTATTTTGTTTTATTTTGTCTTTGGATCACACCTTGTAGTGCTGAGGGCTTACTCCTAGCTCTGCACTCAAGGATCACTCCTAGCAGGTCTTGGGGGACTACATGGGGTGCCAGGGAATGATCCTGGGTAGGGCCATGTGCAAGCAGCACCCCACGCACTGCACTCTCACTCTGCCCCACAAGGTTTTATTTTTAAAGGTAGAGGTAGTTGATGAATTTGACAAGCATACAGCTGGGATAGCATTTTAATAGAAAAAAAAAGAGCAGAACAAGAGGGACTCCAAAAGGGAGCACCAGAACCAGAACGAGCACAGCAGACAAGTCATCCCAGCTCAATCCTAGTGCTGCCTATGGTTTACCCCAGAAATAATGAAATAAGATATTTTTTCAGAAAAGTGTAGACATGAATGTTTCTCCTCTTTGACAGCTGCAGGCTTCCTGCCTCTCCCATTTCCCTGGACCCCCTTTCACACCTCCCCATACCTGTACTCCAGGCCCTGACCCTTTTGGGCTGCCTTTATGGGTTGCCATGGTTACTAACTGATGTGACTCCAGGGGGCTATCATGAACTGGAAGGAACCTCACCCTGGCAGCCCACTCACCTCGCTGTCCCTCTCTCCTTGCCTCTGCTCCACCATCACAACCCGTGCCATCTGCCATCTGCCTCCCAACAGTTTCAGAAGCTTCAGCTGAGTGTTTGCAGTAGAAGCTATCCATGCCCTTCCTGCAGAATGGCTGGGAGAGTGGCAGGTGGAGGGAGGAAGCCCAGCCCCGCCAGCCCTGAGTTCTACAGGAGAGGTTTTTCGGGGGAAGGGCTCTGTGTCAGCCTTGCCCCTCTGCACTCTTCCTGCTCCCTTCTCATGTTTGTATGTCCCCAAACATGTGCTTGGGGTCTTGACCCCTCCAGCTTGAATACTGCCTGGAGCTTCTGCTCCTGCTCACTCTGCTCCAGTGTCTACTCGTATTCTGCCCATTTCATTTTTAACTATATCCAAGACCCACTGCTCTGGAGTGGCTCTTTTTCATCTTTATTTTGCCTTTTTTTCCAAGTTTTTTTTTTTTGGGGGGGGGGGGAGGGCCACATGCAGCAGTGCTCAGGGCTTACTCCTGGCTCTGCACTCAGGGATCACTCCTGGTGGGTTCGGGAGACCATATAGGGTTTAGTGTATTGAACCCAGGTCAGCTACCTGCAAGGCAAATGCCCTACCCAATATATTATCTCTCTGACCCCCTATTCTATCAGGAACCACCCTCATCTCCAACTTGGGCATCAGGGCTCCATGCAGGCTAGACACTGACCCCATCTGAGAAGGCAGCAGAGACATCAGCATTTGGCTTTTTCTTTTCTTTCTTTTTTTTTTTTCCTGTCTCATCTCCCTCCCCTTCTTGACCACATTTGATACCTTTCCTCCCTCTCCCTTCTCCTTTACATTTTCCCTGTCTCATACCCAATCCTGCCCCTGGTCAGGATCCAGTGTCCTCTGCTCCCACTTGGAGGCCCAACCCCAGTGAGCAGCCAATGAAATGAGTGTGGGGCTCAGAACTAAGATAAGGCTCCAGAGAGTGAGCGAGCGAGAGAGCGAGAGTGAGAGAGAAAGACAGACAGACAGAAACAGACACAGAGAGACATACAGAGACAGAGATAGAGAAAAGAGAGGTACCTGCTGTAGAGGCTAGCTGGGAACAGGGGTGGCAGGGGTGGGGAGGACGATGGGAACATTGGTGGTGGGAAATGTACACTGGTGAAGTGATGGTATTGGAACATTGTAAGACTGAAACCCAATCATTAAAAACTTTAACTGTGCATCTCAGGATGATTTAATTTTTAAAAAAAGAAAAAAAAAAGATAAGTCTCCAAGTGTGAGGGAAGAGGCAAACTCTTGCAGAGTCTGAGTAGTCAGAAACAGGGTGCCTCAACCCAAAACTTCCTGTAGGGTCTCAGAGATCTGCAGCTGAACAGGTGAGACTCATGGAGGCCTGGAAGTGGGGTCAGAGTCTGCCGCATCTCGCTCAATCCCTTTCCCAAGAGAGGAAGGAGCAGATCCCTTCTCCCTCCTTCATTCCCAGCGTCCTCATCACACAACAGGCGGAGGGGGCTCAACTCAGCACAACCAAGGCACTTGGCAAGACAGATGTGGGACGAAAATACCCCACAGCTGCCTTGCTGAGTTTTCAGAAACCAGCTGTCTTCCAAGAGTTTGGGTGCTGGGTAGACCCCCCTCAGTGATACTGACATTGTCAACAGGTGCCACGATCCCAGGCAGAATCCATGTGGGGGCCTGTGGTGTGCTGGTATGAGACCTGGAGTCAGGGATTTCTGTCTTCATCCACGTGATGCATTTGCTTCTTAGAGTGGCCGAAGCTGTATGGCAGGACTGAGAGGTAAATGTGGGGATGGGCAGAGATTGAGCACAGGTACAAACTACTCCATAAATCAGGCTGCATTTCCCTTGCTGCTAAGAATCAAGTATAGCTCTGGTTTTGCACTGCCTCTGACAAGGCCCTGGAAAAGAGAGAGGAAGACAGTGATGTTAGGACTTGGCACTTTCAGGCCAAGGAAAGTCACACTGGCTGAGAACTAGCACTTGTTCTCCTGCCCTGGTTTCCAGAATCAGCTTGAGCCCTGACTGAGGTGTTGCTCTGACTTCCTTCCCATCTCTATACCTTTTTGCATGGCTTTGTCAAAGAATCCCTGTCACATTCTTCCCCAGCTGGGAAAGCCCTTTCTCATAAGAATGTTGGGCGACCTCCAGGAAGTGCTAGTTAGTTAAAGGTGAACTCAGAGCTCTTCTGGCCCAGAGCAATGCTCAAGAAGAAATGACTATAATTAATCAATCTATTATATAATTGACAATTAAAATTAATCATTCATTACAATTAATTTTAGGGAGATAGAAACTTAAGAGATAATCAACACTCAAAACCTTTTATTTATTTTTTTTAAAATAAGTTTTATTGGGTCACCATAAAACCAAGGCAAGCACCTTATATACTGTATTAAAACCCCAGATACCATTACAAACTTGCATGATTGTGTTTCAGTCATACAATGTTCGAGCACCCATCCCTCCACCAGTGCACATTTTCCACCACCAATGTTCCCAGTATCCCACGACCACCCCTCAAAAACTTTTAAAAGGAGAAAAGAAAAGCAGGCTTTTTCATGTGTGCTGCTACTATTCTCAATGGTGGTCTTTGCCCACAAATCCATTGTGTTAATCTTCTACTTCCGGGCCATAGAGATAATGTTGGGTAGGGCATTTGTCTTGCAAGAGGTCAACCCAGGATTAATCCCTAAAAGTCCATATGGTAACTTATGTACCACCAGGAGTGATTCCTGAGCACAGTCCCAGAATTAAACCTTGATCACAGGTGTGTCTGACCCAAAACCAAATGTCACTGTCACTGTGTGTGATGAACAACGGGAGGACAGTGCTACAAAACCAAACAAAAACAACAAAAAACCTGAATCAATCAATTGATCTTCCTGGTGCTGATTGATATCCGGAGAAGTTCATGATGCCTCTGACCCAACTTGCCAGGATAGCTCTTAAAATTCCCAATTTAGTTTAATGGCTCCAGGGTGAAATACAACAATCTACACACACATTCCTCTGTAGCACTGTAGCACTGTCCTCCCGTTGTTCATTGATTTGCTCGAGCAGGCACCAGTAACGTCTCCATTGTGAGACTTATTGTTACTGTTTTTGGCATATCGAATATGCCACGGGGAGCTTGCCAGGCTCTCCCGTGCGGGCGGGATACTCTCAGTAGCTTGCTGGGCTCTCTGAGAGAGATGGAGGAATCGAACCCAGGTCGGCCGCATGCAAGGCAAATGCCCTACCCACTGTGCTATTGCCTCTAATAAACTTTTTTGGTCTCATTTTTAGTGGATTATTCATCACAAGCAATACAATATAAATTATTTTGGCTCTGCTTTGGGGGAAGGGTTTGAGGTTTGGGATGGAAATATGGTGGTGGGAAGGTGTAATGGTGATGGGATTGATGTTTGAATATTAAATGTAATCAAATATTGTAAACAACTTTATATAATTTATCACTTAATATCACTTAATCCCCGTTATTCATCGATTTATTCGAGCGGGTGCCAGTAATGTCTCCATTCATCCCGGTTGCGTGCTAGCGTAGCCCAATGGTATCTGTTCGTTTTAGGAACATGTAGAGCCTCAAACCGATCATTTAGGGTCTTGACGAAGAAGTCTGACCATCTTATAGGTGGGCGTCCACGTGATCTTTTGATGTCTCGTGGAATCTAATCAGTAATGGCTCTAGTCCAGCGGTTGTCTGTAAACCTCATTACGTGTCCAGCCCATCTGATTTTTGATGTCTTGGCAAATGAGACAGCGTCCCTGATTCTTGAGCGTTGACAAAGATCAGAACTCTGGATTCTATCTCTCATTTGAGTGAATCGTGATATTCCAAGCATAGTTCTTTCGATTCCTCTTTGAGAGATCCGAATAGTGTTCTCATCCTGTTTTCGTAGGGTCCAGGTTTCTGAGGCATATGTTAATGCAGGAAGAATAGTGGAATCAAAGAGATGTGCTCGTAGCTGGAGGTTCTTTGTCCTTTTAGTTATTTCTTCAATGCTCTTGAAGGCATTCCAAGCCGCTCTCTTCCTCCCGCGCAACTCAGGTGCCAGGTCATTCATCATGTTGATTTCTCGACCTAGGTATATATAACTGTTGCATTCGGAGATGGTGGTTCCGTTGAGAGCGAATGGAGCGTCAGGAACAAGGCTGTTTCTCATAAACATTGTCTTCGTAAGATTCAGCTGTAGTCCGACCTTTCCACATTCACGGTCAAAGTCGTTCAGCATTTGTGCCGCTTGGTTGATGTTTGTTGTTATTAGAACGATGTCATCAGCAAAGCGGAGGTGGTGTA
The DNA here is from genome assembly GCF_029834395.1 of Sorex fumeus. NCBI lineage: Eukaryota > Metazoa > Chordata > Mammalia > Eulipotyphla > Soricidae > Sorex > Sorex fumeus. The sequence goes on from NW_026606188.1 coordinate 19,544,367, forward strand.
GTTGCCGACCATCTATCTTCACTCCCATGTTTTCCCAGTCCAGTCGTCGCATGATGTTCTTGAGGGTGGCACTGAAGAGTTTTGGTGAAATGGTATCACCCTGCTGAACCCCTCTCTTGATATGGATGATTACTTCTTTGTAGAATGGTGAGATCTTGGTAGTGAATCCGCAATAGAGCTCACGAAGGATCCTGATGTATTGAGTTTGTACGCCCTGATTGGCTAGGGCTTCCATGACCGCTTCCGTCTCAACAGAATCAAAGGCCTTCTTTAAATCAATGAACGTTAGACAGAGCGGCATCTTGAACTCCCGAGATACCTCAATGAGCTTGGTTATTGTGTGGATATGGTCGATGGTACTGAATCCTTTTCGGAATCCAGCTTGTTCACATGGTTGTCCTTCATCTAGTGTTCTGCTAATCCTATTCAGGATGACTCGAGTGAATAGTTTGTAGATGACAGACAATAGGCAGATTGGGCGATAGTTGCCAATGTCGTGGATGTCTCCTTTCTTGTATAGTAGTACAGTCCTGCTGGTTTTCCATTGGGATGGAACCTTGCATTCAGACAGGTAGCGTGTGAAGAGTCGAGCCAATGTATTGATGAGTACTGATGGTAAGTTCTTCAGGTGTTCAGGTCTGATCTTGTCTGGGCCATGTGCCCTCCGACATCATGATGGATCTATCACATCTTCCAGAAGGGCAATGGAGAAGATTATTCATGACTTCTACTCAGATCTCTTTAATAGCCACATCCACTTGCCCACATACCACATACCACATGATGGATATGTCGTTCCCAATGTTCTCCCTTCCGAAATCCAACACGCCATCTCGTCGGTAAACAACTTTATAAAAATAAAATTAAAAAATTTTAAAATTCCCATTTTATTATTGGGGGGGAGGATGGCGGGCATTGAGTCAGACCAGGGGATGCTCAGCAGCTGTATCCAGCTCTGAGCTCAGGGGACTATGTGAAACCAGGGATGGAACTGAGGTGGGCCTCATGCAAGTAAGTGCTATCTGTGCTATCTCCCTAGCCTTCAACACTCCTATTCATTTATTTGTGAAACAAGATAGAACATTTTATTGAAATTACTTATAAAAATGTGAGGGGTATAAGAGAAAGCACATGTTCAAGACAGAACACGGAATGGAAAAAGCTAGAGACGTAGAGAAGCAAGGGAGAGCATGGGCTACAGAGGGCGAATCAGTACCCTTATTCAAAGAATGATCATGGAAGACTGTGACTTACTAAGCTTTGCATAGTTGAGTTTTAGCCATAAAATATTGCAGCACTGATCTCAACACCAGTGTCAACTTCCTTCTGCCAGTTGTCTCAGGTTCCCTTCTATCCTGTCCCCTCCAGCCTGCCTACTAGACAGACACCTTTCCAAGTTCAGTAGTTAAAATAAAGATGAGAAAATGGAGGTTCATAAAGAGAAGTCTTTCTCAAAGGCTCTTGCCTAGCTCTGTAGAAAGTCGGGACCCCCACCCTTCTGAAGCAAATCCAGCCTTCTCTCTGTCACTGACAATTCCCCTGATGACGCACTCTGCCCCTAGGACAAAGAGCAGCCCCAAGCTAAGGAGAGCATCTTTCCAAGGCAGCACTTTGATGTAGCTTCACACTCTAAGAATGCCAGACAAGGACTATGGAAAAGCTTCGGGTTACAGTGGGGTATTTCTGCATCGTGTCCTCCTGTGTTGGCAGCTGGGACTCATGTGTCTCTTGACAGAGCTCCCGTTACTGTGCTGCTCTGGACTTCATTGCACCTATTCCTTTCTGTTCTCTCTTGCTTTTCTATTTCCTATGCAGAATATGAGAAACTCCCAGTCCACAGGTCCCCGAGGAATAAAGGGTGGAAAAGATGGGTCACCCCAGTGCTCAGAGAGGAACCAATTTGCTACAGGCTGAGACAGCTGCCTGAGCTGCACTGGGGGTGATTTGCTGAACTTGCAAGCTGCTGGTTTTTCACAGTACTGCCGAGTGTGGGCAAGACCAAGCCAGGCAATCAATAACTGCTCTGGATTTGGCGGAGAGAAATAGAACTGAGAATACAGTTCTATGCCATCTCCATTCTTGGGGCAGTCTGAGGAGTCCTGTTGGGAGAGTAGGGGACGAGGTAGCTGCTGTCAGGAGGAGCTGCTTGGCAGAGCACACCTGGAGAGTCAAACCCCACCTTCTGCCTCTGCTCAGCAACTCCGTCAGGCTTCCCTGCCCCTCCTATTTCTGAGTTGTTTCCTCTGTGCAGTTGAGGGCTCCTCCCTCAGCTCCCAGAGCCCTTCACGTGTCAGCTTTTTATAATCTTTTACTATGTTTAAAGTTCCAGAGATAGAGTCTATGTTCTCATCATCTTTGGCCTTTGAGCTCTGCAGAAGTGCCTCCTATGCATTTTGTTGACTAAAAGAATTAACCAATCAATGAATGGGTCAATTGCTTAGCAAGTGTTTGTGGATTATGTATTCAAATAGGATCTTGACAGTTGTTTCTGAGCTGGAGACTCCTTCACAGAGTTCATTGTATATTTGGGTTTTTGGAGCTGTTTTTGGGCCACAACCTGCTCTGCACTTAGGAATCCCTCCTGGCAGTGCTCCGGGACCACATGGGATCACATGGGATCAAACCTGGGTTGGTGGTGTGCAAGGCAAGCACCTTATGTACTGTATTAAAACCCCAGTTCACTGTATAAAGAGGCTGTCCTGATCACTGAAGTCGGTGAAGCTTGTTGGTGTGAGCTGGAAATGAGCTGATTACACCTACGTAGGTGGGATGAGCATCTGCCGTGGGTACAATGTGAGTGCCCAATTTTCTTTTAGCTGAGTATTTGGTTTGAAAAGTGCAGCATCACTCATTCTCATAAGAAACCAAGAAGAGACATGGTGGGCCCCAGAAACGGCCAATGTGGCTGTACTTGGGGACTTGACCTGGGGAACAGAGGTTGCATCAGCGGTGAAGTTTCATTTTTCCCCTGATTGGAAACACCTGCTTTTCTTGGGAAAGACTCCTGGACTCTCAGAGTAAATCTCCATAAACCATTTTCAGCTTTGGTCTGTACCACACCCTGAATGGAGAGATAAGAAGCCATAAACCTTAATTTACCTTTTGCCTGGAGATCTTTCCTCTCATTGAGAGGATGGAAAAACAGTTTTAACTATGTGCATGTTTTACCAATGTCTGTCTCTTTATGCAAAAGGCCATGAAAAAATAAAATTAGGGGCTGGAGAGACAGTCCAGCAGGTAGGTCATGTACCCCATACGGTTGTTATGGTCCCCCATCCCTGCTAGGAATGATCCCTGAGTGAGAGCCAGGAATAAGCCCTGAGCACTGCCTGGTGTGCTCAGGGCAGGGAGGAAAACTCAACCCACCCCTATCCAAGGGGCCCTGATGAGGGCAGCCAGGCACTGGGGCAGGAGACTCTGCCTGAGGGTAATCACTGTATCACTGTATCACTGTAATCCCATTGTTCCTTGATTTACTGGAGCAGGGGCCAGTAATGTCTCTATTCTCCCCTGCCCCGATATTTTACCAGCCTCTCCAAACTTGTCTTTCCCAATGACTGGAGGCTCTTTCGGGGTCAGGGGAATGAGACCTGTTATAGTTTCTGCTTTTGGCACATTGAACATACCACGGGGAGCTTGCCAGGCTCTGTCCATATAGACGGGATACTCTCGGTAACCTGCCAGGCTCATAAATATATATATTCTAAATAAGGCCAGTAAATGAGCTTATATAGCTGAGACAGAGGTGGTTGTTTGTGGGTATGTATCCCATACACCTAACTTTTGGCCATTTGATTTCTTTGTAAACTTGGCCCCAAGTTGTTGTGATGTAGGTGGACCCCGTAGGTGGCTGCCACCCAGGACCCATGGTTACTGGATTCTTGTCTCGCCTTGCAGAAAAGAATTTCAGGAGTAGAACTGAAGTAATACGGATTTTATTTGGAGGGTTTTTGAAGATGTGGAAGGAGTGAGCATGAGAAAGAGAGAGTAACGCACTCAAGAGAGAACGCGACCTTCTCCAAGGGCAAGAGAGCCCCTACACACATTAGACAGGAAAGCATAAATGTACACATCTCAAGAGGGGACATGCCATGCGGATGACACATGTGCTCAGGCACCACATGTGCTTGGCCACGCGGATGCAAGCAGCACACAGGCTCGGGCAGCATATGCATGCCCTTCCTTTGTTCAGGTTCTTCAGGTGTTCAGGTCTGACCTTGTCTGGACCAGGTGTTGTTTGTTTCTTTACCAATGAAACAAATGGCATGTCAGATTTCGGAAGGGAGAACGTTGGGAACAACATATCCATCCTGTGGAATTTGGTATGTGGGTAGGTGGACGTGGCTATAGAAGAGATCTGAGTAGAAGTCATGGATAATCTCCATTGCCCTTCTGGAAGATGTGATATATCCATCAGGACTTCGGACGGCAGTCATCTTGGTCTTGTAGTTGGTGAAGGACAGGCTGGCATTACGAATGTTTTTCCTGGCTTCTGTTTCATCTACCAGCACTTCTGCTCTTCTCTCTTTGAGGTTGCCTGAAGCATGTGCCAAACCACATTGGCGAATAAGCTCAAGAGTTTTCGAAGACAGGCTTTTTTTTTTTTTTTTGTGGCTATCTCTCTCGGTGTTCCTCGCACAATCATGGAGGTGCTGAACCAGTTGATCATATTCCTCATCAAAGTTGCCAACAATGGCATCTTCCCATATTGCAGCAATAGTGCCAAGAAGCTCCCAGTTGTGGTTGTTCTGGGAGTTCTCTTCTTAAACTTTACAGCCCTTTCTCCCCGCTCTGTGAAGTAGAATTTTGCACGAAGGAGACCGTGGTCCGATCCCATTTGGAATTTTGGGACAATAGCAACATGGGTCAGGCAAAACCGTCGATTGAATATGATGTGGTCACTTTCGTTGTGTAACCGTCCACCCCATGAGACTCCCATGTCCAACAGTTAGATTCGGCCTTCTGGAACTGTGAGTTACTGTGGATGGTCTTGGTCGACATGATGAGCTCAGACAGTCTTTCAGCCTGTTCGTTCCATTCTAGGCCATGGGTCCTGATGTGGAATTCTTCGACTGATCTTCTCAGTCCTATCTTGGCATTAAAATCACCGACAATGATCTTGTAGAAGGTGTGGTCTTCTTTATAGAACTTCTTCAGCTCCATGTAGAACTTCTTAATTTCTCCTTCATCATAGTTGGATGTTGGTGCATAGACAACGAAGATAGAAACTGCCGGCAGTGAGCCACAACTATTCAAGTGTAACTGTCCGATTCGGGTTGTTAGGCATTTGAATGAATCAATGCTCATGGCTCGGCTCTTCACACGCTACCTGTCTGAATGCAAGTTTCCGTCCCAATGGAAAATCAACAGGACTGTACTACTGTACAAGAAGGAAGACATCCACCATATTGGCAACTATCACCCGATCTGCCTGTTGTCTGTCATCTACAAGCTGTTCACTCGAGTCATCCTGAATAGGACTGCAGAACACTAGATGAAGGACAGCCATGCAAGCAAGCTGGGTTCCGAAAAGGATTCAGCACGATTGACCGTATCCACATGATAACCAAGCTCATTGAGGTTTCTCGGGAGTTTAAGATGCCGCTCTGTCTAACGTTCATTGATTTAAAGAAGGCCTTTGATTCTGTTGAGATTGAAGCGGTCATTGAAGCCCTAGCCAATCAGGGCACTCAAACTCAATATATCAGGATCCTCCGTGAACTATATTATGGATTTGCTACCAGGATCTCACCAATCTACAAAGAAGTGATCATTGATATCAAGAGAAGGGTTCAGCAGGGTGATACCGTTTCACTGAAACTCTTCAGTGCCACCCTCGAGAATGTCATGCGACAACTGGAATGGGAAGGAATGGGAGTGAAGAGAGATGGTCGGCAACTACACCACTTCCACTTTGCTGATGACATGGTTCTAATAACACCAAACATTAGCCAAGTGGCACAAATGCTGGCCGACTTTGACCTTGAGTGTGGGAATGTTGGACTACAGCTGAATCTCATGAAGACAATGTTTATGAGAAACAGTCTTGTTCCTGACGCTCCATTCGCTCTCAACGGAACAACCATCTCTGAATGCAACAGTTATGTGTACCTAGGTCAAGAAGTCAACATGATGAATGACTTGGCACCTGAGTTGCACAGGAGGAAGAGAGCGGCTTGAAACGCCTTCAAGAGCATCGAAGAAATAGCTAAGAGGACGAAGAACCTCCAGCTCCAGGCACATCTCTTTGATTCCACTGTTCTTCCTGCATTACCATATACCTCAGAGACCTGGGTCCTATGAAAACAGGATGAGAACGCTATTCAGGTCTCCCAAAGAGGAATTGAAAGAGCTATGCTTGGAGTATCACGTTTCACTCAAATGAGAGAAAGAATTCGGAGTTCCAACCTCCATCGACGATCAAGAATCAGGGACACTATCTCATTTGCCAAGGTGTCAAAAATCAGATGGGCTGGACACGTAATGAGATTTGGAGACGACCGCTGGACTAGAGCAATTACCGACTGGATTCCATGGGACATCAAAAGACCGCATGGCTGCCCACCTACCAGATGGTCTGACTTCTTCGTCAAGACCCTGAATGATCGGTTTGAGGCTCTTCATGTTCCTAGAACAAACAGACGCCATTGGGCTACACTAGCACGTGACAGGGACAAATGGAGACGTTTCTGGTGCCCACTTGAGCAAATCGATGATTAACGGGAAGTCAAGTGATCAAGTGATCCTTTGTTCAAGGTGGCTTCTATAGGCTCTTCTTGGGTAGTCTTGATCTGGAAGTTCTGGAGTCCTCTCGGGGCTGAATCACTAAAGTAAATCGGATCAAAGGAGAGGTCTGAGGATTTTCGAGGAGAGAAACTTCATGGGGAGGGGTCTGATCTCCTCAGGGTCTGCTGAAGGTCTTATCAGGTCTCTGTTTTCCATATTCACAGAGTGGATCAGTCTTAAAATTTTCCTTCCCAGAAATTTTGTTGACCTAATTTTCATTGCTGAGGGCCTTTCCCTGTCTACCTGCCTATATCAGTTGGGGTCTGGCCAAAGGCACAGCAGCAGTTTTGGATTATTGGGAAGTCTGAAGGCACCATCGGGCTGCTGATGCACTCACCCCACAGGTACAGGTTGACCTGCTGGTGGCACCATAACCTCCCCCGACTCCCCCATTTATTATACTTTTATCTGCCAGCCACTGGCAAATATTTGCGGGTATCACCTTCATATCAGAAAGCATCACTATGAACAAGACCTTTGGATTCCTATGCAGATGAGAAAATGAGCGTCTTGAATTGTTAACTTTCCTGAAATGGGCTCTTCTCGTGTTGTCTTGGTCCAGAAGTTCTGGAGTCTTCTCGGGGCTGGATTACATTATAATCAGATTAAGATAAGAGAGGTCTGCAATCTTTCTATGTCTGTCCCTCTCTTTCTGACTCATTTCACTTAGCATGATACTTTCCATGTAGTACCACTTGTATATAAATTTCATGACTTCATCTTTTCTTTTCTTTTTTTTTTGTTTTTTTTTAAGTTTATTTATTTATTTATTGAATCACCGTGGGAAAAATTACAAAGCCCTCAAGTTCAGGTCTCAGTCATGCAAATATCAATCACAATTCCCTTCACCAATACCCATTTTTCACCACGAAGAACCCCAATAAACCCCCACCTCCCAAACCCCCCCATGTCTGTGGGGTAGATGAACTCTAGTTAACACTCTATCTACTTTGACTAGCTTCATTGTTTGGATAAAGGTTGCACCATTATTATTTAGATTTAACCACCCCCCCCAAACTCAGCCATGCTGAAAAGGCATTGTGAAATGATCTGCTTTCTACAGCTGGGTTCAAGAAGTAAATGATGTTTTGGATTTCTGCTATTTTATTTATTAACCCTGCAAGTATTTCTACTGAGAGTCAGATAATTAAGAGATTGGTCTCTGTGCTTCTGGGGCTGAGGCCGTGCCGGAGAGCCACTCGTGGGGGACAACTGGTGACCTTGGTCGGGCGTGAAGGATGGGCCGGAGCGCCCCCCATCCCATGAGGTACCCATCACGCCCCCACCCCCGGCTCATACCTGCTCTCCACCAGGCTCCCATGCGGCTGCCATATTTCTTTCCAGAGAGGAGAGGGCGAATGGGGCAACACCCTTTCCCCTCCGGTTCTTTTTTTTTTATTGAATCACTGTGGGAAAAATTACAAAGCTTTCAGGTTTAAGTCTTGGTCATGCAAATATCAAACACATTTCCCTTTACCAATACTTATTTTTCACCAGGAAGAACCCCAATAAACCCCCCTCCCAACCCTTCCAATGCCTGTGAGGCGGATGGATTCTAGTTAACACTCTATTTACTTTGATTAGATTCATTGTTTCGAGAAAAGATACACCATTATTATTTAGAGTTTACACCCCCAAATCAGACATGCTGAAAAGGCATTGTGAAATAATTTGTTTTCTACAGCTGGTCACAAGAATCAAATGATGTCGCACGTAGCAGCCGCGCGATTTTGGATTTCTGGTATTTTGCTTATTAATCCTGGAAGTATTTCTGCTGAGAGTCAGATAATTATGAGATTGGTTTCTGTGCTCTGGAGCCATGGTCATGCCGGAGAGCCGCTCGTGGGGGGCAACTCGTGACCTCTGTAGGGAGTGAAGGACGAGCCAGGAACGCCACCCCCTCCATGAGATTTCAGTCGCCCCATCACGACTAGCTCATACCTGGCTTTCCACAAAGCTCTGAAGTGGCTGCCATCTTTCTGTCCAGAGGGGAAAAGGCTTCCTTCCGGGAGCAACACCCTTTCCCCTCTGGGCAGGCATGGTGGTGTGGATTAACGCATAGTCATTCACTTTTCTGCTGCAAGCTGTTGGGCTCTGCATTAAGTCCTTGTGCTTCTGGAGCCATGGCCATGCTGGATAGCCGCTCGTGGGGGGCAACTTGTGGCCTCGGTAGGGCATGAAGGACAGCTGGGAACGCCCCCCTTCCCATGAGACTGCAGTTGCCCCTTCACCGATGGCTCATACCTGGTTTTCCAATAGGCTCTGAGGTGGCGGCCACCTTGCTGCCAGGGGGGAAAAAGGTGGAAGGGAGCAACACCCTTTCCCCTCCGGGCAGACACTTCATCTTTTCTAACAGCTGCATAGTACTCCATTGTCTGGATGTACAAAAATTTCTCTAACCAGTCATCTGTTCTCGGGCACTCAGGTTTTTTCCAGATTCTAGCTATTATAAACAGTGCTGCAATGAACAAACAAGTGCAGATGTCACTTCTCCTATACTTTTTTGCCTCTTTGGGATATATTCCCAGGAGTGATATTGCTGGGTCAAATGGGAGTTCAATTTCCAATTTTTTGAGAATCGTCCATACTGTTTTCCAAAAGGGCTGAACCAGTCGGCATTCCCATCAGCAGTGAAGGAGAGTCCCTTTCTTGCCACAGTAGTTTAGATCGAGAAGGGAGCACAAAATAAAGGGTGTTGGGTGTTCCTCCCAGGACGGTAGAGGCGTGATGAGAGTAGACTATAGACCGAACATGATTGCCACTCAATGTCTCTTTTGCAAACCACAGCACTCAAAAGGAGAGAGATAACAAAAGGGAATGCCCTGCCACAGAGGTACGGTGGGATGGGGGGATGGGGAGAGGGAGGGATATTGGGATCAGTGGTGGTGGAGAATGGGCACTGGTGGAGGGATGGTTATTTGATCATTGTATAACTGAAACCCAAGCACAAAAATTTGTAGTCTACAACTGTACCTTATGGTGTTTCACTAATAAAAATTTTAAAAAAAAGAGTAACGGATTAAAAAAAAAGAGAGAGAGGTCTGAGGGTTTGAGGAACTTCATGGGAAAGGGTCCAGCCTCCTCAGGATCTGCTGGAGGTTTTATCAGGTCTGTTTTCTGTATCCACAGGGTGGATCAGTCTTAGGATTTTTTCCTTCCAGAAATTCTGTTGACCTAAGTTTTATTGCTGAGAGTCTTTCCCTGTTTACTTGCCTACATCAAAATCACATGGTGAATAAACGCAAAACCAGGACTCAGACCCAAGCCTACCACAGCCAAAGTGTCAGACTGCCAAGTTCTGTGTCAACGGCTGGGAGCATGAAGAATGAACATCCTCAAATTCACAAGACTTCATCAACCCTCATCTACTGGCTGCTGCATTGCAGAGAACACACTGAGAATCCTGTGCATTAACATCTTACAACAGTTCATCCAGAGAAAGCTCGAAGTGTCCTGTGCTGAGGCAATGGTCAACTCATAGGTGCTAAGTTGTTAATTTTGTTTATTTAGGTTTTGCTTTTTGAGGAGCCAAACACCCTTCTATGTTCTCTACAGATTCACTTTCCCCGATTCAATGTCAATACTTTGACTGGTTGGCAAAGGTAAGCAGATTTTCCTGTCCATCTGGCTTTGCCTGAGCACTTACTGGTAGGACTGCAAGCAGAAAAGGGCCATCAAGAGTGTCTCCAGAATGAAACTGTGTCTGACTTTAACTTTGGGAAAGAGCTGCTCCTCTGGAAGAGGCCCTGTGGGCTCAGGAATAACTGTGCTGAGAACCAGGTGGGCCAGATGCTCAAGATGTAGAAAGACAACTCCACAAAGGAGGTGTGTGTGGCTATTCAGGTACTACTCTTCCAGGAGCCCCTTATCAGAAACTCTTTGACCTACATGCCCACTCAATGGTCAGTGGTGCTTGAAATTCTTTGGATACTTAAGGTTTGAAAAACTTAAAGAGACATTCTGTTCACACTATCATGAACGCTCCTCCTCTGGTAAGCGTTTACAGCTTGTAAGTCATCCGTGCTCCCTTTCTCTCTGGGAGTGCTCGTAGAAGGCTTAGTACAGTTCATGTCTCAGTTTACATACATGAAGCCTGGGGACAGGGTCAGGGAGATTGCACAGATGTCTTGGATTGCACATGTCTTGGATGCAGCCATTCTCGGTTCAATGCTCAGCACCACAGTCTTTGGAGCACCACAGATAGGGCCCTCAGAGGTCCCTGAGCAGCCCAAGGTGACCTGGGGAACCTCTGGAATTGCATCGCCAGAGCGGTACCACATCCTCGATGGTGGATTGAATGGAATTGAATTCAATGATTCAATTGAATTGATTCAGCCTTGCATTGAATCAAGTGAGCCAAGAGCTGGGAGGGGGCGGGGGAGGGAAGAAAACAGTGCACAGAGTTATTGTGAATTTCAAAGAAGTGTGGGCTTGAGGGACATGAGTGTTCGGTGGCCGAGAACCATTCCCCTAGCCAGTCCACAGCAACAGATGGATGAAGGACCGGGGGAACCGGGAAATGGAGAAACAGGGCCCCAGGTGGTTGGCAGATAGTTCATTTCTCTCTCCTCCCTAATATAGTTTGATCTCTCCCCTTACAGCATAAGAATTTCTCTTTTCCCATCGTAGTTCCTTCTCTTCCAATTTATCTTCCCTCTTCTCCCTCCTTATAGTATGGTTATATAGAAATCATGAAGGGTGGGGGTACACGTAGGTGGGGTTGAACATTGTCATAACAACAGGTAAAGCCACTGGGAAGTTCTAGGAGATTAACTCAAGGACAAAATCTCAGCTGAAGGTTCAGCACTCTAGTTTACTATGAGATCTGCTCAAGGGTGGGATTCCATCTAAGACATATAGCTTTCTTCTTTCCTGAGCTAATAATTCATTCACTCAATCACAGTAAATTTGCTTCTTATTAATATTTCTAATTGTTTTGCATAAACACAGTAAGAGATATATTAAGCTAAAGGTTGGCTCTTCCTGGAGACATCTTGCTATATATCCCAGATTACAGTCCTCAGGCCAGGTTCACTTAACTTCCCGTTAGTCGTCGATTTGCTCGAGCGGGCGCCGGTAACGTCTCCATTTGTCCCTGTCGCGTACTAGTGTAGCCCAATGGCATCTCTTCGCTCTGGGAACATGGAGGGCCTCAAACCGATCGTTCATGATCTTGACAAAGAAGTCTGACCATCTGGTAGGTGGGCGGCCACGCGGTCTCTTGACATCCCGTGGAATCCAATCAGTAACAGCTCTAGTCCAACGGTCGTCTTTAAATCTCATTACGTGACCAGCCCATCTGATTTTCGACACCTTGGCAAATGAGACAGCATCCCTGATCCTTGATCGTCGAAGGATGTCAGAACTCCGGATTCGTTCTCTCATTTGAGTGAAACGTGATATTCCAAGCATAGCTCTTTCTATTCTTCTTTGGGAGACCTGAATGGCGTTCTCATCTTGTTTGCGTAGGGCCCAGGTCTCTGAGGCATATGTTAATGCAGGAAGAACAGTGGAATCAAAGAGATGTGCCCGGATCCGGAGGTTCTTCGTCCTCTTAGCTATTTCTTTGACATTCTTGAAGGCGTTCCAAGCTGCTCTCTTCCTCCTGCGCAGCTCGGATGCCAGGTCATTTGTCATGTTGACCTCTCGACCTAGGTACACATAGCTGTTGCATTCAGAGATGGTCGTTCCATTGAGAGCGAATGGGGCGTCAGGAGCAAGGCTGTTTCTCATAAACATTGTCTTCGTAAGATTCAGCTGTAGTCCTACCTTTCCACACTCACGGTCAAAGTCGGCCAGCATTTGTGCCGCTTGGCTGATGTTTGGTGTTATTAAAACAATGTCATCAGCAAAGCGGAGGTGGTGTAGTTGCCGACCATCTATCTTCGCTCCCATTCCTTCCTATTCCAGTCGTCGCATGATGTTCTCGAGGGTGCCACTGAAGAGTTTCGGTGAAATGGTATCACCCTGCCGCACCCCTCTCTTGACATCAACGATCACTTCTTTGTAGAATGGTGAGATCCTGGTAGTGAATCCGCAATAGAGCTCACGGAGGATCCTGATGTATTGGGCTTGAATGCCCTGATTGGCTAGGGCTTCAATGACCGCTTCTGTCTCAACAGAATCAAACCTCAGGCCAGGTTAGTCTTTCCTAACCCCAAGCAGGGTCCTTATTCAGTTACTTCTTTTTGGGTCATGACAGAGTTTGTCCCATGACTGTGCTCTTAACTTATTATACTTCTTATGGCACCTAGCTTGTTCCTTTCTAATGCCAGAGTAGCTTACAGCTTGCCCTGGTCCATCCTTGTTCCTTGCTGGAACCCTTTATTTGGGGGTGTAGGGAAGTAAGGGCAACTGAGGCTTACATCAAATAAACATGATGGGTGCCCAGGAGTAAATATTATTTGGAGTCAATTAACTCCCATGTTACAAAGCATAGCACCAACTGTCTTCCTGTGTCTAAACAGAAAGGACATTGCCAAACCACGCAAGTGACATAAAGGGAAGAGAAAAGCCATATAGGATTATTAATGCTTGATGGAATTGGGTGTGCCTCAGGAGCACTGTTGTGGGAGTAACTCAATAAACCTAAACTCCCTGCAGGAGGAGCAAGAACAAACCAATGTTAGACAACAAGTTAAAGTAATTTGCCCAAGAACAGCAGGTGACAAGAGAGAATTGGGATCCAGGTTTTAGAGTTCCAATCCGGAACACTTTTTTTCTAAAGCACAGCAGCCTCTCATATATCCAGAAACATATGCCAAGTGCTAAGTGGTCAGGTCTCCCCAAAGCTAGTCCCACTAGTGGGAGGAGAGGACAGCCTAGAATCCGGGGTGTCTGCCCACAGTGTGTCTCCTGAGAGCATGGGGGAGAAGGTGAAGGTAGAGGAGATGCAGGAATAATCTTCTCTACAGGGAGCACCCTGGGAAACTGCCCAGCTTGGGGCCTTGCCCTGGGGTCAGTATGTTCGCATTAGCTCATTCAGGGTCACAGGAGCTTCTCCCAGTCTTATAATTCTGAAAATGGTTTTGCATATAGTGTTGTTATTCCATGACTTGCCTAGAGCAATGAACTGTTTTCTACAGCTCAGCAATAATGGAAGACATGGAGCAGATGCCAACTCAGTGATCCCGTGGGAACCCTTCTGGGCGGTGATGTTGACACAGGATGAGGTCAGAAAAGCAGCTACTGGCTCCAAGTTCAGGGACCCCAGCAGAGCACCACAGGGTCTCGACACGGGGGCCTGGTTGTGTGGATACAACTCCTGGCCTCAGGCATGAGCGGCAGGAAGAGACAGAATGTTTGCTTTCCTTTCCCTGGTAGGCAAGAAGCGGATGAATAGCAGAGCATTGTGAGAGCTCAATGGGAAGCAGGTTGTAGGAGTGAGCAGGGGCAGGAAAGCGTGTTTCTCTCTTCCCATGTTTCTTCACTGAGTCCGCACGCTGGGCCCTGGAAGAGAGCTCTGGGAAGTAGTGCGGATGCTCCATCTTGTCCTCAAGTGGCCCCCCAGTTTATGTGGGGAGTTCTATATGTCAATAAAGGGCAACAAAATTTAGAGTATTCATCAGCCAGACAAATTAAACTCAACAAATTAAACTCAGAGGTCATAGCCAGGAGCAAGGTTAGCTCTGAGGTGGGTGCTGTAGAGGCTTCTGGGAGGGAGAAGGGGATGGGCTGAACCAGGCCATAGCACAACCCACTGCCTAACCCTCAAAGTGCATTTGATGAGCTCTGAATCACAGGAATTTGCCTGTGTCCCAGGTACCCCTTAATCCTTACTCAGCTATGAGAACTTCTCATCAGTTAGTGCCACATGCAGTAAACATTCTTCTGACCCTAAAAGCAGACTTTTTTTTTGCTTGTTTTGAAATTAACCCTTTGCTGGCTGAGATGAACCTGAAAAAAGGCATAAGTGCTGATCAGGGCATGGGAGAAACACACGGTGGGAAGGAGTGATTGCTCCAAGCTGAACAATGAACTAGATTATATGTGAAACCATGTGTTAGCTTGCAGCACTGTAGGAGCACAGAATTCAAGAGAAGGAAGGAGGCAGGAAATGATACTGGCAAGGAAGATCAGGGGCATACACCACTGAGAGCTCTGCAGACCATGCAAGAGTTAACCTGGGCTAATGACCACTGTCATCTGAGCACCAACCCCTGGATCCACCACCTGAGGTTTCAGTTTTTCCAGGTTTCTTCTCGGATTATTCCATAATTCACTCCATCAAAATGACTTCAGAAATGAAAACTACTTCAGCAAGGGAATAGCAGAGTTTCACTTGGCTGTGAAGAAAAATTAAGAAGTAGGAAACAGATATTTTTGCCCATTGGTCGTAAATAGTGATGAATGGGAGTCCTAGGAAAGATTCCTGAACTTCTATTTTATGGAGATTCTATGGAGAAGAACAAACTTTGGGAGGAAAGAAAAAGTCCCATTACCTTTTCCATCAATGTTTGATTCAACTCATACATAATGATTTTACCCTGATTTCTCCTCGTACTTTTGTTGCACCACTTATTACTCAGCAGATGTCCTATAAATGCCAAATATATATCTGACACTGTTTGAAGCACTGAGTCATAGCTAAGAGAGAGAATTAAAAAGATATAAAGACATTGAGAACTCACTGTGTTTCAGAAGAAATATTTGCCTTTGTTTTCTTTCTTTCCCTTCCTATTCACTAATTATAAGCCAGGAAGCAGGCACATGTCAAGTTAAATCCCAACGGGTGTGTTTGTATTAGTGATGAGGCGGGTAAGTGGGGTGGGCAGAAGAATGTCTAGTGGCAGGGAATAATGATTATTGTAAACATATCCACAGCAGAAAATACTTGGCTACTCCTTTCTTTTGTATTTTCCTTATTTATTTGGTGTGTGTGTGTGTGTGTGTGTGTGTGTGTGTGTGTGTGTGTGTGTGTAGGGGGAAGTAGCTGAAAATTGAACAAGAGTCATACACAAGTCAAACAAGCGTTCTATGCAGAACTGTATCCCAGCCCCTTCGCCCAGAAACTGCACTGAACTCTCCACACTTAGAGTTGAGGAAATGGGGCCTCCCAGAAAACCTTGCCTCAAGTACCCAGCGAATAAGTAATAATGCTAAAAATTAAACTGGACGTTGTGCCTCACAGCCAAATAAAATTTCGTGAGGCAGTTTCCCTTGTTTTTCTCTGGGGATACTGAGGCAGGGTGAAGTTTCTTTTCTGGCCAAGGTTGAACAGCCAATAAAACGGTGAAGTCCAGGAGGGCAGAAATCAGGTTTCATCTCCCCTGTGGCCATACATGATGCAGCTCCTCTCGGGGAAGCTGGGGCCTGGCATGTCCTTGGTCTGTGTCCTTTACTGCTGGTTAGGGTGGCAGGGCAGGGGAGGGCCTGGCTGATGGGCAAGTTTGGCTTCCTGCACAGTCTTCTCCTGGCCAGGGAGAGGCCACAGTAGGCAGCAAAACTTGCTTTCTAGAGTTTCTTTCTAGAATTCTGCCTAGAATATAACCCAGGCTGGTAGAGGCATCTCTTGAAACTCTATTTCCCGTGGTGGAGTTAGACTGAGGTGAAGCTAGACATGGAGTGAAACTTTAGCCTTGTTTCCCTTGCCAGGGCCACCAACATGTTAAAACACATGTTTGGAGAGAGGAAGAAAGGAGAACAAAAGACATTTTCAGGAGCCATCCTACCCGCCTTTCCCTTAGCCCACAGGCCCCTACCGTCATGGAAGGCACGTTGTTTCCTGATGGAGCTGACTGTGGGGTGCTGTGGCTGACTTCTGGATTACCACAGTGAGGAGGCAGTCTCCAGGCATGCTGCAACTTCAGTTCTCAGGGCGAGCTTCCTGTTTTCTGAAGGGCTGGAGTGGGCCCCAGGACCACCTCATGGAGGCCAGGAGGAATGGCTGACCCCACAGGCCCCCGCTTGCTCCAGGTGCGATCTGTCTCTGATGCAGTCCCAGCAGGCCCAGGACATACCGAGCCTTCTCCACACCCTCCCCAGCTTGGCTCCTGGGCAGCCATTTTAGCTCAGCTCCCAGAACAGTGTGGTTGCTTCGAGGCAGCTTACTCTACAGAAGAGCCTACGAAGTGATTAGAAGAGGGGCTGGAGTGATAGCCAGCCAGTAGGGCATTTTCCCTGCACGCGGCTGACCTGGGTTTGATTCCCAGCATCCCATAGGATGCTTCGCCAGCAGTGACCCAGAAAGCAACCCCCCCCCCCCCCAAAAAAAAAAACAAAGAAAGATTAGAAGAGAGAAAAGGGCTGCTGAGGGTGGCAGAACAAGTAGCAAGTAGTGGAGACCGGCAGATCTGATAGGAAGCCATAGGGAGGGGTCTGTGGCAGCGTCCACTCTGAAGTGGTTGTGAATTTGGAACAATGGAGAGTGAAGGAGGAAAGCGGCCTGGACTGGGCCTGGTGCACTATCTCCTTCTCTGCACAAACCAGCAGAACGTTGGCAACACAGTAGGACGGGTTGTGCCTGGGCTGTGCCTGCGCCCGGGGCTGACTGCCTGGCAAGAGGCCCCCCGAGGATGGCTGTCCTCTCCCACTCTCAGGCTGCCCATGGATACAGGTGAGGCAGAAGTGGTGCTGGCAGGTCTCTGCGTTCATTCACGATTCCCAGGTTCTTCAGTATTTTCAAGAATGAAAATATTGAATAGCAAAAATACTCAGACAAAGACTTATAAAGTAGAAATTTTTGTTTTTGGAAAATAGAAGAGTAAAGAAAAGGAGCTCCCCAAGTGGGGAGGAACTTAGTGTAGGACTCAGCTAAAAGGGAGTTCTGGGTGTGCTCTTTTAAAGACTCCTTGCATTCCTATGGGTTAACAAGGGTTTACAAAAGATGCCAAAAAAATCGCAGGGATGTCTAGCTGGTCTAAATCTCTCCAGGCATAATTGCCCATTATCTTGTTTCCCCCGCAGCCTAGGCTCCAAGGCAGAGTTTTATGGTCCTGGAAATCTTTGACCACTGGGGCAGGACTTTGGGAATATAATGTGTCAGGTCAATGGGGGAAAGATGGCAAGGGGAAACTGTGACTTCTTTCTTCACTAGCAAGGGAAAAGAAACAAATCTTTTAGGCCTAATTGCCAATTATCTCAGTTTCCCCATCAGCCTAGGTTCCAGGGCAGAGTTTTATGTTCCTGGGAAGCTCCGGGTATGCTGAGACAGAATGTTGGGGGTAGATGTGTGTCAGGTTTATAAGGGAGAGATGGAACATCTGAGAGAGAAAGTTTCGTCTTTCTCTGGCAAGAGAAGCTGAAATTCCTCTTTCACCATGTACCAAGGGGGGCCCATTCACCTGCGTTGCATCCTGAGGTTGTGACACCCTTTGTGCTAGCACTTTCTGGTGGGAAGCCCCAGGTTCTGCTGATCTGACTGAGTCTGGTAGCTCAGTTCTTTCTGGACTGAAATATAAGCACCAGAAATGGATGGACTGGGAGCAGAATCCAAATCTCATGTAGGAAGCCTGGATCCTCTGCCTCTTCTAGGAAACCCAGAGTAGAACTTTGGCCCCTTAGATCAGGGATGTGTGTGGTGATGGGGTGGTGGAGAGTAGAAGGGGTCCATGTTTCTTCTTGTACTTCTTCATTATTATTGTTACTCATTATCAAGATTTTCATCAATAAACATCTTTCTATTGTCTGCATAGAAGATGTGTCTCTATATGTGTCTGGTTATAGAGTAAAAAGGATGAGTGAAGTAGCCCTGACTAGCTTAAGGGGCAGGATTGGTGATACTGAACAAGAAAGATGCAAGAAAGAAATGATAATATGAAAGGTCCAAGTTCTATACATACATCACAAAGAAAAACATAATTCACTAATACCCTATACATTAAAAAAATATAGCAGCTCACAGATCACTCTAGATATCCCTCATGGGTCCCATAGCACTTTTTTTTTCTTTTTGGGTCACACCTGGCGATGCTCAGGGTTTACTCCTGGCTTTGCATTCAGGAATCACTCCTGGTGGTGCTTGGGGGACAATATGGTATGCTGGGAACTGAATCTGAGTTGGCCGCTTGCAAGGCAAACGCCCTAACCGCTGTGCTATTGCTCCAGCCCCTCCCATAGCACTTTGAACCTTTTCACTAAGGTTTGTTATCCTGGGGATAGAGCAATAGTACATTGGTTAAGCACTTGGATTGCACATGACTGACCCTAGTCAATCCCTGGCACCACATGCGTGCTCAGGGATCACTCCAAGCACCACCTGGAGTGATCCCTGAACACATGGCTAGAGTAAGCCCTGAGCACAGTTGGGTGTGGCCTCAGAAACAAACCAACAGAATATTTGTTATAGTGTTGCAGTGGTACAGTGCTCCAGTGTTGCAGTACTGCAGTTTGACCTGACAGGACCAAGCAGGACTCATGAGATCTTGAAGTAGTAGCAAGATTAATTTCACACTGGCAGAGCCAGAGGAAAAAAAATCTCTTGACTCTGGGTCCCAAAGAAGGAAAGATCAGAGTTTTTATGCACTGTTATTTCTGTACAAACAAGTGAGCAAGGATCTGGGGGCCTTTGGACAATTATGCAATATAGGGCGAAGTATAAAACTTTGATATTTTCCTTAGATAAGAGCCGGTCATTACACTGGGTGGGCCCTGAAGTTACAATTCCTGATCCTAGTGCTCAGCTGTGGTCTACCCAGAGGGTGGGGGGCCTAACACCTTTTGAAAAACAGGAACTTGAGAAAACTGGGCTAGGTCTGTGGGCCAGCCTGTCTGTGCCCCCATGGCAGTGATGATGTGATTTTCCCATAACAATAGTTTAGAACAATTACTAAGTGGGTTCTCTCTCTCTCTCTCTCTCTCTCTCTCTCTCTCTCTCTCTCTCTCTCTCTCTCTCTCTCTTCTTTTTGGGTTCACACCTGGCAATGCTCAGGAGTTACTCATGGCTCATGCACTCAGGAATTACTCCTGGTGGTGCTTGGGGGACCGTATGAGATGCTGGGAATCGAAACCAGGTAGGCCGCGTGCATGGCAAATGCCCTCCCTGCTCTGCTATCGCTCCAGCCCCAGGGGTTATATCTTTTGCTTGTCAGATTCTCAGTGAACTTCTGGGATAAAAAGACATTGCGGACTTGACCATCGTCACCCTGGCATCCAGTGGAGCTCAGCAAATATTGGATGGATGAGATAAAGAATTGCTGGATTGCGTTGTGAAGGATGACCAGGGATGTTGAGTAGCTCAGAGCCTTCTTGCCTGGAGAAGGAACAGAGAGTGTGCCTGCCATGCTGAGGGGTCTGAAACATGAATGGCCTAGTCATTCTGTCCCAAGAACTTCATAAGCAAAACCCCAATGGGAACACAAGTGCAAAAGAGAATATATGAAGTGGTTGAACACAATTGATTCTAAGAAACATAGATGAGCCAGCCTGTGTCTTTGGAGGCCCAGTAGCTGACACCAGACTTGCCCCAGAACCAGAAAGAGACATTTATTTTTATTAGTGAAACACTATGAGATATAGTTGTAGACTTACAAACTATTGTGCTTGGTTTCAGTTATACAATGATCGAGTACCCATCCCTCCACCAGTGCCTACTCTCCACCACCAATGAACCCAGTAGCTCTCCCACCCCCATCCCATCCCCCCACCCTGCCCCACCTCTATGGCAGGGCATTCCCTTTTGCTCTCTCTTTCCTTTAGGGTGTTGTGGTTTGCAATAGAGGTATTGAGTGGCCATCGTGTTCAGTCTATAGTTTACTTTCTGCACGCATCTCGCATCCCAAGCGGGTCCTCCAAACAGCCTTTACTTGGTGTTCCCTTCTCTATCTGAGCTGCCTTTTCCAAGTGGAAAAGCTGCTGCCAGCTTCCAAGCCATGGATCAGAACTCCTGGCACTTATCTCAACTATTCTTGGGTGTTCTTCTCCCATTCTGTTACTTTATATTCCCCAGATTGTTGGGTTCCTGGCCAGTCGACCCCGGCAAACTGGAATATGAACCCCTGAAGTCTATGGACTAACTCCCTATAGGAGAGGGAGTGGGTAGGCGAGAAGCCTCTGTCTTGGCCCTCTGTGCACTGCAGATTCCTGGGTTCCTGCCCTTGCCGCCATCGCTGCCAAGGAGGAAGAAAGCCACAGTGTGTGGGGGTGGGGTGGGGTGGGGGGGGAGTCTGGTGGTCAAGCAGTTCTCTGTTTATTGGCCCCTATCCAGGGGTTCTTATAGTACACTCTGGGGTGGGGGGGGGGGTGCAATCCCACACTCAACACGGTTTCCTAGTACAGCACGTTTCTCAGGCTTCTCAGGTAGGGCTCACAGATGTTAGTTTATGATTTACATATCCTGCTGTTAGGGCCGGGTTAACAATACAGGTAGGTGGGCACAGTCATGTTCCTCATTCTTAACCAGGGTACCTGCCTGTGGGGCGTGCTTGAGCGGTCCCCCCTGGATCTTTGTAAACAGGGCCTGCTCTTGCTTCCAGGGGCAGGGGTATGGTCAAAGTCTCAGGCTAGCTGCTGAGACCCCAACACAAATGACCCCAACCACTGCTGAGACCCCAACCACTGCTATTGCAAGTGGTTGTACAGTTAAGCCAGCACTTTTTGTTAAACAGGCTTTCTTTGCTCCACTTCACATTTCTTGCTCCCTTATCAAAGATTAGATGTTCATACATTTGGGGTTGTGTGTACAGATATTCCACCCTGTTCCACTGGTCTGCAGCTCTGCCTGTGTTCCAGTACCATGCTGTTTAGTTGTTACCGCTTTGTAGTAGAGTTTGAGGTTGGGAGGGGTGATGCCTCCCACCGTCTTTTTCCCAAGAATTGCTTTAGCTATTTGTGGGCGTTTGTTGTTCCAAATGAATTTTAGGAATGCTTGATCCATTTCTTTGAAGAATTTCATGGACATCCTTATAAGGATTGCAATGAATCTGCATAGTGCCTTGGGGAGTATTGCCATTTTGACAATGTTAATTATTCCTATCCATTAGCAGGGGATATGTTCCCATTCCCCCATGTCCTCTTTTATTTCGTGGAGTAGTGTTTTGTAGTTTTCTTTGTAGAGGTCCTTTATCTCCTTAGTTAGGCTGATTCTGAGGTACTTGATTTTCTGGGGCACGATTGTGAACAGGATTGCTTTTTTATGTCTCTTTCCCCTGTCTCATTATTTGCATAATAGAAAGGCTTTTTGGGTATTGATTTTATAGCCTGCAACTTTATTGTACCAGTCTATTGTTTCTAGGAGTTTCTTGGTAGAGGCTTTAGGATTCTCTAGATATAGTATCATATCACCTGTGAATAGTGAGAGCTTGATTTCTTCCTTTTCTATCTGGATGCCCTTATTATCTTTTTCTTGCCTAACTGCTATTGCAAGTATTTCCAGTACAAGTGGTGAGAGTGGGCATCCTTGTCTTGTCCCTGATCTTAGAGGGAAGGCCCTTAATTTTTCCCCATTGAGGATAATGCTTGCCATAGGTTTGTCATAGAAGGCTTTGACTATCTTGAGGAAAGTTCCTCCTAAGCCTATTTTGGTGAGAGTTTTCATCATAAATGGGTGTTGGATCTTGTCAAGTGCTTTCTCCGGATCTATTAATACGATCATATGGTTTTTATCTTTACTTTTGTTGATATGATGGATTATGTTGATTGATTTCCAAATGTTAAACCATCCTTGCATCCCCGGGATGAATTCCACTTGGTCGTGGTGTATGATCTTTTTGATGAGTTGTTGGATTCTATTTGCTAATATTTTGTTGAGGATCTTCGCATCCGAGTTTGTCAGAGATATTGTACTGTAATTTTCTTTGTTAGTGGTGTCTTTGTTTGCCTTTGATATTAGGAAGATATGTGCCACATAGAAACTGTTTGGAAGAGTTCCTGTTTTTTCAATTTCCTGGAAAAGCTTGAGGAGAATTGGCAACAGGAATTCTTTAAATGTTTGGAAGAATTTGCTAGTGAATCCATCTGGGTTTGGGCTTTTGTTTTTTGGTAAGACTTTTGATTACGATTTCAATTTCCTTGATATTAATGGTTTTTTTTTCAGGTATTCCAAGTCTTCTTGGTTGGTGCTGGGTCACAAAATGTATCTCAATAGCTAGAGGAAAGGGCAGTTCAGATAGAGAAGGGAGCACCAAATAAAGGGTGTTTGGAGGATCCTCCCAGGAGGGGAGATGCATGTCGAAAGTAGACTATGGACTGAACATGTTTGCCACTCAATGCCTCTTTTGCAGACCACAACACCCAAAAGGAGAGAGAGAACACAGGGGATTGCCCTGCCACAGAGGCAGGGGAGGATGGGGGGATGGGGGTGGGGGGATATTATCCATGGTGGTGGAAAATGGGCACTGGTGGAGGGATGGGTATCTGATCATTGTATAATCGAAACCCAAGCACAAAAAATTGTAAATCTACAACTGTACCTCATGGTGTTTCACTAAAAAAAAATTAATCTTTATATTGACCACAAAAAAAAAAACGTATCTCAATAGAATAAGGAAGATAGAAATTGTATTAACAGTGTTAGGGCGTTTACCTTGCACATGGCCGACCCGACCAACCCAGGTTTAATTCCTCTGCCCCTCTTGGAGAGCCTGGCAAGCTACTGAGAGTATCTCTCCCGCATGGCAAAGCCTGGCAAACTACCCATGACGTATTTGATATGCCAAACACAGTAATAACAAGTCTCACAATGGAGAAGTTACTGGACCCACTTGAGCAAATAGATGAACAATGGGAGGACAATGGACTGGACAGTGGATCTTTTCAGACCATGATGCGCTGAAGATAGAAGCAAATCACACACAGATATGGAGAACCAAATCAAACACCTGGAAATTAAACAACTCCATTTTGAATGATGAGTGGGTCAGGAAGGAAGTTAAGAAAGAAATCAAAAGATACCTGAAAACAAATAAGAATGAAGACATGAGCTACCAGAACCTATGAGACACAGCTAAAGCCATGTTAAGAGGAAAATTTATAGCTCTGCAAGCCTCAGGAAGGAAGAAAGGGCCTCCAGAGATAACTTGACTTCACAGCTCAAGGTCTTAGAGCTGGGCCTCAAGATGGCGGCTGCCTTGGAGCTTTTTAGAAAGCCAGGTGTGAGCCAGTGGTGACAGGGAAACTGCAACCTCATAGGAAGGGGGAAGTTCCCGGCTCGTCCTTCATGCCTTACCAAGGTCACGAGTTGCCCCCCACGGGCAGCTCTCCTGCACGGCCATGGCTCCAGAGCCACAGAAACCAATCTTGTAATTATCTGGCCCTTGGCAGAAATCCCTTCAGACTTAATAAGTAAAATATCAGAAATCCAAAATCACGCAGCTGCGATTGGCTGCATGACATCATATGGTTCTCATAACCAGCTGTAGAAAAAAAATTATTTCACAATGCCTTTTCAGCAGTTATGATTGTTAGGTGTAAACTCTAAACAATAATGGTGCATCTTTTGTCGAAATAATGAATGTAATCAAAGTACATAGAGAGTTAAGTAGAATTCATCTTTCTCACAGGCATTGGGAGGGGTGTGAGGGGGGTATATTGGGGTTCCTGGCGGTGAAAAATAAGTACTGGTGAAGGGAAAGGTGTTTGATCATTGCATGACTGAGACTTAAACCTGAAAGCTTTGTAACTTTTCCCACAGTGATTCTCTCTCTCTCTCTCTCTCTCTCTCTCTCTATATATATATATATATATATATATATATATATATATGATCTTAGAAAAAGACCAACCAAAGGAACCCAAACTCAGCTGAAGGAAAGAAATAATAAAACTTAGATCAGAAATTAGCTTGTTCTTTGAGAAAATAAACAAAATTGATAAACCACTAGCAAAACTCACAAAGAAAGAAAGACAGAGAAAACCCTAATAAACCGAAATCAGAAGTGAAAAAGGGGACATCGCAACAGAAACCAATGAAATTCAAAAGATCATCAGAGACTACTTTGAGAGTCTGTATGCTACGAAACAAGGGAACCAAGAAGAAATGGATAAATTCCTGGATTCCTATAATCTCCCAGAGAGAGATATTTTACTGGGTGGAAAAAGATAGAAATTCTCTGTCTCTTTAAAGCCAGGAGCAGAGAAGGCTGGTGCCGAAAGAACGCTAAAAAGTTCATAAATTTAGGGGTGGGAGGGGTACTTTCTCACTTCTCAAGTGTGTCCCCATCCTCACAAATCCCCACATCTCACCTGGGCCAAATTCAAATTGAACTTTATTCCTCATTCTTACACTGTCAGAGTTGTAAATCAATCTTATAACCAGTCTACCTCAAGCATTAATCATGATCTTTGACTCTGTAGAAGTGCATAGAATTAGACGAAGCAAACTCCAGATCCTGTTTACTATCTATTTATCTATATGAATGTTAGGGAAATGACTTATCTTTTTTTGATGTTTGATGCCTGAGTCAATATGCAGTGACTCCTCCTCATAAATCAAAAGTATTTTCTTCTCCACATGCAGTTTTTGGTACAGCTTTAAAAGATTTTATGAGTTAAAGCAATGAATTTTGCAAAGTGACATTTCAGTCATGAGTAGGGAAGAGTGTTAATTATATACTAAATTGCTTCATAAAATCAGTTTCACAGACATGAATATTATTAATGTCATCAGCTTTTGCTTTAATCAGAACAAGGTCAAACACTTATCTCTGGGAAATTAATTGGATGATTTTTATAGAAACAACATAAGAGGCAAAGCAGTTTGCAGGATTGGGTGTATCTCTGGAAAACTTGACAATTATATATTGCTCACTTGAGAGTAATTTAAAGATATCATTCCCTTTTGAGAACTTCCTATAACATAATATTTTAGTATTCTATGTAATGAAGTGTATTAGAATACATTTTCTAATATCAAGACTTATCTGTTAAATTTTCATATTTATTCCAGTTATGTCCTTTATAGACACTTTCTCTGGTCTAGATGTTAGTTCAAGATTACACATTGCATTTACTTGCCATATCTGTTTAGTATCCATAATTTTGGAATACTTTCCTAGACTCCATTAGTCTCCATTACTGTATCTGAAAAAAATGCATAGATAAACAGTAAAAGCAAACAAGTGAACAAAAGAAACTTGGAAGGAATGAAAAACAATATAGAACCCAGGATAAAACCTTGACAGTAGTTAACTCAACTTCTCAGGGGCATAGAAGAGGTTTTGCAACCACAAAACAGAGTGAGATGATAGGACAAAGAACTCCTGCAGATTAAAAATAGACAGAAAAGTTATTTGAAAGTTTAGAAGGTAGACTCAAGGAAGTATCATGGAAACACAAATGAACAATAAGGCGAGAGAGAGAGAGAGAGAGAGAGAGAGAGAGAGAGAGAGAGAGAGAAACAGGGAGTGGAAAAGTAAGACATTTAGAAAATCAACCCTAAAGGGCTAGCATCAGGCTAAGAGAAATTTCTGAAAGAGGTAAGACTTAAGCCAGAGGCAAGAAGATGATTAAAAAAAAAAAAGTATTGTAAGAACATGTTCCACACATGAATGTCTTTAGAATAAGAGGCCATGGAGTATTAGTTGCAACAAATATTGAACAAGGTGCTGGAGCAATAGTACAGCAAATAGTACTGTACTACTGTATATTAAATCGTACTATTATATTGGGCTGGAATGAGAGCAGCGGGTAGGGCATTTGCCTTGCACGCGGCTGACCCAGGTTTGATTCCTCTGTCCCTCTCAGAGCTTGGCGAGCTACCGGAGAGTATTCCGCCTGCACAGCAGAGCCCAGCAAGCTTCCCATGGCGTATTTGTTATGCCAAAAACAGTAACAACAAGTCTCACAGTGGAGACGTTACTGGTGCCTGTTCCAGCAAATCGATGAACAATGGGAGGACAGTGCTTCAGCGTTACAGTGTTTATCCCAGTACCTTCTGACCTTCAAGCTTTCTGCTGAGAAACTGATAACCTTTCTAAGCATTGTATTATAGCTGCTCAGAGTTTACTCTAAGCTCTGTGCTCAGGGATCAGTCCTAGTGGATTCAGGGACCATATTGGGTGCCAGAGATCAAACTCAGGTTGGCTGCATGCAAGGCAAATGTCCTGTGTCTAAACTATTTCTCCATGACCACTGTAGCACTCTAGCACTGTCCTCCCGTTCTTCATTGATTTACTTGAGCAGGCCCAGTAACCAGTAACGTCTCCATTGTGAGACTTGTTGTTACTGTGTTTGGCATATTGAATATGTCACGGGGAGCTTGCCAGGTTTTGTCGTGCTAGTGAGATACTCTTGGTAGCTTGCCCATCTCTCGAAGAGGGGTGGAGGAATCATACCCGGGTTGGCCCAGTTGGCAGCATCTAAGGCAAACACCCTACCAGCTGTGCTATCGCTCCAGCCCTAAAGTAATTTACTCTTTTTTTTATTAAGTTTTTGGATCATAACCAGTGACGCTTAGGAATCCTGACTCTGTGCTCTGGTGGTGCTTGGAGGACTAGATGGGACTAGATGGGATGCTGGGGTCTATATGGGATGCTAGGCAAGCACCCTACTCACTGTACTCTGGCTCTAACCCAGATAATTTATTCTTATTAAATTTATTTAATTTGGTAAACAGATGACCTAACAAAGAGAAAAGCATGTGACATACTTTTCAACAGCAATACCATAAGCTAAAACAGAATATAAAATGCATTAATAGACTGAAGGAAAATTATTTTCAATCTAGAATCCTATATTCAGCAAAACTATCAATTAAATATAGGCATAGAAAATTTCACTAGGACATATATGCACTTAAAAATATCATGCATGTTCTTTTAAAAGGAGATATTTGATCGAATACATAAATCAGTGGCAAAGCCCATGTGTGTACATGGCTCTATGTTCAATCTCCAGCACCATAATAAATAAATGAGTAATAATAATGGCATTGAAAAATACTCTGCAGAAAAATGAGGAATAAATCCAAAAGAAAAATCTTGCTATCTGGAGCAACACACAAGAGAGAAATGAAAAGAAGTTCTAGAACATGACCAAACATTCATTAGTGTACCTAGAATATATAGAAAATATTTGAAGAAAATTAATCAGAAAAATCTATAAAAGGGCAAAAGAATTGGACAGTACTCTTTCAGAAACCAAATATATGACAATTAAGCATGTAAAAAGCTGCTTATTAGTTACTGGAATGGTTAAGATAAAATTACTAAAAATACCAAGTGTGGGTGACAATGCAGAGTAGCTGGACCATCATATTACTCATGAGAATGTAAAATAGTTCAGCTATCTGGGAAACAGTTAAGCAGTTCTGAATAAATTTTAAACATGTACTTACTATACAACTCTGTGATTCTACTCTGGTATGTTTGCAGCAGAGATATGAAAACTTATGAACACACACACACACCTGTGCATGGATGCTCATAGCAGTACTATTCATAATATCCTAAACTAGAAAAGAAAACAATTCCGTTTTCTTTAACAAATGGGTGGCTGTAAGCAAACTGGCAGGTGGGGATGGAATATCCAGCAGTAATGAGCAACAAACTATTGGTGAACGTGATAAGATAGTTGACTCTCAGAGGGGTTCAGCTGACCAGAGAGAAGTCCATCTCCATATCTCCAAGGCCACAGAGTGACTTCCGTTTCCAGAACATGGAATCAGGAATTTATTTTCCCAATTTTCTCCAGAGAAGAAGCCTAGAAATTACATATAAAACAAACACAAGACTATAAGAAACAAAGTTTAATACTAACGCAAAAAACCTGTACATTAACGTTTATAGAAACTTTATTCATATAGTCAAAACCTGGAAACACTTGGATGGGTGGGTGGCTAATTCAACTGAAGGGAATCTACAGCAGAGGAGACCATCAATGGTGGAAATAAGTGACCCAGGACATAGACAATAATTTGATGCATCTCCAGAGAAAATGCTGTGTGATAAAAACTAATAACAAAAAGTTATATGCTGTATGATTTCTTTAATGTACCATTCTTGAAGCAAGGAGAATTAAGGGCTGGAGAAGAGATTAGTGCTTGTCACAGGAGTGAGAAACAGGAGAGCAGAAGGTACAGCCTGACTGACTTGATTTAGTTTTTGAAACCTCTGTGTTTTGAACTGTTAATTTTGTTGATGTTGATTAACATTACAATAATTAACATTATCATAACAGTTGATAAACTGTTAACTGTTAATGTTGATATTCTGGTTGTGCTATTGTGTTGCTTTCCCTCCCCCAAGATATTACCATGAGGGAAAAGTGGAGGAATGGAAAATAAGATTGCTGTATGATGCTTTGCCACTTCATAAATTAATATTTATTTCAAAACAAAAAGTGAAACGTTAAAAAAAGTCATGCATTTTATCATTCCATTTGCAGGACATTCTTTTAGGTGGGAGGCTAGAGGTTTCATACCCAGTGATGCTTGTGAGTTACTCCTGGTCCAATGCTTCGGGATCACTTTCGACTGTGCTTGAGGGAGTTTGCAGATGAGATGCCAGAAATTATACAAACCCAGGCCTCCTGCAAGCAAAACATGTACTCAAGCCCTTTGAGTCATGTTCTCAATTCAATTTTAGGACGTTCTTTGGGGGAGGATTGGGTCACACCCAGCAGTGCTTAGGGATCACTCTTAGCTCTGTGCTCAGGGTTCACTCCAAATTGTGCTCAGGAAACCATGTGGTGCCAGAATCAAACTGGGATCAGCTTCATGCAGGCCAAGCACCTTAACCTTTGCACATTTATCACGCCAATACATTCTTTAAAAGACACAATTCTAAGTGTGTAGTCACCATAGCCTGATGTGTAACCCCCAGCAAGCACTACAATGAAATGTGGCCACAACCAAGCATGTGTGTGACTTCCAGTGCTCAAAACAACATCCACAGAGTAGTGGGGGCAGAAAGAAGAAATGATATCAACCTTCTTCTGATTGTTTGAACTCAGGAGAGGGAGAAGTGTAAGCACGAAAGGATGCGGAAACTGCTTGAAGTGATGGGCACAGGAGTTGACATGTGTTAATACTCGTGGACCTGCCTGCCATAAAAAGGAGCACATTTAACATAAAACCATTAAAAAAATAAAATAAATTACTAATATCACATGTTTCTACAGAGTTTTTGTGAGTTTGGTTGGACAAGAGCAATGTTTAGATTTGTTTAGCTCTGTGGGATTAGAGGGCATTCATTGTGCAAGAAGAACATAAAACTGGACTTGGAGATCTGGTATTTCATCTTGGCTGCACAAGTTACTAGGTATGTGGTCTTGCTGATGTCATTCATTTCATCTGTAAAGTAGGAGTACTGCCCAAATCACAGGGCTATTTGAAGGCTTCAAATTTATGAGAGGATTGAGAGTTGTTGTAGAAAGCCCATAAAACCATAAGGACGTAGAACATTTTTGGTATAAAAGAATTACAAGAGGGCCAGTGAAGTGACTTAGTGGTAGAGTATATGCCTTGCTTGTATGGCCCTATATTCCATCCCTCGCACTGCAAACAACAACAAAAAATTGAATTATAGCCTTTCAACATAGTTGTGTGTCTATCTTTGGGGTGGGTATGAGGGGTGCAGGAAGTACACCTGGCAATTCTAGGACTTAATCCTGCATCTGTGCCTAGGGATTACTCCTGGTGATACTCAGAGGACTGAATTTACATATGCTAGGGACTGAACCAGGGTTGGCTGTGTCCAAGGCAAGTATCTCACCCCTTCACTTCCTCACCAGCCCCTGACTATCTTTTCAAATATATGCAAATATAAAATATCCTCAAATATAAAGTATCTTCACAGTTGAGAAAATGAGGAATCAATAAGACAATTCTGACTCTTTATGTAGCTGTTTGGTACT
The DNA here is from genome assembly GCF_029834395.1 of Sorex fumeus. NCBI lineage: Eukaryota > Metazoa > Chordata > Mammalia > Eulipotyphla > Soricidae > Sorex > Sorex fumeus. The sequence continues at coordinate 19,574,880 of NW_026606188.1, forward strand.
TGGCAACTGCTGTTCTTAGTTGCAGAAGTGGTAGCCGTGATTGCAGCAGCAGTGTGGTGAGAGGAAATGTTGTCCATAGCTGCGGCAGCAGGAGGCAGTATGACAATCATGCTCATCACAAACAGTGGTATAACAAAAATGGCAGCAGTAGTAACATTGAAGCATTAATTGTAGTCATGAGAGTAGCAGCAAGTCAGCTCAGCAGCAGGAGTAGCAGCAATAGTAATGGTTATCCCATGGAGTACTGGTACTACTCCTACTGGCAGAGGTATAGCAGTAGGAACAGAGGTACCTGTAGTAATAGTAATGACAGTGGGAGCAGCAACAGCGACATAGTCAGGGTAGTAGGATAATAGCTGTAAGTCCTATAGCAACAGCAGAAGTGGTAACAGTTACAAAGTAGCTGTGTTGGCTGCAGTAGTAATGATACAGTCCTGCAGAAATAGGAGGAGGGGGAGTTGTCGCCCTCTGTTAGTACTTCAAAAGTGAGGTTGTATTTCTTTTTTCTTTTGATTTCTTTTCTATAGTTGGAAATTAAAATGTCTGAGACTGTTATGAACCAACCATGTAACTAATAAGGTTGCATTTTGCCTTTATGTCTCACATCTGCAAGGGGCAGCGGCCAGGCTTGGACCCAGGCTTGGACCTACATCCTCTGTGGTGGCAAGCCTTGGTGAGCATCTACTTTCCAAAGGTTTTGCAGTGTGAAGTTCCTTGCGTGTGAGGGCTGAGAGTGGCCTGGGGGAGCCAGGAGAGGCGCTGTCTTACTGGCTCCATGGACAGGAGACCATGGATGATGAATTCCCCCATTTCTCCAGACTGGAAGCTCAGACGAGGGTGCCTGCAGAGCTGGGCTGTGGCAGACAGCCTCCTGCTGTGTCCTCCTCACCTGAGAAGGCTCTGATCCTCCCAGAGACCCCACTCTCAGGCCCTTACTGAGACTCCATCCCCTCAAAGCCCTAATTATCTGCAAAGACTGTGGTATTTCAGAGTAGGGCCTCTGACCTAGGGATTTGAGGGGACACGGCAGAGGACCAGGAGCAGTGGGGGTACCATGAGGATCTGTGGGGTGCATTTCAAACCCCGGAGACAGGGCCATCTCCCAGCTGCTGGGACGTCGTGGGGTCTCAAGGATAAGCTGAACAAGTGATGACCTGAGGGCTTCCGGTCTCCCCTGGCTGGGCCCAGGAGACACATTTGCTTTGGAAACAGACCAGAGCCCCGCTGACAATGAACTGGTTAAGTCTGACCCGTGAGGAGCCCCTGGCCCCATGTCTCTGCCGGCTAGTCCAGGTTTGGGTTCTGCAGTAGGACTCAGCCAGGACAGACCTGAGCAGGACCCACTGCTGCCTGTGTCTTCCTCGCTGAGCTGACTCTTGGCTGTCCGTCTTCTCCATGCTGAGGTTAGCCCTCAGGCCCGAGGCTGACAGCTGTGCAGGGACCTGGCGGGGCCACCCACTGGCTCTCTCCTCAGGACAGCTGAGGAGGCAGCACCCGGGCACAGAGCGTTGAGGAGGGAATGCCTTGTCATCTGATCCATAGCTGATTAATCCTTTGAAAATGTGCTCTGGGGCCGTGTCCGTGAAGGACGTCACTGAGGTGGGGGAAGAATGCAGCCTGTTGTCTGGGGCTAGGGCACAAAGGCCTGTCTGTGTGCACGTGGGCACTCCCGGACTGGGGGCATCAGCTGCTCTTGTTTCCTCCTTTGCCATCACAATACCACTACAGAGCAAGTCTGCCCTCCTGCCCCCGCCCCAGGAGAGCTGGGGATGGACTCCTGCCCGCTGAGCGCGCAGTAATGCCAGCCTCCCAGCCCGCCTGGCTGCCACGGTGTCTCGGGTTTCAGAGGCCTGCAGCTCCCTGCCCTCATTACTGACCTCTCTCGGCTCCCCTTTCTCTCACTCTCCCCAGCACGCGTGTGAGTGGCAGATCTAGGGTGATCTGGACCCAGCTGGTCACCGGGGAGCCAAGCCTGCAAGCCTGAGAGATTTATCAGCTGGGCAGTGGTCAGCCATGCCACCGGGTCACCCTAGAAACACTCTCAGCAGGCCTTGGAGTGGCAATTGTCCTGGCCTGCCACCTCGATTACTAGGAAACTGGACAATATGTTTCCCCAGATGGAGTCCCCACCAATGCTCACTGGGGGGTCACTATGACTGGAACAGCCTAAGCAAGTCTCAACCCCCATGTGTCAGAGCTTCCTCGCTGTCATCGAAGGGGGTGGGGGGTCCTAGTTCTGACATCAAGGAGTATCGTTGAGAGCACTTTGTGAGTATCAGGCAGGACTTAGCATGAGGTGGCCGTATCAGTCACATACACACACATGCACACACACACATGCACACATGCACACATACACACCCGTTCAACCCCCCCAACCATTCAACTGTTTCCTGGTCTCATCAGTGTCTTTTATGTACCAAGAACCATGTCTCTTGGGACAGATCTATGAATACGGGAGACAAAAGTGCTTGTGTTGTGGAATAAAGCTTGTAACAAGTGTGTTTGATTGGGTAGGCTGGGGGGAGACAGATAAGAAACCACACAGGCGGGGTCAGGGAAATAGCTATCAGGGGCGTGGGAGGCCTAAGTTCAGTCCTAGAATCCCAGAGTGGCCCTGGTGGCCCCCAGCACCTCTGGGCCCAAGCAGCACCGCCTCACGGGGCCAAACAGTGCTGAGAGCTTTCCCCGAGCACCACTGAGGGTCTTTGTCCCCTGAAAGAAATAAGGACGATCCTAATCACACTGTTTCTGCATGTTGAGGGGAAGAGTTGTGAGGTAACAAGCAGAGCAAGAGGAGAAGCAGGTGCCCAGGTATGTGGTGAGGGGAAGAAAGGTCCCATTCTGTTTATTATTTTTATTTTTTAATTTATTCACCATGAAATCACAAAGTTATTTATGATTGGGTGTCCAGATAGATGATGTTTCAATGCTAGTCTTCTCACCACTCCCCTCCATCAATTCTCCCCACCATCCCCATGCCCCCACCCACCAGGCTGCCTCCTCCAGAGGTGTCATTGTGTTTCCTGTTTCCCACTGTGCTGCTCGTGACTCTCCATCACCTTTCAGCGTCTCTTCCTCCTGTTTGATTTTCCTCCATCATAGATGCTTCCTCTCCCTGTTCTATCTCCTGCTCCAGCCCCCAAACTGCCTTTGGGCTTTTGTTATTCCACTGTTATGGTTCTTTATATGGCATATGAAAGAGATCATTTGGTGTCGGTCTCTACCTTTGACTCATTTCTCTTAGCATGATTCTCTCCAGGTGCCCCCATGGAGCAGCAAATTGCATGGTTTTATCTGTTCTTATGGCTGAGTAATATTCCATTGTGTCACTGTCACTGTCCTCCCGTTGTTCATCGATTTGCTCGAGCGGGCGCAGTAATGTCTCCACTGGAGACTTTGTTGTTAACTGTGTTTGGCATATCGAATACATCACAGGTAGCTTGCCAGGCTCTGCCGTGCGGGCGAGATACTCTTGGTAGCTTGATGGGCTCTCCGAGAGGGGCGGAGGAATAGAACTTGGGTCGGTATTGTTGGCTGCGTGCAAGGCAAACGCCCTACCACTGTGCTATCGCTCCAGTTGTGTAATTCACCATATTTTCTTTATCCAGTCATCTATTCTTAGACACGTGGGTTGTTCCCAGATTTTGGCTATTGTGGATAGTGTTGCAAGGAACATGCTGTTTTTCCATTTTGCTTTTGAGCCCTTGGGTATATTCTAAGAAGTGAAGTTGCTGGGCCAAAAGGAAGCTCAATTCCTAGATTTTTTTTTAGGAATGATCATATTATTTCCCAAAAGATATGGATCAGTTGACTATGCCCACGAGCAGTAAGTGAGAGTCCCTTTCTTCCCACATTCATGCCAGCACTGGTTGTTCTTATTCAAAAAGGCCCCATTTTATTTTATTTTATTTTTGGATTTTTGAGTCACACCCGGCAATGCACAGGGGTTACTCCTGGCTCTGCACTCAGAAATTACTCCCGACAATGCTCGGGGGACCATATGGGATGCTGGGAATCGAACTTGGGTTGACTGCGTGCAAGGCAAATGCCCTACCCACTGTGCTATCGCTCCAGCCCCCCTAAAAGGCCCCATTTTAAACCACATTAAGAAGCTGATACTTAGTCAAAGACTTGAAGGAGGTGAAGACTTGAAGGGGCGAAGCATATTCTGGGAGAAGAACCTTTCAGGTCATGGAAACAGCCCTGCAAAGTCCTGCAGGGACCAGCTGACATAGGAGGCTGCTGGGCTGTGCTGGGGACAGTGAGGTCAGGCTGCCCAGCCTCCACCCTCTGCTCACCTGAGGCATTCGCTGCCTCCTTCGGGAGCTGGCCTGACTTGGGATCTTCCGAAGTAAGAGTCGCCATGTCTGAGTGCCAGATCTCAGAGCTGTTCTCAAGTGGGCTTTGAGTGTCCCTCTTCAGTCTCTGGGGACTGTGCATACACCCACGAGCCCACATGAGCATGCTGGTCCCTCCAGCAGGAAAGATCCTTCACAGGGAAATACAGCTCAGTACCATACAAGAACTACCACCCCTCACTGTGCCACCTGCTCACCCACGATATACTTCCACAGCATCAGGGAAGCAAAGGCATTTCCAGGGTTAACAACCCAATCCAGGTATCCCACAGCAGTGAACAGAGCAGAACTTCCTATACTTGTTTGCCATGACTGTTAGAGAAGCATCAATTATCCATGTTGACATTTGAAGTGACTAGGGGGTGGCAGTGGAGGGGCTGTTGCAGGAACCAAAGTCTCACCTTCTCTCCCTCTAGTTGCTGAGGCTGGCTTATCTCCCTTCCTCTCTCCTTTCCAGTGAAACTCCTCTGACACCTACAAATGGCCTTTGTCCTTGTTCTGAGTGAGCTTCTGAGGGGAAGCCTGGATTTCCTCTGCTCTGTGTTGACTCATCCTGTTCTATCAGTCAGATGGGGTCACAAGTGGGACAGGAATGTGGAGCCCAATGCCCAGCCATGCTTGGGTCTTTGGTTTCCTGGGAGGTGGAGGGTGCAGGATGAGAAGGTAGAGGCGGTATTTTCCCACTGTCTTGAGGGTGTATGTGTAAATGGTATGTCTTTCCCCAAAGCTCTGGGTTCTGGGTAATAATAATTGAGCTCATCCTGCTGATGGAGTGATGGCACAGTGGTAGGGCATTTGCCTTGCATGAGGCTGACCCAACTGACCTGGGTTCAATTCTTCTACCCCTCTTGGAGAACCTGGCAAGCTACTGAGAGTATCTTGCCTGCACAGGAAAGCTTGGCAAGCTACCCATGACGTATTCGATATGCCAAATACAGTAACAATAAGTCTCACAATGGAGACATTACTGGGCCCGCTTGAGCAAATCAATAAACAACGGGAGGACAGTGACAGTGATGCTGCAGATGAGTGCAGCAGTATGGGGCTCTGCCCAGATCTCCAACTCACTCTTGCCTGCTCAAGTGTTCAGCCCAGAGAGTAAAATAGTAGCCAAGATACCCTGGGCTCCTTCCTATGGGCCAAGCCACACGACATGTTCACCTCATGTTCACGACATGTTCTCACCTCAGAGAACATGGTCTGTTTGTGACCTGGTAGAATCCACAGGCAACACAGAATGAAATGGCAAGGATAGTTCTCGTGGGAAGTGGTATGTGAAATGCAGTGGAAGGGGAGTCAGACCCGAGAGGTGGCTATCAGACCTTCACGTTGAACCAGAGGGAGAAAGAAGATGGGGCACCTGTCTGACACAGTCTCAAAGTCTAAGGGTGGTCCAGCAGGCCCTCAGTGGGTTCTGAGGATCTGGAAGCCTAAGCTGTGTCTGTCTCAGTATCCCTGAGGTGCTCTGGGGCTGCCTGGGAGTGGTGGTGATGATGACTGGTGCAAGTGCAGGCTGTGGGTATTAAGTAAGTTGGGGTATCACTGATGGACACTCAGATTTCACAAAGACCTATTGCAGATGACTCTCAGAGTGCAGCTCATGGAATGCGACTCTAACACAGTCTCTGAGGGATGGTTAGGAACTGACCTTTTAACTAACACTGTATTCCAATGCTCCCCCTCACACACCGACAACATGACAATATGCACTTGCTGTGCCCTGTCAGCTTTGAACATCACCTCCTGAACCCAGGAACTGGTCCCTCATTTCTATCATTCTCAGTCTCAAATATTTCATTCCTATGGGATTTCACCTGTATGTCAAAACTTGTTTCCTGGTGTCAGGATTTAAAATTCTGGCCAGTAAAAGGCACATGAAAAAATGCTCTACATCACTAATAATAATAAAGGAGGTGCAAATCAAAATAACAATGAGATGTCACCTTAAAGCACAAAGACTGGCACACGTCAAAAATTGCTGACGTGGATGTGAGGAAAAAGGTACTCTCATTCATTATTGGTGGGAATACTGACTGGTTCAGCCTTTTTGGAAAACAATATGGAAATTCCTCAAAAAACTAGAAATTCAGCTTCCATATGACCCAGCAATACCACTTCTGGGAATATACCCTTGGGCTGCAAAACTACATAGAGGAAATGACACCTGCACTTGTATGTTCGATGCAGCACTGTTCACAATAGCAAGAATCTGGAAACAACCTGAGTGCCAAAGAACAGATGACTGGATAAAGAAAGTATGGTACATCTACACAATGGAATATTATACAGCTGTTAGAAAAAATGAAGTCATGGAAATAGTATCATGCTAAGTGAAATAAGTCAGAAGGAGAAGGATAGACATAGAATGACTGCACTCATTTGTGGGATATTAAAAAAGAAAGAAAGAAAGAAAGAAAGAAAGAAAGAAAGAAAGAAAGAAAAAGAGACTAACACCCAAGGAGAGTAGAAACAAGGGTCCACAGTTGGAAGCCTGCCTCACGGGTTGGAGGAGATTGTAGTTGGGACAGAGAAGGGACATTATGACAATGATGGTTGGAAGGGATTGCTCCAGATTGGAGATGTCTGCTGAAAGTGGAAGTGGGTGAATGACCAAACATGATGGCATTTCTGTATCTGCATTGCAACCAATAATACCCCAAAAGGCTGGCAGGGAGAGAGAGAGAGAGAGAGAGAGAGAGAGAGAGAGAGAGAGAGAGAGAGAGAGAGAGAGAGAGAGAGAGAGAGAGAGAGAGAGAGAGAGAGAGAGAGAGAGAGGAGAGAGAGAGAGAGAGAGAGGAGAGAGAGAGAGAGAGAGAGAGAAAGAGGGAAAGTGCCTTCCACAGTTGTAGGCTGGGGGGGGTGGCGGGAGGGATACTCGGGGTATCAGTGGTAGGAGAGAAGAGTGTTGGAAATCATGAAAGCTTTGTAACTATACCTCATGGTAATTCAATTAAAAATAATTAATTTAAAAATAAATATTTAATTTCAATAAAAATTTTGGCCAGAAGTTGGAATGATAGTATGGTGAGTAGGGCACTTGACTTACACATAGATGACTGCATTTGATCCCCAGTGGCATCTCCTATGGTGCTCTGGGCACCGTCAGAAGTTTCCTGAATGCAGATGTAGCAGTAACCTCTGAGCATCACTGCTGTGACACAAAATCAAAACAAAACAAAAAAAAGAATTCTGACCAGACTAAGTGCAAGGGGTCCCTGGAAAACCAATATTTTCTGGCCTGACCAAGCACAGATATCTCCATATGATCGTAAAACTTGCTGGAACCTCCATGCTTAGGAATTTCCCTTCCTTGCTTTCCCCTCAACACACTGTACTGGGGCTGGAGTGATAGCACAGCGGGTAGGGCGTTTCCCTTGCATGAGGCCAACCCAGGTTCGATTCCCAGCATCCCATATGGTCCCATGAGCACTGCCAGGAGTAATTCCTGAGTGCAGAACCAGGAGTAACCCCTGAGCATCGCCGGGTGTGACCCAAAAAGAAAAAAAAACCAAAAAAAAAAAAACAAAAACAAAAAAACACTGTACTATGCTTCATCTCTCCAGTGCCAGGTGAGCCCCTTCTGACTCTCCCAATGCTATGTGCTTGGGGACTCTGTATTCTGTCACTCTGTTCCCACCTGTCACCTTTCTGTTTGGCAGGATTTGGTCTCTGGACTTTCTCATCTTTTTCCTGCTTATCTGCCACATTCCTGGAGGGTCCATGTGTACCATGGACCTCCTAGCTGCTGGTACCTGAGCCAGTCATGCCTCTGTGGGCTTCCTTATCTCTGCCTCCTCAATCTTAGAGGCCCTGTGCTTTCTCTGTCCCCTCCAGCTAGGTGGCGTGGCCTTGCCCTGTTCCCACCTAAGCCCAGCCCACTCATCCTCTGGGTGGGCATTTGCAGAATAATCAACTCAAAAAAGCAATCCAAATATTATTTAAAAAACAAAAACAAAAACAAACAATGGTAAGCGCACAGTAGTAGTAATGGGACTGAAAATCTGGTCTCCTCGAAGTGTTCATAGCTGATAATGTCACCGTTCTTTAGAAATGTCATTGGCAGTTCCTACAAAGCACAAAGAAATGGGGTTGTTTAATTCTGGAATTTCACTTCTGGGTATTGTAAAAGGAAAATAAGCTAGATCTCCTGACTAGCAGAGGACTTCATATAAACAAAAATGCCCATCTCAGAATGTCTAATATGGATGAACTGGAAAGAATAACTATGATTAATACTCATTAAGTGCTTGTCATGTACTAACACTGTAGAACTGTCCTCCCATTGCTCCTTGATTTGCTCGAGCGGGCACCAGTAATGTCTCCATTGTGAGGCTTGTTACTGTTTTTGGCATGTCAAATACATCAAGGGCGGCTTGCCAAGCTTTGTTATGTAGTAGGCACTATTAAGTTTTTTATACTTATTATTTTATCTAATCCTCACCACATTGCTACAAGATAGAAGCAATTACCTCCCTATAACTTCTGTACCTTCCTCCAGGCTGCTAGTAAGTGGTAGCTGTAGTTTGGACTGCCCTGGGCTAGGCATGTTCACTTAACTTTGAACTTAACTATTTCCTGCCGCTCCCTCTTGTCAGTAATTAGAATACTCGGGGTAAGTGATACAGCATGGCCAATTAATTACATGAATTAGAACATGACTAAGCAGGTTATCTACCTTCCTCCTGTAAAAGATGGGTCTAATATTTTAAAAGAATAAATGTAGGAAAAGGGTCCATCATTTTATTTATCTATTCTGTGGTACTGCTAGGATGGAACCCAGGGTCCCATACATGGCACAGTATACCCCTAAGCTATGCATCCTGGGAGGGTCTTAGGTCAAGGTCCTCCTTTAAATCTGCAAGGTCTTCTGGATTCTTCCACTTAGTATAATAGCGCTCTCTCTGGACTTTGTGACTTTCTTGTCACAGAGTGAAGATATCAGGGTTTTCAATGCAGATGTGGATTTATTTAGGGACAAGAAAGGCAGCGCCAAGAGATTATCTCTCAGTTCAGATAATCAAGGATCACCCACACCAACCTTAAAAGAAAAATGTTAGGGAGTCAGAGAGACAATATGGTAGGTAAGGTATACCTTGCAAGTGGCTGACTGGGTTTGATCCTCAGCATCCCATGTGGTCCCCCAAACCCATCAGGAGTTACTGTGCAGAGCCAGGAGTAACCCCTGGGTATCACCAGGTATGGCCCCCAAACAAAAACCAAACAAAATTAAACATTAAAGTCAGACAGTACAGCAGGTAAGGCACTCGCTCATGGCAAACCCATCTGGGTTTGATTTCAGGCTCCAAATATGGTTTCCTGACCTCTGAGTAAAGAGCCAGGAGTAAGCCCTGAGCTCCAGTGAGGACCCCAAACAAACAAAACAAAACAAAACAAAAGTAATGAATTAGGAATTCATCATTTATAAAGCCACAAATGGAGCTTCCATTGGCCATCTGTCAGCTCCATGCCACCCTATTAGTCTGGGCTGGGCTTTTGATTTTGCCTCTACCTCCTTACCTTGACCAAGACTGATCATTTTAATCAACTCCACAGGCTTGAGGTAAGGAGGAGGCAGAAATAGGTCGACAGGGGTTGGCACCTGGTCAGCCCTCAGTACGTTCTTCTTCTTCTTCTTCTTTTTTTTTTTTTTTGCTTTTTGGGTCACTCACATCTGGTGATGCTCAGGGCTGACTCCTGGCTCTGCACTCAGGAATCACTCTTGGCAGTGCTCTGGGATGCTGAGAATAGAACCTGGGTCGATCGTGTGCAAGGCAAACGCCCTTCCTGCTGTACTATCGCTCCAGCCCCCACCCCTCAGTACATTCTTCACTCATACAAGCCAGCTTCTTCTTCATCGCTCACTCAGCACACTTGAGAGGCATGTGGAGACACTCCTGAGCCCTCACCAATCCTACTGATGTCGGAAAATCCAGCAGGAAATCCAGCAGCAGGTCTGACTGGCCGCTGACAGCTCTTAGCTCTTCTAGAGTGGAGACTGCCCCTCTCTCCCCTGGTCAGCTCAGGTGGTTTCTGCCGGAAGTGTAGGGAACCAGGCAGGCCACAGTGGAAAGAAGGCAAGACTGGGAGAGAGGATCTGGGTGTCCAGGAGGACCCAGCCTTGTTTGTCCTTTATTTTGCCTCAACTTTTCAGGGAGGGGTAGGAAACTATTCTGATGCTGTGGGTGTAAGGATTAGATGATGAGGAATATTTTACAAATAACATTTTTGTGTTTTGGTTTACTTTTTCTATTCCTTAAACAGTCCCTTTCAGGAGCGATTCCTAACATACTAAATCACAATCTCCTCAGCAGTGACACTCTTGCCAAATGGGCAGTGGCTCATTTCCTGAAGGAAGATACTGTGGTAGTTTGGGGGGGGGGGTGGCTAGTGGACAGTCAAGGTTTTCAGTGGTGCCCTTCTTCTCTCGCCTCCTCCAGGCAATGGCGCCCCTCACATGTTACACCTATTTCAGGCCTCACGCGGGTCTTGGAGTGCTGGCAAAGACAAGGCAGGAAAAAAAGAGACAGTCCTGAGGGGGTTCTCGAATCTCTCCTTCAGAAGAGACACACTGGACACACTGTCTTGGGGCTCCATCAGGAGAAACCAAACTGAGCCTGTCCTGGTGGAGCTTCCATCTGACAGTAGACACCAAGAGAGGCCATGCCGGCAAGTCAAGGGCACTGTCAATGAGGAAATGAGTCCCCTGCTCACATTTCACAAGACTTACTTCAAGCAGTCTAATAGCAGGAATTGCCAAGGACCAGCTGAGTCTGGGAGGTACAACCCTGTAGTGCTTTAGGGATGGATGCCCCTGAGAGAGCCAGAGTCTTGCTATGTGACCTTGGTTACCTGAGAAGTATCCCAAATGTGCTCATGACTTGAGATGGTCCAGACCATACTTTGAAAAAGAACATGCTTTGGAATTTCTGCTTCTGTACTCTCTTGCCAGCTGCTTGCAAAATGCCCCACTCCCCATCAGCCATTCTCTCAAGTGGAGCTCTCACCTTTGTTCTAAGCCCAGTTCTTTTGGAGCACAAGCTCTGCTGGATCTGCTCAAGTAATAAACCGAGTCTCCCGTTTCTCAGAAGCATGTTCCTCGGTTTCTCTCAACCATTTGGTGAGAAGTTCTGCAACAGAGCGAAGAGGAGAAAGTGATGTTTTGAAGGAGGCAATAAGAAGGCGTAGGTGTTGAGATGGTGGGGATGAGTCCGGACTTGACTCCAGAGTGATCTGGCTCCAGAGCACTCTCTCTGACTTCTGTGCCTCTCATTCTTTCCTCACCTGATGTCTGTGTGGCACTAAGTGCTCAGCTGCTATTCCCAGCATGCCCTCTCATCTCACCTGTGAGACATTATTATTCCCAGCTTCTCCTCTGAGACCACGAAGGCAAAGGAAAATGGCAGGCGCCAGTGATCCTCTAGCAACAGAGCCAATTAAGCTCCCTGCAAATGTAGAACAGAACTCCCCTGGCACTGAGGACCAGGAAAGTCTAGAGTCAGTCAGGACGAGAGCAAGACCTTGTGGGCCAGAAATAGACAAAACACCCATCCTTTCTCCAGTGACTCACAGAAGTCAGGTCTCGGCCAGCTCTGGGCTGGGGAGAGAAGTTCAGGAGAGTGGCTGCTGTGTTTTGAGCTCCTCAGGGGAGTGCTCTATGCTGCGGGCATCTCTGCAACAGGGCAGGGCATGTCCTCCTTGTAGAATAAACCTTTCTTAGTAGCCAGCTCAGTCCATGACTGCACCAATGTTGGATCTTGTTTGTGGCTCATGGGAACATAATGGGTGGATTCTCCTCTCTCTGGGGAAGGAGGGTTGGTTGGGGCCACCCAGCAACGGTGCCAGGAATCAGATCAGGGTCTTCTGCATGCAGAACATCTCCCCTGCCCACAGGTGTGTGTGCCTCTTCAACTCAGCTGCAGGACAGAGGACTCTAGTGAGCACTGCCTCTGCCCTGGTGTCTGCAGCCTGGCTCTGCCCTCACCGCACTGCGAAAGCCTTTGAGAGCTGCTTGCTGTGGCTGTCACAAAAGGCTTTGGGCAGAGAGTCTCAAAAATGTGGCATGCTTGCCTGCCTTTTGGAGCAAAGGACGCTGTGGGGATTGGGAGGTATGGTGTGATGGTTTCGGTATGAACCAAGGCATTGCCTTGGACATGGCTTTTCCAAATAACCCTGAAGTATGCCATGTGCTCCTTGTGTCTATTTTTCTTGCTCTATCATTGGAGATGGCTGTACTTGCTCCTTTTGGGACCTTGTCTTCTCTTTGGAGTATCCTTGAAAAACGAGTACAACTGTGAATTTCTGCCACCCTTCTGGGGTATAATTAGGCAATGAATTTAAGAACTGTGTAAATGTTGGCAATTTGGGGACCTAGTGGTCTAGAGCAAGAGTTATGGCCAGCATTACGTTCAGCTTATGTCCAACATTATGTCCAGCTTATGTCCAGCATGTGCGAAGTCCTGTCAGGGAAGCCCAGCACTACATAGCCCCATAAGCTAGGGGTGGTGCTGGGAATCCCTAGGGCTGCTAGATTTTATCGGGTACCTATAAAATATTTTAAATAATTTTTTATCCTGCAAGTTCATTGATTAAGTAGAACTTATTAAATTCATTGAGAGATTAAATACAGCCATTGAAATTACAAAATTGTATTGAATGCTAGGTTCTCAAATAATACATACATCGTGGTGATAATTTTGAAAAGAATAATAAGCATTAATAGAAAAATAAAAGGAGAATATGCATCAGCATTTCTCAAGGGTCACTTTTGAATGTGGAGTATAGATTTTCCCTCTTTCTGTATAAATTTATTTTCTGCATTGCAAATGTATTGCTTATTTATAATATAAAACTCTGAAGTACACATAAAAATATATCTTAAATACTAAATAGGCATAAAATATTGGCAATATATTGAACTGCCCTCAGAAGTTCTGGCTTTTAGGTAAGAATATCAGATATGAATTTGACTTCTTGTTTTTGTTACTTTATTTAAACATCCAGATTTACAAAGTTGTTCATAATACAGCTGTTTCAAGCATTCAGTGTTCCAACACCAATCCCATCATCATGTGACCTTCCCTCCACCATTGTCTCCAGTTTCCCACCTATCCCCAAGCCTGCTGACTAGGCAGGCACAAGATTGTTTAGTTTTTATTGATTGTTAAAGCACGCAACAAAAAAATTACTCTTATATTAATAAGTCCCTTTGTCGTGGGGGTTGTTGCTTAGATGTATGGGATGCCACATGCATGCTGGTTCTCTGAGGTTGCACAGGTGCTGGCTCTCAGATATACAGGTGGTGGCTCTCTGAGGTTACACAGGTGTTGGTTCTCTGAGTTACACAGGTGCTGGTTCTCTGAGGTTACACAGGCGCTGGCTCTCTGAGGTAGCACTGTAGCACTGCCCTCCCATTGTTCATCAGTTTGCTTGAGGGGGCATCAATAACGTCTCAACAAATTGTGAGACTTGTTGTTACTGTTTTTGGCATATTGAATACATCACAGGTAGCTTGCCAGGCTTTGCTGTGCAGGCGAGATACTCTTGGTAGCTTGACAAAATGTTTCTGCTGACTTCTGAACTGGGGGTGAGGGTAAGGTGGCTGTGTACTGCAGGTTTTTTTAATAAGCTTTTTTTTTTTGGCTTTTTGGGTCATACCTGGCGGTGCTCAGGGGTTACTCCTGGCTCTGCACTCAGGAATTACCCCTGACGGTGCTCAGGGGACCATATGGGATGCTGGGAATCGAACCCGGGTTGGCTGCGTGCAAGGCAAACGCCCTACCCACTGTGCTATTGTGCCAGCCCTTTTTTTTTTGTTTTGTTTTTTGCGATGCACAGGGGTTACTCCTAGCGATGCTCAGGGGACCATATGGAATGCTGGGAATTGAACCCGGCTCGGCCGCGTGCAAGGCAAACGTCCTACCCACTGTGCTGTCTCTCCAGGCCCTGTGTACTGCAGGTTTTGGGAACACTATTATCGGGGAAATTTTCTTTTACTTTGCAGTGCAGGGGGTCAAACCCAAGGCATCACACATGCAAGTTATATGCTTCACCTTAGAGCCACATTTATATTTATTTGATTTGTGTGTTGCTGGGGATCATATTTTTATTTGCAAAGCACGTGCAAAATATCCGCAGTCCCTGGAAGAACAAAATGTTTTCCTCTTCCTGTCTGTCAGTCTGGGCTGGAGCGGTAGCATAGTGGGTAGGGCGTTTGCCTTGCACGCTGCCAACCTGGGTTCGATTCCCTCGTCCCTCTCGGAGAGCCTGACAAGCTACCAAGAGTATCTCGCCCACACGGCAAAGCCTGGCAAGCTGCCTGTGAGATATTCGATATGCCAAAAACAGTAACAACATGTCTCACAACTTGTTGTGAGATGATACTGGTGCCCGCTCGAGCAAATTGATGGGAGGACAGTGCTACAGTGCTACAGTGTCTGTCAGTCTACCTGGGGGAAAGGCTACATTTGCCAGGGCTGAGGGGGCAGGAGAGGAGTCAGGGCACAGTGGTGCCAGGGAGAAGACGCTGTCTGGAAAGGCCCAAGGGGAGCTAGGGCACCGGAGGCGGGGGCGTGTGAACAGATCTTGTCCGGGCAGTAAGAAGGGTTTTCTCTGATGTCTCCCCTAAGGATCTAAGCTGTGCCCTGAAACATCCCAGGCCAGCGAACCCGTCAGCAAGGCCCTGGCTCAGATCCTGTCTGCAAAACCATCAGTAAAGAATGTGCCAGAGTGTGCCAGAGGGTGCCCTGCAGGAGGAGACAGCTCTGCCCACTACCAGCAGGAAGGCCTGCCCACCTGCCTGCCTACCCGCTCCCCAGAACAAACCCGCATTACAGTGCAAACAGTCTTATTTCTGTGCTGGCCCTTGAGCAATGGGTGTGCAAACCGCGAGATGTGGGAGCTGAGTCTCACCTGACCTCTGACTCCAGGGAGAGCCTCCGTGTCAGGGGGGCTGCTGTCACCCATAACGTCTGGGGCAGCAGGTGCACTGGAACACCAAGTCTGGGGCCGGGGGGTCTGGCCCAGCACTGCGGCCCAGTCCATCCCACATGCTCAGCCTGGCCCTGCTACTCTGCACCCCTGAGACTGCTGGGTGTGCCAGGCCCCCTGCCAGGGCTCCTGCACACCTATTTCCCTGGGGATTCAGCTCAACTGCGGAGCCTCCCAACCCCCAATGTCCCTTCTCCCCATGAGAATCTGCTGAGTCAGGACATGCCTCTGCTTCCTGGCTGCCTCAGATGGTTTACAGTTATTCTGTGCCCGGACTCCTCAGCTTTCCAAGCAGGTTGGGGCAGGTAAGCAAAGTCCATCTCTACTGAACAAAGACAAACTATGTGCTGATGGGATAAAAGAGAGTCATTTGTTTCATTTGGGGCCACACCCTGCAGTGCTCAGGAATCACCCCTGGCAGCACTGAGGGGCCTATATGGGATTCTAGGGATTGAACCCTGGTAGCACACATGCAAGGCAAATTTTAACTGTTGGAGTAATTGTGAAAGTAGATAAATTTTGTTCTAAGAGCCTTCTCTAAAATCTTTTAAATAAACAAGATGCTTTTATTTAGCAAATATTCATTCATTCAACAGGTTTATTTATTATAAATTAGTTGCTAAGAGAAGTGGAGATGACGGAGGAAACCCCAGCAGTTCCATTCCATGGTGTGACTCTAAGTGCATGTCCACACAAACACCTGAACCTCAGACCTCACATTAGTATGAGTTGCAAGAACCAAAATGGGTCTCAAGACAAACAGCCATTTAAAAGGAGAAATAAAAGTGGTATGTTCACAATAGAGTAGTATCTAGTGACAAAAATATGAATATGAATGAACACTGCAGCAAGAAGAACCTTGAATACACTCTAAATAAAAGACACCAGACATAAAGAGTCTCATTACATGTTCTTCCCTACAAAAGATGTTCTGAATTATCAGCACTCTATAGATTTTGACATGTAGACCTTTGGTATGTGGTTGCTCGGGGTTGAGGACTTGGCAGGGGCTGAGGGGTGATAGCTAAGTGGAGCTATGTTTCGTGTGTGTGTGTGTGTGTGTGTGTGTGTGTGTGTGTGTGTCTGATAAAAACTTTACTATAGTATCAGGGATCAAATGAGATTTCTTACTCCCTGAAAAGTGACTCCAGCTTTCAGTTGGGGGTGGTGAATGGGGGCATCAGTTAACTGAACTCTGCCCTCTGTTCCCTTCGGTGGCCCGGGGACGTGGCCCAACTCTAAGTGGGCTTGTTGCAGCGGCTACTAGGCTCTAACAAAGCCTTAGTATCTGAGACAGAGGCCAAAGCATGAGGTCAGACTGTGCTTTAATGCATGAAAGGCCCAGCTATAGGAGGATCTGCTGCCATCCCCCTCAAGTTCCTCTCCCTGAAGTAAAGGAGGGATGACTAGGTCTGATGGGTTGATTGGAGCGGGCACCCCAATGCTCCAAGGCTGCCTGTGGCCATCAAAAGCTGGCCCTAGCACCTCTCTCTTATTTTAAAATTTAATTTAGTTTATATATAATTGTTCATGATGATTTATTACATTCAATATTCCAACAACAATCCTACTACCATTACACCTTCCCATCACCATTATTTTTAATTTTACTGACCACCATCCAAGCCTGCCTCAAAATAATTTATTTTACGTATATTTTTTATGAGATGTTCAGACTTCTTTGTCAAAACCCCAAACAAATGTTTTGAGGTTCTTCGTGTGCCTGGAGTGAGCAGATGCCATTGGGCTACTCTAGCACATGACAGGGACGAATGGAGATGTTTCTGGTGCCTGCTCCAGCCAATTGATGATCAACGGGATGACAAATGATACAAGAGATATTTTTTATGAATAACTCACTAAAAATGATCAAAATATATTTCCTTAGAAGAAAGTGTGTGAAGACTGTTTTGTCTCACCCTGGAACCATGAAGCCCTTGTATAAGAGATTACTAACGTGTGGTTACAGGTTAAGCCTTGTGTGTAATAGTTTCTTAATTGAGATTGGTTGCCTCTTACTATATATCCCATCTAGTGTGGTGTGCTGCTCCTGGTGTGTCAGTGGTGTAGTGTGAGATGTTGCGCTGCTGCACTTATGGCTATGCGTTCCAGAAATTCTAAACTTTTAAATGTGATGATGCAGTTGGAGTTAAATTTTTAACTGATTGGTGACTTTGGGGCCCCGAAGCATCTTTGCAACTTGTTGATCTCTTTGGAGATTTATTTATGAGTCTCTGGATCATTGCTGGTTAATGAGCTTATATGACACCAGAGACAGTTCATGGGTGTGAACTGCCTTGGAAGAAGAGGAAGATGGGAGAGGCTGCCCCGTCCCTGACTCCATGAGACCCTGGAAATTTTGGTCAAAAAACCTGAGCATCTAAGTTTTTCAACAGATTCATTCATGGATGAGACTCATCCTGAGTCTATGGAGTCAGGCCATGAGCACAGGCCCTCACATCTCTTTCCTGCACATTCTCTACCAGCTTTTCACTCTTTCTCCAAGCTCATCTGTCTCTTCTGTGCTTCATGTACTTGTTTGCATTGTTTGCTTTACCCTGAGCCCTTTCTCCATCATTTCCTCTTAAAAATTCCTTTCGCCTTCAAGATCTAGACTAAGTGCATTTTCCTCTACCTGCCACATGTTCTGGTCCATCTGCTTCTTTCAGGCTGTCCAGTACCACAATGCACCTCACTCCCCTCAGGGTCCCCCACCCAACCCACTTTCTTGGTGCCTCCCAGCACCACCCCATCTGCCTATTGTGGACATACCAGGATGGTAAGCTCCTTCTGAGGGGGTAGAGGGTCTTAAATGATGCCAAACTGTATGCTTCCTGGTGTTCAAAGTTTAGCACATAGCAGACTTCTGGGAGGTTTTTGTAGAATCATAAAAAAATTAGAGCATTTTTCTAAGTGGGTGTGCTGTGTTCTGCAGACACTCAACATAAAGGGATTTACCATCTATGAGCTAGAAACTCAGGGAGCTGATTGCATAAAATCCCAGGAAACCTGTTCTCACAGTTTCAGTTTCTTTAGTTCATTTGTTCATTTCAGGATACAGCCAACAGTCATCTCTGCCTCTCTGCATCTTCCTGTATGTTCCCTCATGTCAGTTAGTGTCTAAGTAAATGCCAGCAGCTTCCAGAGCGCCCTGGGAACAGTGTTTGTACACCACTGAGGAAGCTGTAAGGCTAGGGAAGGAGCTGTTGAAGCTGAGGGATTTCAGTTTGTTATGTTCTGTTAAGCCATGGCTGAGATTTCTTCTTTAGACCTTTATGTTTTTCTAACAAATATAAAAATATTCCAACCATTTGCATCCATATTGGTGAATTGAATTGCAGAAAGTAATATGATGAAGGGCTGGAGCGATAGCACAGCGGGTAGGGCGTTCGCCTTACAAGCGGCCAACATGGCCGACCCGAGTTCGATTCCTCCGCCCCTCTCGGAGAGCCCGGCAAGCTACCGAGAGTATTCGATATGCCAGACACAGTAACAACAAAGTCTCCAATGGAGACGTTACTGGGCCCGCTCGAGCAAATCGACGATCAACGGGAGGGCCTTTTAATATGATGAATCTTCTAGGAGAAAACTGTTGTTTTCCTTCTGTGTGATTTTTAAAGACCTGTTGTCCTTTTACACAGAATTTGATTATGTATTGGTGCCAGTTTGTTGTCCAGAGGAACCTGTCTCCAAATTTATAATGACAGGAAAGCAAAATGGGACTTCATAGCCTTGGCTGGACATCAAGTGATAGCTAATTTTTGCAGCAGGAAAGACAAAATAACAAGGCTCTGAACTGCAATTTTGGTTTCTCATTCTGTTCCCAAACAAAATCACTTAAATAAAGAAATCCTGTCTTAATCATGATAATTAGTTAATTAAGGTATGTCTATATATCAGAAGTATATGTTTGTAATTTTCTTTTTCATCTTAAATCTCAGTTTACAACTCCTAAAATTCATATGGAACAATAAATCTCCATGAAAAGCTAAAGCAATTCTTGGGAAAAAGGAAATGGGTGGCATCACCTCCCCAACTTCAAACTATACTACAAAGCAGTAGTAATTAAAACAGCATGATATTGGGCTAGAGAAAGACCTGCAGACCAATGGAACAGAGTTGAGTATTTTGTCACAGGCTTTCAAATATATGATCATTTAATCTTTGATAAAGGAGCAAGAAATGTAAAGTGGAACAAAGAAAACTTCTTCAAGAGTGGTGCTGGGAAAACTGGACAGCTACATGGAAAAAAAAATGAACTCACATCTCGGTCTAATGCCAGGCACAAAAGTCAGATCAAAGTGGATTAGAGACCTTAATGTCAGACCTGAATCTACAAGGTACATGGAAAAAAATGCAGGCAGAACCCTCCATGATATTGAAGCTAAAGGCATCTTTAAGGATGAAACACCACTGACCAAGCAAGTGGAAACAAAAATAAACAAATGGGACTACATTAAACTAATAAGCTTCTGTACCTCAAAAGAAACAGTGACCAAAATACAGAGAGAGTCCATGGAATGGGAAAGAATATTCACCCATTACCCATCTGGTTAATATCCAGGATATACAAGATACTGGTAGAATTGTACAAGAACAAACCTCCAACCCCATCAAAAAATGGGAAGAAGAAATGAACAGAAGCTTACTCAAAAAAGAAATACAAATGGCAAAAGGCACATGAAAAAATGCTCTACATCACTAATCATCGGGGAGATGCAAATCAAAACAACAATGAGATATCATCTCACAACACAGAGAACAAGAACAACCAGTGCTGGTGTGGATGCGGGGACAAAGGACTCTCTTTCATTGTTGGTAGGAATGATGACTGGTCCAGACTTTCTGGAAAACAATATGGGCATTCCTTCAAAAACTAGAAATTGAGCTTCCATATGCCCCCGCAATACCACTTCTGGGAATATATCCCGAGGGTGCAAAAAAGCACAATATAAATGACATCTGCACTTGTATATTCATTGTAGCACTGTTCACAATAGCCAGAATCTGGAAACAAACCAAGTGCCTAAGAACAGACGACTGGTTAAAGAAACTTTGGTACATCTACACAATGAAATACTATGCAGCTGTTAGGAAAGATGAAGTCATGAAATTTGCTTATAAGTTGGATGGACATCGAGAGTATCATGCTAAGTGAAATAAGTCATAAAGAGAGGGAAGACATAGAAGGACTGCACTCATTTGTGGAATATAAAATATCATAATATGAGACTAATACCCAAGAACAGTAGAGACAAGAGCCAGGAAGATTGCTCCATGGTTGTGCGCCTACCTCATGAGATAAAGGGCCAAATATAATGGCCTCTTATTATCTGCAAACCATAATGCCTATAAGTAGAGAGAGAGAGTAAATGGGAAATTGTCTGCCATAGAGGCAGGGGGAGGGGTTGGACAGTGGTGGTGGGGGATACTGGGAACATTGGTGGTGGAAAATGTGCACTGGTAGAGGGATGGATGTTCAATCATTGAGTAAAACTCAAATATGAAAGCTTTGCAAGTGCAGCTCAGGGTGATCATAAAAATAAATAAATAAACAAATAAATGTATGTAAATTTACTTTGCAACTATTGCCTCTGGGTAAAGTCAAGGACTTGGGTCAAATGAATCAAAAATTTATTTAATCTAATGAATTGAAAGAGCGTATAGAAATCCAGTTGACTGTTACTCCATTATTTATATTACTTATCATCAAATCTATAGACACTGCATAGATATAAACATATCTATGTGTATCTACACATATATTGTATGGAATGAAGTAGTCTTTTATAGTTTCTTGCTTGATCATAGACTCTGAGATAAGGATTTTCCTGTTATCACAGATTTGAAGAACCATTAATCTTTCTGATATCTCTTCTGCTTCCTAGAATAAATGAGGATCTAAACTTACTGAATTTCTTGTTATTGTTGCTTTGGGGCCACACACAGTGGTGCTTAGGGGTTACTCCTGACCCTGAGCTCAGGAGTCAATCTTGGCAATGCTCTGGGGACCATATGGGTTGCCAGGGATTGAAACTGGGCCAGTTGCATGCAAGGCAAACGCCTTACCCCCTGACCCACTATGCTATTTCTCCGGCCCCTGAACTTACTAGATTTCTGATGTTGGAATATAAACTGAACATGCTCCGAAGAGCCGGTCTCCTTTCCCCTTCCCATATCCTCTTGTGTTGTTCTGGTTGCTTAGTCCTTCCCAAAGGAAACACTTTTAAGCACACATATATGCGCATCACAATCTGTGTACACACAGTACCACAGCCCAGTGATAAGCACTGCTTTTCCTATTCTGTTCTCTCTTTCTCTCATTTTGCCTTTTGTCTTCTAGGCCTCACCCAGTGGTATTGAGGGTCTACTCTCGGCTCTTCACTCAGAGATCACTCCTGGTGGGTCTCGGGGTACCATATGGGTGCTGGGGATTGAATCTGGGTGGGCCCTGTGCAAGGCAAGTTCCCACCCTGCCGTCCAATCACTCTGGCCCCTGCTCTGCTCTCTCATAACCAAGTTTCCCTCTTTGTCTACTTTGTTGACTCTGATCTCAGCTTCAACTTTGAAAGATGATAGTGGGGGGGCCCAGAAGACAGTTTGGTGGCCCTCTGCTTACATGATTACATGCTCAAGGCTGCAAGTGTGATCCCAGGTGCAGCCACATGCCTGGCTTTGGTCCTGGGGGCTCTTCTGTTTCTGTCTGGTGGCTTTGCCAGCTGTGGTCCCTGTATTGCAAGCGATTGCTGGCCACCCTCAGCCAGGTGCAAGGGAGGGTTGCACTAATGGTGTGGCCCATGGTGGAGTGGGCAGGGTCACTTCAGGCAAGACTCAATATGAGAGTCTGTGCCCAGAAAGTGCAAGCCCTGGCAAGCATTACCAGCAGAGGTGCTGAGAGCCAGCATGGAGAGTGTAACCCCCCGCGAGTATGTGTGCAAACACACACCACAACCAAAAGGTACAAGCACTGCAGCCACATGTGTGTGTGACCCAGGGTCCGTGCAAAAAGAATAAAGGGAAGGGAAAATAATGAACAAAGCCTATATAATAATCTGAAAAGATGATGTGTGTCTTTTCTAATTCTTCCAAGTCACATCCCACATTTCTTCAAGTGTAAGATGTCATTGTAGTGATCATAATAATTGTTTCATGAGTTTGTGTACCATCAAGAAAAAAAATGCGATTGCAAGAACCTAAAGATTTTATATCATGCCCTAATTTAAAAGATGTTATGGTATGATGCCGTGGAGCTTAGAGTCAGTGGCTTATGGGGTTCTGATTTTGAAGGGAGCCTTGTGGATTCAGTGTCTCAGGGACTCCAGTGATGAAGAAGTGGGCACACTGTCAAGTTGGGGGAGAGAGTGGCTGGAACCAGGTGACACTCACTTGCTATACAAACTTAAACCAGCTGTGTGTTATATCAACACAGTGGTGCTGGGTGGGAAGGCTCAGTACACAGCAACAAATAAGACATAAGTTAAAAGTATCACATATGTAAAGGGGCAGATCTTTCCTGCTGGAAAGACACACAGGTTTTGTCTTGTTTCTGGTTTGGGGGCCTTAACTGGCAGAGCTCAGGGGTTACACACAGCTCTGTACTCAGGGTCACAGATGGTGGGGGTTGGGGTACCAGGGATCAAACCAGGGCTTTTGTTTGCAAAGCCAAGTCTTACCTACTGTACTATCACTCCTGGCCCAAACACCACATGTTTTATATGTCACTGAGAACTCAATGATTGGAGAAGGTGGTAGAGCAGAGCCATACTCTGAGATTTTATGATAACCGGGACTGGGGCGGTAGCAAAGCAGGTAGGGCATTTGCCTTGCACGAGGCCAACCTGGTCGGCCCAGGTTCAATTCCTCCACCCCTCTCAGAGAGCCCAGCAAGCTACCAAGAATATCTCGCCCGCACGGCAAAAGCCTGGCAAACTATCTGTGACGTATTTGATATGCCAAACACAGCAACAACAAGTCTCACAATGGAGATGTTACTGGGCCTGCTCGAGCAAATCGATGAACAATGGGAGGACAGTGACAGTGACAGTGATGATAACCCTTATTGCTGAGGCTGTCAAGTAAGGACTGTTCCATTCTGCAGAAAGGATATTCTTATTTCTATGCACCAGCTACAGATTAGAGAAAAAAGAATGCAAAACTGAGGAGTAGCAATTAGTCAATTAAATTTCTGTATCTAATTGGCATTAAGTCAAATGAACTGTTGAGTCATTTGACAGAGTCCTTGGCTTCACTGAAAGGGAACAATCTCCAAGTATTTGCCAATCCAAACAACACTTAAGATTTGAAAACAACCATACAAATATAAACTTTTGTGTTTGTTTGTTTTGGGGTCACACACAACGGTTCTTAGGGCTTAATCTGTGCTCAGGGATCACCTGGAAGGCTCTGAGAGTGGTATGGGCACCAGGAATTAAGGCGTGTCCCTTACCTGCTGGACTGTCACTCCAACCCCACAAATAGATACTTTTGAAATATAGACAATAAAAAAGGGAAGAGCCCAAAGTCATCTCTTTGCTTAGGCTTCTGAGCCAAGGTTGGAGTCCTGAATATAGTTTTGTGTGGCTGTTTTTCAGTCCAGAGGACCAATCACTAGGCCAGTGATTTTCAGAGCTTGTGCTCAGGGGAGCAGGAGATGCAGGGCATGGGGCTTCAATTTGGACAGTTCCTCTTTTTCGTTTGTTTGTTTGGGGGCCACATCTGGCTGCAGTTAGGGTTCACTCCTGGCTCTGTGCTCAGAGATTACTCCTGGTGGGGCTTGAGGCACCCTGTTAGATAGTATTGCCAGTGACTGAACCGAAGTTGAATCTGGACAAAGCAAGCACATTCTACACTGTCCTAGGACTGCAGCACTAGAACAGCGTTACTTTTCTCTTGGACATTGAATTTCTATTTGTTTGATTTTTTTTTTCTTAAAGAGCGCCTTTGCTTAAAGAAAGCCAGAAAATTATGATAGAGATGAGCTCCCTCTTCTTATACTTAAATTTGGAGATTTATTATTCCATACCAAAAAGATAGATGACAAGAACAGATGACTAGATAAAGAAACTATGGTACAGATACACAATGGAATATTACTCAGCCATAAGAAAAAAGAAAATCATGCAACTTGCTGCCACAAGAAGGAATCTGGAGAGTATCACGCTGAAATTAGTCAGAGGGAGAGGGACCAGCCAGAATATTCTCTCTTATAGTGGGATACAGATAAATATAATGGTGGAATAACAAATACCCAAAGACAGTGGAAACAAAGAGCTGAGAACTGGCCTTCAGTAGGAAACATGCCTCTTGAGGGGGCTTGGGAGAGGACATGTAGGGGACAACGACTATGAGGGAGGGACGGGATCACCTGGGGGAGAAGGTGGGTTGAAAGATGCTAAAGTGTTATGTACAAAACCCTATCAGCAACAGTAAACCACAGTCCCAAAAGTTGTTTGTTATTATTTTTAAAAGCACCTCTTGTAGAAGCAGACTGGTGAGTGGGAGGCTGGGAAGGAGGGCACTGGTGGACAGCGGACACTGGTGAATATGTCAGTGTGAAACATTGTGTGCCTGGGACACGAGCTAAAGTACAGACTGCAGGGCCTTTGTCTTGCACACAGCCAACCTGGATTTGATCCCTGGTATCCCATATGGCTCCCTGAGCACCACCGGAAGTAATTCCTGAGTGCAGAGTCAGGAGTAACCCCTAGTATGGTGGTCAGGTGTGACCCAAAAAGCAAAAACAAAACAAAAAAAAGGAAAGAAAGAAAGAAACATTATATTCCTAAAACCAACTCATGAATAACTTTGTTATTTGGTGGTGACTAAATTTAAAAAAAATCATAGGTGACAGCAAAATACTCCTTACCTAGCATGAGACAAGAGGGCTGCCTGAATGTGCTGGGTGACTGTAGCCAAATCACCGAAACTACACAGCTCATAAACATTAATATGGGTTTCTCATAGGGCCAACCATTGAAAGTGATCCAGGTGTTGGCAGGTCTGCGAGTGGTAAGAAGTCCTTTAAATCTCAGACTATTGTCTTTGGTTCCTCACATGGCAAAGGCTGAGAGAAATCTCCGGGGTCCTTTCTCCCTTTATGGGCAGTGGGGAGTTTTGGGCCATATGTGGCCGTGCTCAGGAGCTACTCCTGCCTCTGCGCTCAAGGGTCACTGTGGTAGTGCCAGATATTGAACCAGGGATGTCACAAGTTTTATTTTCTATATTATCTCTGTAGCCCTCCTTCTTACCATTTTTTATAGTGGGAAAATATGTATGTATTTGGAATTAATCAGCTGATTCAGTTGAGATGACCCCAGTTCTGTTGGCAAACACCAGGGTATCCTAGTAGGAGTCATGAACAGAGGGCTACTCCCTATCCGGTCTGATCAGGGATTGACCTTGGCTACACCCATGTCATTGAGTTCCTTCACACCCTGCTTAAACCGGTGCATGTTGACATTGAAACTTGGCTTCAGCTTAGAGTGGTGAGGGCAGCAGGGATGTCTCCTTCTTTCCCTTTGGCACCATCTTTATGGGGAATGGAATACTCTTTAAAAAGCCACAGTCCTTTGGGAGCAGAGTGATAGCACAGCAGGCAGGAAGCTTGCCTGGCACACAGCTGACCCTGGTTATATCCCAGGCATTCCTATATGGTCCCCTGATTCCACCAGAGTGATTCCTGAGGGCAGAGCCCGAAGTCACCCCTGAGCACTGCTGGGTGTGTTTCCAAACCATAATTAATTAATTAATTAATTAAATTAAAAGGCCACAATCCCATTCCAGAAGGTGCCATCCCCATGTCCTAATTGTCTCCCAAAGGCCTCAGCTCACAATGCTGTCTCACTAGAGTCAGGGTTTCAGTAGGTGAATTTGGGGGAGACGGGCACTCATCTATAATAAGGATGTGAGAAATTGTGTCACTTGCTTTTTACTGTTCCTGTGGAGGAATGCTTGGTAAGGGTCTCCCTGGGGTCACTAAGCAAGTTGAGTTTATTCATTTCCTCTTGCTTCTTGAACATTACAGCAAGGACAATGCCTTAAAATAATTCAGATCTTCTCTGCCTAACACCATGTACAAAAGTAAGATCAAAATGCATCAAAGACATCAACATCAGACCTGAATCCATAAGGTACATTGAAGAAAAAGTTGGCAAAACCCTCCATGACATTGAAGCTAATGGTATCTTCAAAGATGTCATGCCACTGGCCAAGCAAGTGAAAACAGAGATAGACAAATGGGACTATCTTAAACTAAGAAGCTTCTGCACCTCCAAAGAAACAGTGACCAAAATATAAAGACAGTCTACAGAATTGGAAAAGATATTCGCTGAATACACATCTGACAAGGGGTTGATATCAAGGATATACAAAGTACAGGTTGAACTCCACAAGAAGAAAACATCCAACCCCATCAAAAAGTGGGGCAATGAAATGAACAGAAACTTTCTCAAAGAAGAAATCCGAATGGCAAAAAAGCACATGAGAAAATGCTCTACATCACTAATCATCAGGGAGATGCAGATCAAAACAACAATGAGATATCATTTCACACCACAGAGACTGGCCCACATCCAAAAGAACAAAAGCAACCTGTGTTGGCGCGGATGTGGCGAGAAAGGGGACCCTCCTTCACTGCTGGTGGGAATGCCGACTGGTTCAACCCTTTTGGAAGACAGCATGGACGATTCTCAAGAAATTAGAAATTGAGCTCCCATTTGACCCAGCAATACCACTCCTGGGAATATACCCCGGAGAGGAAAAAAAGTATAGTCGAAGTGACATCTGCACTAATTTGTTCATTGCAGCACTGTTTACAATAGCTAGAATATGGAAAAAAAAACCTGAGTGCCTGAGAACAGATGACTGGTTAAAGAAACTTTGGTACATCTACACAATGGAGTACTATGTAGCTGTTAGAAAAAATGAAGTCATGAAATTTACATACAAGTGGTACTTACATGGAAAATATCATGCTAGGCGAAATAAGCCAGAAAGAGAGGGATAGACATAGAAAGATTGCATTCATCTGGGTAACATAAAGTAACAAAATAAGAGACTAACTCCCAAGAACAGCTGTGATAAATACCAGGAGATTCACTCCATGGCTTCGAGGCCAGCCACACACTCTAGGGGTAAAGGCATAGAGACGGGAGCACCAAATAAAGGGTGCTGGGAAGATCTGCCCAGGATGGGAGATGCATGCTGAAAGTAGACTATAGACCGAACATGATTGCCACCCAATGCCTCTTCAGCAAACCACTGCACCCTAAAGGAGAGAGAGAACAAAAGGGAGTGCCCTGCCACAGAGGTAGGGTGGGATGGAGGATGTGGGGGTGAGAGGGATACTGGGATTGGTGGGGGTGGAGTATGGGCACTGTTGGAGGGATGGGTACTTGATCATTGTATAACTGAAACCCAAACACAAAAACTTGTGAGTCTACAACTGTACCTCATGGTGTTTCACTAATAAAAATAAATAAATAAATAAATAAATAAGGTTCTCTTTAAAAAAAAAATAATTCAGATCTTGATGGGGTTGTAAGCTAGAAATCCCACAGGAGTATAACAGAGCTAAAATCAAAGTGCTGTCAGGTTGCACTCTCTTCTGAGTCCCCCGGGAACAGTCTGTGTCTGTATCTTCTCTGGAACTGCCTGCAACCCTAGAGTGTTGCCCCTTCTTCATCTTCAAAGCTGTGGTGAATCCAGTGCTTTTCACACTAGATCTCTGGATCCTCTTCCCAGTCATGTCTCACTCCTATGTTTCCCTCTTTTACTTTTAAAGATCATTGTGATTATCCTGAGCCCATAAAGATAATCTGTGTAATCTTCCTATTTTCCCACTATCTGATTATCAATCCTAATTCCGGCTAAAATGACAATTCTCCTTTGCCATGTGGTTAACGCATTCAGCAGGATGACAGAGACATATCTGGGGACCAGTATTTTGTTGACCAAAACTAGAAATGGGTGTCATCAAGTGATAGGCCTGTTGAGTATCAGAAAGGGGAAGTGAGGGGCTGAGGGATAGTACAGAAGGGAGGGCACTTGCCTTTCATGCAGCCAACCTGGGTTTGACGATGGCATCTCATATGGCCCCTTGTGCACTGCCAGGAATAACTCCTGAGCCAGAGTAACCCCTGAGCATAGCTGGGTATGGTCCCAAAATAAAAAACAAAAAAAGAAAAATGAAACAAAGAGCACAGAGCCTCAACATATCTCACGTTGAGTTAGGACATTCCTCTGTCATTGCTAAACAACATCTGTTAAACAAGGGAGCGCAAGAGCAACAAGCAAGTGTTTCATGTGGGATTGGAGAACCCACATATGGGATCCCCCTAGACGATGGCGATTTCTATGCATTTAGTCAGGAGTGCTTTGGGGATCGCCTTTGGAAATGAAATGGCTTTTTGGGAAGAGAGTTGGGGTATACACAGTATCCAGAGAGTCTCTGTTGACCCCTAAGTGGGCTTTCAAGCTTAGGTGAGGGAAGCAGACATATTTAAGCTCTTGGATGTGGACCCTTAGAAAGGAAGTGCTGTCTTGAGAGACCTCTCTTCTTAAAGGTATTTACTAAAAAATTATGGCCTAAGGCTATCTGCCAGGTGACTTCAGGAGCTGGGGAGAAATTTTAACATGCCCCCAAATCAAAAAAATAAATGGAGAGGACGAGGAGAAAGAGTTCAGCAGGCTCCTTTAGGGGTCTGGAGTGATAGCACAGCAAGTAGGGTGTTTGCCTTGCACGTGGCCAACCCGGGTTCGATTCCCAGCATCCCATATGGTCCCCCTGAGTTCAGAGCCAGGAGTAACACCTGTGCATTGCCGGGTGTGACCCAAAAAGCAAAAAAACACCAAACCAAAACAAAACAACAAAAAAACAGGCTCCTCTACGCAGGAGACCCAGAATTCAGTCTTTGGTAGTGCATAATCCTGTAAGCACCAGTCCCTGAGTACCACTGGGCATGGGCCTAAAACAAAGCAAAGGTCTCTCATGTTGAAGAGAAATCTGGGAAACAATCACTACACCTAGCACAGTGGAACTGAGGATTCCAGTATGGGGTGGCTGTTGGTGAGCCAGGGAGGGGTGAGGCTCGGGAGACTTTCCAACTCTTGGGTGCAGGGTCCCTGGATATAGGAGATGTGGGGATTTACCCAAGTGGACAAACAGTTGGCTCAGAGGGACATTCCTTATGGCCTTCCTGTGCACCCATCTCAGCAGGAACTACATTTTATGTGTTGATCCTGACTTTATTCTAGACATGGGTGACTGCATTTCAATGAGAACAGTTTCAAGGATTTCACTGAAAGAAAATTCTGTAATATAAGTGGAAGCGTTCCAAATAGCAAACAAAGCTAAGGCTCCAAAAGAGAGCCAATTGGTAACAATACTGAAAGGTCTAGAAAAGGTTTACACCCTTTGACCTACTTATTCAACTCCTGTACACCTAGCTGTAGGATAACACTGTTCTGTACTTCCTCAGGCAGCTTAGGTTTATCTTTGCTCCTGAGTCACTCCCATTTTTTTGTTTATTTGTAACTACTTCTCTATGCTCTCTTCGCCAAACACTTAATTAGCTTATTCCCCTAATCAGTTTCTGTTAATTTGTAAGACACTGAACTTATATTGTAAGTTAATATTGCCTTTCTCCTCTCCTTATGTCTTTTGAATAGTTTACTTTAAAGCAATGTCCTTTTGTATCAACACAAGAAGATAATTAAAATTATGCTTTTGTAACTTGGGATTTAATTGGCTTCAAATATTTTTAATTCCCGGGCATCTGCTTTCTCAACTTAAGCCTCAGTTTCTCTCACTTCCTAGTGCCCCCCAAAGCAGGGTCCTGATGAGGGACTGGATGGAACTAGGGCAAGCAGTAAGCTATGTGCTACCCTGGCATCGAGATGGGCCTGGCCAAAGCGCCACAATTCTTAACTATAAGCTAAGAGCTTGATCATGACAAATGCTGTCATGTTCTAAAGTAATGATGAGATTAGGACCCTGCTACAGATAGGAAAAACTAATCTGGCCTGAGCACTGTAGTCTGAGGTTGGGGTGCCCCCAGGAGAGCAATTCTATAAGCTTAATGCATTTCTTACTGTGTCCATATCAAATGATTAATATTATGACTGCTTATATGTTTGTTGGAGAAAGAGAGGAGAAATACATCCATGGGAATCCACCCTTGGGTGGGTGGTCCTGCTGAAAGAGAATTTGTCCTAGAAGTAGCATCCCCTGAGCGGAATAACTTTACCACTGTTGATTGTGACCACACCTATGTGTAAGCCCAGCCCCTCATGGTTTGGGGATTTAATGAGACTGTAAGAGGGGGCTGAGAGAGAAGATCGAGAGCCAGAGCCAGAGCCAGAGCCAGAGCCAGGAGAGAAGGGTTCCAGATTGGGGCCCAGGAGAGAAGGAGAGAGAGAGAGAGAGAGAGAGAGAGAGAGAGAGAGAGAGAGAGAGAGAGAGAGAGAGAGAGAGAATTGAACTGGGATGAGAATGGAATAAACAGCATCTGATCAATCAACCGGCTTGGCCTTCGCTTCCTCCACTGTCTGCTCCAGGGTCTGGGACCGCCCCGACTGGGGAGGCAGCCTGGGCCCCCCAGAACCTGGGCGGCCAGGGGAAGAGCCATCGGGGACACCCTTTGGCCACCCTAAGAGTTTTTTATACCTAGCCCCAGAAAAAGTGTGTGAATTTCGGAGAGCACCTCGTACTTAATGTTTATCACAAAATAATTTATAATTGTAGGATAACATTAGTTTGTTCTTTCTTCTCCACCCTTTCCCCTCTGCTGCCAGATGCTTAGGTTTACTGAGTTATATCCAACACAGTGCTCCTGAGGCACTCCCATTCCTCTGTGTTTATCTTTAACATCTCCTCTTCACTCTGCTTCCCCTATATCCTATAATCACCTATATCCCCAAATTAACCACCTATATCCCCAAATCAGACCCTGTAACTTGTAAGGTCAAATCTTTCTAAGGACTCTGCATTTTGTATTTGTAAGTGAAATATTGCTCTTCTCTTTACCTTATGTCCTTTGCATAAGGTTTACTTTAAGCAACGTCTTTTTGTATAGATACAGGAAGACAGTGCTGTGCCTTTGTAACTTAGGAGTTAACTGACTCCGAATAATATTTACTTCCAGGCATCTGTCAGATTTACTCTACTTAAGCCCTCAGTTGCTCTTAGCTCCTAACACCCCAAAATCAGGGTCCTGATGAAGGGACTGTATGGATGCAGGGCAAGCTGTGAACTACGGGACAGGCCAAGCACCATAAAACTAATTATAAGTTAAGAGCATGGTCATGCGCTCCCCATAACCATGCCTCTGAACCCCGCGCCAGGCTGTTTCACTTGGGGCACTCCAGAAGGGGGCAGGTGAGATCCCTCCCCACCCCAAGGGACCTAGCCCCAGCAGCCAAAAACCTCCAGAATTCAATCACCGCCCTGCTCACGGCCGCTCTCCACACACTCAGGTAGAGTCTCACCAAAGAGTGAATCCAATTCCTGGACCTCGTGGCGGCATTTGTGGCAACACAACATCTCATAGGACACACCCTATATATATTTCAAGAGTACGAAACCACATTTGATGGGATTCAAAGTAAGAGGCAATCAACCTTAGAGGGAAATACTATATTATTTTGGTTCTGCTTGGGACAGGGGCTGGAGCGATAGCACAGCAGGTGGGGCGTCTGCCTTGCACGTGGCCAACCCAGGTTCCATTCCTCCATCCCTCTCAGAGAGCCTCCAAGCTATTGAGAGTATCCCGTCCGCACAGCAGAGTCTGGCAAAATCCCTGTGATGTATTCAATATGCCAAAAACAGTAACAACAAGTCTCACAATGGGGATGTTACAGGTTATATCCCTCTTGAGCAAATCGATGAACGATGGGACAACAGTACTATAGTGCTGTCGGGCAGGGAATGGGGTTCAGGATGGAAACACCTGAAATATGGTGATGGGAAGGTGTAATGG
This sequence comes from Sorex fumeus, assembly GCF_029834395.1. Lineage (NCBI taxonomy): Eukaryota > Metazoa > Chordata > Mammalia > Eulipotyphla > Soricidae > Sorex > Sorex fumeus. Next base: position 19,607,203 of record NW_026606188.1, read on the forward strand.
TGGTGGGATTGATGTTTGAATATTAAATGTAATAAAATATTATGACCTACTTTATAAAATTTTTAAAAATTAAAAAAAGAAAAAAGAACATGGTCATGGACAAATTCAGTCATGACCCAAAGAGAAGTGACTAGACAAGGACCCTGCTGGGATTAGGAAGGACTAATATAGCCTGAGGATTGTAGTCTGGAATATATAGCAAGATGTCCCCAGGAGAGCCACCCTATAAGATTAATATATCTCTTACTGTGCCCAGACAAAAAGACAAGAAAGATTATTAAGAAGTCAATTTAAGATGACCATTTAAATGTATATGGACTAAGGAAAGGAGAAATATACCCTTAGAAGAAATTCTGCCCTTGAGTGTATCTCTCCTAGCAGGATGAGATCTTTGAAGCTTAGAAGAGCTTCCCCGGAAGGATGGACTTCACATAAGTTGATTGTGCTAGCTCACCTGGGTGTAGTTGCTACCCCCAACCTTGGAGTTTGGGCTCTTAAATAATACTGGGAGACGGGAAGTGGGGCAGAGTAAGACTGGATTGGGGTCGATGACTGAGACTGTGAGACAGAGGCAGACTAGCATGGGGGAAACTGGAATGGGGCATGAGTGAGACTGGAACAGGCACGAGGAGAGAAGGAATAAAAGGCTATAAAAGGTCATAATAAAGAAGGAATTAAAGGGATAAAAGGTCACTAACCAACCTGGCGGCCCTGTTCCCTCCTTCATGAATCTTTTGGAGGTGGCTGCAGCCTGGGGAGGGAAGCGGCTCATGGCCAAGTGCAAGTGACAAGAGCCGAGACACATTTTTTTGTGAACACACAATAATGGTGTCACTTTGGAAATGGCTGGTGTGTTAAACATTTGGGGGTGGGGGAGGAAGATCTTGCAGGTAGACCTAATTGGGGGTGGGGTTGTTAAATCCTGTCATTAAAAATTATAGCTAGGAGGAATCTGTAGCACTATAGCACTGTCCTCCCATTGTTCATCGGTTTGCTCGAGCGGGCACCAGTAACGTCTCCATTGTGAGATTTGTTGTTACTGTTTTGGGCATATCGAATACACCATGGGGAGCTTGCCAGGCTCTGACATGTGAGCGGGATACTCTCAGTAGCTTGCCGGGCTCTCTGAGAGGGATGGAGGAATTGAACCTGGGTTGGCCGCACACAAGGCAAACACCCTACTTGCTGTGCTATCACTCCTGCCCAGGAGGAGTCTATAATAACAGAACCAAAATATTTGTATAAAAGCAACCCTGTGTTCATATTAATAGGTGCAGTTTACACGGAGAGCCTGCAGGCCTAGTGATGGCAGCGTCAGTGGTGAGGTCCGCGCTGGCGGCCTGGGTGGTCTTGGGCCGGCACATGGCGTTCATGCGGAGGGTTCCCTGGACTGTGGCCGCCAGTGAGTTGAGAGAACACTTTGCACAGTTTGGTCATGTATGAAAGTGCACCCTGCCTTTCAATAAAGAGACTGGCTTTCACAAAGTTATGGCCTGGGTTCAGTTTTCCACAGAAGAAGAACTTCATAATGCAATGCAACAGGAAAATCATATTATTGATGGAGTAAAGCTCCATGTTCAAGTTCGAAGACCAAAAAACTTACAAGCGGATCAAACAACCGATGAAGAGAAAGATTTTTGAGACTGTAACTATATATTAAATAATGTAAAGAAAACAAAAAAAAATAGGTGCAGTTTATTTCAGCAATGTGAAAAAGGAGCCTAGACATAAAATGAAAATTTTATGTCATAAAAGGAGCCTAGACATAAAATGAAAATTTTAAATATAGGCAATGCCAATCTGCTTAGGGCGTACTCTAGGTGCTCTTAGGCTTATGTGCTGTTGGGTGTGCTCAGACTTGACATTCCTTCCTGCAGCCTGGCAAACTCGAGGCAGACCCCTGCCCTGCCACTTCACAGTGCACGAGCAAGGTGTGAGGGACACACCGGAGACACTGCGACCCCCACAGCCAGGGTGGAATGGACACGGAGCTGGGCAGGCTGGGCAGCTCAGTGTGCAGGAGACACCCGCGGGCCCAGAGCCGCAACTTCTGTGGCCCCCAGAACACCAGGACACAGCTGCATGGGTCAGGCGGGGCCTGGCCGGCAGCAGCCAGTGGGAAGGCGGGTCTGTCTTGTGAACCCCAAAGAGGGAGTGTGTCACAGTGCCCAGGCCAGTGTGGACAGTCCTGGGCGCACTGGCCAGGGACTATGAAAGCTCTTCAGAGAGATGGTGCTCCAGGGCTGTTAAAAAATTAAGTGAGATTATCTTTAAAGGGATAAACATGGTCGCTGATGCCAAAATAAATAGTTTTCTCTGCCTCCACGCCACTCCTCTCTTCCAAGCTGCGTTGTAACAATCACATGAAAAAGATACATCCAGGGCCTGGTATTTAGCTATGCTTTAGAAAATGGTTGCAGTGCTTCCCTGGAGCCCACTCATGCTCCTGGGCTGGACATGCCTTCTCCTGTGTGCAAGTGGGCAGAGACCACAGGTGCTGAGTGAGGAGCTAGGTGGGAGGGAAACCTGCATCCTGGGCCTGGCCTCCAGGGACAGGACCAGGCTCCTTCTGAACTCTCTGCCCTCCCTGCCTGCTCGCTATTACCCTGGAGGCAGCTACAGAAGTACAGCTTGTTCTGAGGTTGGAGAGATGGTACAGTGGGTAGGGCGTTTGCCTTGCACATGGTCAACCCAAGTTCGATCCCCAGCATCTCATATGGTCCCTGAGCCCCATCAGGGGTGATTCCTGAGTGCAGAAGCCAGAAGAGCTCCTGAGCATCATGGTTGTAGCATTCCTTCACCGTACCCCCCCACAAAGAACCCCAAAACAAGCAACAACAAAATGGCAGCTTGTTCTGACCCAGAGAAGTACCAGTAGCAGCATCCTGAGAAGTCAGAGGTGCAGTTGAGGGTTCTGGGACCCCCCGGTGAGGGAGGCTCTTGCTCCTTACCCCTTGAAGAGAGCCAAAGCAGAGGCCTTGCCCGTTCCAGGTCTGCCTTGGAAAATTAGATGATAGAGAAAAGAAATTGACTAAGGTCTGCGTTCCATTTTCCAAAGGAAAAAATGTCACATGTCACATTTGTGTCGGGTGTGCATGTGTGTGTTTGATTTAAGGCATCAGGGTTTATAGTACAGTTAATGATAGGGTTTCGTGCATCCAACATTTCAGCAACACCATACCCTCCACCCAAATGCACCCCTTCATCTGACCTCCCTCACATCTGTGTTTAAAGTGGCCACAGTCCACCTGCATCTATAGGTTCTTGCTTTGTGGTCACTTTGTGGTCACTTAAGCCTCACAAACACCTTTTCTGTTCACTTTTTAATCTTAGAAAACAGAAACCTGGAGATTGAAAGTTTTGTCAAAGGTCGTGACTAGAAAGGAGTGAAGTTTATAGGTAAAGCTGAGATGCTCTTGCCTCTCAGTAGGGTGCTCTTCACCACATCACCGCGTAGATATATACCCACATTTTCTGCTTTTGAGTATTCTCCATCGTAAGCTGGGCATGTGATTCAGCAGAAGAAGGTGCAGGCCTGAGATCTGGGTTCAATCCCCAGAATGGCAAAAATGGATAACAAAATAAACCTGACCTTCTGTGTCTTAGTTCTCATGTATGTACTTAAGCGTTTTGCAGGACTGACTCCACTACAACTTCTCCACCTTGCTAGGATTCTTGCACTAACCTTTTATCACATAATACACAACACATGCGAGCTGAACCACTGCACATAGTACATACATGCATGCATGTATGCTCCGAAATCCAATAAAGGTTCTGGGTGATAAAATTCAGCTTCATGCCACCTGTACCCAGCCACAGGGAAGGGTCCCAGACCTTCTTTGTGTGTGTTGGGGCGGGGGGGGCACACCCAGCTGTGCAAAGGGTTTACTCCTAGCTCTGCACTCAGGGATCATGCCAGGAGGTAATCGGGGACCATGTATAGTTCTGGGGATTGCACCTGGGCCATTATTTGCGAGCAGGCGCTCTACCATCTGTGTGTCGCTTTCGCTTCACTTCACAACTTTTGACTCGAGTTCCAGTAACTTAATGGATCTGGCCTGGGCTCCTGCTCCTGAGGCCTTTCCAGTCACCTGCTTTAGTGAATCTTCTCCCTTTCCCCACACGTGATTGGTAACATGTTTTATGCTTTTCTCCTTTATGTGACCAGATGCTGGATTTGATGCGGGTGGGGGAACCCTCAGTAGAAACGCGATGACGAGTCAGTGCACGTGTGTGCACCTGTGTGAAGCCGTCTCTCAGCACCAGCTAAAAATGGGAAGAGCCAGTCTGTGCCGGAATTGAGGACACCATATGCTGGTGTTTCTAGGTCTTCCTCAGAGTTGCATAACTGCCCCCAAAGCCAGGGGGCAGGAGTGGGGCCAGCTCTGGGCCTTGCTTCCAAAGCGGAGTGCTGAGGAAGGACTGACCTTGAAGAGTCAGGGCCCTGGAATGTTCCCAGCCTTGGGGCTTGAACAAAAACTGTATTGAGAGAGGGAGTGTGTGTGGAGACAAACCCGGCCTGTCTGTGCTGGTCTCGGGGGCTTACCAAGGTGAGTCCTTACCCCAGGGCACTGGGTATTGGATTTAGAACAGAGCTCAGCTGCCAGACCAGGGCTCTGTAATCTCCCAGTCATCTGTGATTAGCCCACAGCATCCAGGCCTGGCAGGGCAGAGGTGAGCAGAGGTGGGATAAGAGCCTGCGCCTCCTCAATCGTAGAGTAAGGCACGGGGAGGGGAGGGGGATGATGTGTGTGTGTGCTGGTGGCACACAACTAGCCCATAAAGGCTTATTAAGTCTCAGTCTGTGCTCCCCCTTGGGGAACTGATAGTCCCTTGGGGCGATGGTCCCTCTTCCCCACCCTCCCTGCCCCTCACCTTCCTGATTAAAGCTTATTTTTCTTCCAGGTCTTGGTTTGGAGGGCTAAGGCCTAGAGAATTATGTTTCAAACTCTGATGTCTTGTGCCAACAATTTTGTGAGTCACACTGGCATTTAAAGAAAAGAAATTTAAAAAGAATAAGACATTCCTGCCATAGAGGCAAGCTGGGCAGGAGGAGAGCTGGGCACACCGGTGGACGGAAGTGGACACTAGCGGAGGGATGGGTGTGGGAACATTGTACATCTGACACTTAAATAAATAACATTATACCTTCATGGTGAATCAATCAAAAAAATTTCAAAAAATAAAAAGGAAACAGAATCCAGATTTTGCCAAACTTGTTCAATGCCTCACCACCTCCAACCCCGCCCCCGCTCCCTCCCCCTCCCCCCCCCCCCCCCCCCCCCCCCGCCAGGGAATCTCTCTTTTTAATGAGCAAATAGAAAGTGCCCTGTACACAGTTTACACTGAAGGCCAGCCTGTCCCCCCTGGGGAGATGTACCCCACTTTGGGAAAGACTAGAAAGACTAGAGCCATCTGACCACATAAGCTACAATAAAGTCACATACAGTTTCAGTTATGTATCTGAAATTCTCACTGATTATTTCCTTGGGGGGGGGTGCACTCACGATGGTGCTCAGGGCTATCTCCTGACTCTGTGCTCAGGCATCACTCTTGATGGGATTCAGGGAACCACATGCAGTGCTGGGGATCAAAACAGGATCAGCTGCATGCAAGACATGTGCCCTAACTCCTGTGCTATCTCTGAAGCTCTTTACTGATGATTTTAATTAAAAGTTAATTAATTGAAAGATTAGAGGCTTATCCATATCCTCCCTACAACACTGATGAGAAAACATGATTAAATTTGGTTTAGACATGAAGGACATTTATTATTTCACATAAAAGAAAGTTCAGTGGGGTGGGGGGAGGTGGATGGTAGGATGGGTAGGGCACTTCCTTGTAGGTGTCCGACCCAGGTTCAACCTGAGCACTGAATATGATCCTCTGAGCCCCTCAGGAGTGCTCTGTGAGCACAGATACTGGAGTAAGCCCTGAGCACCTCTGGGAGTAGCCCAAAAGAACAAAAACAAAACAGAAGCTTCAGAGGTGAGTAGACCCCAGGGCAGGGGGCGGGGGGAATGGGGCGGTGGATTACAGGCTCCAGGGGCTATAAGAGACAGCCTAGGGCAAAGGGACAGCCCCGGGTCCAGCCTTGACACTGCGTATGGCTTCCTGAGCACACTAGGGATCATCTACAGGCATAGGGCCAGGGTAGACATTGGGACTTCCCATTTGGTCCCCAAGTCCAGATAAACTCAGCCCCGAGAAAACAAGCTCATAACCACTGAGTAGAATTTTTGACATTAAGCTGTTTTGCTTTGGCATCCATCTCACTGTCACAGGTGCGAGGTTGTGTGGTCAGCCCACCTCTGCTCTCTCACTTGCCAGCTCTTCTCTTCCACCACAAACGTGGTAAGGATCTTTCTCCCACACTTTCCTTGTGGGAATGGAATGGTTAGTCACATTGCATATGCATGTCACAAATAGACCTAAGAAGACCAGACAAAAAATTGCCTGACTGTCATAAAATAAGCTTTATTGCACACACGGTCCAGGTCCAGCAACTCTTCTTGGGAGCAGCTTGTCCCACATTTCTCCACCCTAGTCCACTTTCCTTCCACTTCAGGGCATCAGAGTCAGTTGAAGGGTGAAAGTCCATAATACTGACAATAGGAGCACACCAAAGTAGCATAGAAGTCAACTAAACTCAATAATCACAATCAATCACAACCATCCTGTTATTCGTCGATTGCCTTGAGCAGGCCCCAATAACATCTCCTTCGTCCTAGCCCTGAGATTTTTTTTAAAAAGTGCCATATTCAAGGCTCTTTCAGAGTTAGGAGAATGAGACCCTTCATTGTTACTGGTATTTGGCATATTGGGTATGCCACGGGGAGTTTGCCAGACTCTGCCGTGTGGGCAGGTTACATTCGGTAGCCTGCCAGTTTGTCTAAAGTAGGCATAAGATGATTTGCGGCCGCGCACTTCCAGGAGCTGGGTTTTATAGTCTCTGAGTCTTGGCCGTTGATGGAATTACACGGCACCAGGGGGCCAGTTGGTGGGTGTGACCCCTGCCTACTGGAATTTGGAGGATCTGGGTGGAGGATGCTCGGTCCCGATCCAAATAGGCTTGGAGATCTCAGCCCCGGGATCCACGTGCCTTTGTTCCTCTGCCAGTACCTTCATGTGTGCAGAGAGTAGTCTCAGCATGGTGGTGGTTGGTTCTGGAGGTCTTCGGCTGCCGGAACCCTGGTCAGGGCAGGGAGGAAAACTCAACCCGCTCCCCTCCAAGGGCCCAGGCGAGGACAGCGAGGTGCAGGTGCAGGAGACTCTGCGCTATTCTCTTCCGGGAGCTGGGTTTTATAGTCTCTGAGTCTTGGCCGTTGATGGGATTACACGGCGCCAGGGGTCACACCAAACTCAATAAACAAAACCAATAACATAGAAGGCACAACTAGCAACAAACAGTTCAGTAAACCCTCAATGACTTTAATGACCCTGCGGTGAGATACAACAATTTTCACAAATTTTCTTTTACGGAAATAGTTTTTGAGAATCACATTAGCCATTTTGTTCTTACAAGCAGTAAAAAAAATAAATGATTTTGTGCCTATTGAGGGGGAAGACTGTTGTGGTGGGTGGGAAATGGGACAGTGGAGAAAGGAAGGGCACACTGGATTGGTGTTGGAACATTGAATGCTTGAAACAACTTATTATGGACAACTTTATAAATCAATGTGTTTAAATAAAGTAAAGGCCCTCCCGTTGATCATCGATTTGCTCGAGTGGGCCCAGTAACGTCTCCATTGGAGACTTTGTTGTTACTGTGTCTGGCATATCGAATACTCTTGGTAGCTTGCCGGGCTCTCCGAGAGGGGCAGAGGAATCGAACTCGGGTCGGCCATGTTGGCTGCGTGCAAGGCAGACGCCCTACCCGCTGTGCTATGTGAGAAATGGTAAGTTGTCAGGGCCTGCTTTGCATGGGCTGACTGGCTCAGTCCCAGCACTGCGTCACTTCCCTGAGTGTTGTAGGAGTGATCCTTGAGCACAGACCCTGGACACCACCAAGTGTTGCCCAGCTGCCCCAAGGTAAAAAGGGGAAAGAAGCATTTAAGAATCAGCTGGAGGCTAAAAAGATGATTCTTCAGAATTTGGGTTTAGCAAGCCTACATAAGGGGGTGGAAGTGTTCCTTTTCATACCATTTCTAGGATATGTGGTCTAGGATATACGGCTGCTGTTGGACAGGGGCCCAGGTGAGAACCACAGCTCTAGGGCAATGGATTCTCATTTTCTTCTAAACTAGGACCACTCTTGGAGGGGCTCCAGGGTACTTGGGGCCTCCAGGAAGTGCATGGGGTGGGGGAGACTCATGGTGCCTGGGATTGAATTCAGGACCTCACAAATCCAAAGTATATGCTCTACTGCATGAATTACCTCTGTGTCCCCCCTTTTTTTCTTTTGCTTTTTGGGTCACATCCAGCGATGCTCAGGGGGTTCTCCTGGCTCTGCATTCAGAAATGACTCCTGGTGGTGCTTGGGGGACCATATGTGATGCTGGGGATCAAACTTGGGTTGGCCGCATGCAAGGCAAATGCTCTACCTGCTATGTTATCGCTCTAGCCCCCCTGCAGTGGTTTTTAACCTTGGAGATACATTGGAATCACCTGAAAGCTTTATATCAGGTGCTCGGATTCCACTTCCAGAGTGTCTGTTGAAATTGGCCGAGGAGGCAGCCTCGGCATAGAGATAGTTAAGGCAAGCAAGGAGTCCTTGCTCTAGGCCCTTGCTCTCTTTCCCTCCATTCAGCATGGACGCAAGAGAACAAGAACTTACTATGCAATGTTAGTGGGTCAGGTCTGGTGGGGATCTGTATATAAGGGATTTGCTCACCTTCTTCAGCCTACTTGCAAAGGAGACTGGGAAATGTGCTCTCACTGGCTACCTAAGAGAAAAAAAGAGCTCAGTGTGCTAAACCTACAAAACTATCACTTTTTATTTTGGTTTTGGGACCACACCAGTGATACTCAGAGGTTACTCCTTACAGTGCTGGGGAACCATAAGGGATGCTGAGGAATGAACCTGGGTTGGCTGCATGCAAGCAAATGCCCTACTCCCTGTACTATCGCTTTGGCCTGAAACCTAAGCTTCTGAGCACATTTGTGTGATGGTACTCACATCTGTGGGCCCACAAGCATCTGGAACCTATGTAAGTGTATGGGTTTCCTGACTTTAGCTATGTTGAGCTGAAAACTGTGTTGGCAGCAGAGAAGTATGGCCATCCTGAGAGCACAGAAGCTGTGTGGTGGAAGGAGCCATGCCTCTCAGACTTATGCCGACTCCCTTCTCTGGCAAGAGAGAAAACTATCTACTTAACAGGATGAAGAGAATGAGTCTAAAGCCCTGACCAATGCTAGTGCAGCAGGTACGCACACAGTACAAGTTTAATGAGAAAAACTACTGATACCAGAGATAAGGCAAGGGGGTTGGTGGAATTCTGAGCTTCTGTTGGCTCATGTAAATGGGATGAAGAGCCGACACTGAGTGCTTTGCTGTCTGTTCTTTGGGAGAGAACCACCAGAGATTTGTATTGACGCCAAGGTGGAGTGATAGTACAGTGGGCAAGGCTTGTGCATGGATGAGCAGGGTTTGATTCCCGGCACCACATCTGGTCCCTTGAGCTCCACTAGGAGTGATTCTGAGCACAGAGCCAGAAGCAAGCCTTGACCACAGCTGGGTGTGGCTCCCCACCGCACCTTCCCGTTCTTATTGTTGTAAAGAAGGGATCAATAGTTCTAGGCCCATAGTGAGCAATAATATCTTTGTCTGTCATTTTAGCTATTTTTTGTTCATTATTTTAAGAAACACTTAAAGCCTTGCATAAATGGAAAAACTATTTCCACCGCAAAAAGATGCTTCACATTATCCAAGAAACTTTTTCCACAGTCCTATTTCCTTATATCTGCATGATCCAAGGTAATCCTGAACACTGACAGGGAGAAGATCTGTCTTTCTAGGAAAAGCACGGCTGGGAGGACAAGTCAGAGAGCCCAGAGACTTCCCTGCTGCCAGCCCCCAGGTCATAGCCCTGCGCGATCTGGGAGGCCGTCCACCACTAGAGAAACTGCTAAGCTGTGCAGAGTGGCGTGGGATTAGCGCCTGGCTCCGACCTTTGCGGTTACGCAAGTTAGTTTGGTCACCCAGCAGCTCCTGGGGGTAAATTCATCTGAGTAACTGTTCATCAGCATGCGCCTAATTTCCAAGACTCTTTCCATGATCTCTGGTTTTAACACCAACTCTAACCTTCCCTGGGCTTTGTGTTTCAAAAAAAAAAAAAACCCAAACAAACAAACAAAAACAACCCCCCCCCCAAAAAAAACCAAAAAACACTGCCTTCTTCCTGGCCCTTGTACCTCATTTCTACCCAGTACTTCTTAAGCATTTGCCTAAAAGGCCCCTGGTAGAACATTTTAGGAGACTGGACTTTGAATACAGCTGCCAGGGTTCTAGGCCAATTAGCCCACTGCAGCCATTAGTGACTTTAGGCCAGGTAAATTGCCTCTTAATTGGTACATATCAAGCACAGTTCGTGGCACCAAGCCTGGTCTACATTTTGCATCATTTAATCTTCATCAGACCAGTGTGACAATGGCCTTTCTTTGTGTTTTGTTTGTTTGTTTTGTGTTTGGGCCACATCTGCTGATACTCAGGGGTTACTCCTGGTCCTGCTCAAGAATCACTCCTGGAGGTCAGGGACCATATGTGGTGCGGGGATTGAACCTGAGTTGAGCATCCGCAAAGCAAGAGTCTCACCTACTGTACTATGTTTTTGGTCCCCAACAATGGCCTTCTTGTTGTAGAAAGAGGGACGTGGAGAGAGCTCTCTGCCAGATTTCTCACCTCTTGGGCTATAAAAGGAACACATTCTGTGGGTGGGGGCAGTATGGTGCCACCAGCAGGTCAACCTGTACCTGTGGGACAAGTGCATCAGCAGCCTGATTGTGCCTTCAGACTTCCTGATATCCAAAAATTGTCACTGTGTCTTTGGCTGGACCCCAACAACTTGGGACCAAGTTTACCAAGAAATTAAACGGTCAAAAGTTAGGTATGTGGGAGCCATGCCCACAAACTACCTCTGACTCAGCTCTACAAGCTCATTTATTCGCCTTATTTCAGAGACTCACAGATAAATCTCAAAAGAGATCAAAAGCCACAGTTAATCTCGGACCCATGCATGGTTGAACAGACATGTAAATCGAAAGGGGGCAGGTTGGCCTGTGCCTGCCCCAGCAGCCATTTGCTTCCACAATCCAAAATCGCTACCATAATCCCAGCCTGACTCCACCATCTCAGGATGGACCTCACCAAGATATAATCTGCTGAAAATTCTGGTATGTGGGTTTTGTGACTGAAATCTCCAGGCTTTCATGGAGATGGGTTGGGCTACCTCTCCCCACTTCCCAATACACATGGAAGCACTGGCAGTCACTCCCGCAAACCAATTCCAGCTCCACCTTGAAAACTCTATTACTGGCCTTGCTTCAGAGACCCATAAATAAAACTCGAAAGAGATCAAAAGCCAGAGACACAGCAGCAAGTCCTGGAAGACACCACAGAACCGGAGATCTCTCCAGGCCCCATACTGAACCAATTTCACCGGCGTACCCCAGATGGAGCAAGTGCTGTCTCCCCAACTAATTCAGATTGAATCCCAGTGGCCAAGAGCTTTCACAAGCAAGGCCCAGGTATGCAGGTTCCAGGACTAAATCTCCAGGCCACATGGTGGCAGAGGCGCTGGGCTGTCCCTCCCTAGCTCCCTGCTGGCTTGCTGGCCTGGCTGTCACATCCACAATATGCCTCCAGCTGCCACTTTAGTGCACTAACAGCCCTGGCCCAGAGATGTCCAATTGAATCCCCAAATCCCAAAGTACCTACAGAAATGTTTCTGGAACCCAATCATTTACAATCTAGGATTACAGAAGCGTGCAGCTGCAGTATGCAAGATATTCAAAACGTGCAATGGACAATAAATGATCTAGCATCTGCCTGGCAGGCAGGCTTGAATGGTGGTGGGAAAATTCAAGCAAAACATAGTGCCTAAAAGGAGAGAGAGAGAGAGGGTACTGGAGAAATTGCCTGACATGGAGGCAGGGTGAAGACTGGGATGGGGGAAAGGAGGATACTGGAGACATTGATGGTGGAAAGTGTGTACTGGGTGTTCAATTATTGTGCGGCTGAATCTCGAACATGAAAGTTTTGTAAGTGTATCTCATGATGATTCAATTAAAAAAATGAAATAAAAGAAATGTTTCTCCTGTCACATCTGAGCTCTGGCCCCAGCAGTCACAGGGGGCAGGGTAGGGGAGGGGAGGATGAGACATGGAAAAGATGCTCAGCGTTTGAAACTCTTAGGACCCAAATGCCCTGTGACCCCACAGCCCAGTCTCAACCTAACCAGGAAATTTTCCGGAGAGCAAATTAGCTGTGCCTCCAAAGGGCTGTGCATAGCTAGACTGACGTATGGGATGGGGTGGTTAGAGCCGGAGACTCACACACTAAAACCTGACCTCCCTCTCTGCCTCTCTTGTTCTTTGTTCTTTATCTTTTGGGCAGACACACTTGGCTCCTGGGACACTCTCACATTCCTGCAACCAAACCTACATATAAAGCCATCTCTACCACTGGAGCACGTCCTGGGCTCTCTCTCTCTCTCTCTCTCTCTCTCTCTCTCTCTCTGTCCTCTCCCTCTTTCTCTCCCTCCCCCCGCCCCTTATTCTTCAGGTGATGTCAGAGCCAATTCCAGGGCTTGACACATGCAAGGCAAGTGATCTGCTGCACTGCTGTCCCTCCAGCCATGGTCTTCTTTTCTGCAGGTTATTTGCAGGTCCTTTATCTCCTTGATTTCATATTATCATTACTGTAAAGGATGTTTCAGTGAACATAGTGTAAATATGCTTCTTGCGTTACTCTGCATTTTCTTTAGATAAATACAGAAGCTGTATTGTACACTATTCCTATTTCTATTTTTAATTTTTGTAAGAAAACTATACTGCTTCCTGTGGCGCCTACATCAATTTACGTTCATACCAATAGCATACATGCAGTCCCTTTCCTCTACTTCCTTGTCATTTATTACTTCTTTTCTTTTTTTTTTTTTTGGTTTGTTTGTTTGTTCTTTTGGGGCCATACCCGGGCTATGTTCAGAGGTAACTCCTGGCTCTGCACTAGGGAATTACTCCTGGTGGTGCTCAGAGGACCATATGTGATGCTACGGACCAAACCCAGGTCAGCTACATGGAAGGCAAGTGCCTTGCCCACTGTATTATCTCTCCAGCCCTCTCTTTTAGAGCCCTGTTTTAGATAATCCCTGTTTTTATAGGTGTGAGATGATATCGTATGATTTTTGTATCTATTTCCCACGTGATGTTGAACATGCTATATTTTACTGGTTGGCCACTGCTTTGAGGAAACGTTGATTTTGATCTTCTGACTAGGAGCCAAAGAGATAATACAGTCATTGCCTCACATGTGGCTGACCCGGATTTGATCCTCAGCATCCCATATAGTCCCAAGCCCCAACAGGAGTCCCAAATCCCTGAGCACAGAGCCACAAATAAGCTCTGAGCACTGCTGGTGTGGCCCTAAAACTAAAACAAAATTAAGTTTGTTTTTATATTAAATTGTATGAGTTTTTAAATATGTAATTTGGATATTAATCCCTTATCAGTTTATTATTAGCAAAATTTTTCTTTTGAGGGGAGCACACTTATGGTAGGTGCTATTTGTGGCTGTGCTCTGGGATTATTCCCAGAGGTATTTGTAGAAGATGAACCCAAGCTTCCCAGATACAGAACAAGCATTTAACCCATCAAGCTATTTCTCTGGCCCAAATTTGCCAATATTTCCCCTCATTTAGTATGTTGCCCTTTCATTTTATTGGTTTCCCTTGCTGTCTAGAAATTTTTTGATTTATTTTTGCTTTTGTTGTCTTGGGGCTGGAGTGATAGCACAGCGGTAGGGCGTTTGCCTTGCATGCAGCCAACATGGCCGACTGGAGTTCAATTCCTCCGCCCCTCTCGGAGAGCCCGGCAAGCTACCGAGAGTATCTCGCCCGCACGGCAGAGCCTGGCAAGCTACCCATGATGTATTCGATATGTCAAACACAGTAACAACAAAGTCTCCAATGGAGACGTTACTGGGCCCGCTCGAGCAAAATCGATGAACGATGGGAGGACAGTGATTGATAGATTGATTTGTTGTCTTAGATTTTGGTGTGAAGTCCAAAACCCTATTCACCAAGACAAGGAGTTTTTTATCTTTGTTTTCTTCCAGTTTTGTGGTTCTAGGTGGCTTGTTCATATCTTTACTGTTTTGAGTTTTTGTGTAAGGAGTAAATAGAGACCCAGTTTTATTCTTTTGGGTATTGAGGTACATTTTTCCCAGTGCCATTTATTGAAAAGACTGTCCTTACCCCATTATATAGTTTTGACTCATTTGTGCTAAATTAACATATGTGCATGGATTTATTTATGGATTCTTTATTGTGTACTGTTTACCTATGTGTCTGGTTTTGTGCCAATCTGTCTTGATTACTCTAACTTTGTAATATACTGCATTGTGACAATTTGGTCAACAACAGACTACATACAACAACCAACAGACTACAAACATGTGTGTGAAGTAATAGGTGTATAGTGGTGATACCATTTGTTTGTGAAAGTATATTTTCTAACATTTAACAACACATAACCTTACAGTTGACCCTTAAACAATATGGCAGTATGTACAGTGACCTCCTTGCCTCAAGTAGATGAAAATCTGCAAATAACTTTTTTTGGGAGGTCGCTTTTTGGGTCACACCTCACAATTCTCAGGGGCTACTCCTGGCTTTGCACTCAGGAATTACTCCTGGCAGTTCTTAGGGGACCATATGGGATGCCAAGGATCAAACCCAGGTGGGCACATGGAAGGCAAACACCCTACTCACGGCACTATTGCTTGGCCTCAGGAAATCTGCATATAACTCAGGAGCCCCTCCATAAATTAACCGACTAAATAAGGGCCACACAAATCATAAATCACAGGTTCTGAAAGAGGTCCCTTTATGAACAGGGGCAATATGATTTGGAAGTAGAGATGGCAGTGGAATATTGTCTAGGGTTGTTTCCAGTCATAATGAATTCTATAACTGAAATATATCACCTTGTAGTATGTTTCCTTGCTTTCCTAGAAAACAAAAACACTGAGACAATTGTTCATCTGGACTTGTCTTTTCTAGACCATGTTACCATTCCTACAAGTCTAGTGTAGACCTTTTTTGGCAGTTCAATTAAGATCATTTTATCAGAATCCTGTTTACTGATCATGATTTTTGAATCAAGAATCAAGACTTTTGTTTAACCTAAAGCATTTAAAAGTAGTGTTATAGTTACATGACTTGAATAGTAATTTTTTGTGAATTTTCTAATTCCTTACTGTAAGTTATTTGTAGTTTCAAACCATTGCAATCAATAAAGATGCGTGCTATGATTTCATTATTCTTAAATTCATTCAAGATTTGTGGCCTAAAATATGACCCAACTTGGAGAGTATTTCATGTGCATTTGACAAAAACATATATTCTCTTGCTTTTGGATTATCCTGTATTTTAAGTCTACATGGTCTAACGAGTAGTTTAAGGCTAATCTTTTTTTCCTTTTCTATTTTTCTTTTGAGTTACACCTTTCTCTTGGCTCTGCACTCAGGGATCATTCCTGGTAAGGCTCATATGCAGTGCTCATTTGCTCATATGCAGTGCTGAAGGTCAAATCTGGGTTGGCTGCTTTCAAGATAAACACACTGCCAGCTGCACAACTGCTCCAGTCCTCAAGACCGATATTTATTTTTTTGTCTGGATATATTCAGTGATGAAAGAAGGGTATTAAAGTTCTTTATTATTATGCTGCTATCCATTTCTCCCTTAAGATATATCAATAGCTGCTTTATATATTCAAGTATTCCTACATGTGGTATGTAAATATTTACAGATGTTATAACTTCTTGTTTGAGTCATCTAATTGCCATTATTAGTCTTTGGAGGCCACAGATATAATTCAGCGGTACAGTTCTTGGCTTGCATGTGTGAGGTCCTGGATTTGATTCTGGCACTGAGAAAAAAACAAACTCAAACCAAAAACAAACTAAAATCTAAAAATTAAACTAAAATAAAATATTGCCTGATATCAGCATAGCTATTCCAGCTAGATTTTTCTTTCTCCTTCCTTCCTTCCTTCCTTCCTTCCTTCCTTCCTTCCTTCCTTCCTTCCTTCCTTCCTTCCCTCCCTCCTTCCTTCCCCTTGCTTTCTTCCTTCTGTTTTGTTTTGGGGCAATACCCATTAATGCTTAGGGGTGGTTACTCCTGGCTCTGTGCTCAGTAGTTACTGGTGGTACTCAGGGACCATACGGGATGCTGGAGATTGAATCTGGGTTTGGCTACATTCGAGGCAAGCACCTTCTTCACTGAACTCTATTTCTGGGCCCTAATACAATTTTCTTTTTTTTTTTTTTTTGGTGGTACTCAGTATTTTGGGCAGGAGTGATAGCACAGCAGGTAGCGTGCTGCACGCAGCCAACACGGGTTCAATTCCTCCGTCCCTCTCGGAGAGCCGGGCAAGCTACCGAGTATCCCACCTGCACAGCAGAGCCTGGCAAGCTACCCGTGACATATTCGATATGCCAAACACAGTAACAAGTCTCACAATAGAGAGATACTGGTGCCCAATGAACAATGGGAGGACAGGGCTACGGTGCTACTCAGTGTTCAGGGCTTACTCCTAGCTCTGTGCTCAAGGATCACATTCCCGGAGGGCTCGGAATGGATGAGGCGGTGGGGGGTGGCAAAGGGGAATTCAGGTTGGCTGCTTGCCAGGAAAATGCCCTGCCCTCTGTACTATCACTCCTGCCCCATCCCAGTTTTCTATTGGTTTCCATTGGCCTGGAATCTCTCTTTTATCCCTCCACTCTCAATCTGTGTGTCTGTAATCTGTAATCCTTTATAGATAATACATCTCTTATAAGCAACACATAACTAGTTTAATCCATTCAATCACTCTGCCTTGAGAATGTAGGCCACTTAAATTTAATGTTAATTATTGGTACTTAGTGCCATTTGGTTGGAAGATAGTGGTGCCAGTTCTCAGATTTTGCCAAGTATCACAATGCAGCGGGAAGGGTGCTTGCCTTGCACCTGGCTGACACAAGTCCCAAGTTCAGTTCCTGCCAGGCACTACATAGGATCCCCTGAGCCCTGCCAGCATGATCCCTGAGGACAAAACCAGAAGTGAGGCCTTGAGCACAACTGGGTGTGGTCCAAAAAACCAAACAAAAGGAGTGCATTGAGGAGGCAGAGGAGATTTTCAAGGGAGAAGAGTTGCCCTGGAGCAATCTTCAGTAGAGACTGAATCTGTGTGACAAGGCAAACGAGGGAGCAGACAGTTGCTCTGGCTGCCTTTAGAAAGCCTGGGATGGGCCAGAGACAGTACGGGGTCAGTATGGGGTCACTTGCTTGCATGTGGAGGACTCCAGATCAATCCCCAGTGTCTCCTACCCCAAGCACCATCAGAAGTGATTCCTGAGCAAAGAGCCAGGGGTGCCCCACGGCCTTCCCCCCATCCCTCACATTTTCTGAAAAGAAAACTAAACTCCGGATGACTCAGCATGTCAGGAGGCCCGTCTTTGGAACAAGTTTTACCTACCTCTTACTCTAGGCTCAGCCTTTCAAAGGACTGCTCAAAGGTGAAATCTCCTGGAGAGAAGGGGCAGGGTTCAGCAGCTACTGCACCTGTCCTTGTGGAGCCGGAGCAGTGAGTGCCCAGGTGTGGAGGCTGTCTACAAAAGCACACCCCGCCCCCACCCCCCCCCCCCCCCCCCCCCCCCCCCCCCCCCCCGCTTAGGGCCACAAGCTGCTTCAAATGTCTGTGCAGCCGCCTCAGTCCGGTCACCATGGAAACCATCAATGTAAGGCATCCCCAGGGAGGACCAAATGATGCTGCTGATCTCAGCCCTTTAATCCTTCAGCAACTTCAACACAGAATCCTTGTACAGGACTGAACAAACAGCACATGAAGGATGATTTGCTAAGATGTGTGGAGATCATTCCAGGGGCATGCACCCAAGAAAGGAGGAAGCACCTCGCCCTCCCAAGCTCATCAGCTGAGGGGCTGGGGGACAAGGACTGGCCAGGACACTTCTCTTCCTGCTCCCGCCTCTGCAAATGCCACAAACTCAACTTTCCACAGGCCTACCGCAGGTCTGATCTACGGTCCCGGCTGGAGACGGGTGGCTGTGGGTACCGGAGTAAGGACTGCTGTGTCCACTTAACCCAAGGAGGGTGGGGCTGGGGTCTGGGTAATTAGTGGCACTCAGGGGGACAGCTGCTAAGTGTCTCACTAGCTCTGAGAGCAGGAGTCCTCAGACTTGACTCTGAGGTAAACGGATCTTTTCCACCTTCCCTCCTTAAATGTCTTCTGGTTCCTGCTGCATTTTGAAATGCTAAATAAGCAACAAGTGTGTGGTGGGGCACTGCTCAGTACGGCGGGGGAGACAGAGGACGGGGGGCTTTGGCGGAGCTGACACCAGAAGTGGCCAAGAACCGCCAGGGGCCCCGCGCAGCTGGAGGAGCTGGAGGTGAGGCCCAGCGACTCCATGATTCTTCCTCTCGCCCTGCATGGAAGGAAGGTCGAGCAGTGGGGGGTGGCCTGCAGAACTGCAGGACACGGGTCAGACCGGACTCCCGGTGGAGGTAATGACCAACACAGGCTGAGAGTCCATTATAATAGCCACCTTTATTTGTAAAAATCCAGATATAAAATGTATTCTTTCAGGCTTTCCAGGTTATCCTTTTTACAAAAACAAAAAGGCACATAAATCCTTCCCCGCTGTCATCCCAAACGATGTTCTCAGGCAGCCCCCCCCCCCTCCCCCCATATAGTGACATGCTTCATTCCTGGACGTCTCGCTCCCCACATGCTTCGGTGCTTTCCTACCAGGGTAGAGTTCTTAACTCCGAGACTGAAGTAGACAAAGAGGGCGTGGGCGAGGGCAGAGTGGCACGGGACTCCACGGCGTGCAGGGGGGGGCTAGTAGTAGGTCTCCTTCTCTACCCAGCCTGCAGGCACAAACAAGACAGAGAGTGTCTCAACTACTGTGAGGGTGACACAGGCAGTGGGGGGCTGGGAACTTTAGGCCCCACCTCCCCAAGGGACTTAGGAATACCAATGCCTAGATAGGCGGCGGGGGCTACCATGCATGGGTGATGCAGGTACCCATTGTGCTACCGCTCCAGCCCCAGACAGGATTGGTTCAAGGCTTTGCGACACCCATGGAGGTGACACTGGACACAGTGGGCGGGTGGGTGCCTGGTCCACTGGCCTTTACCAATCAGATAAATGGTCCAGGGAAGCTCAGAACTCAATGGCACATGGCTACCCGAGACAGAGAGGCAGCAATGCCCCTGGCCCCCACTCGCCCACCCCCCACCCCCACACCTCCCAGAGCTGTGCCCCATAACTACCTCCAGGGCGTCTCCGGATGATGAGCTTTCTGACTTCGTCGTACACGAAGATGAGAAGGGAGTAGGGGAAGGCACAGAACCACCAGGTAGGTCTGGAAAGGAAAGCGGGTACCAATGTCAACACATGCCTGACTCTGGCAAGGACGGTCCCTGCTGAGTGCCATAGTGATGGGCACCAGCTAGGGAGGCAGTGGGGAGAGTGCAGAGTCCAGACTTGACAAAGAAACCAGACCCCAGGCTTCAGTTTTATTCTTTTTTTTTTTTTTAATTTGGGCCACTCCCAATAAGCTCAGGTATCACTCCTGGCAGTACTTGGGGACAGGAGCCCCTATGTCTATGTGGCGTACGAGTCAAAGGAGTTGAAGAGGGGCTGGCTGCATCCAAGTACAGAATATTACCCTCTAGACTAGCTGTCTGGCCCAGTCTAATGGCCATTTTATATCTTTTTGAGGACACACCCGGCAACATGCAGGACTTACGACTGGCTCTGCACTCAGGGAACACTCATGGAAGGGCTCTGGGGACCAAGAGCCCTGCCGGGCTGTAGCCTGCTTTCTTTTTAAAATGGAATCACCATGAGACACAGCTACAAAGCTTTCATGTTTGAGTTTCAGTCATACAATGATGGAACTCCCAAACACCAGTGCACATTCTCCACCACAATGTCCCCAGTAACCACCCCCCCCCCCTTCCTCCATGGCAGACATTTCCCTCATACTCTCTCTCTACTTTTGGGCATTATGGTTTGCAATACAGATACTGAGAGGTTATCACGTTTTGTCCTTTATCTACCTTTAGCACACATCTTCCATCCCAAATGATCCCTCCAATCATCACTGACTCAGTGATCCCTTCTCTATCCCAGCTGCCTTCTCCCCCAGCTCATGAGACAGGTTTCCAACTACGGGGCAATATTCCTGGCCTGTGACTACTGCCCTTGGGTGTCAGTCTCATATTATATTATCTTATATTCCACAAATGAGTGCAGTTCTTCTATGTCTGTTCCTCTCTGACTCATTTTCACTTAGCATGATACTCTCCATGTCCATCCACTTATAAGTAAATTTCATAATTTCATCTCTCCTAACAGCTTCACAGGGTTCCATTGTGTAGATGTACCACAGTTTCTTTGTAACCCGTCATATGTTCTGGGCACTCGGGCTGGTTCCAGGCTCTGGCTACTGTGACCAGTGCAGCTTTCTTAAGTCTCACTGAGACAGGCAGGCCTGGCGCACTGCCTACTGGCTACCTCAGAGCTGCCGTACGTGCTTCTAAATTGAGAAACTCAGGACTTTTTCATGTCCTATTCTGGCTTCTGGGTCACACCTGTCTCTCTAGCCCCATCCTAATGTTCTGAAGATTCTTGGTTCTGACCCCCACCAGCAGCTCCTCCCCAGCACTAGCAGGGAGACTTGCAGGTGTATACAGCAGTTCTCTGAGCCCCACACCCGGAGAACAAAGGTGGCTGATCTGTTTGCACACTCCAGGCTGGTGACAGTGCCCGAGGCTGGCTGGGACTGGGGCAGGGCCTTCCTGACAACCAGCTTCCCTTGGAAAAAGACATGAGCAGAGGCCACGCATGGCAGAATCCCCTTCTGCACCTCCTGTCCTGTGTCTCCTGCAGGTGCTCCAGAGGACCCTGCATGACCTGGCCACCACAGGGACTAAACCAACTCCCAGAGGACCCCGCATAACCTGGCCACCAAAGAGACTAAGCCACCTCCCAGAGGACCCTGCATGACCTGGCAACCTCCAGACAGAGCAGAGCCTGTTGGGCAAGCCCTCTGGTCACAGCATCTATCCTGAGGTGCCAGTGGTGGCATCCCCACTTCCACCCTGGTGCTCCCTGGCTTCTCCTAGCCTTCTTGGAGAAACCATGGCCCACGCCGACAGACAGATGAGGCTTCTCCTGTAACCAAGCAGATGCCAGCCTGACTCTGCCCTGGGCACACAGCCCTGACGGCCACACTGTAGGCTGGCGGGGGCCAGGCACAACCCCCCAAGGCCACCAAGAGGGGTCTGATGGCTTCAGGGATGAGGCGAGTGCTTCCCCGCTCTGCCTTTCCAGCCTTCTTTTGATGGCAGACAATTCACAGGCTCAGAAAGGTGGGGAATTGTGATGGGACAAGGTGCAGAGAGAAATACATCAAAATTGAACTTGGGACGCCACATCTCGGCATACCCTGAAGGTGGTTGAGGAGACTGAGGAACTAAGTTGCGGTACATCACCAAGGCCCCTGTGGTCCTTTTTGGGACCAGTATACAGCACTGGTGTGGTCACTGCAAGCCCGGGGAGCCCCTTCTGCAGCCCCCTAACCCAGAGGAGCAGGTGTGTGCAGTGAGACAGGGCAGGCATGGGAAAAGGGACCTTGCCGTCCCCCTACTCCGTGGGAAGCTAGGGCTGGGGTGACTTACTTGAGGGGATACATCCTCAGGGCCACTCCCATTCCGGGGCAGTAGGAAAGGAAGGCAGCCAGGGCTGTCTCTTCAAAGAGGCCGAAGATCAGGATCTTGTTCCTGAAATGAGGGAGGGAGGAAGTTTAAAACATGCAAATTGACACTGACATTTTTTTGCGGGGAGGGGAAAGAGGGGGGTTTGGGGCCTAGGGTGGGGACCCTCACCTGGCAGTACTCAGGAATCACACTTGGCAGGCCCAGGGGCCATACAAGGTGCCAGGGACTGAACCCAGGTCAGCTGCATGGAAGGCAAGTGCCCTACTCACTACTATCATTCCAGCCCCAGGTGACAGTTTTAAAGCTACAGTTAAAGGGCACAGCAAGGCCCTTCCTCAGGCATCAACTATACAGACGCCCAGAGGAAGATAATCAAAGAATTAAATCTTGCTTCCAAAGTTCCCAAGTTTGTTCCTCTAACCTGAGATTCCAGAAACTGCCCTATGCTGGAAACAAGTTTTATGCAGAAGGTTTACAAATCCCAGAGCGGATACCCTGGGCAGAGCTACCCCAGGACTCACTTCATGCCCTGCTGGAACACGGAATTCCTCCTGGTCTTACAGATGACCAAGTCGGCCCACTGCACCACCACGATGCTGACAAAGAAGGCGGTGTGGCAGGTGAACTCCACAATCTTCCTCTGCTCGTAAGTCTGGAAGGCAGCAGGGAGACCGTGAGCCTGGCTTGGGCTGGTGCTGCTGTGAGCACCGGGCTGGAGGCGTGCGGCCAGGCCAGGCCCCACTCACCCACTGCTGTCCATAGCTGTCCTCCACGTCATTGATCCAACGGTCATCCCAGTCCACGCGGATACCCAGCAGGTGGATGGGGAGGAAGCCATTCTCCGCCAGAATCACGAAGTATGTGAAGAAGCCCCCCAGGGCCTGGATCATGCCTGCGAGGTGGGGGAGGGAACCTCAGGACCCCTGCAGGTTTGGAGGTGCCCAAGATGCCCACAGCCTCTCTCAAGCCCCTGCTATTACTGGTCAGCCCCGGGGGAGCGGGCAGGGGGAGGAAATCTCAATTCCTTCCACTGTGTCTTTCTGCTGGTATCTGTGGACATGGTGCATTAGGCACTTTCTGGCTGAGCCCTCCCTATCACCAGCACACTGCCCTCAACCCCTCAGGTGGGACTCCTGCCTGCTTTCCCGACCCTGCCTTCCCCTCTCTGGATTAGACTGCTCACTAAGCCAGAAGCTGACTCAGTTGCCATTAACCATCAGAATCTTGGTTAAAACCTGGGGTAAGATCATTTTGCCCAAATGTCCTAACCCTGTGATCTGAAAGGCCACATGGCTGATGGCTCCCCCAGGCTGTTCTGAAGGGCCCCAGGGGAAGCTGCAGGAACAAAGCCTATCTTTGTCCAGACTATCAGCGGCCTGCACCAGGACTGGTCAGCAGGTATGGGATGGCCAAACCACTGCCGGAGACCCATCCTCTGGACCTCCTAGTCAAATCTTCAAGACCCTGCAATTTCTTCAAAGCCAAACTCTGCCCCCAAACAACTGATTTCAGTTAGGAAAGCTGCCTGTGCACCACACATGGCCCTAGAGGTGCCACCGCGTCGCACAAGGCTTAGGGATCCCCAGACTCCCTGCTGGGCTGTGTGGGCCTCAGAGCTGCCCTGAGTGGGGGGCTGCCATGGAGTCTGCACACGGCCCTGGATGTGCCTCCATTCCACTCACCGATCTGCCCATAGGCCATACTGATCAGACGCTCGTTCACAAGCTTATCTGTTTTGGGGTTCCTGGGCTGTCTCTTCATGATGTCACTTTCAGCTTGCTCATAAGCCAGGGAGATGGCAGGAACCTGAGAAGGAGCAAGAAGGGGTTTAGGTCTGCAAACACCTACTGGTTGATATCATTGCAGCATCCTTTTCTGTCGTAAGAAAAATATAATTGTGGGCCAGAGTCAGCTTCGCTGGCTCTGTGTGGGAGCCAGGGTTTGATCTCGGCATAGAGCAGCCCAGGCAGAGCCCAGAGTAGCCCAAGCATGGATGCTATGACTTAAGACCATTGGTTCAAAAGATATTGAAGGTTCCATGAAGAAAGTCATTTGAAAAGGGAATATTCTTATCTGACAGGGGTTGCTAGCTTCCCCTAAAGAGATTCTATCCCTTTTATGCCAAGACCAAGAGCAAGACCAGCTACCCCTGGCGAGCCCTACCCGGTGGCCGTTGAGCACCTGGCCCAGTGATATCCACAGGCACACAGAAGCAGTGACCTTCCCTTACCATGTCTGTGCCCAGATCGATGCAGAGGATGGTGACGGTGCCCAGAGGGAGAGGAATGTTGGCGATAATAAATATCAGGAAGGGGGTGATCTCTGGAATGTTACTGGTCAGGGTGTAGGCAATGGATTTCTTCAAGTTATCAAAGATCAGGCGACCTAGGAAAGCAAATGTTTTTTAGGTTTCAGTTTGGGTTTTTTTTTTTTTTGACTTTTTGGGTCATACCCAGTAATGCTCAGGGATTACTCCTGGCAGTGCTTGGGGGACCATACGGGATGCTGGAGATTGAACCCAGGTTAGCCGTGTGCAAGGCCAATGCCCTACCCACTGTATTATCGCTCCGGCCCTGTGTTTTAGTCTCTAAGGAGGCAGAATAGCTCCAGGTCCCAAGAAGGCGGATACGGAGCCACAGTGCTCACCTTCCTCCACCCCCGTCACAATGGAGGCGAAGTTGTCGTCCAGGAGAATCATGTCTGCAGCTTGCTTGGACACATCGGAGCCCGCGATCCCCATGGCGACACCAATGTCTGCTTTCTTCAGAGCTGGGGAGTCATTGACACCGTCCCCAGTCACAGCCACAATTGCTCCCTGGAACAAGGGAAGCGGCAGCTGAGGGTCTCGCGAGACGGAAAAGGCACAAGCTCATCTCAGGGCAGTCTCTGTGCATGTGTGTGTCTCAGACACAAGCCAACGGGGGCCCACAACAGCCGCTCAAGAGAGCGCAGCACCCCCGGGTTGGCAGGGCAACCCAGAGTCAGGGCAGTGAGCCATGCTCTGAACACTCTAAGGATCCATCTCCAAAGCAGAAATAAGGGTAGCCTCAGGGCTGAGCAGGCCCACGAGGGCTGGCCTGGCTGCCCACTGACCTGCCTCTGGCAACCCTCCACAATGATAAGCTTCTGCTGAGGAGAGGTTCTGGCAAACACGATCTCTGTGTGGTACTTCAGAATGTCATCCAGCTGCTCAGAGGTCATGTCCTTCAGATCACTTCCATGTACCACACATGCCTTGGCATCTCTAGGATTAAGGAAAAAGAAGAAAAAGGTCACCTACACTTGGTGGAGGGATAAACCGTGCACAGGCAGAAAAATGCCAGAGGGAAACTTGCCCCAAGGAATAAAGATCTGTCTGGTCCATACAGGGAGAAGAGCACTTTCCCCTAGATATTTTCAATCAAAAAGCACAGCCCGTGGCAGAGCTACTATCTTGCTATAAAATACATGGACAGAGGACCAAGTTGTAGGAAGTTTCAAAGTTGCTCAAACTCTCCACTAACAAAACACAAAGCAAAACCAAATCTCTCTTGAATCTGTTTTACTTTCTTGCCAGAATTCTCCTTTTTGCCTTAACTACCCAGGAAACTGAGTTTCCCCATCTGATCTTGCCAGTCGAGCTCCTTGACAAGGGCTCTGTAGTTAGAACCATTAACTGCCAAGTGGGGCGGGAGCATCAGACTTGTCATGGGTGGGGCCCGTGCTCCGTTCCAGGCAAAATCAAAAACACCCCCAAGTCACAGCTGTGTTTTCTGCAGCCCTGTCCTTTGTAGGCTTCCTATATAGAGAAGGTCCTCCACGGACCAAAGAGGGTGAGGGCACAGCCCAAGAGCTCCCAAAGCCATAGCTCTCAAAGAGATCGTCCATGCCTATTCTCGTTAAGCTTACTGTTCTGAGTTCTGATATAGGAAGGCGGGGCCTGCCTACTCTGCCTGAATTCCCGCTCTCAGGAATCCGACGGCCCTCAGGACACTTCTCTCCGGCCTCCAAATGCAAGCAGAAAGCACCCGATTGCCACACCAGTGACAACGAGAGACCATGACTGCTGGGTGCACAGCACAGGCAGATACAGCTTTCTCCTGACTCACCTGGGGTTCACCTGGCTCACAGGGATGTTGAGGCGTGCAGCAATGTCCTCCACAGTCTCGTTGCCCTCCGAGATGATCCCCACACCCTTGGCAATGGCTTTGGCTGTGATGGGATGGTCTCCAGTAACCATGATGACCTGCAGGGAGAACAGGGCAACGTAATACCAAAAGGAGTGCATGTGGCCTCGGAGAGATGCAGGTGGGCCCCCACAGCACCCTGGGGAGGCAGGTGGACTCTACCTTAATTCCAGCACTTCGGCACTTGCCCACAGCATCGGGGACAGCTGCCCGAGGAGGGTCGATCATAGAGATGAGTCCAACAAAGCAGAGATTGTCGACGGGGAAGTTCACATCATCGGTGTCAAACTGGAATCCTTCGGGAAACTGCTCATCAGGCAGCAAGAGGTGGCAGAAACCTGAGGGGAGAGAGGGAGTCCTTGAAGGTGGGCCAAGGGGGCCGGGAGGAGAGCAGCCCCTTCTTCTGCCCTTCTAGGCTGGGAGAGTCTCTGAAGTCTAGTTTGATCAAAGAATATGGTTTCCTTCCCCTTACGACGTCCATTATGAATGGCGAAGGGAGAAGCTGCCGCCAAGTCCCTAAGGAGCGGAACTGCTTCCTGGGAAGCTGCAGAGCAGCTTTCAGGGGTGTGACGCCTGCCCACCTGTGCCATGGAAAACCACAGAATCCACCTCAGCTCCCTTTCGTGCGAGTCGGAGCCCACCTCTAGTCCTCATTCACGGAACTGAGTCCTGATGCAGGCCAGTTTGCTAGCTCCTTACTGGCGTCAGGCCAGACCACCCTCCCCAACACTTCCATCTAGTAGGGTTGTAAACACAAGCACCAGGATGCCCAAGATGTTCCTTTCAATCTTATATGAAGGATACAACAGACAAAGTATCACACTGAATTGAATGGAGAGAAACGGCTGCTACTCTGATTGGCAGAGGGACAAGGATACTTCATTGGACAGACACTGAAACAAGCCACCTCAAGTTAGATGAGGAATCAGGGATTCTGAATCTAGTTCTCAGTTTCCCAAGCTAAAGGGAATGAGAGGGAAAATATAAGTAATGAATTATTTCTGCAATTCTATCAGTGTTGTGTCCTGCGATTATGCAACGGGTGAAAATGTGCTTCTAATCCTCCAGTGGCTGACAAGGAGAAAAGGGTGCATGGAGACACAAAATTTCCTGTTTTCTTTCACCCCTTCGCTGCTGATCCTATACAGTCCCCAAGTAAATTCACAACCACTCTCTGGCAGTCAGGAAATGGCTGTCCTAGCTGCTCTAGGAACTAATTTTAATCTCACTAAATTTACAGTTCATAGATGGAGCAACAAAAATTCATCATAAGTCTCTTCTGCCCCCATTTTCTCCGAGCAAACAGACGTGACCAGCAGGAGAGCAGAAGTCTAAGGCTGAGCCAGATGCGAGCCAGCAGGGGCCGTGAGGAGTCGGTCCAACACAGTGGCCTTGCCCCCAAGCACTTGCTGTGTTCAAAACCACGAGAAGCAAATAAAGGAGCAGGAGGTGAGAAGATCTGGGTCAGCCTGCACGTCTCCGCCTGACGGCAGCCTCTTACCCAGCACGCGCTCCCCGAGGCCGCCCAGCTCCAGGTAGGCATTCTGGAAGGCGTCCTTGAGCTCCTCGTCCAGGGGCTGCTCCTTGCCGTGCAGGAGGATGGAGCTGCAGCGGTCCAGGATCCTCTCGGGGGCGCCTTTCATCACCAGCAGGTGCCGGGGCTCGTTCGTGTTGGGGTTTTTATGGATGGACAGCTGGAAGGGAGAGTCCAGGTGTGAGCCTGGAGGCCAGCGTGGCAGTGTGGAGGCGAGCACAGCTCCCTTTTCCAGTTAGTATTTGTTACGGAAGAAGAGAAATACCACGGTCTCGTACTGCACAACCCCTGACATGTCACGTACCCAGTAACATACACTGAATGCGACAGCAAATGCCAGCACCACAATGCACTCACCAACCCCAAAATCAAACAAATTTTCTGTAAGGAAATTTGGAACTGAAGGAATTGCTGGGCGCACACAGACACGTCTTCATAGACGGAACAGCCCCGTCTCCCTTCCGAGACCTCTTGCCTCTGAGGCAAAGCCCTGCCCAAAGGGATCTAAGTGCATTTCAGAAGTGGCTACTGCTCACCCTACTCCCACGCACATACAAAGGGGTTCTCGGAATTCTCCGGGAGAAACCTCAGGCCTCCCATCTGAGAGCACACGCCCGCCCCGGCCCACAGACCTGGTACTTGTTGGTGGAGTTGAAGGGGATCTCCACAATCTTGGCGTAGCGCTCCCGCATCTCCTTCACGGAGCCGCAGCACACCTCGATGCACTTCAGGAGCGCCGACTCTGAGGCGTCTCCCGCCACAGCCCGCTGTGGAGAGCCATCAAGGGTGAGTTACCTGCCAGGCCCTCTGAGACGGGCTGTGGGGTGGGGGTGGGGGGTGGATATCCTGCAGCCCAGGCTGCGGCCAGGCCCAAGCTCAGAGGCCAGCTCTGGTCTCCCGTAGCCCTCCCTCCCCAAGTCAGCTTCCGCCCTAATGGATATGTGTGTGTGAGGGGGGGGAGGGGACAGGGAGGATTGGAGCCCACCAGGCCCCTTTCAGCCAACTTCGGCATGATTTAAGTTTTATTCCTGGAGTGCTGAAAAATCTCAAAGCATATCCTCAAATAGTGTTTTAAAGATGCCTTAGGTTTTTGGGACTGGGGTAAACTGTCAAGGACAAAGTAGCCAGACTTTATATAATTCAACTGCACAAAACTACCTAGGGTCTGAGAGATGCAAGTGGATACCTAGCTCTAGCAGTGATATGATCAGCTAGGAGCACACCCCATGCATCCATGCACACGTCATGCCACACACGTCTTCATGTTCCATGTGAAACACTGTGTCACTCCCAGTCTAACCACAGACAGACACTCTGAACGGCAGCCCTGTGTATTCAAGACTACAGATGCAGATGGGACTCATGTCCATGTGCAAATTTGTGCAAATGCAGTAGCTGCTTGCTAAGAAGGCAAAGGTAGTCTTGCCTGAGAAACAAATGTAAGCGAGCATTTCTAATGAACGCCGACTGCTGAGGAGGGCAGCTGAATCATACTATCGACATGGCTCAATCCAACATGCTTAAATAAACTCCTGCTATCCCTTTCTGGGGCTTTTCTTCACTCATTTGTTTGGGGGTGGGGTCTGAGCCACACCTGGTGCTAAGGGTATGGGTGATGCTGGAGATCAAACCTGGGCCTCCAGTATAAAAGCATGCACTCAGCCTCTGGGCCCTCAAATCAAGAAAGATTTAATACTGTGAGCCCCAATGCTCAAAGGCTGGACCATGGTTTCCTTCCACTTTGAGGGAAGGAAAAACACAAAACCGGCATCTAGAGTTTTATCCCAAGATAAACAACTCTTCCTCCAATCAACATCACTTTGGCACCAAGAAAGCCTCCATGATAGAAAACGGAAGCCTGTCTTCACAGGGGAGTCGTCCCCACCCAGCAAGCCATGCTGGTGGCAGCTCTGCCCTGCCCAGAACAAGCAGACATCGTCAGAGAGAAAAGGAAAAATCAAAAGCAAACCCAGGGGGGCTCACACGACTGTTTTTCGTCCTAAGAGGCCAAGTGCAACTTTGGACCTGTCTAAGATTGTATCTCTGCCTGGGCAAATTTCATGAGAATTCCATAAAGCTACGCTTATTTTAATATCATCAGCAAGCAAGCTAAAAACAATTAAGATAAGACAAATGGCTGAGCTATTTTAAGAACATATACGGCTTAAGGGATTTGCTGGAATCTCCTGTATCCTAGTATGAAAATGCCATTATAGAACCTCAGAAACAGCCCTCACTGCCCACTGGCTTAGGTGGGATGTAAAAGCCGAGAAAAACAGTTGTCATGATGACTTAGTTATATTTATACTAATTTTATTAATGATAATCAGCCTTTCCTCTAGCTAAGATTGTCTCCTACTTCCCCGAAGATCCAGGTTTTACTGTTTGCTCACCTCTTCTAACCTCTATGGACCTACAAGGAACAATCACTGTCCAGGACTCTAGGGTCACACTGAGAAAAGGACGTCTGTGATCTTTGCAGCCCCGGGGTGGCAGCTCAGCTTACCTTCAGGATAGGGAGGTTCTCCTGGTTCGCCTGGAACACAGCGCGATTACAGAGGCCTGCAATCCTGGACAGAGCAATCCAGGTAGCTGAAGTCTTGTCGAACGAGACACCTGGAAGGGTCCAGAAAAAATAAAACAGCCTCACACCAACTTTCTATTACAGCCATAAAATGCAAGGGGGCATGCTGTTCATTTCCCTAATAAATGAAACTCGCAAGTTGTCTGTCTTCTGCCATCCCATTTGCGGGACACTGGCCTTTGACTCCTCAACCCAAAATAAAATCCCTGTGTTTTATTCCCCACCCCTGCAAAGAAATTGCTCTGGGAGTCAGGAGGCTGGGCCCGGCCTTACCACTCTGGTTCTCCGTTGTGTCAGCTTCATGGATCTGATTGTCAAACCACATGTGGGCCACCGTCATCCGGTTCTGAGTTAGAGTTCCAGTTTTATCTGAGCAGATGGTGGATGTGGACCCAAGGGTCTCCACGGCCTCTAAGTTCTTCACTAGGCAGTTCTTCCGCGCCATGCGTTTGGCAGTGAGAGTCAGGCACACCTAGACACCAGGACCAAGAAGCCAGCACGTGACCTGGCTGGGACTCACACTCCGTGGGCTCTGACTGTATCCCAGGGAGGAGGGAAACTGAGCCCGTAAACTGGGCCACATAAGCTCGAGGAGATGACATGGGTGTACCAGGCCCTGCACGCTATGCACATGCACCTCAGTTATCCCTTCTCCACTGTTGTGTAGGATCACGAAACTAGCTTAAGAACAAAAAGTTCAGGGCTGGAGCCCACACAGCGGGTAGGGCGTTTGCCTTGCACGCGGCCCACCCGGGTTCAATTCCCAGCATCCCATATGGTCCCCCGAGTACTGCCAGGAGTGATTGCTGAGTGCAAAGCCAGGAGTAACCCCCGAGCATCGCCGGGTGCGACCCCCCACCCCCAAAAAGAACAGAAAGTTCCCATCTGCCATGTAAGTCTGCCTGGCCTTCCCTGCTACCACAATGCTTGGCAGGAAACCGCCAAGCCCATGAGGAGGGAAGCCGACTCCACAGTGGACCCCTACACTTGGAGAGCTAGACAGCAGGAGCATCTCACCGTGACCGTGGCCAGCAGCCCTTCTGGTACATTGGCTACGATGATACCGATGAGGAAGATGACAGCTTCCAGCCAGGTGTACTCCAGGATCAGAGACAAGATGAAGAAGGACACCCCCAGGAACACGGCCACACCCGTGATGAGATGAATGAAGTGCTCGATTTCTGCAGCAATTGGGGTCTGACCTCCCTCCAGGCCCGAGGCGAGGGTGGCGATTCTTCCCATTACGGTGCGGTCCCCAGTGTACACGACGATGCCACGGGCTGTGCCTGAAAGAGGGGTCAGGTATGGTAGCAGCAGAGAAACACCTGCCTAAGGGACAGCACCTCTGGGCAGAGGGGCTCTAGAACAGAGCTCTAATCAAAGGTTCTGACCCACCAGCAAGGTGGTGGTTCCAAACTCCATGCTTTTGGCTGGCGCAGCTAAGCAGCAGCTGCAGGAAGGGGAAGGAAGAGGACAAAGAGCCGGGAAACATGCACATGTCCAGTGTCTCCCTGTCTACTCTGTACTCATGGGGCTGCGGGGACCATGAGCAACCCAAGGAGGTCTGAGGACCCACATCTATGGTCCACCCTGGTGAATGACCTGTGGTGCCTGGGGCCTCCAGGTACCTTCCACACAGTTGGTGGAGAAGAAGGCGATGTTCCTTGTCTCCAGGGGGTTTTCGTGGGTGAAATCCGGAGACCTGGTTTGGGGCTCTGATTCACCAGTGAGTGAAGAGTTGTCCACCTGTCCACGAGAAGCGCCACGTGAGCATGACCGTGTCAGGGCTACTAAGACGTTCAGCCCTTAGGGCCCAGCCCAGCCAGGCTTACCTTACAGCCATTCGCAGATATGATCCTCAGGTCGGCAGGGATCCGATCACCGCCCTTCACCTCCACCAGATCCCCGACCACAACTTCCTCGGCATTGATGCTCATCTTCTCGCCATTTCGAATGACAAGCGCTTGCTTTGGGAGGGAACACAGTATTCATACCATTACATTCTCCAAAAAAGAGATACCCCAAAGTACCAGTAATCTGATCGCCAAGGGACCTATGCATGACTAATGATCTGCATAAGTAACAGGTAATAATTCTTCATTTACGGGAATTACAAACCTTGCTCACAGCAATCCCTAAGGGCTGGCCTCGTATTTGCGGGGTGCATGGTGGGCCCCAAGGCTGTCACTTTCTGGATTATGGGGAAAATGGGTCTAGATTTGGGGGATGGGGGAAGCATCTCTTGCTCCCTGGTGGACAGACTTTCCAAGTGCTTGCTGAAAACTGGGGATCTCAACATAACACAAACCATCTTCCGGGGATGGTCAAGCCACCCCATGGGGATGGACAAAATCTGCAGGTACCTGAGGAACCATGTTCTTGAAGGATTCCATGATCTTGGAGCTTTTAGCTTCTTGATAGTATGAGAAACAACCAGTGATGATGACGACAGCTGAAAGCACTACCCCAAGATACAGCTGGAAGAAAGGAAATATACCCGTGAGGACCACAGGCTCTGGGACCACAGGAAACGTGCTGTCAGTTTCTAACCGAGAAGGATGGGTTTCCAACCACGGACCAACCTCCAGAAACAGAGTGCCCAGACCACACCAACAGAGTAGGAACAGGTGGAAGGGGTGGGGGCCACGGGTACCCTTGGATATTTGGAAAAGTTCTCGATAGATGTTCCCTGACTTAGTAAAACGAAGCTATGTTTGAGGCAACTGGTGACCGCTGCAGAGTGACTGCAGGTGTTTCTGGACATGTCCCGTGGGACAGAGCGGCTGTCCACGCACAGCTCAGAAGTGCCTCTACGGACGGGAGAAGCAGGAGCAAGGAGGGAGGAGGGAGGGGCACTGGAGGTGGCAGAAGGGTCCCACTTTTGCCCGTTATTTACAGCCCCCAGAGGGGAGTGAGGGCTGGCTGAGGACCCTGGGCCGGGCTCCCGTGAACTCACATTATCATTCTGAGGTTCTTCTTCTGTGGCAGCCTGAATGCTGTAAGCCAGGAAACAAAGAATTGCACCAATCCACAACAACATTGAGAACCCCCCGAACAGCTGCCGGCAGAATTTGATCCACTCAGGCGTGGTAGGAGGAGGGGTGAGGGCATTGGGTCCATCTCGGGCCAGGATCTCAGCAGCACGAGCAGGGGTTAAGCCCTGAGAAGAGAGGACAGAACAGAAAACCTGCAGTCATTTCTCCCCTTTAAGCGCAGGCCAGCAGGAAAGCTGCCTAAGAATGCCTAAGGAAGGAAACAAATTCTCAAGCCAGTGTAGAATCCGCATGCTTAGATGATGAGCCATTGATGCTCAGGCAGACGTGAACCTGCAGCTTGCCACGGAACCCACAGCACCAGGACTGAAACTCTTTTCAACTTGATTCAATGGCAAATATGAATTCAGCTTCGCCTCTTCTAACTTTTGGATAAGGACTTCATGCCATATTGAATTTTTACCTAAAAGATACCCATTTTAATTTTTGTATATTGAACCTGCTAGGGAAGTGGGGAGAAAGTCCCAACTCTAAACATCAAAGGACAGAAAAAAATCTGTAGGAATTCAGCTTGTTATTGGGCTAATAGCCAAGTTTTAGGTATACAATAATGCTGGATGGCAAGACACTGGTCTGAACAGATGACTAGTTAAAGAAACTTTGGTACATCTACACAATGGAATACTATGCAGCTGTTAGAAAAGATGAAGTCATGAAATATACATGCAAGTGGTTCTACATGGAAAGTATCATGCTAAGTGAAATGAGTCAGAAAGAGAGGGACAGACATAGAAAGACTGCACTCATCTGGGGAATATAAAGTAACAGAATGGGAGCCGAACACCCAAGAATATTTGAGATAAGTACCAGGAGGTCTGCTCCATGGCTTGGAAGTTGGCAGCACATGCTGGGGGAAAAAGCAGCTCAGATAGAGAAGGGAACACCAAATAAAGGGTGTTTGGAAGATTTGCTTGGGATGCAAGATGCGTGCTAAAAGTAGACTATAGACTGAACACGATGGCTACTCAATACCTCTATTGCAAACTACAACACCCTAAAGGAAAGAGAGAGCAAAAGGGAATGCCCTGCCACAGAGGGGGGGGGTGGGGGGATGGGAGGGCTATTGGGATCACTGGTGGTGGAGAATGGGCACTGGTGGAGGGATGGGTACTCAATCATTGTATAACTGAAATCTGAGCATGAAAGTCTGTAAGCCTTCAACTGTACCTCATGGTGTTTCACAAAAAAAAAAAAAAGACACCGGTCTGATAGGTAAGGTTCCACATATCTGCATATTTCAGCTATCCCAACACACACACACACACACACACATACACACACACACGCGCGCGCGCGCGCGCGCGCGCGCGCCTGCTAGTTAAAAAGAATTCACTGGAAAAGTCAAGTAAATTCTTGTGTCAAGGCCTTGCTCTTTTAAGGGACCTTGAAACCGAAATTCACTGAGAGTGGAAAGCAAGTCTCATCACACAAACTCAGGGAGGGAGAAAATAAACAAAGCACGTGGGCCTGAGTGTCTAAATTGCCCAGGTTCATGTTATCTGTCCTACTGGAGTTAACAGGAAGGAGGCAAGGACTCTGGCAAATCCAGTCAGTTTCCAGGCAGAAACTACCATCAGCACCAGAACTGAGTGGGCTCCACCTGCTCAGCACTGAAGCTGACGCTCGGAATGATATTAACCCTCACAGCCACACCGCTGGGGGTGGGGGTGGGGGAAGTGGGGGCGGGGGGAGTGCAGAGAGGGCATCACTCCCAGTCTGCAAGTCAGGATGAAGATCTACAGGCTCACAGAAGTACATCTCAGAGGAATCTGATGAAAACTTAAGTGAGACCAGGGGTAAATGCAGCTATGAAGCCTGCTTAGAGTTTCTGGGTAACTTAGTGAAACAATGACACATATTTACTGCCCCAGACTCCTTAGCAGTTGCCTAGAAATAACCAAACCAACTCAAGAGACTGTTTATAGTCAGTGGCAAACTTGGTTATCAAAGTTACCCAGATAACAAGGATACATAGCACATACTTTATGGAGAGAGCTATCTGTATAAATTTCTTTTCAAGTAAATGAGAGGATCACCACCGTTTCTGACATAGTAAGCTAATAAAACTGCAAAATTTTAGGGGGCCTCACCTAGTTGGAATTCTAAGCTCAGTCTAGGCAGCGTGGAAAGGTAACGGGAAGGCTGGTCACCAAAGGACAGAGAACAGGCGTGGCCATGGGGCTGTCCACCTTCACCTCCCTGCCCCCCCCCCCCCCCCCCCCCCCCGGCTGGCGCTCTCCTGCCTGCTCCAAAAAGGAAGAGTGTTCTTCACAAGGAAGTCCACTAAGTTGCAGGGGAAGCAAAGTGACTTTCGCTTTCATTTATTAATTTTTTTTGGGGGGCGGGGGGTGCTACACCCAGTGATGCTCAGAGGTGGGTTACTACTAGCTCTGCAGGCTTGGGGGGCCATATGGAATGCTGGGAATTGAACCTGGATTGAGCACGTGCAAGGCAAGCGTCCTACCCTCTACACTATCTCTCTGGCCCTGGAAACAAACTGATTTAAAAGTGCACGAAAGCATCAGCTCTGCAGCACCATGGAGCAAGTATGGGGTGGTGGCTGTCACAATTCCAGAGACCCAGGGCCACAGCTAAGTGTGAAGGGGAGAATTAGGAGGCTGTGCAAATTACAAATGAGGACAACGTACTCGGTTCAAGTCTGTTCCGTATTTCCGATGGAGCTCATCCAGGCTAAGTTTATGGTCATCCTAAAGAGAAATAGAAACAAAGCAGAAGAATTCAACACTGTACCATTTAAAAAGACCTTAACAACAACAACAACAACAACAACAGCAGCAAAATGCCACCAGGTGAGGGAGATGGTTCCCAGGCTAGAGCACAGGCTCAGTTTGCAACGGTCGAGGGTTCCTTCAGGCCCTTGGCCTGGCTGCTCCAGGCGCAACCAGGAGCAAACTACGCCCCATAAGTTGCAGAGGGGTCACAGAACATCTCCCCTTCACCACAGAAGTTGCTAGTGCTTTGGTGGACCACACAGTTAGCAAGCGATCAACAGAGCCCTTCGGGGAGAGGCGGCTGCTGCTCCCCCTGCCATGCAGACACAGTCAGAGAGGCCGAGACCTGGGGCCGGGTGGGCAGGCAGCAGGTGATGTGCGTGGAGTCTCCCAACGTGCCTCAGGAATGATAATGGTCTCACAGCCCACATGTTCCTCTTTCTATAGACCTTTGGTTCTGCCCAAGCTTTGGCTACTTTTTCCACTCCTCTTAACAG
Organism: Sorex fumeus; assembly: GCF_029834395.1. Taxonomy (NCBI): domain Eukaryota; kingdom Metazoa; phylum Chordata; class Mammalia; order Eulipotyphla; family Soricidae; genus Sorex; species Sorex fumeus. The sequence goes on from NW_026606188.1 coordinate 19,643,716, forward strand.
TTACAATAACGAACATTTCCACAAATAAAGGGATGGGAAGGGGAAAGCAGGAGGAAAGATTATATACTCCCAAACTTATAGGGTGTATGATTCTTTGAAACTGTTTATAACTAAGTTTTCTGAGAACAAAAATGCAATAATGTACCAACTACTCACCATAGAAACTTCTTTCTTAAGTTCATCCATATCCCTCTCCTTCTTCTGCTTCTTTTTGTTGCCCTGCTCTGACACAGCAGCAGGTTCATATTTATCACGTCCAACCTACAGGGAAAAAGGGAAGAGAGGATGATGAATGAGTCTGCAACTTGAGTGGGTTTGGAGACAGAAATTTTAAGTCATTGGGGTAATATTTATAGAAATAGGTGCAGGCATTGGTGTTAGCATCTCTAAACTGAGTGGTCCATGATCATAGATCAAAACACTGTCCAAACCCGAGGCACCAAGACCTGTGGGCAAGTCTGGCCGACTCCACGCTAGCCCGTCCCGTCCACTGGCTGTGAATGGGAGATAGCTTCAACTGTCGCAGCCTTCATCTTCTCACCAAATGTCCAGTCTTTCCAGGATTAGAGGGGAGGACAGCATTATCGGGGTTCTGGACCACCTGCATCCCCAAGCAAACCACTCAGTCCTCGCTTCCCTTTTCTTCTCTACAGCAGAGATATGAACAGTGGCCACACCTCATTCAAGTTTTTGAGGAAAACGAAAGCTTCCCTTTTTATTGCTATGTTTAAATGCTGAGCTTTATGAAGCTGGGAATATAAAAGTTTATGAAGCTAAGAATATAAAAGTTACACTGTGTATAAAGTTTTAACCTTAGGGCTATCATATTAACGCTGACCTTTTCATCTTTAAAAAAAAAAAACAACAGTCCCTAAAATTCTGTAAATGGAAGACAAAAAGGGAGTTCCCCACCCTAATCTGCAGCCTGAAAATAACCCCCCAAAAGAAAGTCACTGGAAATGTTTTGACATAAGCAGGATGCAGGAAAAGCATGTGGATTATCACATGATTCACAGGATCCACCTACGCCTCTTGAAAACTGGAACAATTCTGAGAGAAATCGTTGATTCTATAGTTTAAATTTAGGTTGTGCCTCCCCCCCACCTTTAAGATGCTTAAGTTTATCTACACACAGTCTAAACGCAGTGCTCTGAGGTTCGGCCCACAGAAACCAGGTCCCCTCACTCTAGATTATCCATTCCCCAACACAAAACTTCCCAACAAGCACAATCTAAAAAGGCAAAAAGCAAGAAAGGGAGGTGTGTGTGGGTGGGGGGGCACAGGACACTGAAGCTCGGATTCACTCTGGACTCTGCTCAGGGATCATTCCTGGTGGGACCTGGGGGACCATATGGGGCACTGGGGTCAAATCTGGACCAGCCACATGTAGAGAAAGTATCTTAGACCCTGTACTTTCTCTCTGGCCCTATTTGAATTTCTGTTATTCACTCCTAACTTTCATTAGTAAATTTTCAGCAACTAAAGCAATTAGGAATGTGCAATGCACTGGGAATAAAATAGTAAATTAAAATCTGGGTGTGTTTCAGTAACAGCCAGTTAAAGGAAATTATTGTTTGAATTTGAAAAAACAGCCAAAGATTCTAAAGAAAAATCCTGCTCCATCTTAGTTGGTGCTGACAGCCATCCTGGTCACACTGTTCAGCTTCTGCTGCTTCAAGTTCGCAGTGTCCCCTGACTGATCACTTCACCCCTCAGTCCATGGGGAGAAGTTATTAGTGTCTATCTTATCTGTTAGGAACAAGCCGGTCTTAAGATACGGACATTCTTGACATTCTCTCCATTGGTGCAGAGACATTTGGAGTGCCTCTTTGCATATGCACAGTCCATGGTGCCAGAGTTAAAATGGGAAATAATCACATACTGAAAGCAAACCAAGACAAGATAGGGACTCTGCTCAAGAGGGGAAATAGGACACTTCAAATCATGGGTGAGGGCCCTCTATAAGACTGAGGATTTTTTAAAAATCAAGCTCACAAATTCCCATTAAAGCAAGTTGAGGGTCAGGAGTGACAGTACAGGAAATAGGGCACTTGCCTTGCATTTGGCTGACCTGAGTAAGAGCCCCAGCAACCCAAATGGACTTCCGAGCAGAGTCAGAAATAAGCCCTAAGCACGGTCAAGCATAGCCCCTCCACCAATAAATAAAGCAAGTTGAGTATCATTATAACAGTATTTAAATATATGAAAATCATAATTATAGTCCCTCTGCTTTACCATCTGCATGCTTTATTCTTACTTTCAATATTTTCCTCTCTGAAGGAAGGAGGAGAGAATTATTGGCGCAGTTTGGCCCTGGACTTTTCCCAAGTTTTATGCCTACTTGCAAAGTAGAGAAAGAAACCTTCCCAGAGCCTCCCAGTCCTCACGGGCTAAGTGAGCCAAGAGTCCCGTTCTCTCACGACTTCACCACCTCACCACATGGCCCCTGGCCCTGCAGCCTGCTTTTTTTAAAAAGAGGCTACTTTTAAAAAGTGGTCTCTTTAAAGCGAAAGAAACGTGGAAGCGGTGCTGTGGAGTTTCTCTCTACCTCAGCAGCTCCCCTTTGCTCACTAGGCAGGGCTCGTCCAGGAGAGAGCCCCACGCTACCCCTTGCTGAGGGACCTCATGAGGGTCTTCAGTCTGACGACTGAGGACTGTTTCGAAGAAGAGACGAGACGGAGGGATCAGGAGGGCAGCCCCAGAACAGAAACACAACGCTGTATTATTGCGTTGAGCGGCACGTGGTTGCAAACAAAGGTGAAGGCTGGGATGCCACGGGCCATGGCTGAACCCCTGTACAGGCATCCAAACTGCTCTGCCCACAGCGCCCCCTGCCCTCCCCATGGCCCCTGCTGTGCGCCGACACAACAGAGACACTTGTCAGAGCATGTTTGGGGAAGGGCACCTCGACGACCAAGAAAGTTTAGTTCTGGGTTTTTTCCACTCTAATTTAGGAAGTCGAAGGTCACGGCCAGACAGAGGCTGCCCAACAGGGCCACCTTCCCCGGACAGCCACTCCCACCGCGGTGCCTGCTGATCCAGCAGAGGAAAGGGCACTGGGGAGAGGGCTGGTGTGCCCACTCCTCTCCGGGGGTGGAGTTTTCTCTCCTCTGTTCAGCAAGTCCCAGTTAGAAAAGCTGGCACCAGAGCCTTGGGGCAGCCAGCGCCCACCTGGAAGTCAGGGGTTCACCCCCTTAGAAGTGCTGAAAGTGTTTCAGCCCATTCTGCTCTGCCAAGCGCCAGCCCGGGGCCTTGTACTGTCAGGCTGTTTCCTGAAATGGAGCAATACTTGGTCTAACTCTGAAAGACTCTAGGAAGGCATTTTGATAATCAGATTAATCAAGGAAAGGGCTGCCATCAGCTATGGAAAAACCAAAGTCGCACTGTTTCTCAATCCCACCAGTGCCAGGGTCCAGGCGGGTGAAAGCCTGCGCCATCAGTGTCCACAACAGTCCATGTCCAAGCTTGCTGAGAAATGGCAACCCAGAGCCAGACCCCAACTCCTCCACCTCAGCGGGGGGGTGGGGGGGTTAGGGGGGTGAACAGGAGCCAGCTACCGGGAGACACGACCAGCCTCCCTGAGCTCATACACAATCACAGCAGCACTGCCAAGTCCATAAGGGACCTCTACAGAGCAGGACTATAAAACCCCGTGTGGATTAACATCAGTGACTGCCATCCCTCACTTACTAATGAAAACTGTTTTTAAAAACTCATTTAGGGTATTGTAAATTTCACCTTGTGGATTAAAACATTTTACACACAGACACACACAGACACACAGACACACACACACATTAGAGAAATAATCACACCCAGTTCACTACATCTTCAGTTGTTCCCAAACAACTAAGTAGTTCCGCTAATATAAGGAATTTCCTAGCCAGGAATCTGAGGGTGGAAAAACACTGCCCTAGTGCTGAAGCTGCTGGCCCAGGGCAACAGCTTTTCTCTGCAGGGTGACCCTGAGGGACCACTGGCCTTCGAAGTCCTCCTCGCACCTCCCCATGCAATACAAAGAATGACCAGGAACAGAGTCCAGAGCTATGCATTTGATGAGCCCAGCTCAGCACAGTCAAAGCTGGCCTCTGCCCCCTGGCCAGCAGGGGCAAGGAAAGCAGCCCCAGCTCTGACCAGCAGCTTCCCTCAGCCCCAGAAGAACCAGGTTTTGACCTACCCCTCCCCCCATCCTGCAGGGAAATTTGGAATGAGCTTACAAGCAGTCTATCCTCTCTGCAACAGAATACACATGTGACCTATTTAAGTAAAAACTCTAAAATGTCTAAAGAACTGATATACTTTAGAATGACTCTCTCTTACAAGCTTTCCCAATTATACAGTCATCGCTCCAGGGCTGGGGTGTAGCGCGATGGTAGGGCACATGTCTTGCAAGTGTGAGGCCCTGGGACTGAGGTTCAGCATTACCCACAAGGTTTCCAACAGGTGCTCTCTCTCTCTACATCAGTCACCTGGGGAGTGAAGGGCTCAACCTCCTGCCACTTCCCTCTCTCTGCTGCCCCTTGGCTCCATTTTACTTTGCCAGGCCTTTTTGGTGAGCACTGCCTAAAGGATCTGCTGGTGTGTGAGACAATGCATTTGCAATTGGCTCTTCATATAGAGTCCAGAGGGGAGGGACGATGCAGAATCAAATGGCTGTAGGCAGAAAGGCAGCATGGCTGGAGAAGTGTCCTGTGTGTTAAAGGTAAGTGTGGGCCGCACCATGTGGAAGAGAGAGAAGAAAGAGGAGGAAACAGGTGCAAAGTGTGTGTAGGGTCTGGCTCCCATTGTGATTGCAGACTGGAGAGAAAACATCAAGCCCCACCAAGGCATAAAACCTTATAGTCACCACCACCAGGCCCACTACAATGCCAGGGCCACAACAAGAGTAACAGCATGAATCGACTTTTCCAATCACCAATGGAAAAATGTCATTGGTACCCAGAGATTCTGGTCAAAACCAGACCCAGAGATTATTCAGGTTCAGATCATCACTCGCTGGATAGTCAGAAAGATGCTCAGGAATGAAGCCTATTGGCCACTGTTCCCTTGGCTTCAAAGGGAAGGCCAGAGAAAAACAGCAGAGTAGGGAGGGAGAAGGTTGTTCTGCTTGTTTAGGGCAGACCTGCTGTCCCCAACAGTCAGTGAATGTGAAGCACTTATTGTGAATTCCTGACCACAGATTTCAGCACAACTAATGAGGTGAGTCATATGCAAAGAACAGTCTCCCTGTGACTCCAGCCAAAGAACACACTTCCTCTCATATACTCAATTCACAGAGACGTGAGAAAAGTTCAAACCTGACCCAGTGACGCCTCCATTTCCAAAAATACAGAAATGAAGGAGAGCTAGAGAAAAAGGAGGGGGAAAAGTCGTGGGTTTAAAAATCCTCTTAAGCGTCCCATCAGCCCTTACAAGGCATGTGTTTTCAGCCTGATCCAGAACTGGACAGCTCTGGCTGGGGCAGGGGAAACATTCTGGCCAGTGTTTTGCTGTGTGAACGCAGCTGCTCTGATTACAGGGCGCACATCTGATGGGATGCTCGGGTTTCTGCTCAGGGCCTGGCGGCTGGCAGAGGCCCTAGCAGCCTGGAGGCAGCTGAGGCTCCCTGCACCCATCTACCCCAGAGGGGCCAAAAGGCCATTTTCTTTTGCAAGATGTTGACAAAGACTTATGAAAACGTAAAGTCCTCTACTTGCAAAGTGAAAGTATGCGAGCTCTGAGAAGCTTATTAAACTGGCAGCAATGCCAATCAAAGGCACATCCTCAGTCTTCTGACAGTGACAAGCAGCCTTTCCATCATTTCCCATCCATACTTCAGTTCTGCACGTGCCACTGATGAGCAGCAAACCTAGTTTATAAAAAAAAAAAAAACTTCCCGGCTCCCGCTGCCCATCGTATGTGCTAAACAAGCATCTGGGCCCTCACGGCACCCACAGGTGTCACCGGGACCTAGGAGCCCTAGCCACAGGTCTCATGGTCATACAGGTCCAACCTTCTTTTTTTAAGTGAAGAAATTAATTCAATTTACTTTTCTATACAAAATCCTTCCAAAGTGAAAGCCCCCTTTTCTCTGGCTATCTTTAGAACTCAGCCAGATCTGAACAGAACGCCACAGCTGTTAATTTGTTGCTCAACTAAGCGGGCACAGTGGCTGGAAGGAATCTAGAAAGGAACATGGAGAACCACCGTCCCTGGGGCTTTGTAATTTTTTTTTTTTTTGCAATGCTGTTCAGGAGCACTCAAAGCCTGTGTGTCTGAAGTGTTAGCCCTCAGCTAGTTAAAACATTTTACTGGGCTAAAATGGCGCCTGGGCTGTCAGGGTTAGCCTATTCTCAACCTGTTCAGATTTATGATGTAGAACTCCCCCTCGCCTCCCCTCCCACCCAAGGTGAGTCACTCCCTGTTACAAACTTGCTGGCACAGAGCAATTCAGATGAACAAACAGCAAGTTAGCAAGAGTGGATACACCCTGAGCTAGCGGAGGGCACAGGAAGTGGAGCCCGGGAGGCAGGAGCGGGTGTGATGCAACCTCCACTTGCTGGGGCCAGGGGCCAGGCTGGGCACCTTGTCCCTCCAGGGCTTCTAGTCTAAAGTACCAGCTTTATAGCAGCCAGCCGCGGCTTAGTCACGCTTTCAAGCTGCGCTCCAAAAGGGCAGTTGATAATGTGACCGTACACCCAGGATTTATGCTGACCTGTGGATCCCGGAGCAACCTTCACCTGAACCCTTTTCCCTGCGCCTCGGGTAACCACTGCCTCGGGTAACCACTACCCCGAAGCTAGGCTTTATTTTCTAGGTAACTAAGTTAATATTCAAACAATGGAAAACCACAGGTGGCGCCACCGCCCTCCTCCTTCTTTTGTAAGCTGGAGAGAAAGTTTCTCCTGGACCTCTCCAGGATGGTGGGTGGGAGACTGAGCAGAGGATCTGAGCCCAGCCCCTGGCAAAAACACACCATTTGCAAAAAAAGGGACACAATCCCAATTTTAGCAGGAATGATTCAGCAGGAGCTGTTCTTTCCTTGGTGACCAAATGCTGGGAAACTTCATTTGGAAGAGGACACAAAATCACCCACATTAGCACCTCCACCTGACCCCCACCCCTAAAGGCAGTGTGAACAGAGGAGAAATTAACAGTGACCTTAGAAATGAGCTGCCAGCACGGGCTCTGGGCGAGCCAATCAGCAGCAGGCTTGTAGTCACCACTCCACCCACATTTTAATCCCCATGTGGAAAAATCCCAACGTTTCAATGGAAAAGTGTCAGTGTAAAATACCGTTCTGAACAACAACCACGGTAAATCCCAGGAGGCAAAAGGGGTAACACAGCGAGAGAACCCCACTCACGCGCCCCCCCACCTGCCATGCAGTGTGCTGGGGAACCCAGAATACCAACCAATCCCTTGGCAGAAAGCAGCACAGCCATGCTCACCAGCCAGTTGAGTCTGCTGGGCCACCAGATATTTCTGAGGCACCACAAGACATTCGGGTTGCACCTCCACTAACTACCCAGATGTGCTGCTATCTTTCCCACCACCATGCCTGCGTGTGGTTATGAAGACACCGAAGGCACACAGAGACAAACTGAAGCCAACGCACAGGCACCTCTCTCCAACACTAGCCTCAACCAGGGAAACCTGTGAGTGCATACTGCCTGTTGTTAGAACAGTCAGGCCCTGCGGGGCCCACAGAATTCCGGAGTTTCACTAACGAGGTATTTGACCTTGAACAAGTCACTTCACCTTTCCAGCCTAGGGTTCCTATCTATGATCTCCGTAACCAACATCTGCGCTACCCCCCCACCCCACGTCCTCAGATCTGACTCAGAAAATAAAACTTTTCTTAGGGGTTGGGGGGGAGGGTTGGGAGAGAGAAAACGAACTTCCAAGAACTTATTTGTAGGAATCAGCAGGGAGGAGAGAACAGTATGGAACGAGCTGGGCCCCGGTTTCCTCGGTGGGGTGCTCCAGGCAGCTCCTCCACATTCTGTGCTTTCAAAAGATACAAGTTGTGTATTCCCTTGCCTCCAGAGGAGAGCTCTCCCAGGCCTCCTTCGCCAAGCGCTCAGGATCCCTGGGTAAGGGCCTCTCACTAAGACCCGCGGAGACCCACTAGCAGGCGGCTGGCGGAAACCTGTAGACCAGCATCGGCACAAGCTGCCCAAGATCTCTTGGGGATTGATCTGGGTAGGTCTCAACTAGCCCTGCGCCTCACTGGAGTCCAGGACCTGGTCTTCTGCAGCGATTTAGAACAGGCAAGAAAGACCCCCGTCCCGCACACAGCCCGCTTCTGCCCTGGAGACCCCAGCTCCTTGGAGATCGGCTCTGCGCGCGCGGTGGACACCTCGCACTGACCGCGGCCTCCAGTCCTTTGGGGGCTTATTGTACTCGGCGGCCCCGGGGAAGGCGCCTGCGGTGCTTCCAGGCGCATCTCCCCAGAAAGAGAAGCGCCGCGCCTCTCTCGCCCCGCGACCAAGAACACCCAGCCCCGTGGGCGAAGGTCCCGCCGAGGTCCCCAGGGCGCCCCTCCAGGCCATCTTGGGGCCCGGGACACGCCCTTCCTGCCCGCGCCCGCGCCGGTGCTTCTCCCGCGGGCGCCGCTCGGCCCTGCGCCACCCGGGGCCCGGGCGCCGGGCGGGGCGGCAGGGCCGGGGAAGGGGAGGAGCGCGGCCCGGGCACGGCGGGCGGGGACGGGAAGCGGCGGGCCCGGGCCGGGGCCCGCGTGCCCCCCACGCGGACTCACCCCCTTGCCCATGGTGGCGGTGCTCGGCGGCCGGCGCGCGGCGATCAGAGAGGCCGAAGGACGGAGGCGGCCGGGCCGGTGCCGCTGCTGCTGCCACGTGTGCGCCTCCTCCCGCGCCGCTCGCGCCCGACTCGCCGCAGCTCGCGCCCGCCGCCTCCTCGCTTCCTAAAATATGCAACCTGCGCGCGGCCCGCCCCGCCACGTCACCGTCGCCCGGGCAACCCCGGCGACCGGCCCGCCCCCAGCCGGGCCCAGCCGGCCGCAGCCGGCCCCGCTCCCGCAGGGGCGCGTGCCCACGGCCGGGGAGGCCGCCGACCGCGTGGGCGCGAGGACCGCGGAGGAGCGCGTCGGGGACCCCGTGGGGACGGGCGCAGGGCCTGGCCCACGCCGCCTGCCCGCCGGGGAAGAACGGGACCGGGCTGACCTTGCCCCGGTCCCGGTCACCCGCCCCGCCCTCCCCAATGACAATCCAAAGGGCAGTTGATGAATCCGGCCACCCTGCGTGCGCAGAGGCCCGCTCGGGCAGCCCGGGGCCCACTTCCTAGGGAGGGACCTTTGCAGCCCGAAGGCCCGTCGCGAGCGCCGGCGACTGGCTGGTGCGGGAGCGGTGGGCGGGCCTCCGTGGGGCCCCTCGCGCCTCCCACCTGGCGCCCCAGGGCCCTTCCTCCCCGCAGTCCGGAGCGACCGGGAGACCCTGAGCCTGGAGCAGGCCGCCCCCGCAGCCCCCCGGAGGCCCCGTGGGGTTGGCCTCGGGCAGTGCGCTGGGCGGGTTTCCCCCTGGGGAGAGCGGCCGCTGCTCCACAGTGACGAAGGTCTCCAACCTTTGAAAAGCAGACTCTTGAACAATGCTTTCAGGAAGTCAGGGCCAGCCTGGGGAAAATGTGAGATTCACAGGAGAAAGTCATTCCAAGTCCCCAGGAATTCTTACAAGGAACAAATAAATGTTAACGTCCTCGGTGAGTTAAGCCAACCCCACCAAATTTGAGTATTAATTTAACACCAATAAATAAAGATGTGAATCTGGAAAGAAATGGAGAAGGAAGGGTCCAGAGATAGTACCAGTGGGGAGGACGCTGCCTTAAATTCGGCCCACCCAGGTGTGTTCTCAGGCACCTTGTATGGACCCCAGAACTCCCACAGGGAGTGGTTGTTGAGCGCAGAGCCACGAGAAAGCCCTGAGCATCGCCAAGCGATGACCAAAACCGAAAAAGATAAAAGAAAAAGTTACAGAAAAGGAGAAGGAAGGGTGGGAACAGAGGAAGTAAGGGATGAAGCTCGCAACCAGTTACAGTATGGGGATAATTCTTATTCCTTCATAAGAGATACTTTGTTACAAGAATCTCATTGTTAAGGGCTAGTACCTTCACCAGTGATCTCCAGATCATGAAAACTGAAACACAGTAAACTAATTTCAAACTCATGACTGCCGCACAGGGAGTCCCCTAACACTAAAACAATTCCACATAAGCCTTTTGCAGAGAATGTTCAAGGTTGTCTCCAGGGTCCAGAATGTTAAACTTCCCTGCTCATCAGTATCCCTGACCGCTAACCTGGAGGAGGTTCTGGTTCCCTAAAGTTAGCTAAGTTTACTTTAATTATCTCTTGAATCCCAAGGTTTAAAACGAAAAGGTACTACTACAACAACAAAACGGAGAAAGCAGAAGTCTGAGTACTATAGATCTCTCCTGCCAGCTGAACTCCTTTATCTTCACATGAATAGAATGATCATTTCCCCATTCAACAATATAGCTTGCTAGATCCAGGTATTTCCCTTTGTTCCTAGAGCTGTTGATTTAGCAGCTGAATATGGCTCAACGTCCTTCCAGAGTGGGAGTGGAGTGGGGTGGGGGAGCAAACAATTTTAAGAAATGTTAACTACAATCTGTATTTTTCCTTTCCTCCAGCAGAACATTTGTGCAGGTGAAATCCCCTTGGAGTCTCATGGGTTGAAAGGGAGGACATGAAATGCACTTTACAGAGTGGGATATTGAAAGCTTAGGAACTTTCACCCAACTCAACTCAACTAGTAACTGAGGGAGCCTGACCACAAAATTGCACAACAGAAACCATCTTCCAAAACAGAAGGATAACAAAGCACATGGCCGACCTGGGTTTGATCCCTCATACCACATGTGGTTGGAGTGGTCCCTGAGTACAGAGCCAGGAGGACGCTCTGAGCACAGCTGGATGTGGCACCTTCCCACCCCCATGAAAAATGAAGAAATCATCTTCCTTCATCTAAAGTTTGGTCTGGGAGGAGCCTGGAAATACTTCAAAGGGAGAGAATGCATGTTCTTGTTCTTTGGGGGAGCCAAAAAAGAAAAGGAAAAAAAAAACCCTCTGTAGTGCTGAAGGACTCCCTGTGTTCAGGAATGACTCCCGGAAATGCTCAGGGGTCATGTGACATCAGGGATAAAATCTGAGTCTCCAGCATACAAAGCATATGCTCACGGGACTGGAGAGATATTATAGCGGGTAGGATGCTTACTTTGCATGCAGCTGATACAGGCTCAATCCCCAACACTACATATGGTCCTCTGAGTGCTGCTGGGAATGATCCCTAGACACAGAACCAGGAATAACTCCTGCCTGAGCATAGCCAGGTCTGCCCTCCCAAAAAAGGTATTTTTGTTTGTTTGTTTGTTTGTTTGTTGGGGTGATAGCTAGTGGTCTAAAGGCTTACTCCTGCTCTGCACTCTGGGGTCACTCTGGGCAGGACTTGGAGAATCATATGGATTGCTGGGGATTGAACCCAAGTCCACTGTGTGCAAGGCAATCACCCTACCTGCTGTATTTTCACTCAATCTAACCCCCCACTCTGTCCCCACCCAATAAAACCCTGAAGCATGCACGCAGCCTGTTGAGTCATCCTTCTAGTCCTGGAATGTATGTTTTGCATGTTGAAGCCCCAGGATCTAGCCCCTGTACCAATGTCTGATACCCTGGGCATTGCCAGGAGTGACCCTAAAATAAAATGATGACAATTTTGGTCTGAGCATAACACCAAGGAAGTTCAGGTTGAATAGCAATTATACTCAACATTGCTATCCTCCCAAATGCAGCAGGTTTCATATAACCTCATCTTTATTATTTTTTGTTTGTTTTGGGGTCACAACCAGCATTGCTCAGGGCTTACTCCTGGAACTGCATTCAGGAACGACTCCTGGCAATGCTCAGGGAACCATATGGGATGCCAGGGATTGAACTCAAGTCAACTGCTTGCAAGGCAAGCGCCTTATCCATTGTACTATCACTCCAGCCCTTACTATCCTCTTTAATATCTGAGAACATGGACTAAAGCCTCTCTCCCTTGGGCTAGAGAGACAGCTCAGAGTACTGAACATGTGTTCTGCAGTAGGAAGACCCATGTTCGATCCCCAGCACCAGATGGTCTCCTGAGCACAGTGGGGAGTGATACTTGATGGGAAGTAACCACAGAGTACAGCAAAGTGTTGTCCAAAACACCAACTAGTCAAAAAAAGGTTTCTTCTCCCTATTCCCACTTCCGATCAGTCTACTGTGTGTCTCATTGTAATGCAAACAAGCATTTATTTCTAGAAATATTTTTAACTGATCAAGAAACCCTCCACTACCTTATTCTGACCTATCTGCTCCCACCTCTGATGGCAAATTTCATTTCATTCTCAAGATATTTGATAATGTTATTTTCCTTTTCAGTCCTTATCACTTAATCACTTAACTTCCCGTTAGTCGTCGATTTGCTCGAGTGGGCGCCAGTAACGTCTCCATTTGTCCCTGTCGCATGCATGTGTAGCCCAATGGCATCTGTTCGCTCTGGGAACATGAAGAGCCTCAAACCGATCGTTCATGATCTTCACGAAGAAGTCTGACCATCTGGTAGGTGGGCGGCCACGCAGTCTTTTGACATCCCGTGGAATCCAGTCAGTAACAGCTCTAGTCCAGCGGTCGTCTTTAAATCTCATTACGTGACCAGCCCATCTGATTTTTGACACCTTGGCAAATGAGACAGCATCCCTGATTCTTGATCGTCGACGGATGTTGGAACTCCGGATTCTTTCTCTCATTTGAGTGAAACGTGATATTCCAAGCACAGCTCTTTCAATTCTTCTTTGGGAGACCTGAATAGCGTTCTCATCCTGTTTGCGTAGGGCCCAGGTCTCTGAGGCATATGTTAATGCAGGAAGAACAGTGGAATCAAAGAGATGTGCCCGGATCCGGAGGTTCTTCGTCCTCTTAGCTATTTCTTCGACGTTCTTGAAGGCGTTCCAAGCTGCTCTCTTCCTCCTGTGCAGCTCGGGTGCCAGGTCATTTGTCATGTTGACTTCTCGACCTAGGTACACATAGCTGTTGCATTCGGAGATGGTCGTTCCGTTGAGAGCGAATGGGGCATCAGGAACAAGTCTGTGTCTCATAAACATTGTCTTCATAAGATTCAGCTGTAGTCCTACCTTTCCACACTCACAGTCAAAGTCGGCCAGCATTTGTGCTGCTTGGCTGATGTTTGGTGTTATTAAAACAATGTCATCAGCAAAGCAGAGGTGGTGTAGTTGCCGACCATCTATCTTCACTCCCATTCCTTCCCATTCTAGTCGTCGCATGATGTTCTCGAGGGTGGCACTGAAGAGTTTCGGTGAAATGGTATCACCCTGCTGAACCCCTCTCTTGACATCAACGATCACTTCTTTGTAGAATGTTGAGATCCTGGTAGTGAATCCGCAATACAGCTCACGGAGGATCCTGATGTATTGGGCTTGAATGCCCTGATTGGCTAGGGCTTCAATGACCGCTTCCGTCTCAACAGAATCAAAGGCCTTCTTTAATCAATGAACGTTAAACAGAGCGGCATCTTGAACTCCCGAGAAACCTCAATGAGTTTGGTTATTGTGTGGATACGGTCGATGGTGCTGAATCCTTTGCGGAACCTGGCTTGCTCGCATGGTTGTCCTTCATCTAGTGTTCTGCCAATCCTATTTAGGATGACTCGAGTGAACAACTTGTAGATGACAGACAATAGGCAGATCGGGCGTTAGTTGCCAATGTCATGGATGTCTCCCTTCTTGAACAGTAGTATTTCAGTCTATTGAAAGAAAAACCATGCAACAGAAATATCACAAAGGAACTCTCCTCAGGTTGGGTCTTCCTCTAAAGTCTAACCCAAGTGCTATGGTCTAGGCATTTCTGGGTGGTGTTCAGGAATGTTTTGGGGTCGGGGAGGGTGTTCGTTTTGTGCTTCCTTCCTTCCTTCCTTCCTTCCTTCCTTCTTTCTTTCTTTCTTTCTTTCTTTCTTTCTTTCTATTCAAAGAGGAGGATGGCTCACATCTGGGGCTATTCCTCACCTCACTCTGTGCTCAGGTGTGACCCCTGGAGGTGCTCAGGAAACGACATGTGCTGCTAAGAATTAAATCAGGTTGACCACATGAAAGGCAAGCACCTTACCTCCTCTATTGTCTTATTGCCCAGTTTTCAGGAGTAATTCTTAGGGTTGAAGGTTGTTGTGATAGTGCAGTGGCAAGAGCCAGAGCTAGTGAAGGGATGGCAGCCCCTCAGTGCTTTCAACAGCGGATGGGGTCATAAAATTTCTGAGTGAGTGAGTGTGGGTGTCCCTTGGATATTCTGTCTCAGGGAGAGCACCATTAAACAAAACCTGCTGTTTCCTGCTGTGGACAGGGTGTCGTGCAAAGCTGCCAGTGGGCCAAGGTACCATGGCTCCAGTGCTATGGACGGTGACAGAATTTTAACATACCTATTTTAGGGCTCTTTGGATCCAACTCAGCACCACCTCGGAGTGTGGACCCCAGCGTTGAGGAGGCACCCCGAGTTCTCACCAGGGGGCCCTGGCGATTCACCACTTCTGGGGTGGTCCTAATGTCCTTTTTTCCCTGGACAGCCCACACTGCTCACAGTGGAAGAGAATCTCCCTGAGCATCAACTGTCTGGAGACCCAGGATGGGGCGAGTGCCCCCTGGTCAGGTCCTGCTGGACTGGTGGCTGCAGCCCACCCAGAGTGCCCAGGCCACGAATGGTAGCAGCCCTGGTTCTGGTTCCTGCCGGGGCCGCTGCTGCTGCTGTCACCACCAGGGCCCAGGGCTGCAGTGCCAGCAGCAGGTCACCTGGACCCGAGGGGTGGGTGCATCAGCAGCCTCATGGTGCCTTCAGGCTTCCCTGATACCCCAAAACTGCCACTGTGTCTCTGACCAGACCCCAACAACTCAGGATCAAGTTTCCCAAGAAATTAAATGGCCAAAAGTTAGGTGTGTGGGAACCATGCCCACAAACCACCTCTGGACCAGCCTTACAGGCACATTTATCGTCCTTGCTCCAGAGACCCATAAATGAATCTGGAAAGAGATCAAAAGCTGTAGTTAATCTTGGACCTGCACAAGGCTAAACAGACCAGGTTGGGGGGAGAGGGGAGGAGGGGTGCTGGTTAGCTCAGTGCTCACCTAGAGTTCCCGACAACCACCTGCTCCCACAATCCAAAATTTCCATCATGCCCCCAGCTGGACTCCACCATCTCTGGATGGACTTCACTGAAATGTTAATCTGCTGAAAATTCAGGTATGCGGGTTTTGTGATGGAAATCTCCAGGTTTTCTCCGGGTCAGGATGGGCTATCTCTCCCTACCTCCCTGTACTCTTGGAAGCCCCAGCAGTCATGTCCACACCCCAAAGGCGCCACCCAGTTTAAAAAAAAATAGCTACTCCAGTTGTGCCTTCCCAATAAAAAATACTGAACACCTTGAACAAACATGATGACCTCTTAGTACCTTTATTGCAAACCATAATGCACAAGGGTGGGGGGGGGAAGAGAGAGAGAGAGAGAGAGAGAGAGAGAGGGAGAGAGAGAGAAGGTGCCTTCCATATAGAGGCAGGGCAGCGGAGGTGGGTGGTAGGGGTGATGGGAGGGAAACTGGGACACTGATGATGGAAAAGGCACACTGATGGAGGGATGGGTGTTGGAACATTGTATGACTGAAATCCAATTGTGAATAGTTTTTTGTGATGGTCTATCTCATGGTGATTCAATTAAAAAATTAAAGGTTAGTGCCAGGAGTTGATTAAAGATATTTTAAAGAAGTGGAAACTGTAAAACTTTGATGAAAGATGAGTGAGCTGGAGATAAAGTACAGCTTGCCTTTCATATGGCTTACACAGGTTCAATCCTTGGTACCCCATTTTTTTCACCCAAATCCAGCAGTAGTAAGGCCTGAGCACAGCTGGATGTGGTCCAGAAACCAAAAAAAAGAGGTGGGGAGAGATGGAAAGAAGTCTTGACTGGTTTATAGTGTTAAGGAAAAGAAGGGCGGCTGAAGTGATAGTACAGTGGGTAGGGCATTTGCCTTGTATGCATAAGACCTGGGTTTAATCCCCAGTCCCCTGAGCCCTATCAGAAGTGATCCCTGAATACAGTGTTGGGAGTTAACTGCAGAGAACTCCTGGGGGTGGCCCACAATCAAACAATTCAAGGAAATTGGCTCTGGAGAGATAGTATAGTGGGTAAGGTGCTTGCTTTTGCACATGGTCAACCAGGGTTTGATCTTCAGCGTCCCAGAAAGTCCTCTGAGCCATGCCAGGAGTAATTTCTGAATGCCGAGACAGAAGTAACCACTGATCATTACCAGGTCTGGCTCAAAAACCAAACAATGACAAAAAGGAAAGGAAATGAAAGGAAGAAGAGGGGAGGGGAGGGAAGGAGAGAAGAACCAAAACAACAGCATGGTCAGAACTGGGGTGTGGATGTGTTGGCTGCTGTAGAGTTCCACCTTGGAACACAAGTGGCCAAAGAGGAAGTCCTTTTCTTAGGAACGTCTTCTTTCCTCTTCACGGGAGAGGCTTCTGAAGGGAGGCCTAAAGAGAAAACTATCCTCTCATTTTATAATGACGAATCAAAAACTCAGGGAATCAGCAACCCTGGAGGGTTCCAGGATAGGGGCAGATTCTGGTGCACTTTTTCTAACTCTCATAATAGTGCAAGGGATAATCATTATTCCCCAAAGAGAAGGTCAGCCAAGACCCGCCTCCCTAGTCTGTCTTGTTTTAATCTATCAGGTCTGTTTAACCTCCTGGCCTTGGGGTACAATGAAACCAAGTGGCCAGAAAATCAGCATTTACAGACTCAAGTGTGGGTGGCTTCCAGGAGTTTTGGACCCAGTGATGGAAAGCTGGTCTGATCGTTGCGCATAGAGTCAGCAATGCATGAGAGATATGATGCAAGTCAGTGTTTTGAGCCAAGAATGCTAGCTAGCACTTTGAGTAAGTACTTGCTGAATCTAACAAACACGCCAGTGCAATTAAGGATTAAGAAGATGAGTTGTAGCCTTCAGCAAGTGAGCATTTTCCATAGGAAGAAAACATTTTTGGAGATCAATGAGCTAGGGATCTAGAAGAACAGAAACCGTTTGGCTCAGCTTGTGCTTAAGCTAGCATGAAACAATCTTAAACACGGGTCTTTTTCTTGTGTAATTTCTTTGGTACCCCAGATTGTCAAGAGTTACCTCTTTTTTCTGCATGGAACAGACTCTTTTACTGCCCCCAAAGTTTTCCTCGCCAAGGTTGATCCCATCGTGGCAAGTCTGTTTCCGCCTCTACTAACATAACATCACCTGCTTGAAAAGCACAATTTGAAGCACAGCACTGATCATCAAACACCCGTTAACTCAATTTTCTACCCCCTTTTAAATTATCTTTTATTTATTTGTTTGCAGTGCCAGAAATCAAACCTGGGTCCTCACACAAGGCTAGTGCTCTACCACTGACCTACAGTTTGAGCCCTCTTAATTCTCTTTTAAAGCTCTTGGATGCCCTTCTGAACAACACCTTCTTCTGTTAATGATTGGTGAGGTTCTCAAGTTTTGCCTTTGGGAATTTAGAAAAGTAAGCATTTACTTGGTGCCTGTTCTGGGAACATGCGGGGTCAAGTTCACAGCATCCCTTGAACACAACTAGCAATCTCTAAAATGGAACAATCTGAGAGAACACTTTTAGTTTTACCCATGTGTTCCAAACTGACCACCAAATGAACAGCCAGGATTCAGTCTTCATTTCTAGCATTCTCCCCCCCCACCAACATCCTTCTATCCCTTCATCCCAACACAAAGTATTATTAAATGCTACATATTCTGGTATTCACCATTTATTTCTTTACAACTCATCAACCACTAGAGCTCTGCAAACAAAATCAAATGATGACAGAGAAGAAGGGATCAGACTGAAAAATATTCTTCTCTGGAGTCCCATTGGCTGCCATCCAGTATAAAAGTGGTGCAGGTTTGGCTTACAACCCAGCCTGAGCAAGCTGTAAGCAGAAAAGAGGCAGCAGGAGGTGACGCTTCTTGTTTTCAGCCAGGAGCACTAAGGAAAGAAGCTGTGCCATTGGGGTAAAAATCTCTGGCAGAAACCAGAGAGATTTGCTGGGGTTGGCCTTTGAGTGGTCCATGAAAAAACAACTGAGGATGTGTTGTGCAAGCCTGCCCCAGAGAATGGTGCTTTCTTACGGATGCCTTCACACCAAACCCAAGTATCTGGGAAGGTAATGTGCTGATTATCCTTTCAATAAGGGTGAAAGTCACCGTAAGAAGACAGTCTAAAGACCATTAAAAAATGATTTGGTTCATTATGAATGTCTGGAAGACATTTTTATAAGAGCAGCAGAAAATAACTCAAAAGCAGGTCAGGTACAAAAATAGTAACCAACTCGCTTCATTTCTAACAGCTTGGGGGTTGCTCTGGAGGGTGCCATTTTGTTGATGAATGATCTCCACATGTACACTATTACAGATGAGCCCTGGGAAAAAGTAGTTTCTTTACTTCTCTTCAATGGCGCTTTCTTCAACCCAACCCCTACCTCTAGCACTCTAACACTATTTAACAAAAACAAGAGTCACTACATGCCAAAAGAAAAAAATTCCTAGAATAATCATCTTGTCTGAGCCTAGCACTGAGCTTGGTGCTGGCATCAAAGGATGACTACAACACATGATATACCCTCAAATAGCTCACCATCTGGTATAAAGGAAAGACATGCGAAGAGATATTAGTAATGCAATGAGAGGTGCTATATCTGGGAAGGAAGCATGCTCTGCTCTGGTGAGGCTGGATCCTGAGTGGTGGATGGAGCTCATTAAGTGGATTACCGTGTGTGTGCATGTGGGGTGGGGTGGGGTCCACAGCCAAAAGAAGCAGCTTGGATACATCTTCAGGATGTAAACACAGTTAGCCTGTCAGAGGGTCAGCCTTTCGGGTGGCTGGATATGGTAAAAAAAAACTGGATTCTGAACATAATTTTAACTACATGTTAGTCTACAGCTAAGTCTCTGACCCAAGAAGGTTGGTTCAATTTGCAGAGAAGCTGCAGGCCTTGTATCCACTCTTTCTTATATTTGTTACTAAGCTGAAGTTCAAATTGACCAAGAACTTTATTGGTCTCAACTTCTCGTAGAGGCCACTTCTTGAGGCAATTGCACTGATTAAAGAGTAATGTAGCCACCTGCCCCCCAACCTCACTTATAAAGACTGTCATTGCAGAGAATAAAGACAATAAGAGTTCAGATTCATGATTTACATGGTTTCAGTTATTCAGATAATTCATGTAAAAGCAATCTCCATGTCACCAAATCTCAATTCTTCATGTTTGTTGACCACCCTCTCTCAATTGGTTGTAGACAGGTTGTCAAATGGTGGAGGTGGTATTTGTGGAAGTTTTCCTCAGAGATAATGGTGGTGGGTGTGAGCACATGGTGGTGAGGGAGGCAGGAGTGGGGAGTGATGAGAGTGGCAAGAAGCGATAGTGTTGGAAGAGATCAGAGCAATGGTACAGATGGTGAAACCAGAGAGTTAATCGAGTACTAGGGTCCCAACCAAACACTCACTCAATCAGTGTTTCACTCATCTGAAACTTTTGATTGTGTTTGATCAGAACCTTAAGTATCCTGTTGCTTTGAGGATCTACTGACTTGAGATACTTGAAGAACTAAAACATTGCCTGCAGCATGATAATTGTTTTAAAAAGTAGAAGATACATTCATTTGTGGGATATAAAGTTATATATAGTATGAGACTAATATCCAAGGCCAGAGAAAACAGGGACCAGGAGAGCTAGCAAATGGTTAGAAGGCTGCCACAAGTTGGGGGGCGGAGTTGTGCAGAGGGCTGTTAGGATAGAGAAGGGACCAGTATGGCAATGATAGTTGGAGATGATCACTCTGGACAAGAACTGAGTGTGCTGAAAGTACGTAAAAGGATATACATGATAATCTTTCAGTTTCTGTATTACAAACCATAATGCCCAAAAGAGGAGAGGGAGAGAGGAGAGAGACAGAGAGAGAGAGAGAGAGAGAGAGACAGAGAGAGAGAGAGGTACCTGCCGTGGGGGGTGGGCAAGAGGGAAACTAGGACCTTGGTGGTGGGAAACTGTTGAAGGGACAGGTGTTGGAGCATTATATTACTGAAACCCAACCATGAATGACTTTGTAACTCTGTATCTCACTGTGATTCAATTAAAAAATAAAGTAAAAAATTTAAAAGTATAAGAAACGATTTTGCTGTGGGTTCAAAGAGAGAGTTACCGGAGTTCAATCCTTGTCAACACATAGGTCCCACCCCCGCCACCAGGAGCGATTCCTGAGCACAGAGCCAGGACTAATTCCCAGGAGAACCACCAGGTATGACCCCAAATCTCATACCTGCCCCTAACAAGAAATGATCGTATCTTGATTTCAAATCCTAGAAGAAATGTGGTCTGCGTTGTCAGAGGAGAAAGGTATGAGCATAGAATCTTCTTGAATCTGACTTTCCTCATCTCCCACCAACCTCCTTTCTTCAACAAAGGGCCTGTCTTGGGATCAGCTATCAGGGAGCATAGCAAGTGCAGAGCCTGGGCAGGCAAGGTCAGTCCACGCCGGTCTAAACTGGTCTGATTATCATATCACCAAACCGCAGCTGAGGACCAGGGACGCCAACAGCGCTGCAGCAGCCCAGTCCCACAGACATTCACCGGCAGAGACAGGAACCGTGGCCTGTGCTTTAAGAGCCGAGATGCAGCACGCTCACCCTGGCAGGGAGAAACAGTCTCCATGTGCGATTCCGAACCTCGGCTTTTCCTCCTTCTCCTTTTCACTAAAAGGGAAAATACAGGCGCCATCTGTGAATGTGTCGGTTAATTGACGAGAGAGAGCTGAGTTTCTCAGCACACCAAGGGGAGCCACCTTTTAGCACCAGCAGCCCTGTTCCCGGAAGAGTCAGGCTGCAGAAGAGTCCAGACACCGCTTGCCTGTCCTGCCTCTTAATCCCATCCATTGAATCAATGTATTCCTTCCCAACTTTCATTTTTCATAATGGAAACGAACAAAAACCGTGATGTTCAAGTTGAGAATGAAGAACCAGTTACCACGTGGGTGGGGCTCCTGCAGCTGGGGTAGCATCGGCTCAAACCCTCTCACACCAGGCCATGCGTGGGGACCTCTCTCTCCACAGGGCGTGTGAGTCAGGGCCTGTGCAGGCACTCTGAATGGTGGCCAGACTGCTATACTTGGGGCTGCCATCCACTGGCTACCTTCATAAAGGAAGACTGAAAAGCTAGCTCCTCTGGCTTCCTGTGTGGATTCACAACACAGACATCTGTGTGACTTAGACACTCACTCTCCTGTGGCTTCTGGACGCTGAGTGTTTCCAGCCCCTGAGAGAATCGGGGGAGCTGGGTGCAGCCGGGCAGAAATGTTGAGGGTCTATCTCTGGCCTGGAGGCCACACCCTTCTTGGCAACTCTCTGGTGAGCCAGACACTCCTGTTGCCCGAAAGGGAGGTACCATCAAGCAGCTTGAACCAGATTTCTGTTGTGGCCTGACCTCAGATGCCCTGCATACCAAGAGGCAAGGGAAGGAAGCAGAGCCTTGCCTGCAGTTTCCAGGAGTGCTGCCTGGGTCAAGTGTATCTTCCAGTTATTGCTGAGACAAAGCAGGTACCTAGCAGGGACTTGGCAAGGGCAGGATGCGGGAAGAAACAGAAGTGTCGTACCTTGGAGAGTCTAGAGCTGGGGGCCTTGTGTTTCTCTCTGAATCTGTTGCCATGTGCCTGAGGTGTCTGCAGTAGGACACCCAAGAGTTCTGCACCAGCACTGTGATTCCTGAGCGGGGGTGGGGCGTGGGGGTGGGGAAAGAAGGGGCTGTGCACTGGGTAGACACCTTACTCCTCAGAGATTTGGATTGTGCCAGTGACACCAAGCTCAGGAAATGAGAATTCTGCACCAGAAAAAACCTACCCTCTTCTCTCTCACTGAAAACAGAGTTAGAAATTGAATCTGCATGAAATGTGTGCACTTCCTGGAAGGGAATGTCTCACCTGCTGGGCACGAATCAGGTCCCAGCCTCTGGTGTCCCTGCTACTCTCCAGAGCTTGGGGTTACAACAGAAAGAATCACTCTAAGAATGGATCTGTTTGCTTCCAAATGAACAAACATAAAGTGTTTTCCAAGACATGTAAATTAAAGGACTATCTCTTTTAAAATAGAATCTTAGGGGCCAGAGAGATACTAAAGTGAGAGGGACACTTGCCTTGCATGCTGCTGATCTGTGTTTGATCCCCAGCACTACATATGGTCTCCTGAGCCCTCTAGAAGTAATTATGAGCACAGAACCAGCCCTGAGCAAGGCTGTGTGTGGCCCAACCCCCCCCCCCCACACACACACACAAATAAATGACTAAAATTTTAGGGCTATCCATGGCACAATGTATAAGGCATTTGCCTTGTATGAGGCCAACTCAAATTCTATCCTCCACACCCTATATGGTACCACAAGCACTACCAGAAGGGGGTGCCTGAGCACGGGGCAGGAGCAAGCCCTGAGCACGACTGGGTGTACCTCCCAAATCAAAAATAAAGTCAAACAGAATTGAAAATCAAAATTTCCCATGATGCCCTGGGTAGTCATATAGGTTTATCTTAAAACTACTTCATTCTTTTCTCAAGAGAGGAGTTTCTTAATATGCATGCATACATGTGCATGTGCAGACACAGGCACACACACACACACACACACACACACACACATACACTATTGTCCAATTTGAAGGAATTAGAGAACATCACTTTCTTCTTTTCAAAATGGAGTCAAAGTAAAATTCAAATCACGTCTCTTGCTAGGTTAGAAGCCATCACCCCTTTCCCCCTCACTCCCCTTCACTGGTCCTTAATATCCTGCCTGTGTGAGGTCCCCACAAGCTGCTGAGTGGCATGGTTCTACTCCTGATCATCCAGCCTCCTCAGAATCTTCTGCTCCTCTGCCAGATGAAGGGAAGGGGGATTCTGAAAGAACGTGGAGGGTCCAATAGATGGGGCCAGGCCTGGGGTGGAGTAGGGAAGGATGAGCAGATCCCAGGAGTGAAACAGGGGCTCGGAGGCAGCCAGTACAGCTCCAGAGCCTCTCCCAACCCCAGCGGACTTGCTCTGCTGCCTTGCCCTCTGCTGTCTTTTACAGTACACACCCGGCAATGCACAGGGGCTACTCCTGGCTCTTCACTCAGGAATTACTCCTGGCGGTGCTCAGGGGATCATGTGGGATGCTAGGAATCGAACCAGGTCGGCCCTGTGCAAAGCAAACGCCCTACCCGCTGTGCTATCGCTCCAGCCCCTGCTGTCTTTTAGTTTTTTATTTAGTGTTTTAGTTTTCATGTTTGGGGCCACATCCGGTGGCTGGGGGTGGGGCTCCCTGAGGACCACCTGGTGTCGCAAGGACAGATCCAAGGGCGCCCACACTCGGCATGAGCTCCGGGCATCTGAGCCATTTCCTGGGCCCCTGACCTGGACTTAATCTGATAGAGTGGCACGTGCCTACATGTGAGGACCATTCCATCCATAGCCCTCTGTTTCCGGGCAGCTCCTCTGCAGAACTAGTATCTGACAAAGAACATGAGAACTCAGTCTTCAACAGGAAGCTTGCCACAGGGGGAGGGGCTTGGTAGGTGGGACAAGTGAGGGTTGGGGGGTTTAGGCTGGGGAGGGGGCACTGTGACAATGGTGGGGGATGTGGTCACTCGAGCAGTGGGGGAGGGGGGTCGGGGGAGGACGGAGGGGGGGAGGGGGGAAGGGGGCAGAGTGTTGTGCATAAAACACTGTCAGTAAAGTAACTACTCTAACTCATCTAACTCATGGCTAGAGGAAAAAAAGAACATTTTAAAAGGTGCCCTGTGCAGAGGCAAGCTGGGGGACAGGAGGGTAACTGGGGATGTCGTTGGACAAAAGTGGACACTAGTGATGGGATGGGTGTTAGAGCACTGTATGCCTGAAACTCACTCATGAATCTCTGTAAATCACAGTTCTTCAATTGAAAACAAAACAAAACACAACACAGCAACCCTGATTTCTCTCTGAAGGGCTCTTTTCAAACTGATCTTCAATCTAATGCCTCATGTCCGGCACTCTTGTCTCTGCACCCCTTTCTTGCCAGCTGAGCAGTGTCTTCTTAAACCTGCCCTGCCTGCCCTGTTCTGTTCTTCCTGCTGCCCTCACCCCCCTCCAGCTGAGTCTCTGTCCTCACATACAGCCGCTTCACCACCTGGCTCTTGTGAAAATCCTCTTCCTGAGACACCACCGTCTGCAGTCCTGCTCTACGGGCTGAAATCAGATGTCAGGAGAGCTGGGTGTACCGGCAGGGTGGCGGTGGTGCTGTGGGTGAGGAAGGGGAGGAAGGTGCCGCTGCTGCTGATTCTCTACTATTGAAGTGGGGCTGGGGGAACTCTGAGCCTCAGGGCCCTCAGGGAGAGGGTAAGTGTTGACTTAGTGACAAGACTCTTCACTCTCAACACAGGTCTCAGGCATTTCTTTGGTAACCTTTTCCTCTTTCTCTTTCATTTCAATCAGATCCTCCCCAGCAGTGCTCAGGTTGGCCAGGTGATTTGATCCTTGACAATGAGGTGTTGCTTAGGATGGTGGCCGGATGTGTGGTACTGAAGACGGAATCCAGGGCTTTGCACATGTAAAGTACTCCGTTTCTTTGAGCTTGCTTTTTTGATGGATTCTTAGAAGTCATTATTTTCCTTTTTAAGGCTGTTTTCTTATAAATAGCACCAGTCATTCTGACTTATGAAAACTTGGATTTTTGTAGAATTATCCTGAGGAGAACTTCTGATAATGCTCAGTTTCTTAAAAAAAATACAACAAGAAATAAGGTCAAGGAGCTGGAGAGTTAGTATAGGGGTTCAGGCATTTGTCTTTCCATGTGGCTGAGTTAAGTTTGATCTCAGCTTTATATATGAGCCCCTTACCCCATGGGGAGAAACTCCTTTGCACAGAACCAGGACTCAGTTGTACCTTAGTACCTCCAGGTATGGTCCAATTACCTCCCCACTTCTAAAAAAAAGAAAACAGTCTGTCTGGGGGTGTGGCCAGTGATAAAGTGATATCTTGTGTGCAGGAGACCTGGGTTTGACCCTCCTACTCCAGGCGTTGGGCTGGTGAATAGTGAAATTTTTTTTCTCTGAAGGTGGAAATAAGGCAGTGACAACCATAATCACCTCTTCCATACCAGAACAAAGGGGACAAATTGGCTCAGCAACTCAGCTCATGTCCTTGGGCAACAGGGGTGCTCCATCCACCTGTATGTCCATCAGTAGAAGGGCACTTCAGACTTCTTGTTTCTAGGCAACCTCACCTTCCCCAAAGAGGTCTGACATTCAGCTTGACTGAGGGGCCAGAGGTTCTTCAAGGTCTGAATTCTTACCTGCTCATTGTCCGTGCACCAGCAAGCTCGTAGCCTAAAGTTGAGCGGCTTCTACCCTTTAATTAATTATCCACCATCCACCTCTTTACTGTTCTAATTAGCACTTTTTTTAATATTAACTTTTTGGTGAGGGGGATTTGGGCCATATAGCACAGCGGTAGGGCGTTTGTTTTGCATGTGGCTGGCCCGGCTGACCAGGTTCGATTCCTCCACCCCTCTCAGAGAGCCCGGCAAGCTACCTGTGATGTATTCAATATGCCAAACACAGTATCAACAAGTCTCACAATGGAGATGTTACTGGGCCCCCTGGAGCAAATCATGAACAACAGGAGGACAGTGCTACAGTGTTACAGTGGTGGTGCTCAGGGGCTGTATGTGGTTCTGGTTGTTCTATACCTGTTCCTTGGTGATGCTCGAATGTGGTTTCAGGAATTTGGATCCAGGGCCAGATGCATGCAATGCAAGTGCCTGAGCCTGTCCTGTCTGTCAGGCCCTATATTAAATTTTCTATGTTCAAATTACTGTTCTTCTCACTGAAACCTGACTAATACAAGACCTAAATAAAGGCAGGCATCATACGTTATGTTTGAGGACTACAAGACTCAATATTGCGAAGAAGTCATTTTTCCTAACTTAAGCTATAGATTGAAAAAGCAGGTACTCCTAAATGTTTCTTTTGAGGGCAGTGGCCTATTGATCAGGTATAAAATATTCAACAGTACTGCATCATTGCTTCTGCTCATTTCTGGAAACCACATGGAAGCCCCTAGACCCGATAGTACCCCAGTGGGACCTGGATTATAATTGGATGTTGTATTCTTGTCCAAACACTTGATGTTAAAAAAATTATAGGTAAAGCCCCTCCCGTTGATCGTTGATTTGCTCGAGCGGGCCCAGTAACGTCTCCATTGGAGACTTTTGTTGTTACTGTGTTTGGCATATCGAATACTCTCGGTAGCTTGCCGGGCTCTCCTAGAGGGGCGGAGGAATCGAACTTGGGTCGGCCATGTTGGCCGCTTGTAAGGCGAACGCCCTACCCGCTGTGCTATCGCTCCAGCTGAAATTATTAATTCTCAACCTTGACTGTTAGAATTGCCAAGGAAGTTTTTTGTTATAGCACAGCAGGTAGGGCATTTGCCTTGCACGCGGCCAACCCGGCCAACTCAGGTTCGATTCCTCTGCTCCTCTCGGACAGCCCAGCAAGCTACCGAGAGTATCTCGCCCTCATGGGAAAGCCTGGCAAGCTACCCATGACGTATTCTATATGCCAAACACAGCAACAAGTGTCATAATGGAGACGTTACTGGGCCCGCTCGAGCAAATCGAGGAACAACAGGAGGACAGTGACAGTGACAGTGATCATTATTATTATTTTTAATATCAGTGTCTGGACCTTATTGGGGACAAGTTGAATCCAGATCTTTATAGGTGATTAGGTGAGCACATATCTCTCTTCCTTCCTTCCTTCCTTCCTTCCTTCCTTCCTTCCTTCCTTCCTTCCTTCCTTCCTTCCTTCCTTCCATCTTCATTTAAAACCCATTACAAAAAAGAAGAAAACAGCTATATTTGACATTTAAATTTTTTTTTTTAACTTTAAAGCAAAGCACAAGGTATATTATTTCTCCAAATTGAAACTTTGAGAGCCCATTTTGAAAACAAGTCACTTCACATGAAAATAAGATGTTGCTTCTTGCATACTTTGCTTACACTGGGTCTGAATTTGAACTAGTGCCCTCAGGGTACAATGTTCTAAGGCTGAGATTTATTAGTTAATCAGTATTTAGAAAGATTTCAGGACAAGTGAAAAATCTCTATACTGGCAACTGGTTGAGGAATCTTTGGAAAAGAATAAATAGTCCCTCTTCTTAAGAAGCATTGAAGGAGAAAAGAGTGCAATGATTCTGTATTTTCTTGTTTGGTTTTTCAGCCACACTCAGGGATGCTCAGGGGTTATTCCTGGTGCTCAGGAGACAACATGGGTTGCTGGGTCAGCCACATGCAAGACAAGTGCCTTTCCCGCTGAGCTATCTCTCCAGCCTGGAGCATAATGATTCTAAAGTCAGGTTTCTAATGATAAAACAACAGAAACAAAAGGTAAGGTAAAGGCCCTCCTGTTGATCGTTGATTTGCTTGAGCGGGCCCAGTAACGTCTCCATTGGAGACTTTGTTGTTACTGTGTCTAGCATATCGAATACTCTCGGTAGCTTGCCGGGCTCTCCGAGAGGGGCGGAGGAATCGAACTCGGGTCGGCCATGTTGGCCGCGTGTAAGGCGAACGCCCTACCGCTGTGCTATCGCTTTTGGCTAAGATCAAGTGTAACAGAAACAACAAAAAAGAAAAAACCAGGGGGTGGGTGGGGGTGGGGGGGAGGGAAACTACTCAAATGTTCTCAACCTTTCTAAATAAATCCAGTTATTTGGAAATTGGGAGAATCCAGAGACATTTTAGAATGGTCACCTTCCCTTGGCAGGTCAGAGAGAGCTCACCCAAGTAAGAAAAACTGAGTCTAGCCTTGCATGTGTGTCATGCTGGATGCTGAGAGCCTGGACATGTGGGGAGAGGCTGAATGAACATC
This sequence comes from Sorex fumeus, assembly GCF_029834395.1. NCBI lineage: Eukaryota > Metazoa > Chordata > Mammalia > Eulipotyphla > Soricidae > Sorex > Sorex fumeus. Next base: position 19,671,723 of record NW_026606188.1, read on the forward strand.
TCAGTGCAGAGAAGGGCACCTTTTGTGCATTTCCCCCGTGTATGGGACTGAAGTGGGCCAAGCAGGAGGTTTGTGGCTCCTTGGATTTCAGTTCCTCGTCATGAACCGAGTGATCTGAGGCAGAGCATTCTATGATTCCTCAGTATGTTCATTTTACATAGAAAAGCACTGGCTGGAGAGATCTGATAGAAGGTAGAAAGCACGCCTTGAATGTGGCCCACCCAGATTCAGTCCCTTGCACCCTAAATGGTACTTCAAGCCCTGTCAGGACTTGAGTGCAGAGTGCAGAGCCAGGTGTAAGCCCTGAGAACTGCTGAGTGTGATCCCCAAACCAAATGAAAGGTAAAGGTAAAGGCCCTCCCGTTGATCGTCGATTTTCTCGAGCGGGCCCAGTAACGTCTCCATTGGAGACTTTGTTGTTACTGTGTCTGGCATATCGAATACTCTCGGTAGCTTGCCGGGCTCTCCGAGAGGGGCGGAGGAATCGAACTCGGGTCGGCCATGTTGGCCGCTTGTAAGGCGAACGCCCTACCAGCAAACCAAATGAAATGAAATAAAATATTAAAAAAAAAAAGGCTTGTTCTTCCTGGAGATTGGCTGCATCTCAACCTGAGATATGTATTCTTGGCATTCTCCCCTCTGGAGAAATCCACGTTCTCTCTTGAACAAATAGGTCTTTCTTTTTCTTCCCCACATTTCTTTAAATACATTTTTAAATAAATAAAACTATTGAGCTTCAAAAAATTAAAATAGAAAAACACATGGGCTGGGGAATGTGACTTAGGCATGGACTAGGGATATGCACGTGCACAGGGCTTACATTTGATTCCTGCCCCCTACCTCCCCAAAGGGGATCTATTTTTTTAACCTATCTCAAAAGATAATTTCAAGAAAAATTAAACAGCCTAAAAATATATGCTAATTTTTTTTTGTAGCATTACTTGGTGGTCAGGCAGTACCAGGGACCAAACCCAGGGCTGACACTTGTGGGGTTCAACTGCTTTGAACTATATTCACAGCCAGGATATCTAATATCTAAGTAATTTTTTTCTGATTATAAGTAACATTTATTGGGATCAGGGATGTGTCTCAATGATAGAGCACCTGTCTTGCATGTGTCATATTCTAGAGTGGCTCCTGATACTAAATACACACACACACACACACACACACACACACACACACTCACACACACACAGAAACAGTGATATTTTAAAAAGAAAATTTGTAGTTGCATAATATAAGGAAGAAAAAACTCTCCTATAAATTTGTTTGTTTGCTTTTAGGCTATACCAGAGGTGCTCAGGTTTTCCTCTTGGCTCGGTGTTAAGGATAACTCCTGTCAGGCTCAGGGGACCATAGAGGGTACCATGGATTGAATCTGGTTAGGCCACATGCAATGCAAGTATCCTGTACCTCTGTACCATCACTCTGGCCCTACAATAATTGTTTCAAGCAAAATAAAATACAAAGGTAAAATTCTCCAAATGTTGGTTTGTGCCCTGATTTTTATGAGAGTATATAATGAACTTTTCCATAAATCTTAAAATACAATTTAAAATTAGTATTGAACAACTATATAATATTTTCCCTTTTTTAACTATATAATATTTTATAGCAACCATGATTCATGGTGAGACATATAACATGAACATTTTTACAACACAAGAGAATGCTAGAATCCAAAAAATTTTGCTTGCTGTTATTTATAACAGTATAAGTGGAGATTTTTAAAGTATAAAAATAACAGGTGGAAACAATTTAGAAGACAGAAAAGGAGATTTTAAAAAAATCAGGGACAATTTTAATTTTAAAGGTCAATTGGCTAACCCAGAGAACATACACTAATTGCCTTTAACTGTGTTTCCATTGATTCCTGAGTTGCAATTTTAACTTTAACAGCCCCTGCTGTTGTGGTTTTGGTATTCTAATTTCCATTACCAAAAAAGCCTCCCAAAATCTCAGAAATCCATCACTATTTCTATCCTGTCTTCATTCTTCTCCTCCCAAAATAAGGTGATTAGGGAAAGGAATGATGCGAAAACAGAACTGACTGTTACTGTGTGTGTCCTTCCTCAGCATCCCTCTGTACGCTGCCCACCTCCCCTACTCCCCCCACCCTGCCCCCAACTTCTCCAGCTCCGTATAGTGCTTTTAGGCTTAAGTGTTCTTTCAAGAACTATGTGACTTGCTGAATTACTCACTAGGTCAAGATCATTGCCAAAGGCTCTGTAGCTCAGATTATTCATCTTATCCAAAAGATAAGCTCAAGAATGTGTAGATTCACTGGAACTAAAGGGTTAGGTCAGGTCAGGGTCACTGGAGGCTCATCCTTCTCTTTGCCAGAGATTTGGCAACGCATTCCAAGTGCTCTGTCCGTGAGAGGACTGGAGTAAATTCCATCCTATAACTCCACTTCCAACCACTAAGGTCAGCTGACACCCATATGCCATAGGAGGGAACAGGAAGTAGCTGCTTCCCTATCTCTGAGAGCCCTGGACTCACTCTACTAATTTAGAGATGTTTAGAGTGTCCACTCTGGACAAGGCACCAGTCTAGGCAAATCTGAGCAGGTCTATGCCCTATGGAATTTCTAGCCTAGAGGGAAAAAGAACCACAAGGGCAGGAGATATGGGGCAGGGGTCAATCACTTGCCTTAGGACAGGATAGGAGTGGGGTTAAGGCTGAGCCTGGTTGGACCCTCAGCACTGCATATGGTCTCCTGAGTTCTGCCAGAATGATCCTTGAGCAAAGTAAAGAATAATTTCAAGGGGCTGGAGCAAAATAGCACAGCGTGTAAGATATTTGCTTTGCACGTGGCCGACCTGGGTTCGATTCCCAGCACCCCATATGGTCCCCTGAGCACTGCCAGGAGTGATTCCTGAATGTAGAGCCAGGAGTTACCCATTGCTGGGTATGACCCCTCCCCCACAAAAAAGAGAATAATTTTGAGCACTGCCATGCATAACTCTCCTCCATTTCCCCTGCCAAAAAAAAAAAAAAGGCAAACAAACAGCAACAAAGCAAAATGGAATTCTAATAGTTGCATTTGATCACACTCTCTCTGGGTGCTCTGGGGTCCTGCTCCACCTCCTGTGTAGAATCTGCTTTACTCTGTGCCCACACCGGCACCTGCATTCAGCCAGGGTACTTTCTTCTCCATCCACAAGATCAGTCGCCCAGAGTAGATGTTCTGTGGTAAGTGGTAAGAAGATCAAGGCCAGGGTGTTTTTCCAAGACTTTAGAAACCTCTGATGGGAGCCAGAGAAGTAGTGCAGTGGAGAAGGTGCTTGCCTTGCATGTGGTCCACTCAGGTTCAGTCCTTAGCATCCTATATGTCCCCCAAGCACTGCCAAGAGCCAGGACTAATTCTGAGCACCATCAGGGTGGCCCCAAACCAAAACAACAACAACAACAACAACAACAATAATAATAACCACAAACAAAACAATAGTAACAATAATGCATTAAAATAAAATAAATTAAAAATTAATCTCTAATGAAAATACTTGGTATGAGAAGACAATAAACCACCGTGCATATCCTGGACTATAAGTAACTCTGGTAATATTTTTAAAAATTGAATCACAGTGTGATACACAGTTATAAAGTTGTTCATGATTGGGTTTCAGCAATATAATGTTCCAAAACCCATCCCTTTACCAGTGTACATTTCCCATCACCAACCAATGACCAACACACCCAGTTTCCCTCCTACTCCCAGCCTATGCTGTCTCTATGGCAGGCAGTTCTCTGTCTCTGTCTCTGTCTCTCTCTCTCTCTCTCTCTGTCTGTCTCTCTCTGTCTCTGTCTGTCTGTCTGTCTGTCTCTCTCCTTTTGGGCATTATGGTTTGTAATACAGATACTGAAATGTTATAATATATAACCCTTTACCTACTTTCAACACTCAGAACTCTGGTAATATTTTTAATGTATGTATGTATTTGGGGGATGTTTAAATTTTCCCTTTCTTTTTGGGTCACACCAGCAATGCTCAGGGGTTCCTCCTGGCTCTGCTCTCAGGAATCACTCCTGGTGGTGTTCAGGGGACCATATGGGATGCTGGGAATCGAACCTGGGTCTGCTGCGTGCAAGGCAAATGCCCTACCTGCTGTACTATCACTCCATGCTTAAAATTTTTTTAATCAAAAAATATTGGGCAGTGGGGACTAGGCCATACCCACTTGTGCTCAGGACTGCATTCAGTTCTGTGTTTGAGCTGCTCAGCGGATGATGCAGTATTGGGGATCAAATCCTACCTTCCCACATGCCTTCAGACAAAACATGTTCTCAGCCCATTGAGCCATCTCTCTAGCAACTGGCAATAGTTTTTAAATCGCTAGAAACAGCTTTTGAAATTTGTAACTCTTATCTACTATTACTTCTTTAGCCTATAGCTGAATAAAGCAATTCTTGCCTATAGATTCAAGTGGCAGATCTTAAGTCCACATACCAAATTTGGTGCAAGATACATACATATATCCTCTTTGAATTTCTGTGATAATTCCTACAATGTAATGTGTCTACTAAAAATATTTAGTTAGAAATTTCTCCTGTTTTAGGAAGGCATAATAATATGTCATAGGTATTCACATGTACTGTGAATTCATAGTCTGTGCTGGCCAGTTATCTGATAGATTATGCCTAACACCAAAAAACAAAATCTCAAACAAACAAACAAACAAACAAAAAGCTAGTTTATTGTAAAAATAATATAATGTAATATATGCTTTAAAAAGATTGTCACATTTCTAGTAAATCCAAGAGAAAATGCTCAATACCATTTATTAGTCACTAGAAATACAAATCAAAATTATAATAAATTCCACTTATACCAATCAGAACAGTTATAGTAAAAACAATGAACCTGGGGATGGAACCCAGGCTCTCATACATCTAAGGAAAGTGCTACGCCACAAAGTGATATCCCCAGTATCTGATATTAAAGCTATTATGAGAAGGGCGATGCCTCCATTCAATGATGAGTTTATATCTTGACTTTCCTATTCACTAGGAGAATCTTGCTAGCCTAAGGATTAATTAAAAAGTTCATGATAAGAGGTTAGTTTAGTGTTAATAAGCATTCATTACTGATTTCTAGTAATGATGATGATAGTTATTTTGGTGTTTTTGGTCACACCCAGCAATATTCAGGTGGTGCTTGGCGAACCATATGGTGCCGGGGATCAGACCCAGCCTTCTCCATGCAAAGCACGTGCTCCATTTCATTGGGATATGTCTCCAGGCCCTACAGTGATTATTATGACAATATACTTAAGGTATATAGAGTAGAAAGACCAGGATGATTAAAAAAAATAAAATGATGCCATTCAAAGAATGTCTAGTGTTCACTGAAATAGGAAGAAGTACAAAGAGAAATAACGTGAATCTGTTTGAAGGTCAAAACCAAAATAAAAAAAAATATTCATGAGAAGAGCAGCAGCAACACAGCTGGTGTGGAACAGTGAGATGAATAACGACCCCCTTCCCCTCTCACCTACCCAAATATACCTAAGTACTGATCTTTAGAACCTGTGGAAATTTAATTTACATGACAAAATTGATTTACAGGTATGCTGAAAGTATGGGTCCATAGAGGAGAAAGAGATTATCCAGATTGGTCAAATTGAACTACAAGTCTTTGCAATAGGATCAGCAACAAAAAAAGAGACATGATAATAAGCTAAGGAGATGGGGTGGGGAAAATATTTTTGTTCTTGAGTATTAAAGGCCCTCCCGTTGATCGTCGATTTTGCTCGAGCGGGCCCAGTAACGTCTCCATTGGAGACTTTGTTGTTACTGTGTCTGGCATATCGAATACTCTCGGTAGCTTGCCGGGCTCTCCGAGAGGGGCGGAGGAATCGAACTCGGGTCGGCCATGTTGGCTGCGTGTGTAAGGCAAACGCCCTACCCCACCCGCTGTGCTACTTACCAAATACTTAGAGTCTCAAGGAATTCCAAAAGATATGTTATCTCCTTTGACTTTAGAACTTCTGACCCCAATGACTATTAAATCACACTTAATCACTTAACTTCCCGTTAGTCGTCGATTTGCTCGAGCGGGCGCCAGTAACGTCTCCATTTGTCCCTGTCGCGTGCTAGTGTAGTCCAATGGCATCTATTCGCTCCGGGAACATGAAGGGCCTCAAACCGATCGTTCATGATCTTCACGAAGAAGTCTGACCATCTGGAAGGTGGGCGGCCACACAGTCTTTTGACATCCCGTGGAATCCAGTCAGTAACAGCTCTAGTCCAGCGGTCGGCTTTAAGTCTCATTACGTGACCATCCCATCTGATTTTCGACACCTTGGCAAATGAGACAGCGTCCCTGATCCTTGATCGTCGACGGATGTCAGAACTCCGGATTCGTTCTCTCATTTGAGTGAAACGTGATATTCCAAGCATAGCTCTTTCTATTCTTCTTTGTGAGACCTGAATAGCGTTCTCATCTTGTTTGCGTAGGGCCCAGGTCTCTGAGGCATATGTTAATGCAGGAAGAACAGTGGAATCAAAGAGATGTGCCCGGAGCCGGAGGTTCTTCGTCTATTAACGACTATTAAATAGTAGATGTATATTGTTAATATGCCCATTTGAAATAATCTATTGACACGGACAAAATAGACTAATATAGAGATCAGAGCAAAATCATACAAGAGATTCTAAAACCAAAAATAAGTTAGAGATAGAGGGATACTTTACAGTAAACAAAAGGGCCATGCATCAGGAAGATATAATCAATAAGATTGATGTGTTTACCTAACAATATATGAAACATATGAAAACAAACACCAATTAAATGTCAGTGCTCCAGGAGCAGGAGCGTGTGTGCACATATGTGTGTTTGTGTGTAGGAGGAATGCTGGACCTTGAACCTATGGTGTTATCCATGCAAGGTACTCTACAATTGAGCTATTTATTGTCCCAAGGCCCCCAAATCCTCTTTTAATAATGGATAGAAAATCAATAGGCAACAGGCCTGCTTTTCCAAACAGTGCTCTCCCTTGAACATATGTTTTTCTCTGTTTTTTCCACTCTGGTGAACCCGAAATTCTCTCTTGAACACCTATTCCTATTTTTTTCTCCCCTCACATCTTTCTAAGTAAATTTTGTTCAAAAAAATCTATTTTGCTTCGCTAAAAAAGGGTTGGATATATTTTTATCCTCCCTTTAATATTATCCCCCCCTTATAATATTATAAGCCAAGTAGATCTAGAAGAGTTCCATAGAATATTCTATCCTCAAAGCACAGGCTTCTCAAGTGTACATGGAACTTTCCCACAGATAGATCACATACTACTATGTCATAAACTAAGTCACAATAAAATAAAAAGAGTCATAATTAGACAATGTATGTTCTCCAACCACAATGGAAACAAATCAGTAAGCGAATAACACAAACTTGTGAAATTTACAAATATATAAAAAGCAAACACAAACTCCTAAATAACCAGAGTTTTGAAGTCATGAGGAATTTAGAAAATACTTGGAATTAAAAAAAAACCACAAAATTAAAATTTACAGATGCAACTAGCACCAAATTTTGAGGGAAACTTTATGGGCCAGAGTGATAGTGAATTGCTTTGTACATGATTAGCCTGGGCTCAATTCCTGACATTTCATATGGTCCCTTGAGCCTGCTAGGAGTTATCCCTGAGCACAGAACCAGGAGTAAGCCCTGAGTAAGCAACACCAAGTGTGGCCCCAAAATAAAAACAAACAAACAAACAAGAGCAGACAAATTTTGAGGGAAGCCTATAAAAAGATGACAAATCAATAGCCTATCTTTTCTGCTTTTAGACTTAGAAAAGATCAACTTAAACAAGAGCCACTCCCCTTGCCAGCTGCTTCACTCGTGACACTCTACTAGTCATAAGCTAGAAGCTTTCTGCTAGCCAAGATTTCTGGTGGTTACTATCCCAAGGCTGACCTCCACCCTCTCACAGAGGCATCATCTATCGATTTGCTTCCCATGATCTGTGTCACAGACTCCCCTCCCTATCCCAGTGGACATGCCACCCCTCACAATTACAGGGAGCTCACTCAGCACCTCCATGGGGGATGTTGGCCTGGGGGCTTTTGCACTTGAACCCCCCATGTACACCCACGGCAGTTCATACTTCATCTCTACAAAGCCTGAGGAGAAAAAGAAGATCAGACTGCCACTGAAAATGTTATGATCAAAGGCAAATTTTAGGGGAAAGCTTCGTCCCAATTCCTAATTTCATTGCTTCTCAGCCTGTGGTTGAGCTGTCTGAAGGGTGCAAGTGCTTCTGTGCTGATTCATTGATTTCCTCCTGAAGCCTGGAGTACTCAGCTGGCCACGAAAGACTGCTCTGCAGCTCCTAATGCTCTGGGTACTAAATAGGTAGTTATGAACAGCCACGGAGAGCTCGTGGTGGTGGAGGTCTTCAGCTATTCTACCTGAAACACAAAATGGAAATGAAGTTGATTTAAAAAAAAAAAGAAAAAGAAAAAGAAATGCTCCAAAACATAAAAGAAAAATTCTTAAAAATAAGTTTAACAAATATGGTTCCCCAAGCATGGCTAGGAGTGACCTGAAATCCCCGAGAGTCCCCAGAGAAAAGTTGGAAGTACCCTTACCACTACCCCCTCTAAAGATGACTGTAATTCCAACACGGATCTACCAATTCAGCACAATTTCACTCAACCACCTCTGTTTTTTTTTTCATTTTGTTTTAGTTTTTGCAGATATGGATCTGAAAAGACTGTGAATAGAAAGGTAGCATAAGAGACAGAGTATAGCTAGGCTGATCTTTAGAAAGAGTAGAGTTGTAGAACTCACTCTTCTCCATTTCAAATCTTACAAAGAGTTCTTGAAATCAATGCAGTGTGGTCCTGGTTTATGAATAGAAGTACAAATGGATGGAATGACCTGAAACTAAGCCTTCACATTTATGTGCAGTTTATTTTCATCAAGGACACCAAAAACAATTCAATGGGACAAACAATAGTCTTTTAAAGAAATTCTATTAAATCAAGTGGCTATCCACATGCAAAAGGATAGGGTTGAATCCTTCCTCATACCATATACAAAAAGCAACTCAAAAATGAATTATAGAACTAATAGCTAGAACTAAAATCATGCAACCCTTAGAAGAGCACATGGATACAAATCTCCTAAGGCCTAGAATTAGGTGAGGATTCCATTACTGTACTTCTATTGATCCTTTCTATTTATGCCTGAAAGAGCTCAGAGGACTGTGTATTCTCCCTTGCCCTATCTCCTTTTAAGACCCTCGGACAAAAATAGCCCCAAATACTCCTGGGCTTGTTGAACTGAAGATAGGTTTCTTTTCTTTTCTCTACACATCCCTAGCCCCTAAGATAAGTTTAAATGTAAGAGGTTCTAACTTCAAGTATGGGAGATAAGATAAAAAAGAAGTCTAGTCAGTCTACTTTAGTTCTATTCCAAATCAAACTTCCATTTCAAAGAACTATTTAAAGGACCTGACATATGTGAAACACAAAACGCTTTTTATAAACCACCAGGGATATGACAAAGAGCCTGAAATGAGACCTTCTCCTTCCCACAGCATTAGATACCCTGTGAGTGCCAAGGCAGAGCCGGCGCAGCAAGGACAGCTCAGTTTCACCTGCCCTATGGCCATCTGTGACACAAATTGTACACTTCCTGGCCTCCCAGCAAGTCCCAAGCTGTAAGCATTTGCCCAGCAAATCAGGTTAACATGAACAAAGGCAGCCTGGAAGGGGATATAGCAGAAGGAATCGCGAGCTCAGAGGTGTGTGCCATGTGTGGTGGGGAAGGATGGGGTGGATGCAGGGAGACAGAAAGTTGTTGCTAAGCAACCAGCCTCGGTGCCTTTGTACGTGTGGATATATTTTGTTTGACACAGCAGCTGGCAGCCAACAGCCTCTGTTATCTTCCTCCGTTTCCTATCTTTGCCCAGAATACAGACCTGAGCTACTGATCTCAAAGAGAGGCGGAGGGGATGACGGTGAGAACCTGCTGGGGTTCTATCAGAGAATGTGCAGGGAGAGGTGAAGAACCTCCTAAGACCAGACAGAACTGTGTCTGTGTCTGTGAGACCTGGCCATTCACACCCACTCGCGAACCAAGATCTTGGACAAGTTTATTTCAGCTCTGACATTTGGGTTCCCTGATTGTAAAATTGGAGACAATATGCTGTCCCTGGAATATGTGAAGGTTAGAGAAAACGTAAGTGCAGGAAGCCAGTCTGCCACCTGGAACACAGTGGACACTTCACAATTGGTCACTGTGGCAAAAGCATGGTCTCAGGCCCCAACGGGCACCGTACTTCCTAGCTGAGTGACCTCGGGAAAGTCTCCTATTCTTTCAGGGTCTTTAAAAATTTTATTAAAAAAATTTTGGTTCTGGAGTCATGCCTGGCCGTGCTCAGAGTTCACTCCTAGTGGGGGTGGGTGAGCGTATACAGTGCCAGGAAGTGGACTGGATGGGTCGTGTGCAAGGCAAGCTTCCCAACTCCTGTATTTGTGCTCCTGGTACTTCAGGGTCTTTTTAAATTTTCATTTTAAAGTTCATTGGGACTCTGTAATTTACAATAGTGTTAATGATAGCTTCCCTTCCACATAACTCTAATACCCACACCCATCACCAGTGTGCCCACTTTCTTCCATCAAGGACCCCAGTGCCCCTCCCTTTCAGCTCCCTCACCTTCCCACTAACTCAGTTATGTGGGTCAGTTCTCCCATTTTGTTACCTTTGTTGTTACCTTGGTGTGTAACTTTAAGTCCCACATAAGAGAGATATTATTCTGTATCTATCCCTTTCCTTCTGACTGACTTCACTCAGCATGATACCCTCTAGTTCCATCCATGTTGTGGCAAATGGCATGATTTTTTTCTTCCTTAGAGCTTCCTAGTGTCCCATTGTATACAGATATCACAACTTCTCGTTCCATTCATCATTAGTCGGACACTTAGGTTGTTACAATTCTTGGCTATTGTACTAAGTGCTATGGAAAGCAATATGGCGAGTACTCCAAAATATAGGAATAGAACTTCTGTACACCTAGTGATACAGCTTCTTGGTATCTATGCTCCAAACACAGAAACATTAATTCAAAAGGATATATGTCTAGATCTAGATCTATATCTTACATATGCCTATGCTCTTCAGAACTTTTTTTTCTTTTTTTGTTTTTTGGGCCACACTGAGCAGTGCTCAGGGTTTACTCCTACTCTGTGCTCAATGATCACTCCTGATGGGCTCAGAGGACCATATGGGATGCCAGGAATTGAGCCTTCATTGGGTGGGTACAAGTCAAGCACCTTACCTGCTGGGTAAGCAATGCCACAAGAGTGTCTGGGCTCAGGCCCCTATTAAGTATCTTTAAAAAGTGGGGGAGTGGAGAGCACTCCCAGTGGTACTCATATCAGACACATGTGTTTTGATGGTTGTATGTTGGGCTTCAGTGCTTGGGGGCCATCAAGGATGCACCCAGCATTGCTGAGTGGGGGAGCATTCAAGGCTGGGGGTCAAACCCAGGTTCTTGCACACACAGGCATGTGCTCTATCACTTGAGCCTCATTCCTGGCTCCATTATTAAGGTAGATTTTAAAAGGTCCAGATTTGTTCACAAACTGTGTGATCTTCATTCAGTGGCTTAAGAGTCAGGAAAAGAAAAAGATGCCTGTGGTGATACCTCCCTGCCTGGGAGGAGAGGATGAAATACAACTACTTGGTAGGTGCTCAGCGTAGCGCCTGGCCCAAAGCAAACACCCCAAAGCTGTGAGCTGATACTGTTTCTGGAAACAGAGACAAAGATTAGGAGCAACCCGGGGTTTGTGTCCATTCCAAACTAGCCACGGGAAGGATTGCAAATGGAGGCTTCAGAAGCTGTGTCTTGGGTGGGGAGTGGGGGGGGGGGGTGATGGGAGAGAACCGGGGAACACTGGTGCTGGGGAATGCACACTGATGGAGGGATGGGTATTGGAATACTGTACAACTGAAATCCAATCACAAATAGCTCTGTAAGGATCTATCTCACAGTGATTCAATTAAAAAGTTAAAAAAAAAAAAAGAATCTCTGCCTCAGGGCTGAAAGATGGGTAGGGTATTTGCCTTGCATGCAGTCAACCTGGGTTCCACCCCCAGAACCCTGTAAGTTCCCCTGAGCACTGCCAGGAGTGATTCCAGAACACAGAGTCAGGATTAAACCCTGAACACAGCTTTTTTGTTGTTAGATTCTAATAATGTTTGCAGCTATACAGCGGTAGGGCATTTGCCTTGCACGCAGCCAGCTCCGCCAAGCTGGGTTCGATTCCTCCACCTTTCTCAGAGAGCCTGGAAAGCTACCGAGAGTATCTCGCCCGCACAGCAAAGCCTGGCAAGCTACCCGTGACATATTCAATATGCCAAACACAGTAACAACAAGTCTCAAAATGGAGACGTTACTGGGCCTGTTCGAGCAAATTGATGAACAATAGGACACTGTTTGTTTTTATTTAGAACAATAAGGCTATGCATAGCTCACATAACCAGAAGTCTAGAGATTGGGTAAATTTTAGGACTAGCTTTATCCCTAAGCTTGGTTTGAGATTTCTAAGACTTAGTTATGTGCGAAATAGCATTCAGAGAAACAGAAACAGGGTAAGACCCATCATTTCCGAGAAGAAAGAAGAAAAATGGAGGGTTGACTTTTAACTGTACAGCAAAGGCCAGAACTGTGATGCAGTGGAATAGTTTCTTCTTTACACGTACAAAGCCCTGGGTCTGAGTGCTACTGCTGCAAAAGGGGCCAGGTAAGCATTACCACAAGAGTGTCTGGGTGGGTAGAGAAGAGTAGTTAAGATAGAGAAGGGACCAGTATAAAAATAATAGTAGGAAATGATTATTTTGGACATGAACTCTGTGTTGAAAGTAGGTAAAGCAGGGGTTGGAGTGATAGTACAGTGGGCAGGGCATTTGCCTTGCACATGGCCGACCCAGGTTCAATTCCCAGCATCCCATAGGGTCTCTTGAATGCTGCCAGGAATAATTCCTGAGTGCAAAGCTAGGAGTAACCCCTGAGCATCACCAGGTGTGACCCAAAAAGAAAAATAAAAGTAGGTAAAGGAATACGCCTAATCCTTTTAGAATCTGTATTGCAAACCATTAGACCCAAAAAGAGAGAGATAGAGATAGAGAGAGATAAAGAGAGGGAGGGAAAGAGAGAGAGACAGAGAGAGACAGAGAGAGAGAGAAATAGAGAGAGAGAGAGAGGTATGCCAAAGAGACAGGCAGGGGTGAATGTGTGGGAGGAAACTGGGGACATTGGTGGGAAATGTACACTGGTGAAGGGACGGGTTTTGAAACATTATTGACTAAAATCCAATCATGAACAACTTTCTAACTGTGAAAAAAATAAGAGAGAAATTGTGCAGCAGGCAGGGTTCTCATTCTGCACATGGTCAACTTGGTTCTGCCTCTGGCACCCATTGACCCCCTGAGCCCTGTCGACAGTAATTCCTGAGTGCTGAGCCCAGGAATAAGCCCCGAAAATCACTGGGTATGATCCAAAACACAAAAGACAACAAAGGATAGTATCAACTATACTATAAAGTCACAGTAATCAAAACTGCATTATATTGACATAAAGATAGAGATCAATGAAATAAAATCAAGACACTAGCAATTAACCCATGCACATATTAACAATCTGTTACAGAGGAGTGATGACTATAAACTCTCTTCAACAAATTGAGCTGAGAAACTCAGTCATCTGCAAAAGAATGAAACTGTACCTATATCTAGCTCAACAGACAAAAGAAAATTGGAAAAATACCATAGGGTTGAATTTATGAACTAAAATTATAAAATATGAAGAGGATAAAATAGATGAAATAAAAGATTCCATGACATCAGTATTAAAGATGTCTTTGGGGACTAGATCTCTAAGGCAAAGGAAGTGGAGCAAAAATAAACAATAGGGACTTCATTAAATTAAAAAGCTTTCAAATAGCCAAATAAGATATTATAAGAAAGAAATAGAAACTTACTTAATGGGAAACTATTCACATACCATACATCTGATAAGGGTCTAACATCCAAGTTATATGTAAATAACTTATGAAACTCAGCAGCAGCAACAACAACAAAAGCCAAACAACCCACTTCAGAAATGGGAGCTAAAAAAAAAATGGGCTGGAGTGATATCATAGCAGGTAGGGCGTTTGCCTTGCACGCGACCGACCAGGGTTTGATTCTCAGCATCCCGTATGGTCCCCTGAGCACCTCCAGGAGTAATTCCTGAGGTCAGAGCCAGGAGTAACCCCTGTGCATTGCCGGGTGTGACCCAAAAAGAAAAAAAATGGGTATAGGATTTTCTTTTATAATAAATAGTTTATTTATTATTACAGGCATCAGAATGATGATAGTGACTACAGGAGGAAAGCTTCTAATTGTTGGAGCTCACAAATTTTTACAGGAAAGTATAGTATACAAAAATCTTAATTTTAATACTTTTGTAGCCAAACACAGTAACAACAAGTCTCACAATGGAGACGTTACTGGGCCCGCTCGAGCAAATCGATTAACAGGAGGACAGTAGTCAGGATAAAACCCACAAGAGTTTAGCAGAATCTGACAGTACTTCTCTTTCATTTGTGTATTTTAATAGCAAGGGCTGGAGCGATAGCACAGCGGGTAGGGCGTCTGCCTTGCACGCAGCCAACATGGCCGACCCGAGTTCGATTCCTCCGCCCCTCTCGGAGAGCCCGACAAGCTACCGAGAGTATTCGATATGCCAGACACAGTAACAACAAAGTCTCCAATGGAGACGTTACTGGGCCCGCTTGAGCAAATCGACGATCAACGGGAGGGCCTTTACTTTACTTACTTTATTTTAATAGCTAAAATCTAGTCCTCTGCCGGTTCCTTCATGTGTGAGGCTCATCCAAACATGTGGAGAGTGGTCTTAAGCATGGGTGTGGCTGGAACCAGAGGTCTTCAGCTGCAGGGGTTCTGCTCAGGGTGGGGAGGGAAACTCAACCTACCCTTCTCCAAGGGGCCCCGGTGAGGCACAGAGGCAGGAGACTCTGCACTGTTCTCTTCCAGGAGCAGGGTTTTATAGTCTCTGGGTGTGCGGGACCCGGGGCGTAGATCTCTAAGCCTGCTCGGATTGGGACTGGGGCCCAATCCCCATCTTCCAGTATGTAGGCTTTACACCCACCAACTGGCCCCGGCGCCGTGTAATTCCATCAACGACCAAGACCCAGAGACTATAAAACTCTGCTCCTGGAAGCGCGCGGCCACATTCGCAGCCGTGCGACATCTTATTATCTAGTTCTTAGTGTTGAGTACCTGGCAGGCTACCAAAAGTATCCTGCCCACACTGCAGAGTCTGGCAAACTCCCCGTGGCATATTCAATATGCCAAAAACCAGTAACAATGATGAGTGTCATTCTCCTGACCTTGAAAGAGCTTCGAATATGGCACTTTTTAAAATCTCAGGGCTAGGACAAAGGAGACGTTACTGGGGCCTGCTCTAGGCAGTCGATGAACAACAGGATGACAGTGATACAATGATAAAATCTAGTCATGGTCAGTTGTTTTTGTGACAAATTCTAATAATGGTGATTATATGGGCATATCCCTTTTGGGCTTGGGGTACAGCCACATTCAGCAGTGTTCAGGACTTACTCCCGACTCTGTGCTCATGGATCATTCCTGACTGGCACTTGGGGACCATATGCAGTGTTGGGGATCAAACAAGGTTTGGCTATGTGCAAAGCAAGCACCTTATCTGCTGTACTTTCTCTCTGACCCTGGTAAGATCCTGGTTTTATTTTTCCCCAAACTAATCTTCCTTCCTCTCTCCCTCTCTCCCCTTCTCCTTCTCTGTCTCTTTCTTTCTTGCTTTCTCTTTCTCTCTCCCTCCCTCTCTCTCTACTTCACTCCCTCCCTTTCTTCCTTGCTTGTTTCTTTTTAAAAAGTTTTGTTTAATTGAGATACAGTTACAAAGCTTTCAAGATTAAGATTAAGTTTCAGTCATGCAATGATTGAACACCCATCCCTCCACCAGAGCTCATTTTCTACCATCAATGTCCCCAGTATCCTTCCCGCCACTCCTACCCCATCCTATTCCCTGCCTCTGCAGTAGGCACCTTCCTTTTTACGCTCTCTCTGCTTTTGGCATTATGGTTTGCAATACAGATACTGAGAGGCCATCATATTTGGTTCGTAGTCTACTTTCAGCACACATATCCATTTCCAAGGATCCTTCCAACCATCATTGACTTAGTGATCCCTTCTCCATTCCTAATTGCCTTTCCCCTCAGCACATGAGGCAGGCTTCCAAATCTCGGAGGGATACTCCTGGCTCTTGTCTCTACTGTTCTTAGGTGTTAGTCTCATATTATGTTATTTTATATTCCACAAATGAGTGAAGTTATTCTCTGTCTGTCCCTCTCTTGCAAACTCATTTCACTTAGCATGATACTCTCCATGTCCATCCACTTATAAGCAAATTTTATGATTTCATCTTTCCTAACAGCTGCATAGTATTCCATTGTATAGATGTGCCAAAGTTTCTTAACCAGTCATCTGTTCTTGGGCACTTGGGTTGTTTCCAGATTCTGGCTATTGTGAACAGTGCTGCAATAAGTACAGATGTCATTTCTTTGTGCTTTTTTGCATCCCCGGGATATATTCCCAGAAGTGGTATTGCTGGGTCAGATGGAAGCTAAATTTCTAGGTTTTGGAGGAATGTCCATATTGTTTTTCAAAAAGACTGGACTAATTGACATTCCTACCAAAAATGAATGAGAGTCTCTTTCTCCCCCAATCTGCGCCAGCACTGGTTGTTCTTGTTCTTTTTGATGTGTGCCAGTCTCTGTGGTGTGAGATGATATCTCATTGTTGTTTTGATTTGCATCTCCCTGATGATTAGTGATGTAGAGCAATTTTTCATGTGCCTTTTGGCCGTTTGTATTTCTTTCTTTCTTTCTTTTTTTTTTTTTTGCATTTTGGGTCACACCCAGCGATGCACAGGAGTTACTCCTGGTTCATGCACTCAGGAATTACTCCTGGTGGTGCTCGGGGGACCATACGGGATGCTGGGGATCGAACCTAGGTTGGCTGCGTGCAAGGCAAACGCCCTACCCGCTGTGCTATTGCTCCAGCCCCTGTATTTCTTTTTTGAGGAAGTTGCTGTTCATTTCTTCTCCCCATTTTTTGATGGGATTGGAGGATTTTTCCTTGTACAATTCTACTAATTTCTTGTATATCCTGGATATTAACCCCTTATCTGATGGGTATTGGGTAAATATTTTTTCCGATTCTGTGGGTTTTCTGTATTTTGGTCACTGTTTCTTTAGAGGTGCAGAAGCTTCTTAGTTTAATGTAGTTCCATTTATTTTTGTTTCCACTTTCTTGGTCAGTGGTGTTTCATCCTTGAAGATGGCTTTAGCTTCAATATCATGGAGGATTCTGCCTACAATTTCCTCCATCTACCTTATGGATTCAGGTCTGATATTGAGGTCTTTAATTGTTTTGATCTGACTTTTGTGCTTGGCATTAGATAGAGGTCAGAGTTCATTTTAAAAAACTTTTTGCGTGTAGCTGTCCAGTTTTCCCAGCACACTTGTTGAAGAGGCTTTCCTTGCTCCACTTCACATTTTTTTTGCTCGTTTATCAAAGATTGAGTGATCATATATTTGAGTCTGTGTCAGAATATTCAACTCTGCTCCATTGGTCTATGGGTCTGTTTCTAGCCCAATAACATGCTGTTTTAATTACTACTGCTTGTAGTACAGTTTGAAGTTGGGGAGGGTGATGCCACTCATCTTTTCCCCAAGGATTGCTTTAGCTATTCGTGGGGGTTTATTGTTCCATATGAATTTCAGGAGTGTTTTGTCTATTTATTTGAAATATGTCACGGATATCCTTATAGGGACCACATTGCATCTGTACAATGCATTGGGTAGTGCTGCCATTTTGACAATGTTAATCTTCCTGATCTATGAGCAGGGGATGTTTCTTCATTCCCTTGTGCCCTTTTTTATTTCTTGTGTTTTGTAGTTTTCTTCATATAGGTCCTTCACCTGTTTAATCAGTTAAGCTGATTCCGAGGTACTTGATTTTTTGAGGCACTATTGTGAATGGGATTTTTTTTTTTTGCTTTTTTTTTTTTTTAAATATCTCTTTCTTCTCTTTCATTATTTGTATGTAGGAAAGTCATCTTCTTTTGAGTATTAATTTTGTAACCTGCCACTTTACTATAAGACCTATTGGGACTTGAGAGATAGCTCAGGCCTTAAGATACATGGCTTGGGGTCTGGAGCCATAGTACAGTGGGTAGGAGGCTTGCCTATGCACGCGCAACCTGATTTTAATCTCCAGCATCCCATATTGCCTCCTGAGTACTGCCAGGTGTGGCCCCCAAACTCGTCAAATAAATGTGACAGAGACTTTGTTTGGACCTAGTTTCAATCTCAGCAGGACTTTTGATACCTCATGGTCTCCTGAGGATCCCAGTGCAACCCTGGAGGTCCCTGAGCCCCATAAAGTGGGCAGAGGGCTTGTATAGACACATCTTCAAAGAGGACAGACAGGAAGCCAGAACCATGAGGCTGGAGAGGTGACTGAGTGGGCCGCAGTGCATACTCTGCCTGTGGGTGGCCCAGGTCTCACCCTGGGCATTTCAAGGTCCCCTGAGCACTGCAGGAGTGACCCTTAAGGAGTACGCTGGGAGTAGCCACCAAGCACTGCTGAAGATGGCTGCAAAAGAAAGCAAGAGAAAAAATGAAGATGTTCATCACCACTTACTAGGGAAATACGAATCAGAACCACACTGAGATGCCAACTCATACCTGCAAGAATGGTTTATATCAAAGTGAGTAATGACAGCTGGTGAGGTAAAGGCAAAACAATGCTAAGAAAGGCTGGAGAGGTAATCTAGCAGACAGGGCATTGCCTGCCTGTGGTTAACCCCAGCTTAGTCCAGGATATGGGACCCAGAGCACTACCAGGAGTGATTCCTAAGCACAGAACCAGGAACAATCCCTGAGCACTGCCAGGAGTGGGTCAAAAATAAAACCAAAAAGGAAAATTAGCCGTCTTGGGGGGGGGGGGGGGAGAGACATGATTTGGTGCAGCTGCTCTGGAAAATGGTATAAAACTTCCTCTAGAAGCTAAAACTAGAACTAGCATAAGACCCTGCAATCCCACTTCTAGGTATCTATTTGAGGAATATGAATTATTAACTTGAAAAGTTATAGCCATCTGCTTGTTTATCGCAGCTTATGACAGCTAAGGTATGAAAGCAGCTGAAGTGCATCTGATAGACAATCGGAGAAAGATGTGGTTTAGACACAAAATGGAGTCCAGCTACAGCCCCCATCAAAAAAAGATACAATTTTGCTACTTAAGGCAAAATGAAGACTATGTGAAATTAAATAAATCAAAAAGGGTTAGGAGATGTAATATGATTTCATTTGTATGAGCTACAAGTAAAAGTTGATGATTGCGCAAAAATAAATAAATAAATAAACCTAGGGGCGGGAGCAATATTACAGTGGACAAGGTATGTTCTTTGCAGATGGCCAAACTGGCTTTGATCCCCAGTACCCCAATGGTCCCCCTAGTCCCTGAGTGCAGAGCCAGGAGTAAGCCCTGAGCAAAGCTGGTTGTGACCCCAAAATAGACAAACAAAAAAACCCACCTCAAGAGACATTACAATAAAATTTGGGATATCAGAGGGGTAAGGGGTAAGAAGTGAAAGAATTGAAGATTAGTTTTTGATTTTAAACTTAATTTATTAATTTATTACTTTTTTTCAGTCTTGAGGCCATACCCAGTAAGACTCAGGAATAAATTTTTTTAGATACTCGGATGAATATTGATTATTATCCAAGAATCTTTGTGTTCCTGGCAAGTATGTTTTTTTCAGTAAATATTATTTGAAGATGAAAAACATATTTTTCAGATGGAAAAAGTAAATAATTGGTTTTCTTTGGAGATATTATAAGTAGAGAGATGTCTAATCTTAGCCTTACAGGGAGTAAATGGGTGATGACTGCCAAATTCATTTAGAAATTCACATATATTTTGGGGAGCGGGGGAACACCAGGCAATGCTCAGGGCTTATCCTAGCTCTGTACTTAGGAATCACTCCTGGCAGTGCTTGGGGAACCCTATGGGATGCCAGGGATTGAAACTGGGTTGGCCATATGCAAGGCAAGTACCTACCTGCTATACTATGGCTTTGCCCCTCACATATTCTTTTGATCTCATCAGATCAAGATCTTTCTGGTTTTGAGCACCATATTCTTTGCAACGCAAAGTTTTTGTATTGCCTTTTTGGCAGACCTGACAACTTACTGACTCATCTAATTTGTGGTTCTTGTAAAGCTTTGCTGCATTAACTGCTATTGTGCCAGGACTCTGTGTACTGTGCTACAAATGGCAAGAATTTGTTCTTTCTTAGAGTTGAATAGTGTTCCATTGAGTATAGATATCACAACTTCTTGATTAGTTCATCTATAGTCGGGCATTTGGGTTGTTTCACTGTTGCGGTTATTCTACTACACTCTGCAATGAACATAAGTGTGCAAATACACTTTTGAACATTTTTTTTTTAAATTTTGGGGATAGATGCCCAGGAGTGGGATTATGTGTGAATTTAATCCTGGAGTATTTTTTCTTACCAACAACTGCAAGAGTGCCTTGGAAGTGGATGCTGCAGCGCTAAGGATCCTTCAGGTAACAACTGTTTGCCAACACTTCACTGCAATCTCATCAGAGACCCTGAGCAGGTGAGAAACCTCTGGGATCCTGATCTTGCAGAACTAAATGAGAGAATGTGTTTTGTTGTTTTGACCTGGTAACAGCTTTAGGTTTTTTTTTTGTTTTTTGTTTTTTGCTTTTTGGGTCACACCTGGTGATGCTCAGGGGTTGCTCCTGGCTTTGCACTCAGGAATCACTCCTGGCAGTGCTCAGGGTACCATATGGGATGCTGGGAATAGAACCTGGGTCAGCCGTGTGCAAGGCAAATGCCCTACCCGTTGTGCTATCACTCCAGCCCCTAGGTAATTTGTTTTGTAGCAACAGAAATAGGAAAGAAGGAAGGAAGGAAGGAAGGAAGGAAGGAAGGAAGGAAGGAAGGAAGGGAGGGAGGGAGGGAGGGAAGGAGGGAGGGAGGGAAAGGAAGGCATAATCTTACATACTAGGAGATGCCAAATGAGTCAAGTAAGGGAAGTGAGTAGAACATTCAATCCTCAAAATATAATGAAAGACTAACTAGTGGATGGGCTGGAGTGATAGCACAGCGGTAGGGAATTTGCCTTACAAGCGGCCAACATGGCCGACCCGAGTTTGATTCTTCCGTCCCTCTCGGAGAGCCTGGCAAGCTACCGAGAGTATCTCGCCCGCATGGCAGAGCCTGGTAAGCTACCCGTGATGTATTCGATATGCCAAACACAGTAACAACAAGTCTTATGATGGAGACATTACTGGGCCCGCTCAAGCAAATCGATGAACAATGGGAGGACCCTGACGATGAACTAGTGGATTACTAAAATCAGGGCACTGTGGGATATTGTCCACCATTTAAAAAAAGATTTCAGAAATAGTGCTTGTTTGGGCTGGAGTAATAATACAGCAATAATACATAATAATGCTTGTGGCCGACCCAGATTCGATCCCCAGCATCCCATATGGTCCCCAGAGCACCACCAGGAGTAATTCCTGAGAGCAGAACCAGGAATAACCCCTAAGCATTGTCAGGTATAACCCCTAAGCATCACCAGGTATGACCCAAAAAGCCAAAAAAAAAAAAAAAACCCAAAAAACAAAAAACCTGTGCTTGTTATTAACACACATATGTATATACATGAAGTAAAAAAGTACAAGTATTTTTTTTCTCTCCTGTACTATTACTCTGTAATAACAACAGCTAATATTAGTTTGGATTTCATTTTTCCAGATATTTTTCTAGTCAATTATAATCATGCATAGATATACCCTTATAGAGTCTGATTTGCAACATGTGTGTGTGAGTGCTATTTGAAAAGTGTTTTTGTTATTAAACAATGTATATTTGGGACAGCGAGATAACTCAAAGGGCTGAGTGCAACCTTTGCATGCAGGGTACCCGGGTTCCATTCACAGTATCACAAGGTCCTCTGATCACCACTGGGAGTGATTCTCAGTGCAGAGCCAGGAGTAGTTTCCCTACCCCAATTGCTGATGTGTGTGGTCCCAAATCAAATCCAAACCAAAAATCAAACAATGCATTATAGCTTTTTCCCATGCCAGTAGTCTTGGGTCCAATATAATTGTTCTTTAAGATACAATGGAGTGATGTTCGGCAATTCACTTAAATTCGAGTTCACCTGTACTATTTAAATGCACCATTAACTGGTATATTTATTTGCTCTTAAATATACTATCCCAATCAACATCCTTGAACAAACATTTCTGTAGCATAAAATTTGAGATTTTGAAATGAAAGTTAAAGGAATGCAGATTCCTCCATCCCTCTCGAAGAGCCCGGCAAGCTACGGAGAGTATCCTGCCTGCACGTCAGAGCCTCGCAAACTCCCTGTGGTGTATTCAATATGCCAAAAACAGTAACAAGTCTCACAATGGAGACGTTACTGGTGCCCACTGGAGCAGATCGATGAACAATGGGAGGATAGTGCTACAGTGTTACCATTTTTTAAAATTTGGGTCACACTCAGCAGTGCTTAATGTTTAATCTTGCATTAGTCTGGCTCTGGTTATTTTCTTTCCTGTTGGTGTTTTTTCAGGAGTGATGGGTGGGAAGGACACACCTAGTTGTGCTCAAAGCTTACTCCTAGCTTGGCATTAAGGCTCTATCTGTACTCAGTGCTCATTTCTGGATTTTTTTGAGTCACCCCAAATCCAAACTGGGAGTTCTGGAGTACAGGCAGGGCACTCAATACTGACTCAGCGGCACTCAGGGCTCCCTCTGCCTCCTCTGCTTCAGGGCCTCCTCCAGCTGCCACTTGTGCTTTGTTGGGTTTTGGAGCTGTACCTAGTGGGAAAGACAGGGTGGGATTTGCTCAGGTTGATCCACTTGGACCCCTTGCGTTTTCCCTAAGGGGTTCTGCTTTCTTTGACTGGCTGTTCTGTGGTCACTTGCCACGTCCCTTTTCCTTGCTCTCTTTGAATGAGAACAGGTCACAGCTGGAGGCACTTGAAACTCAGTCCAGTAATGTTGTTTGCGAACACCTCTTACCTACTCTTGTCGGCTCTCTCTTCTAAAACGTTCCTTGGGAGACGAAATCCAGTTTAGGTATCCTTCAGCATAGAAATCCAGAGAGAACTGTTTGCACAGCAGTGTCTAGGCCACACAGGGAGGTCTGATGCAGGAATGGCCCTGAAGCACTGCCTCAGACCTTCACATTTCTGTGTATCACTTATGCCAAGGGGTTGCCTTTCCAGCAGGATCCCTCCACTCCCTCCTTCCAGGGAGCAGTGCACATCCTTGAAGGGCTGGCCTTGGAGAACAGAGGAAAATCTGTCCCTTTGCCCATTGCTGCACGTGCCTGCCCAAGGATCTTGATCTTTTATGAGGTTCCTTATGGTTCATTTGGGACAGTTCCAAGTCATTGCTTGTGATCGAAGTTCATCTATTGCCTGGCCAGAGGAGTGTCTCGTCTTTTCTCTCCATGCAGAAATGCTGCCACCTACTCCACAGGTGGCTCACATCCGCTCACTCTCCTGACAGCAGTCATTTGTATTTTTGACTATCTGCTTATCTTTTCTGCCTTTCGTTTGTGATTGGACAGTGGTAAAATAATGTGTGACTATTTAAAAAAAAACAACTTTGTTTAAAAGAAAAATTACTTCTGAACTAAAAACAGGTGATTCTCATTGGGCAGGAAAAGAATCAGTGATTGCTCATTTCTAAGCCAATTCTCACTTAGGTCAGGACTTAGCAAACATCAATACATATAGCTGAATCATGGAATCATCGGGGGAGCCTATTAAAAGACAGACTCTGGGTGCTTTGCACTGGGGTGGGTGCTGAGATGCTCACTTTCCACTGAGTTCAGATCCTGCTTAGTGATTAATGGCCATGAGGTGGCTAAGTGGTGCCCTTGTACCTGCAGGCCCAGAATTGTATTGCTCTTGGCGTGAACAATAGAAAATCAGATAGCCACTTAGTTTAGAACATGTTACCAAACCGTGGGTAAGGCAGCTGCCTTGCATGCAGCTGGCCCTAATTTGATCCTCAGCACCACAAGCCTTCGGTGAGCACCGCCAAGAGTGGGCACAGATCCAGAAGTAGGGACTGAGCATAGCCAAGCATGGCCCCCAACACCCCCCCCAAACTAGAACAAAACAAAAATATGTTGCCAAGAGCTGGGGAGACAGCACAGGGGTAGGGCACTGTGATTCCATGAACACTGCCAGGTGTAGCCCCTGGAGGTTGCCTCCCCTCAGACCCCATTTCCCATTTGTTCACATCTCCCAGGGTACCTCAGGGCTCAAGAACTCAACAGGCCAACCTGGCTGAACAAATATCATTGGGAGTAGCCCCTGTACCCCCGAGCATTGTTTGAGAGCCCCCCAATTTGGGGAGCCATACTTGATGACTCTTTGGGTTTACTACTGGCCTATCTTTAAGGATCTCTCTTAGTGGTAGTTGGGAGTGGGCATATGTTGCCAGAAATTGAACCCAGGTTGGTACATGTCTTAGCCACTCTGCTAAGACATGCACTTAGCCACTCCCTGCTTCACCTCCAAATTAAAGAAGCCAGGTTCTGAAGTGCTAAGGTCACTGCGGCTAGTGGGTTCCCTGGGAAGTGGCTCCTGGGCTGGAGGTGGTTTGTCCAGGAAATGGAGGATAAGCACAGGGTTTATGCACAGGCCAGCAGCAAGGGAGCACCTCGGGGGCCTCCAGAGCAGGGATGTGTCTCTAGACTAGTCCTGCCTCGAAGCAAAGGGGATCAGGCTTTTAGAAGTCAGCTGTCCGAGGACAGGGTGTCACCTTGAGCCCAGTGACCGCAGTAATACTTCCTGTTCTGGCTGGCCGCTGTGGCTGTTTGCATGCAGCACCTGTAGCAGCTGTGTCTGGGTGGTACGTCTTGCTGCCTGAGCCCTGACCTGCTCTCCCATTACTGCTGGCTTCTCTGGGCTCTGCACTTGGGGGGTTGTTTCCTGAGATGCTGCTTAGGGGGTCATGGGGTTCCAGGGATTTGTCCCAGACCTCCTGCATGCAAAGCATGCACTCACCTTGTGTAGTTACTGCTCTGGCCTGTCCGCTTCATTTTCATGCTTCATTTTCATAACAAACCCTTCCTGGTACCTTGTCTATGGGTGTCCATTTGAGCCTTTAGGACCTAGGGTCTAGGAGGATCACTTGTATTTTTATGAATTTCCTGGTGAGACTTTTCAACATTTGAAGGGTTCTGCTTAACATTTTCTTATACAGTCCTGCAAATCAGAGGTTCTGATGGCCACAGAAAATCGCTACCTGAAGCAAAGAGAGAAACCCAAGGCCTCAAAAGAAAAGAACTGCCCTTATTTTCAAGAAAACAAAAGTCCTTAAGGTATCCATAGACTGTTCAGAAAGGATGTACAGGGCTGGAAAGCACATTTGTGGAGGAAGGGCCTAGGAAGGCTGTTAATGATTTAATTCTGAACCCCACTGATTGTGTAATGTGAACTCTAACCTTGGCTAAATATAGTTTGTACCCTGAAACCCTTCACACTCAGGGAAAAAGAGTTAACTACTTGCTCAGCTCATGTACTTGTGACTGTGGCAGAAGGGCTGGGTGGGAGCAGAGAAGGATCAGGAGTCCTCAGGGCAAGGCAGTACTGGCTTGTCCTGTTAGTGCTGTGGACAGCATGGCGGAGGTTACTAGGTGAGGAGCTCCCTGAAACCCAACCTTTCTTCTTTTTTTTTCTTTTTATTAATTTTATTAAATCACCATGAGATAGTTACAAGCTTCCATGGTTGGGTCACAATCATACAATGATCTAACACCCATCCCTCCACCAGTGCACATTCCCTACCACCAATATCCCTGGTATACCCCCCTTTCCTACCCTCCCTCTGCCTCCATGGAAGATATGATTCCCCATAATCTTTCTACTTTGGGGCATTATGGTTTGCAATACAGCCACTGAGAGGTTATCATGTTTGGTCCTTTATCTACGGTCTGCACACATCTCCCATCCTGACCGATTTCTCCAGCCATCTTTTTCTTAGTGATCCCTTCTCTATTCCAGCGGCCTTCTCCCCTTTGCTCATGAAGCAGGCTTCCAACTATGGAACAATCTATCTATTTCGTGTATCTGCTGTCCTTAGGTGTCAGCCTCATGTTATGTTGTTTTGTACTCTGCAAATGAGTGCAGTCCTTCTATGTCTGTCCCTCTCTTTCTGACTCATTTAACTTAGCATGATACTCTCCATGTCTATCCATTTATTAGCAAAGTTCATGACTTCATGTCTCCTGACAGCTGCATAGTATTCCATTGTGTAGATGTACCAAAGCTTCTTTAACCAGTCATCTGTTGTAGGGCACTTGGGTTTTACCAGATTTTGGCTATTGTGAACAGTGCTGCAATGAACATATAGGTACAGATGCCATTTATACTGTGCTTTTTTGCATCCTCGGGATATATTAGCAGAAGTGGTATTGCGGGGTCATATGGAAGCTCAATTTCTAGTTTTTGAAGGACTGTCCATATTGTTTTCAAGAAAGGCTGAACTAGTGGGCATTCCCACCAACAGTGAAAGAGTGTCCCTTTTCTCCCATATCCACACCAGCACTGATTGCTTTTGTTCTTTTGAATGTGTGCCAGTGTCTGTGGTGTGAGATGATATCTCACTGTTGTTTTAAATTGCATCTCCCTGATGGCTAGCGATGTGGAGCAGTTTTTCATGTGCATTTTGGTCATTTGTATTTCTTTTTTGAGGAAACTTCTGTTCATTTCTTCTCCCCATTTTTGATGGGGTTGGGGTTTTTTTCTTGTACAATTCTACTGGTGTCTTGCATATCCTGGATATTAATCC
Source organism: Sorex fumeus (assembly GCF_029834395.1). NCBI lineage: Eukaryota > Metazoa > Chordata > Mammalia > Eulipotyphla > Soricidae > Sorex > Sorex fumeus. The sequence continues at coordinate 19,698,716 of NW_026606188.1, forward strand.
CTTATCAGATGGGTATTGGGTAAATATTCTTTTCCATTCTGTAGGCTATTTCTGTATTTTGGTCACTGTTTCCTTTTGAAGTGCAGAAGCTTCTTAGTTTGATGTAGTCCCATTTGTTTATGTTTGCTTCCACTTGCATGGTCAGTGCTGTTTCATCCTTAAAGATGTTTTTAGCTTCAATGTCGTGGAGAGTTCTGCCTACATATTCCTCTATGTACCTTATGGATTCATGTCTGATATTGAGTTCTTTTATTCACTTTGATCTGACTTTTGTGCCTGGCATTAGACAGAGGTCAGAGTTCATTTTTTTGCAGGTAGCTATCCAGTTTTCCCACCACCACTTGTTGAAGAGGCTTTCCTTGTTTCACTTACCATTTCTTGCTCCTTTGTCAAAGATTAAGTGGTTCTAATTTTGGGGGGTCTGTGACAGAACATTTGACTCTGTTTCATTGGTCTGCAGGTCTGTTTCTAGCCCAGTACCATGCTGTCTTAATTGCTACTGCTTTGTAGTACAGTTTGAAGTTGGGGAGGGTGATGCCACCCATCTTCTTTTTCCCAAGGATTGTTTTAGCTATTCATGGGGAAACCTGCCCTTTCTCATCCACCACCTTCTGCCTGCCTCTTTGGTGTTTGGGAGACAAAGCTTTCTGCAGGAGAAAGATATATGCAGCATTAGCAAATCTAATCAGGGGACCCAAGAAATGCGGTACCAAAGGGTATGAGCAGCAGAAATGAACCAGAGACCAGGGAGTGGCCCATGGCCTGGGCAGAGCTCCTGATAAAGGTGGATGCAAGACTGCAAAGGCCACATTTACTCTGTGCTAGAGCACAGGTGGGGCCGCAGCACCACACTAGTGTGGCCAAGCACATGTGGTTTGGGGGCAGGATTATCTGCAGAAAATGAAGGGCACAGCAGGAAAGGATTTGCCTTTTTCTTTCCTTCTTGGCACTTCCTTTAATTTGTGACCCATAAGAGAATAGAGATGAAAGCCCAAACACTGTTTTTGCTTTTATACTAGCATGGCCTCCCAAACCAAAGGCACCAAATGCTGGTATTTATTACCTTCATCCCCTGCCCGACCTGCCGTGGCACCAGAAATTCCCATATGTTGTGTATGTGTTTGGTTTGGGGATCATGACCAGTGGTGCTCAGTGGCTGTTCCTGGATCTTGTGTTTGGGAGTGATCCCTGGTGGTGCCAGGGATTTGAACTCGGGTCAGCCCCACACAAGCCTTAACTCCTGTACTGTCTCTCCAGCTCTCATAGGCTTTGTGTTGAGAGATGAGAATGCAAGTGGGAGAGGGACAAAGTGCATCTGACAGGAATTTGCCTCTGATCCCAGCCAATCTTTGCAAGAGGCCTTCGGTCTCTTCCTGAAAAGATTTCCCTCATGGCTTAATGCTCCGAAGCAGAAAGCCCAGACACATAGAAAGTGCATGGGAATTGCCCGACCTGAACACAGTGATGCAAATCATCAAATGCACAGAACCAACTCCTGGGGGATTAAGTGTGCCTGACCATTGATTTACATGGGTATGGATCACAACCAAAGGGAGAGCAGGGACAGGGAAGCGTTCCGGTCCACCAACGCTGTGGCAAGCACATTTCCCCATGCCACACCCCTCCTCTCTCCCCTTTTCTTATACTAGATGACTTTGGGGAACTTCTTTGCTATTGTTCTCTGAGTGTAGAAAGGGAAAGAGAGTCAAAAAATATCTGAGGGACAGAGTGACAATACAGTGGGTAGGATGCTTGCCTTGCATGCAGCCAACCTGGGTTTGATCCCTGACATCCCAAATGGTCTGTGAGCCACACCGGGAGTGATCACTGAGTACAAAGTGAGGAATAAGCCTGGAGTCCCAAAACAACTACAACAAAAATGCCACAATTTATGACATAAGGCAGTAAAAAATTAGTTTGTTTGTTTGTTTGGGGGCTATACCTGGCAGTACTCAGAACTTACTCCTGACTCTGTGCTCAGGGATCACTCCTGGGAGGCTTGGGGGAATCATATGGAGTGCTGGGAATTGAATGACTGCATGAAAGGCAAGCATCTTATCTATTTCTCTGGCCTTTTGGTTTTGTTTTTGGGGTCACACTTCACTGTGCTTAGGGCTTATTCCTGATTCTGAATTCAGGGATCATTCCTGGTGGGGTTTAGGGAACTATAAGTGGTGCCAAAAATTGAACCTGGGTTAGGTACATACAAAGCAAGAACCTTGCCTTCTGTGTATCTCTCTGGCAAGAAAAGTTAAATTGATGAGAAACTTGCATATTATAATTTCTCTTTTGGTTTTGGGCCACACAAGCGGCACTAAGGTGAGGCTCAGTGCTCAGATTTTCTCTTGGTGGTGCTCAGGAGACCATGTGTTACTGGGGATTGGGCCTGGATCACCTGCAGGTAAAGTAAATGCATTAGACTTTTGAGCTGTCTCCTTGGCCCCTGGTCTAAATAATAAAAGCAACTCAATGGAATAGGAGACTGTTAAATACACAAAAGAAGCACAGGGAATTGGTATATTTGAAAAAGGGAGAGATTTTAGGCTGACACCAAAATGTTACTTTCTAGGGATTATCAATTTTTATGGACACACACACACACACACACACACACACACACACACACACACACACCAAAGCAACCTTGAGCAGCTGCCAGTGTGTAATTTCCACCTCAGGTCAAATAAATCAGAATCTCTGAAGGCACAGGCCCACGTTGATACTTAAGAACTTTTTCTTGACCACAAAACAAATCTTAATGAATCTAAGAGAATTAAAATTAGGCGTCTTCTCTGACCACAAGAGTATGAAACTAGGAATCAATTACAGGAAGGTAACTCCAATATTCACAAATATGTGGAGATAATGTGATACGTTCACAAACAAGCTATGGGACAAAGTATTTCAAATTAGAAAGGAGGAAATAAAATTTACTATTTACTAGTGGCATGATAGCATCTATATAAAATCTTAACGACTCCATCAATAAATTGTTAGAACTAATAAACAAACTCAGTCAAATTGCAGTCAAATATAGTATATATGTGTGTGTTGCATTTCTATACATAAATTACACATCATCATAAAGAAATTCATAAAATCCAATGTATAATTACATAAAAATAAATAAAATTATCACCAATACATTTAATAAAGGAGAAAAAGCCCGGTATACCACATACTACAAGAAAAGATGAATAAAACTGAAGACATGATAACTGGAAAGATCGTCATGTTCACAAATTGAGAGAATTAATATTGTGAAGATGTTCATAGTACCCCCCAAAATCTACAGATTCCTGCCACTCTCATCATTATTCCAAAGATGCTTTTCACAGAGATAGAGCAAACAAATAAAAAGTTTGCATAGATCCATGTAAGATCCTAAATAATCAAAGCAATCATGAGAAAGAATAGAATTGAAAGCACCAAGCTCCCCGATTCAAAACTATATTATGAATCTATAGTAATTAAAACAGTTTATCAAAAAAGACATGTAGATGAATGGGATTTAATATAGACTTTTTAAAAAAAATAATGTAGGAGTACTGCTATTTGTTCAGCCATTGATTAAGCTGATTGAATTGGGCATGAACTCCACATTACTTTTTTTAAAAAATTTTATTGTATCACCATGAGATAGAGTTACAAAGCTCTGATATTTGAAATTCAGCCATATAATGATGGAACACCCATCCCTCCACCAGTGCACATTTTCCACCACCCACATTCCATTCCTCACCCTGCCTCTATGGCAGACAATTTCTCCAAAACTCTCTCTCATTTTGGGCATTATGGGTTTTTTTTTTCTTTTTGGGCCACACCAGCGATGCACAGGGGTTACTCCTGGCTCATGCACTTAGGAATTACTTCTGGAAGTGCTCAGGGGAACATATGGGATGCTGGGAATCATACCCGGGTTGGCCGCATGCAAGGCAAACACCCTACTTGCTGTGCTATCGCTCCAGCCCCTGGGAATTATGTTTTGCTTGAATTTTCCCACCACCATTCAAGCCTACCTGCCAGGGGAAGATGCTAGATAATTTATTTTCCATTGCTCATTTTGAATATCACGAGAGCTTGCACAGCCGTGATTGTAAATGTAAATTTCAAGATTATAAATGGTTTTGGTTCCAAAGACTTCTCTGTATGGCACTAAGGTAAATTGAATCCTCATTTCAATTCAATTGGGATTCAATTGGGAGTCTCTGGGCCAGGGCTGTTGGTGCACTAAGATGGTACCTAGAGGAAAATTGTGAGCATGACAGTCAGCCTACTGGGCTGGCCGGGACCTGGGGAGGAACAACCTGGGTCCTCTGCCACCACGAGACCTGGAGATTTAGTTCTGGAACCCGCATGCCTGAACTTTGTTTGTGGATGCTCTTGGTCACTGGGATTCCATCTGGAGTAGGCAGGAGATTGTGCCTGCTCCTGGGGTGCCCTGGTGATATTGGCTCGATTTGGGGCCTGGAAAGATTTCCAGTGCTTTGGTGTCTCCCAGGACTCGCTGCTGTGTCTCTGGTTCAGGGCTATTGATGTGCTAAGATCTACATTACAAAATTTTCAGCAGATTACATCTTGGTGAGGACCATCTTGAGACGGTAGACTCAGGCTGGGGTTATGGCAGTGGTTTTGGATTGTGGAAACAAGTGGCTGTTGGGGGCTTTGCTTGGGCAGGCACAGGCCAACCCGCTCCCCTCACCCCCTCCAATTTGACCTGGTCTGTTCAGCCATGCACGGGACCAAACTTAACTGTGGCCTTTGATCTGTTTCTAGATTTATTCAGGTGTCTCTGAAGCAAGGCTAGTAGAGAGTACAGGGTAGTGCTGGAGTTGGTTTGTGGAGGTGGCTGCCAGTGCTTCCATGTGTACTAGGAAGCAGGGGGAGGTAGCCCACCCCAACTCTGAGAAAGCCTGGACATTTCAGTCACAAAACCCACATACCAGAATTTTCAGCAGAAAATTCCAATCCAACATGTGTAAAAAAGTTATAGAACTCAATAATAAAAATAGTACACAATCTCATTTAAAAAGTGACAAAGAATCTAAATAGGTTTTCATTTAAAAATGTATTTTTTAATTGAATCACAGTGAGTTACACTGTTACAAAGTTGTTCATGATTGGATTTCAGTGATATAATGTTCCAACATCCAACTTCACCAGTGTACATTTCCCAGCACCAATGTCCCCAGCTTCCCTCAAAAAATAAAACCGCTACCTAATCCAGCAAGTCTGCTTCTTGGTTTTTATTCAAATAAAAGGAAAACATACCTCTAAAAGATAGACATACCTCCATGTTTATTGCCAAGGGATAGAAACAATCTAAGCATCCATCTATGTAAAAATAGATAAAGAAGTGACACAAAGGCATATTATTCAGCCATAATAAGAAAGATATCTTGGGCAAGAGAGAAGTGCAGTGGTTAAAGTGCTTGCTTGCATGTGGGCAACCTGAATTTGGCCCCCAGAAAGTGATCTCTAAGTACAGAGCCAAGAGTAAGCTATGAGCAAAGCTGGCTGTGGCCCCATAACCCTACCTCCCAAATAGGATATCTACAGAACAATATCTTCACAAATATAGGCGTATAACAGATAAGGTGCTTCCCTAGTAGGCAGCTGACCTAGGTTCAATTCCCAGCACAGAATATGGTCTCCAGAAAGCTCCAGGAGGGGTCCCTAATACCGCCAGGAATAAGCCTTGAGTATTGCCTGAGGTGGTCCTGAAAAAGAACAAAATCTTGCCATATGGGATAACATGGATATTCTTCAGAGCACAGTGCAAGAAAGATATGTCAACAAGAAGGAAGCAAATACCACATGATCTGTTACCTGTGGAACAGAAATCTCTGAAAGATTTCTAATGGATCTGAGACAGACCTCCTGCCCACAGCACAAATCCTTCTGACCTTCCTTTTTTTGTTTGTTTTGTTTTGGGTCACACCCTGTGGCACATTGCATGTGGGCTGCCACCGGAGGTGCTCTGGAGACCATGTGGTCCAGGAAGAGTAGCAGCATCATAGCGATCACTTGGTAGGTAATGAAGGAACTTCTAGTATTATCACCACATTCTTTACATAAGTTAAGAAAGTCTTTCTCTCACTAAGCTGGCTGGTGGGCAGATAGAAACTAGAACTCTTCTCCCCCGCCCCCGCACCACGCCCTTTTCCACAGTGCTTCTCTACTAACTCATAATAATAACAAAGTTTAATCAGTGACCTTATCTGAAACATGTTTATCTATATAGAAGAAAAAAGTTATGAAAACACAAAAAGCAGATTTTCCTAACTAAAAATTCAGCTAAGTTCTTTTTCTCTCTGTCTATCCGTCTGCCTGTCTGGTTTCTTATCCTATTATCCTTTGAAGAACATTCATAGTGAATTGAGAGATGCTTATGCTTAGATGTAAATCATAGGTTTCTTTCTTTTTTTATAATTTTATTGAATCACCACGAGATAGTTACAAGCTTTCATGTTTGGGTTACAATAACACAATAATCAAACACCCATTCCTCCACCAGTGAACTTTCCCCACCACCAGTATCCTCAGTATGCCCCCCCCCTTTCCCACCCTCCCCCTGCCTCCATGGCAGACAATATTTTTCATACTCTCTCTGTACTTTTGGGTATTATGGTTTGGAATACAAACACTGAGAGATTATCATGTTTGGTCCTTTATCTACTTTCTGCACACATCTCCCATCCCGACCCATTCTTCCAGTCATCATTTTCTTAGTGATCCCTTCTCTATTCCAGCTGCCTTCTCCCCTTAGCTCATGAGGCAGGCTTCCAGCTATGGAGCAATCTATCTGTCTTGTGTATCTACCATCCTCGGGAGTCAGTCTCACCTTATGTTGTTTCATACTCCACAAATGAGTGCAGTCCTTCTATGTCTGTCCCTCTCTTTCTGACTCATTTCACTGAGTATGATACTCTCCAAAATTATAGGTTTCTAAACTAACATGTGGACCTTGGATTCTAGAATCTAAAGTGGGCTGTTGACAAAAGATGTTTGAAAACTCTTCCAGAATCAGAAAGCATTAGTTCCTTTGGGACGCCTTCAGTCTAGAGATTAGTGTAGTCCAATGGTTTGAGTCTGAAACTCGTGGCTGACAAATACCATCAGAGGGAGTGTAAACATTCTGTCCAGACAGGATCTTAGGGACCTGAGGCTCAGGTACCAAGGAGCTGAGGAACGTGGTTCAGCTGTAGAGTACTTGCTTCACGTGGCTGAAAGCCTGGGTTTGATCCCGTGCTAAAACAATACAAAACAAAACAATTTGGCTCTGCTGGTGTGTCTCCTGGGACACATCAGGAGAGTCACTGACATGAGCTCAGCTGGGATGTTACAGCTCATATTTCCTGAGACCCCTTACTATAGCCCAGGACATAAGTGCATTCTGATAGCAAGCTCAGCCTTTGCTGAGAAGGAGGAACTTGCACCTAATGGTGCTTGGGAATCTTGACCCAGAACTCCATGCTGTTTCCCATCTGAGAGGAAGAAGGAGGGAACTTCATGGAGATGTTCTGGAGTCCCCAGAAAGAGCAGGCGGAAACCTTCCTGCTGCATACCCTGGATTGATGTAGCTCAGGAATGTGGCTTATCAAATGGCCAGTGGCAAACAAATCAACAGAGCAAATGTCCTCCCCACACTGCTGTCAAATGAGCTGCAGTAGTGTGATCACATCTCCTCCCAGAGATAGCTCTTTGCCCTACTTCCTAGCAGGTGGGAGAGGACTGGCCAGAATAGAGAAACAATTTATTTTATTTTATTTTATTTGTTATATTTTATTGCTGGAGCGATAGCACAGTGGTAGGGTGTTTGCCTTGTGCTCAGCCAGCCTGGCTGAGCCGGGTTCGATTCCTCCGCCCCTCTCGGAGAGCCTGGCAAGCTACCGAGAATATCTCTCCTGCACGGAAAAGCCTGACAAGCTACCCATGATGTATTCGACATGCCAAACACAGTAACAAGTCTCAAAAATGGAGATGTTACTGGGCCCACTTGAGCAAATCGATGAACAATGGGAGAGCAGTTTGTGTTTTTTTTTGTTTGTATTTTGGGGCAATGCCCAGAGAAGCTCGGGACTTACTCCTGGCTCTGTACTCAGGGATCACTTCTGGTGGGCTTAGGGACCTTATGGGGTGCCAGGGTCCAGACCTGGGTCAGCTCTATGCAAGGCAAGCGCCTTAACCTCTAGAACAGAACTATTCTGCTAGTATGTGTCTACTTTGTGGAGAGAGAGAGAGAGAGAGAGAGAGAGAGAGAGAGAGAGAGACAGAGAGAGAGACAGAGAGAGAGAGAGAGACAGAGAGAGAGAGAGAGAGACAGAGAGAGAGAGAGACAGAGGAAGAGCTGGCGCACTTGAGCATATGCTAGCATACTGGGAACCCTGGTTCCATCCCAGGCATCTCCTCCACCCCCAGTGACCCCTGAGTACCCACCCATGTGTGGTTCAAAGACAAACAGAAATAGAAAAGTGTAAAACGTATAAAACTTGGTAAAATGACACTGGATCTCCTTGGCAGTTGTTCTTATAGTTTGGCCTTGATCTTGATTTTCTACCTTGGGTGGGCACGCTGACTGGGCCACCAACAAGGTCAGGGGAACAACTGCCCAGCACCTTCTCTCTTATTATTATTATTATTATTTTTTTTTTCCCAAGCACTTTTTCTTCCGCTCACTGTCTGTCCCTTGGGTGTCAGACCTGTGCTGGCTTCCCCCTCCCTCCTGTTTTTGGGTCCCCTGCCTGGTGAGATGGTCTCTCCTGACCCAGACTGGAACCAGCTGCTCCAGCACGCCCACAGGTGCTGCGGTGAGAATAGAATGTTCCAGCAGAAAACACTCACAAGCTGGACGCCGCAGGTCGGCCGGCACAGGTGTTTGCCATGAGCCCACTAGCAGTTTTTGTCCGCTTCAACAGTTGGCTGGTTTTAGATTTGCTCCTGCTCCCCCTCTGGCTATAATAAAGATAGGTCTGCAGAGATCAGATTTCCTAGTGTACACCGTGTGTTCATTCCTTCTGACTGAACATTTCCTGTGCTTTTAGAGCCTTGTGACAGTCTTGTCAACATCCCAGCCAGGCCCCTTCTTGTAGCACCACAGGCCAACCTCCATATCTGTACAATCAGGATGGGGGTTCTGTTCTCTTAAGAAGGTCATTTGTTTTCTTGTGAAGAAAATGTCTTTCAAAAGCAAAGCTCAAATAAAATAACAAAAAGGGGCCAGAGCAATAGTACAGTAGGTAGAGCACTTGCCTTGTACATAATCCTGATGCCCCATTGGGCCCCAAGTCCTGCCAGGAGTGACCCCTGAGTGCAGAACCAGGAATAAGTCCTGAGCACAACTGGGTGTGACCCCAAAACAAAAATAAAAGCAAAGCAAAATAAACAAACCAAAAAAGAATTGTCTTACCAAGTCTTGCAGGATGGGCTTTTGTGTCTGTTCCTCTGTCAGATGTTTGAGGCCAAAAGGTAAATTGTCAGGTCTTTTTTTTTGCAGGATCTTCTACTTCTGGGGTTTTGACCAACCCTACAGGAGATCTTTGGCAGCATGTAATGGGAGTCATGTCATGTCTTAAGCCAGAAGAGGAACAGCATTTACTTTTGTGACAAGTCATGGCACAAAGCATCTCACTCCCAGAGATGATTTCTAAGCCTTGACAAATGCTGGGATCTCATTTATGCCAAGAGACTCTTGCTGGAAGATGGTCAACTGGGACCATAACAACAGAGTACCAGGCAGGGTCTGGTGGTCCCAGCTATCATCAGCCTTCCCTTTAGCCTGTGCTTGTTCTCTGTGATCTGCTGTGGACATTTCCTTGCATTTGCATCTTCCACAATGGCTGCATTAGGTATTGTACCACTGACCACGATTCTCTTGCATCCAGATACTATGAAGTGGTCCACTGTAGCTGACCTTGGTGTGCATATTACTGCAATTTTTCGTGAATGTTGTTCTCCGGAGTTCAGTCCAGGCCTTCTCCTGTGCTCTGTGCTCCTAAAGTGATTTCATCCATTTCTGTGGCTTTAACTCACACACTCATTGCTGATTCCTCTTCATCTTATTTTGAAACTCCTTCAAGACATCCAGATTCACCTATCTACCCCTTGGCATCTCTACATGATTGTCTAATGGGTGTTTTGAATTGAACATCTCCAAGGCTTAGCTCATTATCATTCACTTCTTTCAGACTTTTCTCCCATGGTATGCCTCCTGGTGAGTTGAACCATTAAAACATAAACTCAAGAGAAAAACTTTGTCAGTCAGCCCAGACCCCTCTCACTTCCCTGCTGCTGTCCTACTTCGTCTCGTCGCTTGCTTCAAACAATCTCAGGGATTTCACAGCACTTTCAAAACAGAATTGAGTGTCTGTAGTGTAGTTCAAAAGGCCTTTGAAAATGTTCTAGTACTGCAAACCATATGCCTGAAAGGAAATAAAAAGAAGTAGAAGGAGGAAGAGGATTGGCATATCTTTCTTTCCTTCCTTCCTTCCTTCCTTCCTTCCTTCCTTCCTTCCTTCCTTCCTTCCTTCCTTCCTTCTTTCCTCTGTCCCTCCTTCCTCCCTCCCTCCCTCTCTCCCTCCGTCCCTCCCTCCCTCCCTCCCTTCCTTCCTTCCCTCCTTCCCTCCTTCCTTCTGTTTTGGGCCATGGTCATTGTACTCAGAGCTCACTCTTGGTGGTGCTCCAGGGATTGTATGAGATTTAGGGGATTGAAACTGGGTTGGCTATCACTCCAGCCCCAAGATAGGTATTTTGTCCATAAAGTTGTTGCACAACTCTCTGCCTAAGGTCATTCATTAATAGTTTAGAAATTTCTGTTAGAGATTGAGGACTTGGCACATCTTATATTTTCTAATCCTTTCAACAACACTGTCAAGAAGGTATTATTGCCCAGGCTCAATAATAAAGAAACCGGACTCATAGAAGCAAAGAAACCTGGGCTGTAGTTAAGAAGGCAGATAATGGTCAGATTCCACTCCTACTCCACCAGAGCATAAGGTCAAATGAGCCCTGTGCCAGCACAGCCCTGTGTGTTGGTTGCAATGGATTCTTTCAGAGATTCTCGTGTATTGGGCTTCAGAGCCTGATGAAATCAAGTTGTTCTAAATGGGCTGGCCCAGGGGAAAGCACATTCTTCCAAGTGCTTGAAAGCCAACAGATGGTGTCACTCAGAGATAGAAAAGACACCATTTTTAAAAAGTCAGTTTGTTTTTATTTTGTTGGGTCACACTGGTGCTCCATCCAGGATTGCATACAAAGCAGGCACTCCTGCCCATGAAGCTACCTCCAGAGTCCTAAGGACCCCAAGCTAAGATAGAATTAATAGCCTGGAGCTCTAACACAGAGAATAGGATCTGCCTTGCACCAGCTGACCCGGACTCCATTCTCAACATCCCGTACGGTCCTCCAAGGCACCCAGGAGTGATTCCTGAGCACAGAGCCAGGAGTAAGTCCTGAGCACCAATAGATGTGGTACCCCTCCCCCTCAAAGGAAATTAGTTAGAGAATGAATAAAAATGCATGGGTTATAGAGGCACATGCAGGTATAATTAAACTGTGGAATCTTAGGAAAATCCTCTTTGAGACTATGATGAGAGACTGAATATGATCTTGTTTGGCTAAAATCACTCACATTTCCCACTGGACTAGCCATGTCTCAGTCCTTAACTGAGTTTCTAGGGGAGTATAACTTACGTTTTGTGTGATTGTTCATCAGAAGGCTTACCAGGACTGGAGAGATAGTAAAGCAGACAGGGTGTTGCCTTGCATGCAGTAGACCACCAGGAACAATCCTTGAGTGCAGAGCCAGGAGGAAGCCTGATGTAGCCGCAAAACAAAATCAAACTAAATAAAACCCAGAAAACCAAAATCAAAATACAGATGACTACCAGATATTGCTGAAACTGGTGAGAACCAGAAATGATGGAGAATATATCTCAGGTTCTTTGCAAGTTTACCACTCTGTGGAATCTATAATCAACAAGTGAGTGAAAGCTGCCGCCTATTAAACATTATTATTTTATATCTAAGGATACTGATATTTTGGCATGTAAACTAATATATTCCAACTTATATGGGGATAACAAAGAGGTATTACATAGTTTACAGAGTAAAATAGGATAGAAAATTATCTTTATCCCATTAGACACTTAGTCTAACTGAAATCTGAGGTTTCCTCCAGTCATGCATATAAGTCATAAACCACAGCAGAAAAAGCAGCACCTGCACTGGTAGGAATTATAGATAATTTTTATCATTCAACAGTTGCTATGCAGATCATAAAATGCCCTCTTTGCTCATTATTGTATATAGAAAAAAACCTTAGCCCTAATTAAATTTGTTTCTGGATACCATAACTTAAAATCCTAACAAAGAGGCAAAAGTTACAATGACAAATTAATTTTTAATTAAGCATATTGCAATAGCAAGTTAATTTTTAAAGCATTCTAAGAAGATTTTTAACAATGCAATTTTAATTATATGTCTGTAGTCCACTTTATGCATTAAAAAATCTCATACAGGGAAGCAATCAGATGCTAAAAAGATTCATAATATTAAATATATATTATATAATATGTTATATGACATATATAATATGTATATTTTAGAGTAAATGCATTTTATTAAAAGGGGAGAGAGAGAACCAAGGAGATAGTATAAAGGTTAAGGCTCTTGCCGATCATGTAGTTGTTGCAGTGACTCTTGTTGAATCTGGCACTACATACATACTTCAAAGCACTGTCAGAAGTGGCCCCTGAGTACAGTCATGTGTGGCCACTGAGATTTCCAGATAGTACCAAAAAGTAAACAAAAAAGGCTAAGGGAATGAGAGAGGAGTGGAGAGATAGCACCAGGGCTAAGGCACTTGCCATAGACCTCAGCTCAGTGCCCTATGCTATGTATGGTTCCCTGAACTGCCAGAGTCACCCCTGAGCACCGACAGAGGCAGGAACAGCCCTTAGCACTGCTGCGTGTGGCCCCTTAGCATCATCCCAATGAAAGGGGTGAGAGAAAACTTAAGAGAGGAGCCCTGCCAGAGAGGAGAGAGTCATAAAGTAAAATGAAAAGAATTATACCCCCTAGGTCTGGATGCTGGTGATTCCAAGAGGGAGCACCAAGGGATTCATAATATTGAAAAAGAAGGACAATTAGAAGATCTTGTGAGTGGTAGAATTCGTACCCTGAATTAAATCCAAAATCAGGGTTTGAGTTTAAGATGAGGATTCCTATGTCCGTCTTCTTTTCAGACACCCCTCCCTCCATCGGGGACTGGTCTACCAGCAGTGTTTTAATTCTCTGGTGACACTCAGCCCCAAGGCAACACAGGACTAATCAGGCTTTTAGGTTCAAAGAGATAGCAGCTAAGAACAAGGGGTGACTGTGTGACTATAGTCAAACTGCCACTGAATCCCAAAGGCTCTGTAGGTTTAAATACATACCTACCATTTCTTCCGAATTTCGACAGAGGGAAAAGAAAAATCACTGGCAACATTCATACTTATCAGGACTGTGTTGGTTTCTATCCTGATGTTCTAAGAGAAATTCAGGTTAAGGAGCACATTTATTAACAAGGGCACTGGGAATGAAGGAGGGAAAAGGCACAAGTTCTCTTTCAAGTGGACAAAATCCAACAGGACAAAATCAAAGTCAACTTCATTATTTACTTGAGAGCATTGTTGTAGAGTTGATGAGACTGGAATGTGACTGCTGAGAATGGAAGGTATTAGCTGGAATCATGAAGTTAGGCTGAGCAGGTGAATTTTGGTGTGAGGAAGGGCCCCACCTATGCAGTGCAAGGGAGAGTGGGGAAGAAACATGGTCCAGTATGTAGATGTCTCTGCAACGCTTACAAGTCCTGTGAGCTCAGAGTTTCCATCCCCTCACACACTTTTCTTGTATCCTGTCTTCTCAAACTCTTTGCTTACCCCACTTGACTGCTCTGACCTCCCTGCTGTTCTTGGAACAGTTTGAACCTTCTTCTGCCCCAGTGTCTTTGCATTTGCCATTGCTTCTGTCTAACCCCACTCTGGAGGTTTGCTTTGTCATCTTCATTATGTTTTTGAGAAGTCATCATTTTTCAAGTGATGCTTTTTCTTTTCTTTCTGTGCCACATCCAGCAGCGCTCAGACCTTACTCTTTTTTAAATTTTATTTTCATAAAATTGTTCACAATAATAAATTACATTCAATATTTCAGCACCAATCCCACCACCATTACACCACCATGATTTTGAATTTTCCTACCATCACTCAAGTCTGCCCCACAGGCAGATGTTAGATAATTTATTTTGTATTGCTTGTTATGAATAGCATGAGATGACACGTGGCTGTTTTTGCATGCTGCGTGCTCCTGGAATTCTAACATTTTGAATAATTGGAATCTGGAGACATCTCTGAGGTGAGCTGCTAGGTTCTGAGATTCATTTGTGAGTCCCTAGATCATGGCCTTTAATGCCCTTAAATGACACCTGGAGGCAGTTCATGGACGTGACTGCCAGGTGGGGAGATAATAAGGGGTGGTCAAGCCTCACTCTTGGCTCTGTGTTCATGGATCATTCCTAGCAGGCTCGGAGGACTACATGGGTGCCAGGAATTGAACCAAGGTCTGTGGTGTACATGACAAGCACCCTACCAGCTGTACTATTGCTCTGTGCCCTCCCAGCCCCACCCCCCCAATCTACTATTTTTGTTGTTGTTTTGTTGTCTTGGGGCCACACCCGGTGATGCTCAGGGTTTACTCCTGCTGGCTTGGGGACCATATGTGATGAAAGTAGGCTTGTGATTTAAAATGGCAACCCCTCTTACAGACATCCTACTTCTTGCTCTAACTTTGTTTTGTTCTTTTATCGCAAGCATTTATTTTTCATTGACATATCAGCAGTTCTATTTTGGAAATAATGGTTTTTGGGCCACACCCTGTGGTGCTCAGGGGCTACTCCTATCTCTGTTCTCAGAAATGATCCCTGGCATGCTCAGGACACCATATGTGGCGCCAGAGTTGAACTGGGATCAGCCACATGCTTGCAAAACCCTAACCCCTGTATGATCTCTC
Organism: Sorex fumeus; assembly: GCF_029834395.1. Lineage (NCBI taxonomy): Eukaryota > Metazoa > Chordata > Mammalia > Eulipotyphla > Soricidae > Sorex > Sorex fumeus. Next base: position 19,713,764 of record NW_026606188.1, read on the forward strand.
TAGCCATCCTCTAATAGTTTAATAAACTCCAGATCTGTCCTGAACAGTGGAGAAATACTTTCCTTGCATGGTGAGGGACTGGCACTTCCATTTCTCTTTTCACTATCATAAATCCAAAGACTTGGCCTGGATGAAGGAACAACATGGCTTCTCAGCCCACACCCATTTTGAGTGTTCAACTTCAAAGGAATTAAGGGCATTGGAGGATTTCAGTGATTTCATCCCTAGTCTGCTAAAGCAAGGAGAACAGTGAGTTAGCTTTGGTCCACCTTGTTTTCCAAATTAGTTCAGTGGAGGTGATCATCCCCGCTCCTCTGACCCTTGGAGAGTCTGGTAGAGATGAAACAGAGTCACACATACAAAGAAATGTGTGACTGAACAATGGGCACATTTACAGGAGACAAAGGTGAGGGAACTGCTGCATTAGTGAGTCTGAATTGCCTTGGAGTCCCATGGACTTCTTTGTGACTTTACTGAAAGGGCAGGGTGCCTGCTATGAAAAAGGTCTTAAATAATTGAACACTGCAAATAATAAATGAGTGCTATGTTTAACCTACTTTTGAGGATGATCAGGTTTCACAACTTAGTGGCCATCATTTACGAATTAAAAATGAATGAGCCCGTGGCTGTGTTCTCCCTGGTGAGTTCCAGAGTACCTGCACTTAGCTGCTCAACTCAGCATCAGAGGCCTGGAACAGAACTTTCTGTTCTTAATGTTCTTGAGCTTCTTCAGCTCAAGTAATTTTAACCTGAAGTTAATTTTTCCAAATGGCAAGACTGGTATCCAAGTGTAGGTACCATGTCTGAGCACTGTTGACCCCACTGGAAAGCCCAAATTTAAACCAAAGCTCAACCCTGCCGTCTCCTTTGTTAGCTTTATCAAAGATAGTTTTCTAGCTCCAAAGGAACGAATTTTGTATTTTTTCATTGGGACCTCTCACAGAAACACAGACTTGCCTGCTGAGGAAAACAAAATCGGTCTTGAGGGGCCAGACAGATGATTCAACAGATGAGGCACAGACCTTTCATGTAGCTGATCCCGGTTTGATCTTCTGCACTACAGATCTAACAGCATTACCAGGAGTGATCTCTGAGCTTAGAGCTGGGAGTAAGCTCTGAGCACAGCTAGGAGGTAAGTAAACTGGTTAGGTCCCTGGCATTGCATGCCTATGCTTCGATCCCCATTACTACTGTGTGGCCCAACCCTGCCTCCCACTGTTCCACTGTCAAAACAACAAGAAAATCCAAAGAAATAAGAGAGGATTTACAATGCTATTTTTATTGACTTGTATTTTGGAGGACTGGAGTGAGGTGTTTGTCTTGCATGCGGCCAACCTGGGTTCGATTCCTCCGGCCCTCTTGGAGAACCCGGCTGCTCGTGCCCATGTGGCAAACACTGGCAAGCTAACTGTGATGTATTCGATATGCCAAAAACACTAACGACAAATCTCACAATGGAGACGTTACTGGCGCCCGCTTCAGCACATTGATGAACAAAGGGAGGACAATGCTACAGTGCTACAGTATTTTGGAGGGTTACACCTGGTGTTTGGGGGATACTCCCAGCTCTGTGCTCAGGGGTCACTTCCAGCATGCTCAGGGTACAATGTTGATAAGGATCAAACCAGAGTTGGTTGCAAAAAAAGGCAAGTGCTTTAGTCTCTGTACTACCTATTTAGCCCTAATTAGCTGTTATGAGAACTGAATCATCCACTTAATAACTTTCCACATTTGATGTTTGGAAGAATTTTTCATAGCAGCTCACCTTCTCTTTTGCCCTTGACACATATCTGGTACATTTTTATCTGCTGAAGAGCATGTTCATTTTCCTGTTCGACCTGAGGAGTCCCTGTAGCTGAGAGCCAAGAGAGTAGCTGAGTTGCCACAGTGTTGATGGGAGTGCTCCAAAAACCTCACCTCCCTTCTCTGGAAGAGCAATTGGTGATCTAAAAGTACATGGAAGTGAGACTGTGGCCCACACACAATACAGTCTCATAACCCTAAACTTACTGGCTTCCCTCGGTGCCTGTGAACCAACCAATTGCCACTGTACCAGAGAGATAAGTGATAGGATGGCAACCCGAATGAAAGAAGTGGAATTTTTAATCAATTGCAATTAAAATGATACCTGGCTCTGTGCTCAAGCATCACTCCCAGCTGTTCTGGGGATCAAACCCCAGTTGTCTGCATGCAAGACAAATGTCCCACCTGCTGTACTACCTCTTTGGCCCAAAATGTGTTATTTTTGTAAAAAAAAATTTTTTTTGATGGAGGTGATCTGAACCCAGGGCTTCACCCATACAAGGCATGTGCTCTTCCATTAAGCCAACTTCCAACCCCCTCATTTTAGTAAATTTTACAGAAACATGTGGCTGTGTGAACACATTGGCTAGACTCTCCTAGTACCTTGGAAGGGTCCAGCACAAGTGAGTTACACTGAAGGTTAAGAACTTTTGACTCCTTGGGGGCTGGAGCAATAGCACAGCGGGTAGGGCATTTGCCTTGCATGCAGCCAACCCGGGTTCAATTCACAGCATCCTATATGGTCCCCTGAGCACCGCCAGGGGTGATTCCTGAGTGAAGAACCAGGAGTAACCCCCGTTCATCGCCAGGTGTGACCCAAAAAGAAAAGAAAAAAGAACTTTTTTTTGACTTCTTGGTGAAGTCCATGAGAGAAAAATCTAATCTTTGTGAACAAAGGGAAGCACATGCTGACAAGGAGGGAGAAAGAGTTTGTTGGGAAAACAGAAAAGAAAGGAGGCCAATAAGCATGACCAAGGGAGTGCCAGCCCTTCCACCAACAGATTCAGACAGAGATTACTGCATGACACATGTGGGTGTCTTGCTACATTTGTCTGCTCTGGAGACAGGATCTTTGGTGTTATGGGTGTAATTATACCACCTGTCCTTGGTGACCCCTCATTCATGGGATAAGCCACCCATGAAACAGCAACCCAGAAGTTATTTTTTGAGATGACATCACTAAAACTCACTCTAATACAGAATGGAAGCAAAACATAGAGATTCAAATCTAGGCAACTGCATCTTAACGAAATGTATGATACATACACATATAAATCATACATTTTGTTATGTATGATATATACACATATAAATCATACATTTTGTTATGTATGATATATATTATTTATATCATTTATATACCATCTTTGTTATTTTGATATATATACATGAGTGTGTATATACATATATACATACACATACACACACACACACACACATAAACTGACATAGGTGACAGTATGGTGACCCAAGGGAGGAATTCTCATTAAAGGTATAATTCTTACATGCTAAGCAAAGAGTTAGTGTTTTAAAGATGTAATTCTTACATGCTAAGCAAAGGGTTAGTGTTCTGGGGTCCATTATGATTTATCCAAATGCTTTATTTTACAATACAAACTTGAAGATAAACAAAATAATTTCTTGAAGACATTCTAAAATCTAATGTTAGACAAAGTCTAGTGCATTTCTTTTAGCTTTTAATAGAATTGAGATTCAAGGCATCATTCCACTTTTGTGTCTTATATTTTATTCTTTCTTTACTTCCATTTTTGTGTATACAGTTATTATAATGGTCCTTAAGCACTCTGGAATCCACTCTACACACTGTTACCACACCAATGCTTTAACGTTGGCCTTGAGTGGGTTTCAGCAGCCTTAAACAGGTTTACAGGTTCTTCATTAATTTCTGTATCACCAGCCTTTCCCCTTTCCCTAGGGAATCCTCAACCCCTTTCAGCTAGAACTCTATCTATAGAAAGTTTCCCAGACACAGTAGCAAGTCCTGGAAGACACCACAGTGCCAGAGATCTCTCTGGACCCCATACTGGGCCAATTTCACCAGAGCACTCCAGATGGAGCAGGGGCAGTCTCCTCGCCTACTCCAGATGGAATCCCAATAACCAAGAGCTTCCACAAACAAGGCCCAGGTATGTGGGTTCCAGGACTGAATCTCCAGTCTGCATGGTGGCAGAGGACCTGGGCTGTCCCTCCCCAGTCCACTGCCCATGCAGCTGCCTGGCTGTCATGCCCATAATTTGCCTCTGGGTGCCATCTTGTGTACCAATGACCCTGGGCCAGAGACACAGCAGCGAGTTCGGAAGACACCACAGTGCCAAAGATCCCTCTGGGCCCTATACCAGGCCAATTTCACCAGGGCACCCCAGATGGAGCAGGTGCAGTCTCTTCGCCTACTCCAGATGGAATCCTGGTGACCAAGAGCTTCCACAAGCAAGTCCCATTTTTTTTAGAACCCATGAGGGTTCTGGGACTGAATCTCCAAGCCGCATGGTGGCAGAGAACCCGGGCTGTCCCTCCCCAGGTCTCCACTCACCCAGCTGATTGGCTGTCATCCCCACAATTTGTCTCCGGGTGCCATTTTAGTGCACCGACAGCCCTGGCCCAGAAACTACCAATCTAATCTCAAAATGGATTAGTATTATACAGAGATGTCTGTGGAACCCAACCATTCACAATCTAGAAATTTACGTTTACAATTGTGGCCATGCGAGCTCTCATGATATTCAACGAGCAATGGAAAATAAATTATCTAGAGCCTGCCCCTGGCAGGTAGGCTTGAATAGTGGTGGGAAAATTTCGAGCAAAACATAACGCCCAAAATTAGAGAGAGAGTACTGGGGAAATGGTCTGCCATAGAGGCAGGATGAGGAATGGGATGTGGGTGTTGGAAAATGTTCACTGGTGGAGGGATGGGTGTTCTATCATTGTATGGCTGAATCTCAAACATGAAAGCTTTGTAACTCTATCTCATGGTGATAAAATTAAAAAAAGAAGTAATGTGGAGTTCATGCCCAATTCAATTAGCTTAATCAATGGCTGGAGAAATAGCAGTACTTCTACATTATTAAAAATAATAATAATAATAATAATAAATCAGTATCCATTAAAAAAAGAAAAAAAGAAAGAAAATTTCCCCTACTATATTCAAGGCCAGCTCAGGACAAGCTACCCACATGTAGCCTTGCCTATTTCAGCAAGAAGCAATCTGTCCTTCCCAGAGGGACATTCAAAGTCCATTGGTTGACTCTATTTTAGAGCACTGGTGAGTCACCCTTATCTTGGTTGCCTGTATATTTGTTGATCACCTAGTGAGGGTGTGTATGTTCCGAGGATAAGGACCATATCCTCTATGTGCAGTTCTAGATCCCTACTAAGTCAAGGCAAAATATTGGTGCTTAATAAATACTAACAACAAGCTTCATTATTAGTATTTTCCTTGATAGTGATTTTATCTTTCCTGTTGTCTGGTAAAGCTATCAACAGAGAACTCTAATAATAAAAATTTGGCTGATGAGACAGAGGAACTTTTGGTTTTAGTGAATTATTATGAATGAATAGATAACCTTGACACAGCCTCTGCCATATAAATGGCTCAGTTTCACAGCTTCACGACTTGTCTTGGAAGAGACACCAAGCCAATGAAACTACAGGTACACCCATTTTGGACTGAAAACTCTGTGGCCCACTTGGGATGCAGCTGGGTAGAGAATTTTCTCAGTTCCACAGATCCTGGAGTGCATGACTGCATATGTGGCTGCTCAACACTGCCAAATTCTGAAATTCTAACACCCAGTAGGAGCACAACAAATTAGACAGGAAAGTAGCATAGAAGTCCACTAGGATCAATAAGCAAAAACAATAGCACAGAAAATTTAACTAATAACAAATAGCTAAAAATATCTTCAGACAATGACTTGAAAGTCACCATTGTGAGAAACAATTTTCACAGATTTTCCTTTACATAACTATTTTTTGATTATTTCACTTACCATTTTGTTGTAACAAGCATTTGAAAGTAAATTATTTTGTGCCTGCCAGGGTGGCAGGCCTGTGGGATGAGTGGGAAACTGGGGACAAGGGTGGAGGAAGGTCACAATGGTGGTGGGGGTGAATGGAACATTGAATGCCTGAAACTGCAACTATATTATGAACAACTCTAAACCATGGTATCTAAATAAAGTTGAAAAACAACTTTGTATTGGCATGTCTTTTAGACATTGCAGGCCGGTGATTCAGGTTACACATCCATCCTGACAATTAAAGCACAGGGCAGCTTGGATCTTCTCTCCTGCAGGATGTGTAGGCAAAGCTGCTTGGTAAGCTGTAACCTTGAGGGACCCATACCTAGGATAGAGTGGACATGATGACCGTACAGAGGAAAATGGCAAGTATCTGAACCATAGACAGTCAGTTCTGGATGTGCTTTACCTGCGATTTTCTCATGTGTGAGAGAGGATGTGCTTTTCATTGTACAATCAAATACATTTGATTAAAGCCTCTGCAAATTGCAGATCAAAAGCATTGGAAATGACCTACTCTTTTGCTAATTGTGTAGGAAGACAACAGGATATACCATATCCAATGGAATTTGCAGACATCTTGCAGATGCTATATATGGAAATACAAGAGCAATAGGTAGTTGTCAGGGATTCCCTACGTAGAACATGTAAGTTTCTCTCGGGCAAAACAGCACGTATGTGTTGATGCTAAATGAAAAGCAAAATCTATAAAGGAAAAGATATTTGTGATTGTGATTTATGGAGGATTTATTTTAGCCCTTCCTTTCACTAGAGAAGTCTGTGTTCTACAGGAAGAATGCCTGTGATTTAGGCAAGGCTGTTCCCGAGTCGGAGGCCTGGCTAACAGAATAGGAATGAACCTGTAATTTTTAATAAGATATGATAAGTGGAGAGAGGAAGGCACTTTTCCCTCTTTCTCCACCTCTGCCCAGGTCAGGTTTCTGTCTGAAAGTGAGTTCTTTGAGAATAGAGCCAGTCTCAGTTCAGAGGGAGATGGGGTTAGGCAAAATCTGATGACACTATTCTAGTCCCTAATGCAGACAAGCCTGGAAGCCCAAATCCTCCTTCAGGATTTCTGTGTACAAGAACCAGTTTTGTCCATTAAGGACAAAAGTACTTAAGTATTTGAAGAGGAAGTTTGAAAAAGGAAGGGGAAGATGGTAAGAAAGCATGAAGACTTGCTGAGGCAGTCTGGAATGTGCAAAGCAGTCTGGAGTCTCAACAAAGGTAGGTTGCTATAAATTGATCTGTACTTTCCATTTGGGGGAGGAAGGTGGTTGTCATACATGGTATTCAGGACTATACCCAGCTTGGTGCTTAGGATAGCATGCATTATTGGAGATTGAACCTGGGCTTCCCATATGCAAAGCATGCTCTCTGCCCTTTGATCTATCTCCCCAGTACTGATTAGAGTTTTAATGTCAGCATAAGTACTTACTAGACAGCTGAGAAATTTACCCACATTAAGCATAGTTTTCTCTTTTCCACCTATAAAGTAAGAAAATCTGGGGCCCAGAGTGATACTACAGAGGGTGGAGTGCTTACCTTGTATACACAGACCTGGGTCTGGTGTAGAGCCAAAATAAATCTTGAGCATTACCTGAGTGTGATTCCTCTCACTTCTGAAAAAAAAAAAAACAAGAAAAAAGGAAACAAAACAAAAAGAAAATATAATTTTTCTCCCAAAAGTGTTATAAGAATTAGGTAGGTCAACGCGCATAAAAAGTATTTCACAGAACTTGGTGGGTGGTGCTCTCTAACCTGACTCTTGGCCCCACAGGGGGCAGACAGCAAAGTCGATGGAATACAGAGGTCCAAAGTGACTCCTTGGATTTTCTTTTTCTGCCGTATTGCCTTTCATTTTTATCTTTATATTGATAATCCAATCATAGTAATTTCCACAGAAAATAACACTGAAGATGATTCCCAACTTACAAAAGTTCAACTAATGATTTAGAAGATCAGCAAGAAGTTCACATTGGGACCCATGACCTAGAATGGAATGAACAGGGTGAGAGACTGTCTGAGTTCATCATGTCGACCAAGACCATCCACGGTAACTCAAGATTCCAGAAGGCCGAATCTAAATGTTGGACATGGGAGTCTCCCGGTGGACGATTTCACAATGAAATAGACCACATCATATTCAATCGATGGTTTTGCCTGACCGATGTCGCTGTTGTCCCAAAATTCCAAACGGGATTGGAACACCGTCTCCTTCTTGCAAAATTCTACTTCACAGAGCGGGGAGAAAGGGTTGCAAAGTTTAAAAAGAGAACTCCCATAAAGACCACCAACTGGGAGCTCTTTGGCACTATTGCGGCAACATGGGAAGATGCCATTGTTGACAACATTGACAAGGAATACGACTGACTGGTTCAGCACCTCCATGACTGTGCAAGGAATGCCAAGAGAGAAATAGCCACAAAAAAAAAAAAACGCCTGTCTTCAAAAACTCTTGAGCTTATTCGTCAACGTGTTTTGGCGCATGCCTCAGGCAACCACAAGCAAACGTCCAAGCTCGCAAAGCAGTGCAGAGATGCGATCAAGGAAGACCTCAAAGAGAGAAGCGCAGAAGTGCTGGTAGATGCGGCAGAAGCTGGGAAAAGTATTCATAACGCGTGCCTGTCCTTCGCCAACTACAAGACCAAGATGACTGCCCTCCGACGTCCTGATGGATCTATCACATCCTCCAGAACGGCAATTATCCATGACTCCTATCTACTCAAATCTCTTCCATAGCCATGTCTACCTGCCGACATACCAAATTCCACAGGATGGATATGTTGTTCCCAATGTTCTCCCTTCCGAAATCCGACACGCCATTTCATCAGTAAAGAAACGAACAGCACCCGGCCCAGACAAGGTCAGACCCAAACAACTGAAGAACCTGCCCTCAGTACTCATCAATACACTGGCTCGGCTCTTCACACGCTACCTGTCTGAATGCAAGGTTCGGCCCCAATGGAAAACCAGCAGGACAGTACTACTGTACAAGAAGGGAGACATCCACGACATTGGCAACTATCTCCCGATCTGCCTGTTGTCTGTCATCTACAAGTTGTTCACTCGAGTCATCCTGAATAGGATTGGCAGAACACTAGATGAAGGACAACCATGCAAGCAAACCGGGTTCCACAAAGGATTCAGCACCATCGACCATATCCACACGATAACCAAGCTCATTGAGGTTTCTCAGGAGTTCAAGATGCTGCTCTGTCTAACGCTCATTGATTTAAAGAAGGCCTTTGATTCTGTTGAGACGGAAGCGATCATTGAAGCCCTAGCCAATCAGGGCATTCAAGCTCAATACATCAAGATCCTCCTGAGCCCTATGCAAACAAGATGAGAACACTATTCGGGTCTCCCAAAGAGGAATTGAAAGAGCTATGCTTGGAATATTACATTTCACTCCAATGAGAGAAAGAATCCGGAGTTCTGACATCCGTAGACGATCAAGAATCAGGGATGCTGTCTCGTTTGCCAAGGTGTCAAAAATCAGATGGGCTGGTCACGTAATGAGATTTAAAGACGACCGCTGGACTAGAGCTATTACCGACTGGATTCCATGGGATGTCAAAAGACCGCGTGGCCGCCCACCTACCAGATGGCCAGACTTCTTCATCAAGATCATGAATAAAAGTTTTCCTTAGAAGAAAGTGCATATTAGAGGCAGGCTGAGGTTGGAGGGTGGAGTTGATGGGAGGGAAACTGGCGATACTGGTGTTGGAAAATGTACACTGGTGGAGGTATGGCTGAAACCTAATCACTTGATAACTTGACTTGATTTCCCATTAATCGCTGATTTGCTCGAGCAGGCGCCAGTAACGTCTCCATTCGTCCATTTTGCGTGCTAGTGTAGCCCAATGGTGTCTGTTCGCTCTAGGAACACGAAGAGCCTCAAACCGATTGTTCATGATCTTGATGAAGAAGTCTGACCATCTGGTAGGTGGGCGGCCACGTGGTCTTTTGACATCCCATGGAATCCAGTCGATAACAGCTCTAGTCCAGCTGTCATCTTTGAATCTCATTACGTGACCAGCCCATCTTATTTTTGACACCTTGGCAAACGAGACAGTGTCCCTGATTCTTGATCATCTACAGATGTTGGAACTCCGGATTCTTTCTCTCATTTGAGTGAAATGTGATATTCCAAGCATAGCTCTTTCAATTCCTCCTTGGGAGACCCGAATAGCGTTCTCATCCTGTTTGCGTAGGGGCCAGGTCTCTGAGGCGTATGTTAATGCAGGAAGAACAGTGGAATCAAAGAGATGTGCCCTGAGCTGGAGGTTCTTCGTCCTCTTAGCTGTTTCTTCGATGCTCTTGAAGGCGTTCCAAGCCGCTCTCTTCCTCCTGCGCAGCTCGGGTGCCAGGTCATTTGTCATGTTGACTTCTCGACCTAGGTACACATAGCTGTTGCATTCGGAGATGGTCATTCTGTTGAGAGCGAATGGGGCGTCAGGAACAAGGCTGTTTCTCATAAACATTGTCTTCGTAAGATTCAGCTGTAGTTCGACCTTTCCACACTCACGGTCGAAGTCGGCCAGCATTTGTGCCGCTTGGCTGATGTTTGGTGTTATTAAAACAATGTCATCAGCAAAGCGGAGGTGGTGTAGCTGCCGACCATCTATCTTCACTCCCATTCTTTCCCATTCCAGTCGTTGCATGATGTTCTCGAGGGTGGCACTGAAGAGTTTCGGTGAAATGGTATCACCCTGCCAAACCCCTCTCTTGACATCAGTGATTACTTCTTTGTAGAATGGTGAGATCCTGGTAGTGAATCCGTAATACAGCTCACGGAGGATCCTGATGTATTTAGTTTGAATGCCCTGATTGGCTAGGGCTTCGATGACCGCTTCCATCTCAACAGAATGAAAGGCCTTCTTTAAATCAATGATCGTTAGACAGAGCAGCATCTTGAACTCCTGAGAAACCTCAATGAGCTTGGTTATCGTGTGGATATGGTCGATGGTGCTGAATCCTTTGTGGAACCCGGTTTGCTTGCATGGTTGTCCTTCATCTAGTGTTCTGCCAATCCTATTCAGGATGACTCGAGTGAACAACTTGTAGATGACAGACAACAGGCAGATCGGGAGATAGTTGCCAATGTCGTGGATGTCTCCCTTCTTGTACAGTAGTACTGTCCTGCTGGTTTTCCATTGGGGCCGAACCTTGCATTCAGACAGGTAGCGTGTGAAGAGCCGAGCCAGTGTATTGATGAGTACTGACAGCAGGCTCTTCAGGTGTTCAGGTCTGACCTTGTCTGGAAGGAATTTGGTATGTCGGCAGGTGGACATGGCTATCGAAGAGAATTGAGTAGAAGTCATGGATAATCTTCTCCATTGCCGTTCTGGAGGATGTGATAGATCCATCAGGACATCGGAGGGCAGTCATCTTGGTCTTGTAGTTGGCGAAGGACAGGCACGCGTTATGAATACTTTTCCCGGCTTCTGCTGCATCTACCAGCACTTCTGCTCTTCTCTCTTTGAGGTCTTCCTTGATCGCATCTCTGCACTGCTTTGCGAGCTTGGACATTTGCTTGTGGTTGCCTGAAGCATGCGCCAAAACACGTTGGCGAATAAGCTCAAGAGTTTTTGAAGACAGGCGTTTTTTTTTTTTTTTGGCTATTTCTCTCTTGGTGTTCCTCGCACAGTCATGGAGGTGCTGAACCAGTCAGTCGTATTCCTTGTCAATGTTGTCAACAATGGCATCTTCCCATGTTGCCGCAATAGTGCCAAAGAGCTCCCAGTTGGTGGTCTTTATGGGAGTTCTCTTTTTAACCTTTGCAACCCTTTCTCCCCGCTCTGTGAAGTATAATTTTGCACGAAGGAGACTGTGGTCCAATCCCGAAACCTAATCATGAACAGTTTTATAAAGGTCTATCTCAGTGATTCAATAAAAAAGAAGAAGAAGAAGGAGAAGGAGAAGGAGAAGGAGAAGGAGAAGGAGAAGGAGAAGGAGAAGAAGGAGAAGGAGAAGGAGGAGAAGAAGAAAAAGAAAAAGAAAGAGTGTGAAGCTTGTTGTGTCTCATCCTGGAACTATTAAGTCCTTATATAAGAGATTACTAACATGTTGCTACAGGGTGTAATATTTTGAGTGTTAATATTTTCTTAATTGTGTGTTAATATTTTCGATATTGGTGACCTTCGACTTTACATCCCATCCAACGTGGTGTGCTACTTCTAGCATATCAGTGGTGTAGCGTGTGAGATGTCGCGTGGCAGTGGAGGTGGCCGTGCACTACAGGAATTCTAAAATTTTGAATGGGGTGATGCAACTGGATTCAAATTTTTAATTGGATGATGACTTTGGGGTTCATAAACATCTCTGCAGCTTGCTTATATCTTTGGAGATTTATTTATGAGTCTGTGTATCGTGGTTGGTTAATGAGCTTATATGGCACCAGAGGCAGTTCATGGGTATGAACGGTCTTAGAAGAACAGAGAGATGGGGAGGAGGTCTCCCACCCCCCAACTCTCTGAGAACCTGGGATTTCAGTCAAATACCTGAATACCTGAGTTTTTCAACAGATTCATTCCTGGATAAGGCTCATCCTAAGCCTGTAGAGTTCTGCTATAAGCATTGTGGCAATTGGAGTGTGGAGATTTTTGGCTGCTGGGGCTCCACTTGGGTGGGTGGTGGGCCCTCCTACCCTACTTCAGGGTGCCCTAGATGACACTCACTTAGGTGCAGATTCCAGAAGCAACTCTGCAGTTTGTTGATCTCTTTCGAGATTTATTTAGGAGTCTCTTGAATTTCTATCTGTACTAGAGCTGGCAATGCATAATACTCATAACACTGGCTCATGGCTGCGAGTTTCAGTTCCACCAGTCACGTCATGAAATTCAATACATTGTAAGAGATAGTCAATCTCTTATTATAAAACAGACTATGTAATAAGATGATTTTGACCAGATGCAAGCTGATGCAGATTTTCTAAGCTCATTTATAGTGGGCTACACTGTGTTGTGCTTTTAAGTTATGTGTACTAAATGTGTTTTAATTTTTTTTATGTAGGGGTACTGCTATTTATTCAGCCACTGATTAGCTGATTGAATTGGTCATGAACTCCACCTCACTTTTTTTCCCATTTTTTAAAAATAATTTTATTTATTGAATCACCATGAGAGCAGTTACAAAGCTTTTGGGTTTAAGTCTCGGTCATACAATGAAACACCCATACCTTCACCAGTGCCCATTCTCCACCACCAAAAACCCCAGTATGCCCCCACCTCACACCCTCCCCCTACCTGTGCGGCAGATGATTTCTACATTACTCTCTATATATACTTTGATTACATTCAATATTTTGACACCAGACCAACCAATATTATTATATGGGATTTTACCCCAACACTCAGATCTGCTGAAAAGGCAACAGTAGATAATTTGTTTTCTATTCCTGGTTATGAATAACATATGATGTCACATAGCTACAGTAGTGGCCCCGTGATTTTGAAATTCCGAAATTTTAACACTTAAATCTGGAGGGATTTCTGCCAAAACCTGCTGGGTTCCAAGATTTGTTCCTGAGTCTCTGGAATCATGGCCATTAAGCATCTTGATCAGGAGCCAGAAAGGCCATTCATGGGCGGCAACTTGGGGTCTTGTTGGGATGGGGAGGAAAGGGACGGCTCCACCCCCATCCCATGAGGCCCCCCAGTTTTGTCACTGAGGGCCCAAACCTGATTGCCCAATGACCTCTGGAGGATGGAGGCCACCGAGCTGCCTAGGGGGAGCAGGTGGAGGGACAGCACCCTTTCCCCCCTAGGGTGGCCCCGTGACAGTAACCTACTGCGGGGTCTGGACACATTTCTGCCAAAAGACACTGGGTTCTGAGATTTGTTTCTAAGTCTCCGGGATCATGGCCGTTAAGCAGTTTGCTCAGGAGCCAGAGAGGCTGTTCGTGGGTGACAACTTGGGGTCTCGTTGGGGTGGGGAGGAAAGGGCTAGCTCCACCCGCATCCCATGAGGCCCCATGTGTCTCATCACTGAGGGCCCAAACCTGATTGTCCAATGGCCTCCGGAGAATGGCAGCCACGAGCCACCTAGGGGGAGCAATGTGTTTTAAATTGAATGCTAATTTTAAATTTACAATGGCTTTATCTGGCCAGAATCTCATCACAAGTCAAAGAAAATATGAGGTTGCCATTATTTGAGCACATAACTTGTTCTGGTGCTTCGTATGTGTTCCCTATGATCTGGCAATAATGATTCAAGCAGGTGGCATTGATACAAGGTGAGAGATTAGTTACTTGCATTCAGTGTGAATGTATAAGGCACAGGAGTGCACTTAGATGTGACTGAGAGGAGAAAGTCTAGTGGTGTTGTTTACTATTGGAAGTTTTCTTTCTCAGGAGAATTATGAAAGCCCGTACTGTTGTTTTGAATTTCAAACCACAGCTACCTGTGTAATGAAAGAAGCTGTAAGCCCAGCAATAGGAAAAAGTGGAAACTGACCCAGTGAATGTGGAACCCAAGGCTGGATCCAATTGCAGTTCTTACAGTGTTAGTGGTGAGCTCATATTCCTGGACTTCACACAGGCCTAATCCAAACTCGAGATTTTTAGATTAAACTTAATATAGAATACATTAAAAAAAAATCACTCTTTTAGAAATGTAAAGGTAGGAGATTAGATTTAGGCTAAATGGATTTTCTTTCATTAATAATAAAATCCCCCCTCACCCCACCCCATTTAAACCCAAGAATGCACCATTATCATCAATCTTTTGTCTATCTTTTCAACCCAATCTTTCTGAGCTAGTGATATGCTTGGTATTGTTCTGATTAACTTTACTGCCTTCATTAGGATGTAAATTAAACTAATTTCTGTTCCTATGCAAACATTAAAGTTGCAAAAGGTCTGAGGAGATTTCCTACCCTGTTTGTAAGATCAAAGAAGGGTTTATATTTAAATAATCCTTATTGCTCATGACTAACTCGAAGGGGACAATTTAAAGAAATAGAACACTCTGCTAAGCAGAAAACAACTGGATGGATCTATATACACTAACATAGAAAAATGTCTACAAAATGCCTATTGGCATTAAGTAAGTTGCAAGCCATATTGACAATTCTACAAATTAAATGCTTCTAGCCAAGAGAAGTCTATTATGCAAATTTATCATTCAAATATAATGGATAAATAAAGGGTTTTTTAAATAAATAAATTCTAGAGAGGTATCTCAGTGTGTTGAGCAATGCTTTGTATGCAGAAGACCTAGGTTCAATCTATGGTACTGCACACCAATAGCACAGAGTGGCAGAAACCTCTGAGCTCTAACAGGTGTCAAAAATAAAAAAGTTTTCCCCACGTAAGTAAAGACTAATGTAATTAACCACCACCAGACCTACAACATATCAAGCAATGCTGAAAGGAGTTCTTGCCAAGGAAACGCAAAGCAAAAGAACATCAAATCTACAATGATACAGAATCAAAACCATAAACAAAAATAGAGTCAACAACAAAACCTCATGTGGAAGAATAAAGGAGAGAATCTATATAGTCTAAAGACAACCAATTAACATCAGCACAAAAAACATCACCTTAGGTTACAGAAAGGCACATAAAATCCATACAGAAACTACACACACACACACACACACACACACACACACACACACCTGGAGCAGAGACCTCAGAAGAAAAAAGTAATGAAAGTTAGAGACTATCCATAGAAAAACTATCCTCAGATAAACCAAATAGAAACAAGTGGGGGAAAAAAAGAAAAGCAGTAGGTAAGATCTATGTATCAATAATCACCCACCCTACACATAAGTGATCTGAATTGACCAGTCAAAAGATATAAGGTCCAAGTGATAGTTCAGTGGAAAGGGCGTTTGCCTTGTACATGGCCAACCTGGGTTTAATCTCTAGCTTCCCATATGGTTCCCCAAAATTCACCAGGAGTGATGCCTGAGCACAAAACCAGGAGTAAGCCCTGGGCAGAGCTGGGTGTGGCCCCAAAATGAAAATAGAAACATAAGATACAGAGTGGCTGGCTGGATTTTAAAAAGTAGGAGCTGATAATATTATGCACACTAGAGTTTCACATTAGGTATAAAAACAAATATATGCTGCATTAAAGTATGCATATGCAATAATTCTGAGAAAAGGGCAAGGGTTACTATTCTTAGGAACCAGAAATATGGTACAGTGGGTAGGGCCTACCATGGAGCTGACCGGGTTTGATCCCCAGCATCCCAAATTGTCCCCCAAGCACTGTCAGTAGTAGTTCCTGAGTGCAGAGCCAGGAGTAACCCCTGAGCATCACTGAGTGTGACCCAAAGAGCAATAAAACAAAACAAAAACAAACCAAAAAATCCCCCAACAGTTGCTATTCTCATATCTGATAAAATGTTTTCAATTTGAAAAGGAAAGATGAAATGAATGTGAATATAATGATTAAGGGGTTAATTCATCAAGCTATAGCAGTCACTAGGGTTTATGTCCCAACCACAGGCACAAAAATATATAAAGCAAAGATCATATCTCAAGGGATAGATAACTTGATAGCAACACAATAATTATAAGGGATCTCAACACAATGATTACAGTGATGGATAGATAATGCACACAAAGAATTTAAAAAGAAATAATGGGATTAAATTAAGTAGTTGATGAGAGAAATACGTGCATAAAAAAAGACCCTGGATATTCAAAGAAATTCTGAAAGAAGAAAATTAGAGGCATCTATACTCCCTGACTTCAAACTGTAGCACTGTAGCACTGTAGCACTGTTCTCCTGTTGTTCATTGATTTGCTCGAGTGGACCCAGTAACATCTCCACTGTGAGACTTGTTACTGTGTTTGGCATGTCGAACATGTCACGGGTAGCTTGCCAGGCTTTGCCGTGCAGGCGAGATACTCTCGGTAGCTTGCCAGGCTCTCTGAGAGGAGCAGAGGAATCGAACTCGGTTTGGCCGGGTTGGCAGCATGCAAGGCAAACGCCCTACCTGCTGTGCTAATACATTTATTCAATCATCTCTGGTAGAATTAGAATCTGATTCTTACAATAAGAATCAGACTTCAAACTATATTACATAAACAACAAGTCTCACGATAGAGACGTTACTGGGACCGCTCGAGCAAATCGATGAACAACGGGAGGACCGTGACCGTGAATTAAAACAGTATGGTATGGAGCAAAAATAGACACATAGACCAATGGAATCGAATAGAGAGTTTCAAAATATGTGTGTGAATATATGGTATTTCTCTCTATGTATATAAATATATAAATGAATAAACTTATGTGACATTAACTTGTGACAAAAGAGCCAAGACCATACAATGGATATGGAAAGCATCTTCAGTTGATGGTGTTGGAAACATCAGATGGCTACAAGCGAAGAGCCCAAAAGAACAAAACCTTGATCAGAATATAAAAAAATGCACTCAAAATAAATTCTAGTTTTGAGTATTAGACCTCAAACTTTAAAATACAGAGAAAAAATAAAAGGTAAAAAGGTAAAGGCCCTCCCGTTGATCGTCGATTTGCTCGAGCGGGCCCAGTAACGTCTCCATTGGAGACTTTGTTGTTACTGTGTCTGGCATATTGAATACGTCACGGGGAGCTTGCCAGGCTCTGCCGTGCAAGCGAGATACTCTCGGTAGCTTGCCGGGCTCTCCGAGAGGGGCGGAGGAATCGAACTCGGGTCGGCCATGTTGGCCGCGTGTAAGGCGAACGCCCTACCCGCTGTGCTATCGCTCCAGCCCACAGAGAAAAAATAAATATAGGTAATATATTTTCATAAAAGCATTCGGATACTTGACTCTATTGGCAAGGGAAGTAAAGCAAGGATAAACAAGCAAAAAAATACTTCAAATTACAAGTAGCAACTTCTACAGAAATAAAATGACAATCTGGCAATTAGAAGATTTTTGTGTATGTCTGACAAGGGTTTAATAACCAAAATACATAGAGAGCTCACAATTCTATAGCAACAAAATAAGCCAAGCCAAATTGAAACAAAATTGGGCAAATTTCATGAGTAGGATATATTTTTTTTTAAGATATATGGGGCCAGAGAGATTGGTCCTGTTTGCATGCAGCCAGCCAGTGCTGGTTTCATCCATGGTGCTATACGTTCTTCTGAGCATCACTGAGGTGACCACTAAGCTCAGAGCTAGGAGTAGTCCAGTGAGAACTACATTTGAGAAGGGCTAGAGTATGGTACCACCCTTCTGAAATAATTTTTTTTTTTTTGCTGTTTTGGGTCACACCCGGCGATGCACAGGGGTTACTCCTGGCTCTGCATTCAGGAGTTACTCCTGTCGGTGCTCAGAGGACCATATGGGATGCTGGGAATCGAACCCGGGTCAGCCGTGTGCAAGGCAAATACCCTACCGGCTGTGCTATCTCTCCAACCCCCTGAAATAATTTTTTACTTGTTTATTTTTCTGCCACACCCTGCTGTGCTCAGGTTTTATCCTGCTCTGTGCTCAGGGATCACTCTTAGTGGTGCCAGGAATTGAACCCAGCATTGCCTTGTATAAGGCAACTACTCTACCGTTTGTACTATTGCTCCAGTTCCTCAACATTTTTAATTAAAAAGTTAATTTAAAATTTTTAAAAAGAAGACCCTTACAGGGTCCACAGACATTGGAATGCAATGATCACAATCATTTATTGTTAGGAAATGCCAGTCAAAATTGCAGTGACCTATCACCTTACATTGGTGAAAACGTTCCATTTTCAAAATATCATAAGCAACAGATACTGGCAAGCGTGTGGAGAAAGTGAACTCTGGTATGATGTGTGTGGGAATGTAATTGGTGCAGCCTCTTTAAAAACAGCAAGGTGATTCCATAAAAAGAAAAAAAAAATTCTCCATAACTAATGCTTGAGTAAACAGTCACTGATTACCAACCAAAAAAAGTAAGGAAAAAAAGAGGGGAAATACCATCTGATCTGGCAATACTACTCAGGCACTTATCTGAAAGATATGAAAGACTTAATTCAAAAAGATCTTTGTACCCCTACATTCAGAGCAACATTACTCACAGTAGCCGCTTCAAATGTCCTCGTGCTGGGGCTGGAAATATGGTACAGCAGATGAGGCACTTGCCCTGTATGGGGAACAACTCGGGCTTGATTCCCTGAACCACATACAGTCCCCAGATCACTGCCAGGAGGGATCTCTGAGCACAGAAACAAAGTAAACCCCGAGCACAGCCAGGTGTGGCCCCCAAACAAGCATGTGGCTCTGTGCCAATAACACTACACACACACACACACACACACACACACACACACCAATCAACTGTCAGAGTCCTGAAGCTGGTTTATGAGACACTGGGCTTTGCATTTCAGACTTCACCCAGAGGTGCAAGCTCCTGACTAGCTGCTGGGCTTGCTGCATGCCACATTAAGACTTCCCTTCACCATCTTGAAGAATGCATCTGGGTCTTCTCTTGCCAAACCCTTAAACTCAGCTGATATTGCTGATATATTATCAGCAGATATATTGCTGATATATATATCATCTGGTATATTTAACTAATTAATTTATTTATTAGTGGGGGCATTACTCCTGCCGAGCTCAGGCAACCATATATGGTGCTGGAATCAAACCCGGGTTGGCAAGCAAGTGCTCTACACACTGTATTACTCTCCAGCCCCTGGCATTGCCTTTTAAAGGGCATCTGCCTTCAGACCTGGAGAATTCTAGAGACCACACATGGCCAGATAGGGGTCGACCTTAGCATAGCACCCGTTGGCTCGGGTGACCTTGATCAGGCTGCTTTGCCTCTTTGGGTATCTGTCTCTGTGCAAATAGGGCTGGGGACAGGTGACAGGCTTCTTAGATGCTGTAATTCAGAACCTGTCCTACACTGGTGCAAACCTGTGCCCAGAGAGCCACTGTCCAGGCTGGCCCTCCAGTCACCTGTTCTCAGACTCCAGCAACAGGCACAACCCTGAACTCTTGGTCTGTCCCACCTGCCCTGAGGAACGTGCTAGCTGAAAACCCTGGGGGAATCTGGCTGCAGACATGTCCTTACACAACTGCTTTCTGCTGCTTTCCACTGCTAATGCCTTAAGAAACACAATATTGGCAACATGGATTATGCTGGGATGATTCCCAGGGACTGGACAGACCAGTTTGGTGAGCAGCCCAGGGCGCTTTCTCTAAGGCCTGGCCTCAGCCTCGCCCCTTTCTGCCCCTGATGCAGACTTTGCGGGGAAATTCTCACAGGATGAGAATTCTGAGCTAGCTAGAGCTGCCCGGGATGGGACTAGCATAGCCAGGCCTTGGCCCTAGCTCACTGGGGCTTTAATAATGCAATAATAACCGGCTTCTAAAGCACACAAAGGCTTTTTGGAAAGCTGTAGATAAAAGCCACTTTGTTCTGTGCTCCCCCAGTCCAGCAGACATCCCTAGGTGTTCCCACAGAAACTGGCTACTTGACTGGCGGCGCCGTGGCTGGAGCCCACCCTCGCCTCCATGTCTTGGTCTTGCCGCCTAAGAAGCTACAGATAGTGCAGAAATAAAATGACATCCAGCAAGCACACTGTAAAAAGGAACCAGATTGGAAAAGCACGTATTGGCGAGTGGTTGGTACTCTTTCCTCCGCAACCCGTTGGCCCCAGCAGAGAACGGCCTTCACAGCATGGACTAGTGTCTGGAGTGAGCCTAGATGCAGCCTGTCCACAGTGGCTTCTCTGCTCTGGGTTGATCTGCATCTGACTTCTCCCTTCCCCTCCCTGTCACTGGGATTCTGCCTCTGTGACTCCCCTCTGCCCCTTCCTCTCTGCTCTTTCCAGGTTATTGTGAGCTTCTTCAGTCCGTCACTTCCAGCTCACTCTTCTGCTCTCCAAACTGAGAGCTGGATGTTAGATGGCTTTCAGCCAGTTTCTCCCAGAATAAGAAATAGAAGCTCAGAGATCAAAGGGATGTGGCCAAGCCTTGCCTTGCAGAAAGATGCTAATCTGGATCCTTAGGCTCCAACACAGTGACAACACAATGTTTCCAAACCCCTACCCACTCCACACACACACACTTTCTACCTCAATTGTTTTCTGAAGGAAGGTAAGTCCTATAAACTGAGGAGGGCTGAGAGTTTATCTAAATTGTGTTTTAGGTTTAGATATGCAAATTTAGGGGTGGCAGCTGGGGTAGAGTGGGGGAGGGCAGAGCAGAGTGGGGGGGGCAGATAAAAAAAAGAAATCCAAAGTAGGGGATTGGCCATGGGAGATGACTCAAATGGCTGGAGCACTTCTTTTGCGTGTAACCTTTCTCAGTAGCCTGAGAACTATCAGGAATAGCCCCGGAGCACCACCAGGTTGATGCAAAATCCAGAAAGAAGAAAAATGAAAATGGTGTTTGTAGCATTTTTATCATACAGTATATTCCATCCATTTACTATACTTTTCTAACTGCATTGTCCTACATGCAAGTACATGTTTTTAATGTTGTCTGTCTTCTGTGCTGTTCCTGTAAGTTTGCTATTAAAACACATTAAACTATATATATATATATATATATAAAGGCCCTGGTAGCTGTGGAATGAAGCTTTCCAGCACATGAGGACAGTGGGTTGGTGCTTGTCAGTTTGTTTACAGATGGGCTGTGCAAACTGCTCCTGAGAGAATATGACAGGATAGAAGTCGCTCTGGGGGTTACTGGGGTCTGTGTTGCTGAGGTGTCCTGACAGTGGCTGCAGATGCACAGCGGAGGGGACAGCAGGTGGCCACGTGGTTCTGCAGGGCCTCTCCCAGGAAGGCCTAGCCATGCTTGTCCTGTGGGGTCAGTCAGAGTGAACAGGCACAGACCTGCACCATTTCAGTCAGGATGAGATGGTCTTCTTAGAGGAGTCATAGTCTCACAGGTTAAGGGTGATCGGTCCTTCGACTGGGTATGCCATCCCTGTCCCTGCTCTTCCCATGTCAATTGCTGGCACAGGTTGTTACCTGCATTTCTGATTAAAGTAAGTATAGTAAAGGCCCTCCCATTGATCATCGATTTGCTCGAGCGGGCCCAAACTGCAGTTTCTAGTATCTGTTCAATTCTGTTAAATTGCTAGAACTTAAGTCAAATCCACAGGGAGATGCCACTTCACACACATTACAGTGTCTATGGTAAGAATAGTAATAAACAGGGGTTGGAGAAATAGTCAGACTCTAGGGCACTTGCCTTGCATGTGGCTGACCTGGGTTCAATCCCCAGCATGCCATACAGTCCCCTGAGCACCACCAGGAGTGGTCCTTGAGTGCAGAGCCAGGAGTAATACTTAATACTGCTAGGTATGGCCCCAAAGCAACAACAATACTACTAATAAACAGATAATAATAAGCATTGAGAGAATATGGGAAATATAGGATGGTACTGTGACTTTGGATATAGCATGAGTAGAATAATCAAACAAAATACAAAATAATAAAAAGCAGAATAATTCTGGCAATTCCTTAAAAATCTAAACACAACCCCCCAATTTTATTTCTAGCTTTATACCCAAGGGAAATGAAAAATATGTACATAGAAAAACACATGTGAATGTTTATGGCAACATTATTTATAATAAGTCCATCAATTGAAACAAAGATAAATTAAATGTGTTGCAGTCATACAATTGAATTTCATTTGACTATATAGACAAGGAACTACTAGTATAAACTACCAGATGAATGAAACTGATGTTGGTGGGCTCCCATTGGTGGCTTATGTGAGGCAGAGAGAGAGATGGTCACTTTCTCCCTATCTGCCTCTGCCACCCGAGAACTGGCTGGGGGGACTAGGCCTAATAAAGTGTGTGATGAGCCCCTGCTTGGCATGGGCGAAGCCCTGCCAGTCCCACCAGGTGGCCATTAAGCCCACCTGATGTCTGCTTGGTCTTCTCGGCATGGAAGTTGATCCTGCCACCCAGTTCCTCAGGGAGCCACGGGCTCAGGACTGAGTGATTGCTCTTTTCAAGAAAGAAGACTCAGTCCCAGGCCTTACCCAGGGTCTAGTCTCACAGAAAAGAATTTCAGAAGTAGACAAGCTGTGAAGTAAAACAGATTTATTTGGAGGTTTTTGATGGTGAGGAGGGAGGGAAAAACGAGAGACAGAGACAGAGACAGAGAGAGAAAGACAGAGACAGAGAGAAAGAGGAGAAGAGAAACAAACACACTCAAGAGAAAGTGAGGGCTTCTCCAAGGGAGGAGGGAGACTTGAATGGGCTCTTGGACTGGATAGGAATATCTTCTCAGGTTGTCTTGGTCTGGAATGTTCTGGAGTTTTCTTAGGGATGAACCGCAAAGGTTAATCAGATTAAGAGAGGGGGGTGGAGGCTTCTCAAGGATTTTCCTTCAGTCCCTCTTTCCATGGGGAGGGGTCAAGTCTCCTCTCTGCTGAAGGTCTTACCAGGTCTTGTTTTCTGTATACACAGGTGGGTCAACTTTAGGACTTTACTTCCCAGAAATTTAATTGCAAATCCAGGCGCCTTTATTACCTAGAAATTTCATTGTCTTTCCCTGTCTACCTGCCTACATCAAAATTTGAAAACTTGTAAGTGGAAGAAAACAGACACAAAGCTCCCATATTGATTGAACTGATAGGACATGTCCAGTAGGACAGATTCATAAATCAGTGGGCTCATAATTGGTGGGTTTCAGTGGGGGTGAGAGGAGGCATGTGATTAGGCAGGAGTGTGGAATGACTGGATGGGCAGGGGCTGCATCTTTCTTTGGTGATGAAATGTTTAGAACTTCATGATCTAGGTTGAAAAATGACTAGACTACCCCCCCACCATGAATAAACTAAACCCTCCTAAATACAGGGGGGTCCTCCCATTGTTCATCAATTTGCTCGAGCGGGCCCAGTAATGTATCCATCATGAGACTTTGTTGTTACTGTGTCTGGCATATTGAATACGTCACAGGGGGGCTTGCCAGGCCCTGCCGGGCGGGTGAGATACTCTCGGTAGCCTGAGGGGCTCTCCGAGAGGGGCGGAGGAATCGAACTCGAGTCGGCCATGTTGGCTGTGTGCAAGGCAAACGCTCTACAACTGTGCTATCGTGAAGCATTGCGATAAAACAAAGCATCGTGAAGGCCCGCGGCGGGTGTTGACGCGATGTGATTTCTGCCCAGTGCTCTGAATGTCAAACCCTCCTAAGCTGTACATATAATAGGTATGCATTTTATGCCACATGAATCGGATCACAGAAAAACTACTATTTCCCCCAAATGCTGGCTGGTTTTGCTTTTATCACGGATGCTCTCATCTGATCCCTTCCCATTGGTTTTCTAGCCTTGTTGCTAAAAGCCAGACAGTTACAGACTTTACATGGTTGCTTCCAAAGGGCCTCAATTTCATTTGGCCTGGGGACAGAGACACTGTGGGATGGGTCTAGGAATCAAAAGGTAACTAAAACCCTAATTCTCTGTTTTATTAACTTATGATTTGGGGCAAGATTCCCTTGCCTCTCAGCCTCAGGTTTCTTTCTTTCTTCTTTTTTTTTTTTTTGAATTGCATGGGTGGGGGGGACACAGTGGGAGGCTGGACCATCTCTGCAACTGCTCAGGGTTTCCTCATGCCTCAAGGTTTGCCCCTGTCAGGGCTAAGGCCACCATATGGGATGAAGCCACGGACCGAACCCAGGCTGGCCACGTATCAGGCCTCTCTTTTGTCCTCTCAGTTTCTATTTTGAGAATAAAAATGACCCTAGCTCTGGGCATCTCCAGGGCTAGAGTAAACTAGCAGATGTCCTGTGAGAATGTTTACTGAAAACAAAGCACTATACAGACACGGCTCTTTATGACTGGGGTCTCCATGGCTTAATGTCAGGGTGTACAGAGTGTGAAGTGAATTATGCTCATTCTCCCAGGACACTTTAATCACAAAACGCTAAGGCAAAACTGAAGGATCTCAAGTCCCATTATAGTTATCTCCTCAGTTATCTGGAGACAATAGTTAGAGTCCCCAGTGCTCCAGACATGAGGGTTTATTTTCAGTATTTATTTATATTATCCGCCTTTTCAGGATTTTCACTTGCCCAGCCTACTACTTTGTTTTCTTTGCTTTTATTTATTTTGGTGTTCATAGGTATTGTTTATTAAGGCAGGGCAGTCCTGAGCTTTGGTCAGATGTTGATATGTTGGGTAAAGATTTACCCAACAAAAGATCTCCAATTAACCTTCTGGGAGCAGTACAATGCGGAGTACCAGGACCTATCTGACCTGCTTCTAGTTCTGTGCTTCTTTGCTGGGTGACTTTAGGCAATTTATACCACCTACTATGTCTAGCCTCCACTTCTTTGTTTGTGAGAGAGAGATGTCACATTTTATTTATTTATTGGTTTTTGGATGACACCCGGTGGTGCTCAGAGCTTACTCCTGGCACTGTGCTCAGAAATCTCTCCTGCTGGGGCTAGGGGAACCACCTGGGGTTCCTAGGATTAGACCCAGGTTGGCCATGTGCAAAGCAATGGCCATACCTTCTGTACTATTGCTCAGGCCCCTGATTTGCAGTTTATTACAGGTTGTTGTGAGAATTAAAGATATCATATTCAGCACTAGACCAAGTTCATATGTAAGTAGTATTAAATTGAATCCTTATTCCTGGACCTGGACAGTGAGTATACAAGCACTCTCTATTTATGCAAGGAGAGAGTAGCAAGCTAACTCTGGGCATACTGAAGGGAAGAGCAGCTGGCTGTCTCCTCTGTACCAAGAGTTTTCCCAATCAACATTATTGCTTGAACCCCATGATCCTGAAATGCAGCTGTGAATTCATATTTCCATGTGATGCAACAGGCTCAAAGAGAGTAAATATCTGTCGTACCCACACAACTGATCAGCTGTGTGCAGTGAATTCCTTTGAATATACAATCCAGGTTTGAATCCGAAGACCAGGGTCTTCCCCTTCCCCTTTTGGCTTGGGGACCACCTCCTACTGTGCTCAGGGATCATGCCTGGCAGGACTCAGAAGATCATACGTGATACTGGGGAAAAAACCCAAAACTTGCCTTGGCTGCATACAAAGTAAGTGCCTTACCTGCTATACTATCTTTCTGACCCTCTCTGGTCTTATTTATTTATTTGTTTGTTTATTTATTTATTAATTTATTTATTAAGTTTGTGTGACTCTAGCTCACAGCCTTGTTGCTTTTTCCTTTAACATTGTCTAAACAGATCTGTCCTTTGCCAAATAACCCCTCTGTCAAATCATCCTCTGCTCTTTTCCACCCCAGACACCTCCAACTTCTGGATGTCCCCCTGGGGTCAGAATGTCTGCAGAGGCTGGTCTGGGGATGCTCAGGAATGGTAGCAGGATGGGCCTGGATGGGCAAAGGACCCTCCAGCCTTATTCATTTTTAAGAGTCAGCTTAAATGTCACGTGTTACATTTTCTGAATGGTCCAGATAAAATGAGTCCCTCCCTTATTAGTCCTTACCTAGATATGTTACCGATTTACCATTACATTGAAGTCATCTGCATATTTGTCTCCTTGTCTTCCAGGCTCAGAGGCATCTGTGTCTCTTCTATCACTTCATCTTCAACTTCTGGGAAAAATCACTGCAGTGCTTCTTAACACCTTGTGACACCTACTATTTGGAAATTGATTAAGCTCCTTCTTGGTTATACACACAATAAAATAGAGAGGTTTATGGAGGAAACCAGTTTTATTCATATATAATTATCTGAATTTTGTTTATTTATTTATTTGCTTTTTGGGTCACACCTGGCGATTACTCAGGGGTCACTCCTGACTCTGCATTCAGGAATTACTCCTGTCAGTGCTTG
The DNA here is from genome assembly GCF_029834395.1 of Sorex fumeus. Classification (NCBI taxonomy): domain Eukaryota; kingdom Metazoa; phylum Chordata; class Mammalia; order Eulipotyphla; family Soricidae; genus Sorex; species Sorex fumeus. Next base: position 19,740,332 of record NW_026606188.1, read on the forward strand.
GGGGACCATATGGGGTGAACCTGGTCGCCATGTGCAAGGCAAACACCCTACCCTCTGTACTCTTGCTCTAGTCACCTGAATTTTATTATTATTGTTATTATTATTGAACATCCAAGTTTTATTTTATTTATTTATTTTGGGGTCACACTTGACAATGCTCAGGGGTTACTCCTGGATCTGCATCCAGAAATTAATTTCTGATCCCTGCTCTCTGAATTTTAATAAGCCAAATTTGGCATTAATATATTACTTGTTTATTAGCATATTAACAATATCTAGTAATGGGAAATAGTTATAACTGCTATTACTTTGAAGTAATGGTGTCAGAGAAAAATATTTTAAGATCCACAGTTTAAATGAATTTTATCAATATCTGATGCTTATTATGACAATGTCACAGTTACAAATATTACTGTGGTTTATACCTTATAGATACAATGTTAAATTTCCATCTCAGGTATGGAAAATTATGATGTAATCTTTCCCTCATTCAAATTGACTGTATTGGGGGGGGGCAATAGATACAGTATAGTGGGTAGAGCACTTGCCTTGCATGCTGCTGACCAGGGTTTGATCCCTAGTACATCATATTCTACCCTGAGCACTGCCAGGAGTGATCCCGGAACATAGAGCTGGCAGTAAGCCCTGTGCACCATGGGGTGTGGCCCCCAAACAAAAACAAAACAAACAAATTGAAAGGCCCTTTTTATTCTACCCAAATCCCCCCAATTAAAAATCCTTGATTTAGGGGATGGAGAAATAGGACAGAGGTTAAGGAATCAGGGAGCTAGAACAAGGTTAGCTCATATGAACTCTACCCAGGCTCAACCCCCGGCATCACGTTATCTACCCAGCTCTATCCAGTGTGACTATGGATGTCCCCAAGCACAGGGAATGGCTCTGGGGGTCCTGGCATACAGAGCTTGAGCAACACTGTGTCCTCAGCCCTAGAACTGAGTTTCTGGCCACGGGGACCTGGTGGCTTCTGAGCACTGCATCCTGTGTCAGAGGCCAAAATGAATAGACTAATCAATCCTTAATTTAACAAATCCTCTCAGTCTACAGTGATTGAGCCTCATCTCTCTTTCCTGTACAACAGGAATAAACAGTAAGACTGAGTTTGCTGTTGCAGGATGGGAGCTCAACCCTGCAGCAGGAACTCTCAGTCCACCTAGTCTCCTTAATCCATCTTTAAGGCACATCTCTTTCTTCCTTCCTTTCTTTCTTTCTTCCTTCCTTCCTTCCTTCCTTCCTTTCTTTCTTTCTTTCTTTCTTTCTTTCTTTCTTTCTTTCTTTCTTTCTTTCTTTCTTTTTGTTTTTGGGCCACACCCGGAAATACTCAAAGCTTTCTCCTGACTCTATACTCAGGGATCACTTCTAGTAATACTTGAGAGACCATCTGGGGTACTGGGGATGGAACCAGGGTCAGTTTCGTACAAGACAAGTTGCTTACCTGCTATACTATATCACAGACCCCTCATTTAAAAAATTTTTGGATTTTAGGATCACATCCAGCAGTGTCCAGGGATTATTCCTTGTTTGGTGCTCTAGGAAGTTCTGGGTATTGAGCCCGTGAGTACCACATGTACAGCATGTTCTGCAGCCCGCAAAGCACATCTGAGAAGAGATGCTCCTGGGAGAATCTCCTTTAGGAGTGGTCACAACGAGGCAAGGGCTCGACGGGTTGTTTCATTTGGGGGGATTTGTAGGTTTTTTCAAGGGTTGACTCCCCGTTCCAGGACTTTTCTTTAGAATTTCCTATTCCTTGAGATCTTTCCATTTGCTTTTTCAGTAATACTTGAAGGCAGTTTAAAATTATCTGTGGGAAAAGTCTTTCTGTCCTTTTTTTTTTAAATATTGCTTTCAGTACCATGATTTACAATATTGATAATTGCAGGGTTTCTTAAATAAATCATTCCAACGCTGCAATATCCACCAGAGTGTACACTACCCTCCAACAATGTCTCATGTCTCCCCCCACCCATTCCCCTTAAATCCCTCCACCGCTCCTTAAATCCCCCACCATGGTAAGCTGATCTCAGTTTCTGTTGTCTTTTAGATTTTATTTCATTATATTTTATAATATATTTTAATAATTTATTTAAATTATTCCTTTATATCCCACATATGAGAAAGATCATTTTGTATGTGTTCTCCTCCTTCTGACTGATTTCACTCAGTGTGGTACTTTCTAGATCCAACCATCTAGAAGCGAATTGAATGATTTCAGCTTTTCTTTTAATCAAGTAGTATTTTATTGTGTATTTGTATCATAGTTTCTTTTTCCAGTCATCTGTTCTCAGCAACTTGAGTTGTTTCCAGATTTGGGCAACTGTGAATAGTGCTGCAATGAAGATAGGAGTACAGATGTCTTTTTGGAATAGAGTTTTTTGGGCTCTTGGGGTAGATGCCAAGAAGAGGAATTGCTGGGTCGTATGGAAGTTCAATTCCTAGGTTTTTGTGAAGTTTTTATATTGTTTTCCCAAAAGATTGAAACAGCTGATATTCCCACTAGCAGTGAATATTTCTCCCCACATCCAACCAACACTGGTTGTTTAATAGTTTGTGACGTGTGCCCATCTCATTGTTAATTTGATTTGTGCTTTCCTGATGATGTGACGCATAATGTGACGCATAACACACTTTTTCATATACCTTTTTTTTTTTGGCTTTTTGGTCACACCTGGAGATGCACAGGGGTTACTCCTGGCTCTGCACTCAGGAATTACCCCTGGCGATGCTCAGGGGACCATATGGGATGCTGGGAATCGAACCCAGGTCAGCCACGTGCGAGGCAAATGTCCTAACCGCTGTGCTATCACTCCAACCCCCTTCATATACCTTTTGACCATCTCTATGTCTTCTTTGAAAAGTTTTTATTCATCTCTCCTCCCTCACCCTGTTGTTTTTTTTTTTTTTTTTTTTGCTTTTTTTAGGTTACACCCGGCGATGCTCAGGGGTTACTCCTGGCTTTGCACTCAGGAATGACTACTAACGGTGCTCTGGGGACCATATGGGATGCTGGCAATCGAACCCGGGTCAGCCGCGTGCAAGGCAAATGCCCTACCTGCTGTTCTATTGCTCCAGCCCCTCCTCTGTCATTTTTTGATGGGGTTTCTTTGTCTTCTTTGAGAAGCTTTTGTTCATCTCTCCTCCCTCACTCTGTATTTTTTGATGGGGTTCTATTGCTAGGCTCTACCAGTGCTTTATATATCGTGGGTATAAACCATTTGTCAGATGAACAGTGAGCAAATATTTTCTCCCTGTCTGTGACTTGTTTTTTTCTTATTCTGATCATGGTGTCGCTGTACTGAAGTGCTTTCATGTGATGTAGTCTCATTTGTCTATTCTTGCTTTTGCTTGCTTGACTAGTGACCTTGACTCCTTAAGACATCGCTAGATTTAGTGTCATGGAGTGTTCTACTGATGTCTTCCTCAACATAATTTATATATTCAGATCTGATACTGAGACCTTTAATCCATTCTACTTTGAGTTTTGTGTGTGATTTTAGAAAGGGTCTGAGCTCATTTTTCGGCATGTGAACCGGCCAGTTTCCCCAGCACCACTTGTTGGAGAGGCTTTCCTGGCTGCACTTCAGGTTTTCTGCTCCTGACCTGTGGCTCTGGCCTTGGGCTTTTGTGAGGACTCAAAGCAGAAGCAGGGGGTCCTACGGGGGTCTGAAGAATGGGGAATGTGCCTGGACTGAGGCTGCTGTAGGGGGGGCGTCAGACTGGGTTGAAAATCACCTTTCTCAAGTGAAGCAGAGCAGCTTTCCGTGTCGCATGTCACGCATGGAGTCCCCACTAGCCCAGAAGCACTCTGCACCCCAAAGAGGAAGAGGCCAAGCAGTGCTGGGGATTATCCCCAGGCCTCTCGCCCACAGAGCGTGAATTCAGCTCATTGACTAGCTCATGTGATCCTTTGTTCTGTTCTGTTTTGTTTTGTTTTGTTTAGGAAGTGGTTGTGGAGGGAACCATGCCAGGCAGTTCTTGGGACTTCTGGCTCTGTGCTTAGGGATCACACTTGGTGGTGCTCAGGGGACCATATGAGTGCTATGGATCAAACTGGGTCAGCTGTATGCAAGATAAAAACTCCTATACTTTCTGGCTCTGTGCTCTACAACTTGAACATATCTGACACCCTTGCCCCCACCAACGTTTTTTGTTTTTGTTTTTGTTTTTAACCATCAATCCTCAGAGCAAACAGTAGAATGCACTACCTTGCAGATATCCATAGTCAAATTCTATCTAGTGGAGGTGAGCAGGTTTTAATGAGGGCAGTGATTTACAGGCTAAGCTTTAGGGTTTGATGCATGCGAAAGGCAGATTGGGGGTCTGTCTTCAGGTGCCGTTCTCACAAATGAACAGGCAGAGTACCAAGGAATTCAGGGAAGTGTGAGGTTACTCCCAAGGGGAGCCCAGAAACTTGGTAGACTGTTACTTTTGGAACAGACCTGAACAGTAACTTGCAAACTTTCATCATAGGGGAAGAAATTGACAAGGGATATTTTCAGCCCTGAGTTACAATCACAACTGCTCATGCTTGTTTTGTTTCTGATTTAATCTGGAGGAATTGAAGGGCCTGGAGCCTCCCACCAGAACACCTAGGCTGTGTTGGTTGATTTTCCACTAGAATAAAAATGAGGGGGAAATAACCACCAGTCCCAACATAAAGCAGCCGGTGTATTGTCTTCTCGCGGGGGCCCAGGTGACTGCTGAGAGCAGGTAGCACGTCTGCGTTCCCACAGCCTCACATTGCTTAGCCCTTAGTCCAGCTAGTTGTATGTGGTTGGTGGTCAGAAGTCTGTGAGAATACAGAAGGATCATCTTTTCCACGAGTGAACAAATAGCTTAAAGTCCAGTGTCAGTGAAATGCTGCCTTATCACTATCTTAATTCACTATCTTAAATTCACTATCTTAAACAGCATCCAGTGTAATCTGACCGTGAAGTAGGGTCCGTATGTTGAAATGTGGAACTGCCTAACTCTCGCTCAGGGTTCGCCCTTTCCCCTCCCAGTGGAAGAACCAGTTGCTCAAGACTCCCCCAACCAAGCCCGTTCCCTAGAAACCGAGTGGGAAGGACCACAACTGAAGCCCTTTCCTCAGACCACCAAAGGTGCTTATGACTCGGTGGCATGTGTTCAACAGTGCCATGAGCCAGCCCAGGCATGCGGTAGAGGGTGGGAGTGGCCGTATCCTCCTAAGTGGCCAGTGTTTCTGCTTTTGCACCATGAGGCCACTGACGTCAGATGACCTCTCTCTAGAGAGGTCAAGTAATTCCTCTGAGATCACACCACATGGCAGTAGAACTCGGGTTCCAGGCGAGATCTGACCTGCTCTGAACTTCCTGTCCCATGCCCTTCTATATCTCTTGAATTTTTTTTTAAACTTTAATGCAATTTTGCTTTCTTTTGTGGCCACGCCCAACATTTACTCCTTGCTCTGCACTCAGGGATCACTCCCCCCCTCTTTTTTAATGATATTTTATATTCCACAAATAAGTGCAGTCCTTCTATGTTTGTCTCTCTCTTTCTGATCATCTCACTTAGCACGATACTCTCCATGCCAATTCAGAGATCAGGCCTGGCTGCACTGGAGGCCATTTGGAAGGCTGGGGAGTGAACCCGGTTTGGGTGTGTGCAAGGCAAATGCCCTTCCTGATGTTCTCTCCCTGGCCCCTCATCATATTTTTAAAAGCGTCTTAAATTTATATTTACAAATAATATGGGAAATTACAGTAATTTTTTTTGGTTTGTTTTCTTTTGGGGGGACAACCCCTGGCACTTTCCTATGAGCTCCTTTCTGGTGTGACCTCTCAATTCTCTGTGCTTATATGACAACAAGAAAAGGGTTGATGCATTTATCAAATCTTATTGAGCATCTGCAATGACATGGACCAGGATAGCTGTTTCTAAAGTGGGTGCTATTGACCCACCAGGGAGTTCTGGAAAGACTGGGGCAAGAGTGCAGTAGTAGCCTTGGTGCAGTTGGGGGCACTTTCTGGAGATTTACAGGGGTCATTGGATAATTTTATTTTTTTTCAAAAGAGGCCATAGGCCAAATAAGTTTGGGCACCTCTGATCTAGAACAAGATCAAGGATTGTTAAATCTTTCAATAAAAGGCTGGACAGCAAAACTTTTCATTTTTAAGTGCCATGTGAACTGTCATAAAGATTCAACTAAACTGCTATAGCTGATGGCATGCCAGTGAGCAGGCATTACTATATGCCAAAAAGACTTTATTTCCGAAAGCAACTTGGGGCCAGATGTGGTGTGTAATTCCTGCTCTAGACTCTGGGATTATAGGAGTGGAACACACACACACACACACATGCACACAAACACACACAAACACACACACACACACACACACACACGGTCCTTTTGTAGGAGTTATGCTCTACAAAGGGAAAAAAATGTTTCTTGGCCTGTTTGTCATGTCAAAACTACTTATCATGTCAAATCTTGGAGCTGTTGAGACCTTAGTGGGGGTCTTGTTTAGTACTGTCCTCCTTGGACTGTCCCCGCTGACACCTCTTCATTCTGTGCAGGTGCATGCAGTGTCGGCCAGTTCCTTGGCTTCTCTAGCCGGGGCCCCACCCTTACCTGTGAAGTAGGTGGCTCCTATGGGTGATTTATGTGACACAGAGAGGACAGAGATGGCTACTTTCTCCTGGTCCATCTCTGCCAGCCTGGAACGACCTGGGAAGACTAGGACTGGTAAAATTTGTGATCAGGTCTGCACAACATGGACCTCAAGTCCCACCAGCCTCACTAGGTAACCATCAAACCATACCTGATGTCCACTTGACCTTCTCAGCACTGAAGGTAGGAATTGCTCTTTGCAGGAAAAGAAAGCCAGCCCTAGACCTTACCCAGACCTTCCAGAGCTTTGTCCTATTTCACAGAAAAGAATTGTAGGAGTAGACAGAGGAGAGAAATAAAATAGACTTTATTTGGGGGTTTTTGAGGAAGGGAAGGAGGGGCAGAAAAAGAAAGTAAAACACTTAAGAAAGAATGCAGGGTGCAGAACCGATAGTACAGCAGATAGGGCATTTGCCTTGCATAGGGCCGATTCGGGTTCAATCCCCAGCGTCCCATATAGTCTCCCCAGCAGCGCCAGGAGTAATTCCTGAGTGCAAAGCCAGGAATAACCCCTAAGCATCACTGGGTGTGACCCAAAATAACAACAACAAAAAAAAGATGAGAGAAAGCAGGCTTCTCCAAAGATGAAGAAAGCCCAGTACACATCTCAAGATGGGAGATACTGGTGACATACATGATTGGGCACCACGTGGACACAGCAGCACATTGGCTTAGGCAGCATATGCATGCACTTCCTTTGTTCATGTTGGCTTTTGTAGGGTTTCTCCCAAGCCCCACATGTGGCTTCTAGCTCGGTAAGAGTCCATTACTAGGAGCAGTTGGGCTTCTTTGAAATTCCTTTCTTGGGTTTCGTTCCTGCTGGAGCTTCTCTTGAAGTGGGGTCCAGCCTTCTCTGGGTCTCTGGAGCCCAGGTGAAGTCTTATCAAGGCCTTAGTTCCTGTGTCCAGAGGTGGGCTTTTTGTAGCCATGGGCTACTGGTTTTATTACTTCCTAGGAATCCCATTGCCATGGGGGATCCTTTTCAATCTACCTGCCTGTATCACCTGCCTGTTGTCATTTTGACCCATTCAACTCCCCTCTGAGGCAGAGGGAGAACGTAAGGCATTGGGATCACTCCTGGCGTTCAATAAAAACAATTTGTTGGACTTCCTTGATAGATTCTGACTGAATAGGTTAGGGGTGAAGAGTTATTTTCATTTTGGGGGCAAGGGGTGCAGTCTCTTCTGATTCAGGGACTATGCCCAGTGGTGTTCAGGGGACCACTTTGTGATGGGGATTGAACTCAGGGCTCCCATATGCCAAGTATGTGCTCCAGCCCATTGAGCCTGCCCCTTGGATGCAAGATTTGCCTTTCAAAAGAAAATAAATTTCTAGGCGCTGCTGCTGGTACTTTGAACGATCACGATCATGACCTTCCTGTTGTTCGTCGATTGCCTCGAGCAGGCCCTAGTAACGTCTCCTTCGTCCTAGCCCTGAGATTTTTTTTAAAAGTGCCATATTCAAGGCTCTTTCAGGGTTAGGAGAATGAGACCCATCATTGTTACTGGTATTTGGCATATTGGGTATACCACGGGGAGTTTGCCAGACTCTGCCGTGTGGGCAGGTTACATTCGGTAGCCTGCCAGTTTGCCCAAAGTAGGAATGAGATGATAAGATTCGTGGCCGCGCGCTTTTGGGAGCTGAGTGTGTACTTTGAACACACTTTGAAAATTGATGTTCATTGACATTATTATTATTATTATAGCACAGCGGGTAGGGCGTTTGCCTTGCATGCGGCCAACATGGCCGACCCGAGTTCGATTCCTCCACCCCTCTCGGAGAGCCCGGCAAGCTACCGAGAGTATTCGATATGCCAGACACAGTAACAACAAAGTCTCCAATGGAGACGTTACTGGGCCCGCTCGAGCAAATATTATTATTATTATTATTATTATTATTATTATTATTATTATCTGAGACTCTAACATATCTCTTGCAAAGCTTTCTAGGAACCTGGTCATCTGTATTGGTTGCCCCTCACTCTTCTGGCCAACTATGCTCTCTTGAGTTGCTCCACATAGCAACTCCATAATAGTTGCTCCATATGACTCCCAGAAGCCCAGGTCTACCCCCAGCACTAGGGAACCACTAGGATATGGTGCTGGTGACCACCAAGGTTCTTAACAGACACAATGAGAAATATTGAAGCCACATCTCAGGACCAAAGACCAAGAGTGAGTACAATGGTGATACAGAGGAGGTGGAAGCCGAGCATGTTAGGGGAGCAGCCAGGAAGATTAGATTCTATGCAGCCTTCCCATGTAAGCATGGCCCAACTGGTCTCAGCTTTCTCCTCTGCAACACAGAAGCTGGCCCAGTTCCTGGGAGCAGAAGATTAATTATAGAATTAATTCTATAATTCTTTAGCAAGTTGAGAAACCTCAACAAAATTCCCACACCTGAGGATCACCTAGGGGCCCCTAGGTTTACACTTTGCATGCTCCATATTTCTGTGCTTGGTTTAAAACAAACTGTATTTCTTATCTATGACCTCACTGGTTTATGATAACTAAGCTGCTTTCTTTTGCTTCCCACCTGTGAGTGGAACTTTGGGGAACTGGACCAGTAATCTGTAAATCCCAAAGCTCAGATCAACCAATCTCTTGTTTTATGCTGTTGGCTGTGTGTTTGTTTGCTGCTGATGGTAACTCTCTTGGCTTTAAGGCTTTTGGAAGAGTCCCACAGTCCCCCAGTGTCACCCAGAGTGCCTTAAGCTGCTTCTTCCACACTGGAATCCAGGCCATAAAGCAAGAGTACATTCGTCCCTGACACCTGGACCTCAGGATAGGGAAATGGAAATTGTCTTTGGTCCCTTCATCTTGTCAAGTAGCTCAGTTTCCTGGAGTAGAAATAACCACCACAAACAAATCTCACGGAGGATGCTCAGCAAGGCTTTGAGGCCTCAATAGGAAATGAAACCCAAATTCCGATAAGTAGCTGTAAGAGAATCCTGTTACCTTCCCAGGAGAAGCTTCTCACAACCTTTTTCATCAAGAGGAAAGAGACTGGGGAGATGCACCTAGAGACTGTCCAGCCAGCAGCAGGACACGGAGAGAAGGAATCAGGCTAGTTGATACAGGGCTGGTGGTGGGAAGTTTGAGTTTGATTGAAAAATGAACCTGGTTAGGGAAGAAAAAGCACTGGTTGGACCAGCCAGCCTCACACAGATTGGTAGTGTCAATTCAGGTCACAGCAATTTACTGTTTGTGTGCCACCTATAATTATTTCAGAATAGTCAGTAAATCAAAGTATTATGTTCGGCATTCTGACCACCAGTGGTTTTTCTTTTGACCTTGCCTGTTCCTTGTTGTAGACTGGGATATTTCTTAATATCACAGAGTTTGTTTTGCTCTGTGTCATTGGGGTGGTGGTTAGACCTACCTTCCAGAATAAAGAGAGGTAACATATGTGATAGTATCAACATTTTGCTGTTATTATTGGGGTTTTTTTGGCCGGGGGGGGGGCATACCAAATGGTGTTCCGGGGTACTAATTTCTGGCAATGCCTCATACACTGTTCCATCTCTCTAACCCATGTTAACATTATTTACGGTGGCTGTTCCAAAATATTGACCCAGTTGCTTAAAAATATTAGAAATCCTTCATAAATGTCATGTAATTAAGTTGGGATTTTTTGATGAGATGTTCCAGTGACTGCTGGTAGGTAACATTCTTGGAATTTTGGTGCTGCAATCAGTGGTCCCTGACAAGTAACTAGCTCTCTTTGGTCAGACACTTTGTAAGTAATTATTATTATTTTTTTGGTCTTAGGATTGATATCAAAGGATTGAAGAAAGTATTTTTCCCAGCCCAAGTGTGGAAGTAGATGAAATAGTGGTATATCCACTCAGTGGATCATAGTGGTAGGGCATTTGCCTTGCACGCAGCCAACATGGCCAACCCGAGTTCAATTCCTCCGCCCCTCTCGGAGAGCCCGGCAAGCTACTGAGAGTATCTCGCCCGCACGGCAGAGACTGGCAAGCTACCCGTGATGTATACAATATGCCAGACACAGTAACAACAAAGTCTCCATTGGAGACATTACTGGGCCCGCTCGAGCAAATCGATGATCAACTGGAGGGCCTTTTTTTTTTTTTGTCTTTTACTACAGTAGGGATAAAACTAGAGGGCATCACGTTAAGCTAAGTAAATAAAGAAGAGAAACACAAATACCAAATGATCTCGTTTATAGGTGTGTTTAGGAACTAAACAGAAGAACAGACAATGTCCAGGGAAATGAACCCTTAGACTCTGACCACAAAACTGAGGCGACCAAGAGGAGGGATGGCATATGTGGGCAGCAGAGTGGCGGTAGGAGGCAGATGAGGAGGGAATTAGGGAGAACGGTGGAAGAATATTAGATTTGGTGGTAGATATGGAGGGATAACCTTGCACATTTAAAGCATAAATGATCACTATTGTGAGACGTTACTTTAACAACAACAATAAGGCAAAAGTGATTTCATTGCATTTTCAGATAAGTTAATCTTCCAATAACCATTTAGCTAATATTTGTTAACAAATGTTCCTTTGTTTGGTTTTGGTCCACATCTAGTGGGATCACTCCTGATGGGGACCATATAGATGCTGGGATAAATCCAGGTTGAATGTGTGTAAGATCCTACCCTCTGTACTATCTTTTAGGTCCCTATGGACAAAATTTCATACAAGAATTACTGTGCTGAGAATCGAGGACGCAAATCTGAGTGAAGTACAATCCTGTCTCAAGGCTCTCCTCCAACTCCAAATAGATGAATTAAATGACAATAGAGATGTAGAGGATGCTGTTCACAGAGGGGAATGTGGGCCTTCCCACAAGGGCACCAGTGTAGCCTGCTACTCAGGGGAGGGCAATGCTTGGAGAAGAGAGAGTGGAGGGAGGGAGAAGACCATGGGAGGCAGAGGGCAGACAACAGGAGCAATGACCAGGCAAAAGCCTGGGGCAGGGCATGTAGAGAGCTGCCTGTGATGGAGCAGGCATCACTGGGTTGGGAGCTGTGAGCAGGAGGGAGGCAGCTGAGTGGAAGAGGGGGCAGATGGTAGCAGCCTGGTGTGCTAAGAATGTACACTTGTTTATTTCTATTGAACTGAAAACATGTTTTAATCATTTAAGTGTATTTAAATGTAGGGGCTGGAGAGATAGTACTGTGGGTAGGGTGTTTGCCTTGCACGTGGTTGACCTGAATTTGATTCTCAGAATCCCATATTGTTCCCCAAGCACTACCAGGAGTAATTTCTGAGTGCAGAGCCAGGAGTAACCCCTGAGCACCATCAATGTGAACACTCCAACAAAAACAGAACCAAACAAAAAATTGAGGGGCACACAAAACTGCTCTCAGGTCTTACTCCTCTCTCTGTGCTCAGGAATCACATCTGTAGTGCCTTGGGGGCCCATATGAGCTGGTAAGGATCAAACCCAGGTCCATCACATACAATACAGGCACCCTAACCACTGTACTATCACTCTGCCTCTGGGTTCAGTTTTTTGTCTATTACCAACATTGCTATAATATTTTGGTTCAGGTGCTTTCATTCATTTACAAACTTAATTATTTGAGGATGTTTGTTTGGCCATACTGGGGGTGCTGAGGAGATTGTGGGGTGCTGGGGTTTGAACTTAGGTCTATCATGTTCAAGGTCAGCATGTTAGCCTTTGAACGATCTCCACAGCCCCTTAACAAGTACTTACTGAGTAAATCTAGACTGAGGCCATCAATAATAGATTAAGCAGAAGAATTATTCAGTTAAAGGGAAATGTGCATTTTTATAGATTCAAAAATGTCTGCTTATTTGGTTGCTGAAATCTACACTCCCTCCAACAGAATATGCAAATGGCAAGTTTCCCGATTCTGGCAACATTTGTTATGATTAAACATTAAATGTTTTTGCCAATCTGATAGGCAAAAAAAAAAAAAAGTGCCCTTTCACTGCTCTGACTTGCATAATGGTAAGTGACATTTCTTGCCTGTCAACTATTTAAATTTGTTTTTCAAGAACAGACATGTTCTTGTCTGGTGGGTATTATTCTACCAACCTGCTGCCTTCCTACAGATTTGTACTTGTTCCTTGTAAACGAAGGAAATTAGTCCTTTGTTGTATGTGTTGCAAATATCTTTTCCACATCATCTTTTGTCTTTTGACTTTGTTTGTGATATTTTTTGCAATGCTTCCAGGTGTAGAGACTGTTCAAGTTGAGTCTTGAAGGATGAGTAATATAGTATTAACTCTTGGCTCGTGTTTCTAAAGAGTTACATATACTCTAAGTGCTTAATATATATTAATTCATTTTAGTTTTTATAGCAGACCTGGGTGGATAATAACATTCATTTTGTTTGTTTTATTTTGTTTTATTTTTTCCCCATTTTTATTGTGGTACTATGATTTACCATACTGTTAGTGATAGTTTCATGCACACATTGTTCCAACACCATACCTCCCACAAATCCTCTTTCTGTCACCAAAGTCCCAAGGAATCTTCCCCTGCTAATAACATTCTCATCAAAATTTAAGATGAGGAAAGAGAGGCACAGGGCATTTCTAGAATATACCCAGGGTGCATAGCTCTGAGAGGCACAGACAGGATTTGAAACCACGAAGAGCTGCATGCCAGAGAGTCAGCAAAGGTCTGGAGGTGTGTGAACACAAAATAGCATGGGTTCTCAGGGAGGACGCTGAACGTGAAGAGCAGCTGCTTCTGAAGAGGGATGGAGAGGCACAGGAGTGCATGCCCCGAGGGGGGTCCACCTGGCCTCCCTTTTCTCCTGATTTTTTGCACATAGGGTCGATGCCTAGCCCTCATTATTATGTGCCGTGAACAGTAAGTCCAGGCAGGTGGGAGCAAACAGGATGTGGGGCCTGGTGCCTATGTGAAGAGTGTGGGGTGAGGCTAGGGGTGGGTGTTTACCCAGGAGATATCTTTGTGGGCTCCCTGATTGCACCCCTGGCTGCTCATTCAGGGTGGTCTGGCCTTTCTCCAGAGTTCAGGTTCCATTCTGGATAGATAGACACTCTGCTTTGTGTTCATCAGTGGAAGATGTTTCTCCAGTTCCATCACAGCCCGTTTCCTGGGGTTTGAATTTGTTTTCAGGGGGACTCAAAGGACCACAGTATCCCAAATCACTGTATGTTGTAAGGTCATAAAATTTTTCTGAAAATAAAAATAAACTGTGCATTATCTCTGGTCCTGTGTTAATATACTTGTACCCTTCCTCCATGTAGGTGATGCTAGGTCCCCTTTGATGGCCGAGAGATGCTGAAATAACCAAGTGTTTTTTCGTTCTGTTCCAACAACAAGGGCATTGCTCACCTTGCCTTTGTGTTCTCAATCATGGGCCTCCTTCCCACAAAGCCTCTGGGTTTTTCCCCCCTTCTTTTTTGTTAGCTTTTGATTTGGGGGCCATACCTGAGTAATGCTCAGGGCTTACTACTGGCTCTGTGCTCAGGGATCACTCCTGTCAGGGCTCAAGGAACATATGTGGTGCTGACAGCTGTCCTATTCCCCCCACCCCCCAATTTCTTTTCATTTCAACAGTTCTCATTGTTGAAGTAATAATGGTAGAAATACTGGTAGGAATACTGGTGGGTACAGTATGGTAGGGAGAGAGTTCCAGGTAAGGACCCTCATCTTACAATGATATTGTCCGCTCTTCTGAGTGATGACATGACCTTACCACTTCTCTGGTGAAGGAGACTTGTGCTAATCCATCCCACACTCCTGTCTCCTGAATCTGGAGAAAGGCTCCATCCCTCAGGCCCCATTAATGCCAGTAAATTCCATTTGGTTCTTGAAAAGAAAGAGATTTTTCACCTTCCTTTGACTGTTCAAAGTAATGGCTTTGAAGTCAGAAAGCATAAGTCGGAAGTGGGGTTGAGCGTCTCTAAGCTGCCATGTTCCCCATGATGGCATTACTCAGAGAACATGCGGGAAGTCAAAAGAGCATCATGTGCCTTGGAACTTCCTTGAAAAATGCCAGGTCCCATTGCCGTGTGAAAGGTAAGAAGTCACTGAGAATCTCCTGAACTCTCCCTTGCTTGCTCCCAGGGGAAAGAAGGCTAGACCATCCTGAAGACTTCCAGCCTCTTCTGGGACCGGCTACTTCCCTCCTACTCACTTGCTGATTCTCTGATGTTCCAGTTGTCAGTAGGGTGGGGCAGGCACTGGCCTGGACTCTGGGTCAATAGCCTTGTCTTCTAGAAGCTTTCAATCCAGCAGGGAGCTTAGAATAATGAATCTGGTAATGTCAGGGGAGAATGAACAATGAAAGATCACTGATGCAAAGCCCAGGGTTCGTTCTGTGCCGTGATTCTGAGATGAGAAGCTGAGTTCCCTATGGAGAGAGTGAGGATAGGGTCAATTTTCTGCCCTATTAAAACAATAGGAATTGGGGGCCAGAGAGATAGCTCAAAGTGCCAGTGCACATGTTTTATATGTGGGAGACTCAATTTGATTTCCTAGCATCCAAGGTCGACTGAGCACTGCTGGGAGTGACCTCGGAGTACCATGCTGAGAGCAGCCCCTAAGCACTGCTGGGTGCGACCCTCCCCTCCCCAAATCAAACAAAGAAACAATAACAAAAAGCAACCCTGCAAATTGGAGAAGACTGTGACTGCCACCCCCTCTCACCCTTCTGTCATGGCGTAGAACCTGTCTTCCTAAGCGAACCTTGTGTGCTCTGTTTAATCAGACCTGGCCCACAGCCACAGCTCTGACATATATATTCAATGCCCTGCTCCCTTTTAGACTCTCCTTTGGCATGAGGTAGCAGGTTTCTGTTGGTCCCGCAGTCTCTCCTGTAGCTGACCAGGCGTCATGCCAAGCCCGGTGCCGTCCAAGTGCTATCCTCTTCGTTCAGACTCTACTCTCTGGGTCAGCAAGATGCTTCTCTCCTATTTCACCACTCATCCACTGGCAGTACCTTTTTTTCCCCCCTTTTTAGGTCACACCCAGCGATGCTCAGGGGTTACTCCTGGTTCTGCACTCAGGAATTACTCCTGGCAGTGCTTGAGGGACCATAAGGGATGCTGGGAATTGAACCCAGGTTGGCCATGTGCAAGGCAAATGCCCTACCCACTGTACTATCCCTCCGGCCCCCGGCAGTACTTTAGTACACTTCAGGCAACTGGCAATATTAGGTGCTACTCAAGAATCAAGAGCTCATGGCCAGAGAGAGCTCTGTGTGCAGGAGACCCAGGTTTCAACCGCAGGCACTGCCTGTTTCCCTGAAATACTGCCAGGTGTGGACCCTAAACCAAATAAGATCAAAAGCAACACAGAACTATTGCCAGAAGGGATGACAAAAGCACCTAAAACATCACTCAGATGTTAATGCCATATGTAACCAGAGCAAGAGGAAAAGAGATCAACAGCAGATTTGCTCTGGTGGTGGCAAGAACCCTGCGGTGGGCACGTGGAAGGGTTCAGCCAACAAGGAACTCAAAGTGGAAGGCACACCATATGTGAGTGTGCTCCACACATGGCTGTGGCCTTGTAACCAAGAAGGGGAGAAAAGCTAGTTGAGGTTCAGAGGTTTTATTAATCGCAGCATTTATAAACCCTTTGTCCATTGTTCTCTTCATCAGTGATTGGGGTGGTGCTCCTCCTTCTCCTCCTCCGTTCCTCCCTCTTACTCCCCCAGCTGTACGCACATGCATTCAGTACTGCTTGCTGGAATAAGAGGAGACTGTTCCATTGTTGCATCATCCCCTTCCCCTTAAGTCAGAGAGGAATTAAATCAGAGATTTTTTGTTGTTATTGTTCCTTGGAGTAACTTTAATTTGTGATGAAATTGCTCATTGGACAATATCACAAAATTAGAAGGGGTGTATTCATGAGAAGCATCTATTTTGAATCTCAAAAAATTTGCTAAGGTATCTACCCAAGAATATTTTTTTGTTTGTGGTTCTGGGCCATACGTAGTGGTACCCTGGGAGTATTTTTGGCTCTGTACTTGGGTTTACTCTTGGTGGTGCTTGGAGAACTATGTGGGGCTGACAATCAAACGCAGGCCTCTAGCATGCAATATGTGTGTTTCAAATTGAATTCTCTCAGTCCCACCCCCCTCAAGAATAGTAACTGAAACATGTCTGCAATTGAAGAAAGGAAACAAGTTGTCTATTTAAGTGGACCATTGAGCAAATTATAGTATATCCAAAGATGGATATCAATCAAACAAGTTTGAAAAGAGAGCGATCTATGTGTTTGTATGGAGGGAGCTCCAGTATGGGTGGAAACAAATCTTCTAGTTGCATAAATTGGAGACTCACCATTCACACTGTGCGCTGCTGAACCATGCTAACTCAGGTCACGGGGAGCACAATAGGGCTGGTGTACTACAAGTTTGTGCAATCAGGAGCCTATCTGGTTTTGTTTTCAAGATATCATTCATTCATTTTCCATTCATTTATGTAGTTATCCCTTTTCCTTTGTTGCCAAGTTTGATGTTGCAATGACCTATACTTTGGACGTGAAACTTGTACACAGTTAGTTGTGGTGCCCTGGAAATTGTACGCTTTGGTGGGTGTGGTGATTGCAAACAATAGTGCTGCTGGGCTCACACACGGCATCTGAGGTGGTGCCTGGGGGTCAAGCTTGGGGCTTCATACTTGTAGTAGGAACTCTACCATTGAGCTATCTTTGAACTCCACCCTCACCCCCAAACTGACTATTTTGATGTGTTAAAACTTAGGGATGTATACAGTTTTATTTCCCTGGCAAAGGAACTAGCAACTCCAAAAAAAGTTTGCCTTTGATAGGGAACTTTCACTTTGTTTTAAACCTTTTGTATGGATTATCCAATGAGATCTCATGGGGGGAGGTGAGATGGGGAGGATATGGGGGTGAGGGGATGATGAGGGGAATGCTTGATTTGTTCTTTATATATTTTCTGTATTTTCCAGTCCCCAATGTGTGGTTTTTGTACTTTTTAAGATGCCACTGCCCTTCCCGTAGAGCAGGCATAATATTGGTGGATGGTTTAAGTCAAGTAGCTATTTTTCTCCTGCAGAGCATTGCATTTCTGGTGGGGCAGCTGTTCCCTCCACCATGGGCCTCTTGCTGCTTGTGAGAACAGTTGCCAAGTTCTGGAGTGGGGTGGGGGCACATTTCTTTCTCTTGTGCACTCAGAATCATGCGGTACTCGGGTGCCAGTGAGGTCTCTGCACCGCTCCTCATCCCAGGTCCTCCAGCGAGACCCTGCCACATGGCCCAGGCTGTCTGCCACAGGGTACCTGCTGGGGCAGTGCCACTCGCTGCATGCCAACCTCCAGGGCTTGTTTAGAGGAAGAGGGAGATGAGTCAGCAGAATTTCCCAGTGCGAAGCTGGCAGGGTACCAGCTTGATGCCCTGGCTGGCTTCAGCCGCTCAGCAAGAACAAGCAAGATGGGCCTGGAGTTGCCTCTTGGATTCTGGAAATGAACTCATCTCTCTTGGATGCCCTGGGGAGGCAGATGTCCAGCCAAAGCCAATCTGGAGAAGGGACTGCCCCACACTGGGTACAGTCAGGGATTCTTCCTCTCCCACCTGCCAGGGCAGCGCCTGCTCCTGATCTGGACCCTCTTCAGCCTGGCAGGTAAGTCTCCTTCCTTGCTCAGCAAACCTCTCTTCCCTATCCTCTGCAGCTTCCTGGCCAAGGTCAGGCATGACTGGAAGAACGAGAGACAGACCAGAAAGATATCCAGTGGGTAAGGCACTTGCCTTGCATGCAGCTGACATGATTTCAATCCTGGTGCTGCACATGGTTCCAGCAAGCACTGCCAGATATGATCCTTGAGCACAGAACCAGGAGTAATCTGTGAGAACTGCAGGGGTGTCCCAAAACACAAAACCCAAACCAGAAGTTCAGGTCAATGAAGGAAGGGGTGCACAACCTCCCTGGATCCCAAAATTATTCTTTTTTTCAGTGTATTCTCCAGCTGCCAGGTAAGACGGAGGGACCTGCATCTTCAGTTGCACTCACCCGCTCCCCTCTTCTATGACTTTGGGCTGATGCCCGCACCTGCTGGAGTGAACACTCTTCTGGGAGCTCCAAGAGCTCTGCTTGTCTCTGCGTTCCTGTTGGTTCAGATCAATGTTGGTTTGCCCAACCCCATGGCTTGACCTTCAGGCTAGCCTTGGGTCTCCATGCTACCTGGTGGCTTTTCCTGGTTTCTTTTATTTAGAGTTCCAGTTATTGATTTCCAGAGGTAGAAAAGTCTTCTTTCTGTGTCTTCTGTGTGTACGGTGCTCAGGGGCTACCCCATGCTCTGTACTGGGGCGTTCCATGTGGTGCTGGAGATCAAACCAGGGCCTCTTGAACATAGAGAATGAGCTCCTTCATTCAGCTATCTCCCTAGCCCAGAAAAAGTGTTCCTATTATTTTTTGTCATTTAAAACTTTATTATTGAATCACCATGAGATACACAGTTACAAAGTTCTTTATGATTGGGTTTCAGTCATACAATGTTCCAACACCTATCCTTTCACCAGTGTACATTCCCCACCACCGATATCTACAGTTCCCCTTCTGCCTCCTCCCCTGCTCATCTCCTTCCCCCCAAAAGCTGCCTCTGGGGCAGACAGTTCTTCTTGCTCTCTGTCTCTGTCTCTGTCTCTGTCTCTGTCTCTGTCTCTGTCTCTCTCTGTCTCTGTCTCTGTCTCTCTCTCTTTCCTTTTGGGCATTATGGTTTGCTATACAGGTACTCAACAGTTATCATGCATTATCCCTTTACCTAATTTCAGCACTCAGTTCTTACCAGAATGATTATTTTTCAAGTTCCAAAGACTTCACACTCCAGAGTTCCCTTGATTGATAAGAAGTAAAGAATTGCATCCTTCAACAGAAGGTTCTGCCAGCACTACCTCATGCCTGAATTCCCTTCTTCCAAAGGAAAAGTCTCACCCTTATTGATAAATAAAAAAGTATGTGAAGGGAAACATTTCTTTATTGTCCATAAAACTTTCCGCATTCACTTTATTATTGTTTCTGTTGTTGCCATTGTTGTGATGACTGTGGCTAGCTAGAGGCTCACACATTTTGTTGTTTTGTTAGAGATCACACATAACAGATCACGCACACAGTTACACCTGTCCTGTGGGGTGGTGCTGGAGATAGGCCCAGCGACACGCCTGCGAAGTAGACATGGAGACAAACAGTCCTAGTGGCCCCCAGCATTTTTTTCTTTTGGGTTTTGAGACCACACCTGGCAGTGCTGAGGAGTTACTCATGACTGTGCTCAGGGATCTCTCCTGGATTGCTCAGAGTGCTGGGGTTTGAACCATGACTGGTTAGATGCCAAAGGCCATCTGTACTAAGCCTCTATACTCTCTTATATATATTTATAAACCTCTATACTACCTCATAGAGTATACTATCTTACAGAGGATAGAGGTTTAATACAGAATAATTTTATCACGATTTCTATTTGGCACCATGTTTGGCACTGTAAGAATTTGATTTTATCAATTTCTTCCAACCCTTCTGGAGGGTAAACACCTTGGACCCTTTTCTCATGAGATAAAAAATGAAAACTCAGAGATATCAGTGATTTATCAGGGCCTCAAGGCTTAAATATCACTGTGTCTGTGTCCTATAAATCTGGACTGCTTCTCTCAGTGAACAAGAGTATGACACAGAGCAGCAAACAGCCCCTGTATCGTATCCATGAATGACAAGGCAGCACATCAAGGGTACCCACTTGACACCTCCACTGAGGCAGAGTGAGTATGACCCAGCCTTCCACTCCTTACAATGCGTGCTGTGCCAACACGGCAAGGAGACAGTGAGTCTTCACCTGTAAGAGACATGATCCCTTTGCTGTCAATCCTCATTCCACTGAAAATCTATCACACAGGACCAAAACAATCCAGAGGCAACTGAAGAGACCTACCCAAGGCTGAACACTTGGGGACTCTCAAGCCTGGACTAGCAGAAGACCCTTGTCTCATGCAACTCCGTGGCTCTGACTGAGCCGGTCCCTGAGCAGGAGCACAGCTGAAGAGCCCTAACCCTCCACAGACACCTCTGGGTCACTCTAGAAGTCATGGATCCTGTTCAGAGAAGCACCGCCAGGGCCATGTGGCAGCCAGCAGGGTGACTCCTGCACCCCAGCTGTCTGGCCCAAATCACGGTCAAAGTCAACTTTCCGTTAAGAGTCCACTCTCAAATGTTTGTAGGCCAGTGGCTCAATCCAGAATTCTCTTCTTTCCACATTCTTTCTCTCCCCTTGTCCTGCCAGCTGCCTTTGGCTCTTTTCATTAATACACCCACCAGAGCAGGAATAGGCAGAGAACTTAGGATCAGTCAGTGTTAGGGCCTGTTGGTGATCACAGTGAAGGGTTTGTTTAAGAAGTAGGCGGGGTGGAATGTGGATTTTATGTCTTCTTGCTAATCCCTTTCTCATGTATTACGGACAATAAATTGCTACTTGAGTAGCTCTGTGCCCCTCTGCCCTCTTGCCAGGAGGAGAAATAGAAGGATTCGAATCTACACACCCAGAGCTAGATGCCTGGTTGAGGCCAGCGAAGTTGATGTGCCGCATGCCCCATGTTGCCTGTACTGCAATGCCAGGATGCTCGTGCGTGTGTGTTAGAGAACCATTAAAGGACAAGCTCTAGTGGTGGATGGGAGAAAGTGGATTCTTCCATAAACGAAACACTAACTCAGGGGGCAAGATATGTAGCTCACAGGTAGAGTATTTGACTTATATAGGTTTTAACTGTAACACTGTTTTAAGAAAACAGTTTCTCTCTCTGTGGTGGTTGAAGTTTTATATTTCCAAACAAACCTGATGAGGATGAAATATTGAAAAACATATCATGGAGAATCTAATTCATGTTATCTCTAGGCTTTCAGGGATGAGGAGGAGAAAGCATTTCCAATGTAAAGAGCAAAGCAAAACCAAAGCTCTCATGTCTTAATAGCAAATTTATATTCTTTATATTTTTAGTAGCAAGTGCTAAGTTAATTGCTATGTCAATGCATGAACTATTTTAATTGACATAGATGAAAATATTTTATTTAATCTTCATCACTCCTCAAAATAGAACCAATGATTCTTCTGTTGGAAGCAATGAGATCATGGAAGTTGAAGCACTTGCTCCAGGTAGCTCCTCTCTGAAGGAAAAAGGACTTGATCTCATCCCGTGGACACACCCCACAGCTCTAGGTCTACCACATGTTTCTGTAGTTTTGGTCCATGTTTTAGCCTTTTCTCTTTCCCATAATCCCAACTAACACAAGAACCAAAGTCCAAGTATTAAGAGAGCCCATGCTCCATCCCTCTTCCCATCTTCTCCACATACTGAAGGCTCCTTTCTGCTATATCCCCCTAGGCAGGGAATTGTGAAAAAGGTGCAACTCTTGACTGTTTTTTTTCCTTTTACTCTTGATAGGGTTTATGCTATGATTAACTCTTCTTGAATAGATGTACCCAGAGTATGAATTTTATGTGAAGGAACAGTGTCATGCTTTGTGCAGATTGTAATTTTTCACTGTTCTTAGAATGACAGTAGGCCCAGAGGAAGCTGTAACACCTATTTTCTAATTATTTAATAGATGATTTGGAAAGGGGAAGTAGAAATCATACATTTTAGTTTATCTCTCATGATGCTTAACATGCACCATGTATACAGCAGATCACTGTCACTGTCACTGTCTTCTCGTTGTTCATCGATTTTTGCTCGAGCAGGCCCAGTAATGTCTCCATATTGAGACTTCTTGTTACTGTGTTTGGCATATCAAACACGTCACGGGTAGCTTGCCAGGCTTTGCTGTGTGGGCGAGATATTCTCGGTAGCTTGCTGGGCTCTCTGAGTGGGGCAGAGGAATCAAACCCGGCTCGGCCAGGCTGCACGCAAGGCAAATGCCCTATCGCTGTGCTATTGTTCCAGTACCACTGGATATCTTCTGGCCCTGCACCTAGGGCCCCCAATTTCCTTACCACCACTTGAAAAGTTACCTCAAAAACCTTTTTAAAAGCTTCTTTACTGCCGTGTCCTCCCCACCCCCCAAACACAATTTTAAAGTGCCAAAGATTGGGGGCCAGAGCGATAGCACAGCGTGTAGGGTGATTGCCTTGCACGCAGCTGACCTGGGTTCGATCTCCGGTCCCCCAAGCACTGCCAGGAGTAATTCCTGAGTGCAGAGCCAGGAATAACCCCTGAGCATCGCTGTGTGTGACCCAAAAAGAAAAAAAAAGTGCCAAGGATTAAGTGTCAGGTCTCATAAGCATCCTACCAAAGAGTACTTACTGAGCACTTACTGGCTTTTTGCTTTAGAACAACAGCAAAGGGTTGAAGAGATAGTACCTGAGTTTAGGTGCTTGCCTTGCAAGTGGTCAATTACAGTTTGATCCCCAGCATCTCTAGCAATGATCTCTGAGCACAAAGCCAGAAGCCCTGAGGACAGCTAAGTGACCCCAAAATAAAATTTTAAAAAAGCTCCCATTAAAGTAAATAAATTCTATAGCTTTTATGTAATAATCTAAAATTAAACAAGTCTATTTATAGAGCAAAGGACAGAATAGAATGGAATGGAATGCTTCAAGACAAAATTTCCAGAAAGCAGATCTTAAAAATTAGGGGCTGGAGCGATAGCACAGCTAGTAGGACATTTGCCCTGCACGCGGCCAACCCAGGTTCAATTCCCAGCATCCCATATGGTCCCCCGAGCACCACCAGGAGTAATTCCTGAGTGCATGAGCCAGGTGTGACCCAAAAAGCAAAATAAATAAATAAAATCAGGGGCTGGGGGTGGAGTAATAGAGGATAGGGCACTTACCTTGCAAGTAGCCAACCAGGGTTTAATTCCAGCCCCACATGTGATTCCCCAAAACCAGGAGTGATTCCTGAATACAGAGCCAGGAGTAAACCCTGAGCACTGCCAGGTGTGTGCCCCATTACCCCCCACAAAATACAGAGGGGCTGGAGAGATATGCCAGGGTTAAGGTATTTGTCTTCATGCAGCAGACCATGGATTGATTCCAGAAACCACGTGTGGTCCTGGAGTATATCCAAGAATGTCATAAACCCCCCTCCAAATAATAAAATAGAAGAAAATTGAGTTAGGGCCCAAGGTAGCTCATGGAGGGGGTGAGGAGGATGTGCTAAGTGCATGTCCTGGCACTTCCTATTCCCCAGAATCACCTAGGCTGACCTCTGAGAAGAGCTTTTTTTTTTTTTTTTTAAAAAAACTGTTGTTAGGAATCTTTGAGATAATTTTTATTTCATCTTTGATTTAGGGTTTGAGTGGAAAAATAATGTATAACACAGGAGATATATGGCAATTGTCCCTGATATAGTGTCCGAAAACCTCTGGAGGGCAGAAACTCCTGAGAATAGAGCTGGGAGTAGTACCCTGAGCACTGCTGGGTATGGTCCCCAAATTTAGTCTGGCAGGATTTGAATCTTACTTTACTCTCAGCAAACAAAATGATATGGATGACTTTGGTGGACATATGATGCTCAGGGCTTAACACTGACTGCAGAGGGATGATCTGTAGTGCTGAGTTTAGCCTAGTCTTCCTCACTGTACGAGTTGTACTCTCATGTACATTCCCATGAGATTCAAGATAGACAAAACAAACATCTAAAACTGGTTGAGGTAGACATGAATATTCTTTATATTTACTGGTTTTGGGGCCATACCTGGTGTCGCTCAGGGCTTACTCCTGGCTCTGCACTAAGGGACGCAGACCCCCTGGCATGCTTGGGGGTCAGTATGGGGTGCCAGAGATCAAACTCAGTCGGCTGCATGCAAGGGAAGCACCCTACCTGCTGTACCATTGCTCCAGCCCCATAGGGTAGGTTCGTTTGATACTGAAGCGTATTGCTGAAAGCTGAGGTAAATATTGAGGTCTTCAGAATATAGGGTAATAAAAAGGAAAAACTAAAGATTCAGGTTACTTTTTAGTTGATAAATTTCTCTACAACTTGGTAAAAGACTAAAAGAGGAAAGATGCTGTGGTTGATTTGGTTAGTTCAGTCCCATGCTTGACATGGGACCGGGGATCTGTTTTAAAGACAATATTTAAAACCCAAGTTTGATTTAAAAATACAGTTAGATGAGCAAGTGTGGAAACAGGAAGGCTTCAGTGGCTATAGTGATGTGTTTTTTTTTCTCTCTTTTTTCTATGGAAGGCACACACAGCTGTGTTCATACAGCAGATACTCAATACAAATTTGGCATATGTTGTACCTTAAAAAACAAAAACCACAAAATGAGTCCATTGGTTATTGAACACCCAAATTGAATGTCACAATATTTCTGTGATGCCTCTGTTGTCCTTACTTCACAAGGCCCCCAAACTATAGCTGGTCAAAAGGGTTCATACATTAGACCCTGGCAGAGAGTTAAACAACCTTACTGGCCTGGGCCAATCAGAAGTCACTCTGGGGAGAAGGTGAGATACCGCTGTAGGGTGGGCAAGCAGGTCAGATGTTAGGAATCACTGAACCTCAGGAATGGCCCTCAGGGGCTCTGACCTGACCTTCCACCCAGCCTAAAGTCAGACTCCGTCCCTAGGAGGTTTTGAGGCTTGGCCAATGGAGAGAAGCAACTCTAGCCACTACTTTGCAACTGTTGCTGGGGATTGAGCTGGTTTCAGTGGGTGGATAAATCGGCATCTGAACAGAGAAAGGACTCCCTAGGAATAAGAGGCAAGGTCCAAGCCAGAAGATTGAAAGCAAAAGTGTGCACACAAAAGCATTTCTCTTTGCAGTGTGGAAAGCACTTAAAAGCTTATGTCCAAAACCCGTTCGTGCTCCTAGAACACCTGTCTGGTGGGGGACTAGAACTGCTCCAGGGTACCATCCAACCTCAGATACTTGCCTGCTCCAGTTTCGGCTGTGAAAAATCTCAGCAAACGAGAACACAGATCTGAGAGACAGGCAGAGGAAGGGCCGGGCTAGAGAGCACACAGGAACTAAGGCACTGGTTTGGCCAGCTCCTGACCCTGGTTCAGATCTCTGGCACCACATATGGTCCCATGAGCCCAGCCAGGACCATTAAACACAGAGTCAGGAGTAGACCATGAGCACTGCAGAGAGAGGAAGGGCCAGTGACCATCTCAGACCAGGCCCCACCTCACCGAGCTGTGGGTGCTGTTTCCTGGGCAGCAAGGGGTGCTCTGGATATACCCAACAGGTCCCTGCTGTTCTGCTGTGAAGGAGTATGGGTTTGGCCACTGGGACATGAACAGTTTCCTGGGACTGTGAAAGACATGATTTCACAGTGCTTCCTGTAAGTCTCTCTGCAGTGATCTGTCTGGGCAGTAGAAATTCCACAGACACAGCAGGAGCCAGGGTGGTTGGAATTCACCCTCAGGTTAGTGGGGTGTCACTCCTGGCTCTCTGGCCTTCTGACACTTGGGGGAAGCAGGTGCAGGAAAGAGAGTGCATGCTCAGGCCCTGGTCTCTCTTTAGTCTCCCCCCACGAGCCGCCAAATCTACTGGCCTGGCCTGGAACAAGACTCAGACCCTGCTCTAATTCCCTGATTTCACTTCTCATGCTGGCACCATTGGCCTGGCACACAAGGGGTCCTCTGATGCTCGCTGGTCCCGCTAGCCCCATCACCCTTTCTCCCCTCCACTGCTTTGTTTAACTTCTGATGGAACCCATGTCAGGAACTCCCTGCACTTTCCTTGGACCTATGCTGGGCACGTGTCATAACTGGTACTGAGGCCACCTGGCTCTCCCCTTCTGGAAGACCTTGGGGAGGAACATCTCATCCTTTCCTCTGCTGGCCACACAGCAGCAGTTTGTGGAGCTTTGCTGAGAGTAAGTGATACTTTTGTTGAAAACCAGGTGCAATTTAGTTATCTATTTGCCACATCAGCTACAGTCAGGGTTTACTCCTGGCTCTGAGATTACTCCTGGCTGGCCTTGGGAGATCATGTATGGTGCTGGGAATTGAACTTGGGTATGCAAGTGCCCCACTTGCCATACTATGGCTCTGACCCCGAAAACCAGGCACTCTTTAAAGCTCCAGTTCTTTGATAATTGATTTAATCTTCACAGCCAGTGCCCTGGTAGCAGACCATGCTGTTCACTGCACTAGATTATTTGCAGTGATTGTCATCTGGAGGGGCTGAGCTAGGAGCCGAGCCTGACCATCCAATACCCTTTGGCAGCAGAGCCTCTTCTCCCCCCTCCCCCCCCCACCCCCAAGCCTGTGCTTGCCTCCTTGGCAGTATTTCTTCTTTCCACAGACTTTTACAGCTCTGTCTGCAGGGTCAGTCACATTTTCCATGACACTTTCTTTGCCCTCAGGCCCAAATAGCTCTCTCATGACCTCCCACCGCGCTGGAATCAGCACCTCACAGTCCCTGACTTCTCTTCCTTGGGTCCCGACGTCATACATCTCTGAGCTGGTAGTCTTGCTCTCCTCAGCCACTGCACCGCATGGATGGTGAGAGCCTAACAACGGAGCTATGAAAACTCCTAAAACCTCAAACCAATAATGTAGGCAATGGCTGTTACTGGTTTGTTTTGTTTTGTTTTTTTTTTTGCTTTTTGGGTCACACCCGACAATGCACAGGGGTTACTCCTGGCTCAGGAATTTCTCCTGGCGGTGCTTGGGGGACCACATAGGATTCCGGGGATCGAACCCAGGTCAGCCTCGTGCAAGGCAAATGCCCTACCTGTTGTGCTATTGTTCCAGCCCCAGCTGTTACTGAGACAACACTGGCCTCCCTTTCCCTCTGATTTAACTCTGTTCTGTTTTGGAGCCATAACCCAGCAGCATGCAGGGCTCTGTGTTCAAGGATCACTCTGGGGAGTGTTGGGAGACCAGATTGGGTACCGGGGATTGAATCCAGGTTGGCCAAAAGCTCCAGCCTTCCCTTTCTGTGTCCATGACCCTGATCTGGGGGGTGCACAGGCTGTGGGGACACTTTATTATAACTTGAGGTTCTTGGCCCATTGCCTGCAGATTAGACTTTGTTATGTCTCTGAATTATATCCCTACTTTTCTTTTGATTTCCTTGTCTAATCCTCGAAAGAGAAGAGTTAATTCTATACAAGCAACTAAAGACCTGAAGCAGAACTCAAAGAAGATAAAGATGAAAGTACAAAGATGTGTCCAGGACAAGGGGTTGGGCGTGGCTCAAGGGCTTGAGTATATTCTTTGCATGTGGGGACCTGGAAGCCCTTAATGAACCCCCAGCACTGCATGGTCCCTTGAGTGCTATTTGGAGCAATCCCTGAGCACAGAGCCAGAGTGGCCCTTGAGCACCACCAAGCATGTCCCCCACCCTTATAAATCACCAAAGAAGTGTCCAAAAAAGAAGCCTACAGATGATCTGAGGAATGGGAACTGGTGTCACTCATGCCTATCCGGGGTCAATCTTAATGATCTGACCACTCTGTTAGGTCCTTGGACTGTCCAGTTTGAAGGAGTGTAAGGAGGATTATACGTTGAGTGTTCAAACTCTCCATGTCCAACACTTGAGAAAGTCAATCTATGTTTCAGTTTTTTAACGTGAAAAATGAAATAACAACATCCAGAAGAGCTCCCGCATGCATTACTGCTGTGTGGATTGAAGGAGAAAGGGGAGCAAGGTGCCTGTGTCATCACGTGTTTGCTCCTTCAGTAATCCTGGGTTCCCTGGACACGCACTATGCAGCACTCACTAAACAAACAGGAGGCAGGCATGTTCCCGCACCTTCTCTCAGATGCCTTCACTGAGCAGGGGGCTGACTTTACCAGGCACCCCCAGACAGAAAGGACGAACAACTCATGAGACATTAGTAGGGACCCGAGAGGCAGCAGAGGAGGTCTGGTCTGCAAGGTGTGCAAGGCCACTGGGCAATGGGTTTGGAGTTACTAAGAATTGGCTGGGAAGCTGCTCAAAGTGCACATGGATAACCCCTGAACAGCTCTTTGTAAGGATCTGTCCGATGGACCTGCAGCCAATCTTTGGATATTAATTTCTGTTCCATAAACACTGTGACTTTGCCCATGATTAAATACAGGAAAGTTTGGTTGACTATTACTCCAATTCACCTAACCACATAAAGCATGCATGCGTGTGTGTGTGTGTGTGTGTGTGTGTGTATGTGTGTGTGAGTGTGTGGGTCAGTGGATTGTGGGGGGTCCTGGGTGGTCTCTGAAATAAAACTTTTTCACCCTGTGGTCCCCTCTGCTGACCCTAGGACTGGACTGTCACCCTTCTTCTGAGCTTCAATTTCTTCATCTGTATCAGTGGGTGTGAGCCATTTTACACCTATGCACCCATATTGCTCTGTGAACAGGTAATTGAAGACCACTTATCTATATAATGAATACAACTTACTCTGGAGGGTTACTATGGGGATTAAGGTAATGAGCTTATAAAAGTGATTGTCACTTAGATCAGTACTTGTTACATTATCAGGACTTGATAAATACTAGTCACTATTACATGGATTCAAATGTGCATCCAATCAGGGTTGGAGAGATGGTGCTTGCCAAGCAAGAGAGTGCTTGCCTTCCCTGAAGCCGACTTGGTTTCAATCCCTGACACTGTATGTGATCTCCAGAGCACCACCAGGTGTATAAGTACAGGAGTAAGACCTGAGCACAATCTGCTGTGGCCTCAAATCAAAATGAAACATAACAAAATAAAACAAAATGTTCTGACGATTGCAATGCCTATGTTGGGTTTCTACAGCCAAAATATCACCTTGTTCCCATATCAGATAATCTTGTTTGTATCTATACTTCCCTCCTGCCCTGTTGAAGATGTTTCCCATCTAAATCTACTACTTACCTCGTGCTCCCTTCTCCCCCAGAACTTAGGTCTCCTTTAATTTACCACCTTTTCCCCCCACTCCTGAGTCTTTGTGCTGTCCCTTGTAACCTCCAGGCTTCACTTAAAAGCTCTCTCTGTGTGCTTTCTCAGGGCGTCAGGGCCACTAGACATCACAGAAGCTCCAGGTACATCAGTTCCCCGTCATGACCACCCAAACTACATGGAGGCCTAGTTAGAAACTCACACAACAGAAAACAGACCTGATAAGACTTCAGCCGACCCAGAGGAGGTTGAATCCCTCCCCATGAAGTTCCTCAAACCCTTGGACCTCTCCCTTAATCTGATTAAAATGTGATCCAGCCCCGAGAAGAGTCCAGAACTTCCTGATCAAGACAACCAATCAAGACAACCCGAGAAGAGCCTATAAAAGACACCTTGAACAAAAGAAGGGCGCGCATATGCTGCTGGAGCCCAAGCCCATGTGCTGCCTGTGCCCATGTGGCATCTGAGCACATGTGTCACCCGCATCTACCCTCTTGAGATGTGTACTTTCATTCTTTCGTGTCTAATGTTGGAATGTGCCTAGGGGCCCTCTTCGCCTTCGGAGAAGCCCATGTCCTCTCTTGAGAGCATTACTATCTCTCTTACTCAACACTCTCCCGCTTTCTCTTCCTCCTTCCTTTCAAAAACCCTCTAAATAAAATCTGTTTACTTCACTGCTTGTCAACTCCCGAAATTCTTTTCTATGAGCAAGACAAGAACCCAGTAACCCTGGGTCCCAGGTGGCAGAGGCGGTTGGTGAGAAAGTGATGTCTTTCTCCTCCCTGCTTCACATAAGTCAACCTGCGGGGCCCACTGACATCTTAACTACTTACATTTTCCTCAGCAGTGCACCAGCATTCCAATTTAATCACATCCTCACCAGATTTGTTATCTGGGGTTTGCTTGTTTGTTTTCAGTAATAGTCCTCTACAAGGGGCGAGGGAGGGGATGGAGACGTGAATCATAAGGAACTCTCTTCCATCCTGGGTTGGGGTTAAGGAGAAGCTTCTGAGGGAAGATTTTTCTAAACACCAAGGAGGGGTGTATGCAGAGATTTGGCAGTCCCTGTAACCTGGATCTTAATTTATTTACTAATCAGCATCATCCGAGATTCCTGGGGGAGAAAGCAGAATGGGTGAAGCTCCTGGCTGCACAGGCACACTGCTAAAGCCTGATGCTTGAGTTGGCATCACCCACAGGGGGGGGAGGAATTGTTGAGTTGGGATTCATGCTGTCCTCCCTCTGATTTTCACGAAGCACCCCAACCCTGGAACCTACTCAGCTGTCCCCCACACCCTGCCCCAGCTGTTCAGGGGCTTCTGGGATGGACACAGAGGACACACGGCAGACTGGACTTATTACTTAACCAAGTGCCCCAGGCACACATGCTGCGGGCATTGCAAACACACTATTTGCATGAACTATTTGTGAATGTAATCAATTATGTAGTTCCCAGAGAGTGTAAAAGAGTTTTCTTTGATTGCAGAATTCAAGAGGGCAGGTATCAGTTGGGCACTGACAACTTTCCTGAGCTTTCCTCCAGTCATATTCAAAGCCCAGCTGAGAACCTGAGAGCCAGGTTTACCTGAGCCCTGACCCCTCTGTCAGCCTTCTTTAAGGCTTAAGCAGGCTGGCCTTGGGCCCTCCATTCGGGCCCTCCAATGGGGTCCATTCAAGGAGGGCCCATGCATGCAGAAAAAACTTGGGGGAAAAGGTACATGGGGTGTGGCTTGCCTGACCTTCACACCAACAGCAGAGCTGGAGAGAATTTCCCCCTGTTGGGTGTGGTCACCCAGATTCCTGGAGTTTGGTACAGAGGGAGGAAGTGGGAGTAAGACTGCCTGGATCCCAGCCAGATAGGACTGGTTCTACCTGACCCAGACTTGCAGAGTCAGCCAGCCTGTTCTCTGGGAAGTCTTTGTCCCAGAAGTGGGGATCTTAACTGCACCCTGAGGGATTACTAGTCCCTCAAGGCACAGGTCAAGGAGAAGGCCTCTATGCCAGCCCAGCTCACGCCAGTGGTCAGCAATGCAGTGTGGCCCTTCCCGGAAAACTCTAGACTACATCTGAAGTAACCATCATACTGTGACTTGAGTGGAGGGCCCAAGGCCAGCCTGCTTGAGCCTTAAAGAAGGCTGACAGAGGGGTCAGGGTGCAGGTAAGCCCAGTTCTCAGGTTTTCAGCTGGGCTTTGAATATGATTGGAGGAAAGCTCAGGAAAGATGTCAGTGCCCAAGGAAACTTAATGGGCAGGGACTGGTAATAAGACAGCCCTGAGCATGGCAGTGCCCAGCTCTATCAGGGTCATACAAGAGCATGGTACATTCTTTCATGGGGGAGCAATGTGACCAAGTGCATGGTAAGGAGCAAGAGTAGTAAAGGTGGGAAAAATCCTAGTTTTAATTCATTTGTGAAATAGCACTATTATCACTGTTGTCCCATTGTTCATCAATTTGCTCAAGCGGGCACCAATAATGCCTCCATTCATCCCTGTCACATGCTAGTGTAGCCCAATGGCATCTGCTTGCTCCAGGAACACAAAGTGAGACTTGTTGTTATTGTTTTTGGCATACCGAATGTGCCACGGGGAGCTTGCCAGGCTCTGCCATATGGGAGGGATACTATTGGTAGCTTGCTGGGCTCTCCGAGAGGGATGGAGGAATTGAACCTGGGTTGGCCACATGCAAGGCAAACACCCTACCCATGGTGCTATCGCTCCAACCCCATCTGTGAAATACAGACAAATCTGTATTGTGTGGGGCTTAGGGGAATTTAATTTTATTTTGGTTTTGGGTCATACCTGGTGATGCTCAGGCTTACTCCTGGATCTGTGTTCAGGGATCATGCTGAGTGGTCTGATCCATAGAGGCTGCTAAGAACGGAATCCAGATCAGCCTGAAATAGTCAAGCACCCTACCCTCTACTACCCGGCCTCTAAGGAGATTCTAAAAGTGAGTTCCTCCCTCAAGGGTATGCATATTTTAAGTGGCAGCTAATATTTGGAAGGCCTAAGACCAAAGGATTTATATGAATTCATAGTTTTGAATCCTGAAAATATTGTCTCCATTATAAACAAGAACCCCACGGCATAGCCTGGCAAACTCCCTGTGGCATATTTGATATGCCAAAAACAGTAACAATAATGTGTCTAATTCCCCTGACCCTGAAAGAGTCTCAAATACGGCACCATTGGGAAGGACAAGAAAGGAGAGGCTATTAAAATCTCAGGGCTGGGACGAATGGAGACGTTACTGGCACCCGCTTGAGCAAATCGATGAACAATGGATGACAGTGATACAGTGATAAACAAGAAAGGGAGGAAAAGTATCCCAGGTGGAAATAACTCTGATACTCCAACTAAGCAAAATGGATTGGGAAATATTAGAGATATGCACATCCCTTTGAACTGGCATCACTTGATCACTTGACTTCCCGTTAATCATCAATTTGCTTGAGTGGGCGCCAGTAATGTCTCCATTTGTCCCTGTTGCGTGCTAGTGTAGCCCAATGGTGTCTGTTCCTTCTAAGGAACATGAAGAGCCTCAAACTGATCGTTCAGGGTCTTGACGAAGAAGTCTGACCATCTGGTAGTTGGGCAGCCACACGGTCTTTTGACGTCCCATGGAATCCAGTCGGTTACGGCACTAGTCCAGCGGTCATCTCCAAATCTCATTACGTGTCCAACCCATCTGATTTTCGACGACTTGGCAAACGAGACAGCGTCTCTGATTCTTGATCGTTGACGGAGGTCGGAACTCTGGATTCTTTCTTTCGTTTGAGTGAAACGTAATACTCCAAGCATAGCTCTTTCAATTCCTCTTTGGGAGATCCGAATAGCGTTCTCATCCTGTTTGCATAGGGCCCAGGTCTCTGAGGCATATGTTAATGCAGGAAGAACAGTGGAATCGAAGAGATGTGCCCAGAGCTGGAGGTTCTTCATCCTCTTAGCTATTTCTTTGATGCTACTGAAGGCGTTCCAAGCCGCTCTCTTCCTCCTGTGCACCTCAGGTGCCAGGTCATTTGTCATGTTGACTTCTCGGCCAACTGCCCCCGGCCCCACACCGTGTAATCCCATCAACGGCCAAGACCCAGAGACTATAAAACCCAGCTCCAGTAAGACAACACCGCAGAGTCTCCTGCCCGCGCGCCTGGCTGTTCTCTCCGGGGCCCCTTGGAGCGGGGCAGGTTGAGTTTCCCTCCCCGCCCTGAGCAGAACCCCAGCAGCCGAAGACCTCCAGAACCAGCCACAACCATGCTGAGACCACTCTCCACATGCATGATGGTACCGGCAGAGGAACAAAGGCATTCACGGCCACGTGACATCTTATTTATCTTATTCTTACTTTGGACAACCTGGCAGGCTACCGAATATAACCTGTCCACATGGCAGAGTTTGGCAACCCCCCTGTGGCATACCCAATATGCCAAATACCAGTAACAATAACGGGTCTCATTCTCCTAACCTTGAAAGAGCCCTGAATGTGGCACTTTTTAGAATCTCAGGGCTAGGACAAAGGAGATGTTACTGGTACCTGCTCGAGGCAATCGACGAACAACAGGATGATCGTGATCGTGATTGACTTCTCCACCTAGGTACACATAACTGTTGCATTCGGAGATGGTCGTTCCACTGAGAGCGAATGGAGCGTCAGGAACGAGGCTGTTTCTCATAAACATTGTCTTCGTGAGATTCAGCTGTAGTCTGACCTTTCCACACTCACGGTCGAAGTCGGCCAGCATTCGTGCCACTTGGCTAATATTTGGTGTTATTAGAACGATGTCATCAGCAAAGCAGAGGTGGTGTAGTTGCCGACCATCTATCTCCACTCCCATTCCTTCCCATTCCAAAGTTGTCACATGATGTTCTCAAGGGTGGCACTGAAGAGTTTCAGTGAAATGGTATCACCCTGCCGAACCCCTCTCTTGACATCGATGATCACTTCTTTGTAGAATGGTGAGATCCTGGTAGTGAATCCGTAATACAGCTCACGCAGGATCCTGATGTATTGAGTTTGAACACCCTGCTTGGCTAGGGCTTCAATGACCGCTTCCGTCTCAACAGAATCAAAGGCCTTCTTTAAATCAATGAACGTTAAGCAGAGTGGCATCTAGCAGCATCTAGCGCCATCTTGAACTGGCATAGAGTTTACATTTGGTTGTGAAAGTAGAGTAGGTTCCATAATTTAGAATTTATTGTTCCTGGGCTGGTATAATGAAGAAAAATTGGAGTGTTTTCTTAAGCCCAGTAGTTTCCCCTCATTTAATTAACAGACCTGTGCCAGGGGCCAGAAGCCCCTCAGACAAGCTCTTGGGCTACCTCCACACTATCGCTAGCTCTCCAGGAACCTCATGGGAGCTAAGTTACACCAGAATTAATGTACAGAGGAAGGAAGCTGAAGCAGGAACAAGTGAGAATAGCCACTTCATTTAAGGTTTAGCTTTGGGGAAAGGGAGGCTTAGAAAAAATGACTCTCACCCCACTTTCAAGATGTTTTCATGCAGTCTTGATGGAGTGTCTTCACATTTAGCTGCTGTGTTGGATTTGGCCTCTCAAGAGTGTCTTAGAGACACAGGGACCAGTTGGCTCAGACATACTCTATACTGAAGGCCCAGAGAAGGCAGATAACTTGTCTCATGTGGCACGACTTGCCGTTCAAGCTAAAAGCCAGGTTCCTCCCACCACCACCACATTGGTGGTAGAAAATGGGCACTGGTGGAGGGATGGGTACTCCATCATTGTATGACTGAAACGCAAGCACGAAAGTTTGTAAGCCTGTAACTGTACCTCACAGTGATTCACTAATAAAAAATTGAAATAAAAACAAAACTGAAAAGTAAAAGCCAGGTTCCCCCACTACTGGTGGAGTGTTATTTGTGAGGACTTCCATATTGTTTATCTCCCACATCTCTTTACAGGAACTGTCCCTGGACCCAGAGCCGTAGGCCCTCTGGACAATATCAATGCTTTCAGGAGCACTAAAAGAGGGAGTCTGGGGAGGTAGGAGATAGGCCTGCACTTCAGTGAGACCAAATAGGATGAGAGCATCAGCATGTTGATCGTGCCTTGGTGCTATCTAAACCAACCCTGAATACTAACCAGGGAGCTTAGCTAAAGCTAAAAATAACTGGCTAATCACCACCAGGAAGAATTAACAAGCTCTGGGGAGAAAGCGAAATGTCTTAATATTCCATTTCTCTACAGCTGGATTGCATGTGGGTCCTCAGAGGCCTGCTGGGGATCCTGGCACTGTGGTGCTGGGAATGGAAATATAAAACAGAGAGTGGAGGAGCCAGCTTGGTCTCTTGGTCAGTGGTGAAGGGATAGTGACTTTTTCCATCAAGATCAAACATGTCAATACGACCATAGTTGTGTTACCTGAGCCACAAACTGAAAACTATAAAGGATAAACAAGGGTTTTCCTGGCTTTCCTGGAGATGAGATCCAATACTGGGTTCCTCTGGGTGGGAGAGGGGCAGGGGCCTGCAGGTGGGTAAACAGAACTAGAGTATTTGGGACGAGGTGAGCTGGGAAACACTAAACACCAAAGAAATGCAGTGGGATAGGGGACAGGTTTGTAACAGTGGTTGCTAGTGATGCCTCTTCTCTTTTGAGAAGTAAAATCCTTCCTTAAAGGGAAGCACAGTTATTCATTCTGCAAACTCAGAAAATCTTAACTTTCCTACAGGCACCTGGTTCTGAAAAGCCCAGGTGAGTCTTGTCTTGGGGACAGTCTGGAAATGAGTCACCCCTTTTGGGACAAGAACCAAAGCTGGGCCACAGTAAATTGAGTCAGCCACAAAGGGCTAGCTAGAAGGGGTTCTCCTGTCATCTGAGAAAGAGGAAATGGGGAACAAGTACTACTGCTTCGAAGAGGAGGTTAACTTCATGAGAAATTTTTAGAAGAAGAAATATTTTGCAGAGAATGGGGTCAGACCCAGAGAGCTTACATCTTCCAAAGGTATCATGGGCTTAAAGAAATATGTATAAATTGCTGTAAAAGGCTGATGAATGACAGGCATATTCTGAGAAACAAGAGCCAAGGAGCAGCCTGTGGGTGCTCTAACACTGAACCTCTAACCACGGGACTTGGCATACTGGCATTGCATCCAGGATGCTAGCTGGGGTTTTGCTCTGTGCCATCAGGAATAAGAAGAGCTAGAATGATGTCAAGAAGAGACCGTGGGTCCCAGATGCAAAGGACAAGAGCAAGTCCTGCCTGCCCAATTGTTAACTGGATGTTAACTCAGATGTCTGGGAAGTTGGGGTTAGTGGAGTTCTGCAGGTCTTTATTTTCTCTCTTGAGGATCTGCTGTTAGGGGCATAACTCACTCTGTAGTGGTAATCACACCACCCAATGGCAATCATGCTCCCAAGTAGCACAAATATCAATGATTTTTGATGAGCGGGAATGAGAATGAGCGGGAACTCGCATTGCTGATGCACTGGTTAAGAGAAGCTGCTTCTAACGACTCACAGCCTGCTGCCTCCCTTTCCCAGTCCTGCACTGCACAGTCTCAGGAGCTAACTCTCCCGCTGCTGATTCTGGATTTGGGGTTCTGTGCCTGCATCCACCACTGCCACAGCCTTGGGGGAAGGGTGCTGTGGGTGAGTTGTAAGGGTTCTGGAAGTCACAGGGTCTCTCTCTGTTGAGTTCCCACATGCAAGAAGTCTGTCCTGCTGCCTGAGCCATCATGGACTCTGCAGGTCTGAGCGTGGCTACATGGGGACAGCAGCTCTGCAGGGTCCTCCCAGGCACCAGGAACAGGAAGAGCTGGAGTTTCCAAAAACTCCTCTGTTTGGCTGTTGCTTGTACTTGAAAACAGTAGCTCTCCCTGTTCCCCCTCCCTCTTCTCCCAGCCCCCCCCCCCCCGTGACTTTGTCTTTATCAAAACTCCTTGATAATGTGATAACATTGGAAGAGAATCCAGAAGAAATCAGGAAACCAAGTTAAAGCGGCAGCTATGTCATATACCAGTTTTATGGTTCTTATTCTTATTTTATTTGTTTGTTTTGGGCAATACCCAGGGCTTACTCTTGGCTCTGTACTCATGAATCACTGCCGGTGGGCCTTCAGAGAACCACATGAGGCCCTGGGGGATTGAACCCAGGTACAATACAAAGCCCCACCTGCTGTACTGTGACTCTGCCCACCCCAGGCTCCCGGTTGTATGGTCTTAACAAAAACTTGAACTCTGAGCATCTTATCTAGAGCAGGTATCTGTTCCACTGCCTCACAGGGCTGCAGGGGGATTCCCTAAGTAAAGGTGTGGGAAAGAGTCAGGAACTGTACCGCTCTAGTCTAATGCAAAGCAAATGCATTATTTGAGCTTTAGGTACTTGATATGTAATATTCTATAACACAAGATGCCTGCCTGCCTGCCTGCCTGCCTGCCTGCCTTCCTTCCTTCCTTCCTTCCTTCCTTCCTTCCTTCCTTCCTTCCTTCCTCCCTCCCTCCCTCCCTCCCTTCTTTCCTTCTTTCCTTCCTTCCTCCCTCCCTCCCTTCCTTCCTTCCTTCCTTCCTTCCTTCCTTCCTTCCTTCCTTCCTATTACTGTTTTTTTCCCTTATTCTTGGCCCATATTCAGTGGTTCTCAGGTCTTACTCCTGTCTCTGTGCTCAGGGATCACTTCTGATGGGGCTTGGGGGACCATAAGGGATGCTAGGGATTGTACCCAAGTCAATCACATGCAACACAAACACTCTGCCTGCCATAGTATCTCTTCAGTTCTCCCTCCTCCCTTCTTCCCTCCCTCCCACCCTTTTCCTCTCCCTTCCTTCCTTCCTTCCTTCCTTCCTTCCTTCCTTCCTTCCTTCCTTCTTCCTACCTTCTTTCTTTCTATCTTTCCTTCCTCTTTCTCTCTTTGTTTCTTTCTTTGTCTAGTTTGATACGTTACTACATAAAATCTGCCTGTTTTAGCATCTATTTCTGTGTTTTGACAGTACATGCAATTTACTGGCCATGAGCACAGTGATGATATAGCACAGTTTCACTGTCTCCAGCTTCCCTCCAGCCCCCTGCGGTCAGCTGTTCCTCCCATCCCATACCTCTAGCTACCACTGTTTTATTTTCTTTCCCTGTAGTTTTCCTTATTTCTCCTTTGAATATTGTATCAATTAAACTATTCAGCAAGAGGCTTTTGACTATGGCTTTTTAAAACGTAGAATTATGTATGGAGATTTCTCCCAAGTATTGCCTACATTCAGTAATTCATTCATTTTTGTTGTTGAGTACGTTCTTTCTATGGGTATATGATAGTTTATTCATTTGAAGTGCTTCTATGGGTAAACTATTAACACCAGTATACAGGTTTTTATGTGAATGTAAGTATTTGTTTCTCTTAGAGAAATGCTTAGGAGAGGGATTGCTAATCATGGGGCAAGGCGTTTGTTTGATTTATAAGAAACCAATAAATGGTTTTATATAAAGAGGTTGCATCATTTTAGAAAAGTCATCATCTTAGAAAATTATTTTTAAGATATCCAAATCCTTAATGTGCCCAATTTTATTTTGTTATTCAAACTGCTCTGTAATATAGGGAGCTTATATTAACACCCTCCTATAACAGACAGGGAAAGGGGAGAAATTATTGCCTAAAAGTTACTGTAGCAAAGACTGTTATGGTTTTCCTAATGATCTGCTCCCCTCCCTTTTTTTTATTAGTCTTATCTGTGCTTAGTTTTGGTGGGCCACATGGTTCCCACTGAAAAGCTGTATTTCCCAGATTCCCTTGCAACTGGGAGAGCCATGTTACCTTAAGGCTCTACTTTGGCCAATGATATACAAGCAGTAGTGAGATTCAATTCATTTTCTAACAACTGAATTTCCTGACAGAGACATGCCATATTCTCTTTCTCGTCTCTGCTGGCTAGACTGTGGATATGACAGCAGTTCATCTTGGACATGTAGATAACCATTGTACAAAATGGGAGGGAAAAACCCTGGGGCTTTGGCTGATAGCCAAAAATAGAATACCTCTTCTGGTGTTCCTGACTTATCCCATTGTAATCCAGGAGGCTCTTGTTACCCCAGCTAAAATAGCCACATGCCACACTAGTGCCCATTTTGGACAGTTCACTTGATATCATCAATCTTGTACAGAATATATTAAGAAAAAGTCTGCTTAAATCTAGATGTATAATGCTTATATAAATTCTCTGATATAAAGTTCTATAATCTCTGTTAGAGAAGAAAATGAGTCAAGTAGTGGGTGAGGGGATGGGGTGCTTTATGGGTTAGCAGCATAGGTTTGCTAAGAGCCCTCTCTTAAGGCCACCCCCACAGTCGACACTGCTCTCTAATCTCCACTCCTGTTTCTAGAAAGCACTTCTCCACTATCAACAATCTCCTACTTGTTTAGTCTTCAAATCATGTGATAGTGGCCAAATTAGGAAGCCTCTAAAATAACTCACAAGATGTACCTCAGAGCATCAGATGAAGGAGGTGGGAAGGTTATGATACTGCTGGAGCCATGATAAGTTTTTATTACTGAAACTGTGATTTTGATCAACAGTGTAGGGGTTAAGGTATTTGCCAATTTGCGTGCAGTCTACTGGGTTAATCCCTGGCACCCCATATGATCCTCCATCACCTCCAGAAGTGATCCCTGAGCACAGAACCAGGAGTAAGCCTGGAACACCACCAGGTGTGGCCCTAAACCTAAATTAATTAATTAATTAAAGTGTGCCCTCCTCCCCTCTTTTCTTCCCAAGAGCACTTTACTTTTACTCTTTGTCTAAAAATAAATAATTAAGGTGTTGGGATGGAGCAGTAGTATAGAAAGATGCTCAACCTGCATGCAGCCAACCTGGGTTCAATCTCTGAAACCCCATATGGTCCCCCAGAGCCCCATCAGGAGTGATCCCTGAGAACAGAGCCAGGAGTAAGCCCTGAAAATCACTGGGTGTGGCCCCCAAACAAGCAAATTATATATATCATCAGTGTCTGAGCACAGAGACTGCTGTGTGTGTGTGTGTGTGTGTGTGTGTGTGTGTGTGTGTATTTGTACCCTTGCATAGTAGACCTGAGCAGACAAATATCGATGAAATGCATATTTGGGAATTGCCCTCAGCTTACAGTAGAATGATCCCAACTTGAAGAGAAGTCATATAGTTGATTTAGAGCCAACATCTGCTGGAGAAATGTGAAAGGAGGTCTAGGACTATGGGCTGGATTTATGGGAGGCAGGGAGGCTAACAAAGGCCAGAGCAAAAAGGAGGACAGAGTGATCTCAGTAAAGTCTTTCACCTCTGCGTGGCTCACTTTTTCTACCTTTGTTCTTGTCTAACCTCCTGATTAAACTTTTGTTGATGTCAGATTTTGGTGGGGAGAAGTGGTGAGGGGATGAGAAGATGGGGAAAGGCTAGTGGAGGAATAGGGAATATGGACAGGTGAGTGACCGCCCGCCCTGGCCAGCTCTCTGTCAGTACAGTGCCAAATTCTCCAAGTGTCCCACCCTCCCCTGTGCCCCCCACCATGTTCTCAGGCTCACCACATCTCCTACTCTCAGATATACACCACTGACTTCCTGTTACTGACGTCTTTATCTTTATGAGTTCCCCTTCCTTCAGCCTTTGAGGCTGTGGCGCCTTCCTGCTGCAGCCAACCCTCTTTGAGACTCTTCAGCTCTCTCCTTTTGCCTGGACGCCGCCCTCTTCTGTCTCTGGTTTTCTCACTATCATCCTTTCCCGCCTGTTTCCTCGTAGTCTACAAACAAACCAAGTTCTTACCCCCACACACAAACTACCTGTCATCCTCTTCTCTTTCTCCCTCTTCATTTGAGCTTTGGGCTTATATGGAGTCATTACATCTTCCGGTCCATTTTACTTTGCAAATCACAGCAACCAGCAACAGGCTGACAACGGAGTTTAGGGTAACATGGAACAGGGAACGGTGAAGAGAAAAACATTAAAGAACATGCCCAGAATATATCTGTATTAATGTAAATGCTTACTTTGATATCTTAGGGAAAATTAAAAGTGTGTTGGCTTCTGTTGTAATTCTAAGTCATCACTGGCCTTTCTGCTGTAACATTTAGAAGACAACACAGCTGTTTCAGTGACTAGAGCCTCTGGAAGTCTTACACATGCCCTGGAAATCAGGACTTCATAAACATGTCGTCTTTCTTCAGTGACTTGGGTCAGAAACTTTGGAACAACGTTCAATTTTGTCTTGCTGATTTTTCATTTCAACAAGCTACCAAATAAAGATAGCATTGTAACACTGTCCTCTGGTTGGTCATCGATTTGCTCAAGAGGGCACCAGTAACATCTCCATTGTGAGACGTGTTGTTACTGTTTTTGGCATATCCAATACACCATGGGGAGCTTGCCAGGCTCTGCCATGTGGGCAGGACACTCTCGGTCACTTGCCAGGCTCTCTGAGATGAACAAAAGAATCATTCCTGGTCAGCTGTGGGCAAGGCAAACGTCCTACCTGCTTTGCTATCGCTCCAGCCTACCAAAACCATACCTTAAATTCA
This sequence comes from Sorex fumeus, assembly GCF_029834395.1. NCBI lineage: Eukaryota > Metazoa > Chordata > Mammalia > Eulipotyphla > Soricidae > Sorex > Sorex fumeus. Next base: position 19,782,202 of record NW_026606188.1, read on the forward strand.
TCTTGCTAGTAACCAAAACTATCATGCAATTTCTCTGCTTGAAACTATCTGTGGGTTTTCCATATTGTACTAAAGATAGTCTAAGCCTTTAGCCAGCTTAAAGGATGTTCTAGAATCTTTTCCTAGAACCTTTCCCTAAGTCTTCCTCAGACTCATCTCCTATAACATCCCATGCCACAACTGCTGCTGGAGGTTCCTCTCTCATAAGCGGGACAGTTTCCTATCTTCATGCCTCTGTTTATGCTACTGCCTTTTTTTCTGGATTTTTTTCCCTATATATTTTTCCCTATATATTTTTTACTTTCTTTATCGCTTTGAACCTTTCCTGTGACAGGATAGGTGTTTTCTGAATATTCATGATCTGTTAACCTTTCTATCTTATCTCACCTAGTTCATCCAAGCTATTTTCTTACCTTTCCAAATAAACTCTAAAACATTTAAAATCCATCTTTGTAATGAGCTCAGCCTTTAGTTCAGATGCTTAATAATAATTGAAATGAATGGTTGTTGAATTAGACAAAACTTGGGCTAAATGTTAAAAGTATTCAGGCGGGACTTGACAGCTGAATAGGATTTGATGTCTTGGGTTCCAGGGACTGTGGGCCAAGCAGAGTGGAGGAGAGAGATGTTGTGAGGTGCGGGTCTTTCACCAGAGTTGTAAAAGTGTGGCGTGGGGTGTGTGTGTGTGTGTGTGTGTGTGTGTAAAGTGTGCAGGGGCAAACTTTAGAAAAAGATCCTGGTCCTTATGAAGAAAGTGTAAATGGTGAGAGGATGGTGAAGCACAGGAAGGGAGGAGAAAGCTTGAAGGAAAGGAACGAGTAGTGGGAGAAACAGTACTGACTCCATCTTTATAGTCAGAGTCAACAGGTTGCTGCTGGTCAGAGAAGCAGTGAACATAGCGCCCCCATTTGGCATGGCTCGGAATTGCAGCTCCTTTGGGCAATAAACCATATTAGCGGGTGCTTTTGTGTTTTTTTTTTTTTCTGGAGTTCAGGGTTGCTTCTTCCTCGTTACTGGGTCCTTTTGGAGATAGTGTTTCATTGTGTTGACAAAATAAATCAGCAAGTGGTGTTTGTAGTGTCTTCCTGTGTGGGGAACACAGCTGCCCCTTCCATGCTGTAATGTGCCTATTCTCCCCAGAGAAATCAGCCTTGGCACTGGGAAGTTTAATTTGCTAAAGGAGTTCAAATAAACATACCACCCAGCAGAGCCCTGTCCAAAACAGAAAAGGACCTTCAGTGACTAGGCTCTGCCTGCTGAAATGCTCTGTTTTTCCCAAGGTGGGGGCTTCAGGCTGTGATGGAACACCCTAACACAGGAGGAATGTGGAGCTTTGTCCCAGCCTTTGCAGTCAGCTGGTAGAAAAAAAATTTCTTTCCTCTCTCCATCCATCCCTCTTTCTCTCTCTTCCTCTTTCCATTCCTTTCCTCCTTCTTTCCTTCTCTCCTACCCATTTCCTTCCCTCCCTCCCACCCTTCCTTCCTTCCTTCCTTCCTTCCTTCCTTCCTTCCTTTCTTCCTTCCATCCTTCTTTCCTTCCTCTGCCTGCTATTCAGGCTGGGGTTTAAACTCAGGGCTTCACACACATTATTCATGTACTACAGCATTTGAACTATATCTCCTGGCCCAAGAGATTTTTTTTTTTTTTTGTTACTGTTGGACAGGGGCTGGAGTGGGTAGGGCATTTGCTTTGCACACCGCTGACCCAGCCGACCTGGGTTCGATTCCTCTGCCCCTCTCGGAGAGCCCAGCAAGCTACCAAGAGTATCTAGCCTGCACAGCAAAGCTGGCAAGCCACCCATGACGTATTCGATATGCCAAACACAGCAACAAGTCATCTCACATTGGAGACCTAACTGGGCCCGCTTGAGCAAATTGATGAACAACGGGAGGACAGTGCTAAGTGCAGTACTACTGTTGGACAGCTTGGAGAGATAGAACACCCCAGCTCCTGCCCCTCTGAAGCTGGCCTCAAGTTTGTTGCTGATCTGCGTGACTGCCCAAGCATGCGGGAGCAGCAGGTAAACAAGACTGGGACACTAGAGGTGACCCCAGCAGCTTGAGCCTACCTTTCTCCTGCTGGTGACTTTATAGAGGTTGCTGAGGGGTTCACAGGGTGCAGCACTCTTCTGGGTACAGCAGAGGTCACAAGAGGGTGGGACACAGGTAGTCAGTCACTTCTGAACAGAGGGACACTTATTTCTGTGAAGAACAGAAAACTGGAGCAAGTAGAAGCATCGTGGTGGGTGACAGTGTGGTACAGGCTGAGTGGTCTACACAGGACCTCTCTCACAGGAGAGAGGCAACACTGGGCTGAATCATGATGAACCATGAGGTTCTGCTGTTGCCCAGGGCTGGGATGTAACAGGATGGAAGAAGGGGCACACAGCAGAAGCCACCCATCTCCTACTCTTCCCATTTAGCTCTCCCTCTCATCCCTGGCTGCAGGTCTGGCCCATATCTCCCTGCACCCCTCACACCTTCCTCAAAACTAAGCCTTAGGAAAGAGTCAATGAACTTACTCACTGGCCAAAATAGTACAAGTTGTAGGTCTGAGAGTCTTAGAGATAGTATAGCAGGTAGGGCACTTGCCTTGGCAGTTGACAGGAGTTCAATCGCCAGCACCCCTGAGCCCTGCCAGGAGTGATTCCTGATTGCAGAGCCAGGAGTAAACTATAAACACCACAGAGTGTGTGGTCCACCCTCCACCCCTAAACTCTCGCCCCTGTACTCCCCCCCAAAATCCCTAATGCCTCTGCATTAGGGATTAGTGTGTTCCCGGAGCGCAGAGGCAGACTGCTCTGCACTATGGAGCAAGGGCACTGCAGGGAAGGGGACAGAGTGGCCTAACGCCCACTTGCACCACTGCACAGAGAACTGGAAGGCAGCTTGCTTCCTCCTTGACTTGCTGTCACACACCAGTATTTGCTTTCTCTCTCTTGATTGCAGCTTCTCTCAAATACACTGGCTGTTTAATATCTTCTGGGTGTAGCAAAGCTGGAACATTCTGTCTTGGCGCGACAGCCCTGTTGGAGAGAGTTCAGGAGGAGCTACCCTCTCTGGCCTGGCGAGAACTGCACCTGCGCAGAGGCATCGGGCGCGGAGGGGCCTGTGGCTGCCCATCCTGGCGGGAACCGCAATGCGCTTGCCCCAGACTTGACAAAACTGGTTTTTCGAGACACAGTGGTTATTTGCTGGTCCTTGTGGAATGCCAGTTTTGGCGCAGGAGGGTTTTCCAAGCATGCCTTTAGAGACGCAGCCAGGTGCCGCAGCAGAGGGAATAATGGCACTGGCTGGCCTGCTCTGTCTTCCTCTGTCTTCCTCCCGGGTGTGCTGAGTATTTCCCAGCCAGGAGGAGGGGACGCGGCCCTGGAAAGGGATCCCCACAGCCCCTCCGCAGTTCCCTCCAACCTTCAGAACACATTCCGCCCCCCCCCGCCCCCCCCCCCCACATACTCCAGCATAACATAGAACCATTATCTGGTTTTCATTCCCAATTGTGGGGCCATCCCCAGCGGGCCCAATGGGTGCAGGAGTAGGACCCAGGGCCTCTCACATGCAGGTACTTTAGCATCTGAGTCACATCCACTCACAACTGTATTTTTTTTTTTTTTTTGCTTTTTGGGTCACACACGGCGATGCACAGGGGTTACTCCTGTCTCTGCATTCAGGAATTACTCCTGGTGGTGCTTGGGGGACCATATGGGATGATGGGAATTGAACCTGGGTCAGCTGCGTGCAAGGCAAATGCCTTCCCCACTGTGCTATCACTCCAGCCCCATACTTTGCATTTTCGTGGCTTGAAGGTAGCATGTGTCAGAGCTGGCTTCGTCAGTTCTTTTCTCTCTTAGCTTCACTTCCACCTGGTCCCTTACAGGACGCTTCTGTCCTACGTGCTGCATATCCTCTGCTCATTGCCATGAAACACGGCTGTGAGGGAATTGAGCTACTTATTCTCATAAAGAGAAACAAGAACACTTATCACTTGTTTTTGAAATGTGCCAGGTCTCTTCTTTCCCTCTCTCCGATTGATGACTAAAACACCTGACACTGTAGGGTGCAAAAGCTAGTACAGTGAGTAAGGTGCTGGCCTTGCAAGAAGGCGAGCTGGGTTCAATCCCCAGCATCCCCCAGGGTGCCCTAAGCCCCCCAAGGAGGAATTTCTGAGTGCACTGAGTGCAGAGTCAGAAATACACCCTGAGTATAGCTGGGTGTGGCCCCCAAACCAAAAACAAACACCCCCTCTCCACCCCCACCCCTATAATATCTGACATTCTAGGCTGTCCTGCTAGATGGCTGGATGTATGACTTAGTGGTAGATAGCCTGTCTGGTAGGCATGAGGCTCTGGGCTCAATCTCTGGCACTGCAAATAATAGCAACAATAACTCTAACAGCCAAAACACAGGAGTCTGGAACGACCCTGAAGTGCAGGTGAAGTGCACTGTCTTCTTGCAACTCTGCGGGATGACCTGGCAGTCTTGGACTTTTTGTCTTCCTGGCTTTAAAAACTGACTACTATGTGGTGTGGTGTCAGAATTATGCTCATGAGAAATCATTAATAATAGTGTTATAATCCAAAGATAAGTTAAGAAATTAATCGATAGCACAGCGGTAGGGCATTTGCCTTACAAGCGGCCAACATGGCCGAGACGAGTTTGATTCCTCCGCCCCTCTAGGAGAGCCCAGCAAGCTACCGAGAGTATCTCGCCCGCATGGCAAAGCCTGGCAAGCTACCCATGGCGTATTCGATATGCCAAACACAGTAACAACAAGTCTCATGATGGAGACGTTACTGGACCCGCTCGAGCAAATCAATGAACAACGGGAGGACCATGACCATGACCGTGAAAAAATAAAACTGACAGCTATGGATGGGATGTGACATCAGGGTGTGGATGAAGGGTCTTGGATAAAGACCATCATTGTCAGCATCGTTGTAAACACATGACCTTAACTACAGTAAATTTGAAAAAGAAACTAGCTGTGTCTGGAAGATTATGTTTCCTAACTGTACAACTCCTCTCTAAACCAGGTGCCAGGGATCTAATTCAGGGCCTCAATACAAACAAGGTAAGTGCTCTACCACTGAGCTACATCCCTGGCCAACAGAACACTCCTTTTTCTGTATGCTTGTTTTGTTCTGATTTTTGGTGTTAGGGCCACAGCCAGAAATGCTCAGGGTTTAGTCCTAGCTCTGGGCTGAGGGGTCACTCCTAACTGTACTCAGGGGACCATATGTGATGCTAGGATTGAACCTGGGTCAGCCACAAGCAAGGAAAGCACCATACCTGCTGTACAATCTTTCCAGTTCCAACTCTTTTATGTCTGCTTCTTTTACTTTGATTTTTTTTGAGCACATATCCAGCTGTGCTCAAGGATTATTCCCAGCTCTATGTTGATGGGATGCCTGCTGGTACTCAGGACATGTGGTGCCTGGGATCAAACCCAGGCTTCCTGCATCCAGCTCAGGCCTTTGAACTATCTTCCCAGCTCTCTTTCTTCTTTTCCAAACTTGCTTCCTACTGTTTGTCTTTAGAGACTCAGCTCAAGGACAATCTCATTCTGAGAATGAGACTTTCCCACGAACAGTCCTAGCCTTCCCTGCCTTTTAACTCCTCTACCCACACAGAACAGGCTCTATGGCCACTCTGTCTACATCAATTGGTGAACACCAGAAGAAAAATGCAGTTAAAAAATAACCATACTTAACTTTATAACTTGACTTATAACTCTTTAATCAAGGTCAAAGATTGCAAAGTCTTTGACATGGTCCTAACGGTGTCAAGAGCACTTTATAATGGTGAAGTACCAAATAAATATTTTTAGTTAACATTTAGTTGAGTGCTCACTATGTACCATTCCAAGAGGCTTTCACAAATGATCTCATTACAAGTTAACAGCAGCTGTAGCAAACAAACATTTTCTTTTTTCATGGCTGGCAGAGCCCCAGATTCTGTTTAGGTGTCCGTCACTTTTCGTGATAACACCCAGAAAGCTATATTTCAGTTGGTCTAAACCAATACCACGATCTCATTTCTCTAGAGTGATTGGCTTCAGCACATGCATATGATGAAATTCTTGCCTATAAGATATGAAGAGAAGTCTTGGAGAGAATTTGGTCATTAAAGAGAGAAAAGAGCCTGGGAACAAGGAAACATAAAGAGAATGTTAGAACCAAGAAATGCAAAGTAATTAAATCTTTGATGGTATCATTAAATACTGAGGGAATGGACTCTGGGTATCGGGACTTATTTTTATGTGAGGAGATGTTTTCTTTATTGTTAAACTGAATTGCATGTAGTCAAAAGCATCTTAATCATTGTGAAATTCATTTGACTTTTCTAATATTATTTTCATTTTACAAATCAAATCATTGGAGCTCATAGAGCTTCAGTAATTCACTCAAGATTAGTTGCATGTTAAAAAAATCAATCTGACATGAGTAATTTTAGATGACAAATAATGCTCACTCTTTGATAAAAGAGTCCAGTCTTATTTGTTATTATTGTCTGAATCCTGGCTTTTAGCAGATTTGAAATATGCTCATTTTTCCATACATTTTGAATGTGTGAATACTTATGTGGATGTGGAGTTTTTAGGTTTTTTTAACTAAAACTTTATTTAGAAAGATGTGAGGGGAAAGAAAGGTACATGCTGTAGAGTGAAAGTATAGGCTTCTCCAAAGGAGAAAAGACAAACAAAGAAAAGGTGAAAACAAGCAAAACACACATTCAAGAACATTGACTTGAAGAGCAAACCTTTAGGGCTGTTCTTTCCTTAGGAGTTTGGATCTTTTAAAGATGAACAGAAAAATTGGGATCATGCAAGATCATTTAGCTCTTGCAAAAGTCCACTGGCTCTTTTCTTTGAAGGAGAAAATCTTTAAAATAAAGAAGCAATATAGCAATATAATAAATAGAAAAGTAGGCAAAATAATTCCTTTGGTCTTCTCCACAACTATGCTATTTCTGAGGGTTCTTTTTGCATTCTTTTTTATGTGCATATTGTGTAGTTTAGTGACTACATCAAAAAGCACTTGATAACATTTTATATCCCTTTCACTGTATCACTGTATCACTGTCATCCTGTTGTTCATCGATTTACTCAAGCGGGCACCAGTAACGTCTCAATTCGTCCCAGTCCTGAGAATTTAGCAGTCTCTCCTTACTCGTCTTTTCTAATGCTGCCGTATTGGAGGCTCTTTCAGGGTAAGAGGAATGAGACCTGTTATAGTTACTGTTTTTGGCATATTAAATACGCCCAGGGTAGCTTGCCAGGTTCTACCGTGTGGGCGGGATACTCTCTGTAGCTTGCCAGGCTCTCCGAAATATATATATGTGTGTATATATATATATGTATATATATATACACACATATATATATCACTGTCACTGTCCTCCCGTTGTTCATCTATTTGCTCGAGCGAGCCCAGTAACGTCTCCATTGTGACAAATTGTTACTGTGTTTGGCATATCGAATACATCACGGGTAGCTTGCCAGGCTTTGCCGTGTGGGTGAGATACTCTTGGTAGCTTGCTGAGCTCTCTGAGAGGGGCGGAGGAATCGAACTTGAGTTGGCCAGATCGGCTGCTTGCAAAGCAAATGCCCTACCCGCTGTGCTATTGATCCAGCCCTACTGTCTGAACCCCATCAGATATGGTGTGGTGATTATGGAAAATGGGTAGGGAGTGTCTTATGATGTGTCACAGCCACGAAGTCCAGGAATATGTTCACTCATATGTGAGGTTCGACCCGAGTGTGTGGAAAGTGGCCTGGAGCATGGTGGCAGTTGGGTAGTGGAGGTTGGCTGCCAGAGCTGGGTCCCTTGGGGTGGGGAGGGCTCTCACCTGCCCCACTCTGGGGTGCCCCGATTGAAAACAGCCCAGCGTGAAGACTGGGGGCATGGTTATGGAACATTTTATGTTCCCTTCAAAAAGAAGCAGCCATGAGTTCTATCCTTTTACAATTAAAAAAACATCTTTGCAAAATTAGGACATTTTCTAAGTTTGGGGAGATAATTCAAAGGTCCAGAGCACTTGATTTTCATTTCAAAGTCTCAGGTTCAATCCCTGGCACCTCATGATCCCCTTAGTACCTCTAGGTCCCCTGAATGGCCCCGGGCTCTATGTCGGGAGTGGTCCAGAAACCTGAGTGCAGGTCGGTATGGTGTCAAGCCAAAAATAAATTAAAACAAAATTTTCAAGTATATCTATTCCAAAAAAGACTAATATAAGCTCCATATATCAATAATTGCCCTAAATGTGAACCATCTGACTCAGCAATCAAAAGACACAGAGCGACATTATGGATGAAAAAAAAATGTTACTAGGCACATACAAGAGTCTCATATCTGATCTAAAAACCCACACACTCAGAGTCAGAGACTGGTGCAGCTAATAATAATGCACAGAAAAGGGCAAGAACTACTATTCTCATAGTTGGCCAAGTAGACTTTCAACCAAAAAGGGACTTAGAAACAAATATGGTGAGGCCCAAGAGATAGCACAGAGGGGACTTGTCTTGCATGCACTGTGGCCACAACCCTGGTTCAAATCTTCAGAACCATATATGGTCCACTGAGTACTGTCAGGAATCACCCCTGAGCAATATTGTTTGTGTCCAACGGCATACCCCAAAGAAAAAGGAATATTATATAATAACTTTGGAAAGCATGTTGTTTAATAAGTGTTCTTGGCCAAGGTCCTCACAAGAGGAACTGAGGCATGTTAAAGGGAGGAAGAGATCTGTAGATTCTATGGAGCTGGCTTTGAAGATGGCTGAGGAGCCGCAAGCCAAGGATCATGGTGGCTTTCAGCAGATTGCAAAGAAAAGGAGACTGATTCTTTCCTGGAGCCTTCAGAAGGACCATATTGATTTTAGCATAGTGAAAGCCTTTGACCTCCAGACTATCAGATAATGAATGTGTTGTTTGAAACCACTAAATTCATTGTACTTTGTTGCAGGAACATTGGGAAACAAATGTTCCATACAACAAAGGGTGCCATAAAACACAGTGAAAAGATATACCACAGATGGGTAGATCTTTACAAAACATGTGCTGCCAAGCATTAGAATATAACAATATAAGGTGAACAACAGATCAATTAAAATAAGACAAGTGAAGAAAGCCAAGAAAACAAGCAAGTATATGGACAGAATTACAAAGTAGGAAATCTTGATGGCCAAGAGAAATTAAGAAAGATGTACAAACTGACTAATAAGCCTGGAAGTGAAAATTAGAAAAGCAGGAGATAACCATTTTAAACCTTCAAAATTTTGAAGTTTTAATCATGCCAAGTACTGATAGAACAACGAGAACTTTCATAAAACACTGTCCAGGGGTCAATACTCCTGCAATGTGTTTGGAAAGAGCATATACTGGATTTGACAGCATATACTGCACTTGAAGCGTCCACACTCTGACCCAGCAATTTCTCTTGGAGGTATATTTTGTTTGCTTGTTTGTTTGTTTGTTGAGGTCACCCAGGCTATGGTCAGGGATCACTTCTGCTTCCGCATTCAGGATCACTCCTGGCAGGACTCAGGTGAACAACGATGGTGCCAGGGATCAAGCTGTGGTTACTGTAGTTGCCTGCATGCAAGGCAGACACCTTTTCTGCTAAACTCTCTCTCTCTAGCTCTGACATATTTTGAGACACAATTCTATATGGGTACTTAGAAAAACATTTTTTTTTGTTTTGAAAAAGGTTTTGACATGTGCATACGCATCAGCACAGTGAAGGCAGTGAGCACCTTCAGCACCCCAGATGCTTCCTCAATTCTCACTCCCCTAAACCCCCTTTCCCCTCCTCCCCAAGAGGCTCTGATCTGCTTTCTGTCACTACAGAGTTTGTATTTTCTGTCACTACAGAATGGTTTGTATTTTCTGGAGTTTTACATAAACAGAACCATTCATCCTGTGTTCTGTTTGATCTGGCTTTTCTTATGCAGCATAATTGTTTTGAGCCCATCATGTTTCTGAGTAGCTCACTCTTTTTTAATGCTGAGTAGAAAACCATCGTATGCCCATATCACCATTTGTTTACCCATTTATCTGTCAAGAACATCTGGGTTGTTTCTAGTTTTGACTACTACAAATAAAAATGCTATGAGCATTCATATACAAATCTGTTGTGTGGACACTTCCTTTCTTGTAGGGAAGTTCACAGCAGTGGAATGCCTGGATTAGATGGTAGTTGTGTTTATTGGAAAGAAACTGCCATGTTATTGTAACAGTTTTCATTCCCACTAGCAGGATCCCATGAGGTTAAGGAGTAGACCTGGGGAACATGTTAAGCAGTAGAAAAGGGGCCTTTGAACAGAGGCGGGGTAGGGTGGAGGGGACAGGGTGGGGGTGGTGGGAGTGATGCTGGGACCATTGTTGATGGAAAATGGGCACTGGTGGAGGGATGGGTACTCGATCATTGTATGACTGAAACGCAAGCATAAAAGTTTGTAAGTCTGTAGCTGTACCTCACGGTACAATTATTAAAAAATTATTTTAAAAAAGAAGGAAAAAATAAAAGGGACCTTTGCCAATGTTACTAAGTAAAGAATCTGGAGATGAGGCAGGGAATGGGGTTCAGTCAGCAGTCACTTTCCCTGCTGGTTTTTTTTTTGGGGGGGTGGGGAGGTTTGGGCCACACCCTGCAGTGATCAGGGTTTATCCTGGCTCTTCCCTCAGGAATCACTCCTGGCAATGCTCAGGAAGACATATGGGCTGCAGGGGATCTGACCTGGGTTGGCCGCATGCAACAAAAGCATCCTGCCTGATGTACTATTACTCAGACCACCAAATATTGCCTAAGCAGGCACACCTGTCCTGCATCAGGAGGATGAGAGTTTGATCTTCAGCATAACTGAACAAACCAAACATCTGCAGCTCAGAATCTCTAGGCTGGAAGTGGGTCCTGAGCCACCAGCAGCACCCTTCTGAGGCAAAGGTAGGCGGAAACAAAGGAGAGGAAAGAGCCAAAGTCTGGGACTCTGCCCACCCAGTCAGGGATCCTGGTCCCCGAAGGTGAAGGATGCTCCCTGGAATTTTCCAAAGGAAGGCAGCCTTGTTTCTGACTTTACTGCTGCTTTACTGTCTGCTGGGAGAATACATCTGACTGCTTGATGGTATGCAGATTTTGTTATAATCAGACCAGAAATTTAACTAAAGGCTAGGGGAATAGAGGGAAAAGAAAACATAGGGCCTGGGAGATGGCTAGAAGGGTTGGGCACAGGGGCTGGGGAGATAGTACAGTGGGTAGGGCACTTGCTTTGCATTCAACTGACCTGGGTTCCATCCCCAGCATCCCATATGGTTCCCCTGAGCATCACCAGTGTAGATCAGGAGTAACTCCTGAGCACTGCTGGGTGTGGTTCAAAAATAAAAAGAGAAAAATAACATGTAGGAGCCCTGGGTTTGATCCCCACAGCTTCCTGGTAACTCCCAGGAGTGACCCCCAAGTCCAGAGTTGGGAGTAGCCCCTAATAGCCACAGGGTGCAGGGGGCAGGGGGAGACAGAAAAGAAACATACATGCTCCAGCAAAGACTGTAAAGTGGATGTTGAGGATTTGAAGAGCAAAAGGTGAAGATTCCATTCTTGAAGTGTGTAAGAAAGGAGAGAGCTGGACTTACAGAGACTGGCTGGGCCAAGAGGACTCAGAATGAGGTGGAAAGAGGCAGCTGGGTGCTTCCTCTCCTCCCCACCTAATTTCCTCTTCACTGCCATGAGTCTCAACTCAAGCAACCTTAGATCCAATGACACAAGCCAGAAACTTAGGAGCCATCCCATCACCAGTCCATCACCTGAAACCCCAGTATGTTTAATTCACTTCTTTAATCAAATCTTCCTTTCCCTCCACCTCCACAGCTGACCCCAGACCCAAGCTCCCATCTCTGATCTGAATGACCTCCCCACCTCTAGGGTTTGGCAGACTCACTCTCCCTTTCCCATCTCTTTGTACGGCAAAGACTAGGTCACAAGAAAGCCTGGCAGCAAGGCACTGCCCATCAAATCCTGCCAAGGGTTTGCAGGCCTTCTCAGGACACCCGTCAGCTCCTCAGCTGGTCTCTCTGAATCTTCTTGGTCACTGTGAAAGCCCAAACACGCTGGCCCTTTGTATTACAGGCTTTTCAGGGTCTGCACTCACACACTGAACTATAACCGACCACCTCTCAGCATCAGCCTCTGGGAAAGCCCACTCTCCTGTTAGCACAAGATTCTGTGCAGTTCCTGCAACGGGCTCTGCAAGCTCTAAGGATGCCAAGCTGTGAGCTGGTTCATTCAGTCTGGGTCTCTAAAGTACCCAGGTGACTCAGTCTATTTTTGCTGAATCAGGGAACACCCTTGCTTCCAAGAGTGAAATGTGCATCACGGGGAACAACTTAGATATGGTCTCTCTGTGCTAATACCAGCCAGGTCTTTAAAATAATGAGGGCCAGAAAGTAGAGGTCGGATGAGACCGGATGTGTCCTTGACCTCAAGTCCTTTCATGTTAGTGACTACCTCCCAACTGGAGTGAAAGCTGAGACCAGGAACCACAAGTCTCAGCTCTTACACACAGCTCATAGTTCTAATTTTTTTTAATTTTGCCACATCTAGCAATGCTCAGGGGTTACGCCTGGCTCTGCGCTCAGGAATAATTTCTGGTGGTGCTCAGGGGACCATAGGAAAATGAACCCAGGTCAGCCGCGTGCAAAACATGCAGCCTACCCGCTGTTCTATCGTTCTGGCTCCTCCATCCTGGAGCCCGTGGAACCCCCCACAAGATGACTGGGAGGAGCAATTCTTATCTCCACTGTATACCATACCAGCTCAGAGCAAGTCACTTGCCCCATGTCTCATGACAAGGACCTCAGAAAGCTCCAGCAGGCTCCCGACTCCATATTTTCTGTGTCATGGTATCAGGGTAGCAGGGGTCCCACCCTCCCACTCATTTCCTCACTCATTTCCTCTATGATGATAAATGGTGGATAAATGTTTGCATAATGATGAAAGTTGTGATCCTTCAGCCAGCACTTCCATTAAAAAGTCTTTGTATTCATTTTCCATTAAAGCTTCATCTCCCCCAAGCTTAAAATAGGCTGGAAATGGGCTGTGTTTGACCTATTTTCATCCATTAGCATAAATCATCAAATCAGTGCACCCACAGAGAAGCTCCTAGAGAAAGAGAAGGGGCCCCTGCCCTCCCCGCCTCCGCCCCCCCCTGCCCCACACACACACCATCTCGAGGAAGGGAGACTAGAGCATGCCACAAGCTTGAGGAGTTTTGGGAGTGCTAGAAGAGAAAGGCTGACAGTGTGAGGACAGGAGAGAGCCAAGGACCAACTCTCTCAGGGTAGAGTGGAAAGAACCCCAGACATCAGGGAGATGTCCGGACTCAGACCTTAGCATCTGACCCTCTAACTGGAACCTGGGCCAGATAAGCAATCACTAAATCTCTGCTTCCACAGTGAGAGGTTCCATACCCAGGAGGCTGCCAACTTTCATTCTAGTAGATGGAGCTGAGCAGTGCTGCCAGGAAGGGACCCACAAGTCAGGCATCCTCAGGGCATACCTTTCTTTGTCTTTTTTCAACTTTAAAATTGCTTCAAGCCTTTGGAAACAAGCGTTATTTTTCTCATTCCTGTGATCTAGAATGGGCTGTTCACATAAGAAGCTCAGAGAGGCTGCATGAAAGAGCATTTAGCCCAGATCAGCTTGCACAGTGCATCACACTCACCTTCTCTCTTCCTGAGGGCTGAAGGTCTCCCAGCGTTACTGTCTGCAGCTGCAGCTTCTATGGGGCAGGAGCTGCTGGCCACAGGGAAACACAGTGTGGGGAGTTCAGCCACGGGAAGAGGCTCTGGGTCATTTCTTTGCTGACCAGGCCCCAGGGCAAGGATAGTCCAAGAGAAAGACCCTGGGAGAATGTTATGATCTGATGGAAATGAGTCTTCAAACTATTAGACTAAAGCAAAGAAATAAAAAAAAATAAATCATGGGTTCTGATCAAATAAATTTATTTTATTATTATTAAATTTTGGGATCACACGAGACAATGTCAGGAGCTTCTCCAAGCTGAGTGCTCGGACGTCCCTTGGCGGTGCTCAGGGGACACACAGATGAGGACAGAATCCCTGAGGAGTGAGCTCTGAAGCCTGTGGCCAAGCCATTTTCTTTTAACCTTTTAAATTTTATTTAAACACCGTGACTTAACTTACAAAGCTGTTCATAATACAATTGTTTCAGGTGTCCAATACTCTAACAACAGTCCCATCACCAATGTGCCCCTACCTCCACCAATGTCTCTAGTTTCCTACCCATCCCCCAAGCCTGCTCCCTATCAGGCACTAATGAATTTACCTTATACTGCATATTACAACATATATCTTGTAATGATGTTGCTAAAGTCCTGGCCTGAGGATTTACTGAGCTATTCTTACCAAGTAATTTTAAAGAAAATATTATACATGCATACACATATATGCACAAATATTCAAACTGTGCTTCAGGTAATCAAATTGGTTGTGTGTGTACTTTCTTTTTCTGGATTCCAATAAACGTGGTGCTAAGTTTCTTTTCCATTCACAGATGCTAATACACACACTGTTCATTTACAGCTGCAACTTCTGATTGCTTTGGGCAGTAAAGCAGTGCTAAGGTCAAGATAAGAGGGTAATAAGGAAATTGTGATGGATTCATAAAGCAGGTTGAATGATGGAACCTCCCCCCCCCCCCCCGCCCAAGATGTATTTGCTTTCCAATTCCCAGAACTTGTAATTATCATTTTTTAAAAGGAAATGGATATTTGCAGATATAATTAAGAAACTGAAATAAATAATCCTAGTTTATTCAGTGGGCCCTGGATCCAAAGACCAGTATCCTGATAATTGAAAGACAGAGGGAGATTTGAGATGAATAAAAGAGAAGACTTTGAGAGGAGAAGGCAGTATGAAAGCAGAGGCAGGGACTGGATTAAAAATTTGCTTCAAGCCAAGGAACATCTGTCACAGTCAGCTTGACCCCAAGAGAGCCCGGGTGTGGATTTCCAGACCCTAGGAAAAAGGGGTACCCTGTTCACAATGCAATTTCCCACTCCAAACTCCACAGCTGCTAGAAGATGAATTTCTATGGTTTCAAGTCCCTGATTCTGACTAATGTGTTACAGCAACCCTAAGAAGCAACACAATCATGAGAAGCAATCTTTTCACAAGTGTTCAGTGTAAAAGAGACAAACACACAAACTCCAATCCAGACTCCAATGGCATAAAGTCTCAGAGAGGCTGGAGTCAGCTTTTCTGGGTGTAACAACTCTGCAGTGTGTATTCGGGGCTGCCCACCCAGCTCTTTGCTATCCCCTGCAAAAACTGTGCCCTTTGTGTCTGCGGGGTCCTAAGGCATCTTCCCCAGCAGAGGTGCTCTGCTGAGACCTGACTTTTTGGGATGTCTCAATTTGTTTTTCATCCATCGGAGTTCACAGGGTTCTAGGGCTTCCAAACTTCCAGATGTGCTTAAAATTCTCACCATGAGATTGTGTTGATTATGAGATTTAGGAGTCCCTTTGTAGCTATATACTTGTACCAAACAAGTGTATTATTGCTTGCTGAATGGTTAAGAAGTTCATCATATTCCTTTCAAGTTCTGCCCGGGCAAATGGAGAGTGTGATGAAATGGATTCTAGTTTCTTTACAGCTTCTTCAAATGTTTCCCCACCCCTAAGCACGTAAGGGTTGGGGTGCATGTCTCATCTTTGTGGAGGGCCCCTTCTGTTTCTCCTCTCAGCACCCACAAATGAACTTGCCTTCTGACTGGGCCTAGCCTTCCCTCAATCTTAAATGCATTCACTGGGTCAGCTCAGGAGCTTAGCAGATTGCTCAGAATGAAAATGAGATGGAGAAAAGTAGATTGAGCAGTGCCCCTGGGGGTGGATCATCATGGGCTTGAGACCCTTATCTAGTACAAAGTAGACCCCTATCTATAACAAAGTCTCTGATAAGGAGCCTCCAGATTGGTGAAGACAGCCCAGATTGGGAGGGAAGAAGACCCGAGATCTGAGGGGACAGATGCTCCTGAGGGCCTCAACTGTGGGCCGTTCCTCTTTCCTTCATTCTGTCCTTTCTCTCAAGGTAGCTAATGGGGAAAATATAATGTCCCTGGCCCACTGCATGGAGATTTATTTATTTATTTATTAGTAAATCACTGTGAGGTACAATTACAGACTTACAAACTTCCATGCTTGCATTTCAGTCATACAATGATCAAGTACCCATCCCTCCACCAGTGCCCATTTTCCACCACCAATGGTCCCAGCATCCCTCCCACCATCCCCACCCATTCCCCTCCCCCCTCCCCACCTCTGTGGCAGGGCATTCCGTTTTGCTCTCTCTCTCCTTTTGAGTGTTTTGGTTTGCAATAGAGGTATTAAGTGGCCATCGTGTTCGGTCTGTAGTCTGCTTTCAGGATGTGTCTCCCATCCCAAGCAGATTCTTCTAGCACCATTTACTTGGTGATCCCTTCTCTACCTGAGCTGCCTTTAACCCCAGTATTTGAGTCCAGCCCCTAAGCTGTGGATTAATCTTCTAAGTACTTATCTTTAATAATCTTGGGTGTTAGTCTCCCATTCTGTTACTTTATATTCCACAAATGATTGCAAGTTTTCTATGTTGGTCCCTCTCTTTCTGATTCATTTCACTTAACATGATACTTTCCATGTTGATCCATCTATATGGATCCATCTATATGGAGATTTATTTATTTATTTATTAGTAAATCACTGTGAGGTACAATTACAGACTTACAAACTTCCATGCTTGCATTTCAGTCATACAATGATCAAGTACCCATCCCTCCACCAGTGCCCATTTTTCACCACCAATGGTCCCAGCATCCCTCCCACTATCCCCACCCTATTCCCCTCCCCCCACCCCACCTCTGTGGCAGGGCATTCCGTTTTGCAAATTTCATGACTTCATCTTTTCTAACAGCTGCATAGTATTCCATTGTGTAGATATACCAGTGTTTCTTTAGCCAATCATCTGTTCTTGGGCACTCGGGATTTTCCCAGATTCTGGGAACAGAATTGGAAACAGTGCTGCAATGAACATACAAGAGCAGATATCATTTCAACTATACTTTTTGCCTCTCTGGGATTTATTTCCAGGGGTGGTATTGTGGGGTCGAATAGGAGCTCAATTTCTAATCTTTTGAGAATCATCCATAATGTTTTTCAAAACGGCTGAACCAGTCAGCATTCCCACCAGCAGTGAAGGAGAATCCCTTTCTCCCCACATTCACACCAACACAGGTTGCTATTGTTCTTTTGGATGTGGGCCAGTCTCTGTGGTGTGAGGTGATATCTTATTGTGTTTTGATCTGCATCTCCCTGATGATTAGTGATGAAGAGCATTTTTTCATGTGCCTTTTGGCCATTCAGATTTCTTCTTTGAGAAAGTTTCTGTTCATTTCATCACCCCATTTTCTGATAAGGATCGATGTTTTCTTTTTGTAGAGTTCAATCAATGCTTTTTAAATCCTTGATATCAACCCTTTATCAGATGGGTATTGGGTGAATATCCTTTCCCATTCTGAAGACTGTCTTTGTATTTTGGTCACTGTTTCTTTTGAGGTACAGAAGCTTCTCAGTTTGAGGTAGTCCCATCTGTTTATCTCTGTTTCCACTTGGTTGGCCAGTGGAGTGTCCTCTTTAAAGATACTGCTAGCTTCAATGTCGTGGAGGGTTTTGCTGATCATGTTTTCATTGTACCTGATGGATTCTGATGTTGAGGTCTTTAATCCATTTTGATCTGGTTTTTGTACATGGTGTTAGGTAGAGGTCTAAGCCCATTTTTTTTGCATGTAACTGTCCAGTTTTGCCAGCACCATTAGTTAAAGAGGCTTTCCTTGCTCCACTTCACACTCTTGAAGGCATTCCATGCTGCTCTCTTTCTCCTGTGCAAACTCAGATGCCAGGTTGTTCATCATGTTGAGTTCTCGACCGAGGTACACATAAATGCTACATTCGGAAATGTTCGTTCTGCTGAGAGCAAATGGAACGCCAGGAACTAGCCTGTTTTTCATAAACATTGTCTTCGTGAGATTCAGCTGCAGTCTGACCTTTCCACACTCACAGTCAAAGTCGGCCAGCATTTGTGCCACTTGGCTAATGTTTGGTGTTATTAGAACAATGTCATCAGCAAAGCAGAGGTGGTGTAGTTGCCAACTGTCTATATTCACTCCCATTCCTTCCCATTCTAGTCATCGCATGACATTCTCGAGAGTGGCACTGAAGAGTTTTGGTGAAATGGTATTGCCCTGTTGAACCCCTCTCTTTATGTCGATTATCATTTTCTTATAGAATGGTGAGATCCTGGTAGTGAATCCGTAATACAACTCACAGAGGATCCTGATGTATTGAGTTTGAACACCCTGTTTGGCTAGGACTTCGATAACCACTTCAGTCACAATAGAATCAAAGGCCTTCTTTAAATCAATGAACGTTAGACAGAGCAGCATCTTGAACTCCCGAGAAACCTCAATGAGCTTGGTTACTGTGTGAATATGGTCTATCGTGCTGAATTCTTTTCGGAACCTGGCTTGCTCGCAATGTTGTCCTTCATCTAGTGTTCTGCCAATCCTATTCAGGATGACTCGAGTGAACAGCTTGTAGATGGACAACAGCCAAATTAGGCGATAATTGCCAATGTCATGGATGTCTCCCTTCTTGTATAGTAGAACTGCTGGTTTTTGATTGGGACCGAACCTTGCATTCAGACAGCGTGTGAAGAGCCAAGCCAGTGTATTGATGAGTACTGATAGCAGATTCTTCAGGTGTTCGGGTCTGACCTTGTCTGGGCCGGGTGCTGTTTGCTTCTTTACCGATGAAATAGCATGTCGGATTTCAAAAGGGAAAACATTGGGAATGACATATCCATCCTGCGGAATTTGGTATGTGGGCAGGTGGACATGCTATCAAAGAGATCTGAGTAGAAGTCATGGATAATCGTCTTCATTGCCCTCTGGAAGATGTGATAGATCCATCAGGATGCCAAAGGGCAGTCATCTTGGTCTTATAGTTGGTGAAGGACAGGCGGGCATTGCAAATGCTTTTCCTGGCTTCTGTTGCATGGGCCAGAACTGCTGCTCTTCTCACTTTGAGGTCTTCCTTTATCGCTTCTCTGCACTGTTTTGCGAGCTTCGACATTAGCTTGTGGTTGCATGAGGCTCACGCCAAGCCACATTGGTAAATGAGCTCGAGAGTTTCTGAAGATAGGCATCTTTTTGTGGCTTTCTCTCTCTCGGCGTTCCTCGCACAATCATGGAGGTGCTGACCCAGTCAATCGTATTCCTTGTCAATGTCATCAACAACGGCATCTTCCCATGTTGCCACAATAGTGCCAAAGAGCTCCCAATTGGTGGTCGTTCTGGGAGTTCTCTTCTTAAACTTTGCAGTCCTTTCTCCCTGCTCTGTGAAGTATTTTGCACGAAGGAGATGGTGGTCTGATCCCGTTTGAAATTTTGGGATAACAGCAACATTGGTCAAGCAAAACCATCGATTGAATATGATGTGGTCAATTTCATTGTGGAACTGTCCACCGGGAGACTCCCATGTCCAACGTTTAGAGTAAGCCTTCTGGAATTGTGAGTTACCATGGATGGTCTTGGTCGACATGATGAACTCAGACAGTCTCTCACCCTGTTCGTTCCATTCTAGGACATGGGTCCTGATGTGGAGTTCTTTGGCCGATCTTCTTGGTCCTATCTTGGCATTAAAATCACCGACAATGATCTTGCAGCAGGTGTGGTTTTCCTTATAGAACTTCTCCAGCTCTATGTAGAACTTCTCGATTTCTTCTTTATAGTAGTTGGATGTTGGTGCATAGATGACAAAGATAGAAACTTCTGGCAATGAGCCACATCTATTCAAGAGTAAGCATCCAATTTGGGATGTTAGGCATTAGAATGAATCAATGATCATGGCATTGACAAGGACACTGACCCCACCTATGCCTTTATTGTCGCATGTTCCGAGGAACAGTTCCTCTCCAGTGTCAAAAGTGGCATGGTATAGTTGATGCCTTCTCATCTCAGTCAGACCAATGATGTTGTATTTGATCTTCTGTGCTTGCACCATCAGGTCCTTGATGGGTGCTTCTGATGCCAGAGTACGTGTATTGAAAGTACAATCATTTTAAACCTTCATTTTGGTAGCCTAGTTTGGGCCTGAGATTTTATCAGCCTCTCCTTTCTTGTCCTTCTTAGTGCTGCCATATTGGGGGCTCTTTCAGGGTCAGAGAAATGAAGACCATTATTGTTACTGTTTTTGGCATACCAAATATGTGACAGGTAGCTTACCAGACTTTGCCATGCAGGCAGGACACTCTTGGTAGCTTGCTGGAATCTCTAAGAGGGATGGAGGCTTTTAGGGCGGCCTCCAATCACCCTTACAGGTGCTCCTAGTCTACCGAATGCAAGCGTTTGGTTGACCAGCATGTAACAATCTGAAGCACCTGTTGGTTCACTCTTTGCCCGTCAGCACTGTTGCCACCCCCACCACGATGAGGCGGTGAACCATATTTTGCACCATATTTGAAAACCATCAAGTATGGTGTAGTAATTATTGAAAATGGAAGTGTCTTATGATGTATTGTGCGGTTGAGAATCAGCTGCGTGGTCTGGAAAGCAGCCTGGAGAGAGGTGGCTGTTAGATAATGGAGGTTGGCAAATGAGGAAATTATCTGGCGCTGGCAGGGAGTGTATTATAGGTGAGCCCTGGGTCACTGGAGAATGGGGGAGGCAGGCAAAGGATCTCTGATCCCGGATCCCATTGAGTCCAGAGTCCAAGGTCACAAAGTTCCGCATTACCTGGGCTCCCTGGTACTTCACTCATGCATGAGGCTCAGCCGAAGTGTCTGTCTATAAAGGTAGGTAAAGGTAAAGGCCCTCCCGTTGATCGTCGATTTGCTCGAGCGGGCCCAGTAACGTCTCCATTGGAGACTTTGTTGTTACTGTGTCTGGCATATCGAATACTCTCGGTAGCTTGCTGGGCTCTCCGAGAGGGGCGGAGGAATCGAACTCGGGTCGGCCATGTTGGCCGCTTGTAAGGCGAACGCCCTACCCGCTGTGCTATTGCTCCAGCCCTATCTGTCTATAATAATAATAATTATCTGTCTATAATAATAATAATAATAACAACAACAACATACATTTCTGATGCATTCTAGAATGTGCAGATCTAAATGGAGATCATTCCAGTATTCTCTGTTCTGGAATGCAATTGATCAGTGTGGGTGTGGTTCTGGAATTCTGGATAAGAAGGACCCAGGGAAAGCAGGCAGGAGTTGAAGAAATAACAGCCCAGGGCGAGCAGCAGGAGCTGAACTGCTGAATGGTTGCTGGCTTTCAGGTCCGGGAAGAAAAGACTTGGAAACAGACTCTCACTGAAGAGCCACAAGTCAGCTGTACTGGGAATGTGGTTGGGTGCGCAGATGAGGATCCTGTGAATCTTCAGAGAGTAGCACAGTAGCACGGTCCTCCCGTTGTTCATCGATTTGCTCAAGTGGGCCCAGTAATGTCTCCATCGTAAGGCTTAGCCTCAGAGAGTAAAAGAAAGACCAAAAAAAAAAAAAAAAGGAGAGAACCCAGCCTTATTTTGATTTACTTGTCTTTAAATTTTTATTTCAGGCACGATGAGTTACATGATAGAATTTCATGCGTACAGCATTCCAGCACTAAATCCTCCATCAGAGAGTCTGTCCCTTTCTCTCTGACACTATCTCGATGTTTACCATCTTCCCATACAACAGAGTTGATTACTAAGAGTCAGAGGGATACAATAGTAGGTGGTCTGTAGAGAGGAGCCCTGTGCTGTGGCTAGGTCAAGGCCATCAGCATTCTAGGCATCAGGAGGTCAGGCTGAGCTGGACTCTGGCTGCTGCAGTTTCTCTATCCCCTTCACTCCCAGGTTTATGTCCTCTCGAAACCATAGAGCAGACAGAGGATACCTCTTCTGCACTGAGCACTTGGTTGGTGTCTGTGACACCCATTTTGTCTAGAACCTCTAAAGTAATTCTCAAGTCCATTGGCAGGAATCTTTTGAGTCATGTTACATGATTGTGGAGAGTATTTTATTAGGATTCTTTTGATTTCAGATGAAGTCAAATGAGCTTTAGGAAAAGGGGATTATCTCAGATGCTGGGGACATGGCACAAATAGTAGAGCACATGCCTTGCAGGTGTAGCGGTTAGGGCATTTGCCTTGCATGCAGCCAACCTGGGTTCGATAGAGAGCATCCCATATGGTCCCCCCGAGCCCTGCCAGTAATGATCTCTGAGCCAGGAGTAAGCCCTGAGCACCACTTGGTGTGGCTCCAAATTTAAAAAAAAAAAGAAAAAAATTTTTGTGCAAATCAACATGTTTAAGAAAAGGCTAGATGGCCATTTGGCCAGGAAGCTGAACGAGAGTTACTGGAACTTTTTGGAAATTTTGCAGATTGGACAACTTTTGTCAGTGAAAGTCTTCTTTCCTCTTTGTCTAAAATCTACATAAAATCTCAACCAATTGCATGAATGCAGAGTGGCTTTGTTTGAGGTGACATGTCTTCTCTACTTCATCTTACCCCACCCCTCCCAAAGCACCTTGACCAGTCACAAAAAAACTCAGTCTGAAAACTTGGTAATAATTTACATCTCTTTGAATCCTGTATCTATGAGCTTAGAGAGAACCACAGAAAATAGCAGCCAACACTCAGAGCTTATTCTACAGCATATCTATGCTAAATATCTGAGGGGAGGATTGGGGGGGTAGAGGGGGTGTTGGTGTGTTTGTTTTTGTTCTTATTTTGTATGGTCTGGTACCATACATTCGTGCTCAGGGACTACTTCCGGTCTGGTACTCAGGAACCATGCTGTCAGGAACTAAACCCAGGCCTCCTTCTGTATGCAAAGCATGTACTCAGTGTTAGGCTATCTCTCTGCCCTGCTTGCTCTTAAAGGATGAGGAAGCTGAGGTTTAGAGAATTAAAAACAAAAACCAAAGAAAACCAAGAGCGTTGGTCCTAACTGACAGCCATAATCATACCAGCAACCAGGGCCATAATAACAGACATGGTAATCCTAGAGTCATGACCAAGACTCAGTACATCTCATGGGGTACTAGAGTCACGGTCACACTAGGAGTCAAGGTCAAACTAAGAGTCCTGGTCATACTTAGAGTAATTTGGGGGCTGGCCTTGCCCTGACCTCACAGACAAAACTGTGTTTTTATATCATTATTGTAGTACTGTCCTCCCATTGTTCATTGATTTGCTCGAGCAGGCCCAGTAACGTCTCCATTGTGAGACTTGTTATTGTGTTTGGCATACCCGAATACGTCACGGGTAGCTTGCCAGGCTTTGCCGTGCAGGCAAGATACTCTCATTATTAAGAGTTCAAATTTGATGGGGCTGGAGCAATAGCACAGCGGGTAGGGCTGCTTGCCTTGCATGCAGCCAACATGGCCGACCCGGGTTCGATTCCTAGCATCCCATATGGTCCCCCGAGCACTGCCAGGAGTAATTCCTGAGAGCAGAGCCAGGAGTAACCCCTGAGCATCGCCGGGTGTGACCCAAAAAGAAAAAAAAAGAGTTCAAATTTGAGGGTAAACATTCTACTCTGTTTAGTAGAATATGGTCTTTGACCTTCTTTTCTGCACTCCTAATACATTTTTTGTTTGTTTTTGTTTGGGAGCTATAGCCTGCAGTGCTCAGAGGTTACTCTTGTCTCTGTGCTCAGGGATCACTCCTAGTAGGGCTACATTCTGACCTTGTCTGAAGTCTCCTTCGAACAAGCTTGAACCTGACTGGCCATAGTGCTCCTTGATGGTCATATCTATCCTATCAGACCTTAAATAGATGTTTTAATTTCTTTCAATATTATACCCTCTGAGATCATGGACATTTTCACTTCAGAAACCAACTAGGGGCCAGTGAGATAGTACAGTGGGCAGGGTACTTGCCTTGCATGTGTCTGACTTGGGTTTGGACCCTGTCCTCTGAGCACTGCCAGGAGTGAGCCCTAAATATCATCAGGTAGAACCCCAAGCCAACTAGTCTCTAGTTCTACCAGCATTCTTTCATATGGTTTCTTTTAAGTGAGTACTCTCATTATCTCCTGAGTGCTGTTCCATTTACCCTGGTCTCTTTTCTTCTTGTTACTTATTTATTTTTATTTTGGGGGTTGGGGGTTGGGTTGGGCCATAGCAGAAGGTGCTCAGGCCTTACTCCTGACTCTGCATTCAGGGATCACTCCTGTTGAGGGCCAGGGGACCACATATTATATACTAGGGATTGATCCTGGGTCAGTTGTGTGCAAGGCAAGCATCCTGTTGCCTGTACCATCTCTTCAGCCCCAACCCAGTTTCCCTTTAGAAGGTGGCCCAGAAGAGCACGGCCTCTGAGTATAGGCTGATAAGAAAGTTCCCAGTCACACTTGGCCAGGTCTGCTCCCCATTCATGATCGACAGTGGTCCAGCAGTCAGTCTAGCCACAGCAAATCTTGCTTTTAGATTGTGCTTATTGCTAACATGGAATTAAAGTCCACCAGAAACAGCTGCAATCTCTCTCTTGTTCTCTCTCTCTCTCTCTCTCTTTCTCTCTCTCTCACACACACACACATACACACACATACACACATACCTTTCTTGGTTTGAGGTGGTCTCAGGGGAGCAAGGCATTAAGTGCTGTCATCAAGGGGGGTGGAGTAGCTGGGGTGGATTCAGCTCAGCAGGTTTGGGGAGAAAGTGGAAGCAATTTATCTGACAGCTTCCCTGTTAACTTTGCAAATGTTTTTATGTGTTGACTCAGCCTGATCAACAAGAGGGCTCCATTTCTTCCCCAGTGTGACCCTCTTGTCACTCTCTCCATTCTGAACGAATGGGTTCTCACTCTGTTACCATGTCTACAGACAGGAGAGCATTGAGCCTATCCTCCTCTTTCTGTCCAGTGTTTATGAGGTGGTGATAGATGAGACACTCAGATATATCACCCAAACCCCATGTTGGTCCGGCTACTGATTTTGCTGTTTTCACTCCTACAGTCATTTATTCAGACTTCCCCCAACTATGGTCTGTAGGAAAACATTGGTTTGTCCTTTCTCTCTGCCACAGGGAGCTTAGGTTTATTGGGTTACACCCATCACAGTGCTTCCGAGGCACTTCCATTCCTCTGTGTTTATTTTTAACTTCTTCTCTGTACTCTTCTTCCCCAACCGGTTAATCAGCTTTATCTGCAAAGCAGTACCTGTGATATGTAAAGTCAAATTCCTCAGAAATCTCTGGATTTGTAAGCAAAATACTGCTTTTCTCTTTTTCTTATGTCCTTTGCATAGTTTACTTCAGAGCAATGTCCTTTTTGTATAGACACAGGAAGACAGTTAATGCTATGCTATCATAACTTGGAAGTCAAAATTGACTCCAAATAATATTCACTCCTTGGCATCTCTTTACTTAACTAAAGCCTCAGTTTCCCTTAGTTCCTACCACCCCAGAGCAGGGTTCTAATGGAGGACTGTATGGACCCAGGGCAAGCTGTGAGCTACCCTGGCATCAAAACAGGCCAGGCCAAGCGCCATAATACTTAACTATAAGTTAAGAGCATGGTCATGGACAAATTCTGTCATGATCCAGAGAGAAACAACTGGACTAGGACCCAGCTTATGTTTAAGAAGGGCTCATATGGCCTGAGCACTGTAGCCTGGAATCTATAGGGCGATGTCCCCAGGAGAGTCACCCTACAGGCTTAATGTATCTCTTAGTGTGTCCACACAAAATGACCAATATTATTCACTGTATCCCTGTATCACTGTCATCCCATTGTTTATCGATTTGCTTGAGCAGGCACCAGTAACGTCTGCATTCGTCCTAGCCCTGAGATTTTAGCAGCCTCTCCTTACTCATTCTTCCCAATGGTGCTGCATTAGAGGCTCTTTCAGGGTCAGGGGAATAAGACACGATATTGTTACTGTTTTTGGCATATCAAAGATGCCACGGGAGCTTGCCAGGCTCTGCCGTACGGGCAGGATACTCTCGGTAGCTTGCCAGGTTCTCTAAGAAGGAGAACTAAGCTATAAGGTTGCATGGCTGTATATGCGGCCGCGCTTCCAGGAGCTTTGTTTTATAATCTCTGGATCTTGGCCATTGATGCGATTTCATGGCACGGGTGGCAGTTTATGGGTGTAACCACCTAGCTACTGGAAAATGGGGGATCTGGATAGAGGAGGCCCAGTCCCGAACCAAGCAGGCTTGAAGATCTCAGTCCCAGGACCCATGCACCTAGGTTCCTCTGCCGGTTCCTTCATGCATGAGGCTCATCTGAGCATATGGAGAGTGGCCTTGAGCATGGCTGTGGCTAGGTACCAGAGGTCTTTGGCTGTCGGCAATCTGCTAGGGGTAGGGAGGGAAACACAACCGGCCCCTCTCTGAGGGGCCTCAGTGAAGACAGCCTAATATTATTAAGAAGTAGAATTAAGATGAATGTTTAAATGGTTGTTGGACCAAGGAAAGGAGAAACTGGCACCCTAGATGAAATTCTGCCCTTGAATGAATCTCCTAGCAGGGGATCTTTGTCTTAGAAGAGCTCCCCCAAGGAAGGGCTTTACATATGTGGATTTTGCTGCCTGACCTAGGTGTAGTTGCTACCCTGAATGCTTGGAGGTTGGTGCTAGGCCAAGGCTGGGAGATGGAGCACAGAGAGACTAGCATGAGGGACAGGAGGAGATGGGTATGAGGGACAGTATGAGACTGGAATGGCGAGCTTAGTGAGACTGGAACAGGCTCAAGGGGAGAATGAAATAAATGGCAACTGGTCACCAACCAGTCTGGCGACCCTGTTCCCTCCCTCAGGGTCTGTTGGCAGTGACTGCAGGTCGGGATGGGGAGGAAGCAACACAAGACTATGGAACCCATGTGGCGGGTGAGAGTGACAATGCAGCAGCTGCTTACTCTTTTATTTTGTGATTACATATCTGGCATCACACAATGCCCCAAACCTCCAGGTACCTCCAGGTCTTGCATCTGAGTCCCTGATTCACTTGTATGCCCCTCTGATCGCTGCGATGTCCTCTAGACTTCAAATTGCAAGAAAATTGTCACCAGCCAGAACTGAGGCCCCAGCCTCTGCTTTATCCTGTCTCAGCAGGATTTCCTCAGCCATGTTGCCTGGTGGCTGCCGGGCACTGTGACTTTGAACCAGGCATGGGTAGCAGTGCAGGCCTTCTGAGATTTGGGACACAGGTACCCTGAGTGCTCACTGTCTCCAACCTCTAATTATTGTCCAGGCCTGCTTGAACACAGGTCTCCTCCCTGACCCTGGTCTCTGTGGAGTGTCCATACAAAGGGTCAAGACAATGTCAGGAGAAAATTCATAATACAACTGAGTGCTGTGAACTGCTTGAAGAGGGCTCAAAGCCACAGTTTAAATGGTGCTCAATGAAAATGGGGAGGTCAGCAGAGATGGAGAAAATAGGAGAAAATTCTAAACTGAAATTAGCACTAAAGAATGCAGAAGCTGAAGTGAAAATTACAATCAAGGAGCTTGAGCAGAATGGATGGGGTCCAAAATTAAACCATTCAAAAAGATCAGCCAAAAGAAAAAGCAATAAACAGAACACAAGACCTAGGTGGGACAGCATCAAAAGAAACACCATTCAGTACTGGGGAGATATCTCAAAGGATAAGTGCATGCCTTGCACGTGCAAGAGCCGAAGTTCAATCCCCAGTTTGCATGGCACCTCAGGCATTGCTAGGGTTAGCCTTGGTGGTTCTCAGCGTCATTCAGCCTAAGCTACACTGCATTTCTGGGCCCAAGCACCCAACTATCGGTCCTAGCACCATAAGGCCAAGTATTGCCAGGAGTAGCCCTAAACCCCTGGGGACTAAGTGAAGCACATCTCTCAAAAAAAAATTGGCTTTTCTGATTAGGAGGAACATCATTCATGTAATAGGGGTTCCAGAAGGAGAAGTGAGAAAGGGGCAGAATTATTATTTGAAGAAATAAAATTTAAAAAACATATTCAAGGCACCTGCCTCCACTTCCACAGCGAGAGACAGCCCAACTAGTTGCTGCCCCTCACCAACAGCATCTGGACTGGCTGGGAGCGTGGCCACCTCTATAGGGGCAGGGCCTCCTCAAAAGTGGGCGTGGCCTCCTCAAAATGGGCGTGGCCTTCTCCGGCCACAGTTATATTCCCCACTCCCAGTACTCTGGACATTCATCCCACCCTTTATCACCTAATACTGTGGAAAAATTCCTGGCCACCTCAACTACAATTATCCACTGCCTACTCCAATTCTAGCAAAAGACCATACGCAAGAAGCTAAGCCCAATATTAAAAGAGTACCTTCTACAACACTTCACTAGATGCCCATCATGAGCCAAAAAATAATGTCTGAGAGGAAGGTCAGACTCTAGACAGGGAGAAGGGTGACTGCCATCGACCGACCTTATCCAGAATCCTTTCCCATGATAAGAGGGAACAGTGATAGTGAATTCCAGGGTTTCACCACTAGACAACCAAAACAACATGAAGAAACAGCTCAAATCTCCACTACAAGGAGAGGACGAAGAAAAGAGTCCCGAAACTTCAACCAGGGTTATCCACAAAATATGCTCTCTCCAATAAAGAATTCCGAGATGAAATGTAGAGGATGGTAAAGGAGCTACTCAAAGAATCAATGGAGGAGATATCCAGAAAACTAAAGGAAGAAATGAAAGAAACAATAGAATGAATAGTTGAGAAAACACAGGAAGAAATGAGAGCAGAAATAAAAAGCTACAAAAAGAAATGTCACAAATAAAAGATTCGGTAGATGAAATTAAAAACTCAGTAGGTGCCCTCAGCAGTGGAATGAATGCAGCTGAAGACAGGAGCAGTGAGCTTGAAGATGAGCAACAGAAATCGCATAGGGAACGACAAACAATGGGAAAAGACCTCAAAATAGCTCTAAGGAGAATCAGAGACCTAGGGGATGACGCCAAGAGGAACAACATTAGAATCATCGGAGTGCCGTAAGGACAGGGAGGCAAACCCAATGAAAAAGCCACAGTCAAAGAAATCATTGCTGAAAAGTTCCCAGAGATAAAGAATGCAGACATACAGATCCAAGGAGCCAGAAGAGTGCCGGCTAAAAGAGAGCCTAATAAAAACACTCCAAGGCATATCATAGTCAGAATGATGAATGACAGAGACACTATACTGCAAGAAGCAAGGTCAAAGAAGGAAATCACATACAAAGGAGTACCCCGTTAGATTCACAGAAGACCTATCAGAGGAAACCCTCCAAGTCCGAAGACAATGGTGGGATATAGTGAAAAAACTCAATGAACTGAACGCCTCATCAAGAATATTTTATCCAGCTAAACTCTCACTCAAACTCCATGGAACTATACACATTTTGTTGATAAACAACAGTTCAGAAACTTCATAGACTCAAAACCAAATCTAAAAGGATTAAAGGGCCTCCTGTAAGATAACAAGGAAAACAGAAACACAACCAACCCCTACAGAAAGATGGCACAAAACCCCATGACAATAATCTCTCTCAATGTCAATGGTCTAAATGCACCAATCAAGAGACACAGAGTGGCAAAATGGATCCAGAAACTGAAACCAACATTCTGCTGTCTACAAGAAACACATCTGAATAATCAGAGCAAGCACAGACTCAAAATTAAAGGATGAAAAACAATTCTGCAAACAAACAGCTCCCTCAAAAAAGCTGGGGTGGCCATACTAGTATCCGACAACATCAATTTCAGGTTGAGAAAGATTAGAAGGGACAGCGAAGGCTATTTTCTATTCATCAAAGAATAAAAACAACAGGAAGAAATCACACTTTTAAATGTATACGCATGTAAAGAAAAAACAGCTAAATACTTAAAACAACTGCTAACAGATTTTAAGGAAGACATTGCTAGCAACACAATAGAAGTTGGAGGCTTCAACATCGCCTTATCACTTCTGGATAGATCAACAAGAACAAAACTCAACAAGGAAACATTGGCTTTGAAGGAAGAAATAGAAGAGAGAGGGCTAATAGATCCATACAGGGCTTTACACCCCAAAAAGAAAGAATACACATTCTTCTTCAGTGCACACGGAACATTTTCCAAAATAGACCACGTGCTAGGCCACAAAACATACCTCAATAGAATCAGAAAGATAGAAGTAGTATTAACAATCTTTTCAGACCACAATGCGCTCAAGATAGAAGCTAATCACACAAAGACATCGAGAAACAAATCAAACACCTGGAAATTAAACAGCTCAATGTTGAACAATTAGTGGGTCAGGAAGGAAGTTAAAGACAAAATTAAAATATACCTGGAAACAAATGAGAATGAAGACCCTAGCTACCAGAATCCATGGGATGCAGCTAAAGCCATGCTAAGAGGAAAATTTAGAACATTGCAAGCATTCCTAAGGAAAGAAGAAAGGGCTTACATAGATAACCTAACCACGCAGCTCAAGATCGTAGAAAAAGACCAACAAAAGGAACCCAAATTTGACTGAAGGAAAGAAATAATAAAACTTAGAGCAGAAATTAACGACTTGAAAACCAAAGAAATATTCCGAAAGGTCAATGAAACCAAGAGCTGGTTCTTTGAGAAAATAAATAAGTCTGATAAACCACTAGCAACACTCACTAAGAAAGAGAGAGAGACAGAACCCTAATAAACCGAATCAGAAATGAAAAAGGGGACATCACAACAGAAACCAATGAAATTCAAAAGATCATCAGAGACTACTTTGAGAGTCTGTATGCCACAAGACAAGAGAACCTAGAAGAAATGGGTAAATTCCTGGATTCCTACAATCTCCCAAGATTGAACCAGGAAGACTTGTGATACCTGAACAGACCCATTCTTATCAAGGAAATTGAAGTGGTAATCAAAAGTCTTCCCAAACACAAGAGCCCAGGACCAGATGGATTCACTAGTGAATTCTTCCAAACATTTAAAGATCTTTTGCCAGTTCTCCTCAAGCTTTTCCAGGAAACTGAAAAAACAGGAACTCTCCCAAATAGCTTATATGAGGCACATATCTCCCTAATACCAAAAGCAAACAAAGACACCACCAACAAGCAAAACTATAGGCCAATATCCCTGCTGAACACGGATGCAAAGATCCTCAACAAAATATTAGCAAATAGAATCCAATAACTCATCAAAAATATCCTACACCATGACCAAGTGGGATTCATCCTAGGGATGCAAGGATGGTTTAACATTCAGAAATCAACCAACCATAATCCATCATATCAACGAAAGAGAAGATAAAAACCATATGATCATATCAATCATGGTCAGCACAGTCCTCCCGTTGTTCATCAATTTGCTTGAGCGGGCCCAGTAACGTCTCCATTGTGACACTTGTTACTGTGTTTGGCATATCAAATACGTCACGGGGAGCTTGCCAGGCTCTGCCGTGTGGGCGAAATACTCTCGGTAGCTTGCCGGGCTCTTTAAAACGGGCGGAGGAATCGAACTCCAGTCAGCCATATTGGCTGCATGCAAGGCAAACGCCCTACCACTGTGCTATCGCTCCAGCCCTTCATATCAATAGACACAGAGAAAGCTTTTGACAAGATCCAGCACCCGTTTATGATGAAAACTCTCACCAAAATGGGTTTTGAAGGAACTTTCCTCAAGATAGTCAAAGTCATCTATGACAAACCCATAGCAAGCATTATCCTCACACTTGATCACTTGTCTTCCCATTAATCATCATTTTGCTCAAGCGGGCGCCAGTAACGTCTCCATTTGTCCCTGTCGCGTGCTAGTGTAGCCCAATGGCGTCTGTTCGTTCTAGGAACATGAAGAGCCTCAAACCGATCGTTCATGATCTTGATGAAGAAGTCTGACCATCTGGTAGGTGGGTGGCCACATGGTCTTTTGACGTCCCATGGAATCCAGTCCGTAACGGCTCTAGTCCAGTGGTCGTCTCCAAATCTCATTACGTATCCAGCCCATCTGATTTTTGACAACTTGGCAAACGAGACAGCGTCCCTGATTCTTGATCGTTGAAGGAGGTCAGAACCCTGGATTCTTTCACTCATTTGAGTGAAACACAATACTCCAAGCATAGCTCTTTCAATTCCTCTTTGGGAGACCTGAATAATGTTCTCATCCTGTTTTCGTAGGGCCCAGGTCTCTGAGGCGTATGTTAATGCAGGAAGAACAGTGGAATCAAAAAGATGTGCCCAGAGCCAGAGGTTCTTCGTCCTCTTTGCTGTTTCTTCGATGCTCTTGAAGGCGTTCCAAGGTGCTCTCTTCCTCCTGCGCAACTCAGCTGCCAGGTCATTGATCATGTTGACTTCTCGACCTAGGTACACATAACTGTTGCATTCGGAGATGGTCATTCTGTTGAGAGTGAATGGAGCATCAGGAACGAGGCTGTTTCTCATAAACATTGTCTTTGTGAGATTCAGTTGTAGTCGAACCTTTCCACACTCACGGTCGAAGTCGGCCAGCGTTTGTGCCACTTGGCTAATGTTTGGTGTTATTAGAACAATGTCATCAACAAAGTGGAGGTGGTGTAGTTGCCGACCATCTATCTTCACTTCCATTCCTTCCCATTCCAGTCGTTACATGATGTTCTTGAGGGTGGCACTGAAGAGTTTTGGTGAAATGGTATCACCCTGCCTAACCCCTCTCTTGACATCGATGATTACTTCTTTATAGAATGGTGAGATCCTGGTAGTCAATCCATAATACAGCTCACGGAGGATCCTGATGTATTGAGTTTGAATGCCCTGATTGGCTAGGGCTTCAATGACTGCTTCCGTCTCAACAGAATCAAAGGCCTTCTTTAAATCAATGAACATTAGACAGAGTGGCATCTTGAACTCCCGAGAAACCCCAATGAGCTTGGTTATCGTGTGGATATGGTAGATGGTGTTGAATCCTTTGTGGAACCCGCAAACTACAAGACCAACTTGGTCTTGCCAACTATAAGACCAAGATGACTGCCCTCCAACGTCCTGATGGATCTATCACATCTTCCAGAAGGACAATGGAGAATATTATCCGTGACTTCTACTCAGATCTCTTCGATAGCACCTCCATCTGCCCACATAACAAATTCCACAGGATGGATATATCGTTCCCAATGTTCTCCCTTCCGAAATCCAACATGCCATTTCATCGGTAAAGAAACAAATGGCACTCGGCCCAGACAAGGTCAGACCTAATCACCTGAAGAACCTGCCGTCAGTACTCATCAATACGCTGGCTCGGCTCTTCACACGCTACCTGTCTGAATGCAAGATTCCATCCCAGTGGAAAACCAGCAGGATTGTACTACTGTACAAAAAGGGAGACATCCACGACATTGGCAACTATCGCCCAATCTGCCTATTGTCTGTCATGTACAAGCTGTTCACTCAAGCCATCCTGAATAGGATTGGCAGAACACTAGATGAAGGACAACCATGTGAGCAAGCCAGGTTCTGCAAAGGATTCAGCATTATCCTCAATGGGGAAAAACTAAGGGCCTTTCCTTTAAGATCAGGGACAAGACAAGGTTGCCCACTATCACCACTTCTGTTTAACATAGCGTTGGAAGTATTTGCAATAGCGATTAGGCAAGAAAAATACATTAAAGGCAACCAGATAGGAAAGGAAGAAATCAAGCTCTCACTATTCGCAGATGGTATGATACTATATCTTAATAATCCTAAATCCTCTACTAAGAAACTCCTAGAAACAATAGACATATATAGTAAAGTCGCAGGATATAAAATCAATGCCCAAAACTCCATGGCCTTACTATATGCAAATAATGAGAGAGAGGAAAGTGACATGAAAAAAATAATCCCGTTCACAATTGTGCCCCAGAAAATCAAATACCTTGGAATCAGCCTAACTAAAGAGGTAAAGAACCTCTATAATGAAAACTACAAAACGCTGCTCCATGAAATAAAAGAGGACACGAGGAAATGGAAACATATCCCCTGCTTATGGATAGGAAGAATCAACATCGTCAAAATGGCAATACTCCTGAAAGCATTATACAGATTCAACACGATCCCTATAAGGATACCCATGAAATTCTTCAAAGAAATAAATGAAGCACTCATGAAATTCATATGGAACAACAAACGCCCACGAATAGCTAAAGCAATTCATAGGGAAAAGACGTGGGGAGGCATCACCCTCCCCAACCTCAAACTCTACTACAAAGTGCTAATAATTAAAATAGTATGGTACAGGAACAAAGGCAGGGCTGCAGACCAATAGAACAGGGTGGAATATCCGTACACACAACCTCAAATGTATGAACATCTAATCTTTGATAAGGGAGCAAGAAATGTGAAGTGGAGTAAGGAAAGCCTCTTTAACAAATGATGCTGGCATAACTGGACAATCACATGCAAAAAAATGGGCTTAGACCTCGACTTAACACCATGCACAAAAGTCAGATCAAAATGGATTAAAGATCTCAAATCAGGCCAAAATCCATAAGGTACATTGAAGACAAGGTCGGCAAAACCCTCCACGATATTGAAGCTAATGGTACCTTCAAAGACGACACTCCACTGACTAACCAAGTGGAAACAGAGATAAAAAATGGGACTATCTTAAATTAAGAAGCTTCTGCACCTCAAAAGACACAATAACCAGAACACAAAGACAATCTACAGAATGGGAAAGGATATTTACCCAATACCCATCTGACAATGGGTTTATATCAAGGATTTACAAAACACTAATTGAACTCCACAAGAAGAAAACATCTAACCCCATCAAAAAATGGGGTGATGAAATGAACAGAAACTTTCCCAAAGAAGAAATCTGAATGGCTAAAAGGCACATGAGAAAATGCTTTACATCACTAATCATCAGGGAGATGCAGATCAAAACAACAATGAGATACCATCTCACACCACAGGGTCTGGCCCACATCCAAAAGAACAAAAGCAACTGGTGCTGGTGCGGATGTGGCGAGAAAGGGATCCTTCTTCACTGCTGGTGGGAATGCCGACTGCTTCAGTCCTTTTGGAAAACAGTATGGATGAGTCTCAGAAAATTAGAAATTGAGCTCCCATTTGACCCAGCAATACCACTCCTGGGAATATATCCCGGAGAATCAAAAAAGTACAGTCGAAATGACATCTGCACTTCTATGTTCATTGCTGCATTATTCACAATAGCCAAAATCTGGGAAAAACCTGAGTGCCCAAGAACAGATGACTGGTTAAAGAAACTTTGGTACATCTACACAATGGAGTACTATGCAGCTGTTAGAAAAGATGAAGTCATGAAATTTACATACAAGTGGTACTACATGGAAAGTATCAAGCTAAGTGAAATGAGTCAGAAAGAGAGGGACAGACATAGAAAGATTGCATTAATATGGGGAATATAAAGTAACAAAATGGGAGACCAACACCCAAGAATAGCCGAGACAAGTACCAGGAGGTTCACTCCGGGGCTTGGAGGCAGCCGCACATTCTGGGGGAGAAGGCAGCTCAGATAGAGAGGGAACCACCAAGTAAAGGGTGTTGGGAGGATCCTCCCAGGATGAGAGATGCATGCTGAATGTAGACTATAGACCGAACATGAAGGCCACTCAATGCCTCTTTTGCAAACCACAGCACCCAAAAGGAGAGAGAACAAAAGGGAATGCCCTGTCACAGGGGTGGGGTGGGATGGGGGTGGGGGATGGGAGGGATGCTGGGAGCATTGGAGGTGGGGAATGGGCACTGGTGGAGGGATGGGTACTCAATCATTATATAACTGAAACCCAAGCACAAAAATTTCTACAACTGTACCTCGTGGTGTTTCACTAATAAAAATTTTTAAAAAATCAAACAAAAAAAAACGTGTTCAAGCTAAGAATGGAGTAAGACACCAAGATCAAGAAGCACAAAAAGTTTCAAACTAACAATCAAAATTAATGATGCATGCCAAGATACATTACAATTAAAAATGTAAAAATCAAAGAGAAAAAAAGAAAACTAGATGCATCAAGAGAAAATCAAAGAACCATAAATAATATGTACCCATAAGACTATCATCAGTAAATGTCTCCATAAAATTTCTATAGGCCAAGCCTGGAAGGATAGTATAGTGGGTAAAGCACTTGCTTTACATAGAGCTGTGCTGGGTTCAATCTTGTCACCTTGAATAGTCCCTCAAATCCTAGCAAGAGCGATCCCTGAACGCAGAGTCAGTCATGAGCTCCGAGCATCTCCAGGTGGCACCAAACCTAACAGCAACAACAACAAAATTCTACAGACCAGAGGGAATGGTATGATGTATACAAGTACTTAATGAAAAAGACCTATAGTAAAAAGTATAGTACTCTGCTAGATTATAAAACAGATTTGAAAAAAGAAAAGGTAAAGGTAAAGGCCCTCCCATTGATCATTGATTTGCTCGAGCGGGCCCAGTATCGTCTCCATTGGAGACTTTGTTGTTACTGTGTCTGGCATATCGAAATACAGAAAAATTTAGACAGAGCTAAAGGAATCAATGAATTAATTACAGTACACCCCTCTAAGAAACACTTAGGAAAGTTCTACAAAAAGAATAGCAATCTCTCTTGGAAGTAGTAAGATACCAAAAAAATAAAATGTAAAAGAGAAAAAAAGAACTTGCCCTCTATTTTCAAGTTTACTCATTCATTCCTTGTTATCTCTATTCTATTGAGTTTATAGAATTTCAGCTATTGTGTATTCATTTTTTTACCAAGTCATGGTCACGGTCACGGTCCTCCTGTTGTTTGTCAATTTTGCTTGAGCGGGCCCAGTAATGTCTCCATCGTGAGACTTGTTACTGTGTTTGGTATATCGAATACCTCACGGGTAGCTTGCCAGGCTTTGCCGTGCGGGCGAGATACTCTTGGTAGCTTGCCAGGCTCTCCAAGAGGGGCAGAGGAATCAAACCCGGCTTGGCCAGGCAGGCTGCGCACAAGGCAAACGCCCTACCGCTGTGCTCTCGCTCCAGCCCCATTTCCATCTTAGCAATAGTAATTCACATTTCATGAAAATATATTCCACGTATTTAAGTCCTTTTTAATGTCTGTCAGTGATGTTTTTCAGTGTATATCATGCTCTTTGTTAGATTTATTCCTAAGAATTTAATTTTGGTATATCTATACATTGAATTATTTCATAAATTTCATTTTAGAGTGTTTATCACTAGTTAATATTAATCAAACTAAATATTTTTTCAAATAAAACTTGATCTACCCCTTGTTGAACTTGCTCATTTCTAAGCATTATTGTCATACTGGAAATTCCTCTATCTTAACTACCTCTATCCCCACACACTTGTGTTAATTTCCAACCATTGACCAGTCTTCCTTGCCCCTGTTTTTCCTGGCCTTGGATATTAGTCTCATACCATTTTTTACTTTTTATATTTTACAAATGAATGCAATCATTCTATATCTGTCCCTCTCCTTCTGAATGATCTTACTCAGCATGATACTCTCCAAATTGATCCATTTAGAGGCAAATTTTATGACTTCATTTTTCCTAATAGCTGTATAGTATTCTAGTGTTGTAGATGTACCATAGTCTATTTATCCACTCATCTGTTCTTGGGCAATCAGGTTGTTTCCAGATTCTGGCTATAGTAAACAGTACTGCAATGATCACAGAAGTGCAGATGGCATTTCTGCTATGTGTTTTTGGACCCCAAGGGTACATTCCCAGAAGTGGTATTGCTGGGTCATATGGGAGCTCAATTTCTAGTTTCTTGAGGAATATCCATATTGTTTTCCAAAAAGGCTGAACTACGTGGCATTCTCACAAGCAATGAATGAAAATCCCTTTCTCCCTGCATCCCCACAAGCAGTGGTCGTTTTTGTTCAGTTGGATGTGTGTCAGTCTCTGTGGTGTGAGTGTGACATGATATCATTGTTATTTTGATTTGCATCTCTCTGATCATTAGTGATGGAGAGCATTTTTTCATGTGCCTCTTGACCATTCAGATTCCTTCTTTGAGAAAGTTTCTGTTCTTTTTTTTTTTTTTTTACTTTTTGCATCACACTCAGCAATGCAACAGGGGTTACTCCTGGATCTGCACTCAGGAATTACTCCTGGTGGTGCTGGTAATAGGACCATAGGGGATGCTGGTAATCAAATCCTTGTATGCAGGTTGGCCGCATACAAGGGAAACACCCTACCCACTGTCTGTTCATTTCTTCTCCCCATTTTTTGATGGGGTTGCATGCTTTTTTTCTTGTAAAGTTCTATCTTTTTTTCTTGTAAAGTTCTACCTTGTATATATCTTTGATATTAACCCCTTCACATATGAGTATTGGGTGAATAATTTTCCCTATTCCATGGTCTTTGTATCTTGTTCACTGTTTCTTTTGAGGTGCAGAAGCTTAGTTTAATGTAGTCCCATTTTTTAATCTTTGCTTCCTCTTGCTTGGTCAGTGGTGTTTCATCTTTGAATATGCCTTTAGTTTCAATGTCATGAAGGGTTTTGTTTACATACTCTTCCATGTCCCTTATGGATTCACATCTGATGTTGAGGTCTTTAATACATTTTGATCTTACTTTTGTGCATGGCATTAGCTAGAGGTCAGAGTTCAGTTTTTCACATGTAGCTATCCCGTTTTCCCAATACATTTAGTTGTTTGAACTGAAACCTTAGTTATGTAAATGAGAATAGACAATCTATTATGCACTGTAGCATAGTTCTCCCGTTGTTCATCGATTAGCTCGAGCGGGCCCAGTAATGTCTCCATTGTGAGACTTGTTGTTACTGTGTTTTGGCATATTGAATACTTCACTGGTAGCTTGCCAGGCTTTGCCGTGCAGGCGAGATACTCTCGGTAGCTTGCCAGGCTCTCCGAGAAAGGCGGAGGAATCGAACCTGGCTCAGTCGGGCTGGCTGCATGCAAGGCAAATGCCCTACCGCTGTGCACAAATTAACTTCTTAAAAATGCATTTTCTGATCATTTAATTTGTCATTCCTCTAGGGGATATTTTTTGGAGCAAGCATTATGAAGTAAGTTTTATATGTGCTGGCTGAGGGGGCAGGCTGGAGGATGGCAGGTAAACAGGATATTAGGGGAGGGAAACAGGACATTAGGGGAGGGAAACAGGACATTAGGGGAGGGAATCCCACACTGATGGTGGTATTGGTATTGGAATATTCTATGCCAAAACAACTGTATTAGAAACAACTTTGTAAATCATGGTGTTTTAATACAAATAATTTTTAAAGTCCAATGAGGAGTAACCCCTGGGGATCACATGAGGAGATCATTCTCCAGAGTCTCCACACTTTGAATGTTTCTCTCTTAGGCAAACGATGCACATTTTCAGCTCTCATGACCTGTTCTCTTTTGAACACCTATTTCCTGTCTTTCTCTTCCCTCACATCTTTATAAGCAAGTTTCATCAAACAACAACACTAACAACTGGGGTATGGCATTTGCCTTGCATACTGCAGACCCAGGTTCAATCTCCGTTATCCCATACCATTATCCAAACACTGCAAGGAATGATCCCTAAGAGCAGAGCAA
Organism: Sorex fumeus; assembly: GCF_029834395.1. Lineage (NCBI taxonomy): Eukaryota > Metazoa > Chordata > Mammalia > Eulipotyphla > Soricidae > Sorex > Sorex fumeus. The sequence continues at coordinate 19,821,695 of NW_026606188.1, forward strand.
GGAGCAAGTGCTTAACAACACTGGGTGTGTCCCCCAAACAACAGCAAACTGTTGCTGCACTAAATAAGGCAAAATAGGGGCTGGAGCAATAGCACAGCGGGTGGGGGGTTTGCCTTGCACGCAGCCAACCCGGGTTCAAATCCCAGCATCCCATATGGTCCCCTGAGCACTTCCAGGAGCAATTCCTGAATACAGAGTCAGGAGTAACCCCTGTGCATTGCCAGGTGTGATGCAAAATAAAAAATAAAATAAAATAAAATAAAGCAAAATAAACTCTCTCATGAGTTTGTGTAACAGCTGTGATGGGCAGACTTCACTCAGGTGTATTTCTGGGAGGATAAACAACCTTCTATGACTTCTTCCCTAGCGTCAACCCATGACAAAGTGAGGACCTAGTTACTGATCTTCCCATCATTCAATAATTAATTTGAATGAATGCTGCAGCATTCTCCAGACCCAGAGTGCTTCCCACTGTATATTTCTACTGGGAGAGGGGGCGGGGGAAACCCATAACCCTTCTGTTTTCTTTCTTTCTTTCTTTCTTTCTTTCTTTCTTTCTTTCTTTTTATTTTTAGTGAAACACCATGAGGTACAGTTGTAGATTTACAATTTTTTGTGCTTGGGTTTCGATTACACAATGATCAAATACCCATCCCTCCACCAGTGCCCATTTTCCACCACCATGGATAATATCCCCCCACCCCCACTCTCCCATCCCCCCCTGCCTCTGTGGCAGGGCGATCCCTTGTGTTCTCTCTCTCCTTTTGGGTGTTGTGGTCTGCAAAAGAGGCTTTGAGTGGCAAACAAGTTCAGTCCATAGTCTACTTTCAACATGCATCTCCCCTCCTGGGAGGATCCTCCAAACACCCTTTATTTGGTGCTCCCTTCTCTATCTGAGCTGCCCTTTCCCCTAGAATGCCTGGCTAGCCTCTGAGCTATGGAGTAATACTCCTGGTGCTGATCTCAGCTATTCTTGGGTATTAATCTCCTATTTTGTTACTTTATATCCCCCAGATGAATGAATCTTTCTATGTCTATCCCTCTCTTTCTGACTCATTTCGCTTAGCATGATACTTTCCATGTTGTACAACCCTTCTGTTTTCTGTCTTTTCACTTTGCAGTACTTTGTAAATTCAATGAGAGGCCCAACACTTTCTTATAAGGTGGATTTTCTGTAGATGCTGTGGCCCAATTGCTGGTTATCATAAACATTCCAAGCGTGTTTAAGATGGGCAGAGGTAAGCAAGAACGTCTGGTAGCATAAGTATATCCAATGTATTTTCAGTGGATGGTGACTTTATCTGGATGTGATTCAAGTCAAAGAAGTTTTGGAGCTGCTCTTCAAGGGAACCAGGGGTTGATCTGCCCATTCTGTGAACTGACTGGAGCAAATAAGAAATTGAGCTGGACTGTTGGGATTTCTTGGATGAGCATTTAAAGTTTGTCTGGGATCATCCAGGAGCACAAGAAGCCATTCTTGGATTTGGTCCCCTTAGTACAGGGTCTCAGGAGTTTGGAATGGTCTGTTATGTTCTCAGAGATCTGCAGTTTCTTTAACGCTTTTATAACTCTCTTATTAAGGAGTTATGAGTGATAATCTCCCCTTCAATAGTCTTCAAGGAAAGTGCGGGTGTTTGTGTTGAAGCCACACCCAACTTCACTTAATCACTTAATCACTTAACTTCCCGTTAGTCGTCGATTTGCTCGAGCGGGCGCCAGTAACGTCTCCATTTGTCCCTGTTGCGTGCTAGTGTAGCCCAATGGCATCTCTTCGCTCCGGGAACATGGAGGGCCTCAAACCGATCGTTCATGATCTTGACAAAGAAGTCTGACCATCTGGTAGGTGGGCAGCCACGCGGTCTCTTGACATCCCGTGGAATCCAATCAGTAACAGCTCTAGTCCAACGGTCGTCTTTAAATCTCATTACGTGACCAGCCCATCTGATTTTCGACACCTTGGCAAATGAGACAGCGTCCCTGATCCTTGATCGTCGACGGATGTCAGAACTCCGGATTCGTTCTCTCATTTGAGTGAAACGTGATATTCCAAGCATAGCTCTTTCTATTCTTCTTTGGGAGACCTGAATGGCGTTCTCATCTTGTTTGCGTAGGGCCCAGGTCTCTGAGGCATATGTTAATGCAGGAAGAACAGTGGAATCAAAGAGATGTGCCCGGAGCCGGAGGTTCTTCAACTTATGTTGAAACAAAAAGTGCAGTGCAGTGAAAGCTGAAGAGGTAGTTCTGGCTGAGCAACTGCTAAGATAGTGGAGCAGGAAGGTCATTTGCCTTGCACAGTGCTGATCCAGATCAAACCCTGGCTTCTCATATGGTCCCAAGTACCACCAGAAGTTATCCCGAGCACAGTTGGGTGTGCTGATCTGTGGCGTCCCATTATGTTCCCCCTAATCTCACGAGGAGTAATTACTGAGTCCATTCCAGAAGTAACCCCAGAGATTTATTCATTGTTGCTGCTCTATGAAACACAGAAAACTCGAGAAACAGATGTGGGAGTGACAAGAGGAGGAGTCAGGAAAGCATGGGCCGGGCTTCCTCCTGGGCCTCAGAGTCTGGTGTCTAGGCCTCTCTGTTCAGTAGCTGAGATTCTCCATCAGCGTCACAGAGAACTTGAGGGAACTTCTGCCTGTATTCAGTTTTAAAACTTGTATTTGTTTCTTTCAAAATAGGACTTATTTCTCCGTTGGTATTTTTATAAATTCATTTATTATTAGCATATTTTCCATTCCATCTACATGTAGTTATTATAGATACTGAATATTATTTTACTCAAAGTATTTGACTCAAATCAGGACTAGTCTATGTTGATTTTTCCTTCTTTTAAGAAAGGGTCAAGTTCTCCAATTTTTCTTTTGTTGAACAGTCTTGGATTGTATCCAAGGTATTCTATTCTGAGTCTCAGGATTCTATTTTATTTCTCTGAAAAATGTTGCCTTTTGTTTATTTTCTGATGGGCTCACACAGCAAAGTATGCCTCTGGGTTAGAGTTCATATTTATGTCCAATATTTTTCTCCTTCAGTGAGCTACTTTATACTGACCTGTACATATATAATGTAGGGGTTGGTAAGAAATTTAAGTGTATTTTTATGTAGAAAATTTGACACAATTTCCCTACCATCCTCGCTTCATAACTTCCTAATTATTAGAAGTTTCTAATTTTGCTTTTTGGGTCAAAACCAGCGATGTTCAGGGGTTCCTTCTGGAACCGCACTCAGGAATCACTCCTGGCGGTGCTCAGGGGATGCTGGGAATCGAACCGTGTTGGCCACAGCAAGGTAAACGCCCTACCTACTGTGCTATCTCTCCAGCCCCTCACCTTACATTTTAAGTTGCTCTAATTATCTCAAACGACCTTTTAATTTTAAAAAGCAAGGAAGATGTCCAGTTTCCTTTTTTTTTCTTTTAAATTTTTTGGATCACTACACACCCAGTGGGCTCAGAGTTATTCCTTGCTCTGTGCTCAGGAGTGACACCTGGCAGTGTTTCAGGGAAATATATGTGGTGCTGAGGTTTGAACCAGGCAAGTATGAGAGGCAAGTGACTTACTTCCTATCTCTCAGGCAAAAAGTTGTCAGTTTTCCAATCAGCATTTCCACTGCCTTGTGTACTGAATGTTTCTTGATCTCAGGCTACAAATTGTACATTGGAAAACCACCCTGCACACTTTCTCTTCCAAGTCTTCACTTTTACTTCTTTATTTATTTATTTGTCTTTTGGTCACACCCAGCTGTGCTTAGGTCTTATTCCTGGGTCTGCTCTCAGATACCACTTCTGGAGGTGCTCAGAAGACCATATGCAGCACCAGGGATCAAACCAAATAAGCTGTGTGCAAGGCAAGTGCCCTTTTCACAGTCTCTCAACTGCATCTTAGCAATAATTTTTTATTTTTTTAATTTATTTTTTGGGTCACGCACAGCAATGCCCAGGGGTTACTCCTGGCTCTGCACTCAGGAATTACTCCCAGGGGTGCTCTGGGAACATATGAGATGCCCTACTGGCTATACTACCACTCCAGCCAGCAATATATATTTTTTTGCTTGTTTTTGAGCCACACCTGGTAGTGCTCAGAGCTTACTTCTTGTCTCTGAACTCAGAAATCACTTCTGATCCTTCTGGTCAGGCTCAGGGGACTATCTGGGGTGCCAGGGATTGAACTTGAGGCAGCCCACAAGGCATATACTATCTCTCTTGCCCTGCACATCTTAGAATTTCTAAATCTTCTTACATTGTCTCTCTCTATATATAGCTTGAGAGACTGCCTGACACGCATCGGGCACAGGGACCCGGGGGGGCGGGCGTCTGTTCAAGTTGAGACCACGGACGCCGGGCTGGCCTTGGTCGCTTTAGGCCGGAGGGTGACAAGAACGGCCAGGACACCACCCCTGGGTGAATGTGAGTGCTGGCGCACAGGACCCAGGCAGAGGGGCTTGGGTGGCAGGAGGCCCAGGGGAAGTCCTTAAGACAGACCCCGAACATCCCCCACGCACCTGGGGGAACAACGGTCCCGATCCTTCCCGCGGAAAGCCACTGAGAGAGTGTGAGGGGCCGATATAGCACATCAGGTAGAGCATTTGCCTTGAACGCAGCCAACCCATCCAACCTGGGTTCAATTCCTCTGCCCCTCTCGGAGAGCCTGGCAAGCTATGAGAGTATCTCCTCTGCATGGCAAAGCCTGGCAAGCTACCCGTGACATGTTCAATATACCAAACACAGTAACAACAAGTCTCACATTGGAGACGTTACTGGGCCATTCCAGCAAATTGATGAACAATGGGAGGACAGTGCTACAGTGCTATAGCTTGAGAGAATTGTAATTTTTGGTTTGTGTATGTTTGGTATCATTTATTAATGTTCTGCAAGATTGCTAATACAAGATGAACTTGCTAATGCAAGATCACACAATTAGAATACAAACTCCTAACAACGTAGAAGAAAGCATAAGGGTTGTCAGAATCTGACTGACCTAGCTTTTACATCACGTCTTACCCCATTCTCCATTGGCTCACAACCCACCTGTCTTTCCACAAATATTCCAAATTAGCCCATCCTTAGGATCTTTGTGCTATTTTAATTCAGACCTTTGGGGGATGGTTCTATATATTAATGACATTGATTCTTAACTTACATGGTTGTTTGTTTATTAAGTGATTATTTTACATGAAAGAAACATTTAAAAAGAGGCTATTCATTAAAATTTTAGAATTCCTGAAGTGACATCTCATACTCTACCACTGATGTACCAGGAGTGGCACACCGCATAGATGGAATGTAAAGCAGAAAGCAACCAGTCTGGATTAAAAAAAAAATATTAGCACACAAGGTTCAACCTGTAACAACATGTTAGTTGATCTCTTATACAAGGGCTTACTGGTTCCAGGGTGAAACAATCTTCACACACTTTCTTCTCTTTTGATAATTTTTAGCAAATTATTCATAACAAGCAATGCAAAATAAGTTATTTAGGGGCTGCTATTGGGGCAGGCTTGGATGGTGGTTGGGAAAATTAGAAATAATGGTGGTGGGAAGGAGTAATGGTGGTGGGATTAGTGTTGTAATATTGAATGCAATGACTTATTGTGAACAACTTTATAAAAAATAAAATGAAATTTAAAAAGAAAGGGCTGGAGCAATAGTACAGTGGGTAGGGTGTTTGCCTTGCATGCAACCAACCCGGGTTCGATTCCCAGCATCCCATATGGTCCCCCAAGTACCGCTAGGGGTCATTCCTGAGTGCAGAGCCAGGAGTAACCCCTGTGCATTGTTGGGTGTGACCCAAAAAGAAAAAAAAACTTTAAAAAGAAAATTAAAAAGAGGCTAGTGAGTTTACCCAAGTTATCAAGATGATAAGTGGCAGGCAGCCAGGATGTGAATCTGATTTTCATGACACTGCTGCTTCTCCTCTTCTATATATGAGCAATTCCACTGTGTTTCCACTTCTGCATGAGGAATCTTCCAATTCTGCCACATCTCTTCTGTATAAAGTACTAACTTGTTCTAGAGCCCAACTGTCATCCCTCTTCACCCTTGAGTCTTTCCCCTTCCTCCTCTTCACAAACACTTGGGGTTCATTTTCTGCTTCTTGCCACTATGTTTTGTGCACATCTGTATGACAGCAACCATCTAACAACCATCTCCCTGCTTTCAGCCCAGTGGGCGGTGCCTACCCTTGTGTCACAGCCCTTTCTTCTTCTTCTTCTTCTTTTTTTTTTTTTTTTTAATTTTTGTTAGTGAAACACCATGAGGTACAGCCCTTCCTTCTTAAGAATGCTCATCCATGTTTTCCAAGTAGCTGATCTCACCCGGAGGACCTGGAACTCTTCAGTGAGGGTGGTAGTAGCCTCGGGTATGGCGGTAGGAGGCTAGCTTTCCAAGTGTCCACTTAAAAAAGGTATGTTTCCAGGGAGCAACAAGTAATTTTGTTTCTGGAAAGGGGGGGGTTGAAAGACCAATTAATTTGGGAACTTCTCTTTACTCCACATCCTGCCTGGAGGCCAGGCGGTGGCTGATGGAACAGGAAACAAACACCTCTCCTGAGGGCTGCCTGCCCTGAGACTGTCCAGAGGGCATTGTGTGTGGAGATGCTTCTCTCCTTCCCTTGATGTGGGGGTGTGATGACACTCTTTCCTTCTGCCTCTCTTCCTTTACCGCTCCTTGGCTTTACCCCTACAAAACCCCTTTTGGTGTGCTTCTTGAAGGACTGAAGTGACACAGATGTAGAAACCTGTATGACATGTAATGAGTGTCCCCTGAATTTTCGCTGCATTCACAGGGAGGAATGAGCACCAGCCTCGGGCTTATGACTATTTCTCCCCATTCCGATTCTTCCCGATCAGTCATCCTAGAAAAGGACGTTGAGACTTTCTCCTCTTTTCCTTTCTGCAGGCAAAGTAATTGCAGATAAAAGAAGAGAAAAGACAATGTTTTCAGGGATTTTTGTCTGTTGTTTCTTTCTTGCGGGGGGGGGGGGGGGGGGGGGGCAAAGCTGGCAGCCATCAGGGTTTAATTTCTGTGCTCAGGGATCTAACTTGAATCTTCAGTGTGTAAGGCAAGTGTCTACCATGCTGTGCTATCGCTTCAGCCCCAAGAGAGGTGTTCTTATATCAATGTTGCAATGTGGCATATTGAAAATACTGTAGGATAAAAATATCTCTATTGCACTATGAGTATTTTAAAAAGTAGTCTGGGACCAGAGAGATAGTACAGTGGGTAAACAATTGCCTTGCACACAGCCAACTCAGTTTTAATCCCTGGCACCCTATTTGTTCTCCTGAGCCCTGCCAGGAAGTGATCCCTGAGTGCAGAGCCAGGAGGAATAAGTTCCGAGCACTACTGGGTGTGGCCCCCAAAGCAAAACAAACAAAATAAATATGTAAACAAAATTTAAAAAATAAGAATAAGTCCATAATCCAGTGACTCACAAATGAATCACAGAAATGAGCAGCTCACCTAGAGATGTTCCAGACTTTGCACCAGGTTGATTTCACTGGGGTGCCTCAGATGGGAGCAGGCCTCATCCCTCCACCTGCCCTATATGAATCCCAGTGGCCACAAAATTCCAGAACCTGATGAAAAATCCAGGTATGCAGGACCAGTGACTGAAAACTACAGGCCTCAAGGAGTCAGAAATGGGTCGCTCCTTCCTATCTCCATGCCCCCTGTCTGTCACACCCACAAACTGCCTCCTGGTACCATGTAAGCGTGTTAAAGGCCATGATCCAGAGACTCACAAATGAATCTCTGAAACGAGCAGCTCGCTGCAGAGATGTCTCTGGACCAGAGTTAGTTAAATTTTTAGAATTCCAGGACACACAGCTGCAAAAGACAATCATAACAAGGAATACAAAATAAATTATCTAGCATCTGCCTATTGGTTAGGCTTGAGTGGTGGTGGGAAAACTCAAAATAATGGTGGTGGGAAGGTGTAATGGTGGTGGGATTGGTATTGAAATATTGAATGTGATCAATTATTGTGAACAACTTCATGAAAAATAAAAAATAAGCATAAATCTAAAATGAATTTTGAGGGGCTGGAGAGATAGCAGGGCATTTGCCTTGCACACAGCCAAGCCGGGTTCTATTCCCAGCATCCCATATGGTCCCCTGAGCACAGCGAGGAGTAACTCCTGAGTGCAGAGCCAGGAGTAACTCCTGTGCATCACCAGATGTTACCCAAAAAGCAAAAATAAAAAATAAAAAAATTAAATGAATTTTGATCGTTGAATAGTGAAAATGGGTTTTAAACTTTTTTTTTTTTAAAGAAAATCGTAACATTAATCAGACTGAAAATGCTCATTTCTATAATCTCAACACAATTTGGTGGGGGAAAATGGGCACACCTGATGTTGCACTCAGGAATCACTCCTGGTGGGGTTTGGGGGAACATATTGGATGCCAGGGACCAAACCTGAGTTGGCTGAGTGCAAAGTAAGTGCCCTATCGTACTCTCTCTCTGGCCTCTCAACACAATTTCTTTTTTTTTGGGGGGGGGAGGTCGGGGTAGGGTCACACCCAGCCATGCACAGGGGTTTTTCCTGGCTCATGCACTCAGGATTTACTCCTGGCGATGCTTGGGGAACCATATGGGATGCTGGGAATCGAACCCGGGTTGGCCGCATGTAAGGCAAATGCCCTACCTGCTGTGCTATCACTTCAGCCCCTCAACACAGTTTCTTTGAAGTTCTTTCACTGGTCTGGGAGTCTGTCTAGTTTTCTCTCCCAGAAGAGTTCACAATCTTCTTTCTACTAGAGGAATCCTACCTCCTCCAACTCCTTATTCACCTTTAATTCAGGATTAAAAACTGTCTTTTGTAGCTGCCTACTTCCTACCATGTAGCTCACTCCAAAGGGGTACAATTCCCATCATAATTTTTAAGAATGACTGACCTCCAAGTTGTAACTCAAAGCCCTGTGTGGATTTTCCTTCTCTAGGTCAGTCCTGGGCAGAACATGCTTCTCTCCTCTAGTTTTCACTTAAAACCAACCTCAGGAAATTCCTCTGTGGTCAGATGCCTTTAACCTTCCCTGGCAAATTTCCTTGAGAAAGACTTTTTTAGTGGTGTTTGGAGCATACCAGTCCAAGCAAGGGTTATAATAAGTATCTTCTTGAAACCTTAAGTACAGTTTCTGGTTTAGCAAATACCATAATGATAGACTTGTATTCTCAGTCCTAGAAAATTTTGTGGGCACTAGGGCTCAGAAATGTCCTGGGCCTGTAAGTAAGTTTTATTGAAATTTGTGTCTGGAATTCAAGGAGAAAAGAGGGAGATCTGAGTGTCCATCATCTGTTGCTCTCAGAGGGACAGAGAGAGGGTTCTGCTCTTGAAAGAACTCTTGGGGGCTGGTGAGGGGACTTGTAGTGCCCTGGATCTTGGGGGTCTTTGAGTGCAGTGTCGGTGTTTTAATCAGTTAGTGGCTAAAAGCAGAGTCATGGCTGGACTCATGGATGGGAGCCTCCCACCACACATTGCCTGTGGTCAGCTGAACTTATGGTCACAGCCGGAATAGGGAATATTGGACTCAAATGACATGTGCAGGTCACTGAAGTGCAACCTAGCTAGAACTCGGAAAGAGCAAACCTCAAGTGTTCTTAAGAGCATCCCCCTGTCTTGCCAGAACCTGCTCTACTCTCTGAACTTCCGCAACAGGCCTGTATGTGATAAAGTCTATTTATGTGATAGAAGATCATTGTCCAGCCTACTGGTCCAACAAAATCAACAAAATCACTCCACTATGTATTTCACATCGACACTGCCCCCTTCATTTCAGAGCAAAGGAATGACTGAGGAATTAAAGTACAGATATGCTGGCTTGGGATGTGGGCAGTGGTGAGGTATGTCTTGTGGCTCAGTGGTAGAGGTGTGCCTTTTGGCTCAGTGGTAGAGGTATGCCTTGCATGTGAGGCCTGGATTTTTTGCCTGCACCAATACACACATATGCACACACAGACACACGGACACACAGACACATACACAGATGGAGTATTTTAGGGTAATTAAGATAGAGAATGGTTCAGTATAAAAATAATAGTTGGAAATGATCACTCTGGACAAGAACTGAGTGCTGAAAGTAGGTAAAAAGATATACATGATAACCTTTCAGTATCTGTATTGCAAACCATTATGCCCAAAGGGGGGAATGGAATGGGAGGGAGGAAGGAGAGAGAGAGAGAGAGAGAGAGAGAGAGAGAGAGAGAGAGAGAGAGAGAGAGAGAGAGAGAGAGAGAGAAAAGAGGATGAGAGGCAGGCTGGGAAACAGGAGAGCTAGGGGTGGGAGGGAAACTTGCAACACTATTGCTGGGAAATGTACACTGGTGGAGGGATGGTCGTTGAAACATTTATGACTGAAAAGGAATCATCAACAACTTTGTAATGTTCTATCTATCTCATGGTGTTTCAATACAAACAAAACCAACCAACCAACCAACCAAACAAACAAACAAACCCTCTAGTTTTTATCCGAATCTGGGCCTAGACCACAGGATGGGCTGAGAAGGACAGATTTGCTCCAGCTGCAGAATAAAACCCACCCCATGAGTGACCAAAGAACAGAAATATGATTCTGGAGGCTGGCAAGGCCAAGGTCGAGGGCCAGTCCTTTTGGTTCCTGAGAGAGTTCCCTCCCTCTACCAGCAACTTCTCAGCTATCCTCCTAGGAGGAGAGAGGAGGGAGAGAAGGAAGAGGAGGAAGAGGAGGAAGAGAAAGAGGAAGAGGAGAGGAGGAGGAGGAAGTGAAGAGGAGGAGGAGGAGGAAGAGGAAGAGGAGGAGAGGAGAGAGAGGAGAGGGAAGGAGGAGGAGGAGGAAGAAGAAGAGGAAGAGGAAGAGGGAGAGGAGAGAGGGAGAGGAGAGAGGATGGGGAGGAGGAGGGGCGGATGAAGTTGTCTAGGGTGTCTTCTTGTAGAGACAGTACCCTAACAGATCCGGACTCACTCTACCCTTTTTAAAGTGTAAATACCGCTTCCGGAGTCTATCTGCAAATATGGTCAGACTGGGAATAGGGGTCTAATTTATTTTAAATTTGGGGAGACACAATTCAGTCCCCAACAGCAGTCAACAATTTGTTCAAGCAAGAAGTGCTCTCTGAAGTGTTTATGGCTCCCACCCAGAGCCTCGGCCTCTTCCTCTGCTCCTGCAGCCCATTCCCAGGCGCTCCCCCTCCTGGAACCTGCCTGCTCTTCTGCCTCACCGCCCAGAGGACCTGGCCTCATGAGCCGTGGAGCAAAATCAACGAACAGAACCATCTGGATGGCAGCCAGCTGTGTCCACCTGCAATTCATCAGCTCTCACTCGTCCTGCTCCCTTGCTGGGCTCTGGGTAAATCTGGGAAGGGTGAGAGAAGCACAAAGTGACAGATCTTCTGCCCTTCTTAGCAGAAGCCAGAGACCCCAGGGGACAGAATACAGGATGTCTTACTGAGCAGGGACAGGCAACTGACGTGGACGCTGAATAGGTTTCAAACAAGGCATGTGGGAGACTTAAAAAAAAAAAACTTAAACAGTAAGATACACAGTTACACATTTATTCATGATTGGGTTTCAATCATACAATGTTCCAACACCTATCCTTTCACCAGTGCACCTTTCCTACCACCAATGTCTCCGGTTTCCCTCCTGCCCCTCCAACCCCTTATGGCAGACACTTTTCTTCTCTCTCTGTCTCTCTCTGTCTCTCTGTCTCTGTCTCTCTGTCTCTGTCTCTGTCTCTCTGTCTCTATCTCTCTGTCTCTCTCTCTCTCTCTCTTTCCCTTTGGGCATTGCGGTTTGCAATACAGATGCTGAAAGATTACCATGTGTATCCCCGTATCTACTTTTAACACCCAGTTCTTGTCCAGAGTGATTATTTCTAACTATAATTGTCATCCAGGTCCCTTCTCTATCCTAACTGCCCTTTGCCTCACACAAACTTGTGGCAAGCTTCCAACCATGCACCAGTCCTCTTGACCCCTGTTTTACCTGGCCTGGGTTATTAGCCTTGTACGATATTTGTCCCTGTCCTTCTGACTCATTTCACTCAGCATAATATTCTTCATTTCCAACCATTTATAAGAAAATTTCATGACTTCATTTTTCCTAGCAGCTGTGTATTATTCCACTGCATAGATGTACCATAGTTTATCTAGTCGTCTGTTTGGGGCACTTGGGTGAACATGGGAGCCTTTGCTGTGGGATTCTCACTTTGAAGACTCGTGAATCTGCTGGATAAAAAGAGCAGGAGATAAAACCCCCAGGACAGGGAGGAAACACAGCGCTGCTGGTGCAGGTAAGTGGCCGCACTGGAGGCAAGGAGACATGGGAGCTGGGAAAGCTGGAGATACTGTCGGTTACAGTATGAACTACAGAGCCCAAAGCAGGAAATGGTGCAGCCACCAATGCAGGCAGTCGGGGGTGGGGGGAAAGTAGGGGCCATTTTGTGGGGAGTGGACGCTGGTGAAGGGACTGGTGTTGGAACACTGTGTGCCTGAGACTCAGTCACAAATCACTTTGTACATAATGGTGCCTCAGTGGAAAAAGAAAAAGGAAAAACAAGGTATGCTCAACAGTGTAGGGCCTGGAGGAGTCTCGGATTTTCAGACTTCCCTCTGTCCCCTGGACAGCGCAGCCTCCAGCAGCACCCGCTCCTCTTCCTCTCCAGCCTTTGTCCTAGCAGGGAGCAGCCACACCCTTGAAAGCTCCAGGGACCTGCTTCAGGGTCAGCCTGCAGCCATCTCCTCCAAGGTTTTATTCTTCTGCAGATGAATCATGACTGCCAGCTGGTGCCCAGACTTCCGGCAAGGATGAAGAAGAGGAAAAGGAAAGGAGGGGCATCTACATGCACGTAAGTCTGGGGGGACCCATGAGACAGGAGGGAGAACAAGTGGCTGCCTTGACCAGGGAACCGGCATCTATCCCAATGTCACAGACTGATGACTGTGTCACTGAGAGGATCTCACGCCCGGCTCTGCTTCTAGCACCCTGAACCATTATGCAGTCTCATCTGTATTCATATCAACTGCATATAAAGTAGCTGATGGCCTCAGAGAACTATGATGAGGGTAAAAGGTGATAACTTAAGCAATGTACCCTGAAAGGTGTGGGGCCTTGTCGGGAACAATACTACAGTGGGTCAGAAGCTTGCCTTGTATGCAGCCAACCCCAGTTCAATGCCTGGAACCATGTGTGGTCCCCTGCGCATGGCCAAAAGTGATCCCTGAGCACAGAACCAAGAGTCATTCCTGAGCACCTCCAGGTTTGGCTCAACCCTTCCCCACACCAAATATATATGTGTGTATGTGTTTGTGCATGTATACATACATATATGTATTCATACATATATATGTGTGTATATAAGTATACATAAATGTACATATATATACATCATGTATACATACACACACAGTGACTGAGGACCCATGGAGAGCTCAGTGGTGAAACAACTGCATCAGGCATCACAAATGTGATGCTACAAGTTTGATCCCCAGGGCTGCCCTACAAGCACAGAGCACAGTTCCAGAGGTTCTGCAACTTGGATTCTGGGTGCCTAGACCCAGTGTGTGATCTCTGGCACATCATCACCACCAACAGTGAGCAGCTTCCTGCCATCACAGCAGCGTCAGCATCAAGTGTAGTTGTGGGACTGAGGGCTGGCACATACTGGGTTTTCTCTCTCCCTTCTTTCTCCTCCTACAGCAGAGGGGTCTGCAGGTCTGCAGGCAGATCAGGGAGTGTTCAGCGGCTCACAGGAGTTGGCTACCACACAGGGAAGGGGACGTTTCTTTCTTAGCGAGAGGAACCACATGGAGCCAGAATGATAGTCAGAATGTTGGGTGTTTGCCTTGCATGAGGCTGAGCTGTGTTAGATCCCTGGCACCCCATTTGATTCCCTGAGTACCTCCAGGAGAGATCCCTAAATGCAGAGCCAGGAGTAAGCTCTGTGTATTTCCGGGTGTGACTCCCCCTGCAAACAGAAAGAATTAGGAACATCAGGGAAACGTCTGGGAACAATGCACCCGTGTCCCTGGCTTGAAGGGCTCAAAACTTGCTCATTTATCTCAACACAGTGTCTGACAATGATTTATTAGTTAATTCTCTCCTCTGAGGCTCCTGGCAAGATCTTGAAAAAAATTTTTGAATCCTTTTTTAAAGGCAGCTCTTACCATCATTTAGGTCCATAATCATTATTCAGTATTCATTATGTTTGTGGACTTCTTCCAGAAACTATCAATTAGCTTCAGTTTAGGTGGTTGAAGGCTGTGAGGGGCTGTGTGGGACATCAAGTTCCAAGAAACACACAGGGCTCCAATGACCCAGAATATCAGCATTGTCAGTGGGGGGAAAGGATTGGTGACATTGGAGCAAGGGGAGTCTCAGGTTAAATGATAAGAGAGGCTGTTTTATTTCTAACAAGTACTCAAATCCACAAGCTCATTATTCCCAAAGGAGTCAAATGCAAGCAGAGAAAATATGTCAAAATAATTCGGCATGGGGGAGAGCTGTATTTAAATTTTTTTTTAAGTTTATGGTGAATTTTCTGTGTGGGTGCCCCATAACGGGACTTGGCCCCAGGAAGGATAGCCAGCATTTGACAGAGCCAAAAGGAGGAGGACTCTCTGGACATTAGAACCTTGGGTTTGGTCCCTGGCAATTGTTCATATGCCTGTGGAGTTGTCCTAGATTTTCTAGATTTTTGAATTTGTAATACTGTCAGCCTCACAGAAGGATGAAGGATGCAATCCTGGAGAAGGGGTTCTTCAGAGGTGGGGTAGGAATTTCCCGGCAGCATAGCAGTGCATTTTTTTCCTGTCTAAATTGTCAAGGTTTAATATCCTAATAAAACTGCAGCAAGTTCAGAAGAACATGGCACACTTGCACTGGAAGCTTCTCTGCTGGATCAGCCCTCTTCCTGCAGTTTTTGCTCTCAACAGTTTTGTGCCATAGCAATTCAATTCAGAAATAGAAACATTGATGGTGTAGTTGTAATGTAGGCAAAAAAGTCTATTTACCAAAGGACTAGATGTTTACTCATTTACATTACAAGTATTTGGAGCACTTGTTCCAAGCACTTGTTCCAAGCACTTGAATTTAGGCTACAAGGCTGACCAAGGCACACATAACTGCTCTCTGAGTTGCAGCAGTGGAGAAAACAGGCACAGAGTTCAAAGATGGTGGGGTTTAAGGGAGCAGGGAGAATGGTGTTTATTTCCACTTGCAGAAATTAGGCTTTAACAACAGTCAAGATGCCCCCTCCCCTATCCCCATAGAGGTGAGAAGAGAAAAGAGGATTTCACACTGACAAGACAGTGTGGGACATTGGAGAGAAAAGCTAGAATACTCTATAGCTGGATCACAGGCTCCTGAGACAAAGGGGCAGAGAGGGGGTGAGGCTAGAAAGATGACAAGACAAAGGCGTTGAGAGCGGAGCTGCAGCCTAAGCAACTGGATGCTGATCCTGGAAGGGAAGCTCGGAAGAGAAATGGCCAGATTGCAAGTCAAGGACGATGATCTAGCTGAGGGTGAGTGGGAAGAAGGCCACCCATGAGTAAGGAAAACAAAGTTCTGGGGTTATTTAAGGGGTGGGACCTTTAGACTTTGGTTGCTAAAAGCCATGGAAAAGAGGAAAATGGACTGGGTAAGTACCAAGATGGTTTCCTGATTCTTTTTGCAGGAGCAAGAAAGATCATTCATTGAGTGGTAATTGGGTGAAAAAGTGGAATGTGATGGAGGAAATAGTAGAGGACATATTTGAGTCAGAATTTAGTTTTCCATGAGGCATTACTGGAGAACGCTGTCAGGCCATGCATGTAGAGGTTCCATTTTCAGAGAAATCTGTCATTTGATACTTGCAGGTCCTAGAATCTCAGTCGATGGAGGTGCACATGCCAAGGGAGAGAGAGCCCAAGGAAACCGAGAAGCAAACTGTGGGCAGAGGAACAGGAGCTAATGGTAGAGAGCAAGCACTGGAGGGGGAGAAGTGAGAGATCAGAAAGCAAAGGAACGGTGAAGTTTAAAAAAAGGCCAAGTTGTTCATCAAGGAATGCAAGGACTGTTGTACCTAGCACCTCTGGAATTGCTATCCAGGCGGGGGAAGATTTTGTAGGAAGGTTAAGGATAAATATTAAAGATAAAAGTCAGTGGATCAAGCAAGTGATGAAAGAAAGTAAGATGGTGAGCTCAGACAAACCAGTCCACCCAGAATCTATCTAGGAAGTAAAAGGGAGACAAAAAGTGGCTCCAAAAGAGGCAGAATTTTTCGTTTTTTTTTTCTTTTTGGGTCACACCCAGCAATGATCAGGGGTTACTCCTGGCTCTGGACTCAGGAATTACTCCTGGAAGTGCTTAGGGGACCATATGGGATGCTAGGATCAAACCTGGGTCAGCCGCATGCAAGGCAATGGCCCTCCACACTGTACTATTGCTCTGGCCCAGAGGCAGGATTTTCTGTACAGGAGAAACAGACTGCAAGAAAACATGAGAAAGAAAGACTGTTGATGGAGCAAGGATGCAGAGACTGCTCAGAGCCAAGATCAGACCTCAAGTCTGCATTTGACTTCCATTATGCAACCTGACGAGGTCCACCTATTTGACATTTTGAGACGCTGATTTGCATTGTGGTTATTTGAGCATATATCTTCTCCTCAGAATTAACCTTAAATTTCTCCAAAGGCAGAAGTCATCTAAAAAAAATCTTTTTTCCATTTGGTAGCTTTTTTTTTTATTTGATTATCACTGTATCATTGTCATCCCATTGATCGTCGAATTACTCGAGTGGGTGCCAGTAACGTCTCTATTCCTCCCAGCTCTGAGATTTTAGAAGCCTCTTCTTATTCATCTTTTCCAAACTATTGGAGGCTTTTTCAGGGTCAGGAGAATGAGACCTGTTGTCATTACTTTATTTGGCATATCGAATACACCACGGGGAGCTTGCCAGGCTCTGTCCATGCAGGCGGGATACTCTCGGTAGCTTGCCGGGCTCTCCGAGAGGCATATATTTATATATTTTTCTTTATGATTTGTTGCCTACCCATAAGATATGGTGTAGTAATTGTGGAAAATGGGTAGGAAGTGTCTTATAATGTGTTGCGTGTCACAATGATTAAATTATACTTAATTAAATCAACAATTAACAGTTGATTAACTGAGTTTTATTATTTTTTCTTTTTTAAAAAATATTTCTCCCCTACACTTTATATAGACATTGTGATTACAAAGTTTTTTGTAATGATTTGTTACAGATATTCAGTTTATCAACACCTATCCCACCACAATTGCAACTCTCCACCACCATCATCTCCAATTTCCCCAACTACCTCTTAAACCTGCCCCCATAGCAGGCCCTCAATAATTTATTTTATATGGCTTGCTATAATTTGCGTAATGAATGATGAAAAAATGTTTCCCCAGAAAAAAGTTAGTGAATATTTTTGTATCTTATCATGGAGCTATTAAGCCCTTGTATAAGAGACTACTTTAACATGTGTTACAGGTTAAGCCTTCTGTGTTGATATTTTGTTAACAGAGATTGGATGTCTTCTACATTACATCCCATCCAATCTGGTGTGCTACTCTTGGTTTATTGAGCTGTAGATTTTGAGTTGTTGTGTGGCCTCAAATGTTTCAGGAAGCCCAACCTTTTTAATGGGTTATACAGCTATAGTTAAATTTTTAACTGGGTGGCAGATTTGGGGCATGTGTGTGACTGCTGAGGCTTCCAGAAGTACAGATAGATGGGGGAAGGGAGCCCATCCCTGACTCAGTGAAAGCCTGGAGATTTAAGTCATAAAAACTTGCATTCCTGAGTTTTTCAATAGACTAAATTCTGATGAGACTCGTCCTGAGCAGTGGAGTCTGGCTGGGAGCATTAATTAAAATCAGCATTAATTAAATTATTCATTCCTTGCCTTCCTAAATACATAGTGAATTCTGTGCTGTACATGGATGTACTGGACACTACTGGGAAATGAAGCTTCTGGGGGGATGCAAGAGTCATCATTTATAAATTCTACTCTCAAGTAATTTATCCCAGAAGACAAGCCTCTTATAAGACAAAGACCTATTATGCAGAGGAGAAGGTGAACAGGTCACACAAGCTTCAATGAACATGTTTGCACAGGACAGGTCCAGTACCAAGTTAGGGAGAAATTAACTTTAGAGAAAATAAAACAAAAAAACTCTGAGTTGCTTTCTGTCTGGGTTGGGAGAGTCAATCACATGAGAGTAGATCTTTGTTCTCAGTAATTTATGCTTTTTCTCATTGTAAACCTCACAGGCACCCAGTACCTTGAGAGGAAAGAAGTGATGAGATTATCTCTGGGATTGGCATGACTTTCTCTTTTAAATAATCCAAGGGAGAACTTGAGTCAATGTACCTAAAGTCAAGGACATCATGGAACTGAGCAATCTTTCTGATTACTGAGGTAGTTTCAAATTATGCTGGCCAAGCTGACAAGATAGGGTCCATCATTGCCAGGGATCCACTTAATTCAAGGCTAGGTATATAGTTCTGATTCAGCGGTTCTGATTCAGCCCAGTAAGCAGTCAAGGAAAGAACCCTCTTCCCCTCTTCCCCTTTCTCTTCTCTGGGGCCAACACAGAGCAACTATACTGGAAACAGAAGCTGAGCAGAACATAATTTAGGGGAGAATGAAATGTGACCATTTCAGGACTGAATTCCGAGCCAGAGTGTCTGTGTGTCTCTGCTAGAGCACCTGCCTTGCCTCTTGAGGCTCTAATGCTCTCCAGCATCACTCCATATCACAGAGTGTGATCTCTGGCACTGCTGCCGCTGAGCCCTGCGCAGCAGCCAAGTGTGGACCCTTGGAGTGGCAACTATTATGACAGCTTCTCTCACAACACACACACACACACACACACACACACACACACAGCAACAATAGCAAACTGAGCTCTTAGTCACCCTCCAAGCTGCAAAGACTTTCACACCATTGTAGGCTATAGCAGATATTGTTGACTGTTGTAGCAGATTTTTTGCCTCCAGATCCCTTTATCATTCTATTTGATTGGGGTTGCGGGAATGTGGGTGATCCAAAGTGGTGTTTGAGCAAACCCAGAGGCCTCACAAGTGATTCTCAGCCAACTTCTGAATGCAACCAATTTCTCTTTCCACTGTAGTGCTAGAATTACCTGGATACCCCTGGCAGGGCTAGAGGGCTTCTTAGGGGTGTACCTGTAATGTTGGGGGTACCATGCAATACCTTCCAGAAATCTGGATCAGGTGCAAGATAGGAACTTCCATCCACCTATTATTATTAATTATTATTAGTAGTAATAGTAGTAGTTTGCCAGTGACAGACAATGACAGTAATAGTAGTAAGCACACTAGCTTTCAGGGCCCTCTAACGTGAAAATTTTCAGGAAAAGTGGGCTCATTGATTGTTGTGTTCTGCTTCAATTTATCTTGGCCCACTTGAATTATTTAGAACAGATTGACTTTGTGGGGGAGAAACAGTATCATCTATACAACAAGCAAACAACATGGAAAAGAGCAGGTGGCTAAGCATTCCTTTTTTTTTTTAAAGTGAAGTAAAACAGTTTTATTGAAAGAAATTTAAAGATACAATGAGAGAGAACAAGAAATTCATGTTCTTGAGAGAACACAGGCTTTTCCAGAGTAGAAAAAAGTCCCTAAGCTTTATTACCAGATTCCGCAAATACAAGAGATTCTCTGTGCATCTCAAAGATGAAGAGCTCCAACCTGTGTATCTCTTGTCTGATGTCCAAGTCTAGCAATGACTCTCTATGGCTGATGTACAGTGCCATGCTGGGACTTTTCTTTACTGTTCTCCTGGGAGGACCCTTACTTCTGTCTTGTTAAAACTTTCTATTATTGTTATATCCTTCCATTCCTTAGGAAAGGCTGCAGACATCGCATGTCTGAAAATATCTTTGTTCAATCTTTATCCATGCTTAATAGTTTTGCTGGGTATAGAACTCTAGGGAAAGTGTTTCTTTCTGAATTTTGAAAACATTCCTTTCTTTTTTGTTGGTTTCTTGCTTTCTTACTTTTGCTAATATACCAAAGGGTTATTATACATATATTTCATTCAGCAGCAGTTGATAACAGAACTCGTCCAGATATAAGATTTAGGAAAAAGAATCAAAAGGTATTGGATGAGTCTCTCAAAGGGTCATCAGATGGCATTAGATGGCAATGCATATTCTAGGACCATTCAGACATACCTGGACAGTAGAACATTCCACAATTTGTACAAGCATCCCTGGCCGCAGAGTTTCTTATCTCTGGTCCTGTAATTTCGATGGGTACATTGACTATTGGATTAGTTGGACCTTTGCCCCCTCTTTCTTCTTCTGCACTCCAGCCTCTACATTCACTTTCCCCACTGCTTGGCTCTTATGATGTGGAAGCGTCTAAGAGGGTGCTCATGCCTAAATCCATTTTCTTTTTGTTCCCAGTGAGGCTATGGAGAAATCCAAAGTCATCCCAATTTCTGATTCATTGCTTCAAATCTTAATTTTCTCCAGAGCTTTGTATACTATTTCCTTCAACTTTTCCAAAAATTCTAGTGAGTTACCTTAATATGAATCTATATTTATTTACTGTGTTGGATATTTAATGCATTATTTGAAGCTGGAAAATTTTGCCTTATATATCTGGGAAACTGGGGGGAATCATTTCATTTGTGATTGCTTCCTTTCTGTTTCCTAATTTCTTTCCTCTTAGAACTCCTATTGCATAAATATGTTGGCCTTGAACTAGTTTCCTAATCATACTTTCTTTTCTGTTCAATGTTGCAATCTCCTTGGCAATTTGCAAAGCTTACTCCTGAGTTTTTAAGTTTGCAGAATTTCATTTAACTTTAAGTGCTTTGTTCTGTTTGTTTCATATTTTTGATGCAGTATTTTCTCTTATTGCTGTAAAAATATGATATTATGATAAAAATCTATCATTTAATCCTACAGGGTCTCATTTGCCCACTACCACTTTTATCTTTTATTTCTGTTTGTTTTGATATTTATCACCTACACAGTCAGCTTGTCATATTTGCTTAGTAGCAGTATTGGGACAGCTAATCATGATTAAGAATATGCAACTATGCATTGTTCACAATAGCCAAAATCTGGAAACAACCCAAGTGCCCTAGAACAGATGACTGGTTAAGGAAACTTTGGAACATCTACACAATGGAATACTATGCAGCTGTCAGGAGAGATGAAGTCATGAACTTTGCTTATAAGTGGATAGACATGGAGAGTATCATGCTAAGTGAAATGAGTCAGAAAGAGAGGGACAGACACAGAAGGACTATACTCATTTGTGGAGTATAAAACAACTAACATGAGGCTGACACCTAAGGACAGTAGATACACGGGACAGATAGATTGCTCCACAGCTGGAAGCCTGCCTCGTGAGCAAAGGGGAGAAGGCAGCTGGAATAAGGAAGGGATCACGAAGAAAAAGATGGCTGGAGGGGCTGGAGTGATAGCACAGTGGGTAGGGCGTTTGCCTTGCACACAGCCAACTGGGGTTCGATTCCCAGCATCCCATATGGCTCCTTGAGCACCGCCAGGAATGATTCCTGAGTGCAAAGCCAGGAGTAACCTCTGTGCATCGCCAGGTGTGACCAAAAAAGCGAGAGAGAGAGAGAGAGAGAGAGAGAGAGAGAGAGAGAGAGAGAGAGAGATGGCTGGAGGAATTGGTCAGGATGGGAGACGTGTACAGAAAGTAGATAAAGGACCAAACATGATAACCTCTCAGGGTCTGTATTGCAAACCATAATGCCCAAAAGTAGAGAGAGATTATGGGGAATAATGTCTGCCATAGAGGCAAAGAAAGGGTGGGAAAGGGGGGGTATACCGGGGATATTGGTGGTGGGGAATGTGCACTGGTGGAGGAATGAGTGTTTGATCATTGTGTGATTGTAGCCCAAACATGAGAGCATATAACTATCTCATGGTGATTCAATAAAATTTTTTAAAAAAGAAAGAATATGCATCTATATATTGGGCCAGAGATATCTCTACAGGGTAAGTGTATACTTTGATGCAGGCGGTTCAGGTTTGATTCCTATTACCACTTTGTCCTTCACTATGTGACCCTAAGCACTGAGCTGAGGATAGTGCCACGAGGACCACCTGGTGGGGCCCAAAAATGAACAAACAAAAATCAGGTGAACTTACCAATCTGATTTGGAATGAGCCACTGGATAGAGTTTTGAGCTTTGTGCTGCAAAGTAGAATTGTTGGAGAACCTTCCCTGTCATTATCCTTCATGATTACACAGATTCCCTAAGAACTTATTTTTTCTATATGTGGAACAATTATTATTATTTTGTTTTGTTTTGTGGGAGATAAGTGCCCTGTCCACTGCATTATCTCTCCAACCCTTTAATCATTATTATTGAAAATATCTGCATGGAGACTAGAGAGATAGCCCAATAGGCTGAGCACACGCTTTGCATGTAGGAGTGCAGGCTTCATCTCCAGCATTCAGCCCCTCTAGCACCATCAAGAACAATCCCTGAGCACAGAGCTGGGAGTGGCCCCTGAGCACCACTGAGGAGAGCCCTCTCCTCCACTACGCCAAAAGGAAAATCTTCCAAAATTGTCATTGGAATTTCCAAAGGTGCAATAATTTCCAAAGATTTGTATACAAACTTTCAATGGTGGCTTAGGTGCTTTGTGGTTGGTAGTCGACAGTGGAGAAGATGAACGGAAGGAAGAATTTTTAGCCAGCTAGAGGAGAGGCTATAAGGAAGCTGTTTGAGATGAAAGGAGTTGGCCAGAGGGGATGCCATGTGGCCACAGCGGTTTCCAGAGAATGATAACACCTTCCTTAGGAAGCTGGTGTCTGAACACTCTTTATCTTCACAGATCTAGTAAAACATATTCAGTCACCAGTGTTGCCTCCCCCCCAGTCTGTTAATGGGCCTCAAATCTTCTAGGTGGCCTACTCTAATAGGTGATAGCACTAGATTCCAGCTCTGCAGGGGGGAAGAAGGAATATTCCATTGATGTGGCAACAGTTTATTAACAGATTATTCACTCTTTCTCCAAGTCACAAACACCCTGTGAATAACACTGTTTGCTCCCACCACCCTCTGCCCTGCTGCTGCCTGGGGGAGGATTAACAAAGCCTCCCTGTTCTCAGCCCTGGTGGGTGCTGACCTGTCTGGCCCTGGGTAATGAGGATGGCGCCCTTCTCCCTCTTCCCACAGATCTCAGTCCCCAGACACTTGGGGTCCCTTCAAGAAACCTGACTCAGCAGCTCCTGCAGTGCATGGCTTCTGGCCAGAGCCGTGGATTTCTCCCAAAAGATGGTGTGGCTTTTGGCAGGGACTCGCTCCTCAAGTCATTGATTTCAACTGCTCAGCATCTTGTCTCGGCTCCTCTTCTGCATCTGTCTCTCTCAATTTGAGTCTAATAACTTTATTGGCACAAGGAGAAGGAGCAAGCATGGCCAAAGTCAATAATCAAGCTCTGCAACTGAGATGATTCGATTTGTTTTTTGCCCTGGGTATTCAATTGGGACATGAACAGTATGAACTTATATTGCATCTTAAAGGTAAAGGT
This sequence comes from Sorex fumeus, assembly GCF_029834395.1. NCBI lineage: Eukaryota > Metazoa > Chordata > Mammalia > Eulipotyphla > Soricidae > Sorex > Sorex fumeus. The sequence continues at coordinate 19,845,230 of NW_026606188.1, forward strand.
AAAGGTAAAGGCCCTCCCGTTGATCGTCGATTTGCTCGAGCGGGCCCAGTAACGTCTCCATTGGAGACTTTGTTGTTACGGTGTTTGGCATATCGAATACTCTCGGTAGCTTGCCGGGCTCTCCGAGAGGGGCGGAGGAATCGAACTCGGGTCAGCCATGTTGGCCGCTTGTAAGGCAAATGCCCTACCACTGTTCTATTGCTCCAGCCCATCTTATTTTCATATTATTTTCTGGTAACATACCTACATTAGAGGGTCTGAGTCAGATCACTTCTCCCAGTTCTGCAACCTCATTCATTCCTACTTCTGTTTCTGTTTCCATGGCTATTATTCAAATGATAGAATAATCAGATAAACAAATATTTACTGAACACCTACCATGTCCTAGACAAGGTAGTGAGATACTTAAATATATAATATTTTATAAAGCATAGGGAGGAAATAGTGCAATTTTAACAACATGACCAAATGTGGTTCACAGTCTAGTCTAAGTAATACAATTCCTACAGGCCAGGCAGGGGGAAAAAGATGGTCTTCATTCAAATCCTGGTTCTTCCCCTTTTGCACTTGGTGTGATCTCAGGACCATTATCTAACAGTTCTGAGTCTCAAGGTACTTCTGAGTAAATGTGGAGAGTCATAGTTTTTTTTATTGCGCTGTTCTTCAGACCAAGATAAAAGTGTCTGAAGAGTCCAGCCTCAGCACAGACTAATAATAAATTAATTGAAATTAATAAGATTTTCATTAATGACTAATTAATTAATTTTGGGGTTTTGAGTCACCCTTGACAGTGTTCAGGAATTACTCCTGCTTCTGCACTCAGGAATCACAACCAGGCAGTGCTTGGGGACCATATGGGCATGGAACCTGGCTCAACCACGTGGTCTATCACTCCGACTCTATAATGGAATTTTTAAAAAAAATTTTTATTAGTGAAACACCATGAGGTACAGTTGTAGACTTACACATTTTTGTGCTTGGGTTTCAATTATACAATGATCAAATACCCATCCCTCCACCAGTGCCCATTCTCCACCACCACCAGTCCCAGTATCCCTCCCACCCCCCATCCCCCCATCCCACCCTACCACTGTGACAGGGCATTCCCCTCTGTTATCTCTCTCCTTTTGAGTGCTATGGTTTGCAAAAGAGACATTGAGTGGCAATCTAGTTCGGACTATAGTCTACTCTCATCACGCATTTCCCATCCTGAGAGGAACCTCCCAACACCCTTTATTTGGTGCTCGCTTCTCTATCCGAGCTGCCTTTTCCCCTAGCATGTGCGGCTATCCTCAAAGCCATGGAGTAAGGCTATTCTTGGGTGTTAGTCTGCTATTTTGTTACTTTATGTTCTCCAGATAAATGCAATTTTTCTATGTCTATCCCTCTCTTTCTGACTCATTTCACTTAGCCTGATACTTTCCATGTAGTACCACTTGTATATAAATTTCATGACGTCATCCTTTCTGACAGCTACATAGTATTCCATATAATGGGATTTTTATATTAGTTTTCAGTGCTCTCTAAGAGGGAAGAAGAGAATCTTCTCCGAGCAGGGGAGCCACTATCCAGAGGCCCGCTGTGCCCTTATTGCCAGCAGGTGCCCCTGCAGCCCCCGGACACGGGGGCACAGCAGGCCATGAGCTCCTGTGTTCTCCTCTGCACCACCACCCTCAGGAGATGCCACGGTCAAGAATGGGAAAAGTAAGCAGAACTGAGCAAGTGAACTGGGTGAAAGCGACGGTGACACTCTCGTGGGACATATTGCAGCAGAATGTAAAGAAGGCAGAGGAGGGAGAGAGGCAGCTCCGTGGAAGCCCCGAACGAGCGGCCGAGGGAAAAGCCATCTCTGCAGAAGAACAAGCGAACCCGTCATTAGAAGCTCCCTCAGAAGCTAAAATTAGAAGAAGAGTGTAGGAAACTGGACCCTCTCCAGCTGGTTCCGGATCCAGAGCGAACGCCGAGGCCGGGAGAGACAGGCCGTTTCCGCCGGGGATTGCACAACGCCTGTAAACATTCCTGGGAAGACAGCGCGGGCGCTGGGATAACAATCTCTGTACTGGCGAGCTGTGCGCTGCAGGCCCGTGCTCCGGGGATGCGCGCGGGCGGGCGGGCAGCAGTGGGAGAGGAGGACCGGTGCCCGCCCCCGCGGCGTGCTCTCAGCCCCCCTCGCGCCCAGTGTCTCCGCGGCGTGAGCAGGTTAGTGCAGGAAAATCATGTTCCTTCATTTAGGACAGAATTACAATCGTCTTATTTCATGGTGGTGTAGAGTCAAGCAGGTCCTTTGATCCAAATTCGTGACTTCCATATGCAAGAGCGTGTCTCCCCTTTAAAGCGAGCTAGGTGGGGTCAGCCTTTCCGGCAGGACAGTCCTGTGGGGTCCTGGGAGTCACTCCTACTTTGTTTGGGGCGTGGTCCAAAGTCAGGGAAAGCTTTCATGTTTGAAAAGCTTTGACGTTTTAGTGGAAGGATCTTTCGATCACCTATGCCAAGGCCCCAGTACTTTTCAAAACTTGTACAATTTTTCACATGGACATAGGGACCCTCAAAATCAGTTGAGAACTGTAACACTTCTTGCCTGATACCTTTTATTTAGAAGCTATGTGCCTCTTTGTTTTGATCAAATGTCACATAGCCGTTTGTCTTTCATTTATTAAAAGCACTCTTTAACCTGAAATACAGGTGTCTTTTAAAAATAAAAATAACAAACAAGCATGTCACAGCCTAGAGAAACCCAAAAGTCTGGCGCTGAAGATCTGCGCTCACTTCTGCACAGGTGTCTCAGGCCATCAGTAATAGTCTCAGGACTTAGTTCATGTTTTGCCCATTTCATTGTTTCTCTGCCTCTTTTTCAGGGGGAATAGGTGCTACATCTGACATCCCATAGCCTACTTCTGTCCACGAGAGATCAGGACCTCATGGATGGGACCAGGGTTGACCCCATGCAAGACAAGCGATTATCTTTTGGTATTCTTGTTATTTTTGTTTTTCCATGATGGGAGGTAGGTACACCTGCCAGTGCTCAGGATTTACTCCTGGCTCTGTGCTCAGAGATTACTCCTGGAGGGGCTCAGGAAACCAGAAGAAGTACGGGTATCTAATCTAGATAGGCCACATACAAGACATATGCCCCGCCCACTACACTATATCTTCAGCTCTGACTCAGTCTTTGTTAGCATCAGAATTTGTACTGGTACTAGTACTTCTAGGCTGATGCAGATACTGATCCCTTCCATGGCAAGGAGGGCTTCCTGAATCAAAACAATTTTTTCAGTCATTACCTATGGATAAGTCTTTCCAACCCTGTGAAATTTAAGTTGACTTGAGTTCCATTGCTTTCATTACAGGATCAACCACAGAATGTTCTTGGTTGGGTGTGTTGGTTTTTTGTTTCACTGATGAGAGATTTCACAAGGTTGGGCACTTTCCACAGTGGGCTAAGAACCCCATGGCCTTGCCACCTTCTAAAGGGATCTATCTGTCTGTTCTATATCAACTCGGTCACAGTTGGGTTCACAATTCCTGCATTGCAGCTGTACATTTCCCCTGGGGTCAAAGATCTGCTCCCAACTCCAGATAGTTATGGTGCCAGGAGCCTGAAATGTGTTCTGAGGACAAAGAGATAAAGACATCAACCCTTGCCCCAATCCGCTCCAGCACATCAGGTAGAAAACACTATTTTTGTCCTTAATGACTGTCTGCAGTGATGCTGAGGCAGGAGAACCCATTTGCTATAGCCCAGCTTCCTGTGCTTTGCAAAGCCTGCTGGTCTACCTTTCATCCCCCACCCTCTCCTAACCTATCAGCAACCCACAAGATGAATGGGAAGCCTAAAGCTCATTTGGCACCCATCATTCCAACTCCTATTGTTTGTAGCCAGGTCATAGGACTTTGGGAAATAAGAATGCTTGAATAAGGAAGTGCTGCTTGTATAGGGCCTTTTGTTAACATTTATGAGGTTTGGATATGAATCTTTATGGCAGATACTGGAATTGGGCCTTCTCCCACTGCCCCCTAACCTATGGTGTTCCATCATGGGGGTGGGGTGCATAATATGCTCCAAGGAAGACAGAAACTTGTGAAACAATAGAATGCAGAGAAACTGCCCTTTCTGAGAGCCTGTGACATCTCCCCAGGGATAGACTGTTTCCCATTAATTAAACCAGTTGGAACTAAGAAGTAGGCAGTTTGTATCAAAGCATAGCAAAGAAATATGGACCCCAGACCCAGGGAGAGAGATACATTCTCATCAGCCACATGACTTTTGAAAAAATTTGCAAAATTTCTGTAGTTCTGTTATTGGTGTTTGGGGACAGTCCCTATATTCTCTATTATTCAGTGAATCTCCTAATTTCCCAAGTAAACCGCTTGCTTATCCTTTGAGAAAAGGAAGGGAGAGGGAGGAAGGGAGGAAGGAAGGAAGGAAGGAAGGAAGGAAGGAAGGAAGGAAGGGAGGGAGGGAGGGAGGGAGGGAGGGAGGAAGGAAGGAAGGAAGGAAGGAAGGAAGGAAGGAAGGAAGGAAGGAAGGAAGGAAGGAAGGAAGGGCTGTATCTGCACTGTATATTCTAAGGGAACCAGGAACCTTGTCTCAGTGGCTTGTACTTCTGGTCATTCATCCCTAGGGGATGCCGATGGACACTGTGCTGTCCAAGGGGTGGGGTGGTGGCCAAGGTGCTGAACATGGCAAGAAAAAATTTGTGAAAATCTGAAAAACAAGCGAGGATGCTGAAGCTCTCATACTGAGAGCGTAAGATGGAAAGTTGCAGAAGGCGAAGAGTAAGAGATGGAGACCATGGGAAGGAGCTGAGGTTGCTCTACCTCCCTTAAAGGGCTTCAGAGCCTTGGGCTAGAGGGCACCCGAAAAGGGCTAGGGAAGGGCCAGTTGTGAGCCATCAATCCTGAGGAGCTTGGCTGGGACAGGCAGAGGACTAAGCCACTAGAATATTGTTCTCTATTAGTCCTGGCTCTCCCAGCATGGCCAAGCTGGTGTGTCCTGATTTCAACTTCTGGGAGCAGCCTCCATGGCTTAAGGATGTTTCCAGTCTGGTCTCTTTTGAAATCAGCTGCTGAAAAGGGAATAGGGCTTCATTTGTGGGTCTCAGGACCACATTCACTTGTGGAGGAGGAACTGTCTGCTCCTTGAAACTTCAGAATATATTTTGAGTTGTGTCTTCATGGGGTGCATTATTTGGAATTCAACAGATTCCGCTGGGAAGTAAGTTTTGCTGTTTTTTATTTATTGGCAGTTGGGTTTTATGCCAACATTTGTAAAAGTGCTGTGTAATTTAAAACATCTTATACATTATCCACTTAGTTCTTGAAATAACTGCTAGTTCTACAATATAGAGGTAGAATTGAGGTCTTTAAAAGGATTCAAATAAGGTCACAGAGCAAACAAATTGCTCTCAGTCTCCCTGATTTTGCTGATTTGTTTGGCTTATTTCCTCACACAAAATCTTTTCCCCTTTTTCCTCACTACAGATCATATAACTGTTACTTGGAGCCATGAGTGAATAATCGGATAATAAGGTCAGTGAATCAGTGAATCACCAAAACCTTGTTTCAGAATTTACCAGCAAGTACATTTATGCTCTTTTTCCAGGAGATGATCTCTTAGTTTAAGCAGATTCAGGGAGTTTTCATGATAGTAGAAATTTAAATGTAACAATGTAAAAGAAAAAGGGGCTCATCATTCATTTTGTATCAAACATTTACCCCCTATGTGCACTAGTACCACAACAGATCAAAATAAAATGGATAGCAGAAATATAAAAACCTCCAAATCAAGCCCCTTCTATTTATTCCAAATATTGGCATTAGACTACAGAAGATATTCATGTAAGTTGAGTATTCCATTATTTTAGAATATTTTGGCTTTAGGTGAACACAGCCTAGCTCTCATTTGCCCACTGCACCCCTTGTCATTTCACCCCATTCTAGTGTCACTAGACACTAGACACCCACTAGACACAGTGGACCGGCAGGCATGACCTTGCTGGTCCCCTGTAGAATAGACTACCAGCATCTCTAAGAGAGGCTTTTAGTTCCCCACCATAATTCCAGGTTGTTTGGGTTTTTTTCCCCAGCTGCACATTTTCTGGTGTGGTCATGGATCTTTCCTGAGTTGTGTCTTGTTCCATCAATCTTGATAAACTGACTAATCTTGGTAATTTTATTCCCCTGTTTGAAATAGGCTTAAGAAGGAACATGTAACTCAATTCTTCTCATTAAGTTTGAAGGGTAACTCTTCTGGGGATGCTATAAGGAAAGAATTTTTATTTTAAGCTCTTAAAAGAGCTATAAAAGAAGAAAGGAAAACTACAAAACTACTCTGGGGGCAGAGAGATGGCTCAATACACTTGAGCATATGCTCTGCATGTAGGAAACCCATGCTTGACCTACAGCATTGCATGGTCTACCCTGAATCATTGGGCTCATGCCCCAAGCATGGAAACAGGAGGAGAACCTGGTCACTGTTGGGCATGGCTCCAAAACCCAATCCAAACAAAATCCTAACTACAGAGAGTTGAGGGAGCTACAGGCTATGTTTATTGTAGATAGGTAAGCTATCCATTGCCACAGGGAAATCAGACAAATTATGAAGAGGGTTGAACTAAAAGTACAGAAGAACCACAGACCCTTTATGAACCTGCTGAAATATTAATCCACCAAGGAGCTTCCCTCTTTCTAGACATTCCTGATCCCTAGCACCAAACTTGGGGTAGTCCCCATATCAATGAAAAAAAAAAACACGAGTTATCTCACAAGTGCCTTATAAAATCACAGTTTGAGGTTATGTAGGTTAATGTGTAATACCTTGCCCAATCCCCTCTATCTTGGTCATAGACCCCACAACAGAAGCTCTCATGACTTAAGCCATTTTGAATTGAGCAGACAGACTGACCGACTGGCAAAAGCATCATAAGTAGTGTAAGCCCCCTGCTATAGAAATTTGTGTAAAATGTACTGGAATAAAGCGGCTTTGCTGTTTTTGAGACCCATCTGATAATCACAAGTCAATTGATTTGGACGAATGACCAAGATAGAGGGGATTGGGCAAGGTATTACACATTAACCCACATAACCCCAAACTGTGATTTTTATAAGGCATTTGTGAGATAAATCAGGTGTTTTTTTTTTTCATTGATATGGGGACGACCCCAAGTGGTGCTCTGAATCAGGAAGGACACACAGTGTTAGGGCTGAACCCAGGGTCTCACACATGCTAGTTATATCTTCTACTACTTGAACCACTTCTCTGACCTAAGTTAGTTGACAAATAGAATTCCACAGTTGGGATTAAGGGGGATGCTTCAGGAAATCCAAATATTTAGATTCATCCAGAATTTTGTTCTACAATAAAAAATATTCCTCAATGAAAACGTTTAGAGTTGTATGTTTTACAGATCAAATGCATACATACTAGGCACAACCAAAAGATGAAATTCTTCTAGTTTGACATGCTTTTGTGTATACAACTTCTAGTCCCCCCAAATATTTTGTAAACATTTAATGATTCAGAATGTTGATACTTTGTCCTGGCTCCTTTTATTTTATTGTTATTATTTTGTTTGTCCCATGTCTGTTTACATGAAACTGTACATATGTGTATCAGATATAGCATGCATGATCCTGTGAGATTAAATGTCAGCTCAAATAGACTTTTGCACAGCTCTGTATGTGATCAAAGTACAATAATTAACTTTATTTATTTATTATTTTTAATTTTTGGTTTCTGAGCTACATCTAGCATTTCCCAAGGACCACTCCTGTTTCTGTGTTTAGGGGTTAGTAGTAAGTACTAGCAGTAAGTACTCAGAGGTTGCTCCCAATCCAGTGCATCAGTGCAAGGGGATCAGGAAGTATCAGAGATTCAACCTAGACTCAAACATGCAAAATATATGCTTCTTCCCTGGGAACTATCTCTCCTGGAGTTGATCTCCTTAAAGGTCAACAAACTTCAACTTTGGTAAAGGAAAGCTTCTGGATTAATCCTAGATAACTGCTCATTAAAGACATTATTTCTGAATTATTCAGGGTTCCAAGCAAAATTAATTTGAGACTGTGGCTCAGCAGCAGAGGGTCTGTCTTGTATGTTTGAGGTCTTGGGTTTGTTCTCTTGCACTACAAAACATAGTAGTAATCAGATTTTTACTTTATTTTTAGACTTTATTTTAACAATTGTTTTTTATTTTGCTTTGATTATTATACTTTATTTTTAAAATGAATTTTTCTATTTTAAATTATTGAGTAAGTGACAGGGACAGCAGTGGAGATCCCGGGATATTGCTGGCAGCTCACAATTGCCAACAGTGGTTATGATGTGTTATGATGTATTATGTGTCTAGCACTATTTTAAGGTATCACCTGTATTGACTGGTTATTTATTTATTTATTTATTTTTGTTTTGAGCTGTACCCAACTATGCTCAGAGCTTTGTCCTGGCTCTGTGCTCATGGATCAGTTCTGGTGAGGTTGGGTCACTATATGTGGTGCCAGGGATCACACCCAGACAGGCCTCCTTTAAGGCGGGCACCCTGTCTGCTGTGCTAACACTCTAGCCCCACACTGCATTTTCCTTCGAATATTGAGGATTTGTTTAAAGAACTTGTTCACTGGCTCCCTTACTTCATGCTAGACATTTTCCAGCTAAAGAATGAGAGCAAGATGTATATACTGCTGCTGACTCTACTTTGAAAGGAAATTGTCTTTTTATTCCTCTTTCAAACTTTTGACCTGAAATTGCAGGGTGATCAAAATTGTACATCTGCAACCACTCATTTGTGTGAATCTGGGTCTCTCAGTACTATGAAACTAAGGCAAAATTAAGAAAAATTGTTCAGGGCTGGGTAGACGGCTCCAGAGCCTGAACTGCATGCTTGGCACACAGGAGGCCTGGGCTCAACCCCAGGCATGATGTGGTCTCCTTGTTCTGCTGTGAGTGAACCTCAAAAATCACCAAGTCAAGAGTAACCCCTGATTGGAATATAGAAGGGACTATATGACAAAGATAGTTGGAAATGATCACTGGACAGGGACTGCGTGCTGAAAGTGGGTAAAGGATCAAAGGAACAAACACAGCAACCTCTCAGTGTCTGTGTGGCAGATCATAGTGGTCAGAAGAGGAGAGAGAGGGAGAGAGAGAGAGAGAGAGAGAGAGACAGAGTGAGAAGAAAGTGTCTGCAACAGAACCAGAGCAGGAGGTAAGGGGGCTGGTGACCGGAGGGAAACTAGGGTCATTGATGGGAGGATGGGTGTTGGATCATTGTATGACTAAAATCTGATGATGAACAGCTTGTAGCTATGTATCTCATGGTGACTCAATTAAAAACATTAAAATTTTTTAAAAAAGAATTAAAAAAAAGAGTAACCCCTGAGCACCAGCCAGGTATGGATACCAAAATAAAAACAAAAGTTAAATGATGAAGAATAAAACCATGATTGTTGATCTTTCTTATTTTCCTATAAGTTTCCCTCCCCCCTTTCTTTCCTACTCTCTTTATTTTGTGGTGCTAATGATCCAAATTTTCTCCATTCATTAAACTAATTTTTGTCCACTGTATTTAAACACTATTTTCACTTCTTCCTTACACTATTATTGCTGTGACCACAGGGGTAATACATACCCCTGACTGGGGCTCATCAGGGCTTGAAGATCAGGTTGCAGACTCGCTGATGTTTGTATGCTTTAGTTGTGGGTCTGAATGCATGCTCACTGGGAAATGCACTCTTGGTTGAGTGCATTCTTCCTCTTCTGCTTCTCCTTCCTTCTCCTTCATCCTCCTCCCCTTCTTCCTCCTCCTTATACTTTTCCCCCCTCTTTCCCTTCCTCCTCTTTTCTTTTTCCTTCTTTTTTTCCACTTCTCTTAGTTGCAGTGCTCATTGGGGGTTGCACCCAATTTTCTGTGGTGCTGATACATGAATGATTGGAAAATGCCTGTGGCAACAGGATTACAAAGAAGAATGCTACCAACATTGTGCTGATTGCAGGTGGTAACACCAGGGAATTAGACTCATGACCATAGATGTGCAATGCAGGCACCCTAAGCCCTTGTGCTATTTACAGATCTCTCTTTTTTATGTCTTATAGGTTGATCTAAGGGCGTCTGCCTTGCACGCAGCCAACATGGCCGACCCGAGTTCGATTCCTCCACCCCTCTCGGAGAGCCCGGCAAGCTACCGAGAGTATTCAATATGCCAGACACAGTAACAACAAAGTCTCCAATGGAGACGTTACTGGGCCCGCTCGAGCAATGACAAAAGTTACAACTAAACAAATTAAGTAAATTTATAGTAATATTCACTCCTCCTATTTCCTTTCTTATCTGGGACAAGGGCGTTGGAAAGGTTCTGCAGCTACTATACAGGAATATTACAAAAACACTTGGGAGCAAGAGTAAAAAGTAAAAGGAGCAATAGGAACACCTCCACCTTCTGTCCCTTCTATCAAGAAAGCAGAATTTTTATGGAAAACTACAGGCTAGCATGTCCTGGCCAAAATGATCACCTGGGCCTGCCCGCATGGTGAGACTGGGAATCAGTTCACTTTCCTGGGCTTTCTCAACAGGAAGGCAAGAGAAATGAGGTAAGGGATGGAGCTCGGCAAGCCAATATCTGAATTTCTTGCCAAATAATACATTTTCCCAGGCTGTCCTGGCAAAAGCTCTCCCTTTAATTAACCATATAATACTGACTTTATAGAATTGAATAAGTAAAATTTTCATGCTCATGAGTCACTGAAAAATCACTCATTTATATATGTGTGTATAAATATATACTGTGCATTTAGCTCTATATGGGGAAATAGAAAGTCTTGGAGGCTTGGTATAGAAGCTTCCCTGACCTGAACAAAGGAGATGAACTTATGAAACAAGTTTCCACAGGGCTAAGGAATCATGGGAAATTCTTAATCTTGATTTTTGTATAAACAAAAGGCTTTGATCTTTAAGGACACTTTGAATTCAAGAGTTTTCTAATTTTATACAAACACACTGTCCTCCCGCTGTTCATCAATTTGCTCAAGCAGGCCCAGTAACGTCTTCATTTTGAGACTTGTTCGTACTGTGTTTGGCATATTACTGTGTTTGGCATATTGAATATGTCACGGGTAGTTTGCCAGGCTTTGCGAGATACTCTCCATAGCTTGCCGAGCTCTCCGAGAGGGGCAGAGGAATCGAACCTGGCTCCACTGGGCTGGCTCCGCCGGGCTGGCTACAGCAAGGCAAACGCCCTATCGCTGTGCTATTGTGGGATGGAGCGATAGCACAGTGGTAGGGCGTTTGCCTTGCACGTGACCGACCGGACCAACCCAGATTCAATTCCTCCGCCCCTCTCGGAGAGCAAATCCTCGTGACATGCCAAACACAGTAACAACAATGGAGACGTTACTGGGTCTGCTCCAGCAAATCAGTGAACAAGAGGACAGTGGGCAGTGGATATGCGGACATGGGATCATTCTAATTTTATATAAATAATTATTTATTAAATATTCTCTGTCCTATTTCAATGTCACCATCAGTATTCCTGAGAGCAACCTACTACAACCAACATTTTATTTTGCATTAATTTGATCTGATGAAGACAAGAATGTTGCATGGGGATTATATTTTAAAGGGAAACAGTGTTACAGGTTTATGAATCCAGGAGAGATGCAGAAACTGGAAAAGAAAGGGGAAAGTTCACTTGGAAGATGGGCATTTAGAACTCAAAGTAATTAACAAGAAACTTAGTGGCATGAATTTTTGTCCTTCTTAGAGTCTGTCATTGGTCAGGCCCCAAGATAAAGGCCCCCTTTTCAGGAGAAAGTTCAATGTCTGCTCTTTTGTTTGTTTGTTCGTTTTATTTGGGGGGTGGGCACATCCAATGATGCTCAGGAGTTTCTCCTGGCTCTGCATTCAGGAATTACTTCTGGAAGTTCTGGGATCAAACCTGGGTAAGTAGCATGCAAGCCAAGTGCCTTATTTGATGCACTATTTCTCCAGGCAAAAGCAAATGCAGGTGCTTTTCATGCAACATGCATATGCACACAGTCCCTCATATGCTCATTGACTTCTGTGAGTACCTCTGATGTTCAAGGCACTGCAAAAGGTCCTTGAGACATAAACACAAAATCAACTTTGTTCCCTTTTCTTAGGATGCTTATTTCTACTGGGAAAAATGAATGACTAAAAAGTAAAATTCACTGAAACAAGTTCCTGCACTAGACTTGAGAACCACGTCCAGGGTAAATGCTGAGGAACTGAGGAGTGATCCCGACTGCTGTGGGGATGTGGTCAGAAGGGAGTGGGCGGTAGAGGAAAGGGAATCTTTATAGGCAAAGGAAAGGTAACTTTTGGGTAGTAAAGTGATTACAAAGGTAAAAGATTTTAGGACTGAAAAAAATTGTATGCTGTTCTCGCATCTGCTAGAAACAGTAGTTTTAGATATTATTCCACCTACAAATCATCATTTGTCCTCAGAGCTGTCATTTAATAAGTCCCATGAAATAGGGCCCAGAGAGATAGTACAGGCGTGAAGACATTTGCCTTGAATGCAGCTGATTCTGGTTTGATTCCCTATCATGGCCGGGAGTTACCCCTGAGCAGAAAGCCAGAAGTAAACCCCAGCCACCATGTCAGGGGAGAAAACTGAGTTAAGAACTTGGAGATTTTAAAGCTCATTTTGAAAGTATTTTAGGATGCCTTATTTAGAAAAGGATAGGTCTAGAAAATTTAGGTAAAACTTCTGGGCTTTGGTTTTTCTTGAATTCTTTATGCAACTGGCTTTATTTATGTTATTTTTGTCCTTTATTTTGGGAACTGAGAACTACTTTGCCATGCTCCTTAATCTCTAGGGCTCTGAATAACATTGACATTCTGTCTGTGGAGTACATTGCTTTAAAATTTGGAAATGGAAGGGAGTTGAAAGCCAGCACTGTTATTCTATCCTTGAATGACTTGGAGGTGCTTGGTCTTAGGTAGAAACAAGATTCATAACATCTTCAAAGCTCCCCATTGGCATCCTTCACTGCTATAGGTAGCTGTGATCATCACTGACTGTTTCTGCAGTTTCCTAACAAGAGTGGATAGTAATAGTAAAGTTTTTATTCATAGGACACAGCTGCAACATTGAGCTTAAAAATCAGCAACAACACCCCCTGACTTTCACCACTCACATTTTCCAGTTCTTGACTGTGTGGAGCACCAAGATCAGTTTCCCTTCTCCTCATTCAAATGTGACCAATGCCATATTAATACAAATGAGATTAACAGACAAACCATTCTTATTTGCAGTCACTATAATCGTTCACATAGAAAATCCAAGAAAACCAAATGCAGTTATCTACATCTACTTTCAAATCTAGTAACATTTTAGAACTAAAAGTTAAAACAAACAAACAAACAAACAAAAACCCTAAATCAAAGATGCCAGTAGAGTGAGTGTCTGCCAAGGCCTCTTCCTTGGTGAGGGATGAGAACTTTGCACTGTATCCTCATAAGGAGAAGCATGAGAAATTATCTGGGGCCCCTTTTACAAATGCCAAAAAAAAAATCTCATTTAGGGCTGGGTGCTTGCCTTGCATGTGGCTGACTGGGATTGAACCCCTGACACCGCATGGCATCCCCTGAGCCCTGCTAGGAGTACTTCCTGCATCCAGGTGAGTGTGGTGTAAAAACAAAACGAAATGAAAAAAAAACAAAAAACCCTCCCCATCTCATTTATTCATTCATGAATCTTATTTATGACCTAATTATGTCCCAAAGACCCCAAATACCATCACAGTACAAATGAGTTTCAGCATGTTGATCTAAAGAAGACATAATCATTCTGAGCCAGCCAGTGCTAGACAGCTAGCCTCTCTCTGGCCTTTGACGGCCTCATAAAGTTGGGCATTTTATCAATGAGAGACATGAGAAGGGAGAGCACTTGTTCAAATTGCAAGTCAAAAAGAAACTGGACCAAAATTTAACCCAGAATAGCTTTCCCCTACCCCTCCATCATTTGTCACTTGTCATCCCATTGATCATTGATTTGCTCGAGCGGGTGCCAGTAACGTCTCCGTTTGTTCCTGTCACATGCTAGTGTAGCCCAATGGCATCTGCTCGCTCCAGGAATGCGAAGAGCTCAAACCGTTTGTTCAGGGTTTTGACAAAGAAGTCTGACCATCTCATAGGTGGGCAGCCACGCGTCCTTTTTTTTTTTTCTTTTTGGATCACACCCAGCAATGCTCAGGGGTTAACTCCTAGCTCTGTACTCAGGAAGTACTCCTGGTGATACTCAGGAGACCATATGGGATGTTGGGATTCGAACCCAGGTTGGCTGCGTGCAAGGCAAACGCCCTACCCACTGTGCTATTGCTCCAGCCCCAACCACGGATCCTTTTGATGTCCCGTGTAATCCAGTCGGTAAAAGCTCAAGTTCCCTATACACTTCTCAAAAGTTAAGGACCATGGCATATTTATATGAGTAGAGGGATTTATTTACTTACTTATTTGTTTTTTTGCCACACCCAGTGATGCTGAGGACTTACTCCTGACTCTGAACTCAGAGATCACTCCTGACAAGCCTGAGGAACTATATGCAGTGCCAGGCATTGAACCTGGGTCGGCTGCATGTAAGGTGCCTACACACTGTACTATCATTCCAGCACCATGTGTGAAAGATTTTTATAATTTTCCAGAATTCCATTTCAATAAATTGGACCACAGTATACAAACCCATTCAACACTTCTTTTTTTCTTAAAATATTTTTTTAAATTTTCTAAATAAACAAAACAAACACTGTCCTCCCATTGTTCATCAATTTGCTCGAGCGAGTCCAGTAATGTCTCCATTTTGAGACTTGTTGTTACTGTGTTTGGCATATTGAATACTCTCGGTAGCTTGCCAGGCTCCCCGAGAGGGGCCGAGGAGTCGAACCTGGCTTAGCCGGGCAAGGCAAACACCCTGCCGCTGTGTTATCGCTCCAGCCATCTCTTTGGGTAACAGTTTCCAATAACTGCTGGCCAGTACGTGACTTCATGCTTTCTTTTTAAACATTTTTCCCTCCACTTTATTTAAACATCATGGTTTACAAAGTTGTTCATGATGATTTGTTACAGGCATACAATATCCAACATCAATCCACCACCACTGTCACCTACTCTCCACCATTATCTCCATTTTCCCTACCATTCCTCAAGCCTGCCTCTGTAGCAGGTCAACAATAATTTATTTTATAATGCTTGTTACCCCCTAAGGGCTAATGTAATGATCAAAAAGTGTTTCATAGGGGAAACTTTGTGAAAATTGTTGTTGGTTTATTATTATCTCACCATGAGGACATTAAGTCCTTGTCTGAGCTATAATAGCACTAAGCTATTGTTGCAAGTTAAGCCTTCTGTGTTAATGTGTTTGTTAGTGGAGATTCATTGGTTTCTATGTTATATACCATCCATCCATATTCATTGATGTCAGTGATTCAATGCTCTTGAGGTATTCTATGTGCCCAGTGCCATTCTATGCCCCAAGAATACAAGGAACAGAAGAGACAAAAAGTACATATTTTCTCAAACCTTTTTTAATTAAAAAATAGCACAGCGGTAGGGTGTTCGCCTTACGAGCGGCCAACATGGCCGACCCGAGTTCGATTCCTCCGCCCCTCTCGGAGAGCCCGGCAAGCTACCGAGAGTATTCGATATGCCAGACACAGTAACAACAAAGTCTCCAATGGAGACGTTACTGGGCCCGCTCGAGCAAATCGACGATCAACAGGAGGGCCTTTACTATAATACCATGATTTACCAAGTTATTAATAATACAGTTGTTTCAGGCATTTAATGTTCCAGCACCAATCCCACAACCAGGGTGACCTTCCCTCCACCGGTGTCCCAGTTTCTCTCCCACCACCCCAGCACACCTTGTTTTCACTTTTTAAAAATATTTCTGAAACCTAATACAGGTTTGTGCTGTGAAAAGGTCACTTTTCCTTAGGTTAAATATTTGTAAATGGAATTGCTAGGATCAAACACTGTATTTTTAAATCTGGGTAGGTACTAAAAGTGACTCCTTCACCTTTTACCTGAAGTTTAGCAATTTAAACTCCCAACACCAGGGCTGGAGAGATAGCACAGCGGATAGAGTGTTTGCCTTGCACGTGGCTGACCCGGGTTCGATTCCCAGCATCCCATATGATCCCCTGAGCGCCACGCAGGAGTAACCCCTGTGCATTGCCGGGTGTGACCCAAAAACAACAACAACAAAAAAAAACCCCTAAACTCCCAGCACCACTCAGGAGAACACCCGCTTCCCTGTGACCTCAGTGCAATAAACATAATGAATGTCAGACATTCAGAGCAGTCTGAAAGTGGATAATGAGACCTTTCCTTTGTATTTCTTTGGTTACTGGGGTGGAATAACTCTTCCTGTGTTTATTGAGCATTCACATTTCTTCTTCTCTGAGTAGATTTCATGTCTCTTTTTCTTTCTTCGTTTCTTTCTTTGTTTCTTTTTTTCTTTCTTTTTTCACACATCTCTCTTTCTTATCACTTTCTAGGAGTGCCTGAAGCAAGATCGTATATAAATTCTTTGCCACCGAGATATTGCCAAAAATATTTTCCCAGACTCTTACTTGAATATAAAATTTTATAGGTTAATGTTTTTTCCTTCAAGATCAGTAAGAAAGAACAGAGAGAGAGAGAGAGAGAGAGAGAGAGAGAGAGAGAGAGAGATCAAAGGGGTAGTGTGCATGCAACCACAACAAAAAGGTCACTCAGTGTGTAAATAGAAATCAAGGTTTGCTTTCTCACAATCTTATTTTCAAATATGATATTTGTCTCTTATACAATGTTTCCCTTGTTTTTGTTCTTTGTTGATCAAGTGACTCTGACCAAAAATCCAAGAATATTGTTCACGAATGAACTGAGTGGGTAGGGCTTGCTTGTGGCCTTGCAAGTGGCTGACCTGGGATTGATCCCCGGCTCCCATATGATCCCCCAAGCATTGCTAGGAGTGATTCCTGTGCATAGAACAGGAGTAAGTCCTGAGAACTGTCAAATGTGGCCCCGAAACCTAAACCAAAGTAAAACAAAGAATATTATTCACTAATATAAAGAGGGTAAATAAATCCATAAAGGGTTACCTTGGGCACAAAGTTGGGTGACAGAGAGGGTGCCCAAAAGTACTATAATTAAAGTACAGTTGTATTTTAATGAATATTAGAACTACGTTAGAATTGGAAATTAAAGGACATACACTAATTCTATGTTTATTTAAAAATGTATATTTGAGGGACCAAACAGATAGTATAGTGAGGATGTTTGCCTTGCATGTGACCAACCTGGTTCTTCTCTAGCATACTATATGTTCCCCTGATCTGAGAGTGAGCCCTTAGCACAGAGCCAGGAGTAAGCCTGAGTATTCTAGGTGTGCCTTCCCTCCCCCCAACCCCCCCAAAAAACCCATACATAAACAAAATGTGTATTTTTATTCTTCAAAAAGTGGATTCTGTTTATTTTTTTAACACTGAGCTAAAATATAACTTATTTTAGGGACTTGAGAGATTGATCAATGGGCTGAGCATCCACTCTCCAAGCAGAAGACCCAGGTCTGGTGTTGGAGTACAAGGAGCTTAGGTTTATCTGGTTACACCCATCAATCTGGTTACACCCATTACAGTGCTCCTGAGGCTCTTCCACTGCATTGTGTTTATCTGTAAACAGTCTTCCCTATGCTCTCCTTCCCACCCAGTTAATCAGTTTTCCCCTTAATCAGACTTTGTTAATTTGTAAGATCAGTTTCCCAGAAATCTATGATTTTATATGTATGAGTGAAATATTGCCTTTCTCCTCTCCTTATGCCTTATGAACAGTTTACCTTAAAGTAATAACCTTTTTGTATAGATACAGGAAGACCGTTAACATCATGCTTTGTAACTTAGGATTTGATTGGCTTTGAATATTATTCACTCCCGGGCATCTGCTTTCTCGACTTAAGCCTCAGTTGCCCTTAATTCCTAACACCCCAAAGGCAGGGTCCCGATGAGGGACTGAATGGACCCAGGGCAAGCGGTGAGCTACCCTGGCAGCAAAATGGGCCAGGCCAAGGTGCCACGATTCTTAACTTTAAGTTAAGAGTTTGATCATAGACAAATGCTGTCATGATCCAAAGGTAACGACGAGACTAGGATCCTGCTGGGGGTGGGAAAGACTATCTGGCCTGAGCACTGTAGTCTGAGATCGAGATGACCCTAGGAGAGCAATTCTATAAGCTTAAGATATTTCTTACTGTATCCATACAAAATGATTTATATCATATATGCTTATATGCTTGTTGGACAAGGAGAGGAGAGGCACACCCATGGGATTTTGCTCTAGGGTGGGTCCTCCTGCTGAGAAAGGATCTGTCCTAGGAGCGGCCTTCCCTGAGGCTAAGATTTCTACCCCTATTGATTGTGACTGCACCTATGTGTAATTGTTCCCCCAATTCCGCATGGAGAGAGGATTTAACTAGACTGTAGGAGTGGGCTGGGGGTTCAGAAGGGTTCAGAGAAGGAAGGAGCAGAGACAGAGGAGAGACAGGAGCAGAGACAGAAGTAGAGACAGAGAAGAGAGACTAGTGTAGATAGAGAGAGGAATGAAATAAACTGCTACTAATACCAACCAGCCTGGCCCTCGTTCCTTCCTCCGCCTGACCATCGCCATTGACCTCCCCGGGTGGGAGAAGGGTGAGACTACCGAACACGGGCGGCGGGAGAGATAGACCCACTGCCTCTGGGTGCTGTGCCCTTTTGAGTGAGTTTACACAGTCTGGTACACGGCAATACATGGTACCCAAGGATTGCTAGGAGTAATTTCCAAACACAGAGTAAGCCCTGAGCACTGCCAGATCTCCCCCATCAGGCCCCCAAATTAAAATTAAGCACTATTACTATTACTTATTTTGATGATTACTGAGAATTTTGGCAAGTTCTTCAAATTTGTAGCTCAAGTAAGTTTGTCCCTTACCTAACTGTAATCTTAGTTCTAAAATATCTGCAGGGTATTTTACCAAATTCTAATTGGAAAGCTTTTTCTGTTTCTGTGCTCAGTACCATGGTTGTCATAGATGTTTTATAAATTAAGTGCTTTCCTCTATTCTTGGTTTAATAAAATAATTTATTATAAATATCACTGAGGGCTTTTAAGCATCTAACTCGTGATCAATCATACACTGCTTTTCCTTTTAAGAATATAGTGAGTTACATTATTAGAAAAAGTAAAAATGTTCTATGATTTTTGTTACCATGAAGAAAATATAAGCATTTCTGTGGATAATTTTTCTCTGTCATTTGAATTTAATTTTAAAAGTTTCTTGTAATGGAATTAATGGGTTTCCCTTTTGCTTTAAGCCTTTTTCTTGTGGGTTTTGGCCACACATGGCAGGGCTCAGTAGTTACTATTGCCTCTGGCACAGGGATCACTCCTGTTGGTGCTCAGGGGACCATATGTGGTGCTGGGGCTCGAACTGCCATCAGCTGCATGCATAACAAGTGCCTTAACTCCTGTAAAACTCAGCTAGCCTCTAAACCTTTTCATTTTAAAGTTTTCCTAAATGACACACAATTCTTTAAAAGTTACTATGATGGTAGCATTAGGAAGATAGGAGTCTTCTTTCACTGGTGGTCTGAAGAAATTTGAGCCATTTTTACATGGACATTTTGGGCATTTATATTACCCTTTCCTTCTAGTGCAGTAACTGTCAGACTCTTTCCAACAGTGGGAACTTTCAATAGCTTTTGGGGTCCAAGAAGCTTATTCTTCCTATGGCAAGTACTGCTTAGACCTCCCCAACAGGGCTCAGACACAGCACTGGAACACAAAGTCGGAGCTTAAGAGTGAGAAGGGATGGCCGAGTCCTTACTGGCTTCTTTTCATTTCCTGACTGGGAATAGAAGTAAAGCTTATTTCAGGGAGGAAACACTAGTGAGAGTTTAGTCTCTTCTCTCTTTTCTAGGAGGATCAGCAGACTGGATGAATTCAGCAGGCCAATGTGAAATCCTGCAGATGAATAAAATAGTATCATTCATGAGTACCAGGTAGAAAGAGTTAATGAATCACATAAACTCTTGTCAAATTTTGCTGCAAAGTCATAGCAGTTACAAAACAATAAAGTAAAAAATTTAAATTCCATAGCAATGACCTAGAAAATAAGTATGTGGAGGATACTGCTGCTATTTGGAACCCAATAAAAGAGTTCAGAAGAAAGTGGTCTAGGATGGGAACAGTGGCTGAACATTCCATTAGATATTCAGCTCTTTTCTATCATCTGCTTTGCTATTCTCAACTCATATTAATGGCGGCTGCACCTACAGGTATTGTGTCCACATACACAGCAGAAGAAAAGGCATGGGTTGAGGTGAAGAACGGTCTAACAACAGTCGGTCTGCACCTTTGACCTCCATCCTGTGGAGATTGGCTGCAGAGAAGGAGACAAACACAAAAGGAGACATACACAACAAGCAGAATGTCCAAGCCCTAGGATCACCTCGGCAGGTGGGTGAATGCACAGGCTGGCCATTTATTTGATACAGTATTGCTCCCCCACCCTCATTCCCAACATGTGAGTTGTTATTTAAGTTTCCAGAGATGTAAAAATAGTTAGTGAGCACAGCAACATCCAGTGGGTATGTGAAGAGATACTGGGATATTTCACTCTTAAAATACAGAGTAAGGTCATGACAGTTTTCTAGTCTATTTTTGCTCATGTTGCCCTCTGCGTCTATAAGACCTTAAACTATTTTAGTCTATTCTTTCCTGATGCATTCTTGCTGCCTGTTTATATTCTAAGACCTAAGCAAGTTTTGTCGGGGAATATCCTGGTCTTAGGATTATAGTTAGGGGAAAGATTTTCCACAAAGAGCAGACCGTTTGAGTCAGTCCATTTTTTTTTACTACTTTTCCTTTTTTGTTGTTTTGACATCTGAACCCCTTGTTGCCATGGTGATTGGTGGTCTCAAACAAGCCTGGCTGTGGCGCTCACTGGGCTCAACACTCCTATAGCTCTGTTGCTCACACTGCTCACCAAGCTCACACTCTTACATGAGGCACACAGTTATGGTTGTGCTTGCTGGGGACTACTGTAATACACACACGCTTACCAGAGGTTGAGCTTCCTTGCCATGATGCTCATATATCTTTTCCATAGTGAAGCTCTCCAGGATGACACTTTTCTGTGGTGCTCCCACAAACCTGTCAACAGGGCAGCTGGGCTGAAAATCACTTGTGACTCTTGTGACTGCAGACAGGTGAGCTTCTAGGAACACACTAAGCACATGTGGTACACGGGGGTTCAAACTCATCACTACATGCTTGCGCAGCAGGCAGTTTAAGCCTCTGCACTATGTCTCTGGGCCCTGCAACTGCTCATTTTCTTCATGAATGACAAACCTTTCCTAGAAAAAGCTTTATATCCCTCTTCTTTCATAGAATTTGGTCATAAGCAATTATGCATTGCTTGATGATGAGGTTATGTTCTGAGAAAAGCACTGTTAGGCAACTTCACCTCTGTGTGAATCTCAAGAGATAATTATACTGGCCTCAACAGTGCAATCACTCTGCACCAAAGCTCTGTGGAATAACCTACCAGGACTGGTGTCATCTGTGCATGGTGCTGTGGCCCAAACCATTCATAAGGGATGCGGGACTGTGTTCACTGTAGATCAATTCCTGACCACAAGCCTGGAGCTGATGTGATTGCTGTTTCATCTATCAGGTTTATCCCTCTATGCCTTGGCGTCTGAGAGACCAAGGAGTGCCTACTGGTGCCTCTGAGGTGGGATTTTGTCAAAGAGAAGAAGGAAGGGGGTGTGTTGAACAGACATAACAAAATGCCTGCTAGAGAAGACCCATTTTTAACAGCCCCAATGAGGGTAGGGTGCACACTTTTCAAGTTCAGTAAAAAATTCTAATGCAGAATCCTCTGTTCAAAAAATTAAAACTTCCAAAACAGCCACAGTAAAGCACAAAACGCAGCACTGGGGCCCTACTGGGGGCCCTTCCCAGAATAGGATCTATGCCATTGTTTCACCCCATGTCCACGAAGGTCCTTGTTATCAGGCATTCTGCTGCGGGAGGCAGTTGGGGGAGTGTTGGCTGGTGCAGCTTAGGAGAGGAGGAGGCAATGGACTGAGGAGTGGGTGAGACATGAGGATGTGACAATGATATACCATGCCCTGGAGAAAATAAACATGATGTAGCTGGAGACAGTGGTTAAACAGGGAAAAGGAGAGTGTGGGATGGAGGCTTTTGTGCAGATGGAACAAACTGCAGGTATTTTCTCTCTGTTTCCATGAACCGACTGGTATTAGAATCTAGGGGTGATTTTCATGGGTGATGGGTGAGAAAGGGATAGGGTGCATCCCTCAGCCCATAGCAGGCCAGACATCATAGATCTAGAGAACTTGCAAGGGCAAGACACAATCCCAGGTCCAAAAAAGCTAGATGCAGACACACCAAATCTGTCCCTCTGATCACCAGTCCACTGAGGACAGAGAAATGTGGACCATGCCATTTAGGAGGGTGATTAGCAGCAAAAGGAAGATTGTCCTCTGAGCACTTTCCATAGAAGGCAGGCATAGTCCTTGAGTCATTTCTCCATACTATTAAGCTTAGCTCTCAATGCTAATTTCAAGAGGAGGAGGTAACCATTTTAAGGGGTTCCGTCAGTCATGCAAGGAAACCTTGCAACGCTGCAAGTGGTGGGGGTACAGGGAGGGGAAGGGAAAGGAAAGGGCTCCTGCATATGGAGGAGCTGTGCTCCCTGGCCCTGCATGTGGCGCCCGTCGGAGACAGGCTCGGAGCTTATGCCACTTGGAGAAGTAAACAGAACCTCAGTGATGTCACCTCCATCAGTACCAGGAGACATAATTTTCATTTCCCAGAAGATGAAACTGACAGTAGCTTCTGGGCAAACAAGTGACTCTAGCAGTAAATATTGGCAAAGGAAAGAGACCTTTAATGGAAAAGCTTTGTGGACCTAGAGCAAGTGGGCTGTAAATCTCGAAGCAGAGTAGGATTTAATACTTTAGATCAGAAGACAGATTTATCAGAAGCAAAAATAAATAAGCCTAGAGCCCAGTTGAAACAACCATTACTGTGTAATCACAAAATAAATAAGTGAGCATATTGGCGGTGGCAATGTCTTTCTCGCCCACCACATGCGTTCAGTGGCCATGGGCTTCTTTTCTCACGCCGGCCTGCAGCCACCGCCAACAGACCCATGAAGAAGGAAACAGGGCCACGAGTCTGGTTGGTGATCAGTTGCCATTTATTTCATCCTCCCCAGGTACCTGTTCCAGTCTCACTGAGCTCCCTATTCCAGTCTCATACTGCCCCTCATTCCTGTCTCCTACTGTTTTCCCATGCTAATTTCCCCATCCTCCGTCTCCCAGCCTTGGTCTCACACACCAACCTCCAAGCATTGGGGGTAGCCACTCCATCCAGGTTAGTTAGCACAATCAACATATGAAAGCCCTTTCTTCCCAGGGAAGCTTTTCTAAGATAAGACAAAGATCTCCTTCATCCAGGAGATCTACTCAACTGCAAAATACCACTGAGTGGTGTGTTTCTCCTTTCCTTAGTCCAACAACCATTTAAACATTTATCTTAATTCTACTTCTTAATATTAGTTAGCTTGTATGACACAGTAAGAGATACATTAAGCTTGTAGGGTGGCTCTCCTGGGGACATCTCGCTATTGATCCCAGACTACAGTGCTCATGCCAGATGAGCCCTTCCTAACCCTAAACAGGGTCCTTGTCTAGTTGTTCTCTTTGGATCATGACAGAATTTGTCCATGACCATGCTCTTAAACTATAGCTACATATTATGGCGCTTGGCATGGCCTGTTTCGATGCCAGGGTAGCTCACAGCTTGCCCTGGGTCCATACAGTCCCTACTTGGGACCCTTCTTTGGGGTGGTAGGATGTAAGAGAAACTGAGGCTTAAGTCAAGAAAACTGATGCCAATGAATGAATATTATTCTGAGACTATTAACTCCCAAGTTACAAAAGTATGGCATTAACTGTCTTCCTGTGTCTATACAAAAAGGACATTTCTCTGAAGTAAACTATACAAAGAATATAAAGGAAGGAGAAACGCAATATTTCACTTATAAATAAAAATCCAGAGATTTTTGAGAAATTTGGTTTTACAAGTCACTTTACAAGTCACTGCTTAGGGGAAATGAGTGACTAACAGACAGAGGAAGCAGAACAAAGGAGAAGTTAAAGATAAATACCAAGGAAATGGGAGTGCTTCTGGAGCATTGTGATTGGCGTTACTCAGTAAACCTAAGCTCCCTTTGGCCAGGGGAAAAGGACAAACTAATGTTATCCCACACTAATGTTACAACCCCAGATCTAAGTATTAAATAAAAGCCACATCTAAGTGAAGTAAAAAACCATGGAAACAAAGGCAGAAACCATCCCCCCACTTCCTCATTATTCCTAAAATAAAAAATTAAAGTCCAGCCTCCTTCAGGGCAGCAAGGTGGACAGAGAGGCTGAACTCCAGGACCGCAGGAACCAACAGGAGATGGTGGGCGGAGCTTGCGCTGAGGAGGAGAGAGGCAGGAAAGGGCAAAGCCCAGAGAATCGCAGTATTAAATCTCTGCCAAACAGACCCACTCAACCCTCAGTTACAAAAATAGAATAGTGAAGGGTTCACCTGAAAAACACAAAAGTACCATTGCAAATTTAAGTAAAGGTCAGAGAGGGTGCCCTAAATATCACTTGTCAACAAAATACACTGGAAAGCTGAGTTGTGACATTTAAAGCAGTGTAATGTGCATTTCATTTTCTGTTCTTCCGCACTGTGTTCGCTGAAAACACTGACTCACTACGGGAAGAAAACTGAAGCTCATCTTCAGCTTGAGACGTCTGGCGCCTGGCACTTAGGAACACCTTGGTGCCTGTCAGAGAGAGGTGCCAGCCTCCAAGGAGGCAAATTTTTGACTTCTGTTTGACAGCGGACTCTCCAAGCCACTTGAAGCATGACTAAGGCCTGGAGCACTCCTGAATCAGGAGGATGACAGATTCCCGAAGGGTGGGCATCTTCACTCCTTGCTCACTGTATGCACCCACCTGAGGTGGTGGGCAGTATATGCTCACAGTTGTTCCCCACTATTACTTAGATGAGTACACAGTTATTCTAAGAGGTTCAGTGATTTGCTGAGGAGGAGGGCTGCATCCCACAATCTAGGGTTTCTTGCTTCCAATCTCATGTTTTCCCTCACTTTTCTAGCCAAGGTGCCCAATTCCACAGTACATGAAAATTTTCTGCTAGGAATTCTGCCCCTACCATGAAAGCTTCACAATACACAGATGAGTTCCCACAAAGACTCTGGCGTTAAATCCAATCCCAGAATGGACCTCACAGTTGAAACCAAAGAAGTTTCCTGAAGCCTGGACTCCCCTGTTCAGACTGGGCACTGATAGGAGTCACTGAGCCCCCTGGTGTCCACCCTATGGGGTGCTTTCTGGGCAAAGCAGATGACTCTATCAAACCTGGGCTCTCACTCAAAGTGGGAGATTTCCCAGGGTAGCCAATAAAACAGGGAGATAGGAGCTTAGTGGTGATATCCTGAGGACAGGAACCATAATTTATTCATCTTGATATTCCTTCTGCCTAGCCCACCACGTGTCGTTGGGTACCCTCAAAGTATGTTCATTGAATTAATGTCCAGATTAATGGGATGGTATACCCAGGTATGAGTCTCGGATCTCTCTCATTAGGCAGAGTGACAGTAAGTCAAGCCCCAAAGCACTCCAAACTAGTGATCAAGTTATATCTCAAAGGACTATAGGAAATAAATGAACTGAAGTGTGTAAAAGAATATGATAAACTATATTTAAAAGTGGGGGACTGGGATAAAAGGTATTGCTAACACCCTACTCTTGACTACTATTTTGTTTTTTGCTTTTTGTTTAGTCAATTCCCAGAGGTGTTCAGGAGTTACTCCTGACTCTGCACTTAGGAATTACTCTCTGCGGTGCTTGGGGGACAATATAGGATGCTGAGGATGGAGTGCAGTTGACTGCATACAAGGCACACACCTTATCTGCTCTACTATTATCAAGGCCCCTCTCTTTTTTTAAAAATTTTTTATTAGTGAATCACCGTGAGGTACAGTTACAGACTTACAAACTTTGGTGCTTGCATTTCAGTCATACAATGGTTGAGTACTCATCCTTCCACCAGTGCCCATTTTCTACCTCCAATGGTCCCAGCATCCCTCCCACCACAAACACCTCCCCCCCATGTCCCCTCCACCCAGCCCCATCTCTCTGGCAGGGCATTCCATTTTGCTCTCTTTCTCCTTTTGGGTGTTGTGGTTTGCAATAGAGGTATTGAGTATATCAAGCCCCCTCTTGACTACCCATTACCTTTCCTTGCTACCCAATGCCTCTCCCAGCTTCACAATGATCTATGGTCAACCACTCATGCCAAATATTCACTGGAGCAAGGGTTGGTAGAGAGGTAGAAATATAAATAAATTAGTATACATTCATTGGCAGTTCATACATCTTTCTTAGCTAGAAGCAGCAGCATTTCTGAAAATGCCTAAGTCACCATGGTAACGTGGACACTGCCTGTCTCACACCTTTATGTCCAGAACAGTGGCTGCATATCAGGTAGATGTCTGCGTACAAGCCTGAAGTACCAGGAAAGAGCAAGGTGACACAGCTATTGGGTCACGGCATATTAGAACAGTTATTAAGACACTCAAAAGTGCCCGCAAGAGATCTCTGAGTCCCCTTTATTGCAAAGTCATTGATCCCCAGCCTAAAGAAATTTGGAGAGCAAACTCTAGACAAGGAGTTTGCCTTACTCCTCCCAACAAAGTCTAAAGATTTGGGGGGCAAGGTGGCATATCCAGTGTATTGAAGCAGGGTTGGCCATGTGTAAATCACATGCCCTCCCAGCTATATTCTTTCTCCATCCCTAAAAGTCTAAAAAGGGGGTATGGTGTCACCAGCAGGTCAACCTGTACCTTCGGGGCAAGTGTATCAGCAGCCTTATGGTGCCTTCAGGCCTCTTGATACCCCAAAAATGCTGCTGTGTCTTTGGCCAGACCCCAACAATTTGGGGCCAAGTTTACCAAAAAAATTAAATGGCCAAAAGTAAGGTATGTGGGACCCACACCCACAAACCACCTCTGGCTCATCTATATAAGTTCATTTATTGGCCTTATTTCAGAGACCCATAAATCTCAAAAGAGATGAAAAGACGCCATTAGGGCCTGTAGCGCTGAGTTAGGCAGGAACCCGTGACTGAGATCTCCAAACCTGATCAGGACTGGGCCTCCTCTTCATAGCTCCCCAGTTTTCCAGTAGATCGGCAGTCACACCCACAAACCGCCCCCAGCAGTGCCATGTAATCTCATCAACAGCCAAGACCAGGAGACTATAAAATAAACTTCCCAGAAGAGAATGACACAGAATTTCTTGACACAGAATTTATTTTTTCCATAACAAGCAATACAAAACAAATCGTCTAGCATTGCCTTTTCGGTAGGGTTGAGTGGTAGTGAGATTGATGTCAAAATATTGAATGTAACCAAAGTCGGGGCACCCCAGAGGGGGTCGGGTGAGAGCCGTCCCTGCCCCAAGGAACCCAGCCCCGGCATCTGACCTCCACTATCCAGCTGCCACCACAGTCCAGGTCACTTTCCAGACACACCATGGGACACTTCCTACCCATTGTCCACAATTATCACACCATGTTTGATGGAGTTCAGACAGTAGACAACAGATCACCAAAAGATATGCCACTCGGAGTGCCCGGCCAGCTACCAAGAGTATCCCCCTGCATGGGCAGAGCCTGGCAAGCTATCCGTGTCATATTAGACATGCCAAAACCAGTAACTATAACGGGTCTCATTCCCCTGACCCTGAAAAAGCGTCCAATCATTGATAAAGACAAGTAAGGAGACGCTGCTAAAACTTCAGGGCTGGGAAGAATAGAGACGTTACTGGTGCCTGCTTGAGTAAATTGAAGAACAACAGGATGACAGTGACAGTGACAGTGAACCAAAGTAGAGAGAGAGTATGGAGAAAATTGTCTGCCACATAGGCAGGGGAAGGGTTGGAATGGGGGTGGGGTGGGAGAATACTGAGGATTTTGGTGGTGGAAAATGTGCACTGGTGAAGGGATGGGTGTTTAATGATTGTATGACCAAAGCTCAAACATGAAAGCTTTGTAACTGTATCTCATGGTGAATCAAAAAAAATGGGGTGGAAGGAAATAATAATAAAATAATAAAATAAAATTTAAGGTTTTGAATAAAAAATAAAAAGTAATGCGGAGTCCATACCCAATTCAATCAGATTAATCCATGGCTGGATAAGTAGCAGTACTCCTACATTATTAAAAAAATAATAATAATAAAATTTTAAAGTCTAAAGATTTGGGTGTATGGGTTTTTTTGATATGTTGATGGATTTGATTAGCTAAGATTTTGATAAAGATTTTTGTATCAATATTCATCAGGGAGATTGGTCTTAAATTTTCTTTTGTGAAAGTGTCTCTGTCTTCTTTGGGTATTAGTGTAATAGTGATAGCACAGCGGGTAGGGCGTTCGCCTTACAAGCGGCCAACATGGCCGACCCGAGTTCGATTCCTCCGCCCCTCTCGGAGAGCCCGGCAAGCTACCGAGAGTATTCGATATGCCAAACACAGTAACAACAAAGTCTCCAATGGAGACGTTACTGGGCCCGCTCGAGCAAATCGATGATCAACGGGAGGGCCTTTACCTTTACCTTTACCTAGCTTCATAGAAGGTGTTAGGAAGAATTCCTATGTCTTGATATTTTAGAAGAGCATAAGAAGCATAGGGGGACTGAATAAATAGAAATATTCCTACAATAAAAAATAATAAAGTGCTCGCTTCAGCAGCACATATACTAAAATTGGAACAATACAAAGAAGATTAGCATGGCCCCTGCACAAGGATGACACGCAAATTCATGAAATGTTCCATATTTTAATTCACAGAAGACCTATCAGAGGAAACCTTCCAAGCCCAAAGGCAATGGTGGGATATAGTGGAAAAAAAAAAACTCAATGAAATGAACGCTTCACAAAGAATGCTTTATCTGGCTAAACTCTCACTCAATAGTACACTATTTTCTGGATAAACAACAGCTCAGGAACTTCATAAACTCAAAACCAAACCTAAAAAAGGGCTAAAGTGGCTAATGTAAGACAAGACAAACCCCTACAAGCACAACAAATCCTTATAGAAAGGTGACACAAGACCCCATAACAATAATCTCTCTCAACATCAACAGTCTAAATTCACCAATTAAGAGACACAGAGTGGCAAAATGTATTCAGAGACAAAACTCAACTTTCTGCTACCTACAAGAAACTCATCTCAACAGTCAGAGCAAACACAGACTCAAAGTTAAAGGATAGAAAACAATCCTGCAAGCAAACAGCTCCCTCAAAAATGCTGGAGTGGCCATACTAGTATCTGACAACATCAATTTCAGGTTGAAAAAGATTAGAAGGGACAGAGAAGTCTATTTTCTATTCATCAAGGGATACAGCAGGAAGAAATCACACTCCTAAATGTATACGCATCCAATGAGGGACCAGGCAAATACCTACAAAAACTGCTAACAGACCTTAAGAAGGACATTGCAAGCAACACAATAGTAACTGGAGACATCAACACTGCCTTATCACCCCTGGATAGATCAAGAAGACTAAAACTCAGCAAAGAAATAATAACTCTGAAGGAAGAAATAGAAGACAGAGAGCTAATAGATCTATACAGGACTTTATATCCTCCCCCCCCCCCCCAAAATACACATTCTTTTCCAGTGCACATGGAACATTTTCCAGAATAGACCATGTGCTGGGCCATAAAGCACACCTCAACAAAATCATGAAGATAGACACTGTATCAACTCTCTTCTAAGACCACAATGCACTAAAGATAGAAGTACAGAGGTACAGATGCAGAAAATCAAATCAAAAACCTAGAAAGTAAACAACTAAATGTTGAACAATGAGTAGGTCAGGAAAGAAATCAAGGAAGAAATCAAAAGATAGCTGGAAACAAATGAGAATGAAGACACGAGCTACCAGAACCTGTGCACAGGACGCAGCTAAAGCCAAGTTGAGGGGAAAATTTATAGCTCTGCAAGCATTTCTCAGGAAGGAAGAAAGGGCGCACATAAACAACTTGACTTCAGAGTTCAAGATCTTAGAAAAGGACCAACAAAAGGAGCCCAAACCAGGCAGAAGGAAAGATATCATAAAACTTTGAGCAGAAATCAATGACATGGAAACCAAAACAACAATTAGAAAGATCAAAGAGGGGCTGGAGCAATAGCACAGCGGATAGGGCGTTTGCCTTGCACGCGGCCAACCCAGGTTCAATTCCCAGCATCCCATATGGTTCCCTGAGCACCGCCAGGGGTGATTCCTGAGTGCAGAGCCAGGAGTAACCCCTGTGCATCGCCAGGTGTGACCCAAAAAGCAAAAAAAAAAAAAGAAGAAAGAAAGAAAGAAAGAAAGAAAGAAAGAAAGAAAGAAAGAAAGAAAGATCAATAAAACCAAAAGCTGGTTCTTCAAGAAAATAAACAAGATAGATAAACCACTAGCAAAACTCACAAAGAAAGACAGAGAGAACCCTAATAAACTGAATCAGAAATGAGAAGGGGTATATCACAATAGAAACCAAAGAAATTCAAAAGATCATCAGAGACTACTTTGAAAGTCTGTATGCCACTAAACAAGAGAACCTAGAAGAAATGGATAAATTCCTGGATTCCTATAATCTCCCAAGGCTGAATCAAGAAGGTCTAGAATACCCGAATAGTCCTATTAATATTAAGGAAATTTAAACTGTAATCAAAAGTCTTCCCAAAAACAAAAGCCTAGGTTCAGATGGATTCATTAGCAAATTTTTCAAAACATTTAAAGAGGACCTATTGCTAGTTCTTCTCAAGCTTTTCCAGGAAATTGAAGAAACAGAAACTCTCCCAAATAGTTTCTATGAATCTCATATCTCTCCAATACCAAAAGGAAACAAAAAAACCACAAAAAAAGATAACTACAGGTCGATAACCCCAATGAACACAGATGTGAAGATTCTCAACAAAATAGAATTTAACAACTCATCAAAAAGATCATACACCATGACCAAGTGGGATTCATCCCAGAGATGCAAGGATGCTTTAACATTTGGAATCAATCAACATAATCCATCATATCAACAAAAGAAAAGATAAAAAACCATATGATCATATCAGTAGAAGCAGAGAAAGCATTGGCAAGATCCAACACCCAATTACGATGAAAACCCTAGCCAAAATGGGTATAGAAGGGACTTTCCTCAATATAGTTAAAGCTATCTACCACAAGCATATGGCAAGCATTATTCTCAATGGGGAAAAACTAAGAGCCTTCCCTCTAAGATCAGGGATGAGACAAGGATGCCCACTCTCTCCACTTCTGTTCAATATAGTACTGGAAATACTTGCAATAGCGATTTGGCAAGAAAAAGATATTAAGGGCATTCAGGTAGGAAAGGAAGAAATCAAGCTCTCATTATTAGCAGATGATATGATACTATACATAGAGAACCCTATAACCTCCACCAAGAAACTCCTAGAAACAATAGACTTGTATAGTAAAGTTGCAGGCTATAAAATCAATACCCAAAAGTCCATGGCTTTCCTATATGCAAACAGTGAGAGAGAAGAAAGCAACATGAAAAAAACAATCCCGTTCACAATTGTGCCCCAGAAAATCAAGTACCTAGGAATCAGCTTAACTAAGGAAGTAAAGGACCTGTACAAAGAAAACTACAAAACGCTACTTCCGGAAATAAAAGAGGACATGAGGAAATGGAAAGATATCCCCTGCTCATGGGTCGGGAGACTTAACATTGTCAAAATGGCAATACTACCAATAGCATTATATAAATTCGATGCAATGCCTGTAAGGATACCCATGACATTCTTCAAAGAAGTGGAGCAAACACTCCTGAAATTCATATGGAACAATAAACCCCCACGAATAGCTAAAGCAATTCTTGGGAAAAAGAAAATGGGAGGAATCAACCTCCCCAACCTCAAACTCTACTACAAAGCAGTAATAATTAAAACAGCATGGTACTGGAACAAAGGAAAAGCAGCAGACCAATGGAACAGGGTTGAATATACTGACACCTCCACCCAAATATATAATCATCTAATCTTTGATAAGGGAGCAAGAAATGTGAATTGGAGCAAGGAAAGCCTCTTTAACAAATTGTGCTGGCAAAACTGGACGGCTACATGCAAAAAACTGGGCTCAGATCTCTACCTAACACCATGTACAAAAGTAAGATCAAAATGGATTAAGGACCTCAACATCATACCGGAATTCATAAGGTACATTGAAGACAAGGTGGGCAAAACCCTCCATGACATTGAAGCTAACGGTATCTTCAAAGATGACGTGCCATTGGTCGAGCAAGTGAAAACAGAGATAGACAAATGGGACTATCTTAATCTAAGAAGCTTCTGCACCTCAAAAGAAACAGTGACCAAAATACAAAGACAGTCTACAGAATGGGAAAGGATATTCGCCCAATACCCACCCATCAAGGGTTGATATCAAGGATATATAAAACACTGGTTGAACTCCACAAGAAGAAAACATCCAATCCCATCAAAAAATGGGGCAACAAAATGAACAGAAACTTTCTCAAAGAAGAAATCCGAATAGCAAAAAGGCACATGATAAAATGCTCTACATCACTAATCATCAGGGAGATGCAGATCAAAACAATGCAGATATCATCTCACACCACAGAGACTGGTCCACATCCAAAAGAACAAAGCAACCGGTGTTGGCGTGGATGTGGCAAGAAAGGACCCTCCTTCACTGCTGGTGGGAAAGCCAACTGGTTCAGCCCTTTTGGAAAACAGTATGGACGATTCTCAAAAAATTAGAAATTGAGCTCCCATTTGATCCAGCAATACCACTCCTGAGAATATATCCCGGAGAGGCAAAAAAGTACAGTTGAAATGACATCTGCACTTTTATGTCTATTGCTGCACTGTTCACAATAGCCAAAATTTGGAAAAAACCTGAGTGCCCGAGAACAGATGACTGGTTAAAGAAATTCTGGTACATCTACACAATGGAATACTATGCAGCTGTTAGAAAAGATGGAGTCATAAAATTTACATACAAGTGATTCTACATGGAAAGTGCCATGCTAAGTGAAATGAACCAGAAAGAGAGGGACAGACATAGAAAGAATGCACTCATCTTGTGAATATAAAGTAACAAAATGGGAGTTGAACACCCAAGAATACTTGAGATAAGTACCAGGAGGTCTGCTCCGTGACTTGGAAGCCAGCAGCACATGCTGGGGGGAAAAGGCAGCTTAGATAGAGAAGGGAACACCAAGTAAAGGATGTTCGCTCGGGATGTGAGATGCTTGCTGAAAGTAGACTATAGACGGAACACAATGGCTACTCAATACCTCTGTTGCAAACTCAACACCCTAAAGCAAAGAGAGAGAAAAAGGGAATGCCCTGCCACAGGGGCGAGGTGGGGTGGGGGGAATGGGGGTGGTGTGAGGGCTACTGGGATCATTGGTGGTGGAAAATAGGCACTGATGGAGGGATGGGTACTCGATCTTTGTATAACTGAAACCCAAGAACGAAAATTTGTAAATCTACAACTATACCTCATGGTGTTTAGCTAATAAAAAATAAATATATAAAAATTTAAAAATAAATAAATAAAGTGTAAGCTTTTTTCAAAAAAAAAAAAAAGAAGCATAGGGGTTAAATCTTCTTTGAAGGTTTGATAGAACATGCCAGTGAGCAGGGTTTAGGTTTAAGGATAGCCTCCCTCCTATAGTCCTCCAAACCCAACTCCACAGTTAAGAGAGTGTGCTTCAGGGGACCAGACCAGGAGGGAATTATATTGTGTGTTTTGGCAGTCCACTGGTCTGCAACCCACCCTTTCTAAAAAAACTACATTTTCTTTTTCTATCAAAACCATTTCTTCAGCATAATAAAGATGGAAAAGTTACATAGAAGCCCACCAGTGAGAAAAGACAGTAACATAGAAGTTCAACTAGCACCAAACAGATCAGTAAATCTTCAGACAAGTAACTTAGTAATGCCATTGTGAACTATCATAATTTTCACACATTTTCCTTTACTGGGGCTGGAGCGATAGCACAGCAGGTAGGGTGTTTACCTCCATCCCTCTCGGAGAGCCCAGCAAACTACCAAGAGTATCCCACCCTCACGAGAGCCTGGCAAGCTCCCTGTGGTGTATTCGATATGCCAAATAGTAACAAGCTTCACAATGGAGACGTTACTGGTGCCAGCTCGAGCAAATAGATGAACAACGGGAGGACTGTGCTACAGTGCTACATGCTCCCTTTACTGAAAAGGTTTTTGATCATTTTGCTTGCCATTTTGTTGTAACAAGTTATAGAAAGTGAATTATTTTGTGCCTGCTAAGGGGGCAGGCTCCAAGAGTGGGTGGGAAACTGGGGACATTGGTGGAGAGAAAGTCACATTGGTGGTGGGATTGGTGCTGGAACTTTAATGCCTTAAACAATTTTAATATGAACAGCTTTGTAAATCATAGCATTTAAATAAAGTTTCAAACATTAAAAAAAAAAGCACTTCTTGTGACTACACAATAAGATGGTTACTCTGAAGATATAAGCCTGCCAAACTGCTTGCCTGTTGGCTAGCTTTCACGGCAGTGGCACCGGACCTTTTTTCATGCTTTCAGTGCCCAGCACCAGGCCCGTCCTGGTAGACTCGTACACCAAATGAATGCACTGCTGCCTTGATCCTTGGGAAGACAGTCCAGCAGAAGAGAACAGACAATAAACTTTTAGGCCTCTGGGTTCCAAGAGTTCCTGATTTGTCTGTGCCCTCCCCCCACTTTCATAATTGGCCTAGAAATTTTAATTAGAAGTACTTTCAGGAAGTGCTGACACTTTTAGATCCTACTGAGGTCCCAGGCGGAGAGGGGAGTGAGCTTGTCCCTTGAAGCTGTCAGCACTTTTTGTGATTTTGTCCCATCTGTTTCCCCCTGAAAATTTTGGACTCTCTGGCAGGGTAGGAAAAGCAAAGACAGATTGGTGTGGGGCTTGTGGTTCAGAAGTGTGACAACCTTTCTCTGGGAGAAGCTGCCTTGTTGCAGTCTATTGTCTTTGATTGGACCAAAATACAATGGTAAGGACACATTCACACAGATGGGACCCCAGCGCCCTTGCAGCATAGAACCTCTAGGCTTCTTGTTTTCATTACCATATTAAAATAAACACCCTAATGATGTTTCTCTGTTGTTTTCTATACATTTGATGCATGGTTTTTGTATGTGACTCAATTGAGCAGGCTCCTCATTCTCTCTCATGAATATTTCATTTTCATTTCATTTCATCTTCCTGTTAATCGTCGATTGCCTCGAGCAGGCCCCAGTAACGTCTCTTTCATCCTAGCCCTGAGATTATATTCACGGCTCTTTAGGAGAATGAGACCCATCATTGTTACTGGTATTTGGCATATTTGGTAGGCCACGGGGAGTTTGCCAGACTCTGCCCTGTGGGCAGGCTACATTCGATAGCCTGCAAGTTTGTCCAAAGTAGGAATGAGATAATAAGATGTCATAAAGAAAAGTTCTGATAAGATGACATCTGATAAGATGTCATGACATCTGATAAGATGTCATGAATATGATTCCTAGAAAAACTACTAGAATATTCATAAGCTGTTATGTCACCCTACCTCTGCTAGTTATTAAATCAGAAATCCCATTCACCCTTCTAAGACCCATCCACTCCTTCTCTTTGAAACTTTTCTCTAGCTTTTGCTGGCAGATGTACTTCCCAACTTAAGGGGTTTCATTGCCAGTATAGGTCCTCTTTCCTAGTCAGTTGTTCTTGTACTTTCTCTAGGATGACAAAGCAGATCCAAGGACCTAAGGCCCTTCAGATCCTGTGCTGACTCTCCCATCCAGGTTCCACCTTGTATCAGCCTGTTCCGACTGGCTCTTTGCAAATAGGTGGGGAGATCATATCCTTCCAGGCTGAAGTACCTTGGGCCGGATTTTCAACAGTCCAGGTCACCTGTCTTCTGTGTAGAGCCAAGTCCCCTGTACCTATAGTAGATTGTTTTATTGTTGCTCAATTACTGTTTTATTGTGGGTTCTGCGTGCAATCTGTTCTCTCCCACTAACTGGTCTCCCCACCTCACATGGATGTATAATGTCTCCTGCCCTGAGTACACTTGGCCAGTGTTCCCTTATGCCACTTTTGTTGATACATTTCCACTGCAGACAAGAACAAGGCCATTAATGTTTAGCACTAAACTGTCACTGTCACTATCCTCCCATTGTTCATCCATTTGCTCAAGCGAGCCCAGTAACGTCTCCATTGGAGACTTTGTTGTTACTGTGTTTGGCATATCGAATACATCACGGGTAGCTTGCCAGGCTCTGCCGTGCAGGCGAGATACTCTCAGTAGCTTGCTGGGCTCTCCAAGAGGGGCAGAGGAATCGAACTTGGGTCGGCCATGTTGGCTGCGTGCAAGGCAAACGCCCTACCACTGTGCTATCACGAAGAAATAATAGCATCATAGTGAAGAGTAAGATTTCAGGTGACTAATGTGAAGTGGAGAAGCAAGGAACATAGATACTCAAGAAAGAGTGATACCATACCCTTCTTGACCCACTTGGGTCACTGGGAAAATTTCCTGGAGCACTTATATGACATGGACACTAGCATTCCACAAGCCCTGAGGCAGTGGTCAAGCCATACCTGAAGTCCACTTGGTCTGCATGGCATAGGGGCTGGTCCTCATCACCTGAGACTTTGAGTAGATTTGGACTCAGGCTAGAATTATTCTTTGAAAGAGAAGTAAATTTAATTCTAAGCCCTGCCCAAATCTTTCAGGGTCATCACCCTCCCTTGCATGAAATAATTTTAAGGTGAATCCTGAGGTACAATACTTTAATTTAGAGAAATGTTAGGGGAATGAGATGAAGAGGAAGTGAGAAATACATATTCAAGAGCTCAACATAGACTTCTTCAGAGAGAAAATAATCCAAGAGTGCACATCTCCATTTGAGATGTAGGTGATCCCCAATATGGAGAAAGTGGGCTCATGCCAGCAAAGTTGCTTTAGAACAGACTTTTCCCAAACCTCCAGTCTGGGGCTTTCTATGTAGGTTGCTAAGGCAATGGGAAGGCCCTTGGACTCCTGATGTTCTTTCCATAGTCTTACCACAACTTTTAGCTTTTCTTGGAGCTTCTCATTTTCTGAGTGGGGTATAAGTTTCTACTGGGTGGGGTCTGGTTTTCTCCATCTCCAAAGAATTAAGGATTTGTATCTCAGATCCTCAGGGGCCTGGTCTCTGCTTTGGGGAAGCTTCAAAACTAGTGACTATGCAATTTTTTCTTAGCTTTATTATTTCCAAAAATATTCATGACTGGGTATACCCTTCACCCCATGCCCCACCTCTCTGCTGCAAAAGTAAAATAATGTTCAGAGTATGGAAGGTACATGCCAACCTGCTCAGTACCAAAGCCCTCAGCTGAACAATGGTGAGGGATAAAGTTTGAACTTCAAAGTCATGGCCTTTTGAGAGCCAGGATCTTAATGGCTGACTCTCCCATGGTCCTAGCCAAAACCACTGACACATCCTACCTTTCCCTCAAATATATAGCATTCTCCACTAGCTCTTGTATCTCAACTGATGTATTGGTAAACCACGTCACTAACAGCAAAAACAATCAGTAGTGAGTGAAGCACACTCCTAAAAAAATGGCTTTTCTGATTAGGAGGAACACCATTCATATAATAGAAGTTCCAGAAGGAGAAGTGAGAAAGGGGTAGAATTATTATTATTTGAAGAAAAGGGCCCTCCCGTTGATCGTCAATTTGCTCGAGCGGGCCCAGTAACGTCTCCATTGGAAACTTTGTTGTTACTGTGTCTGGCATATCGAATACTCTCGGTAGCTTGCCGGGCTCTCCGAGAGGGGCGGAGGAATCGAACTCGGGTCGACCATGTTGGCCGCTTGTAAGGCGAACGCCCTACCGCTGTGCTATCGCTCCAGCCCCTAAATTTCAAAAACTTATCCAAGCTGAGAAAGGATTAAGATACCAAGACCAAGGATGCACAAAGATTTTCAAACAAAAAACTAAAATTAATGGATGCATGCCAAGACACATTATAATTAAGAGTACAAAAATCAAAGAGAAAAAGAGAAAACTAGAAGCATCAAGAGAAAAACAATCTAACCCTATGTGGGCTCTCTTTAGTTTCTTCTCTGTGGCTATTGCTTAACAAACAAACAAACTCTTTTTTAAAGGCCTGTCCCTATAGTTGTGTTCTCACCCCCATCTCCTCTCCTCTAGTCAATAATATTCATCCAAAAATTGTTTCCCTCTTTATCATCCATTTTATTACTTTCCATCAGAAAACAAAACAAACTGCAATGATGGAAAACTCTTTTGACTCCAATTCTTCTTCAATTGTTACTATGATTCTTTCTTGTTGTACAGACACATTCTTGAGATCTCTCTATGTTCCCTTTCGTTTGCTCTTGAACACAGTTCAGTTTGACTTTTGGTCCTGACTCTTCTTTAAGACAGCACTTGGCAAGGGTAGTGATGCCTTTCCTGGGTCAGAATTCAAGAGTCAAGTTTCCGTTCCCATAATGCCCAGTCCATTCACAGCATAAGACACAGTTTATCACTTCTTCTCTTTTGGGACATTCTCTACTGCAATATTTTCTCAACCTTTTTCAGATCATAGCCCCTCTGACTTTGTTTCCTTCCTATACCTTTCTTCCCTTATCCTCCTGGTTGTCCCTAGTCAAGTGCTTTGGCACTATGAGATAATCTATGAAATTTTCACCAAGGTCCCCTTAAAATATCCTAGGGACCCACAGTGGAAGAGAGGCATGTGGTCCCCAAATAATATATGTTGCTCTGTCAGCCATTGTTGTTTATTGTTTTTCCTGTCTCCTGACTAGTATGTTTCAGTCTGTTTTGTTGGGTTTCATTCATTTCACTGACCTCTAAAGGTTGGAGAATCCTAGAACTCAGATCTTTCTATTTATACTCTCACTTTGGATCATTTCATCTAGCCTCTGAATCTTGCCATCCATAAGCTACAATCCCAAGTTGCTATCTCCAGTTTCTGTGTTTCCCCTGAATTGTAGATGTGACTCTCCCATGCCTGCTATCTGTCTCCAGGAATGTGTTTGGTTTGTCACAGCTGGGATACCCAAGGACTGAGAGAGAGCTCAATGGTTAAGCACATGCTTTCCATGCAGGAGTCCTAGGTTTAACCCCCGAGCACTGCTGTGAACAGCCTCTGATCACAAAGCAGGAGCAGATGCCACCCCGCACCCCAATAACACATGATAGTTAAGATTCTAAGTAAGCTCCTGCTTCTTCTAAGCTTAGAGTCATCTCACTTTTCTCTCCTCTCACATCCCACCCTTGCATCTACCTTCATAACACACCCACAATCTGCCCCTTCCCTCAGCTCCTATCGTCACACCGAGTCTCATTCTGCCTCCACTACTCCAGAACAACCTACCTGGCATCATGCTTCTTCCTTTGCCTCTCCCTGCATGTTTTCCCTTTTCCTTTTTTTTTTCTATTTTCAACAAGTCAGGAAGAGTGATGTCATTCAACTCTAAACCAAATCATGTCACTTCTCAGCTCAAAAATCTTACTCAGAGAAATATGCACACCTCTCTAAACAGGACTGCAAGAACTCTGTCCTGGATCCTCCTCTGAGGTCATTCCGTGCCCTCTCCATCTTTGCAACGATTCAGGAACATTCATGCTTGTCTTGATGCAAGCTGTGACTCTGCGTGGGTGTGTGGGGTGGGGATGGGGTTAGAATCCTTCCGCTTCTCACTCCTCCAGGCTCCTGCTGAGCTGTCTCCTGTAGGAAGATGCTTCCTTGATATCCCTCCTCTCACCCCAACACTTTCTCTCTTCCACACCGCCCCTTCCTTAGTTTTGTTCCTAGCACCTGACATACGTGTTTGCTTATCATACCTTGTTCCCCCTAGAACATAGATAGCATGAGGACAGGGAATTTGTGACCTAACTAGATACACTTGGTGGGATTAATTTGTGGAATGAGGAGTTCTGATAATAAACCAATAAATAGGCAATGAAACCAGACATAGGGCTCTTATAAATTGGTGGCAGTCAGCCCTCAAGTTCTATTGAATCTACATTTCCAGATAGATTAGCAAAACCAAGTATTAGACACTGGTCTCTGAGTGCTGCCTTCCTGAGACACACTGCAGGCTGGCTTCCCTACAGTGAGCTTCATTTCCTCTCAGTCTCCAAGTTGAGTCCCAGGTCCTTCTTAAGTAAAGAACCTGTGAAAAAGATGTCATTTAAAGGATTAATATCAGGATACATAAAGCACCCACAAAACACAGCAACAAAGAACCCAATAGCACCATCAAAAATGGGGGGAGAGAGACCAAAGCAATAGTTCAGTAGGCAAGGCTCTTTCATTGCATGTGGCTGACCCGGATTTGATCCCCAGCATCCCATATGGTCCCCAAAGCCTTGTCAGGAATGATTCCTGAGTGCAGAGCCAGGAGTTAGCCCTAAGAATCCAGCAGTGGCTAAATAAATAAATAAATAAAATAGAAGAGAAGAATTTAACAGATACTACCATAAAGAAGACTTACCAGTGACCAGTAAACATATGAAAAAGTGGTCATCAACAATTATTATGAGGGAAATCCAAATCAAAATGACAATGAGGTACCATGTCACACCAGTGAAAATGGTATACTTCTAGAACACAGAACCACGTCCACCACCGCTGCCAGGCTAATCACTGGCCCTTTTTTCGCCCGCACGGCAGAGCCTGGCAAGCCACCCGTGATGTATTCAATATGCCAAACACGGTAACAACAAAATCTCCAATGGAGACGTTACTGGGCCCGCTCGAGCAAATCGATGAACAACGGGAGGGGCCTTTTTTAGAGACTCATAAATAAATCTTGAAAGAGATCAACTAGGAGCAAAAGGTTTTTCAGATACCCAGTCCCAGCTGAGTTCTCGAGGGCAACCTCAGGAGAGGGTCCGGCCAAATTCTCACCCTACTAAAGCCTTGGCAGCCGCACTCAAACCCCAACAATTGCTGCCATGCCCTCCAGCCAGAGTACCCAGGGAAATATTCTGGATTTTTTAAATGCTACTGTGTGTCATCTCCAAACTCCACAATACTAACATCCTGAAGGAGCAAAACAGATTGTAATATAGAAGCCAACTAAGCTTGACTAACAAAAACATTGACAGAGAAGCCTTAACTTGCAACACCAGTTTAATACCTCTCAGACAATGTCCCCATGGTGAAATACAACAAGTTTCACAAACTTTTTCTACTGAAGCATTATTTTAAATCATTCCACGAGCCATTTAGTGGCAATTGGTTAAAGAAACTTTGTACATCTGCACAATGGAATACTGTGCAGATGAAGTCATGAAATTTGCTTATAAGTGGGTAGACATGGAGAGTATCATGCTAACTGAAATGAGTCAGAAAGAGAGGGACAGACATAGAAGGACTGCACTCATTTGGGGAGTATAAAATAACATAAGATGGGCTGGAGTAATTGTACAGTGAGTAGGGCATTTGCCTTTCATGAGGCCAACCTGGGTTCGATCCCCAACATCCCATATGGTCCCCCCAAGC
This sequence comes from Sorex fumeus, assembly GCF_029834395.1. Classification (NCBI taxonomy): domain Eukaryota; kingdom Metazoa; phylum Chordata; class Mammalia; order Eulipotyphla; family Soricidae; genus Sorex; species Sorex fumeus. The sequence continues at coordinate 19,886,956 of NW_026606188.1, forward strand.
ACTGCCAGGAGTAATTCCTGAGTGCAGAGCCAGGACTTAACCCCTGAGTATTGCTGGGTATCACCCCCAAAAATAAATAAATAAAATAAATAACATAACATAACATAACATACAACTGATGCCCAAGGACAGTAGACACAAGGGCCAGGAAGATTGCTCCATAGTTAGAAGCCTGTCTCATGAGTGGGGAGAGAAAACAGCTGGCATAGAGAAGGGATCACTAAGAATATGATGGTTGAAGGGATTGGTCAGGATGAGAGATGTGTGCTGAAAGTAGATAAAGGACCAAATAGGATGGCCTCTCAGTATCTATATTGCAAACCATAATGCCCAAAAGCAGGGAGAGAGTATGGGGGAAATTGTCTGCCATGGAGGCAGGGGAGGGTGGGGGAAGGGGAGTTATACTGAGGAGATTGGTGGTGGAGAATGTGCACTGGTGAGGGATGGGTGTTTGATCATGTATGGTTGTAACGCAAACATGAAAGCTTGTAACTGTATCTCACAGTGATTCAATAAAATAAAAGAAAAAAAAGGAAGTATCAAATGATGGCAAATTTTTGGCCCTGGATTATAGAAATGAGAATGTCAACAAAGATGGGAAGTATGTGGATGGGGAAGGAATGAGGAGGCTGATTGGCAATTATATAGGAAGTACTAATCAAGGATATTGGCTATTTTGGTGATGTAGAGGTGAGGAAACTATGTACATCCAAACCACAAGAGTCAACACTGGTATAAGCATGTGATAATAAGCAAATCAATGAGGGAAGAAAGGGATTTGCTAAGGAGTCAGGGTGGGGAGAGGGACCCTTGAGTCATTAGAGGAAGAATGCGACACTGGTAGAGGTTTGGAGCGGAACTGAATGCCTGAAACTGTTTCCAGCTTTGTAAATCATGTTTAATACTAAAAAGAAAAAAATGAGGAAAAAAAAGGAATCTGTGACAAATTCTTTTTGCAATGCCTCCCTGATATGATATTCATAACTACTAATTTGTAGGTTATGTGCCAGTAATCAAATGCAGGACTTTACAAACCAAGGCCTGGACTCTAGCACTGAACCACATCCCAGGTCCTTACTAAATTGTGTACACTGCTTTTCTCAGAACTGATCATGCATGTGTGCGACCATAAAGACCGCAAAAGGCTGTAAAAGACTGCACTGCAGGTGTGGACCAATCCCATGAATCTGGCAATATTCACTCTTTCCTGCCTTGAGAGCAGTAAGGCAAAAGAGCTATTTGGTTAAAGTGATTCGGGCCAGAATTAAGATCCTGTCTCATCACAGAGCAGCCCACTGTCCTGACACGAAAATTGAGTCTTCTCTCAGGAAACTGCTACTTTTGGGCACTCTCCTTTCACTTGAGCCAGTTCTCATGGCTTTCTTCTTTCACAGAAGCCAATACTTTCTCTTTTTCTCACACAGTAGTGTTCTTATGTTTAAAATAAGAAAAAAAAAAGCATTCTGTAAAATCAGCTAGAATTCCCATGAGAAATTGTCTTGTTGGCACCTTCCCAACCTCATTTCCTACCTGCTGTGGTACTCAGTGATCTGACATGGTTCCCAGGTGATTCTTTCTCTTCTGTAAAAGGCTGCACTGCAGGTGTGGACCAATCCCATAGATTGTGACACCAGCAAAAGTTAAGGAGGAACCCCTACTGGCAAGGAGACTCGGTGTTGGTCTGATCCTACTGCTGTCCTCCATCGAAGGGCATGAATCCAAACTAACTGGATAAGAATATTCACTGACAAGCATGGTCTAGATCAGGTGCTTCCAGACCCTGGCCAGGCCCAGCACCAGCCAGGCTGATTCCCTGCCAGCCAAGCCCAGCAACCTCTAGGCACCTGCCAAAGAACACCAGGGAGGGATGCATTCCTGCAGCCAAGGTCCAGCACCAACAAGCAGACACTGTAGAAGAAGCCCTAGGAGAGCACTAGGAGAGCACGGGGAGAGTTGCCCTGGAATAGAAGCAACCTGCTTCCCAACTCTTAACAGAACTACAGGATCAATGGGAATAAAAGGAACTCAGTTGTGTTAACAGAGTGACAAGTCTGGGAAGACCCCCCAAAACTTCAGACCATCAGAAGAAAACTTCAGAATAACGATCATATTGAAACCTACTGATAAGAAAAAGACATTTAAACAGTGACTCAATAAACTTGAAGAGAAACTGATGGGGGAGGGATAACAAAAGAACTTATTCAAAGAGAAATAAAGGAACTAAAGATGCATTCTTTATATACGTAGACTGTATTGTAGTAAATCTCAAAAGCAGAATGGATGTAGCTGAAAATCGAATTTGGAGTTATAACACCCCAATAGAAGCAATAAAAGAATGAGGAAAAATAAAGAGACTGTAAGAGGTATTATGACAACATTAGGAGGAACAATCTCAGAATCATAGAAATTCCAGAAGGAAATAAAAGAGTGAATGGGAAAGAAAGTTAGCTGAATAAACTATATGTGAGAACTCCCCCAATTTGTTTTGGTTTGGATTTAGGGCCACACCCAGTGGTGCTCAGGGGTTACTTTACTCCTGGCTCTGTGCTTGGGAATTACTGCTGGCAGGGTTTAAGAGACCACATGGGATGCCTGGGTTCAAACCTGGGTCAGCCTCATTCAAGGCAAGTGCCCTACCAACTGTACTAACTCTCTGGCTCCCTAAACGGCCCAAATTTGAAGATAGCGTTTGGAGCACAGACCTAAGAGGCCCAAAGAGTGCAAACCAAAATAAACCCAAAGAGAACAACATCAAGGCACGTTGTAATCAAAATGGCAGGAATTAATTGAATAAGAAACTTAGGTGAGGTCCTGGGAAAAGGGTTTTGGTGTGCCACTTGCCAACATTTACATACAAACCCACTGCAGGGAATCTTTGACAATCTTTGTAAAAAGGGAAAAAAAATACACTGTCTTAGGCAAGAAGCCAAGAGTCAGATGAGGATATTTTGCTTTGACCAGGTCGCAGAGTGGTTGAAAGGAGGAAAAACCCTGAATTTACCACAGTGTCTTGGGCCAGAGACTATCACAATGGCCATGGGCCTCCAGGAGGTCAGGGTGAAGTTATGAAATTTAAAGTACTCCTGATAGATGTTCCTGATAGTAAAGTGTTTAGCATTTCTTTTCTTTCACCCATGTTTAAGTTAGCTATTTTACTTTTTTGTTTGTTTTTTGGGCCACACCTGGCTGTGCTTACGCTAGACTATACACGCAGGATTCACTCTTGGCAAGTTTGAGGGACCATATGGGGTTCCAGGAAATGAACCCAGGTCAGCTATGTGCAAAGTAAGCACCCTACCTGCTACACTATTGCTCCAGTCCCAGCTATTTCACATTTTAATAGATGAAGCACTAGAAAAATTAAGGGACAGAGAACTTAAGCAAAAGTGTCGTACAAAATCTAAAAGGCTTTTAAAACACCTGAAATTTACTTGAGATTGGGGCCAGGAAGCACATGCTTAGTATGTTTGAGGCCCTGAGTTGGGCCCCCCTGATCTGCATTGCTCCCCAAGCACTCCCAAGAGCTTCAGATCTCCAGAAATTCTTTGGGTATGGCCCCTAATTTAAAAAATAAATAAAAAATCACTTGAAATTAACAACAACAGCAAAAAGGAACTTATTCCCAGAATTTAACTGACTTGTTCAGGGTTAGGGCTCAGTTCAGGCATTGGAAATTTTTGTTTGTTTTTTGGTTTTGGTTTTGGTTTTGGTTTGGGGTGGGGGGAATACTTAGAAATGATCAGGAGTTATTTCTGATTTTGCACTCAGGGATCACTCTTGGTGGGGTACAGGGGACCATATGGGATGTTGAGTATCAAACTCAGGTTGGTCACATTTGCACAAGCGCCCTACTTTTGCTCTGGCCCCATTTTTTGGTTTTGTTTTGTTTTGGGGCCACATTTGGCAGTGCTCAGGGCTTACTTCTCACTCTGCCTCCCAAATCACCCTTAATGGTGCTCAAGGGTTTATATGTGGTGCTAGGGATTGAAACCAGGTAAGCCACACATAAGGCAAGTGCCTTTCCTTCTCTACTATTTCTCCGGCCTCTGGGGTTTTCTTTCAAGGCATCCATAAAGATTTCAACATGCATTTAGCAACTGGGCTAGAACAGAAGACAAATCCTACTCACGGAAAGGGACAGTTAACTCTGCGGCATCTTGGCAAACTTGGGTTATTGGTCCCAACATATATCTGAACTGGGGACATTCCAGTCTCCCAAGGGACTGGGTAAGAGAGTCTGGACAATGTGAAGTTTCTCGCTCCTCATTTGTCCTGATATTTAAGATATAAGACCACAGGATTCAGGTTTCTCTCTGACTGTTCTATCACATCCAGGAAGAAAACTTGCATGGGTTTCCCTGATTATTCTGTCTATCTTCTTTAGCTCCTTTGCTCTGATTGGAGCCCCCTCCTACTATTCTGTCACCAGCCAAGTTTTACTCACCTGTTAAAGGCCATCACAAACCTAGGCCTTCAATAGTCCTTTCCTAAACTTTCTGACTCTGATTAAAATTTCTTTCTAGAATTTCATGGAATATCATAAGCAATTCTATTTTTTCTTCAGGAGGAGGGGGTCATGATTTGGGCCACACCTGTCTGCTCTTGGCTTTGTGCTGAGGAATCACTCCTGGCAGTGGTCAGGGAACCATAGGTGGGTCCAGGCATTGAACCCAGATCTACCACGTCCAAGCGCTTAACCCACTATGTTCTCTCCAGCTCCAGCAATTCTTATTCTTATATATTAGCTACATGACTTAACTAATCTCCATTGAATGGTGAGCTCTTGGATACCAAAAATTGCATAATGCAACTTTGTCACTCTTCTTTTAGTGTCAGTGATGGTGAAACTAGGTGGCCATCAAAGAGTTCAGATGCCCTATCACTAGAACAATTCCACGCTTATGATCAAGGAATTTTCTAGCAAACTTCAAATTATTTCCTTAAATAAAAATGTGGTAGAAAGCCGATTTTCTCCCCTGATTTGCACAGGACGGGCACGGAGGCCCAGCTCTGGGCAACAAAGCTGAACGGCTCCAATTCCAAACAGGTACAGCCCGCCCCCAAGGGCCTGGGACCCTCTCTGGGCATGCGCAACTAGATCCAGCTCCTAGAAGCCGGTTTTCTCCCCTGATCTGCACGGGACTGGCATGGAGGCCCAGCTCTAGGCAACAAAGCTGACCGGCTCCAATTCCAAACAGGTACAGCCCGCCCCCAAGGGCCTAGGACCCTCTCTGGGCATGCGCAGCTAGATCCAGCTCCTAGAAAGCCGGTTTTCTCCCCTGATCTGCACGGGACGGGCACGGAGGCCCAGCTCTGGGCAACAAAGCTGAACGTCTCCAATTCCAAACAGGTACAGCCCACCCCCAAGGGCCTGGAACCCTCTCTGGGCATGCGCAGCTAGATCCAGCTCCTAGAAAGCCGGTTTTCTCCCCTGATCTGCGCAGGACGGGCACAGAGGCCCAGCTCTGGGCAACAAAGCTGAACGGCTCCAATTCCAAACAGGTACAGCCCGCCCCCAAGGGCCTGGGACCCTCTCTGGGCATGCGCAGCTAGATCCAGCTCCTAGAAAGCCGGTTTTCTCCCCTGATCTGCGCGGGACGGGCACGGAGGCCCAGCTTTGGGCAACAAAGCTGAACGGCTCCAATTCCAAACAGGTACAGCCCGTCCCCAAGGGCCTGGGACCCTCTCTGGGCATGCGCAGCTAGATCCAGCTCCTAGAAAGCCGGTTTTTCTCCCCTGATCTGCGCGGGACGGGCACGGAGGCCCAGCTTTGGGCAACAAAGCTGAACGGCTCCAATTCCAAGCAGGAGACGTTCCCAACTCCTCGCCCAGTACCAGGGACTCTTTCTGGAGCCGCGGCCTCTAACGCGGCCGTGAAATATTTTCCCACTGCATATGCCATAGGAACCATAAGCTACCTTTTTAAATGGAAACTTCTCTAGTTTAGCTCAGCCACTAGAAACTCAGTAGCCAATGACTCATAAGCCTATCTTAACTCACACTGCATATCAAGCAGAATAGTAACAGTGAACGTGAAGGACTAAACCACACTTCTCACAATGGTAAAGCAACGCAAAAGCCCACCAAACTTTCATATTGAAGAGTCTAGCCCAGATGACACCAACAGTACTGTAGTGTTAGACAACCTCTCTGACAAGGAATTCAGAAGGGAGCTACTTAGGATGCTTAGGGAACTAAAAGAAACAATGGAAAGCAATGCCAATAGAAGACAAGAGGATTTGAAGGCAGAAATGAGGAAAATGCAATCAGAAATGTCAGACCTGAAAAATCTTGTAGACGAATTGAAAAGCTCAGTGAAAGGCCTCAGCAGCAGAGTAACAGCTGCTGAGAACAGAATCAGTGAGCTCGAAGATGAAGTTCAGAGACTCTCCAGAAAAGAGCAGAAAATGGAAGAGACTCACAATTCGGGAACAGATGGCAAGAGAAGATCGTGATGAAGCCAAGAGGGCTAACATAAGAATTATTGGAGTCCCAGAGGTACAGGAAGAAAACCTCGATGAAGAAGAAACTGTCAAAGACATCATTGCTACAACGTTTCCAGAGCTGAAGAAAACTTGTGACCACATTCAGGAGGCCCGAAGGGTACCAGCTAGAAGAAATCCGAATAAAAATACCCCAAGACATATTCTGATCAAAATGACCAAAACCTTAGACAAAGACAAAATTCTGAAAGCAGCAAGATCGAAGAAAGAAATCTCTTACTAAGGAGCATCCTTAAAATTCACAGCTGATTTTTCTGATGAAACCCTCATGGCCCGAAAACAGTGGTGGGACATAGTGAAAAAACTCAATGAAATAAATGTCTCCCCCAAAATACTTTTCCCAGCGAGACTCTCATTCATAATAGAAGGAACAACACACAGTTTCACAGACAAACAACAGCTCAGGAACTTCATAGACTCAAAACCATGGTTACAAGAACAACTAAATGGGCTACTTTAAGGCAAGAAAGGCCCCTCAAATACACCAAATTTCAACAGAACAATGGGACAAAATCCCATAACAATAATTTCTCTCAATGTCAATGGGCTAAACGCACCAATTAAAAGACATAGAGTGGCAAGATGGATTAGAAAATTGAACTCAACATTCTGCTGCCTGCAAGAAACACATCTCAATAGTCAAAGCAAACAAAGACTCAGAGTCAAAGGCTGGAAAACAATCCTACAGGCAAACAGCTCCCATAAAAAAGCTGGGGTAGCCATCCTTATATCAGACCACATCGATTTCAGAGTGAAGAAGGTCATAAGAGACAGTGAAGGCCATTTCTTAGTGATCAAAGGATCTGTACAACAGGAAGAACTTACAATAATAAATGTATATGCACCTAATGAGAGACCAGCAAAGTACTTAAAACAACTACTCATAGATTTGGAAAAAGACATCAATAGCAACACAATACTAGTGGGAGATTTCAACACCGCTTTGTCACCTCTTGATAGATCAACCAGACTCAAGCTTAGCAAGGACATACTTCATTTGAGGGGAACAATGGAAGAAAGGGACTTAGTAGATATATACAGGACACTTCATCCACAAAAAGCTGAATACACATTCTTCTCAAGCGTACATGGAACATTCTCCAAGATAGACCACATGCTGAGCCACAAAACATGCCTCCATAAAATTAAGAAGATAGAGATTGTATCAACAATCTTCTCAGACCATAATGTGCTGAAATTGGAGGTAAATCACACACAAAAACAGAAAACTAAATCAAACACCTGGTAATTAAACAGTGCATTATTGAACAACGAGTGGATTAGACAGGAAATCAAAGAGGAAATCAAAAGATTCCTAGAAACGAATGAAAATGAGTTACCACAACTTATGGGACACAGCAAAAGCTGTGTTAAGAGGAAAGTTTATAGCTCTACAAGCATTCCTCAGGAAGGAGGAGCGAGCACACATAAGTAACCTAACCTCACAGCTTAAGAGCTTGGAGAAGGACCAAAAAAAGGAGCACAACCCGAACAGGAGAAAGGAAATAATAAAACTCAGAGCAGAGATTAACGAGATGGAAACCCAAAAAACAATCTGAAAGATCAATGAAACCAAGAGCTGGTTCTTCGAGAAAATTAACAAGATCGATAAGCCTCTAGCAAAACTCACAAAGAAAGGGAGAGAGAAAACCCTAATAAACCGAATCAGAAATGAAAAGGGGGTCATTAAAACAGAAACCACAGAAATTCAGAGGATCCTCAGGGAGTACTTTGAGAAGCTTTATGCCACGGAACATCAAAACCTCGAGGAAATGGATAAATTCCTAGACTCCTACAGACTCCCAAGGCTGAACCAAGAAGACCTGGAATACCTGAACAGACCTATCACCATCAAGGAAATTGAAATGGTAATAAAAAGTCTCCCCAAGTACAAAAGTCCTGGCCCAGATGGATTCACTAGTGAATTCTTCCAAATCTTTAAAGAGGACTTACTCCCAATCCTCTTTAAGCTTTTCCACGAAATTGAAATATCAAAAACACTTCCTAACAGTTTCTATGAAGCAAATATCACACTGATACCAAAAGCAGACAGAGATACCACAAAGAAAGAGAATTACAGGCCGATATCCCTGATGAACACAGATGCAAAGATCCTCAACAAACTACTAGCAAATAGAATCCAACTACTCATCAAAAAGATCATACACCATGACCAAGTAGGATTCATCCCAGGGATGCAAGGATGGTTTAACATTCGAAAATCAATCAACATAATCCATCATATCAACAAAAGAAAAGATAAAAAGCACATGATTATATCAATAGATGCAGAGAAAGCATTTGACAAGATCCAGCACCCCTTTATGATGAAAACCCTAGCCAAAATGGGTATAGAGGGGACCTTCCTCAACATAATTAAAGTCATCTACCACAAGCCTACAGCAAGCATCATCCTCAATGGGGAAAAACTGAGAGCCTTCCCTCTAAGATCAGGGACGAGACAGGGATGCCCACTATCTCCACTGCTGTACAATATAGTACTGGAAGTACTTGCAATAGCGATTAGGCAAGAAAAAGATATTAAGGGCATTCAGGTAGGAAAGGAAGAAATCAAGCTCTCACTATTCACAGATGATATGATACTCTACTTAGAGAACCCAATACCCTCCACCAAAAAACTCTTAGAAACAATAGACTCGTATAGTAAAGTTGCAGGCTATAAAATCAATACCCAAAAGTCCATAGCTTTCCTATATGCAAATAGTGAAAGAGAAGAAAGCAACATGAAAAAAACAATCCCGTTCACAATTGTGCCCCAGAAAATCAAGTACCTAGGAATCAGCTAAACTAAGGAAGTAAAGGACCTGTACAAAGAAAACTACAAAACGCTACTTCAGGAAATAAAAGAAGACATGAGGAAATGGAAAGATATCCCCTGCTCATGGGTCGGGAGACTTAACATTGTCAAAGTGGCAACACTACCGAAAGCATTGTATAAATTCAATGCAATCCCGATAAGGATACCCATGACATTCTTCAAAGAAATGGAACAAACTCTCCTGAAATTTATATGGAACAATAAGCCCCCACGAATAGCTAAAGAAATTCTTGGGAAAAAGAAAATGGGAGGAATCAACCTCCCGAACTTCAAACTGTACTACAAAGCAGTAATAATTAAAACAACATGGTACTGGAACAAAGGCAGAACTGCAGACCAATGGAACAGGGTTGAAAACACTGACATCTCCCCTCAATCATATGATCATCTAATCTTTGATAAAGGTGCAAGTAATGTGAAGTGGAGTAAGGAAAGCCTCTTTAATAAATTGAGCTGGCATCACTGGACGGCTACATGCAAAAAAAATGGGCTCAGAACTCTGCCTAACACCATGTACAAAAGTAAGATCAAAATGGATTAAAGACCTCAACATCAGACCAGAAACCATAAGGTACATTGAAGATAAAGTTGACAAAACCCTCCATGACATTGAAGCTAATGGTATCTTCAAAGATGCCACGCCACTGGCCGAGCAAGTGAAAACAGAGATAGATAAATGGGACTATCTTAAACTAAGAAGCTTCTGCACCTCCAAAGAAACAGTGACCAAAATACAAAGACAGTCTACAGAATGGGAAAGGATATTCGCCGAATACACATCTGACAAGGGGTTGATATCCAGGATATACAAAATACTGGTTAAACTCCACAAGAAGAAAACATCCAACCCCATCCAAAAATGGGGCAATGAAATGAATAGAAACTTTCTCAAAGAAGAAATCCGAATGGCAAAAAAGCACATGAGAAAATGCTCTACATCATTAATCATCAGGGAGATGCAGATCAAAACCACAATGAGATACCATCTCACACCTCAGAGACTGGCCCACATTCAAAAGAACAAAAGCAACCGTTGCTGGCGCAGATGTGGCAAGAAAGGGACACTCCTTCACTGTTGGTGGGAATGTCGACTGGTTCAGCCCTTCTGGAAAACAGTATGGACGATTCTCAAAAAATTAGAAATTGAGCTCCCATTTGACCCAGCAATACCACTCCTGGGAATATATCCCAGAGAGGCAAAAATGTATAGTCAAAGTGACATCTGCACTTGTTTGTTCATTGCAGCACTCTTTACAATAGCCAGAAACTGGAAGAAACCTGAATGCCCACGAACAGATGACTGGTTAAAGAAACTTTGGTACATCTACACAATGGAGTACTATGTAGCTCTTAGAAAAGATGAAGGCATGAAATTTACATACAAGTGGTACAATATGGAAAGTATCATGCTAAGCGAAATGAGTCAGAAAGAGAGGGATAGACATAGAAAGATTGCATTCAACTGGGGGATATAAAGTAACAAAGTATGGGATTAATACCCAAGAATAGCTGAGATCAGCACCAGGAGGATTACTCCATAACTTAGAGGCCAGCCGGGTATCCTAGGGGAAAGGGCAGTTCAGATAGAGAGGGGAGCACCAGATAAAGGATGTTTGGAGTATCCTCCCAGGAGGGGAGATGCATGTCGAAAGTAGACTATGGACTGAACATGTTTGCCACTCAATGCCTCTTTTTCAGACCACAACACCCAAAAGGAGAGAGAGAACACAGGGGATTGCCCTGCCACAGAGGCGGGGGGGGATGGGGGGATGGGGGTGGGGGGATATTATCCATGGTGGTGGAAAATGGGCACTGGTGGAGGGATGAGTAACTGATCATTGTATAATCGAAACCCAAGCACAAAAAATTGTAAATCTACAACTGTACCTCATGGTGTTTCACTAATAAAAAAAAAAAAGAAAAGAAAAAAAATGTGGTAAAATTGCATGGGCAGCTAGGACCTATTTTTGGCCCTTGGTTGTGACCTAAGTTTTTCTTTTGACTATCTTCAGCATGATACTAGATTTTAGGTTGATCAAAACCCTCGTTAGCAACTCTTCCGTAGGGGTTTTCTAGCACTATCACTAATATTTTTTTGTTTTTTGCAACTGAATCCGGACAATAGATTTGAAAGGATCCTCACAAAATGTTTAATAATAATTCTATGGTCAGAAACTTGGTCAAATTGGAAACTGATATTCAGAGTTTGACAAAAGTCAGTCTTACAAACTCTTGCAGAACCAGAAATGCAAGTCAAAGACTTCCCATATAAAATGCAAACTTTAAGGAGATAAGAAAAAGGAGGAACAAATAGAGCAAAGAGTTTTTTTTAAAGCTTTTTATAACTGGCTATTTAAGAAATAATTGTCTGGGTCTGCATCTCTCTTTAAAATGATGATGTGGGCCACTGTCTTTATGGTCTGGGTACAAACTCACCCATGTGTTGAGGTCCCTATTGTGTCCTGACTCATGGTCTCAATGAAATTATGGGTGGAAAGATCTAATGGTTCTTTTATTTTATTTATTTTTTGAAAAATTTTTATTAGTGAAACACCATGAGGTACAGTTGTAGACTTACAAATTTTTGTGCTTGAATTTCAATCATACAATGATCAAATACCCATCCCTCCACCAGTGCCCATTTTCCACCACCAATGATCCCAGTATCCCTCCCACCCCCCATCCCCCATCCCACCCTGCCTCTGTGGCAGGGCATTCCCTTTTGTTCTCTCTCTCCTTTTGGGTGTTGTGGTTTGCAAAAGAGGCATTGAATGGCAATCATGTTCATTCTATAGTCTACTTTCAGCATGCTACTCCCATCCTGGGAGGATCCTCCCAACACCCTTTATTTGGTGCTCCCTTCTCTATCTGAGCTCCCTTTTCCCCTAGCATGTGTGGTTAGCCTCCAAGTCATGGAGCAAACCTCCTGGTACTAATCTCAGCCACTCTTGGGTGTAAGTCTTCTATTTTGTTACTTTATGTTCCCCAGATGAATGCAATCTTTCTATGTCTATACCTCTCTTCTAATGGTTCTTTTATAAAGTAGTTTTTTTTCAGTTGTGTCTGAGCCATTGATAATTTTTTTGTTTTGAAAAAGCCATAATATCTCCTCTAGATACTGTGTAGCCATATATCTATATCTATATATTTATATTTATATATACACACATATGCACACATTATATATAATATATATGCATGCTTGGAATGGGAAGGAATGAGAGTGAAGATAGACAGCTGGCAACTACACCACCTCCGCTTCGCTGATGACATAGTTCTAATAACACCAAACATTAGCCAAGCAGCAAAAATACTGGCCGACTTCAACCGTAAGTGTGGAAGGGTTGGACTGCAGCTGAATCTCACGAAGGCATTGTTTATGTTTATGAAAAACAGACTCATTCCTGACGTTCCATTCACTCTCAATGGAACAAACATCTTCGAATGCAACAGTTATTTGTACCTAGGTTGAGAACTCAACATGACGAATGACCTGGCACCTGAGTTGCGCAGGAAGAAGAGAGCAGCTTGGAACGCCTTCAAGAGCGTCAAAGAAATATCTAAGAGGATGAAGAACCTCCAGCTCTGGGCATATCTCTTTGATTCTACTGTTCTTCCTGCATTAACTACTCCTCAGAGACCTGGGCCCTACGAAAACAGGATGAGAACACTATTCAGGTCTCCCAAAGAGTAATGAAAGAGCTATTCTTGGAGTACCATGCTTCACTCACGAGACAGAAGGAATCCGGACTTCCGACCTCCATCAATGATCGAAAATCAGGGATGCTGTTTCATCTGCAAGGGGTGTCAAAAATCAGATGGGCTGGACACATAATGCGATTTGGAGACGACCACTGGACTAGAGCCGTTATCAATTGGATTCCACAGGATGTGAAAAGATCGCGTGGCCGCCCACCTACGAGATGGTCAGGCTTCTTCATCAAGACCCTGAATGATCTGTTTGAGGCTCTTGGTGTTCCTAGAGTGAGAAGACGCCATTGGGCTCCACTGGCACACGACAGGGATGAATGAAGACGTTACTGGCGCCCTCTGGAGCAAATCAATGAGTAACAGGATGTCAAGTGTCAAGTGATGCATGCTATTTTCACTTTCAGGTGGTACTGCCAAAACCAATTTTTATTGGTTTAATATGTAAGCACTCAAGAAAAATTTCACAAACTCTACACTTCGTAGAAACTAACTCCCCCTATTTATTTTCAAGCTAACATGATCTGGGCTTAATTACAATTTCAGCTTCTCCAAGGAATATAGTCTTAACTTCTACCCACCCACTTTGGTGGTAGGGATCAAACTCAAGGTCTTTTGTATGCTAGACATGTATTCTACTTCTGAGCTACCTCCCTTGTTCTTAAACTTTTCTTTTGCATGCATACCAGGAAAGCAAACAAGGGTTTCATACATGTATACATGTGAGATATGTACTCTACTATTGAGCTATCTCTGTGACCCAATGTGTGTAACATTTGAGGCCACACCTTGTGGTGCTTATGGCTTACTTCTGGCTCTGTGTTAAGGGATCATTCCTGACGGTGCTCAGGGACTATATATGGTACTAGGGATCAAATCCACATTGGCAGCTGCAAGGCAAATGCCTACCCACTCATCTATGTATTTTTTTTTTTTTGAGTCATACCCTGCAATGCTCAGGGGTTAGTACTGGCTCTGCATTCAGGAAGTACTCCTCACAGTGCTCAGGAGACCCAATGGGATACCAGGGATTGAACCTGGCTCAACTGTAATATTGCTCCAGCCTTTGTATTTTTTTTTTAATGTGTTGTCAGGGATTGTATCCAGGCAACACATTATACGCAAAGCATTGAACTCCATTGCCAGTTCTTAAACTGTTTTCTTTTGATGGTTCTTTTGGGTAGAACCAAAAGCTTCACCCATGCAGCATATACTCTGCCACGAAATTATATCCCCTGCTCTCTAGACTTGTGATTGTAATTAGTCAAGCTGGGGCTCGCTGATCTGGTAAATCTGCCTAGTAGACACCATGAAACATAGTTGTAAAGAACAAATGCTTTCATTATATGTAAGTAGTTTAAGAGTTTTTATGTTTCTCTGCATCATTGTTTTATATGTCTACTTAATTTTCCCAAATCTTTTTCATAACTTGAGACTAAATTTTTGCTAAGCTAAATGATGAGCTAAATTAAATTCTGTTGAATAGCTAAATAATTTCCAAATAAGATAAACTACTTATTACTGAACTTATTTACTTTTTTCTCTTATTATTACTGAGTAACTCAAGATATTTGGGTCTATTAGGGAGAATATCTTGTGTATCTTGCACCACATTAAAAAATTGTGTTGGGGAGAATAAAGATGTGCCAGGCAGGGAAGTGATTCAGCAGTAAAGCATTTGTTTTGCATGTGTGAGACCATGGGTTTGACTCCTGGCACCGCAAAAAAAAAAAAAAAAAGTTGGATTAAAATTTTTGGCTAAAGATGTGGCTCAGTGGTACGGTACTCCTGTACCATGTGGTTTCTCAGAAACCATCTCATGTGTCCCAAGAGCCAAAAATAAAATAAGATAAAATAAAATAGGAAAATCATGATTTTTTTAAAGGGAGTTAGCTCAAAACTAACTTTGCATGTTTTGTGTGCTGGATACTCAGATCCAATTTCTGACACCCCATGGATTCCTATGCATGAGGATTGACCCCACCCCTTACCCAGCTTGGAGCTGGAATCAGTCTTCCCAAACACTCCCCAAACAGGTGTGGCCACAAAACCAAAAAGCAAAACAAGCAAACAAAAAAAAACACATGGAGGTATGAGGTATAGAGATATGTTTGTTTAATCAACCTGGGTAAAACTGAATTGTTACTATAAGGGCTTTTAAAAAACAAGTGTTGGGGGCTGGAGCAATAGCACAGCGGATAGGACACTTGCCTTGCACACAGCGGACCCAGGTTCAATTCCCAGCATCCCATATAGTTCCCTGATCACCGCCAGGAGTAATTCCTGAGTGCATGAGACAGGAGTAATCCCTGTGCATCGCCGGATGTGACCCAAAAAAGAAAAAAAAATCCCCAAAACCAAGTGTTGATAACTGGTGATGTTCTTATAAACTGGAACTTATTTTCTTTAATCTGCTCAAAGGGATGGCATCCTTTTGGTCTGTTGCTGTTAAGAAATTGAAAAATTGTGAAAGGATTTTCTTGGCCCTTTAAGTCTTCTATGTATGAAGCAAAGACTGCACCTCATGTTATCTTTATTGTCAGAGCTTTAATGAATTAAGTAAACACAGTAGTCTCTAGATTTGGACTTAAGTTTTTCTCAGAACTATGTAAAATTTTTATATATGTCTTTGAAATCTTTATATATTGGTTTGGGTGCCATACCTGATGATATTCAGGATTTCTGGCAGATTTCAAAGAACCATATGGGATACCAGGGATTGAACCTGGGTTAACTGTGTGCAAAGCAATCTCTGTACTATGACTCCAGCCCCTCCTTTTCATATGTTTGGCAAACCTCTCAAAGTCAATTTCAAAATGATGTCTTTTGACCTAGTTGGCAGGAGATATTTTTTCCAGTGGGCCTCTCATTAAAAACGGGTCTCTTCCGGGCAAGAAAGGTAGCATACAATTCAAGTTCAATCCTCACTACTTCACCTGGTTTCCTGAAAACTACCAGGGTGATCCCTGAGCACAGAGTTAGGATTAAGCCCTGAGTACAGCCAGGTGAAGCCCAAAACCAAAAGAACAAAAAATAAAATAAAAAGGGGCCTCCTAATAAAAAGACAGCTGATAAACTAATGAGGTTTCCTTGGATTGTTGAAATGCATGAGAACATTTTCACATAGGAAGCAATACTAAACCTTCTAAATTTACATTTATGTAATAATACATTATATTTACTATTACATATTGTCAATGTAAGCATTGTAGAATTGTATATAATTCCTAGAAATCTAATATTGTCACTTAATCACTTAACTTCCTGTTAGTCGTCGATTTGCTCGAGCGTGTGCCAGTAACGTCTCCATTTGTCCCTGTCACGTGCTAGTGTAGCCCAATGGCATCTGTTCGCTCTGGGAACATGAAGAGCCTCAAACCGATCGTTTATGATCTTGATGAAGAAGTCTGACCATCTGGTAGGTGGGCGGCCACGCGGTCTTTTGACATCCCGTGGAATCCAGTTGGTAACAGCTCTAGTCCAGCGGTCGTCTTTAAATCTCATTACGTGACCAGCCCATCTGATTTTTGACACCTTGGCAAAAGAGACAGCGTCCCTGATTCTTGATCGTCGAAGGATGTCAGAACTCCAGATTCTTTCTCTCTTTTGAGTGAAACGTGATATTCCAAGCATAGCTCTTTCAATTCCTCTTTGGGAGACCCGAACTATCTATCCCTCTCAGAAAGACTGGCAAGCTACCGAGAGTATTCAGCCCGCACGGAAGAGCCTGGCAAGCTATCCTTGTGTATTCGATATGCCAAAACCAGTAATTACAACTGGTCTCATTCACCTAATAGTGTATTATTTATAATTCTAGTTATCACAGTAATAACTAAGTTTCTATATACTTTGAATTTATAATGAATTCTCATTAGATCTTTACCTGAGATCAGTTAAAAATCTTTTGTTTTTTTTTTAGAATTGACTTTTAATGCTTTCACCATGACACGTCATCTTCAGAGAAATTTATGAAAAAGACTTACAAAAACTTTAAGATATAAGTTAGTCATTAAACTGAACTATAAGTAATTCCAGAATTTATGGGGAAAACTCTATTTACAAAACAGTTTACAAATGTCAAGAATTAATTACTTGAAAATCAATGAATGAGTATGATTATAATCATTGCAACTTTTTGTTTGAAACATTGTTGGTTCGCTAATGTTTTGCTTTTTCCACATTTAAGAAACTTTTTCCTTTTTTAAACTATCACCTGCAACTATTTGGTAAATTATATATGTGTACTTATGTACATATAAATTATATATGTATATATGTGCGTGTATATTTGTGTGTGTGTGTGTGTGTGTGTGTGTGTAGTTTGGGGTCATACACTTGGCAGTGCTCAGGGCTTACTCTTGGATCTGTGCTCAGGGAAAACTTCTGACTGTGCTCAAGGAACCATATGCAGATTCAGAATCTGGTGTAGCATCACCTGAGTATAAATAGAATAATAATCAAACCAAATCAAAACAAAACAAAAAGACAGTAGGTGAAGAATCTGGAGTATTTTGGATAGTGGCAAAGAAATAGTAACTTTGTACAGTAAAATCATAAATGTTAACACTATCTGTAACAATGTTACCTAAATTACAATAAAAATAATTTTGTTGGAAATTTTTTTAATTAAGACATGAAAATTAGAGTAGCAGAACATCATATAAATTTTAGAGAAATTAAAAGCTCATATTTGGACAGTCTGTTGCTTTCTAACCACTAAGAAAACACATTGGACATTCCAATTTCATCCCAGGAGAATCTGTCAAATTGGCCCAGAGGGTATTAAAGTCATCTTAAAACACTTCAGTCCTGACATCTAGAAAGTTTAGCTGGCTGCTCTCAGAACTCAGGAATCAGGGTCACAGTCAAGTTCAATCATCAGTCATAATATTTTTGTTTGCTATAATAAGAAATGTATCCTACCAAATGCCTTGCATACAGACCTTCCTGTATCACCATGCTCAGAAATAAGACACACTATTTAGTTGGACTGATTTAAGTCTCGAAGAGATTAGATCAATGAGATGGATCAATCTACTAAGTCAACTTTGGAAATACAAAACTTCTTGTGAAGTTGGTTTTTATTTTATTTTTCCGTGTTTTGGGTCACACCTGGCAATGCACAGGGGTTACTCTTGGCTCTGCACTCAGGAATTACTCCTGGTGGTGTTCAGGGAACCATATGGGATGCTGGGAATAGAACCCTGGTCAGCCGCGTACAAGGCAAACGCCCTACCTTCTGGGCTATCACTCCAGCCCCCTTCTTGTGAAGTTTTAAAGATACGACTGAAGGATCATCCTCTCTAATATCTTCACAATAGTCCTTCCCAAGATGCTCCATGTTGCACGTGGATTGTTTTGAGCTGAAATCAGTTGAGGCCCTGCAGTTCCTCCTGCTCCCCAGCCCCCGCCCTCCTCCCCCCCCACACACACACACACATACACACCCTGCTCTGACTTTGGATCACACTCAGCTGTACATGCTCAGGTCTTGGAGGTGCTCAAAGAACCCTGCAAACTGCTAGGAGTTGAACCAGGACTGGCTTCATGCACAGCAAGCATCTCTCCTCT
Source organism: Sorex fumeus (assembly GCF_029834395.1). NCBI lineage: Eukaryota > Metazoa > Chordata > Mammalia > Eulipotyphla > Soricidae > Sorex > Sorex fumeus. Next base: position 19,905,577 of record NW_026606188.1, read on the forward strand.
GCCTGTCCTCCAACCCTGGGGCCCGACAGCCTTACGCAGAATTTTGATCACTTTTTTAAAAACCTAGAAGAATATAAATTTAAGGCCTTACCCAGAAATAATCTTTTTTAAAAATGTTATTTTTATGTAATTTGGGGGGAGTGTGTGTGTGTGTGTGTGTGTGTGTGTGTGTGTGTGTGCTGAGATGGTCTCAAACAGGGTCTCACACAGGCAAGGCCAGCACTCTCCTCATGAGAAATAGGTCCTCCTTTTCCCTTCCTCTCCTCAGAGCCCTTCTATCTACGCGCACTCCCCATATGTCTGAAATCGAATTTAATTTCGTCCCCTACTAATCTGTTTAACGTTAATATGATTACTGGACCAGCTCAAGAAGAACTCAAAGAGGCAGGGAGGAATTTCCTGTTCTCCCCCTAGGATTTGCTTTGGTCACTAACAGACTCCAGCAGACAGACATTGTGCCAGTTCTGGGTACAGAAAATGGAAGAGAGGACAAGAAAGAAATTGGGAATGATACAAGTACATAACACATATATATGGGCTTGTGGAAGTGCACGACATTCTCTCCTCTCCTTGTGTGACTTCTCAGCAATTAAAAGGCCTGTGGCTGTATTTGTGCAGCCAGGTGAGTATCCACTGGACACGATAACCTCCTTGAGCGCTGTGCTCAAGGCATGAGACAGAGCACCAAAGGCAGTTTGAGGTTTGATCCCTGGCTGTCCCAGGAGCTGGCGACCTGGGCTGGGGCTTGAGAAAATGGAGCCCCTCTCCAAATAGGGCTTTTTTGCTCCTGAACCAATGGGGCCGCCTTTTCCTGGAGACACTGCTCCATTTGAGAGAGATTTGCAATTTGAAAAGAGAAATTTTATTCTCTGCTCTTCCTTGCTAATTGAAACCGCCTCCAATCCCAGGAGAGATTTTTAGTGCCGCATAATAAGGACATTTTCAGAATCACAGTCTCTTTTCCTGAATGTGTTTCTTATGTAAATACTGCATCTGAGAAATTTCCTTCTGCTTTTACACTTCAATTCTCCTTTTAAAACCTGCAAAATAGAAACACAGAGAAAGACACCTTGAAAATACTTCATCTATTTTCAAAAGTTTCATCTATCTTTCCATTTTTACCTCATGCTTTCACATAGTTTGATGATGGGGATTTTGTGTGTGTGTGTGTGTTGGGGTGGGGAGGGGGGATTGGGTTTTTTTGGGGGGGGGTTATTTAAATTCTTTTTCTTCTATTTTGGCACTTTCTGGATGCTTTAATTGCTTGTTTGTTTGGGGGGGGCCACACCTGGGGGTGCTCACAGCTTACTCCTGGCTCTGAACATAGGGGTCATCCTGGCAGGGCTCAAAGGACTGTATGTGGTGTCGGGATCAAACCTTTGTAGGCGGCATACAAGTACTCTTGTGGAAGCGCATGGCATTCTCAGGCATATTTTAAAGCCATCCTCCATATCAGATGGAAATGCAAATAATTAGAAAATTCCTATTACATTGAGGCTGCCTGAATATAAAAAAAAAAAGTAAGGTACTTCCTGGAGTATTCTTCCTTGGATTTCCTTTAGCTGGAGCTCTGCAGGTCTCCTGGGTCTGGGTGCATGCACTCTTTGTTCTGGAAACATCTCAGCAATGTTTGACTGCTACTTTTTCATCCGGGTTGCCTTCCTGCCCCTCTGGGACACAGTGAGTCTTATGTTGTTCCTCTTGAACTCATCCCAAATTCTTTCTTCTTGTCAGTTCTTTGTTTTGAAGCCTTTCCCTATCTTTTGCTGTTGTCTGGAGGTTTTTTGAACCTCCTTTTGGAGCTTACTGATTCTGTCTTCAGCAGTTATTACTCTGCTGCTGAGGCCATCCAGTGAGTTTCCCCTACAAAGTTTCTCGGATCTGTCATTTCTGTTTGAAGTTTCCTCATTTCTGCTCTCATATCCTCTTGTACTTTATTGGCGGTCTGTTCCATTGTTTCTTTGAACTCCTTGTTCATCGTCAACAATTCCTCTCTAAATTCCTTATCAGAGAGGCTATCTAGTTCGTTATTATTGGTTGAGTCTTCTGGGCTAGCATCTTCCCTCATTAAGCAAGGTGGGGTTCTGTTTGCTTTCCCATTGAGACCTTTGCAGTTTGTTATTGTTTCTTATGAGTTTTTGTGTGGCTAGGATGTCTTTGTATGCTTACGGTGAGATAGGGAGAGGTGAAGGAACATGCAGTTGCAGAGTATAACATCACTTTCCTTGAGGGTGGAGATAATCCTGACCTGGGAGGGGGGGCAAGATGGTGACCTCTATCCCCATGCTGGCTGCTGATGGGTGCCTCAGGATCCGGTAAGGTACTTCTTAATGGGCTACTAATCTTTAGGGTGTCAGGTGGCCAGAGCAGGAGGGTTAGAGGAATGAGAGGTTCATGTAGTGGCCTTGGTGCCACTCACCCGCAGGCTCCTCAGGCTGGTCCCATAGGTCTCTTTCCAGAACGTGTGTTCTTTTATTTATTTATTTATTTATTTATTTATTTATTGTTGGTGCAATGGGGAGCCTTTAGCCCACTTCCGCAGGTGCTCAGGAATTCCTCCTGGTTCTCTGCTCAGTTGTCATTCCCTGCAGAAGGAGTAGGGGTGGTGGGACAACCCAGGCTGGGGATCAAACTGAGGTCTGCTACAAGCAAAGCCAGGATCTCTCTTTAAGCCCTCCCCAGCGCCAAGGTGTGCTCTTCTTCCTGACCCCATGTCCTCAGTCCCCGCCATGCCATGCTGTGGTGTTTGTGGCCCCTGAGCACCTGTCACATCCACCTGCCCGTAATAACTTGTTCATGTCTCGTGCCCTGTTGGGAACAAAGCATGGAGGGAGGATGATGTCATGTCCTCGGACGCCTGCATACAGCAAGACTAATCAGGAGAAAATCTGAGTCACCCTCAAGCTTGCATAGGGGTGTTTTCTATCTTGGCACTTTCTGGACACTTGTCTTTGGACCAAGGAGATAGAGATAGAAGAACCCGGTCTTCTTCTCTGCTCAATGGTGAGAACAGCGACCCCCTGCCCCCAACCCAACAGGTGTTGAGGTGAAGAGAGGAAGCAGCATCTGTGAAGCATGGGGTGGAGTGTGCCAGGCACAGAGCAAGTTTGGTTCTGCCCTTCGCTTGTGTTGGTGATGCAGTTGCAGTAACTCAGGGGCCTGTGTAGCTTGCTGAAGGTCGCACCAGGGTCCTGCTCTCTCTCTGGGGGTGCTGTCACACCAGCTGTGCGCTGTGCTCACACATTTGGGACTGTATGAGTGCAGTGCAGTGGGAGCATGGTTTGCAAGGCTGGTGCTTAATACTGCCCACAGCAAGCTTGCCGCAGGTTCTGAGCCAAGGTTGGGCCGCCAGCTTCCTCAGACCCACTGCTGGAGCAGGCCTGGCCTGTACTACCCACAGGGAGTCCAGGGAGACCCACCCCAGTAGAAAACCAGCTTTACACTGAGGCTGAAGGTCTGCTTACCTAAAGGGCAAGGCTCCAAGAGGGAGGGAGGGAGAGAGGGAGGGGGAGAGAGGGGGGGGGGGAAGGAGGGAGGGGCAGCTGTTGTAGATCAGGGAACCCTGAGCCAGTCCCCGGTCCTTCTAGGATGCGTGTCAGGGAAGTGTAAGGAGAGCAAAGGGTTGCCAGAGCAGGGGTGAGAATGGGTTGAAGGTAAAGGGGTGAGGAGGGGGCTGTGGTTGTCCATGAAGGAGGACTTGAGGTGACAAATGAAAGAGCTCAGGTCCCAGGGGTACTGGGGTGGGGGTGCCGCGCGGCCTAGCCAGCTCCATCCCTCCGCAGTAGTTTATTAAAGCAAGGGTCCGCTGGGTTGTGGTGACTCCTTCCCAACTCCTGCCTTGTTTCCCCAGGGGCCTCAGCTCTGTGCCAAGGTGACAACTTCTAGGTTAATGGTTACAGTGTAAGGGCGAGAGTGCTCTGACCAGGGGAGGCGGCGCTGCAGTCCAGCCCGGGGAGGAGCCTGGTCAGTAAGCACAGCTCCAGAAAGCAGGAGAAAATCCCGTGAGAGACATAGGGGAGGGGAGGCAGGCCCGGCCTCCTTGGCCCCTTCCCGACAGCCCCGCCTCCCCTCGCTCTGCTCTCTGCTCTCAGAGGAAGTGCGTGTGCGCGTGTGAGTGTGTGCGTGTGTGTGTGTGTGTGTGCGCGCGTGAGTGTGTGTATGCGTGTGTGCGTGTGTGTGTGAGTGTGCGTGTGTGTGTTCGTGCATGTGTGCGTGTGTGTGCGTGTGTTCTCATGAGTGCATGTGTCGTGTGTGTGTGTATGTGTGTGTGTATGTGTATGCGCATGTGTGCGTGTTTGCATGTGTGATTTGCTCTAGGGAAGAAAAGCACAGATCCTGGTCCCCTGGTTTGCATTGTTGTCAACAGGGTTTACTTTAAACCTTGTTTGTGGAGGTTTATTTTTAGGTTCTGCATTTGCTACTCTGTCACTAGAGACACTTCTCCACAGGAGTCTGCAGTGCTGACCTTTATACAATGCTGTCAGAGAGGGAAGCAGAGGGGCTCTCTCTGCCCTGGGCAGGCCACGGGCTTGCCAGCAGCACCCACTATGGGAGCAGTGGGCATCTTCCCCCAGCTCTGGGCCCACAAGCAGGCAAGGGCAGAGTGACCTCTGAGTAATTGCCTAAGAGCAGACAGCTGTTGAGCAATCGCTCTGAGCCTGTTCTGTTCTCTGCTTTCACTGCAATACTTCATTCAGTTCCCACCATAACCTAACTACAGCCCTTGTTTTATGGTGGGAAAGAGACACTGAGGAAAGTGTGAGGTTTTAGTTTGTCCAAAGGTAGAGGTTTTCTGGTTGTCTTTGTCACCTGCCTGGAAGCACGTCCTGGCCAGCCTGGGGCCCCGCTTGTGAGGGCTGGGGCAGCGATGGAGAAGGGAGTTGGGGTGTGAGGAGAACCGGGACTCAAGCAGTCTTGGGGAACCCCTGTCAAGAGCCCTGTGGAGCTTGTCTCCTCCCACTTGACCCTTTATTCCCCCACAGCCACCTGCAAAAAGCGCCTTGCTCCCCGCTGAGTCCCCTTCTCTCCAAGGCCAAAAGGTTCCGGGCTGGAAGTCCCCCAGTGACGCACCTTCATCTGGACTCTTTGGGGCTGAGCCCAGCTAGGATGCACAGTGAGGACCCTGTAGGATGAGGTGGACCAAGAGGTGTGGCATGCTGAGATTCAAAGTTCAATTCTGCCACGGCTTCAGTAACTTCTGTGAGCCTCCTTTCTTGGGTTCCAAACCCAGCTGTGTCCCAAGTGTGTGTGGGCACAATGGAAGTACCCCCCCCCCCACACACACACCCATGAGCACTGAGCAAGTACAGGTGTCGACCTCTGGTTGTCACCACAACAAAAATGGGTGGGGCAAGGGGGTGAAATAAATACATTAAAAGTTTCCTTTTTCATGGGAAGGGGGGCGTTCCGGTCCGTCCTTCACGCCCTACCGAGGTCACCAGTTGCCCCCCACGAGCGGCTCTCCAGCATGGCCGCAGCCCCACAAGCACAAGGACTTAATGCAGAACCCAGCAGCTTGGAGCAGAAAAGTGAACGGACTATGCGTTAATCCAGGCCATCATGTCTGTCCGGAGGGGAAAGGGTATTGCCCCATTCGCCCTTTCCTCCCTGGAAAGAAAGATGGCGGCCGCATGGGAGCCTTGTGGACAGCAGGTATGAGCCGGGGGTGTGGGGGCGACTAAAACCTCATGGGAAGGGGGCGTTTCAGTCCGCCCTTCACGCCCTACTGAGGCCACCAGTTGCCCCCCACGAGCGGCTCTCCAGCACGGCCATGACTCCAGAGCACAGAAACCAATTTCTTAACTATCTGACTTTCAGCAGAAATACTTCCAGGGTCAATAAGTAAAATAGCAGAAATCCAAAACCAACATTTAATTCTTGAACCCAGCTGTAGAAAGCAAATCACTTCACAATGCTTTTTCAGCATATCTGATTGGGGGGGGGGGTAAACTCTAAATAATAGTGGTGAATCTTCTAATGAAACAATGAATCTAATCAAAGCAGATAGAGTGTTAACTAGAATTCATCTGCCTCACAGGGACTGGGAGGGGTGGGGGGTGGGGTCTTATTGGGGTTCTTCATGGTAAAAAATAAGTATTGGTAAAGGGAAATGTGTTTGATATTTGCATGACTGAGACCTAAACCTGAAAGCTTTGTAACCTTTCCCACAGTGATTCAATAAATAAATAAATTTAAAAAATAAGTTTCCTTTTTATTAATGAAAAACTCAAATGAGCTGAAGAGACAGTATAGCAGGCAGGGGTCTTACTTTACATAAGACAGACCCTGCTTTAATCCCCAACACTTTATGGTCCCCTGTGCATCACCAGGAGTGATCTTGAGCCAGGAGTAAGTCCTGAGCACAACTGGGTGTAGCTTCAAAATGAAACAGAAACAACAAAACTAATGGATTTCTGATTATAGTGAACACGTGCTAAATAAGAAAGCTTTTTATGGCGCTGACGCAATAGTATTGCAGGCAGGGCATCGTGGCTTTGCATTTGACCAACCTGGGTATTGATCCCTGCCAACTCTGGCCCCACCCGCCATGTCCCCAAAGCAGTAATAAGAGTGATCCCTGAGTGGAGTGAGCCCTGAACATGGTTGGGTGTGGGTCCCCCCAAAAATAAAAACACTAATGGATTTTCCCCCTTTTTTGTTGATTCACCATGAGATACAGTTACATAGCTTTCATATTTGAGTTTCAGTCATGCAATGATCAATCACCCATCCTTTTACCGGTGCACATTTTTCACCACCAAAATCCCCAGAATCCCCCCTCATTCCAACCCTTCCCCTGCCTGTGTGGCAGACAATTTCCATAATACTCTCTCACTACTATGATTACATTCGATATTTTAACACCAGTCCCACCACCACTAACCTGCCAAAAGGCAATACTAGGCAATTTGTTTTATATTGCTTGTTATGGATATCATATGATGTTGCACGGCCACTCTAAGAATTCTAAAAACTTAATAATTAGGGTCTGGAGAGATTTCTGCAGCAAGCTTCTCAGTTCCAAGATTCCTGTGTGTGTCTCTGGATCATGGCCGTGTAGGAGCTTAATAAGTAGTGGGAGGCAGTTTGTAGACATCATCTCAAGGTGGGGTGAAGGAGAATGACCGGATCCTCCCCTGTCCTGTGCGGCCTGCAGTTTCCTGCTTCTGTTCCTGCACACCAGGACTTTTTGTGGGTTCTAGAAGATGGCAGCCATCAGGATTCCTAGGGGGCAGTTGGAGGGACAGCACCTGTCCCCATCTGGAGTGGCCCAGCGAAAGTGGCCTATTGCAAAGTCCAGAGGCATCTCTGTAGCGAGCTGCTCGGTTCCGAGATTCGTATGTGTGTCTCTTGCTAATGGATTTCTTAGTATAATGGATACACTGCTAAATAAAAAAAAAAAGCTTTTAATGCCTCAGTATAAGTCTAAGATACTAAACAAAGGCTCTTGGGTCCCTTTTGTTATTTTTGAATAGTATAAAGGGATCTCCATTGGAGACTTTGTTGTTACTGTGTTTGGCATATCGAATACTCTCGGTAGCTTGCCGGGATCATCAGGCAAAAGAAAAAAAAGAGCGCATCGTTGATTTTATGATATTCTAAAACGAATTTCAAAAGAAACCGACTTTCTTTTCAAAAAATACAGATTGAATTGCTGTGAGCCAGCATCTGTAGGCCCCCACACCCCACACCCCCAAATACAGGAGCCAAAAACAGGAGCTGCCTTCCTCTGCAAGGCAGGACAAACCAGGGAAAGGGGAGGTACTGCTGGAACAGCAGGTGTGTGTGTGTGTGTGTGTGTGTGTGTGTGTGTGTGTGTGTGTGTGTGTACATGTTGGAGAGGTGATGCCGAGGCTGTGTCCATATGCACACAGGATCACAAAGCCCTCCAGCATGCCCTCTCATGCACACACATACACACACACATACACACACACACACACACACACACACACACACACTTTGACTGATGCTTGAGGTTCATTCTACCCATAGTTTGACATAAGCTTGTCAGCCCCAGGCGCCCAGGATAGTAGCTGTGGATAGACACCGACTGACTTACACGGATCACGAATCACGTGCCGTGAGATAAACACTGTGAGGTCATTGGGGGCAGGCGCTGGTGACCCACAGCCCAGATGTCCAAACCAAGGCTCTGAGGGTCAGGAACTGCTGCAGAAAGCCAGGTCTCCTGCTGGGGTTTTGCCTGAGAGTGCTGGGAACATCCCAGGGAGAAAGGACAGCTCATCCCTTGGAAAGGCCAGCAGCAGCGCAGTGGCAGATCACTCACTTTGCAGTGCATGTGGCACTGAGGGTTGGTCCCTGATACTGCGTGATTCCCCCAAGCACTGCACCAAGCAGCCTCTGAGCACTGCTGGATGTGGCAAAAAAAGGTCTACATATAAGAATCCCTTGGATTTGGAGTGGGATTTGGGCCACTTGCTTTGTGTGCAGGAGGCCTGGGTTTAATCATCAGACCTCATGGGCCCCCAAGCACCAGCAAGTGATCCCTGATCACTGAACAGGGAGTAGTCCTAAGTACAACCAGGTATGGTCTCCGGAATTTAAAAAAAAAAGCAAAACTAAAATCTGTGGGGTTCCTCTTTTCTCATATAAATCAGTGGTCAGTGCTTACCTGGCTGCTCCTCATCATGTCCACTGGCCTGGATGCTAAGGGCCATGAGGGCCAGTGTGCTGTGTATTTGGATTAGTCTTTCCTAAGATGAGTGAGGTAATGCCCAGGGGTGACTGAAAGGAGCTAAGGAAGCTTCAGTAGCTTTGGGGGCAACTCAGAGTGTGTGTGGGGGGGGGGGCAGTGGCTGGAGCAGTAGGAATACTTTCCTTTCTGGTCACATAAAGAAGGTAGATTTCTTAGGGGACCCAGAGTAATTTTTTTCTGAAAGGAGGGTCAGTCACTCAAATTGCTTTGGGAATCTCTGATTTAGAATCAGGTGACAAAGCATCAGGCCTGACAAAGCACCAGGTGTATGGGGCTCAAAACTTCAATCATGAAGCCTGATTGTCCCCATTCTTATCAGTACTCTGCTGTGTGGTCCTGTGAAGTGACTTAATGTCTGTTTCCACCACAATGAAATGAGAATAATAGCAGCTGCCTCCCAGCACTCGTTCCGACACACACAGCAGCCAAGTGCCTAAGCAAGGCTGAGGATCAGCAACACCAAATAGCCTGTCTCTGGGCTGTCGTCTTTGATATTCTGGACAGGAACTAAAAGCATCTTTCCTGTAAGCAGATTTCCTCCCAGAGCACAGTGTGCTTGGCCAGAGCTGTGGAGTGCAGGAACAGGAACTCTTGCATCACTGCTGAAGACGCAGCAATAAAGCCCCTTATCCGAGACGCAGGCACTTAGAGCTCCCGCCAGTAGAGCCAAGTCCTGCAGCATGGCCAAGGCTGCCAGCTGCCTGAGCTCCTGCCAGGTAGACAGAACCCCCACACAGCTCAGCCCAGGCACCGACGGGCCAGCCCAGGAGGTCCCCACTGCCTTTACAGCCGTGGGTGGTCACTGCATTGAAATGAGGGACAAGGCGGGCAGGCGGTGGGGGCTGGAAGACCGGCTGTTCCAAAGGGTCACTTACGCCTGTGCCTCCTTGCAGGCAGCAACAATGTCTTTTGAGGTTCCATGAGGTGAGGTGTAGCAGTTTGAGGGGGACTAGCGGGAGTCCTGTCTGTTCTGTGCCAGACCTCCCTGGGTACCACTTCATTTCTGGGGGTGTGGAGCACAGAGAAACAGGCAGGACTGTTCAGGAGCCAAGTCATTTCAGCGAGAGGATGACTTGCTAAGACCCTATGCAAAGAGAAGCATCAGAATCCTGCGTGAGATTGTTACAATAAAGATGGAAGAACCAGAGAAAATGCCCAGGGCACTGCATGGAGCACTAACTTAGCATGTGGGACATCCGGGTTAGAGCCCTGGTACCACATGGTCCTCTTAACCCTGCTAATCTCCCAGGCATTGAGCCAGAAGTAGCCCCCAAGCATTGCTGTGTGTGACCCCAATACGAAACAAAGCCATAGTTCCCTCCACTGTTGAGCTGTTTGGTAGTTTCCTCTTTGGGGTGGGTGTGGGAAGGTTTGGGTTATCTGTAGCTGTGTTCAGGCTTCCTTCTGACTCTGTGCTTGAAGGTTCCTTCTGGAGGTGCTTGTGGGACATGGGGATCAGCACCCCATACTTCCTCTCAAGCCTGATGGTTTCCTCTTTGCAGAAAGGGTACACCTGTGGCTTCCTGATTAAGAGCCTTTATTTCGAGTCCGCTGCCTCCCAGGCCCCTCACGTACAACCCTTGTGCTGGACGTAATTTCCCAAGAACCTACAAAGGACAAATGCACCATATCCTCTGGAAGCTGGCATCAGTGAGCCCCGTCCCCATAACACATTCTAGTGAGGATTTCTGCAAGGTTCAGGCCTCACAGGATGTCATGAGACAAGGAAAATCTCTGAAGGGCCAGAGCTTAGTGTGTTGGCAGGTGCAGGGGGTGACCAGCTTCCCTGGGTTTTCCCACGACACACAGCGCCACCGGAGCACCACAACTGGCAGACTTTGCCACGTGCTTTTGCTGGCAGCAGCCTATATGTTTGGCCTCTATTCAAACTTTTAAAAAACATTTGATTTAGGGGGCCAGAGAGATAATACAGCAGGTAAGGTTCTTGCTTTGTACATGGCCAACCTGGGTTCAATTCCTGGCATTCCATATAGTTCCCTGAGCATAATTCCCTGAGCATAATTGCTTGGTGTGGCACCAAAACAAACAAACAAAAAAAAAAAACAATAAATGTTTTTTGGAGGGGGACGGGTTGAGTTTCCCTCCCTGCCCCGAGCAGACCCCCGGCAGCTGAAGACCTCTGGAACCCAGCCACAACCATACTCAAGAACACTCTCCACACACTCGGACGAGCCTCACGTATGAAGGAACTGGCAGAGGAACCCAGGTTTGCGGGACCCAGGGCTGAGATCTCCAAGCCTGCTCGGATTGGGACTGGGCCTCCTCCACCCAGATCCCCCATCTTCCAGTAGCTAGGCTTACATTCACCAACTGCTCCTGGTGTCATGTAATCCCATCAACAGCCAAGAGCCAGAGACTATAAAACAAAGTTCCCAGAAGTGCACAGCTTCATTCACGGCCACACAGCCTCTTATTGTCTAGTTCTCACTCTCGGAGAACCCGGCAGGCTACTGAGAGTATCCTGCCTGCACGTCAAAGTCTGGCAAGCTGCTCCCTGTGGTATATTCGATATGCCAAAACCCAGTAACAATGATGGGTCTCATTCCTCTGACCCTGAAAGAGCCTCCGATGTGGCACTTGCTAAAATCTCAGGGCTAGGACAAATAGAGACGTTCCTGTACCTGCTCAAGAAAATAGATGAACAATGGGATGACAGTGATACAGTGATTTTATTATAACTTTGTGATTTGCTAGGTTGTTCATAATACAGTTGTTTCAGGCATTCATTATTCCAACACCAATCCCACCACCAGGGTAACCTTCCCTCCACCAGTGTCCCTAGTTTTCCGCCAACCACCCCAGCCTGCCCTGTTAGCAGGTACAAACACATTTACTTCATATTGATTGTTGCAACACACAGGCGCATGGAGTTACCAAAACTTAGGCCAATAAAAGTCAATTTGTGATCATTGTTATATCTCACAATGGCATTACTGAAGCCATTGCCTGAGGATTTACTGGACTAACTGAGCCTTCCATATTATTATTTTCACTTACTGAGCTTGGTGGGCTTCTATGTGACTTTTCCATCAGAGTTCCTATGCTCCTACTGGGCTGATATGCAACAGTATTTGGGAGTGCTGTGTGGCCTCATTTGGTCCATGAGCTATAGAGCTGAAACAGTTTGGTAGCTCGGCAACTTGATGAGGTTCAGTGTGGAGCTTCAGAGGGTGTCAGGTGTGGCTGTGGGCTACTAGGCCTTCAGGCAGAAGGGGGAGTCTGCCCATCCCCAATTCTGATGTATCATCTCACAACCTTATGAGATAGATACTATGGATTTGGGGGAAGGTGGGCAAAGGAGATTGGGTCATACTTCAGTCTTCTGTTCTATGTGGGAAGCATATGGTTGGCTTGATGGTAAGGCACCCCAGGCCCTGTCCTCTCTGCCACAGGGGCAGTACTCTTGATCTCATATTATAGATGAAGAGGTTGAGGCCCAGCATGGTTAAGCATCTTGCTTAAGATGTACTGCTGCTAAGTAATAAGGTAACCATTTTGTCCAAAAAAGGTTCCAGGATATGGTCCCTGCTTCCACCTGGTTCAATGCTTCCTTAGGTCTCTGGTACTTCCACTTCTCTGATCCACAGATTTCTTGCTTATTTTGGAACTCAGGAGACTCCCTCCAATTTCATCACACCTTTTCTCCTGGCTAGTACCTCCTTCTCTTTCCTGATTCATTTGACTTGCTACCTACCCCTAAATAGCACTGCCTCACTTCCAAAGCTGGGTTCCCAAGACAACAAAGATGCCTTATCCAGGATGGTCCCCAGCACCTGATGCATGTTAGGAAATGGTCATTGCAGGTTGAGTTGTGAACATACCCTGCCCACCCTTTACAAATGTGAGGCTGTTCTCAGCTAAAGAGTCACACAGCAGCAGCGATGGGTCAGGTTATGTCCTGGTCAGAGCTGGCCTGCTGCACTGTCATTAAGGTGCTTCTAGATCCAAAAGTATGTACTATAACACTATCCTCCCATTGTTCATTGATTTGTTCGAGCGGGCACCAGTAAGTCTCCATTGTGAGACTTGTTACTGTTTTTGGCATATCGAATACACCATGGGGAGCTTGCCAGGCTCTGCCATGTGTGCGGGATACTCTCCATAGCTTGCCAGGCTCTCCAAGAAGTGCAGAAGAATCGAACCCAGGTCAGCTACATGCAAGACAAACGCCCTACCTGCTGTGCTATTGCTCCAGTCTGGACCCAAAAATACAGTCTGAATAATTTAGTGATTTTTTCTGAGAAAGTCATGGGGTAAGAGGGCTGCTTGTGTTTGTCACAGACACTCATGGAGGGATCACCAACACCTTATTTTATTTTATTTTTATTGTGGGAAGTGGGGCTTAGATTACACCCAGTGGTGCTCAGGACACTCCTGGCAGAAATGGTGGGGTGTCAGAGATTGAACCCAAGTGGGCCATGTGCAAGGCAAGACCAATACCCGTTTTACTATCTTTCCAGTCCAAAATTAATTGTTATTTTAATCTTTGTTAAAGTTGTCTTTGGGGCTGGAGTGATAGGACAGTGGGTAGAGCCTTGCATGTGGTCAATCCAGGTGATCCCCAGTATCCCAAATGGTCCCCTGAGCCCACCAGGTGATTCATGAGCACACAGCCAGGAGAAAGTACTGGCTGAGTGCATCCACCCTTCCCCACCAAATAAAAATTTTCTTTGTTTAAAATAACAAAGATTTAAATATTTGAACCAATTTCCTTCTTACAAACATATACACAATCATTTTTCAGTATAAACTGAAGTAGGAAAGCACAAAATAAACTGATGGACAAAAAGAAAATCTATTTCCCAAGCACTGGGAAATTTTAGTTCTTTCTGAAAACAGAGGCTGCAAACTGACTTTTGAGTGGGCAAGGAGATGATGTATGACTGAAATTTCATGGAAAATATTTGATTACAAGTACTTTAAGCAACTAACTCCATTTCCTCTAGTTTCTACTTATTCATTAAGGACAAGCATCTCAAAGGAATGGGAGCTTATTCCAGCCTCGCTTCTCCTTCTCCTGCTTTACCCAGTGAGTCCCAGGCCTCAGGCCTGAAGCACAAGAATTCTCTCCCGCCCTTTGCCTTTCCAGTTTCCTTTGGGTTCCTGAAGCCAGTATTTCCCGGCATAGTCTCAGATTCCAAATTCCAGCACAGCAGCCTGTTCTAACACCTGCCAAGGTCTCAGAACCTTGACTTTCAGCTTCATTTTGGCTAGAGCAGAAGAGGCTGTTTGAGGTTGTCGGTCAATATTCTTCTGATACAGCTTCCCTTCTGTCATTCCACCTCACCTTGGATGACTCAGGAAACATTGAAAACACTTCTGATTTCTCCAAAGGCTTTTGGAGGTGCCTTCAATTTTTGGAATAACCCCCAGTTTTCTGGGTCTGACCCCAATGTGGTGTGTGTGCCAACTGGTAACTTTACATAGCTTCTAGGCTCCTGGGCATGATGAGTAAAACGAACACACCAATTACAGGTTGTCCTCAATATAACAGCCCTTTGCTGTAAGCATGGAGAAGTGAACAGCAATCTTTGTTTAGAGTAGGGGCCCTAGCAACATTCCTATAGGAGCTTCTCCCCAATGATGCTCTCATCACAGCTTCTCTTCCAGGATCACCATGAACTGTTGTCTGATTGATTACATGAACCAACCAATCAAATCGCCTGGGTAGAGCCCAGTCAGATTGCCTTTTTTTTTTTTTTTTTTGCTTTTTGGGTCACACCCAGTGATGCTCAGGGGTTACTCCTGGCTCTGCACTTAGGATTTACTTCTGGCGGTGCTTGGGGGACCATATGGCATGCCGGAGATTGAACCCATTGAACCCAGGTCAGCCGTGTGCAAGGCAAACACCCTACCAGCTGTACTATCACTCCGCCCCCAGATTGCCTCTTAAACACACCACCCAGATGCTATATAGGTCGGTCCCTGCCTCCTTTACTAAGACAAAATCAATAGCATGCCCACATGCCCAGCTGTGCCCTCTCGGGTCATGCTGTAGGGCTGGCACCATTGCCAGGCTCAGTACCCTCCAATCAGCGGGCTTGGGCCAGAGAGACGGTGCAGGAAAGACACTTGCCTTCCATGCAGGGGATCCCAATTTGATCACCAGCATTGCATACGGTACCCTGGCAGTTCAGGGGTCACTTCTGAGCACTGAGCAAGGAATAACCCTTGAGCACCACCAGGTGTTGCCCCCAAATCAACAAAAGAAAAAGAAATGGCTTCTCCTATGCTTTTATTTGGAAATCCTACCCAGTTTCACCTTCTTGCTCATGTTGTTGACCTTGACCTTGTAACTGAGGTCAGCTACAGGGCTCAGTGTCCTCCCACGCCACAGAGGAAAGCACGTGTCACCTAGTGGCCAGCCTCTCACTTATTTATGTGAACATCTTGTTTTCCCTCATGGACAGCCAGTTTCTCTAAGGTGAGAGCCTAATTTCATGTATTGCTAGAATAATATAAAGAGCAAGGAGTCTAGTGTTGGGAGTACAAGAG
The DNA here is from genome assembly GCF_029834395.1 of Sorex fumeus. NCBI lineage: Eukaryota > Metazoa > Chordata > Mammalia > Eulipotyphla > Soricidae > Sorex > Sorex fumeus. The sequence continues at coordinate 19,920,812 of NW_026606188.1, forward strand.
ACTCTCAATAAATTATTTTAAATAAAAGCTTATTTAGATAAATGTAGCTGTCCTGAACTGATGGGTATAAAGGCATAAGAGAGATTATATTTAAACATTTGGAAAAGCTGGAGCGATAACACAGTGGGTAGGGCATTTGCCTTGCACGCAGCAGACCTGAGTTCGATTCCTCCGCCCCTTTCGGAGAGCCCAGCAAGCTACCAAGAGTGTCTTGCCCACCCGGCAAAGCCTGGCAAGCTACCTGTGATGTATTTTATATGCCAAAAACAGTAACAACAAGTCTCACAGTTTATTGTGAGATGTTACTGGTGCCCGCTCGAACAAATCAATGAACAACGGGAGGACAGTGCAGGACAGACAGTGCATTTTTCTATTGGCTTTATTAAATGATTCGCTAATTGGGCAGATTTTCCACCTTGCAAATCAAAAGGCACTGCCAACATTTGGAAATTAAACAGAGAACTTAAAAACAATACATCAATGAAACAGAAAATGTCATGGAAAATTAGGAAATATTTTGAGCTGAATGTAAAGAAAGCTTATGTGATCATATCAAAAATGTATAAATTATACTTAAAGCAATGCTTACAGGGAAATGTACAAAATTCAATATTTATATTAGAAAAGAAGGTATCAGATCAACCATCTTAACTTAGACTTAATATAAACTTTTTATTGTAGTTTAGGTGACATGGTTGCAATAGATTTAAAACTTATAGCATTGAGATACAAAGTTATTGCATCCTAGCACTGCCAAAGTGTCTAAGACCCTCCATGAGTGTACGAATGTGGCTTCTATTAAATTATTCTTTAAGAAAATACCATAATGCTACTTTTTAACTTTTTAATTGAAGTTATTTAATTAATAATACTCCTTTTTTGGGGTTTTGTTTTGTTTTTGTTTGGGGGCCACACCTGGGGATGCTCAGGGGTTACTCTTTTTTTTTTTTTTTTTTTTTTTTTAATTTATTTATTGAATCACTGTGGGAAAGGTTACAAAGCTTTCAGGTTTATGTCTCAGTCATGCAAATATCAAACACATTTCCCTTTACCAATACTTATTTTTTACCATGAAAAACCCCAATAAAACCCCACCCCCCCACCCCTCCCCGTCCCTGTGAAGCAGATGAATTCTAGTTAACACTCTATCTGCTTTGATTAGATTCATTGTTTCAATAAAAGATTCACCACTATTATTTAGAGTTTACCCCCCCCCCCAAATCAGACATGCTGAAAAAGCATTGTGAAGTGATTTGCTTTCTACGGCTGGGTTCAAGAATTAAATGTTGGTTTTGGATTTCTGCTCTTTTACCTATTGACCCTGGAAGTATTTCTACTGAAAGTCAGATAGTTAAGAAATTGGTTTCTGTGTTCTGGAGTCCTGGCCGTGCTGGAGAGCCGCTCGCGGGGGGCAACCGGTGGCCTCGGTAGGGCGTGAAGGGCGGACCGAAACGCCCCCCTTCCCATGAGGTTTTAGTCGCCCCCACACTCCCGGCTCATACCTGCTGTCCACAAGGCTCCCATGTGGCCGCCATCTTTCTTTCCAAAGAGGAGAGGGCGAATGGGGCAACACCCTTTCCCCTCCGGCAGACTTGATGGCCTGGATCAATGCAGAGTCCGTTCACTTTTCTGCTCCAAGCTGCTGGGTTCTGCATTAAGTCCTTGTGCTTCTGGGGCCGTGGCCGTGCCGGAGAGCCGCTCGCGGGGGGCAACTGGTGACCTCGGTAGGGCGTGAAGGATGGACCAGAACGCCCCTCTTCCCATGAGGTTTTAGTCGCCCCCACACCCCCGGCTCATATCTGCTGTCCACAAGGCCCCCATGTGGCCGCCATCTTTCTTTCCAGAGGGAGGAGGGCGGAAGGGAGCAACACCCTTTCCCCTCTGGGCAGAAATGATTGCCTGGATTAACGCATAGTCCTTTCACTTTTCTGCTCCAAGCTGCTGGGTTCTGCATTAAGCCCTTGTGCTTCTGGGGCTGTGGCCGTGCTGGAGAGCCGTTCGTGGGGGGCAACTGGTGACCTTGGTAGGGCGTGAAGGACGGACCGGAACGCCCCCCTTCCCATGAGGTTTTAGTCGCCCCCACACTCCTGGCTCATACCTGCTGTCCACAAGGCTCCCATGTGGCCGCCATCTTTCTTTCCAGAGAGGAGAGGGCGAATGGGGCAACACCCTTTCCCCTCCAGCAGACTTGATGGGTTGGATCAACGCATCGTCCGTTCACTTTTCTGCTCCAAGCTGCTGGGTTCTGCATTAAGTCCTTGTGCTTCTGGGGCCGTGGCCGTGCTGGAGAGCCGCTCGTGAGGGGTGACTGGTGACCTCGGTAGGGCGTGAAGGACGGACTGGAACGCCCCCCTTCCCATGAGGTTTTAGTCGCCCCCACACCCCCGGCTCATACCTGCTGTCCACAAGGCTCCCATGCGGCCGCCATCCTTCTTTCCAGAGAAGAGAGGGCGAATGGGGCAACACCCTTTCCCCTCCGGCAGACTTGATGGCCTGGATTAACGCATAGTCCTTTCACTTTTCTGCTCCAAGCTGCTGGGTTCTGCATTAAGTCCTTGTGCTTCTGGGACTGTGGCCGTGCTGGGGAGCCGCTCGTGGGGGGCAACTGGTGACCTCAGTAGGGCGTGAAGGACGGACCAGAACGCCCCTCTTCCCATGAGGTTTTAGTCGCCCCCACACCCCCGGCTCATACCTGCTGTCCACAAGGCTCCCATGTGGCCGCCATCTTTCTTTCCAGAGGGAGGAGGGCGGAAGGGAGCAACACCCTTTCCCCTCTGGGCAGAAATGATTGCCTGGATTAACGCATAGTCCTTTCACTTTTCTGCTCCAAGCTGCTGGGTTCTGCATTAAGCCCTTGTGCTTCTGGGGCTGTGGCCGTGCTGGAGAGCCGCTCGTGGGGGGCAACTGGTGACCTCGGTAGGGCGTGAAGGACGGACCGGAACGCCCCCCTTCCCATGAGGTTTTAGTCGCCCCCACACCCCCGGCTCATACCTGCTGTCCACAAGGCTCCCATGCGGCCGCCATCCTTCTTTCCAGAGAAGAGAGGGCGAATGGGGCAACACCCTTTTCCCCTCTGGGCAGAAATGATGGCCTGGGTTAACGCATCGTCCGTTCACTTTTCTGCTCCACGCTGCTGGTTTCTGCATTAAGTCCTTGTGTTTCTGGGGCTGTGGCCATGCTCCAAACTTAACTCTGATTTTCAGGGAGAAAGATTGGGTGGTTTACTTCTCATTGATCACTTTGTATATAGAGAGATGTCGCGCGGCCGCATAAGCGGCCGCGCGGTTTTGAGAAAAAGTCCTCGTTCCCGCATACTCGAGCTGTGTTTGTAGAGGCTTCTGGTCACCAGGGTTCCATCTGGGGGAGGCGGGATGCGGCGCCTACTCCATCTGGAACTTCCTGGTGCTCTCGGCTCTTTTTGGAACCTGTTTTTTCTTTTTTCTTTTCCTCCGGGATCCCGCACCCTCCATGTGTTCCTTCTCTTATTCTGAACGTTTCAAAGATGGCGCTGGGGGGCGGGCTGTGGGCATGACTTCCGGGATCAGAGGTTACCTGGGAGGTGTAGTCCGGCAGATTTGAGAAAAAGTCCTCGTTCCCGCATACTCGAGCTGTGTTTGTAGAGGCTTCTGGTCACCAGGGTTCCATCTGGGGGAGGCGGGATGCGGCGCCTACTCCATCTGGAACTTCCCGGTGCTCTCGGCTCTTTTTGGAACCTGTTTTTTCTTTTTTCTTTTCCTCCGGGATCCCGCACCCTCCATGTGTTCCTTCTCTTATTCTGAACGTTTCAAAGATGGCGCTGGGGGGCGGGCTGTGGGCATGACTTCCGGGATCAGAGGTTACCTGGGAGGTGTAGTCCGGCAGATTTGAGAAAAAGTCCTCGTTCCCGCATACTCGAGCTGTGTTTGTAGAGGCTTCTGGTCACCAGGGTTCCATCTGGGGGAGGCGGGATGCGGCGCCTACTCCATCTGGAACTTCCCGGTGCTCTCGGCTCTTTTTGGAACCTGTTTTTTCTTTTTTCTTTTCCTCCGGGATCCCGCACCCTCCATGTGTTCCTTCTCTTATTCTGAACGTTTCAAAGATGGCGCTGGGGGGCGGGCTGTGGGCATGACTTCCGGGATCAGAGGTTACCTGGGAGGTGTAGTCCGGCAGATTTGAGAAAAAGTCCTCGTTCCCGCATACTCGAGCTGTGTTTGTAGAGGCTTCTGGTCACCAGGGTTCCATCTGGGGGAGGCGGGATGCGGCGCCTACTCCATCTGGAACTTCCCGGTGCTCTCGGCTCTTTTTGGAACCTGTTTTTTCTTTTTTCTTTTCCTCCGGGATCCCGCACCCTCCATGTGTTCCTTCTCTTATAGGGGTTACTCTTAGTTCTGTGCTCAGGAACTCGTCCTGGCGGTGCTTGGGGACCATATGGGATGCCAGGGATCGAACCTAGGTTGGCAACATGCAAAGCAAGCACCCTACCCACTGTGCTATCACTCCAGCCCTGACAATACTCTTAATCTATAATGATGGTTCCCATGCACATAATTCCACCACCACACCCACTCTCTGGGAGAGGTACCACCTTCCTCAGGGACCCCAACCCTCTTCCCTTCACACCCTTTCCCAAAAATTCAGTTGTGTGGATCAGTTCTCCCACTGTGTTGCCTTAGGCCCTTTGTTGTTACATTCCCACATAGAAGAGAGATCATTCTGTATTTGCCCCCCTTCTGACTGACTTCACTCAGCATGATATGCTCTAGTTCCATTTTGCGGCAGCTTGCATGATTTTGTTCTTCCTCAGAGCTGCACAGTATTTTATTGTGCACATATAGCACAGCTTCTTGATCCACTCATCTGTTGCTGGGCATTTGAGTTGTTTTTATATCAGGGCTATTGTACTGAGCACTGCAATGAACATAAGTGTGCATATATTCTTTAGAATTAATATTTTTGTGTTCTGTGGATAGATGTCAAGTGGTATTGCTAGGTTGTATGGGATTTCTATTCCTAGTTTTTGGTAAAGATCTCCATATTGCTTTCCAGTGAGGCTGGACCAGATGACATACCTATCAATGGTGGGTGAGGAATCCTTCTCACAAACCCACTGACACTTGCTGCTTCCAGACTGCTTGATATGTGCCATTCTCACTGACCTGAGATGAGGTCTCATGTTGCTTTGATTTGCGTTTCCCTAATCACAAGTGAGGATGAACACTTTTTCATATACTTATTGGTTGAACCATAAAATCAAAACAAGCAAGAACAAAGAAAAAATTTAAAATAATAGAAAGTTATGAATGGAATTGAAAACAGAAGAAATATAGAGTAAATAAATGAAACAAGATTATTATTTGAAAAGGTCAATAAAATTAATAAATACCTCATTAAAAAATTTAGAGGGCCACATTTTGTGCTCAGTGGTCACTCCTGATTGTTCTCCGGTGGCCATATGCAGAATTAGAAATCAAACTGCAAATGGCCGCATGCAAGACAAGTTCCTTAATTCCCGTGCTATCTCTGGGCCAAATATCTCACTTTAACCAGGATAGAAGATCCCCTTAATCAATACCAATATCAGTAATGAAAGGAATGTATGTCTAGAAGCTCTGTAGACATTAAAGAGAAAATGAAAGCTTCATATACTGAACATCTCATACTCACAAATCTTAGGTGAAATGAATCAGTTTCTCAAAAACACCAAGTAACATTTCAGTAATGATGAAATAAATAATCTGAAGAATCCTATAATGACTAGCGATATTGAATTCAGGGTCTGAGTTGATGGGCCACATGCTTTGTTTGCAGGAGGTCCTGTTCAATCCCTGGCTCTGTGTATAGTTCCCCAAGCATCATCAGGAGTGGTCCATGAACAATGAGCCAGGAATACTCCTGAGTACCACCAGGTATTGATATAAGCAGGTAGATTAGGGAATCTCCCTCCCACCCCCACCCCAACCACCACAATCACATCACAGCAATGAAATTTGGGGGAAGTAATAAAGCCACGAGTCCGAAGTCTGACCCACCTTGTGGATACAAAAATCAAGACCTGATAAGACCTTCTCCAGCAGCAGATCCTGCAGAGACTGGGTCCCTCCCTACAGAAAGGGCCTGAAGGAAATTACTCGAGAACCATTCCTTCCTTTAATCTGATTAGCCCTCAGCTAGTTCAGACCAAAGAAGGTTGGGTCCACCCTCTGACTGAAGATCCAGCAAGAACAAAGGTAAAGAAAAGGAGTTTCAAAGAAGACCACCCCCAACTCTATCCCTTGGGAAACAACCCTAGCAACAGATTCTTACCTAGCCAGAAAGCCCCAAATGGAAATGAGTTGGAGAAACCCTATAAAAACCACCGTGAACAAAGGGAACATGTGCATATGCTCTCCAAGTCCATGTGCTGCTTGTGCCCACATGACCGAGCACGTGTATCGCCCGCATCTCCCCTCTTGAGATGATACTTTCTTGCTTCCATATCTAATTCTGGGGTGTGTGTAGGGGCTCTCTCCGCCTTTGGAGAAGCCCACATTTTTTCTGGAGCGAGTTTTTCTCTCACGTTCTTTCCCACCTTCCTCTTTCTAAAAATCTCCAAATAAAAGCCTTTATGTCACTGCTCATCTACTCTTGAAATTCTTTTCTGTGAGATTAGACAAGAACCCAGTAACCCTGGGTCTCGGGCGCCAGAGGCAGTCTGTAGAAAGTGACCATAGTTTTCCTCTGTGTCTCACTTAAGCCACAAGTGGGAGTCTACCAGCGACTTCAGTATGGCCCTAAAACAAAGGAAGAAAAGACATTGAGTTCATAGTTAAAGACTCCCTTGAAAAAGGAATATCTGGCATTTGTACCATATTTTCAATGCGCAGTGCTTTCAAATATATTTGCCATTATTCTTTCAACAACAATTCTTTGAGGTTATGTATTATCAGTTGATTAGTTTTCTTCCTTCCTCAGACCTCAGATGAGGAAGTCAGGGTCAGTTTGGCAGGAGATCACAAGTAGTAGGACCTTCCTGATTACCTCAGTGCAGCCAGCAGTACAGGGATTTGAACTCATGATCTTACTCTTATCAGGCAAGTGCCCTAAGCCATTGGCTGTTGAGACATCTTAAATGAGGCCTCTTATTGCTCTCATTTTTATATTGATCTCGGCTTACAGGAAATAGTGTTTCAGGCACAATGTCCTCACATGTATTAAAAAGCAGATACCATGGGCCTAGGGCCCTGGCGGGGAAGTGGGGGAAGGGAGAAAGGACTCTTTAGAGCTGCCTCCATGAGCTCTCTCCTTCCTTTGGGGTAGTACACCCAGATGGTAATGGAAGTAAAATCCACCACCTCTCAGGCTGAAGGTGAACATTGGAACAATGTGTCACTGTTCCTTGGTGGGGTCATCAGGCTGCCCGCGATGACCCAAGGATCCCTTGGGTGCATTTGGGGGCCTGTCACTGTACTCCTGCTGGTCACCTGGTGGTGACAGATGTCAGAAGGAGGGAAGGGAAGACACCAGGGTGGTGGGTATCAGTGCCATGCCTTCATTACAGCATTAGTTATAGAGAAGTCATAAAGGGTTGGGTAGCAATTACACATAGATGTTGTTGAACATTATCATAAACAATGAACAAACATAAAGCCCTTCTTTCAGGGGAAGTTCTTCTAGGAGATACTAGAAGACAAAATGTTACCTAAGTGCTCAGCACTCCAGTTTCCTGCTAGGAGATCCGACCAGCTGCAGAATTCCATCTAAGGGCATATTGCTTTTCCTTCTCCTTAGCTAGTATTCATTTAAACAATCAGTTTAAATTTACTTCTTAATAATATTTCTAGTCATTTTACACAGTGAGAGATATATTAAGCTTAAAGGGTGACTCTTCTGGGAACATCTCACTTTATATCCCAGACTACAGTCCTCAGGCTGTAGTTAGTCTTTCCTAACCCAACAGGGTCCTTATTCAGTTACTTTTTGGGGGTCATGACAGAGTTTGTTCCATAACCGTGCTCTTAACTTGTTTTCCTTTTTATGGTGCTTAGCTTATCTCTTTTCAATGCCAAGGTAGTTCACTCACGTCTTGACCTGGGTCCATCCTTGTCCCTTGCCTGGACCCCGTTTTGGGGTGTTAGGAACTAAGGGCAACTGAGACATAAGTCAAATAAATATGAAGGATGCCCAAGAATAAACACTATTTGGAGTCAGTTCTACCATGCAGGCGTGATGTATTCAATATGCCAAACACAGTAACAACAAAGTCTCCAATGGAGACGTGACTGGGCCTGCTCAAGCAAATTGATGAACAACAAGAGGACCGTGGACCGTGGACCATGGACCATGGAGTCAATTAACTCCCAGATTACAAAAGTACAGCATTAACTGTCTTTCTTTTAGACCAAAAAGGAATTGCTCTAGGGGCTGGGGTGATAGCACAGTGGGTAGGGCATTTGCCTTGCACGCGGCCAACCCGGATTCTATTCCCAGCATCACATATTGTCCCCTGAGCACCACCAGGAGTAATTCCAAGTGCAGAGCCAGGAGTAATCCCTGTGCATCGCCAGGTGTGACCCCCCCCACCCAAAAAAAAAGGGACATTGCTCTAAAGTAAATGATGCAAAGGACATAAAGAAAAAAGAAAAGCAATATTTCACTTACATATATAAAATCCATAGCACTTAGTTTTTTTTTCAATTTGAAAGCAGTCATTTATTAACTGACCAGATTATAAAAATATGGTAGATACCTTAGTTCATCCGACTAATCAGCCGGTTGATCTGGTCTTCTCTGTTGTGAGCGTCTCCACCTTCTACAAAATGGGTGGTCTTTTTCTTCATCCCACCCGGGAAGAAGATAATTTGAAGGGCCAGAGGAAGTTGTTTGCCTCTTTGAAGTGCTTTCCAGCAGTATAGTTCTCATGAGTCAGATCCTCCATGCAGACGAAGCTGTATTTACCCAGAGTTCACGCGACCAGTGCATTATCTGTTAGGGAAATTCGCTTCTTGTGGTTTTTGCCATAACCACACTTGTAGATCAATTCATTCACTGACTTCAGGTTTGGGTACCCCCATGCAATATAGGGTTCCATGATCCTCAGCTTGTTAATTGAAGTCTTGTTGAGTTTAAGAAAGGTGCCATTGAAGATCTGGCCAAGGCGGAGAAGTTGTAGCACCTTTCGGAGCTTGGGGCTCACACCATTGATACCTCTGATTCTGATGACAAAAGCCAATTTGGGTTCTGCAGGGACGTAAAAGTTGCCAACTTTTCTCGCCATCCTAGCCATGCGAATCTCTGTCCTGAACATCCGCCTATACTCCTTGTGATAATGCTTAGCTTTTTCGTAGATCAGCTTCCTCCTCACCTTTCGAAGCATCTTTTGAGCAAATTTCTTTCTCAGGTGCTTGATCTTCAGCTCTGTGAAATTCTTTCGCTTTTTCTTCAGGGTTTCTGGCACATCAGGAAGCTTCTTTTTCCTCTCCAGCGGCCACTGCTGCCGGCTTAGCAGGGACCTTCTTTTTCTTGTCTTCTGCGCCCTCCATGGTTCCAATCGGAAAAGAACTGAGCCCTTAGAAATTTTAACTTACAAGTTACTGGACCTGATTTAGGAATATTTGTGATTAACAGATAGGAAGAAGAGCACAAAGGAGAGGTTAAAGATAAACACAGAGGGTTAGGAGTGCCTGATGGAACTCAGGAGCACTGTGATGGGTGTAACTCAATAAACCAAAACACCCTGTGGGGAGAGAAAGGACAAACCAATGTCACCTTTTAAAATTCTTAGAACCATAATCCAACATACGTGAGAAGGTTTTCAGCACTAGCAATGGGAAATTTTCCATGAAGGGTAGGGCACTCTGCTCCTGTGTTCCAAGTAAACAGGGAGGATGGTGAGATGAGGAATACGTCTGTGGTTTGCTAGAGTATTTCATCGTCTTCTCGCTATTTTCTTGCAACTTGAAAGCATTTATCTAAGAGACTCTTCCCTCTGTCCCTGCCTGTCACTTGTTCATTAAGGGTGGGAGAGAGAGCAGAATCCAAGGAAGGGGATCCAATTAAATTAGGCGTGGGGAGCAGTGGTGTTGCACAGAAACACACAAATGAGATGCGAGCTAGTGAAAGATGGTTGCATATTTGTATCTCTCCTTTATTCCCAATTCAATTAAATGTATTCAATATCCAGAGGGCCACATGCCAAGCACTGGCTTATATCCGTTCCACACTGGTAAAGTAGATTTTAATGGCCAATCACTGCTTTTAGGGGACTTAATTTGTAAAATGGAATAATGACTCAAGATGTGGCCGGAATGTTTGCCATCTAGAGATCATCAGAAAATGGGTGGATCCAGGGCAACTTTCTTTCTCAGTGGCCACCAGCATCATCCACACACTAATCAAACCATCATGTGTTTTTGGTGGTGGTGGTGGTTGAGGTGGAGGTTTGGGGGGTGGGAAGGTGGTGGGGGAGGGTGGTTTTTTAGTTTTGTTTTGGTTTGGTTTTTTGTTTTGGAGACATATGTTTCCAAAACAAATAGTGTCAGGGGTTACTCATGACACTTAGGAGTTAGTCCTGGCAGGCTCGGGGACCATACCATATGGAATGCTGAACCCAAGTCAATCATGTGCAAGTCAAACTCCCTACGGGCTGTGCCATAACTCTGACTCCTCTAATCAAACCACCTTATTGGGGTGATGGATTTCAAGAGGAAGGGCTCCGGCTGAAACATCCCTAGGCCAACTGATTCTCTATCCTCCCAATTTCAGAGGAGTAAGGCTGGCATGGAGGCTGTGGGAGGGAGTGAATTTCAGAAGGCATCAAGTCTCCTAAACACTATGCTGGAAAGGAGCAGTGAGCAAAGATAGAACAGCTCGGGGTCTTTGATGAGTAGAGTATGGATTAGTCACTTTTCAGGCACAGCACTAGCAAATCATATGCAAAGAAAGAGATGATTATATTTTTCTGGGAGCAGGAAGCATGGGGCATGTTGTAAGTAATTGTCTGGTTCCAGTACCTAAAACAATGAAACCCAAAGGTTGAAAGAAAGAGGTGCAATCTTATGCAGGAAAGAATAAGGAAGAGTCTGGATGATTCTAGGCAGCCTAAGGCTATCCTGGGAACCCAGGATTCCTTCTTTCTTGATGATTTTGAATTGGGGTGAGGCTGCAAAGATAATGCAGTGTGTAGGGCACTTACCTTACATGCAGCTGACCCAGGTATGATCTCTGGAACTCCATATGGTCCCTAATCCCCTTCAGGAGTGATCACTGAGCTAGGAGCTTGGAGGACAGCTGGATATGGCCCCAAACCCAAAAATGAAATAAAAATTTGGATGGAATCTGAAATGTGACTCAATAATAAAGCACATGCTTTGCATGTGTGAGACCCTGGGTTCAAGCTTAGGGCACCAGTAGATGCAATTTCTGGCACTAACAGTGAAAAAGAAGGAGGAAGGGGAGGAGGAGGAGGAGGAGGAGGAGGAGGAGGAGGAGGAGGAGGAGGAGGAGAAGGAGAAGGAGGAGAAGGAGGAATAGAAGGAGAAAAAAAAACCCAACCATAGCTTTAGAAATAACATTACCAAAAAACCCCAACAAATATTTTCCAAAATGCTACTTGTTTTGTGGATAAAGCACCTACCTTAGTGTTCCCCAGACAAAGCCCTACAAACCCTACAACCATTTCACAACCACAAGGTGTATTATTTTTGTCTAAGAAGTGATTTCTTACATGCAATCTCATTTGGTTTTCAAATTTTGTGAGGCAGCTTTATGATTCCCATTTTCAGATGAGGAAATGAAAGTTCAGAGAGTATAAAGAACTAGGTATTTTTCTGTTTATTTTGGGGGGACATATCTGGTAATGCCCAGGGGTCACTACCAGTGACCATATGCAGCACTGGGGATCAAACTGGGCCAGCGGCGTTCAAGGGAAAATTCCTTAACCCATTCTCTCTCTCTCCAGTCAGAGAGAAAGGAACTTGTTCAAAAAGTTCCAACAACGATGTGGTAGAGCAGCACCTCAATCTCAGCCTCAGCCCAGCCTTCCCTGCCCTCCGAGGCCTATACTGTCTGCAGGGATTCTCCATCCCAAAGCCTTCTCTCTAAGGGTGGCCAAGCCAGTCGAATGCAAGACGACCCGTTTCTTTCTATTCCAAATTTAACAAGTAAAAATTAATAGCCATTCCACTACTGGCCCGCTCTGTTTGTTAAATGGTTTGCAAATTCTTATCTTGTCCCTTTCCTCCTTCCTTCCTTCCTTCCCCTTACACACATGGGGGCCAACTTCAGATGGATGATGGTCAGTCAGCATCAGGAAGTCATGAAGATCAAGAAGACTCAGATTCTCCCTAGAGGCTCGGTGAGGTGGTATCTGATCACAGAAGGGGTGTGTGACCAGTAGACTATAAAGAGAATGCACTGGGACGCACGCACTGGAATCCATAACCCTTAGTTCTTTTTTTCTTTGTTCTTTTGTGGGGGGCATACCAGGTGGTACTCAGGGCATACTCATGACTCTGTGCTCAGGGATCATTCCTGGTGGGGCTCAGGGCATTGTATTTAGTGCCAAGAGTCAAACCCAGGTTGGCTGCATGAGAGACAAGAGCCCTGCCCACTGCCCTACCTCTCCAGTCCCATGCTCATTTCCTTATGTTCCTTCACCTACCAACAGTATTTCCCTTCAAGTAGGAACATCTCTGCTTTTTACTTCATTGAATTCTCAGTGCCTAGGATAGAACCTGACACAGAGCAGATGCTCAGTAAATATCTGTTGTCTGAAAGACTAAATGAGAAGTTGACCTCAAGTTGGCCTCCTAGAAACGTCTTCCTTTTGGGGTTACACCATGTGGTGTGTAGTGGAGCTGAGTGAGGGGTAGGGCTAGAGGGGTCCCAAGGACTTGGTCTCCTACCCAAAATATATTTCTTATCTCTATTTTTCCCCCACTGCCCCTCCATTCCCCCACCCCCAAGTGCTAAGTATCAAACCCCAGGCCCCAGGCCTCATTCCTGCCCGAGCTGTGCTTTTGCAAGGAGCCATACCCCAAGCCTGAGTCCTGGAAATTTTCCAGGCCAAAATAAGTAGCATTTGCCTGAGCCTGGATGGAGAGATGATTTGAGAGCGGTGTAGCAGCTGTGCTTCCTCTGGCCAGCAGCCGGAGCCAGGCAAGCTCAGCTGGACTGAGGGAGACAGGGAGTCAGGCTGAAGTGGTGAGCGGCCCCCAGGGAGGATGGAGGACTGGCATCTTGTCAGGAGGCCGGGAAGAGCCTCAGGGTGTGCACTGAGCAGGGAGCCAGCAGGGTTGGGTTTTATGGGCTATACCTGGTGATCATTCTGTGCATAGGCCAGTGTGAGTGGGGAGGTAGCAGGTGTTAGCAGGGGTAGCCAGAGCCCAGGGAGAGGTGCTCAGTCCTACACAGGGTGTCTCAACCACCAGAACCATGACGGTCTCAGTTCTCAGACCTGGGCCCAGTGGAGCTGGGGCACGGCAAGACGATATTGAGGGACCTAGGAGAGAGCGCAAAGACCCCGCATGCGTGAGGCTCCCAGTTGAATCCCAGCCATCTCATCCTTCTCAGAAACACCTGCTGTTGCCCTAGTGGGCCCCAGCACTGCTGCCTGAGCTGAACCATCAGCCTACACAGCTGGGCAAGCACCTCTGGAAGAGGTTCTCCAACACTACCCAACCACCACAGCCACCACAACCACCACAACCACTAAAAGATATCGACTGTCTCAGCTGAGAGACCTAGAAGAGAAGAGGGGGTCAGGGGAGCAGGCTGCGAAGAGAGAAGAGAAGGAGGTGTCTGTGTTTGCTCTGTCTCTTCAGTTTGGGTTTGTTTTTGCCTTGTTTGAGGGGTACCACACCCAGTTGGCTCTGAGCTCAGGAATCATTCCCGGTGGGCTCAGGGAACCATGTGGGGATTGAACTCAGGTGGCCCGTGTGCAAGGCAATTGCCCTTCTCACCGTGCTACCACTCCAGCCCTTCCTTCAGCTTGAATGGTCAGTGGCAGTATCCAACCATCCAAACATGGGAGAACAGATGTGGCCTGATGGCCGTTAACCAGAGACCAAACTAGTGGGCGGATGAGGCCCGAGGCACCAGTGGCCCAGCAGGGGGGTAACCCGTGCTCCTCTCCCCTGCAGAGAAGGGTCCTCAGGGACTCTGGCCTCCCGCCGCTTGCGGGGCCACATAGCACTGATTCTTAGCAGAGGTCCCTTCACCGAGGCAGGCAGTGTGGCGCTGGTGAGAGGGACACTGTACCCCGCAGCAGGCCAGTCTCTGGGGAGACTGAGCCAGGAGAGAGCCAGGATCAGGACAACGGGAGAGCAGGCTGGGGCTGGGGCTGTGCCTCCTCTGCGAGGGTGTCCCGCAGCTGCAGACCAGCCGCTCACTCGGGGTTTCTGTCCACGCCTCTGGCCTCTGATTGGGGCGAAGACGGAGGCAGGGGGAAATGTGCCCCTGGACGTAGGGGGAGTACCAGCAGGACCACACCTGCACCCCAAATCATCTTCCTAGCTAAAGGGCAATGGCTCAATGACAAAGTCTACAGCTTTGAAAGAACGCCGACACGCCCCACACCCTGCAAAGGTCGCAGGCTGCGGAGACAGTGAATGATTAACTCCAGTGAAAGTGAGATTTCAGGATTTTTTTTTTTATAGCGTTCAAGGTGCAAGTAGCGTGAGTCCGGGGCAAACTCTGCTCCATCATTCCTGCTGGTCAGCCAAGGACCTTGAACCTCGCGCCTGCGAGGAGAGACCCACCAAGGGCAGCGGGCGTGGGCCCTGGCCTCCTCGGGTGTTGCTGTCCCTCCCCGCCGCACGCGCTCCCACACCCCGGCTCCCGAGGCCTCGCCGGGCGTCCTGCAGGCTGGTGCCCGGCCCCCAGCCTGGCTGACGCGCCTGCCCCCCGCGGCCGCTTCTGTTCCGGGGACGGGCCCCGAGGCTGCGGGGAGGCCCGGCCCCTGCGGAGACGCGGGGCGGGGGCGCGGGGAGGGGAACGAGGGGCGCGGTCAGGGGCGGGGCGGGGGCGCGGGGTGCGGGCAGGGGCGGGGCGGGGGCCGCCGGGCCTCTGCGGAGATGCGGGCAGGGGCGGGTCGGGGGCCACTGGGAGTGCGGGGTCGCGTGGGCCGCAGGGGCGCGGGGTGCTGGGCGCGGTCAGGGGCGGGGCGGGGGTCGGCCGGGCCCCCGGCGGAGACGCGGGCTGGGGCGGGCCGGGGGCGGGGGGCGGGGGGCTCGAACAGGGGCGGGGCGGGGGCGCGGGACGCGTGGGAGCGGGGGGCTGGGGCCGCAGGGTCTGGCCGGCTCGGGCGCAGCGCGCGCGCCCCCTGCCGACCGAAGGCCGCGCCGCAGCCTCCGGGCGCACCGGACACCGCTTCTCGCCGCGGACCGCGGACCGCGGACCGCGTCCGGGCACCGAAGACGCAAGGCGCCAAGGTAGTCCCGGACAGAGCCCGAGCCCGGCGAGCCCAGCCAGGTGGGCTCGGGGGACGCGGAGACCGGGAGCGGGGTGCGGACGGAGCAGCCTCGGCCCGTCCTCCCGCGCGAGAGACCTAGGGGTGCCCAACTGTCCCCAGCGCCCTCCCCACCTGGGCCTCTGCGCTCTGACACCCGCAGGTTCTGGCGAGCAGACACAGGGCTGCAACGCTGAGACCGCAGCGCGCAAAAGATAGAAATGCACAAAAGCAAGTCCCGGCGCCAAGAATGACGCTAGTTCAATGAGAGGAAGCGAATGGTCAGGACCCAAAGCAAAGAGAACGGGCTGGAGAGCTGTGCCCGCAGCTGCTTCTGGTGCCCACGCTGGGCAGGAAGGGATTGCCCGGACTCTCCCTGACCTGCTCTGTGTAAATGCTGTGTGTGTGTGTGTGTGTATGTGTGCGTGCGTGCGTGCGTGCGTGTGTGTGTGTGTGTGTGTGTGTGTGACAGCATCCCCACATGCAGTCATTGGGCTTCCGCTCCTGTGTGGGCGATGCCTCCAGGGTGGGTAAGGTGCTGCTGAGTGACGAGTGTGCAGCGTCTGAGCCTGACTGCAGCGGGGCTGGCTTCCTGTTGGTTTGCTAACAAAGTTAGGGTTTTCAAGGTAGCACTGACTGACATTTTTCTGAAAAACAGGAGGTAGGCCCGACAGAGTGACCCCTGCAGTGGTCAGCACACCTTTAGCAGCTGCTGGGCCCAGAGACTGTGGCAGTGGGTCCTTTTGTAACGTGTGGGACAACCATGTGGTGTGAGTGGACAGTGTGTGTGGTGTGTGCAGTGTGACTGGATGGTGCATGTAGTATAAACATGTAGTCTGTGGTGTGACTGTGGTGTGAGTATGTAGTGTTGTGGTGTGAGTTGTAGCATGAGTATGTAGCGTGACCCTGTGCATGACTGTGGTGTGCATCTGTGATGTGAGTGTGTGTTATGACTGTGTAGTGCGTAGTATGTGGTATGAGTGTGTGGTGTGTTGTAAATGTGTGGTGTGAGTGTGGTGTGTATGTTGTGAGTGTGTGGTGAGTGTATAGTATGATTGTGGTGAGACTGTATTGCAACTGTGTTGTGAAAGTGTGGTGTGGCTATTGTGACTGTGTTGTGAGGTAGTAGTATGGCTGTGGTGTGACTGTGTTGTCACTGGTGTGAGGGTGTGGGGTGTTACTGTGTTGTCACTATGGTGTGAGTGAGTGGTGTGGCTGTGGTGTGACTGTGTTATCACTGGATGTGACTGTTGGTGTGACTGTGGTGAGACTGTGTTGTGGCTGTGTATGAGTGTGTGGGGTGACTGTGGTGTGACTGTTGTGACTTTAATGTGAGTTGTGAGGTGACTGTGGTGTGACTGTTGTGACTTTAATGTGAGTTGTGAGGTGACTGTGGTGTGACTGTTGTCACTGTGGCGTGTGGGGTGACTGTGATGTGAGTGTGTGGGGTGGATATGGTGTGACTGTTGTCACTGTGGTGAGAGTGTGGGGGGTGACTGTGGTGTTAGTGTGTAAAGTTGCTGTGGTAAGACTATGTTGTGACTTTAATGTGAGTGTGTGGGGTGGCTGTGGTGAGACTGTACTGTGACTGGTGTGAGTATGTGAGGTGACTAGTGTGACTGTTCTGACTGTGGGGTGAGTGTGTGGGGTGGCTGTGGGGTGATGGTTGTGACTTGTGACTATGGTGTGTGTGTGGGGTGGCAATGGTGTGTGGGGGTGACTGTGGTGTGAGTGTGTGGAGTGGCTGTGGGTGAGTGTTGTCACTGGTGTGAGTGTGTGGGGTAACTGGTGTGAGTGTTGTCCTGTGGTGTGAGTGTGTGGGGTGGCTGTGGTGTGTGGGGGGTGAGTGTGGTGTGAGTGTTGTCACTGTGGTGTGAGTGTGTGGGGTGGCTGTGAGTGAGTGTGCAGGCTGCAGTGTGAGTGATGGGTATCTTCAGCAGAGCAGTCAGGCCTAATTGTCTCTCCCCTCCGCCTGAGAAAGAGCAGAGCCTGAGCCCCAGAAGACCTGCCTGAGTCTGACTCTGCCCTCATACAGCAGATGTGTGCTGCAGAATGGAATTTCCCCCCAACTGTTCCTTTATCTGACAAGGTTCCTTTGTCTGGCAGCCCATGCTGGGGCAAGGGAACAGGGTGATAGGGTGCCCCTGCTTAACTAGCCAGGCGGGAGCCAGCAATGTCCACAAGTGACATGTGGTAACTCTGGGAGCAGGGACCCTGGGCAGGGACCACTGGCCTGTGCTGGCATAAGGCAGGAGCCTGTGATGGAAGGAGATGGGCAGGGCAGAGGATGGAAGGAGCCTGTGATGGAAGGGGGAGATAGGGCAGGGCAGAGGGTGGAAGGGGCCTGTGATGGAAGGCGAAGGGGAAGGGCAGAGGATGAATGAGTTCTGAGGGTTCTAATGAAGCTGGAGGCTGTGAGGCACATCAGAGGAGAGGGCAAGGGTGCCTTGATTTGTGGGCTGCAGGCCTGTTCAGGCTCCTGCATGGGATAGGTGTGTGTGAGAGAGGCAGGGTGACAAGGGTGGGTGCCGGAGGCCTCTGAAGTGCTTTGCTGTTTGCTTTTGCAAGGTAGGAGCAGGACTTCCTGGGACTGAGCACTTGGAGGGTGCACAGAGTCCTACTTGGTCTGTATTTAGAAAATTGAACCCACATAACTTGCTGTTGAATTAAAGAGTCTGAGTGATGGGGAAAGGGGTTCAAGGACCACTCTCGGGATTCTGGCTGATGCCAGCTGAGTGCAGCTCTGGTTCTGGACCTGAGGGGCTGGTTTAAGAGAGGACATCAAGAATTTCATTTGGGACTTGATCTATTCCCCCTAGTCCTTTTCCCTATGCTCTTTGGCCTCTGCTTTCTGACTTGTGCACCTGAACAGGCTGGCCAGTCGACCCATCTCATGACTCATTTATTTATTTCCCCTCACCCTGAATTCTTCCATGTTCTCAAGTCTTTTAAAACACCAGCATATTCTGAATTCAGCAGCAAGCAACTCTTGTGGTTCTCTTTTTCTCTGGTGAAAGATGGGGGGAGGGAGAGAGAATGACAGCAGATAGGAGGGGGTCTGGCCTGGAGGGTAGGAGAAGCTGGGTGGAGGGGTTGGGGGTCAGAGCCAAGGGCGCAGAGGAAGAGTCAACCCAAATCCAGGCCTGCCATGGTTTGTATGTTCTGCATTTCTTGGCTTTGCGTTTGAGAAGTTTCAAGGGCTTCTGAAAAAAAAAAGATGCTTTTCAGAGTTTCCATTAAAGGGGTTGGAGCCACAGCATGGGGGACGGGGACTTCTTGCCTTGCACTCAGGGAACCTTCAGAGCCAGGAGAAACCCCGGAGCACTGCTGGGTGGGTGGCCCTAAAACAAAACAGACTTTCAATTAAAAGTGACCTCAGAATTGGTGAAGAGAGCTTAGATGGCCATTCAACCAGGTTCTTCCATTGAAAATGAGTAAAGGCCTTTTCTGTTTCTTCAAGCTAGAAAGTTCTATGGTTCTGTTACTTTACAAAAAGACGACAACACACACACACACAGACACCTAATACCATTGGGACCCAACTGGATATTTTTTGAAGGATGCTTTGCCAAAATTTCCACTCAACACATTATTATTTATTGAGTCCTGAGTATGTGCCAGGGGTTGTAAAGATATCCCCCTGGAAATGCGGACAGAGATGCAGAGAAAGAATGCATACTTTGTGTTGTGACAGATGGTAGAGGATGAAATTTGGGGGAAACTGCCTTATATTCAGTCCCAGGAGCCAAAAGTAAGGCAACATCCCTTTGCAATGTAGACACCAAGAGAAGAAGAAGCTACTGGAGAATCTAAGGTGGTGACAAGAATATGGCAAAGTCCCCCAGAACCCAAAGCTTTTTCCTTTGACACCACCCTGGCAGCAAACTCTTACCCAGGCGCAAGCAGCATGGGAGAAGCCCACTTTTTATACAGCCAACTTTGTGAAGAACGAAGGCACATTCCTCATTTTGACTCAACGTGGGGGTTGAACTTCCCCCCACTGTAGTGTGTGGACTCAGGAAAGTAGAGAAAGGAGACCAGGCTGCAGCAGAGGGGAAGCAGGAGGGTGGTGCAGGCCAAGGGGGTGGCAAGAGGGCAGGCTAGTGAGATACTCCTGGGTGTGCGTTGGGGGTGGAGGGAAGCAAGCCCCACGAGAGTGACATTTGGGGCTGGAGAGATAGCACAGCGGGTGGGGCGTTTGCCTTGCACGCGGCTGACCCGGGTTCGATTCCCAGCATCCCATATGGTCCCCTGAGCACCGCCAGGAGTAACTCCTGAGTGCAGAGCCAGGCGTACCCCCTGTGCATCGCTGGGTGTGACCCAAAAAGCAAAAAACAAAACACTAGAGTGACATTGGATAAAGTTTCCTGTACACAGGAGTATCTCAAATAAGGCATATCAGATAGCCTTTCCAATGGAAAGAACTAGAATTCTGCATCGATTATGCACTTACAAATCTTTTAAAGGGGACCAGAGAGATAATTGAGAAGCTAGAGTGTTTGTCTTGCACATGGCTGACTCAGGATTTGATCTCAGAATCCCATGCGGGTCCCTCACCTTCACCAGAAGTGATTTCTGAATTACCGAGAACAGAGCTAGAAGTAACCCCTGAGCACCTCCAGGTATGGCCAAACCCCTTTCCCTGACTTCCCACCCAACCCTCTTCCCTGCCCCCCACCCCCCAGGAAAACCAACCCAACAACTAAACAAACAAATCTTTAAAAAGGCCTCTGTGATGGGGGGAAGGTGGGTGCAGTGGTGTTAGGATTATGTACGTGGGGGAACCATCATGAATAATATTGTAAATCACTGCATTTCAACCAATAGAAAAGTCTTTAAAATGCCTCTCTGAAACAGCATAGAAGCAATCTAGTTTCCCTAAACCAGAAAACTGCAGCTTTGCTGCCCCTGAGTGAAAGCAAAGCTTCCGTTCACAGTGGCGTTTGCTGACCCCTAGCGGGTGGGAGGTTCCCTGCAGCTCCAACCATATTCTCCCAAACACACTTGGAGCCCAAAGGGCCAGGAGTAAAACCTGAGGACCACTGGGTGTGGTCCAAAGGGTCATACCTTTAAAAAGTGGTGGGAGGAGGGAGAAGCAGAGGAGAGGTGACATAAGGATGGGGGTGGGGGGTTGGCACTTTAGTGGTGGTGAAGGTGCAGAAACTTCATACTGTAAACATAAATACTAACACTATCATAACATGTCACCAAGTCATAGTGAACATGTAGAGAGACAGCACGGCAGGTAAAGCACTTGTCTTTTCTGCAGCTGACACTGGTTTGATCCAGGGCACTTCATATGAGCACCACCAGAAGTGACACCTCAGTGCAGAGCCCATAGTAGTGGCCTCCAAACCCCCAAATAAATAAATTTAAAGGTGTGGGGCCTTGGAGAGCACTCAAAGATTGGAGCACATTCCTTGCATGTGTGAGGCCAGGTTCAATCCCCTGCTCCTATGGTCCCTGAGCATTGCACCAGGAGAAGTTCCTGAATACTTTCAGGTATGGTTCAGAAACAAAACAAAACAAAAAGAGAAGCTTGGAAATATGAGCAAGAGTAAAAAACTTTGGGGGGGATGGGAAGGAGGTTGGGCCACACTGAACTATGCTCAGGGCTTACTCTTGGTTCTGTGCTCAGGGGACATTCCTGGCTATGCTTGGGCAATTGTTTGCAATGCCGGGGATTGAACCCAGGTTGGTTGGTGAGAAGTAATCACCTTTCTTCTGTACTAGATCTCTGGTCTGAGAATAAAACACTTTTATGAATGAAATGGGCCAGAGAGACAGTACAGAAGTATTGTATTTGCTTGGTATGCAGTCAAACTCAGTTGAAATCCCTGGAAAACATATGCACTTCATGTACTGACCTCTACTACTCAACCACCGCCACACTCCAGGCTGCTTTCCGGGTGCTCAGGCCGAGCATCATGCATGAATGAAGTCCCATGGAACCCAGATAATGTGGAACTTCATGACCTTGGACTCTGGACTCAACGGGGCACCAGAACAGAGATCCTCTGCCTGCTTCCCAGTCTCCAGTGACTCAGGGATCACACCCATAAGCCACATTCTGCCGGCACCAGATAATCTCCTTATCGTCCACCCTCCAGAACTCAGGATGCTCCTCCCAGACGGGAGTATAAAATGAGGCTCCCAGAACCATGCTACTGGACTCCGCACCAGGCTGTGGGGTGGGCAAGAGCCCTCCCCACCCCAAAGGACCCAGTCCGGGCAGCCGACCTCCACTACCCAACCACAGCCACACTCCAGGACACTTTCCGGACAGTATTATAAGACACATCCTACCAATTTTTCACAATTACTACACCATATCTGATGGGGTTCAGACAGTAGGCAACAAATCATAGAAAAATATATAAATATATGCCTCTCGGAGAGCCTGGCAAGCTACTGAGAGTATCCCGCCCACACAGGCAGAGCCTGGCAAGATCCCCGTGGCATTTTCGATATGCCAAATACAGAAACAACAACAGGTCTCATTCCCCTGACCCTGAAAGAGCCTCCAATCATTGGGAAAAGACAAGCAAGAAGAGGCTGCTAAAATCTCAGGGCTGGGAGGAATAGAGACGTTACTGGTGCCCACTCGAGTAATTCGACAATCAACGAGATGACAGTGATACTGTGATACAGTGATGTACCACCAGGAGTGATCCCTGAGCACAAAGCAGGAACAAGCCCCAAGAACTAAACGGGTGGCCCAACTCTCTCCCCCATCCCAACCCCAAATTAATGAACTGAAAGCTTGAGAAATAAAGTCCCTAAAAGTAAAAATTATATGTTGGAAATGTGATATCTGGTGGATTCTTGCAGTTAAAGAGAGAATTAGTCAACCAAGGATGAACACTTTCGTCATTTTTAGAGATGAAAAGATGCAAATTATAAAAAAAGAAGCTAGGCCATCTTTGAAGCATTCAGCATAAGAGAAGGAACACATGGAGGGTGCGGGATCCCGGAGGAAAAAAAAAAAAGAAAAAACAGGTTCCAAAAAGAGCCGAGAGCACCGGCAAGTTCCAGATGGAGTAGGTGCCGCATCCCGCCTCCCCCAGATGGAACCCCGGTGACCAGAAGCCTCTACAAACACAGCTCGAGTATGCGGGAACGAGGACTTTTTCTCAAATCTGCCGGACTACACCTCCCAGGTAACCTCTGATTCCGGAAGTCACGCCCACAGCCCGCCCCCCAGCGCCATCTTTGAAGCGTTCAGCATAAGAGAAGGAACACATGGAGGGTGCGGGATCCCGGAGGAAAAAAATAAAGAAAAAACAGGTTCCAAAAAGAGCTGAGAGCACCGGCAAGTTCCAGATGGAGTAGGTGCCGCATCCCGCCTCCCCCAGATGGAACCCCGGTGACCAGAAGCCTCTACAAACACAGCTCGAGTATGCGGGAACGAGGACTTTTTCTCAAATCTGCCGGACTACACCTCCCAGGTAACCTCTGATTCCGGAAGTCACGCCCACAGCCCGCCCCCCAGCGCCATCTTTGAAGCGTTCAGCATAAGAGAAGGAACACATGGAGGGTGCGGGATCCCGGAGGAAAAAAATAAAGAAAAAACAGGTTCCAAAAAGAGCTGAGAGCACCGGCAAGTTCCAGATGGAGTAGGTGCCGCATCCCGCCTCCCCCAGATGGAACCCCGGTGACCAGAAGCCTCTACAAGCACAGCTCGAGTATGCGGGAACTAGGACTTTTCCTCAAAACCGCGCGACATCTCTCTATATACAAAGTGATCAATGAGAAGTAAACGACCCAATCTTTCTCCCTGAAAATCAGAGTTAAGTTTGGAGCACGGCCACAGCCCCAGAAACACAAGGACTTAATGCAGAACCCAGCAGCTTAGAGCAGAAAAGTGAACGGACGATGAGTTAACCCAGGCCATCATTTCTGCCCAGAGGGGAAAGGGTGTTGCCTCATTCGCCCTCTCTTCTCTGGAAAGAAGGATGGCGGCCGCATGGGAGCCTTGTGGACAGCAGGTATGAGCCGGGGGTGTGGGCGGCGACTAAAACCTCACGAGAAGGGGGGCGTTCCGGTCCGTCCTTCACGCCCTACCGAGGTCAACAGTTGCCCCCCACGAGCGGCTCCCCAGCACGGCCACAGTCCCAGAAGCACAAGGACTTAATGCAGAACCCGGCAGCTTGGAGCAGAAAAGTGAAAGGACTATGCGTTAATCCAGGTCATCAAGTCTGCCGGAGGGGAAAGGGTGTTGCCCCATTCGCCCTCTCTTCTCTGGAAAGAAGGATGGCGGCCGCATGGGAGCCTTGTGGACAGCAGGTATGAGCCGGGGATGTGGGGGCGACTAAAACCTCATGGGAAGGGGGGCGTTCCGGTCCGTCCTTCACGCCCTACCGAGGTCAACAGTTGCCCCCCACGAGCGGCTCTCCAGCACGGCCACAGCCCCAGAAGCACAAGGGCTTAATGCAGAACCCAGCAGCTTGGAGCAGAAAAGTGAAAGGACTATGCGTTAATCCAGGCAATCATTTCTGCCCAGAGGGGAAAGGGTGTTGCTCCCTTCCGCCCTCCTCCCTCTGGAAAGAAAGATGGCGGCCACATGGGAGCCTTGTGGACAGCAGGTATGAGCCGGGGGTGTGGGGGCGACTAAAACCTCATGGGAAGGGGGGGCGTTCCGGTCCGTCCTTCACGCCCTACCGAGGCCACCGGTTGCGCCCCGCGAGCGGCTCTCCAGCACGGCCACGACTCCGGAACACAGAAACCAATTTCTTAACTATCTGACTTTCAGTAGAAATACTTCCAGGGTCAATAGGTAAAATAGCAGAAATCCAAAACCAACATTTAATTCTTGAACCCAGCTGTAGAAAGCAAATCACTTCACAATGCTTTTTCAGCATGTCTGATTTGGGGGGGGGGGTAAACTCTAAATAATAGTGGTGAATCTTTTATTGAAACAATGAATCTAATTAAAGCAGATAGAGTGTTAACTAGAATTCATCTGCCTCACAGGGACGGGGAGGGGTGGGGGGTGGGGTTTTATTGGGGTTCTTCATGGTAAAAAATAAGTATTGGTAAAGGGAAATGTGTTTGATATTTGCATGACTGAGACATAAACCTGAAAGCTTTGTAACCTTTCCCACAGTGATTCAATAAATAAATAAATAAATAAATAAAGAAGCTAAAAGAACAGACTGTAAATTCAAGGACTTACATAGTAAGTCCTTGAACTCTGTCCTGTTACAATGTTGACAAGAAAAACAAATCCCAGTTGACAGCGTATAAAATGTTACTCAATTTTGTTTCACTAAAAACATCTGTTTCTGAGTCCCATCAGGAGTGATTCCCTGAGCACACAGACAAGAATAAGCTCTGAGTACCACGGGGTGTGACCCCAAAAGAAAAAAAAATCAATCAATCAATGAATCAAAGGTTCCAAGAACCTTTCAAAAAGTGAAGGGGGCAGGCAGAGAGATGGTACAGAGATTGAGGCTTGTCTTGAATGTGGTTGACCCTGGTTGATCGCCGGCACCTTATGTGATTCCAAGAATGACACCTGAGCATCGAGTCATGAGTAAGCCCTGAGCATTGCTGGGTGTGACCTTGAACCTCTTCCCAACTCTTCCCAACCTCTTCAGTGAAGCAAAGATTCACTGAATACCTGAATAGGATTTCCTTTTAGAATGAGAGAGAAAAAATGTTGAAGAGGCGGCATCCAGTGTTTAGGACTGATAAATTTCCAGAATGCCTGGAAATAGTTTCTCGGACTTAGACAACTATATAAATCCAAGGAAAAAGTGAGATGGGAAAGGAAGGAAAGTGAGAGAGAAGAGACAAGAATAAAGGCTATTAAAAGCATCCAGAGCAAAAAAGAAGAAAAGAATACCCTGAAAAGAACAATGGAAAGACATAGACAGTGAAAAAAATATCTCCAGTTAGCTGGGAAAAATTATGTGAATCTGAAACGAAATACTTGTCTAAGCAATGAAGGTGAATAAAGACAGTTTCAGACAAATAACAACCTGGAGAATTTCTGCTCATTGTTGGGAATGCTAAGAGGAAGGAAAGTGATACTTTTTCCTGAAAGAACCTTTAAGATCCTGCAAAAGTGGCTAAAAATATATAGTGGCAAAAACATGGGCAAACTAAGAAAACAACACTTTCATAAAGTAATGCTTATTTTTTTTTTAATTCTATTTTTACAACATTTGCATAGGTGGGAGTGAATGAGGGTCAAACAGGAAAAAAAATCTCAGTCTTGCTTAATCTTTCACTTTTATCTCTGGAATCAGTCTGTGGGCTCAAATAGTTTGGTAGTCATTCGAAGGATGGAGATAACATATATACCTTCCACATGAGTAAGAGAAAGAAGGAATGTAAGGGAGGAAAAGATAGAAATCCCTGAAAGTTTGTTTCTTTTGAGGGAGGCCACCCCTGGGTACTCAGGAGCTCCTCCCAGCTCCGTGCTTGTGAGTTCCTCTTGGTGATCCCTCTGGGTGCTCAAAACTTTTCTGTATGCAAAGCTTGACCCAGCCCACTGAGCTGTCTCTCCCACCCAAACTTCAGTTTCTAGAAAGTAAAAAATATGGGGTGGGAGGAAGAGAAAGACTTATCAAATGGGCCAAATAGAAAGTAAATAATAAGAGCAGCATTAAATTCAATAGACTCAGAATTAATCAAAATAAATGCAAGGGTTAAGGATAGATCAGGGCTAGGATGCATTCCTGGTAACTCCAATGCCCTGAGTTTGATTTTCAGATTATCCTGCTATGGGCCACATGCAATACAGCCTTATGTCAGTAACCACAACAAAGGGAAGGTAGGGTGAGGGAATCAAGGAATCAAAATAGATTCATGACATGAAACACTAGAATCAAAAGACCCCAACTGTTAAATGGAATTAAAAATAAGAAACTTGATCATTAATGTTACCCACCACATAAAGCTATGGAGAGATTGAAAATTAACCGGTAGAAAAACTTCTAGTTGTGGTCAACTAGTAGCCTACATATAGTGGTGTTTACACTAATTCCAAAGTTTATCTTAAAATAATGATTAAAAAAACCTTCCATTCACTGGGGTCATACAACACACTCAACCTGTATCCCCTAAAAACAGATACTCGGGGTTGGAGCATAGCACAGCGGGTAGGGCATTTGTCTTGCACGCGGCCGGCCCAGGTTCAATTCCCAGCAATCCATATGGTCCCCTGAGCACCTCCAGGAGTAATTCCTGAGTGCATGATCCAGGAGTAACCCCTGTGCAACGCTGGGTGTGACCCAAAAAGAAAAAAAAATTTCAAAAATTTCAAAAATTTTAAAGATAGAGACTCAACATCTCTTAACAGAAGGTATGACAAAATCATAAGGAGAAAGCCAAAAATGCACAATCCTAGTGGGATATTTTGAACCAAGTTCTCAGGAAATCAGTATATATACACAGAATTCAATATATAGACAACGTGAGCATGGCCCCATTGAAAGGACATTCCCTACCCACCCCTCTTTTCCTATTGTTCTGGAGACGTGAGGTAGTACCTGAGGTTGAAACAACAGCCTAACATATGCAAGGCTCTGCCACAGGGCCATAGTTAGGGCAAATGGATATTTCTTGGACAGTGCATCTATATTTGCACGCCTAATTAGGGCAATAAAGACACACTAGGTTCCAAAGTTGGTTCAGCAAATATGGAAGAACTGAGTTTTCCCCACAACATTTTCTTTGGCTATAATGCAATTTGCTCAAACACCAACAATATAGGAGACCCAATGTGTCTGGAGATAGTGCATGTGTGTGTGTGTGTGTGTGTGTGTGTGTGTGTGTGTGTGTGTGTGTTACAGGGGGTGAAATCTAGTATCCCACACATGTAAGCCAATTCTCTACTGTTAAGGCACATTCCCTTGTAATACTTTTAAGTGGCTTCGAAGCACTCAGCAGTCACAGGGAAAATTATGGTAGAAAGTATAAAATAAAAAGAGCAGAAAGAAGAAAATAATGTGCCCAAACCTGGAGTTCTACTACATGGTACTACCATGAACCTCGACCTTGAGAGCCTATAGCATCACCAGTCAATGTTAAATTACCAAATACAGACTGTAAAAATAAAGAGAAACAGATACTGACAGGATATGTGTATACATAGGAAAGAAGGAAGGCTAAGGATTTCTGTGCAAAGCGCCTGATTAGAGAAGTTATAGAAAAGAACATCATACTAAACCTAAAGAACCTAATGAAGGGAAACAAAGTTGCCAGTAGAAATTAATGAAGTGGAAAACAAACATCCAAGAGTAGGTCAACAAAATGAACAAGGGTTCTTTAGCATGTCGCTACTAGACCTTTCAATAAAGATGAGTACAGATGCAGCAGAATTTAAATGGATAATACAGAAAACATTTTATGACAGGAAATTTGAAAATGCAGATGAAAAGAATGAATTCCTAGTAAAACACAAATTAACGGCACCTGCTCAGGTAGAAATAAGAACCCTGCATATCCTGCAAAGAAAATGAATGCATAATTCAAAATATTCTGACAAAGAAAACACAAGGTCCAATTTGATTTTTAGATGAGTTTTCCCTAACTGTCAAAGCAAAGAGATTATTCAACTCTGATTACAATGGAATGAAAAGTTTAGGGGACACATCTGAACAACTAGAACGGTTTAAAGAATATAGCAGCAAATCCCATGACATTAAAAATGGGAAAGATTTCCTAAACAAGACGCTGAATGTGTTTGTGTTTCATTCTAATGGATAAAGCCTCTGAAAATTCACCTACCTTAAAACAGCAAATTTAGGTGGATTTCATCACCTTAAACAATAGACTGACATTACTTGATAAATTTAAACACACACACACACACACACATATATATATATATATATATATATATATATATATTCTGTTAACCTAAAATCTCACTGTCATGGATATACTGTTAAAAGTTGCAGATTTCAGAAATCATGTTGAAGAGTGTGTGTTAAAAACAGTTAAGGCCTGGGAAGATAGTTGTATGCCAACCCCCAGGTTTGATCCTTGGCACTCCAGGTTCCAGAGTTCTGCCAGTACCAGCCATTTGAACACTGCTGGGTTCCCCAAAGTCCCACTCTGCACTCTGAAAGTTCAAGTAACTAAAAATTAAGAGCAATAAAAATTCTCAATACCACACACATGTATAGCATATGTATGTTATATGTACACGTGTGGTTATATGTACACATGTGCATAGTATGTATATATATGCACTCATATGCTAAGTGACCTAACCCTATAGTAAAATATTATACAGTAGTGTAAGTGAGCCTACCGCAGTCATAAGCATCTACATAGGATGCATGTGGATATAAGAAGCAAATTACAGAAAACTTGATAATGTTTGGTTCTATTTACATAAAACTCAAAATGGAGGGGAAAAGCCCACTGGGTTACGTTTTGTTGATCCTAAAGCATAATACTCCACATTTAATCTCCCTAAAGTTGGGACTCATCTTATAAAGTGCTGGATGTCACAACTACGTTTAGTAGTTCTCTTCCTTCGATAAGAAATAAATATCTCTCGCAATTGCTGAGGTCTTGGTGCTGTGAACTATTCCAGGGTAGGTAGTAAAACCATGAAGTAAAACAGAAAAGCAACTCAGAAAACTCAGATCATAATGACCTATCAGAGAGGCTGGGACAGAAGGGGCTCCTGGGTCAACACAGAGTGTTTGTCCATTGGTGTTTGTTTTATTGTTAGTCTGTAAGCTGTTTTGACTCTCACTTATAAGACTTTTTTCTTTCTTTTTTATTTTTTTTTTTTTGTCTTCGCGAAGAGAGTGTAAGAGAAGGAAAGCAGGACTTGTACACTCAACACATGAGTGAGGCTGGTGTCTTCAGGACAGGGGCGGCAGTGGTGGAGGGAGGAGCGGAGACTGCAGTGAATGGAGAGATGCACCGTGCATTTGTGGATCACTTACGGGGAAGCCAGGAAAGATGCTTGCCTTGTTGGAGCCAGAGGAACCCAGCAACTACGGCTTACGGCATTTGTGGTGGGATTTTATGCACATTTTTCTGTTTCTCAATGAAGTATTCATCTGTGGGGTGGGGGCAATTATCAGCAATGACCCACAGAGCCAAATGATCAGGAGTCAAAGATTTCCAAAATGCTGAATGTCCATAGCTCTGTCCTGCTCTCGAGAGTGGAATATTCCTGTTTGGTAGGATCTGTAGGATCTACTCTTGGGACTGAAAATTCCCAAGCACAGAGCATTCCCAGACACACTCGGCCGACCAGACCGGACAGCTCAGAGTCTGGGCCTAATGACCTGGTGCTGCTCAGATGCAGTGCTGCTGGTCCAGGTTATAGTTTTGGTCTGTGGAATGTTCAGGAAAAAAAAACATTGACATAATTAGTGGTGCTGGAATACGTGAGAATAGCAAAGGAACCCTGTGTGCCGTGTACTGAATAAGAATTTTGAACCTCCGTCACCCCATGTGCTCACCTTATCCGAGCCAGAGGTACGTACTTCCTCTGCATTTGTTGCCCTGGGCTTGTCATAAAATTCTATGGGATGCCTGACTTACCTCCCTGTCCCGGGCCTGGAAGCCCAGATCAAGGTGCCCCCAGAGCTGGCCATTCCTCAACCCTCCTCAGGCTGCTGGAAAGTCCTTTCTCCCGGCGCTCCCTGGGCTGACCAAGGTCGTGGTTCCACTGTGACTTTGCCCACCCCCCTAGAGAGCCTGCCCTGCCTGCAGCCCCCTTCTAGGAGCTGGGTGGGGGTCTCAGCACGTGTGTGTGTCTCCATGCTCCCAGGCTGACAAAGGTCCAGGTCCCACTGTGACTTTGCCTAGCCCCTAGAGAGCCTCCCCCGCCTGCAACCCACTTCTAGGCGCTGGGTGGGGATCTCAGCACGTGTGTGTGGCTTGTTGGGTGGTAATAGGTCTGCCCGTCAAAAAGGTATAGTTGAAGTGACATCTGCAATTGTTTGTTCATTGCAGCACTCTTTACAATAGCCAGAATCTGGAAAAAACCTGAGTGCCCGAGAACAGATGACTTGTTAAAGAAACTTTGGTATATTTACACAATGGAGTACTATGTAGCTGTTAGAAAAGATGAAGTTATGAAATTTACATACAAGTGGTACTACATGGAAAGTATCATGTTAAGCGAAATGAGTCAGAAAGAGCGGGATAGATACAGAAAGATTGCATTCATCTGGGGAACATAAAGCAACAAAACGGGAGACTAACACTCAGGAATGGCTGAGATTAGTACCAGGAATTTTGCTCCATGACTTGAAGGCCAGCCACACGTGCTAGGTGAAAAGGAAGCTCAGATAGAGAAGAGAGCACCAAATAAAGGGTGTTGTGAGGACCCTCCCAGGGTAGGAGAAGCATGCTAAAAGTAATCTATAGACCAAACATGATTGCCACTCAATGCCTCTCTTGCAAAACACAGTACCCAAAAGAAGAGAGAGAGAACAAGGGGGAATGCCCTGCCACAGAGGCAGAGTGGGATGGGGGGATGGGGGGTGGGAGGGATGCTGGGACCCGTGGTAGTGGAGGATGGGCACTGGTGGAGGGATGGGTACTTGATCATTGTATAACTGAAACCCAAGCACAAAAATTTATAAGTCTATAACTGTACCTCATGGTGTTTCACTAATAAAAAAAAATTAAATAATTTAAAAAAAATTAAAAAAATAAATAAATAAAAGTACATAAAAAAAAATAGGTCTGCCCGTCACGACACACACGTGGAAACAGATTCATAAAGTCTGGACAGTTGTGGTGTCCAGGCTGGACTCATAGCCTCCCTTTAAAGTATGAGCTGAATTTGGGGGGCTTTTTCAGCCCAGGTGCGGGCAGGGCGTCTCCGCAGCGCTGTGCAGGGCTCGGGCGCTGCCCACAGGCTAGATGGGGAGTCCGGCCGAGAAGGGCGCCCCCTGCTGGCCCCTGCGTGGGAAACGCATTCTTTCCTGCGTGGCCCCCTGCTACCCTCTGCTGGTCAGCCACTCGCTTTACACACAGGAGTCCCAGCACCACCTGCGTGACTCCCCATGTGCCATCACGTTTGCCCTCCAAACCCCAAAATGTTTCCCAAGATGCAGTATAAAAATTTACATGCAAGTTTTGATGACTAAACAAGCCACTGGCATATTATTATTTTGTGATTTCAAAAACTATAAACTTAGTGGCTAGGAAACATTGTTTAAAATATAAAGCCCTAATATCATATGTGACAGGGACCCCAAATTTAAGATACTTCTGCAACAATCATTGTTTGAATGTCAAATATGACTTTTATTCAGGAGAAAGATCAGGAGCATATACTTTGAGACGTTTCACTGTTATAAATTTGGTGGAAGTGTTTTAAGTAACAAAGAATGCCTCTGTTTGTAATGGGTGTGGTGTTGGAATTATAGGCATGGGGAACCATCAATAACTGCGTCATAAATCACAGAAACTCAATCAATTAAAAATGTTTTTAAAATTTTTGTTGGGTGTAAAAGCATTAAATAAATGCTGGAAGAAACCACTGATTTCACCAAGAACGGCTGGAATTCTGGGTTAATGGTCAGAATTAACAGGATGGGAGGCCTTGGGGACCTCATTTAATTCAAACTGGGTGGGACCCAAGGTCTGTAGGTAATCTGACCCTTATGCGAGCCCCCAATCCTTTTAATGTAGTTGTTAGACTGGAGGCAAATCAGGGCCTGGAGTAGTTCACTGGTTAGTGCTTTCCCTGCACACTCTGACCTGGGTGTGATCTCGGGTACCCTGGCATAGCCAGGAGTGATCCCTGAACAGAGAGCTGGGAGTAATCCTGAGTTCTTCCAGGGTGGGGCTTATCCACCACCCCCCTCACTCTCTCCTCCAAGTGAAAGTCAGATTATGATACCCTTGTTTTGGGAGAGACCCAGAGGCTCATCTTTGATTGTAGAGTGAAATACAGATTCCTTCTCTGCTTTCAGGTCAAAGCAGGCCCTCGGATCCCCGTCCACCCAGGCCTCCCTGCCTTCCCCTTCAGCCCGCGGCTTCTCAATCTTACAAGCATCTCTTCCCGACTCTCATTCAGTGTTCTGTGTAGTCTTCAGGGCACTGGCCACAAACTGTAGCCACTGGCTTTATTCACCCGTTATTTATTTCTTGTCTCTGCCACCAGGTCTGTCCATCAGGTGAGCTCTGTCCTTGCTTGTTCACTGTGTCCCCAAAGCTTACTGAGTTCTTATCCATGAACCATGAACCATTGGAGGACACGAGCAAAGAAAAGTGCTGACGGTCAGTGTCCCCAAAGCCATTCTCGCAGACCACCACGGAACCAGCTTCATTCCCTGAGCATGAGGAGACACCCCCCTCCCCCGCCCCCAACCGCAGGGAACAGAGGGAGGGAATGTGCTGGGCTGGGACTGGTAGCCTTTTCATCCCTGACTCTCCCTCCTCATCCAGCTACTCTTTCTGCTCAGAGAAACTGGGGCAGACCCAGCCACAGACTGCTGTAGAGGCGCCCATGCCGTCAGGGGATCCGTTTAATCAGGGAGGCAGTGCAGCAGTGGGCGCTCTTTGGTGTGTCCCCAAGGCCTTCCCCAGGGAAGTGCACTGGCTCGCCCTGCCGCCACCCTGCCCCAGGGGAGTGTGTTAACAGATTGGCCCGTGAGAGAGAAAGAGCTCATGGCTAGTGGCTGTGGCCCATGCCTGGCTTCCAGGCTTCTCTGTCCCCGCGCAGACCGTCAGGGCCTGAGCGAGGGGAATAAACCCAGAACTGTCATCAGTGCAGATGTGTGGTCTGGGAGGCAGCAAGAGCCATTCTTCAGAGAGGTAGCTGAAGAGAACAAAGGGTTTGGGTCAGACTCCCAGGGGGCCTGGGCTTCCCTCTGAAGGGACCCTTTCACCAAGCCGTTCTTGGTGAAATCCGTGTCATCTCCGAAGGTCGCATCTCCGTGGACCCGACACCCCGGCACCCAGCCCCCAGCCCCTTGCAGGGGGTGAAGACAGGCCCCTCCGCGGGGGCAATGCGGCCTCAGGGAGCGCTGGGCCGCGGGTCCTTCAAGAAGCAGGCCAGTCTCTGGGCCACGGCGTCCAGCTCGCGGGGGCTGGCGTGGCGCAGCAGATTGCTCTTCCTCACGAAGTAGTGCCTCAGGAAGCGCTGCCGCAAACACCTGTGCAACCTGCGCGCAAGCCGCAGCAAGGCCTCGCCGAAGGCCTGCCAGTCCCTCCCGCGCGGGTACTTCTCGCAGGTCCAGAAGAGCACGGTCTGCGGGGGGGGAGTGGAGGAGGGAGGCGCTCAGGACTCCCTCTGACAGCCTGCCCACCAGCCCCCCATACACTCCCAGCTGTGGCAAAGCCCCCCCATGGGCTCCCAGCTAGAGACCAGGTATGCCTGATGCCCCTCTTCCATGCAGCTTGGAGACCTGCTCCTGTCTGCAATGTCCTTGGCACACCGCTCTGCTCAGCTGCTCCTCTGAGAACCATCTCACTGGAGAGTCACTGGGCTGCTTCCCCTGGCCCTGGGCCAGCCTGCTCCAATACCGCTCCCCCAGCCACCATCCTCCCAGCACCCCTCAGATGCTGGCCACTCTCCCCCGGCCACTGTTCTCCTGGCTGCTGTGTCCAGCCCCTCCCCCCGACCCTTCCTGATGCCCCGTCAGAGCCCTGTTCTCCCTCCGGCTTTAGGAGCCCTGGCTTCCAGCCATCTGGATCTCCAGGTGCTCTCAGCACTGCAATGCACCTCACACTTGTCTCCCCTTTACCTGCCTCTAGCTGTGGTCCTCTCTGGGGTTCCGGTCCCACACCCTCTTTCTCCTGTTCGCTCTTTCTTCTGCTAGGGCAACTTTCATTTCCGTGCCATGCAGGGAAGGAGGGACTTGCAACATCTCCCTCCCTAGCCCCACAGCCTACACTTCTACCCTGACCTTCTTCCCCACATCTCTTAGAAACCTGAGAGTCACCTCGAGGCTTCCCTGCAGACCTGCTCTGTCTGCAGGTTGGCTTCTCCAGCCTGTTAGGCAAGACTCGTTCTGACCCTCACACTGCTATCCAGCCCTGCCATTTCTCCTAAGCGTTTCTCAAACCCAGCTCCCTTCCTGCAGGATCGCCGACTTTTTCCACCCCATCTCACCCAGAATCTGCAACAGCTACCTAACCAGTCTGCACCTATTCCCCGCCCCCTCTCCTCCGCCACTCCCCCCCGCCCCCGGGACAGAGTTTTGAGGACATACCTGGTATACTCATGAACAACGGGAGAACCGATATTCACCTGGTATACTCAGGGGTTATTCTTGGTTCTGTGCTCAAGACTGACTCCTAGTTGTGGTACTGATTATCTGTGCAGTACCATGCAAAGCAAATGCCTTAATCCTTGTTCTCTCTCTCTCTCTCTCTCTCTCTCTCTCTCTCTCTCTCTCTCTCTCTCTCTCTCTCTCTCTCTCTCTCCCCCTCTCTATCTGTTCCTGTCACCATTCAATCAACTGTCATCATCCACACTATAGCCAACTCCTTCTGTTTGAAATATGAATCTGTGCCTTTTTTTGTTTCTGAAACGTCAAAGTCTCCCCAGCTTCTGTTAACCTAAGCCCATGCCATGGTCTGGTTCTCACAGCCTGTTTTCTGTTCTCCCCCCACCCCCCCAGCCTAGTCTTGCCCTCAGTCTTCCAGCAACTCTTGCTCTCACCTACCTGAGCCTCACACCTACAGACCTGTAGGAGCACACCTTAGTCCAGAAAATGCAACCACCTGACCCAAATCTCCATGTTGTCCACTTCCTGCTCTGGACTATTTCCTTCTCATAAATAATAATCACTGTCACTGTCACTGTTCTCCCATTGTTCATCAATTTTGCTCGAGAGGGCCCAGTAACATTTTAAGACTTGTTACTGTGTTTGGCATATCAAAAATGTCACGGGTAGCTTGCCACGCTTTGCCATGTGGACGAGATACTCTCAGTAGCTTGCCAGGCTCTTCGAGGGGGCAGAGGAATCAAACTCAGGTTGGCCATGTGGGCTGTGTGCAAGGCAAATGCCTTACCTACTGTGCTATCGCTCCAGTCCCCCATAATAATAATAGTAGTAATAATAATCACAATAGTAGTTTCATTATTTTTGCATGAGATCTTCACCTAGATTGGAAATTCTATTAGAGTAGAAGACTAACCTATTGTGTTTATTTTGGGCTGGAAATCAGGGACGGGTTGGACCACACCTGACAACAGTATTCAGGGACTCTCCCTGGTCCTGTGCAGAGGAGTGACCCCTGGTGGTGCTCAGTGAGCCATATGTAGTACCAGGGATTTGTACCAGGATCATGACCAATGCAGATGTATGCAAGGCCAGTGCCTCATCTCCTGTACTGTCTCTGACCCCTAGACCTAGTTTAATCATCTTTAGGACACTAGCATCCAACAAAAAGACTGAACCATGGGAGATAATCAATATTTTCTAAGTGAGATGATTAATATTATGGTATAGATCAGTGTTTCTAAAAGGGTGCTGGAATAATCTGGGAGAAGGGAGTGGTAGCAAACACACTCAGCTGCGACTGGGGGGTACTTAGTATTTGTTTACTTTAAAAAGGCAGATTTCCAGGGATGTTCTCAATTATATTTTTTCCCAAAATGGGATCAGTAGACCAAATAATTTTTGGGAATCCCTGGTTCTCAAAACATATATTTAGTATTTCTAAGATATAGTCTGTGTATGTGTGTATGTGGGGGATAATTGGGGGGGGTTGGGGATCAGAACCAGAATCTCACACATGCAAGGCAGGCGTCTACCACTGAACTACTCTCAGCCCTAAAATAGAGTCTTCACTAAACAGTGAAAGAGGAATTTGAGGTTCATAGCCAGATCTCAAACATGGTTTAATGAACATTAAATTATTTGGAGTAAATGAGTTGGAGATAATTTCATGCTAGTCAAAATAATCTATATACCACAAACTCATGTTAATTTCTCCTGCAGTTAAGCCTTCATCTCCCCGGCCCTGGGTGCACGGAGCCTGCTAGAGTGAAGCCCGGGTTCCTGAGAAGGGTTTGAGGGACACAAAAATCAGGAAAAGGGAAGCGTGTGTTCCCTTTGGTTTTCTCAGGGAGGACAGTATAACACTTGCTGGGTGACCAGTGACAGGTCAGACTCAACATCAGGGGACCATGATGGGCATGCCTGTCCTGGTGTTGGCTTGCACACATTCTCTTCCCCTTTCCCCTGGCAAGTGGGCCATGCCCCCATGGTTCTTTGGATGCTGGCATGTTCATATGTTGCCCTCTCTGGAGGGAGAGAGCCCTGACTATGAGAGTTCGACCCTGGCACCGCGGGCAGATGAGGAGAAGAGACCTGGCAGCTTTCCTTCTGGGCCTGGTATCCCCAAAGAACCTTTAGAATAGAATCTTCTTCAGGCCCAGGTGTGGCTGTGGAGCTGTGCTGTCACCATGCGGCATGAGGGTGTGGGCTCAATCTTGGTCTGGTGCCATTCCAACGCGGTTTGGGAGTCCCAGGAGCTTCCCATGGGATCCTGGCACCACCCACAAGACAAGACCCCAGGCCTCAGGTTCAGCCATGGAGTGTGTGACCTGGGGGCCAGGCAATAGGGAAGGGAAAGGGAAATTTAGGTTTTTTTTTTTAATGACTTTTCTTGGGAATGCACAATTCTATTGTACCAAGAAGATGGTTTAGGAAGAACTAAAACAGAGAACAATGAGGTTTAGAAAGTTGCTTCTCAGCGGTTCCCTGGCCGCACTCTTTACCGGCCTGCTTCCTTCCTGCACCTGCTGTCCTGGTTTCCATGCATTGACCCCCGCCCCCATTTACATGACTTTCACCTGTAACCTCCCTAAAATATCCTAGACCCATGGAAAGCAGGAGGCATGTGGTCCCCAATTGAGAAATGCTGCTCTCAGTGATTTCTGTTTGTTTATTTTGGGGCCACTGCTCAGTGTGTGCTCCTGGCAGGGGGACCATATGGAATGCCAGGGATCAAACCTCAGTCAACTGTGCAAGATTCTACCCTCTGTATTACCTTTCTAGTCCCTGCTCTCAATGATCTTAGGCTACCGAAAGAAAATCCTTGGGTAAAATGCTGTTTTGAGAGCAATTAATGATCTGTGAGCCCCTGGACAGTCCTGTTTAATCTTGCCTAACCGTATTCAAGCCATTTTTCAGCATCTTTATTGTGTTCATTTTGTTTAGGTTTTGTTCTGTTCTAAGGCCACACCTGACAGTGCTCAGGACTCCTGACTACAGAGCTCAGGGGTCTGCGTGGCAGTGCTCAGGGGACCATCTGCAGTGCCTGGGTCGATCCTGAGTCAGCCTCGAGCAAGGAAAGTAGTCACTAGGGAGGATTTTGAAGTTGCTCTCAACTTTGGCCCTTCCTAGTGCCCTTGGAAAGGCAAACAAGAATGCAGCTCAATCCACAAAACAAATTAGAGTGTCTTCAGAGAACGCACTCCCAGGTCAAGGAGGAGAGTGACATGATGAGGCAAATGTGCCTGGGGATGGTCACAGATGTTGAAACTCCAAAGAAAGTCCCTGAGGTGTAGAAATAAGATGTCAACAGATCCAGGGGCAGGTCAGGAAGGACAGGTTATGGGGAGGAAAAAAAAAGAAAGAAAACCTAACCAGTTTCACGAAGGAAAAATAAAATGAATAAGATGTGAATTCATTCAATCAACAAATGTTTACTGAGCAAATACTTTGTACAAAGTCTGGGGAGAATTCCTGAGGTGCAGTAGTGAGCATGACAAATAGAGCATTTGTCTTAAGGTGCCTATGCTGGATATCCTCAGGCCAGGAGGAGAGATCAAGGAGCTGAGCACAGGCCCTGCTTGCACAATGCTCCAAGTTAAACCCCCAGTACCATATGGTCCTGCTGAGCAATGCTGGGATCAATACTGGTGGCTCCTAGAAAACTGGCCACAGTGCTGACCTGTCCAGTCGGTTGATCCAGCATTATTTGCCATGGGTCTTGTCCTCCCACAGCCCCCTGAAGGGAAATGCAGAACTCGATGGGACTCCCATCCCTCAGGCAGGACACACACGGGCCAGGCTGGACCCGGTGCTCACCATACTCAGGTCAGAGAGGGTGCTGGGGCTCCCATGAGCTGGGGGGCTGTGCAGGCTGTGGAGAGAAGGCACCTCCCGATTCAGGGGTCCTTACGCGCCTTTCACAGTTAGAGAGAGAAGCGGAGGGTGTGGTTGAATGAAAGAGCCCCTCCCAGGCCCACCAGCCCCTCCTGAGGGCCCCAGCAGCACCTGTGTGCTCTGAACACTTCTGTGAAGTGCCCCAGAGCAGGCGCCATGCTGGCCTGCCCTCGCCTCTAACTGGGGACGAGGTGCTGGGTGGAGCTGGTGTGGAGAAGCCACAGCCTGAGGCAGGGAGTGGAGCACGACAGACCGGAGCAGGCGGAAGCCACTTCGTGATGGATGAACCTGCCCAGTGGTCTGAAACCCTGAAGCTCACCTAGTGGGTGGTGGCTGCACAGGGCCTGGGCACCCTCCGTGGGATGAATCCTAACACTGGGGAAAGTTTGTATTGGCTGAGGCTTGAGCTGCTGGCTAAATGCCACCCCAGACCAGGGAAATGGCGTGGGGATGAGGCCACTCTCAGGCAGTTGCCTTGTTGGCGGCTGTCCCTGGATGGGTCAGTGGCACCCCACAGAGCCCCCTGAGTCCAGCCAGCTGTGACTCCAACCCCCACCCCAAGTGTTGAAAATGGAGCATGGAGAGATAGTAGAGGAGGTGCTTGCCTTGCATGTGGCTGATCCCATATGGCCCCCCGAGCCTGAAGTGATCCCTGAGCACAGGACCAGGAGTCAGAGAAGGGCCGGATGCTGGGAATGGAGGCTTCCTCCAGCCAGCCCAACACTGAAATCTATTCTGACCAGAGCAGGCACCCATGTGCGGTGGCTGAGTCAAACAAAATATACGGAGACAGAGGGCAGCACAGAGGGAAAGGCAGAGGGAGGGGAGAGGAAGGGGGGGGGGCAGACAGGGTGGTCCTGTGGGGCAGATGTGTATGGGCTGAGGGCATCGAATCCTCATCACTTGTGGGGTGGGTCATCGTGCTGGTGCCCAGTCTCAACCTCCCTAGCCCCTGAGAGTCTGCGGGCCGACTCCCGCCCACGCGCTGCATGCGTCCCCGCTCACCTGCAGGTGGTGGGCTGTGACGACTGGCCTCCGTCCGGGGCACCAGCTCTCCTCCACCAGCTGCCTCAGCGCCTGGAGGCACCTCCGGCGGCATCCTCCATCCTCATCCAGCTGCGCCAGCAGCTCGTGCTCTGCCCACAGGAAGCTCAGCTGCCAATGGTAGCTGGAGCCGGCCAGCAAGGTAAAACCGAATGACTGGCAGAGACAAAGTGGAGCGTCAGAGGAAAGCTGCTGTGGGCAGAAAGCACCCCTGAGCGGGCACAGCCCTCGAAGGGTCAGACTCCAGGTCCTGCCCTTCCAGCTCGGGCCGGCGGGGTCTGCACGTCCAACAGGGTCTCAGGTGTGTGGCAGGGGGAGACCACCCCAGCTGGGGAAGCAGTGTTTCTTTCAGGGCGGGGGGGGGGGGGTCAGCGCGTGATCCAGCAGCTGGTAGGGCTCTGGTCTAGCTGGCCAAGGCCCGCGCACCCTCTCCCTACCTCCCTCCTGCCATACCTTGATGCACTTCACTCTCTCAGGGGGAGGCCAGCGCTGCAGGCACCTTGGCCAGCGGGCTTTCTCGGGCCAGGCACTGGGAATGTCGATGGCGGGGACCAGCTGCAGCTCCACGGGGCCTCCTGCAGTTTCCAGCTCCAGCGTCACCGCACTGCTGTTGGAGAGCATGCAGACCTTCCCTGGCGGGGAGGCAGGAGAACGTTTAGCTCAACAAGCACAGTAAAGGGCAGAGGGTTTAGAGCAAGACCAGCCAAGGCGTTCTTTGCGGGGAGTGGTGCCCGCCCAGTGGAGCTCAGGGCTTGCTCCTGCTCGGCGCTCAGAGACCGCTCCTGGTGGAGTTCAGGACCCTAGGTGGTGCTGGGGGTTGAGCCTGGATTGGCTGTGTACCCTGTGTACCCATCTCTCCAAGCCCAAACAAGGTTTTTTTTTTTCAAACAAGGCTTTTAGGGTGTTTTCTTTTCAATGAATAGATTCTTCTCACAAGCCTCAAGGAGAGAAACCACTGTAAGTCCACAGACAGCGTCAGTGTTTGCTGCTGTGAGAGGGATGCGGCCATGCTCCCACCTTCCTGCCCGCTCACCTGACGTTCCATCGTGGCCTATGAACAGGCTGTCCCCCTCTTATGCTCTGCCCTTGGTGGAGCTGGGCTGAACTATTTCTCATCTAAGCCACACCCTCCTGGGGCCGTCACTCCCACCAGCCATTGCATCTCCCCAGCCGCAGATATGTTTATTGTAAGTCCATCTCACCACCTCCAAGGATGTCAGAGTCACTGGTTTCTGGGTCCTAGAGCACAAAAGAGCCTCCCCCCCCACCCCCCCGCCTCGCCTCATTACAACCAAAGAGAGAAAATAAACACATCGAGTAGAGCTTTCCAGCTTGTAGAATAGAATTCATTTCTAATCTAGTCTTCCTTCTGTCAAAGATTACAGCAATTTTTATTTATGTGCTTCCATTGTAGACAAGGACGAATAGTCTGGAATTGGGATGGATTGGCTTTCCCTTTCCCTTGCTAAGAGAAGAAAATGAAAATTCATCCATTCATTGTGTCAGGCTTCTCAAAAGAAAAACATTCCTCTCCTTGGCTGGGGTGGATGGTGAAGAACTTATTGTCTGCCTCTCATCAAAGTGGTGCTGGCAGGAATGTAACGTTGTCTGGAGCATCAGTATTATGGACTGAAAGCACCTTTTCATGCCAGCCATGTGTGAATCTCTTATTTTTACTCTCACTATTAACTGTGTTGCAAAGTGAAGAGGTGAGCAAATGCAGTGAAGAGGTGAGCAAGTCCAGGAACCAGCCTGCCTCACCCTCGTCCTGCTGCTCTGCTTACTGGATGTCTGATCTTTGGAGGAGGGGTCCTTGAAAGGCAGGGTTAGGTACTCAGGGATTACTCCTGACTTTGTGCTCAGGAGGCCATGTGTGGTGCTGGGGATCAAACTGGGATTAGTAGCAAGCAAGGCAAACACCTTACCTACTGTACTATCTCTACAATCCCTCTAATCGTATGCCTAAGGTCTCCAAATATTAGATTTTCATGTGCAAAAAAGATTAAAAAAGGAATTCTTACTCTATCGGTTGCTGCAAAAACTGAATCCAGTCACCCATATATGCATCCTACATT
Organism: Sorex fumeus; assembly: GCF_029834395.1. Lineage (NCBI taxonomy): Eukaryota > Metazoa > Chordata > Mammalia > Eulipotyphla > Soricidae > Sorex > Sorex fumeus. The sequence continues at coordinate 19,962,403 of NW_026606188.1, forward strand.
GAGGACAAATGTATTCAACATGAACTATTTTTATTATAGACCTCTCCGAACGGTTCTGTCTAGACAAGGAAATGTACACACAAATACTTTTCTTTCTCAACAAATGAACTACAAATTTCAGCATTTTGCCATTTTCCTTTAATTATTTAGCAAGGCATTTTTTATAACTCTATGTATGTATACACACATACCTTATTCTTTTTTCATTTTTTTCTCATTTTACATGGGGGCACCTCCCACGTGGTGCTTAGGAGTCCAGGAGGGTCACATGGGCAATTCTTGGCCAAGTGGACTGGGGGGGGGGTCAATGCAAGAGTTTCCTGGGCCATTCGAAAGGAACTTGGGGTCTCCAGGGCTACAGCTGGAAATGTTTGGGAACCACTTGGTGCCAGGGATCAAACTTGGGTCAGGCACATGCCAGGTGCACAGACTCTAACTTCTATACTACCTACTGATCCTCATTCCTTTTAAAGGCTGTGTCTTTGAAGCTAGAGAGATATCACCTCTCTAGGTAAGACAACAGATTCTGGTTCCATCCCAAGCCCTGCCAGGAGTGATCCCTGAGCACAAAGGCAGATCCAGGAGTAAACCCTGACCTCCACTGGGTGTAGGTCCAAAACCAAACAAACAAACAAACACAGACTGTATCTTTGGACACTACAGAGTTAGTCTAATTTGGTCTATTTTCCTTTGTTAGCCTTTTGATAATTCTATTTATTTATTCTTATAAACCCTTGGTCATGGATAGTCTTAGCATACATTTTTGTGTACATGTAGGAATATCTTTCTAGAAGTAGAATTGCTGAACTGTCAAGGATAACACACATTATAAAAATAAAAATGGGCAAATTGCCCCTTCAAAAGAAGGCACCAATTTACACTTCCAAGAACAGTGTACCAGAAGCCAATCTCTGGGATTTACCCCTCCCCCAACCACAACCACACCTACTCTCTCCTGTCAACATGTTAAGTAGCTTAATCCACCTTTCTTGGAATATTTGTTAAATGAAGATTTTTTTTCCCTATTAGCCATTTATATTGTTTTTCTGCGATTCATATTTTGTCATTTTTTTTCTAGTGGTCCTTCTCATACTCTTTCTGACTGGCTTATAAACACTTTTCATAACGAAGAAAATGAATTTTTTTCCCCAATTTGAAATTGTAAATGAGAAAGGACTGGGTCTCGTGAAACACACTGGAGAAACCAAACTACGAGGAGTTCAAGTGATAGTATAGTGGGTAGGGAGTTTGCCTTGGAATCGAAGGACAGGGGTCCAATCCTGGCATCTAATATGCTCCTCTGAGCACAGCCGGGAGTAAGCCCTGAGCAACACTGGGTGTGGCCAAAAAGCAAAGAAAGGAAGAAACCAAACTCTGAGTACGTGTGCACATGTATGCACATTGTTCCACTGTCCTGTAGTCTAAGTTTGGGACTGTCAAACCTTGCTAGTTCATTAAGGGATCTGGATTTTGTGTTTTAGTACAAGTTAGTGGTTTCCAGATGAGGATTCTCAATACCTGGGACTGTGCAGATGGCCGGATGGTATATAGTAGGAAATGTGCTAAGAGTCCTAATGCTTGTTAAGTGACTAAGGGCCGGAGAGCTAGGACAGGGGTGAAGGCGCTTGCCTTGCATGTGGCTAGCCCCATTTCAACCTCCAGCATCACATGTGATCACCGAATGATTGCCAGGAGTGATCCCTGGGCACAGAGCCTGAGTAGCCCCCAAAGCACTATGGGGTGTAGTTTCCAAATCCATCAAACAAAACAGTCACCAACTATTTCAGTGAGAATCAAGGAAAAAGTACAGAGTCTTTCATCTACTCCTCCATCTACACAGGGAAAGATCTGCTTAACCCTCTGGGCTGGTGACGGGAGAAGAGAAAAATTCATCATTCGTATCAAGGGCTTGAACACTTGAGATGACACAGCAATGTCAGCTCCATGCAGGAACACGTGCTCTAGGGAACATCCAGGTCGCAGGCTGTTTAGGAAAAAATGGTAACTGCCAGAAATGTCTCTTCTCTTCAGCTCACCTGAGAGGTGACAGGCTCCAATCGCATTTTCCACCAACTTCTGGAACACCTGGAGGACCTTGGCGGGCACGATGTCCCCCTCAATGTTCACGTCTGCCTTGTGCCACTGCCAGAGGCTCTTCACAAACTGGTCCACCTCCAGCCACTGCTGCAGATCTTCGGGCTCCCTCAGCGGGCAGGGCAGCCGGGTGCCCTGCAGGGTGTAGTATCGCCAGCGCCTCTCTCGAGCTTCCCGGTAACCAGCAAGACCTTTCACTGGGACTGTGACAAGGAACTGAGTGGGCGCTAAGACCTGGGGATGGGGAAGGAGAAAGAATGAGGATGAGAAATCCTCACAGCCCAGACCTGCAGAGCAGGCAGCTTGGCTGGAGGCTCAGACCTCGGGTGTAATGAGATGGACAGATGCTACGCCCAGAGGCTGTGGTCTGAGGAGTTCATCTCTGGTCTGCCTTCGGCTCACTGCAATGCATCAGGAACGTACATTAACTCACTAAGTCCTTGGCTTCATGAATCAGTGAGACAAAAGAGTGAACTTGACCTAGAACTCTGGAGGGCACTTAAAATTTAGGCTAAGCAGAGGAAGAAACCAGCGTCCATGGAATGAGGGCCTAAGTTGGGTGTTTCCCATGCATTGGATCCTTTGATCTTCATAGACCACTAGGAGATGAACTTTATGAACATCCCCGAGAAGAGGGGCTCCAAGTCTCCCCAGGAACTGAGGAAGTGGTAGAGCTAGGACTTGAGCTCAGAGCTTCTAAGGGTGAGCTGGAAGGTTGTTTTTCTATTGTTGCTTTCTCTCAGTGAAGCATAAATGACCTGAAATGGGTAGAGATCTGATATTTCAAAGCAGAGAAAGGGATGGGAGAGGAAGTGCAAGAATTACACAAAATACTCCTCTTTCTTTCTGTCTGTGCTGAAGATTCACAGCCAGGATTAATAACTAAACCTTAAAATGAAAGGGGAAATAAAAGCCTGTTTGGTTTTTTATTTCAGTGCCAGGGCATCAAGCATATTGAGCTGAGCTGTATCTTCCACATGAAGCCTGTTGATTCAGACAAAGTGACTATAGAGAAGATTCTAAGTTTAGTCAGGAAAAAGAAGCAATCAAATCTACAGGGTCCTTCAATGTAGGAACCAGTTAAGTCAGAAAGTGATCTGAGCTACACACAATGGTCAAAGTCCCATTTCCCCAAGGGAATTTGCTCCTTGACCACATCACCTGGCAGCCACTCCACCTTGAACCTTTCCTGACAGTCAGCTGCTGAGAGGGGTGTTACCTCCTCTTCATGGAAATTCTGACAGTGAAACATGGTTAACCTTTGCCCTGTGCTCAGTCATGGCCAACCCAGGGATGAATAGAGACCTGCAGCAACTGAGAGGGTCTCCCTCTCAAAGAACAATATTTTCTGCTTTGGTTACCAGGTCTCTCTCCCTCCCCACTTCTGTGTTGATAGCGAAAGGGTCTGGGAATGAAAAAAAGAGGGTGGAGATCTAAAACACTGCATTTAAAATCTACCCTTTGTTTGAATCTGGTTAGCACAAACAGTGCAACTGTCATGATGCAAGTCTTGTAAATAGGGCTTAATAAATACTTGCTGAAAAGAGGAATTTAAAATACATGCATATTGCCGAATTTGTTCAATAACAACATAAAAAGCTATTTTCATATACCCCAATGAAGTTATTTTCAAAATTTAATCTGAGGCTATGATGCGTAAGTGAAAAATATATTTTGCTATAAATTCTTACTGAGGCTACAGTAGGATGGTTCATTGGATAGTTTTAGAAAAAGTTAGTTATACTTTATTTCTATTTCTAGGCACTTGTCTATATTTGTCTAATTTAGGTTGCTTGAATAGGTAGAGGTGAGCAAATGAGGTTCTGACTCATTTGAATCCAATTCAGTATCATGATATTCATCTGGGTAAATTTCCTATGATCTGACTCTCCCCAAATCCATAAATCCCAGAAACTTGTATATGGTCCTGCTGCACTCCAACCTTGAAATTTCTAGATAAGCTGTCAGTACCTTTTGTTTAGGTACTAACCCATTTGCTCATTCATTCATTCAGCTGTGATTGACACCATACAGTAGGCTGGGTGTTAAGAATAAAATCAGGGGCTGGAGCAATAGCACAGCAGGTAGGGCGTTTGCCTTGCACACAGTCGACCTGGGTTTGATTCCCAGCATCCCATATGGTCCCCTGAGCACTGCCAGGGGTGATTTCTGAGTGCAGAGCCAGGAGTAACCTCTGTGCATCGCCAGGTGTGACCCAAAAAGCAAAAAAAATAAATAAATAAAATAAAATCATTAATAACCATGATCTCAACAACCAAGAAATGTAAAGTCTGGTGTGAGAAATAGGGCATGGACATGTTTATGTTTGCTATAGATGAGAGGAGTTGTTATGAGTCCATTAAAATGAGATTAAGAAGCATGGGGGTGCAGAATGCAGAGCTTCACTTCTCTAATGGTGACATTGTTCCACAAAGTTATCACCAAGTTTGGAGGACCTCATTCCAGGGAGAACAGACCCCCCACTCCAGAGCAGACATGCTGTACCACCCCACTGCCGACAGCCCTGAGTGACCCCCTCAGCCTGTGTTCAGGCCGCAAGGCTGGCCTGCACCTCCTAATGGCACTTTCACTTTCATCCTCCTTTTACCTGAGATCCATAGACTACCACTTTCCACGATTTTTCTCACCAACACTTCTCTGAGTTTTCTTCCCTCATCCCCAGTTTATTCAGCAGGGACTAAATAGACAGATGGTGTGTACCTGAATCTAATCAGAGTGAGTATTCTTGGGATTCTCCTGATCTAAATTCTGGCTTTTAGGTCAGCACAACTCAATTGAGTCACGTGACTTTTGGTTTTGCTTTTTTGTTTTAATTTTTATTTTGGGACACACCTATAGTGCTCAAGGCTTGCTCCTGACTCTGTACATGGAGAACACCTCTGGTGGTGCCCAGGGAAACACGTGTAGGCTCTAATCTAGATCAGCAGTGTGCAAGTCAGGCATCTACACACTATACTATCTCTTTGGTCCTTGACTTAAAAAAAAATCAACTATTTATTTTGGGTTTGGGCTCATATCAAGCAGTGCTCAGAGGCTTACGTGTGGTGCCTGGGGTTAGAGGTGCACAAAGCTGGTGCCTTTACTTCCAGTATTATCTCTCTGGCCTCTCATTGGGTTTTTTTAATTTATTTTTTATTTTATTTTATTTTTGCTTTTTGGGTCACACCCGGCGATGCATAGGGGTCACTCCTGGCTCTGCACTCAGGAATTATTCCTGGCAGTGCTCAGGGGACCATGTGGGATGCTGGGAATCAAACCCAGGTCAGCCGCGTGCAAGGCAAACACCCTACCCGCTGTGGTATCACTCCAGCCCCTCATTGGCTTCTATTAAAACTTAGTTTTTCCATCTTCAAACTCGGCATATTGAGGCTCTGATGCGAGAACACCTATAAAGTGTGTCTGCTCTAGAGGACTCCTTGTGGTGTGAGTGCCTGACACATGCTGAGTCCCACCCCACCCCCACTTCCTGGCTTCAGGCTTGGGACTTGGTAATAGGGGAGAACTAACTTACTTTAATGTTTCCATTGCATGTGTCGGAATAAGGGACGGCTTGAAATCTAATGTCCTGGAGGCTTATTTCTGTGGTCAGACGGTGGATGACTTTTTGCACCTCTTCTGTCATCTGGGAAAGCCGCTGGCGTCTCTGCTCTACCTGAGAGAGAGGAACGGTAAAGGCGGTTAGTTCTGTGGGGGCCACCATGACACAGGCAAAGGAAACTCCAAGGCAACCAGCTAGCTAAAGAACTAGCTCAGGATTCTGCCCTCCCATGGACTCAGGGAAGATGAACTTTAGTCTTATGACATTCATCAGCACCTCAACATTCTCCTCATCAGCAGCACCAACGTTTATGAAGCACTCCCTCCCAGGCTCCCTGCCTGCCTCAGTCAGAGCACCGTGGTGAGCAAGGAGGCAGGAACAAGACAGAGATGCAGGAGTATGAATAGGTGGGATATATGTCTGTGTCTCTGTGCATGCCTGTTATGTGTACATGCATGTATATATAGTCATGTATGAGTGCACACTTGTGTATATTATGTATGATAAATCACATGAGGGAAAATAACACAGGTACAGGACTAGAGCAGAAAGAACCTGCTGTTTTCTTATTTTGGGTGCTACTCAGCAGTGCTCAGGGAACTGGGTGTTGTCTGCGGGTCCATATGGAGCTGAGATCAAAGCCCAGGGCCTTGTCACTTAGCCACATCTCCAGTCCTGAGGGGCTGCTATTTTAGTTTTGGGGGTAGGAAAGTTTTCTCTGGGAGGTGACATTTGAGTGGTCCCTGGCCACATCTTGCAAAAGCAAGATTCTGGACATGATCTGTAGAAAAATGAAGGAACTAGTAGAAATCATGTTTTTCAGCCTTGGCAGAGAATAGAAGAAGCCACTCTGGAAGACTGGGGGACATTGGACCTGCTCAGGGGCCAGAAATTTGATCATATACAGAGGTTAAAAATAAAAATAATATAAAGGGTGACTAGATAGCAGTCAGTGTAATGTGTGGGAAGAAGTATTATGAAATAGTCATGTCTGGGGCCAGAGAGAGTACAGTAGAGAAGGTGTTTGTCCTCCACACAGCCGGCCAATGCAGTTTCAATCCCTGACATCATATATGGTCCCCCAGAGTATTCCAGTAGTGATCCCTGAACATGGAGTCAGAAGTAAGCCAAAAAAGAAAGAAAAAAAGAAAGAAGAAAGATAGGAAGGAAGGAAGGAAGGAAGGAAGGAAGGAAGGAAGGAAAGGTGGGTCAAATTTTCAGAATATGATGAGAACTAAGATAACTTCACAAATCTTTTAATTCTATTGGTGTGTCCATAGTACCAGGCTATCAGGGACCAAGCAGAACCTCATTCCCATCAGGCGATGGGCAACCCTTTCTCCTCCAAACCATCCCCACTTTTGGAAGAAGTTTCTTTTATTTTGGCAGGGAGGAGAGGGGGCACACACAGCTGTACTCAGGGATCACTTCTGGCAGAGTTTGGAGGAACATCTGCGGTGCCACGGACTGAACCTAGGTTGACCGTGTGCAAGGCAACTGCCCTACCAACTGTATTATCACTCCAGTCCTGTAGCAGGTCTTTATCACTGCGGGGTCACTAGCCGTTCACCAGCCAGAAGGGATGTAACCAGTACTTTGCTAGGGATTTCCCAGCTCAGTTTCAGTACTTCTTGCCACTCCCATGGTTAAGCATAGCCTAGGAACCACAGATTGCTCCCCCTTCACTTATCCTGACCAGAGCCTGACGAGATAGAGCAAGTCCAGGCCATTTCAAGGTGTGGACAAGTAGGGTGAGGGTCAGAGGCAACTTCACAGTGGGTGATTGTGGTGGAAAAAGGGAGCTTGAGCATAGCAGAGAGCCAGCCCCAGAACCCCTTTATTGCCTCTCAACCCTCAGGATATAAGTAAGGTACCAGCGGCAGCCTCCAAACTGCCATGTGACCAGATTCACTTCATGGCAAAGTCACGGGAAACAGTTCAGAGGGTCTATATCATTTAAGAAACCTGGGATTAAAAACCCACAAACCTGACCTCAGGTGACTCAGTTTTACCCCTCACCACAATCACTTGATTGTCAGTGAACAAAGACAGGGTTTTTGTTTAAACCCATGTCCACATTTTCAGATATAGCAGAACAAAGGCAGAGTAGACAGTATTTAATGAGCAAGGGACAGAGCCTAGATGAGGTCAGATCCTCCTACCACACTAACCCCAGAAAAAGTTATGATCCTTTACTAGCAAGCAGACTCTACCTACTTAAGAGTGTTTATGCAAAGAACCATTCCCAGTGGGGAGAGAGCTCGACAGATAGGCTGAAGCTTTCAATGGCTCCTGTGTAGGATAATGTTAGTTTGCCCTTCCTCTCTGGCCACTGGGAGTTGTGTTTGTTGATTGCCCCCAACCTATCAATTACCTTTGTCTCCTGATTAGACTCTGCTGACTTGTAAATATTGTCTTTCTCTTCTCCTTACTGTCCTTTGCATGGTTAGTTATTTCAGAGCAACTGCTTTTTGTATGGATACAGGAAGATAGTTAAAAAGATAAGCCTGTGCCTTGCGAGTTGATTGACTCCAGATAATATACCTACCAGACATCCACTCTCTCAACTTAAGCCTCAGTTGCCCTTACTTCCTAGATCCCCAAAGCAGGGTCCTGATGAGGGACTGGATGGACCCAGCGCAAGTGGTGAGCTATGAGCTACCCTGATATCTAAATGGGCCTGGCCAAAGTGACCTAATGCTTAACTATAAGTTAAAAGCTTGGCCGTGGACAAATTCTGTCATGATTCAAAAGTAATAATTAGATTTGGACTGGCGGGGTTAGGAATGATTGATCCAGCCTGAGCACTGTAGTCTCAGTCTGTGGTGTGGTGAGATGTCCCCAGGAGAGTCGCCCTATAATCTAAAAGTGTCTATTACTGTGTCCATACAGAATGATAAATATTAGAAAATAGAATTAAAGATGCTAATCAAGTTGCAGGTATAAGGAGAGGAGAAACACACCTTAAAGGCTGTTTTGCCCTTGTGGTTGCAAGTGGTTGGGGAGTCTGGAAAAACATTTTTGATCATGCTTCCCATGGGGAGGCATGGTTGGGGTGGTTGGTGAGAGGATAAAAAAGAGCAGCTGCAGGGAGAAAGGAGGATTGAAGGAAAAGGAGAGAACACAGGGAGAGACAGCAGAGAGAACTGCGCAGTTAGAGAGGAATAGACTCATGGGGGGGGGGGCGAGAGAGAGAGAGAGAGAGAGAGAGTTGGAGAGAACTGGGAGAGATGAGAGATTGAATAAACGACAACTAATCAGCAATCAGCTTGGCCCTCGTTCTTCCTTCGTCCGTCCAAGACCCGGGTGGAGAAGCAGTTTGAGAGCACCGAACCTGGGAGGCAAGAGAGGTGCCCAGAGAGCCCGAGAACATCCTTTCACGTATAATCCCTGTGTACGTGAGGGGCTTTCATAGCCCAAGAGTGGGGATTTTTTACACAGGCTCCTGGGCTCAATCCCTGGCACCACATGGTACCCTAAGCACTTCCTGAGCAGCACCAGGTGTGGCCCCCAAACCACAATAATCATGAATAAGAGAGGAGAGAGAGGGATAAAGGGGGGGAGGGAGGGAGACACACACATACAGAGAGAGAGAGAGAGAGAGAGAGAGAGAGAGAGAGAGAGAGAGAGAACTAAACCACCAATCCATTTCTTCAGGGGAGCCTTCCTATCTGTAGGGCACACATGTACACATGTGCCTTCACCTTGGGGTCCCCTCCCCTTCTCGTCTCCAATTCCAGTACCACAGTACCAGGCCCTTTGTTGTCTCACATGTCCCTTGATACTATTAATAGCTTGGGTTTATGGAAAATTTACTGTTTCAAATACAAATTGCAAAGGATTCAAGGTTATTCTTAGTCATGACACTGTTTTGACTCTCTGGCATTCCGACACGCTTTCCTGAGAGAGGGAGAGAAGGGCAATAAGGAATTGCAGGCCAGGAAGCCATCCGGGTCTGCTGCCTCCCCTGAGCATGTGCCCATGACGAGAGTCACTGAGGAGAGAAGGTCTAACAACTCCTTTCAAACAACAGAGTCTGACTTTTGGTTCTGGAACTGTCTTCAAGTCAACGGTAGGAACCTTTATGGGATCACTGGACGCATTCCCAGTGGTGCCGCAGAGCCCCACATGCAGGGGCTGGTGTCAGGCCTCCCACAGACCACCCACTTGAGCTAGCTCCCCAGGCCCAGGGTTTTTTTGTTTTGTTCTGTTTTTTAAGGCCAGACCCATTTTGGTCTTTATAAGAGAATACATTTTTATTTCTGAACTACACTGGCCTGGTGAGCAGGTTGATCCTGTTGATGCTCAGGGTACCCTATGGCAGCAGGGATGGAACCCAGGGTTCCCATGTGCAAGACATGTGCTCCAGTGCAGTGAGTGAGAGGAAAATCATTTAAAGGGATGTGCCTTTAATTCAGGGATATAGGGAAGACTGTAGCCTTTCAAGCATCATCCCCCCATCTTAATCCTTCCATGAGCTAAATGTTAGGAAATTTGCAACTCTCAAGTGTCCAAGAATCACAGCACTATGGAGCTAAACCCATGCACACTTGTCCTACATAGGATACTTTACACAGGTTATTTTTTCAGCCTACTGATAATCCCTTAAGGACCCTATGACTCTCCCTATTTTACAGATGAGAAAAGTGTAGCTAAGACAGCATAGGTAAAAAAGTGAAGCTCAGACAGTGTAGGCAAATGGCACAGCTTCTCATTTACTGTAAGCAGATGAGTAGATCATATCTGGACATCACACCCAGGCAGGTAATTCTAAAGTCCATGCACATAACTGCCCACGGGAATTGTGAGTGGGCTCCAAACTCACCCAGCTGCCTGCATGGTGTTACCTCAGCCTGCAGTCTCTGCTGCACTTCTCCATTCATTAAAACCTCTGATGCCCAGCAGCCCGACCTCACTCCTCTTACGGTGAAATGTGTGTTTTCTGATCCCCTTTAGCTCTGTCCAACCCTCACTGTAGCCTTGGAATCAAACTTTCACTGCATGATGCCTCTGTTCTTGAGTGGAACCTTTGGAGTGTTGTAGGAAGCAGCTGGTGGGGATAGGGCTGCACTCAAAGTTCCCAGGGCTACCTAGTTTCTGTGTCAGTCAGCAGACCACATCCCAGACCCGGGATTTGGTGCAGTGTTTTGCATTAGGCATGTGTTCAGTGAATGATGACAGGCTACTGCATGGGGTGGGGATAGCGAAGAAAACACGACTTTACAGCGGCAGACAAGGGTGAGGCCTCACCTTCATTCTGAAGCTGAAACTTTGGGCTAATTATTTCCTCTGAGGGGAACTATTTGCTCCTCTCTACAAATAAGGTCGGCTACATGTGTCACATGATTGTTGATTAGATATGAACAGGATCCTGTCTGGGTTCTTTACCTGCCAGTTCCTTCACAGGACTCTTGCATAATCTCCAACAAACCTAAAGATATCTGACCACCTAGATGCAAAGATATTGTGTTGAATGTCGAGGGGGAATAGAGAGCAGCAAAGACCCCCTGAAATTTATAAAAAGAACAAAGCAATCTGATATTTAAATTGCCATTCAAAGCAATAGTAGGAGAGGTTTCAGAAGTCTGTGTACAAATGGGGTCAGAAGAGAGTACAGCAGATAAGGCACTTGCCTTGCATGTAGTCAACCTGGGTTCAATCCCAGCATCCCCCAAGCACTTTCAGGAATGATTCCTGAGTGCAGAGCCTGGAATAATCCCTGAGCATCTGCAGGTGTGGCCCAAAACCCTAACAAAAGAAAATGAAAAAATAAAAATAAAAAAGAGAAGTCCATGTACAATTAATTCTCAAAAAAAAATTTAGAATCATTAGAATGAGGGTTCAGAAGAGGAAGACCATTTGATGTCAGGGTGTCTGGGAAATCTCACTCGAGAAAGCTGGTGCTGATCTGAGTTTGAGGGATGAGCTAAGCCAGACTACTGCAGACTTTACAGGTAAGAAGCTAGTTCCCCTGGGCAGGACCCGGGCTCAGGTCTGTGATCCTGTCTTAGTGTGTTCTCATGGGACAGGAGTTGTGAACTTGCTCACCCATGGTGCAAGGGGGTGAGATCACCAAGGAGCCAGTGTGTGCTCCCCCTGCTGGTCCTGAGGCCGAGCACACACACAGGACACTCAGCTCCAGCCCAGAGGAGACTCCGAATGCTGATTTCCAATCTTTCCCCCAAGTTCCCGAAGATTGGAAATCTAATGTCATTGCAAAAGTCTCACTATTTTGAAATGTTTGCTACGAATTGGAAGAATTTAAATACTCTTCAGAGCAAAGAAAATCTGGACATAGGCAGGAGACTACTGCTGTGACACTGTTCAGAAGTCCTGCTGCCGAATGCAGGGACCGGAGAGCAGTACTGTGTCCCGGCACCTGCGGATGCCTGGCTACAAGGTTTGTCCTTTTCCTGTCTGAAAGCACACGACTAGGGGAAATGTCGGTCAACACTCTTTCCATTTAGAGAACTGGAAAGGAAAATAATGGAAAGTCACTGTGTTGGATCATTTCTATCATCTGAAGTTTTCTATGTGTATCTCTCCTGACTTGGGGAGGGGTGGGTCCCAGGAGGTGTTCAGCAGGTTCAGTCTCCCTCTGGGAACCAGGGGCTCAGGGTCACATCTAGAGTGCTGTGGGCGGGGGGGGCTACATGGACCAGACCAGCCCCACACAAGCAATATGTCTTAACCTCTTTGCCCCTACTCTCTGAATGATTTTGCCTAAAGAATCAGCTTTACTGAGTGCTATGATAATGACTTTTACGTTTACCTGGAAATGCACAGAAGCCCTAGACTAGACAGAACAAAGGTAATATATGATTCCTTAAGTTCTAATGGATAAAGAACTTATGACTTTACAGGTAAGAAATTAATTTACATTCAATGTAAAACAAAATATAAGGAGATATATGTATATGTATTTTTAATAAGGATTTTATAATTTTAATTTTTTTCTTTTCTGGTTTTGGAGCCACATATGACTTAGGGGTTACTTATAACTTGGGGCTCAAGGGTCACTCCTGGCTCAGGGCTTGGGGTCACTCCTGGCCATGTTTGGGTGACCATGTGGAGCTAGGAACAGAATCCAGGCTTCCTGCATGCAAAGCATACATTCAGTCAATTGAGCTATTTCTTCTATTCCAGTTTCCAAACATCTTTGCTTAAAATTTCACACATTCTTTTTGGGTTTGGTTTGGTGTGGGCTTTGGCTTGGGGGGCCACAACCAGAAGTGCTCAGGGCTTACTTCTAGCTCTGTACTCAGGGAACCATATGTGTTACCTGTATTGAACCCAGGTCAGTCATGTGCAGAGCAGGCACCTAGACCCCTGTGCTATCTCTCTAGCCCTCACACACTCTTTTTCAATGACCCCACTAACACCTTAATTTGAGTTCCACTTTATGGAGAAGAAAGCTGAGTACCAACTCCAATTCCAACTCTCTTTCTACACTTGACCCCCAGCTACCTCAACGAGAGTCATAAACTAAAGTCCCTAAACCCTTGTCGGGTTGATCATCTCGGGCTTCTGAGGAACAGTTTACATATCTGACTCACAGTTGGTGGGGTGAGAGGCGTAAAGGGAAGAGGAGCAGCAGAGAGAGGTGGGAGGGACAAAGAGGGGGATGGAGAGTAAGGAGGGCTGAGGAGGGATGAGGAAGGGTGGCAGTGAGAGGGATGGCGTGAGAAGAGGGCTGAAAAGTAGAGGGGTGAGAAGAGGTGAGCAGAGGTGAGTAGTGGAGAGTGAGGAGGAATCGGAAGGGGTGTGAAGGGGAAGGGTAGAGGGAGGTGAGGAGGGTTGGCATGGAGGGTGAGGAGCAGTGAAGAGTGAGGAGTGGAGGGGTGAATAGGGTGAGGCAAGTAGAGGTGCAGGGGGAAACAACAGCATCTGTCTTACCTTACTCATCAGGCACTCTTCTAAGTTTTCAGCAGTCAGGGATTTCATGGCTTCTTGCTCAACCCTGAGTTTGAGCAACCCAGAGTTTCTCAATTTGTTTCTCCCTGGAGAACAGAGCTTCTTTCCAGTCAAGTCGAATTCTAGATGCTGCATTTCTCTGGGAATATGTCTGTGGTCCTGAGACTTGCCTTCTTAGTTCTTCAAACTCAAGTTCTCATTTCAAATTCTGAGCTTTCATCTGTGATCTTTGGAGGAATTTAAAAAAATATCTCTTTCAAGGAGAGTTGATGACATGTAAATGCAGTCTGACCTAATTTGACTACTTCAGTCCCTTTAGTTCTAGCAAACTACTCTTTCAGCAATATTCCCCCAAAACTTCAAACTTCCATTCAATACAAATACACCATAGTGACTTTTCCTGAATTTTTCGTTTTTGTCTCACCCTCCATGAACTTTGAGCTCAGTAAGATCTTTTTTCTTACCCTGTTGACAGCACATTCCCTTGGGTTCTAATCCAGAAAATCCCATTGATTGATTTCCTTTCTCTTCAATAGCACAATGCAGTCTGTCAGAGAGGCACCATCATTATACCTGCAAACAAGTGATCAGGTCTCGCCAGATCAGTGCCCAGTTTGCATGTGGAAAAAGCACACGTGGACACAGTCACACACACAGAGGTGCACACAAACACACAGCCATGCACATAGAGGAACACGCGCGCGCACGCACGCACACACACACGCGAGTACACACAGGCACACCCAGGAACGACAGGTAGGACGGGGATCCCTCTGCTCACCTGCTGACCTTTAAACTTAATCTCTCTCTTCCCACTTGAAAGCTGGCAGTAAAAATAAAGTCAGTGTAAACAGGGGAGAGTCAGGAAAACACTCACGTTGGGTTTTGCCAGCAAAACCATGTTGGAAAACAACTCAGGCAGAAAATTCCCAGGCAGGCTGGTTGGGACTAGTTTTATAATAGAAAAAAAAATCACAATGGCCTGGTAAACATTACAGTCAATTATCAGATGATCCAAAGAAATCCTGGCCCTCTGCGAGCTGGCTCACTTCGAAGCTGTGCTCCAGAGGAGAGAATCTCTGTAAACCCGCCTCGAGAGTGTTCAACAACTGACTGGGCCCCGGGCCAGGCCCCTTCAGGAGTCCCCACCTGCGCCTGTCACCTTGCTGCTCTCTGTCGCTTCAGGAGCCTCAGCAGAGTTTCCACTGCAGCTGGGCTCCACCTACCTGGCCCACAGCTTCCCAGATGCTTTCTGAGCTGGCCAGAGCTTAACTCCACCTCCTGCTCCCAGCCGACAGGGTTGCTCTTCCTCTCTCTTTCTACTTTCTGGTCTGTTTGTGATTCTGAATCTGCCTTTTGGGCTCCCAGTGCTCACTGAAGTTCAGAGTTCAGAATCTTCTTCCCTTGTTCTTTTGGATGAAAGAAGAGTCTCTCTGAGCTTCTTGAAGCCCAGGGTTTTCTCTTTCTCCACTTTATTTTCAGTGTTGTCTTCATCCTCCACATCTCCTCTGGGCTCTTTATTTTGCCCTGACTCCTGTGTTTTTATTAACCATTAACTCAGGAGTTTCTTTTCTTTTGTGGGGGTAGGGGTTGGGGGTGACTGGGCTACAATCGCCCAAACACCTGTCATGAGAAGCACAACTTCCATCCCCCTTCACCCCTGACTGTCCTACCTCAGCACCAGTGCATGGTAGCCAGCAAGGACTATGCTCACTGAGCTCCTCTCTTGCACGAGGGCCAGACACTGGCAGATGTGCACAGAGAAAACGAGGACTAGAGCCAACTATGAGTCTGGGTGAACCAGGAGGAAGAGGGTGGTGGCTCCTAGTCAATTTGGTCTGGGTAGCATATCAGGAAACAGGGGTGCTGTGTACCCACAACCCATTCCCCACTCTGTGATACAGTTCCTGATGGGCAAAGGCTCCTAAATACAGGCAGGCTTACGCATACAGACTTGCTGATAGATTGGCAAAGTCAAACTTTCTTTGCAGATAGAGATCTCTGGCTAATTGCATATTGGATCAGCAAAGACTCTTGAGCAACAGTCTGCCTGAAGTGCTAGTTAAGACACTGAGAGGGATTCATGGTCTTCCGAGATGCTCCTCCTTCCTCAGGAAACAAATTCACATTTAGTTCCCTTTCATGTTGACTCATGCCAAATTCGAGCATGAACAAGTACACCAGCTTTGGCTCAGATTCTTTTCTTAAAATTTTTTATTATTTTTTAAAAATTTTGATTAGTGAAACACCATGAGGTACAGTTGTAGACTTACAAATTTTTGTGCTTGGGTTTCAGTTATACAATGATCCAGTACCCATCCCTCTGCCAATGCCCATTCTCCACCACCACTAATCCCTGTAAGGATCAAGACCTTGTTTTTAAAAGCTATTAGTAAGGTACTCAAACTCCTAACTAGGTCTGAGAAGTCCTGGGGAGATCATGTGGCTGGGGCTACCAGCTAAGATTATTTGCCTTTATCTTCCTAGAGACTGAGATTTTACACCAAGGTAGAAAAGGGATAATTAATACAGGGCAATCTTCTGGATTTTTTTTTTTCCCGGTTGGGCGTAAGGGCTGGAGTGATAGCACAGTGGTAGGGCATTTGCCTTGTGCGAAGCCAGCTGAGCCGAGGCGGGTTCGATTTTTCCGCCCCTCTCGGAGAGCCCAGCAAGCTACTGAGAGTATCTTGCCTGCACCTGTGATGTATATAATAATATATTCATATGCCAAACAGAGTAACATCAAGTCTCAAAATGGAGACATTACTGAGCCCGCTTGAGGAAATTGATGAACAGTGTTTGTGTTTGTTTGGGCGTGGGGGGAGAGAGCACAGTTGGGAGACTTGGGATAACCCAGCTGTGCTCAGCGCTGGCCCCTGGATCTAGCTCAGGGGTCACTCCTGGAAGTGCTTGAAGGCCCAACTTTTTAAATATACACAGTGTTCAAGTTTACCATGGTTACAAAATCTGCCTTCTTTTTTTTAAAATATATTTTAAATTCAATCACCATGAGATAGTTACAACAGTTGCAAAGCTTTCATGTTTGAGTTTCGGTCATACAATAATCAAACACCCATCCCTCCGCTAGTGCACATTCTCCACCACCAATGTCCCCAGTATACCCCCCTTTCCGATCCTCCCCCTGCCTCTATGGCAGACATTTCCCCCATACTCTCTCTACTTTTGGGCATTATGGTTTGCAACACAGATACTGGAGGTTATCACGTTTGGTCCTTTATCTACTCTCAGCACACATCTCCCACCCTGAACAATTCCTCCGACCATCATTGTCTTAGTGATCCCTTCTCTTTTCTAGCTGCCTTCTTCCCCAGCTCATGAGGCAGGCTTCCAACTATGGGGCAATATTCCTGGCCCTTGCGTCTACTGTCCTTGAGTGAAAATATGACTTATTCTTTCAGAGGCTTCCGTCAATTCTTGGGTGACTCAAATCTGACAGCTTAGAAGACCAGACCAAAAAACAAATCTCAGCTGGGACCCTGTCTATTCTGTACCCTCAGTGTAATCCATACCTAACACATAACCCCTGTACCCTGCCCACTGTACTGTCTCTCTAGCCCCTCTTCTTCATTCTCTTGACATGCCCTTTGAGGAACAGAGGTCCTTTATAGAAAGATCGATGAGTTCTTTCACAGATACTGTAATACTATATCTAAGAGGCATCATCGTATCAAGGTCACCTAAGTTTTTTCATTATTGCTTCCTGGGAGTTTTATACCTTCACATTTAGGTCTGTGCATTCATTTTCTATGTCTATATTCATTTTCTTGCATGTGAATGTTCAGCTGTTCCAACACCATTTGTTTAAAGACTATCTTCATTGTAATTTTTGCTCAATGAACAAAGATCAACTATTTATGGGGACCCATTTCTGAACTCTCTTATTCTGCTGATTTATTTGTGTATACATTTGCTACTATCACAATGCCTTGATTACTATACTGTTATAGAAAATCTTGAAGTCAAGGGAATGTCAGCTATTCAACTTTGTTCTTCTCTTTCAAAACTTGTAAGCTAACTTGGATCTTTTGCTTCTACATATAAACTCTGGAATGGGGTTCTCAATATTCACAAAATAATTGCAGGGATTTTGATAGGTTTGCATGAAATCTATAGATTAAGTTGAGGATAACTGACATCTAACAATGTTCAGTTTTCCTATCTATGACATAAATTATTTTCTCTCTTAAAAACATCTTTGTTTATTGAAAGAGAGGGACATTAGGGTTTTGGGAGAGGGAGATGGGTACATTGGTGATGGGTATGGTGTTGGAATTATGTGCATAAGAAATCATTACTAACAGTATTATAAACCACAGAATGTCAACTAAAATTTTTTGTGTTTTTTTATGTTCAGTAAGTAAAAATATGGAACGCTTACGAATTTGCGCATCACCCTTGCGCAGAGGCCATGCTAATCTTCTCTGTATCGTTCCAATTTTAGTATATGTGCTGCCGAAGCGAGCACTGTCAACTAAAAATTTTTAAAAATCAAAAAATGTAATGTAGGGTCTCAGCTAAAATTAACTACTAGCCCAAAACAAAAAATTGTGGGCTTATTCATGAAAGCCTTATTATTTTTTTCATGAAGATCACATAGAGAGATCTTATAGAGATCTTGTAGCATCTTGTAGAAAATCTTGAAGATCAAGATTTTCTCTATAAGAAAATCTTGTATTTTCTTATAGAGATCTTGTACCAAAGTATTACATTTAGGGGATGATGACATAAATGATCATGTTTTAAATGTTAAATTCCACCTGTTTATTGCCAATATTTATTTGGTCTGAGAAAGTTTTTTCTTCTCTTTCATATTTCAAAGTTTATTTCAAAGGTCACAGAAAGCTATGGTAGCAGGGTTTTCTATCAACTACTTAAATGTTTTATTTTTCTCTCACTTGAATTTTTATATGCCACGTAAAATTCTTATCTTTGTTTTCTCTAAGCAGGTGTCATGTTCCTTCTGTCAGAATCTATTATCTTTGACTTTCTGAATCAAATAGAACATGATCTGGCTAGGTTTTTGACTTGATGAGGATTTCACTTGTTTTCTTGATGTTTTTGTTCTTGGCATGTAATGTTTTTGGTGGAGGGATGGGTATTTGATCATTGTATAATTGAAATCTTCTAAATGCTTCCTATATTTGTCATTTGTTTCAGGAGATTATTAGCCATTGTTTCTTCAGATTTTTCTTTTTTTGTTTCTTCTCCTTCCAGCATACTCATGACTTGTATGCTCTATCTTTTGAGATTGTCCCAACGTCCTTAGGAAAAAGTGGGTTTTGTTTTGTTTTGTTTTGTTTGGATCATATATGGGTATGTTCAGCCACTCCTGGCTTTGTCCTCAAGGACTGCTCCTGGCAGTGCTCAGGGGACATATGGGGTGCTTGGTATCAGACCCGAAGTGTCATACCCCACTCTATCATCTTTCCAGCCCCATAATTTTTCTTTTAAACTATTCTATTTGGGTTTATTTGGGGGGGGGCGTGGAGAGCAGGTGTGGGGGGATGGGGAGTGATAGAGCATTTCTAGCTCAAAGGTTGCATCCTCAATCAGATCTACCCTACTTAACAAGTCCATCAAAAGTGTTGATAAGTTTTGTTTCAGTGGCTTTTCTTTTGGCTCATTCTGGCTCTGCTTACATGACCTGTCTGTTCTTGCATGTGGTCTGCTTTGCCTTCTAGCACCCTTAGCATATTAATCACAGTTACTTTAAATTCTCAGTCTGATGTGTCCAACACCCTTGATGGGTGGGTCTGACTCAGACTTGTGGGGATTTTTTGTTGGTTTGTTTTTGACTTTGCATTTCCCTGTGCCATGTAATTTTGGGATGGCTAGACGCATGCTGTAAGCAGGCCTCTGTGACATGGAGGTGAGTTGTGGGAAGAGAGGAGACACATCTGATGGTTGGCTCTGTCTTGCTTATGGATTGTGAATTTCACTCCATGATTTTCTGTGTTGTTTCTCTGAAGCTGTGTTTTTGTTTCCTTGCTCATCCAAGGAACAGCAGGACTAGTGTGGATTAGAGGTAGTTATCTCCTTTCTCCCACAGGAAAAGCCAGAGCTTTGCGGAGCTGAGGGTTTCCCTATTCCAAAGTTTGTTGGGTCCTCTCTCTCTCTCTCTCTCTCTCTCTCTCTCTCTCTCTCTCTCTCTCTCTCTCTCTCCTTTTGGGTGTTGTGGTTTGCAATAGAGGCATTGAGGTGGTGTAAAATGGGCACTGGTGGAGGGATGGGTATTTGATCATTGTATAATTGAAATCCAAGCACAAAAATTTGTAAGTCTACAACTATACCTCATGGTGTTTTACTTTTGTGAATAGTGTGAGATATGATTCTAATTTAAGTTTTAAAAACCCGGGGTTAATAAAGCTCCTGGTAGAGAGCAATATAGTTCAACACACTGCAGAGATGCGCCCAGACCCCGCATCAGGCTGTCTTTATGGGGCAACTTGGAGGGGCAGAGTGAGTTTCCCTCCCTGACGACAGAGCCCCAGCAGCCTGAAATCTCCAGAACTCAATCTCCACGATGCTCATGACCACTCTCCACAGGCTCATCGAGCCTCACCCATGAGTGAATCTGCTGTAGTATCTGTCACTGTCACTGTCCTCCCATTGTTCATGGATTTGCTTGAGCGGACCCAGTAACATTGTGAGACTTGTTATTGTGTTTGGCATATCGAATACCGCATGGGTAGCTTGCCAGGCTTTGCCGTGTGTGCGAGATACTCTCAGTAGCTTGCCTGACTCTCTGAGAGGGGCGGAGGAATTGAACTCAGGTTGGCCTTGTCGGCTCTGTGCAAGGAAAATGCCCTACCCGCTGTGCTATTGCTCAAGCCCTGTGTATCATATTCTAAAATTTACAATTCCTGGAGCACACAGCCACATTTGCAGCCATGCGACCTCATACTCTACAGCACTGATGTATCAAGAGTAGCACACAACATTTGATGGGGTTTAAAGTAGAAGGGAATCAATCTCATGGGAATATATATATATATATATACATATATATGCACACACACATATATATACACACCTATACTCACACATATATGTATGCACACAAGGCTCAATCTTTATTTATTTATTTTTGCTTTTTGGGTCACATCTGGCGATGCTCAGGGGTTCCTCCTGACTCTGCACTCAGGAATTACTCCTGGCGGTGCTCAGGGGACCATATGGGATGCTGGGAATCAAACCCAGGTTGGTCGCATGCAAGGTAAATGCCCTATCCACTGTGCTATTGATCCAGTCCCAAGGCGTAACCTTTAACAAACATGCTAATAATCTCTTATCACTGTCATCCTGTTGTTCATTGATTTGCTTGAGCGGGCTCCAGTAACATCTCTATTTGTCTGTCGAATGCTAGTGTAGCCCGATGATGTAATGGGGGCTCTTTTAGGGTCAGGGAAATTAGGACCATCATTGCTACTATTTTTGGCATATCGAGTACATCACGGGTAGCTTGCCAGGCCAGTAATCTCTTATACAAGGGATTAATGGCTCCAGGATGAACTACAATAACATTCACACATTTTTCTCTAAGAAAAGTTTATTGGATCATTTTTAGTGGATTATTCATAGCAAGCAATACAAAATTAATTGCTTCAGTTCTGCTCTGGAGGACATGGTTTGAGATTTGGGGTGGAACCATTTGAAACATGATGGTGGGAAGGTGCAGTGGTGGTGATATTGGTGTTTGAATATTAAATATGATGAATTATTGTGAATAACTTTATAAAAAATTAAATTTAATTTAAAAAACCAGTGTCTATTCAGTTTTCTCAGTACCATCTGTTGAATAGACTTTGCTCTACTTCATATACTTACTCTCTCTGTCACAGAATATCTGTCCATAAATTTGGAGGTTTAACTGAGGACTCTCAATTATATCCATTTGTTTGCAGGCCTATCTTTAGCCCAATACCATGTATTTTTTATTATTATATCTTTGTATTATAGTTCAAACTTGGGAAATGCAATGGCCCTCATCTTTTTTATCCCCTTAAAATTGCATTGGCGATTTGAGGGAGTTTTATGGTTCCATAAAAATTTTAGTACTTTGATCCATGTCTTTGAAAAATTTCATTGGAATTTTTGTAAGTATTGCAGTAAATCTGTATAGCACATTAATTCGGATGATCATTTTGACAATCCATGAACAAGGAATGTCTTTCCATTTCCTGGTGTCCTCTGTAAGAGCAGCGATTTGTAGTTTTTACTGTCTATGTCTTTCACCTCCTTTGTTAATCAATACATTGCTCAACTACAGATAAATGGATCAAAAGAAGTTCTATGTACACCATAGAACATACCATCACCTCTAAGAAACAACGAAACCATGCAATTTGCAGCAACATGGATGAAACTGAGGATATTGTTCTGAGTGAAATCAATCAGAAGGAGAGGGACAAATACAGAATGATCTCTCATGTATGTGGGATTAAAGATACACAGCAAGGCAGTAACAAAGGGCCAAGGACAACACAGTGGGAAAACTGATTGCATAACAGAGTTGGTTGAGGGAGCAGGGTGTTAAGAGGGAGGGATATTGGAGTTCTTGGGGGAGAGAGGTGGGTGTTGAAATTATGTGCATGGGCAAACACCATCCACAGTGTTGTAAATCACAGTACTTTAATCAATAAAAGTAAATAGGGGTGGTAGAGATAGTAGAGCCTATAGGGCACTTGCCTTGTGTGTGGCTGCCATGGGTTTGATCTACAGCACCCCAAGCCCACCAGGAATGATTCCTGAGTGCAGAGCTAGGAGTAAGCCCTGAGCACTTCCAGGTGTGGCAGCAAAATCAAAGCATCTAAAAAATCTAAAAAAAAAATCATCTCAAGGCCATGCACACATTGTGAGTACACACAGTTACAAAGTGAGATCACGACCACATCAAGAACATCCCAAATGCATTCAGTGCAACAGTCTGTCACCCAGACTCAGCTTTCCCGATGGCTCTTTTCCCTCTGGTGTTAGCCTGTATGAAACGAGGGCACTCGACTCTCCTCATCATTAGCAGAAAAGATCTAGCAGAAACAGGCAGCAATGCACAACACTGTGAGAAAGGCGCATGCCCTGTTGTGCTGCCCTGTCCACCGCAGAGCCTCCAGCACTCGCAATGACCGCTCAGGTGTTCTGCCTTGTGCACCACAGAGCCCTCAGCACATGCACAGACCACTTAGGCATTCTGCCCTGTCCACCGCAGAACCTCCAGCACTTGCACTGACCGCTCAGGCGTTCTGCCCTGTCCACCACAGAGCCCTCGGCACTCACACTGACTGCTCAGGCGTTCTGCCTTGTGCGCCACAGAGCCTCCAGCACTCGCACTGACTGCTCAGGCATTCTTCCCTGGGCACACATGGAGCTTGGGTTCCCTTTCCTGTATCCACCTGTCTCTTCCATTTGCAGAATTTCCTGTCTTACAAATCTAAGAAGGGTTGATGTTTCCATCTGTTTAACTTTTTACTTGTTATAGGAAAGAGTGGCACCTTCTAGACCTCTTACTCAGTGACTGTTTTGAAGAATCAATATTAAGGCTCATATTCTGCTAATTATTATTTTTTAATAATTTATTTATTTATTGAATCACTGTGGGAAAAGTTACAGAGCTTTCGGGTTTAGGTCTCAGTCATGTAAGTATCAATCACATTTCCCTTTACCAATACTTATTTTTAACCATGAACCCCAATAGAACCCCACCTCCCACCCCTCCCAATTCCTGTGAGGCCAATGAGTTCTAGTTAATACTCTGTCTACTTTGACTAGATACATTGTTTCGATAGAAGATGCACAATTATTGTTTAGAGTTTACGACCCTCCCCCAATCAGATATGCTGAAACAGCGTTGTGAAATGATTTGCTTTCTACAACTGGGTTTAAGAATAAAATGATGTCACGCGGCCGCAATAGCGGCCGCGCAGTTTTGGATTTCTGCTGTTTTACTTATTAACCCTGGAAGTATTTCTATTAAAAGTTAGATAGTTAAGAGATTGGTTTCTGTGCTCTGGAGTCATGGCCGTGCCGGAGAGCCGCTCGTGGGGGGCAGCTGGTGACCTTGGTCGGGCGTGAAGGACGGCCCAGAACGCCCCCCTTCCCATGAGGCCCCTGCCGCCCCCCGCCCCCGGCTCAAACCTGCTGTGCACAAGGCTCCCGTGCGGCCGCCATCTTTCTTTCCAGAGAGGAGCGGGCGAGTGGCTCAACACCCTTTCCCCTCCGGGCAGGCATGCTGGCATGGTTTAACACATAGACCATTTGCTTTTCTGCTCCAAGTGGGTGGCTCTCTGTGCTAAGTCCTTGTGCCTCCGGGGCCGTGGCCGTGCCGGAGAGCCGCTCGTGGGGGGCAGCTGGTGACCTCGGTCTGCTAATTATTAAGTGCTAATTATTTGAGGTTTTAAAACTCAGCTCATAAATCAGATTTATATAGTTCAATCTATTATAATGAAATATTGGAGGAACACTTTGAATATATAAATATTTGATTATGGTTTTGAATGGCCTTTCTGAATGATTATTTTATTTTTATTTTGGGGAGTCACACTTAGTGGTGCTCAGGAAGCAACATGAGGTGTCAGAGACAGAATGAGGTCAGCCACTTGCAAAGACAGGTGTCTTTTCCTCTGTACTCTCTCTTTAGTCCAGATGACACATTTTAATAGATAGATGTAAGGGAAATACTTATTATCTTTGTTTTAGGTCACACTTGGCTGTGCTCATGATTTTATTCTGGCTCTGTGCTCAGAGATAATTCATAATGGTGCTCAGGGGAACTTATGGGGTGCTGGGGATCAAGCCAGAGGTTGACTACATGCAGGTCAAGCACCTTATCCCTAAAACTGTCTTTCTAGCTTAGAAAGATAATACATTTTCATAAACAGGTATTTTAGAAATATTTAAAAGCATGTAGACAGAGAAAGTAGGGAAGAGAAGGAAAAATACATAGCAAAGTTGTTGTTCGTGGATGGTAGAATACTTATGGACCTCTGTGAATATTTTTATATGCTTTCAAAAATAAATACATGCTAATATCATAAAATGATATAAAGAAAATAAATGTTATTTAAAATAAAATAAACTTTTTGGTTATATTTGCTATCTGGCTTTTCGAACATTATTCTGCGTAATTAAAAATCAGCCCCAATCTTACAAATGTTCAAAAACAGAAAAATATTAGTATGATTGTAAATTATACCTTTTTGTGTTGGTTTTTGTTATTAAGAATATCATGCTGAGGCAGGAAGGCTATCAACAACAAAAAAGGAGACAAAAACATGTAGGTCAGAGGCAGTAACTGGAACATTCATAAATCATTTTGAAGTGCATGTGTATCTTTTCAAGGTAGATACACAATTTCAAGGGCAAACATCTAGCAAAAACATTTGAAAGCACATTGGGAAATTTTAGAAGACTCTTAAACTATACAATTAAATTTACTGCTCTCCTATTTGGTACACGTCTTGTACTGGGTGCTTTTCATGCAAAGGTCTTGTTGATTCCAAAGGCATCTTTCATAATGCAGGGAGTCAAGGGCAAGGTTAGAAGAGTGGAAGCCTCAGCGTGTGATTGGTCAATGCTACATCAAGGCCTTGCTGAGTGCAAAGTGGGGGTGAGTGAGCATCAGGGGTTGTGGGAGAGGCTGACCTTCCAGGATAGGCTCAAGGCACATAGGGACTGTGGACAGTGCAGTCCATTGGTGGGTGACAGATTAGTATGGAGAGATTATACATCTTCAGGTCAAGCAAGGAATTTTAATTTTTGCTTGAAAAGAGCCTTTCCAAGATTTTGAGCAATAGAGTGAGATCGGCCACCCTCCAGAACTCACAGATGCTCCTCCCAGACGGGAGTATAAAAAGGCTCCCAGAACCATGCCACCGGACTCTGCACCAGACTGTAGGGCGGGTAAGAGCCCTCCAAGGGACCCAGCCCCGGCAGCCAACCTCCACTGCCCAACCATCACGCTCCAGGCCGCTTTCCAGACTGACACATTGTAAGACACTTCCTTCCTGTTTATGCCTCTCGGAGAGCCCAGCAAGCTACCAAGAGTATACTGCTTGCACGGGCAGAGCCTGGCAAGCTCCCCGTGGCGTATTCGATATGTCAAATACAGTAACGACGATAGGTCTCATTCCCCTGACCCTGAAAGAGCCTCCAATCGTTGGGAAAAGACAAGTAAGGGGAGGCTGCTAAAATCTCAGGCCTGGGAGGAATGGAGACGTTACCGATGCCCACTCGAGTAATTAAACGATCAACAGGATGATGGTGACAGTGAGAGTGACAGAATGAGATGAGAGAACTTGTTCTTTTAAGTGATTTACTTTGTGGCTAGTTGTCTACGGATTTATTCATTTCCACTAGCCTGTCAGTCTTGCAGGCAATAATCTGTGTCTGATTCACTAATGACAAGAGATTTGAGGCTGATACCTGTTGCTTCAAGACCACTGTCCAAACTGGAAAGCACCAGCCCCTTGCCTAGATCCAACCCCATGAGGCCAATGTGTGGGAGGAGCCACAGCCATGTGAGAGGGATGATTCTAGAAGCCTCCTACTCAAAGTTTCCTGCCTCAGTGAACAGGGTTCTCCATTTCAGTTCTTCTAGCTCCTTCCTGAGACATTCTTGGGTATACATAGTAGGGACTAGGGGCTAAGGGGATAGTGCAGTGGTAAGGTGTTTGCCTTGCAGCGGCCAACCCAGGTTCGATTCCTGGCTTCTCATATGGTCCCCCAACCACTGCTAGGTGTAATTCCTGAGTGCAGAGCCAGGAATAACCCCTGAGCATCGCTAGGTATTACCCCAAAAAAGCAAAAGCAAAAAAAATTTCTTACAGAGTAGGGACTACTTCAGAGCAGGTGAAATTAAGCAATAAATTAGAGAAAGGTGAGCAGTGGTCTGAGAGATATTCTCCTGCATGTTCATGGCACCAGCTGTCCTGAGGAAACTGGGCCTTGGTCTAGAACAAGAACCAGCCCTGCCAACAAAACTGCACATTCAACTCACTGAGCTCCTGCTGGAAAACTTTGTTTACAAACTCTTGGTGCATTGGTGTCTCCGTAGAGAAGCCCCAGGATTTTCTTTCCTCCCTGTGTGACCATCCCACTTAGTGTGAGGGTTTACTAAGGAACCTTTTGTCTGCTTGAGCCAATAGTCCTCACATGGGGTCTTACCTGCTCCCATGTAGTCTTAGAAAACAATTTGTGAAGGAAGTTGGACAATTACTTGCTTGGCCATCATTTTCTTTGCAGTGTTAATGCAAATGTGGGGGTGAAGAAACATTTTCCTTACTGGCTTTTCAGCTGCCCACAATAAGCACTTGATTTTTTTTTTTTTTGGTCTTTTGGAGTCACACCTAGCAGTGTGGCTTACTCCTGGTGTTGTGCTTAGGATAAATCCTGGTGGTGCTCAAAGGACCATAAGGATCACCCCTGTAGGTGTTCAAAGGACCATATGAGATGCTGAGGATTCAATCTGGACTACCTGTGTGCAAAGCAAGTGCCTTACCCACTGCACTTAACCCCTTACTCTCTGGCCCCAACACTATGCAATGCTTTTTAAA
The DNA here is from genome assembly GCF_029834395.1 of Sorex fumeus. Taxonomy (NCBI): domain Eukaryota; kingdom Metazoa; phylum Chordata; class Mammalia; order Eulipotyphla; family Soricidae; genus Sorex; species Sorex fumeus. Next base: position 19,989,538 of record NW_026606188.1, read on the forward strand.
AATGATTCGGATGATTGTTTCTCAATCCTGGTTCCACTGAGAATCATCTGTAAGCCGTCGAAAAACATTAGTGCTTGGGGCTCACAATTAAATCAGTTTTCTTGGGGGATCCTTAAGGGATGGATCACTGGGTCAGATATCTAACAGTTAACTTAGATATCAAAATAGTTAAAGATCAAGATGGACAATACTCTAATATCATTTTTTCAAATGGCATATATGAAAGTCCAATATCTATGGTGTTGGACTATTGTATGCCTGAAACAACTCTACTATGAACAACTTTGTAAATTATACTATCTTAATAAAACATTTTTAAAATCCTGTATTTGACTATATATGTTTTATACTATAAAGTAAATATACCTGATATGACATATGTGATAAACAGATCTTGATAAATGTATGATGTGCAATATGTATACTATACATAGATACAATATGGAGAAAATATGGCAATATGAACATATGGCTATTATTAATTAAAAAACTGCACAAATTGTAAGGTAGGAATAGAGGGAGTGGAGAGAGACTTGGAATAAATGCAAAGAGAGGTATAAAGCTACTCTTCAGATGTTAAAAATAACATAATTCTCAACATGATTATCTCCAAGAAATGAGATTTTAGTTTATTTTTAAATACCTCCTCATGAAGGGAACACTTTCTACAAGCATACACTACTGTTATAAGCAGCAAAACCTTTCCTGTCATCTTTCCCCTTTTCCTAGACACAAGGTGCTCTCTTTGAGTCACAGAACTTTTTTTTTTTTTGGCCTGGCTTACTCTTTATCTTTGGGGCCTCCACTTACATTGCTCTTCCTCAGTATCCCCTGAGATGTATCTGTTATTTGGTTAAGATGGTCTGGGTGATAATTTGGAAAAAACCTGAGTGCCTAAAAACAGATGAATGGATAAAGAAACTATGGCACATTTACACAATGGAATACTATGCAACTGTTAGGAAAAATGAAGTCATGAAATTTGCCAATAAGTGAATGGACATGGAGAGTATCATGCTGAGTGAAATGAGTCAGAAGGAAAGGAACAGATATACAATGACTGCACTCATTCATGGTATATAAAAATAATATATAGTAGAAGACTAAGGGAAAACAGGGGCTAGCATGACTGGTCAATGGTTGGAAGTAACCACAAGTGTGTGGGGAGGCTGATGGTAGGTAAGATAGAGAAGAGCCCAGTATGACAATAACAGCTGGGAATGATCATGCTGGACAAGATCTGAGGGTTAAAAGTAGGTAGAGGGAAATTCTTGATAACCTTTCAGTATCAATATTGAGAACCACAATGCTTCAAAGGAGAGGGAGGAGGGGGGAGGAAGGGAGGGAGGGAGAGAGAGAATTAAAACAAAGCCCTCACAAACATCTTAAAATAGATGCAGAAAAAGATTTGACAAAACTTAACACCTTTTCATGATTTAACAAAAACCAACAAATTATGAAGAGTTAGGCTTATCACAGATGGCTTAACAAATCTCAGCTAAGTAAAACCAACAGCAGGCATCATATTTGATGATGAAAGTAAGATTTCTCCCTAAAATAAGAAACAAAACAAGTGTGGTGCTGATGTTGAATGATTCTGGAGGTTTCAGAGTTGTTCTGGAGATTCTATCCAAAGTTATTTGATAAGGGGAAAAAAGACATCCAGATAGGAAATAAATAAAATAATACTTATTTGCTGATAATATTATCTTTTATTTTGAAAATAATAAGACTCGTATAGTAAAGTTGCAGGCTATAAAATCAATACCCAAAAGTCCATGGCTTGCCTATACGCAAACAGTGAGAGAGAAGAAAGCAACATGAAAAAAACAATCCCGTTCACAATTGTGCCCCAGAAAATCAAGTACCTAGGAATCAGCTTAACTAAGGAAGTAAAGGACCTGTACAAAGAAAACTACAAAACGCTACTTCAGGAAATAAAAGAGGACATGAGGAAATGGAAAGATATCCCCTGCTCATGGGTCGGGAGACTTAACATTGTCAAAATGGCAATACTACCGAAAGCATTGTATAAATTCAATGCAATCCCTATAAGGATACCCATGTCATTCTTCAAAGAAATGGAGCAAACACTCCTGAAATTTATATGGAACAATAAGCCCCCACGAATAGCTAAAGCAATTCTTGGGAAAAAGAAAATGGGAGGAATCAACCTCCCTAACTTCAAACTCTACTACAAAGCAGTAATAATTAAAACAGCGTGGTACTGGAACAAAAGCAGAACTGCAGACCAATGGAACAGGGTTGAATACACTGACATCTCCCCTCAATCATATGATCATCTAATCTTTGATAAAGGTGCAAGAAATGTGAAGTGGAGTAAGGAAAGCCTCTTTAACAAATTGTGCTGGCATCACTGGACGCCTACATGCAAAAAAATGGGCTCAGAACTCTGCCTAACACCATGTACAAAAATAAGATCAAAATGGATTAAAGACCTCAACATCAGACCAGACACCATAAGGTCATTGAAGACAAAGTTGGCAAAACCCTCCATGACATTGAGGCTAATGGTACTTTCAAAGATGCCACGCCACTGGCCGAGCAAGTAAAAACAGAGATAGATAAATGGGACTATCTTAAACTAAGAAGCTTCTGCACCTCCAAAGAAACAGTGACCAAAATACAAAGACAGTCTACAGAATGGGAAAGGATATTACCCGAATACACATCTGACAAGGGGTTGATATCAAGGATATACAAAGTACTGGTTGAACTCCACAAGAAGAAAACATCCAACCCCATCCAAAAATGGGGCAATGAAATGAACAGAAACTTTCTCAAAGAAGAAATCCGAATGGCAAAAAAGCACATGAGAAAATGCTCTACATCATTAATCATCAGGGAGATGCAGATCAAAACCACAATGAGATACCATCTCACACCTCAGAGACTGGCCCACATTCAAAAGAACAAAAGCAACCGATGCTGGCGTGGATGTGGCGAGAAAGGGACACTCCTTCACTGTTGGTGGGAATGTCGACTAGTTCAGCCCTTTTGGAAAACAGTATGGACGTTTCTCAAAAAATTAGAAACTGAGCTCCCATTTGACCCAGTGATACCACTCCTGGGACTATACCCCAGAGAGGCAAAAATGTGTAGTCGAAGTGACATCTGCACTTGTTTGTTCATTGCAGCACTCTTTACAATAGCCAGAAACTGGAAGAAACCTGAGTGCCCAAGAACAGATGACTGGTTAAAGAAACTCTGGTACATCTACACAATGGAGTACTACGTAGCTCTTAGAAAAGATGAAGTCATGAAATTTACATACAAGTGGTACAATATGGAAAGTATCATGCTAAGCGAAATGAGTCAGAAAGAGAGGGATAGACATAGAAAAATTGCATTCATCTGGGGGATATAAAGCAACAAAATATGAGATAAATACCTAAGAATAGCTGAGATCAACACCAGGAGGATTACTCCATAACTTAGAGGCCAGCCGGATATTCTAGGGGAAAGGGCAGTTCAGATAGAGAAGGGAACACCAAATGAAAGGTGTTTGGAGGATCCTCCCAGGAGGGGAAATGCATGTTGAAAGTAGACTATGGACTGAGCATGATTGCCACTCAATGCCTCTTTTGCAGACCACGACACCCAAAAGGAGAGAGAGAACAAGGGGGAGTGCCCTGCCACAGAGGCAGGGTGGGAGGGGGGGGGTGGGGGGAAATGGGCACTGGTGGAGGGATGGGTATTTGATCATTGTATGACCGAAACTCAGGCACAAAGATTTGTAAATCTACAACTGTACCTCATGGTGCTTCACTAATAAAAAAATAAATAAATAAAAAAAAAGAAATTAAAAAAAAAAAGAAAATAATAAGGAATCCACATATACAAAAACACTATTTATGCTGGCTGGGAATGTAGCTCCGTGATGGTGTTCATGCTTCACATGGTTATAAGGCCCTGGACTTAATCCTCATTAACACAAGCACACACACACACACACACACACACACACATATCACCACCACCATCAACAACAATTAAAATAATTTCTGAAGTCAATAAGCAAGTTCAACAAAGGGTAGATCAAGTTTTATTTGAAAAAATATTTAGTTTGATTGATATTAACTAGTGATGAACACTCTAAAATGAAATTTATAAAATAATTCAATGTATAGGAGCGATAGCATAGCGGTAAGGGCGTTTGCCATGCACACAGCCAACATGGCTGACCCGAGTTCGATTCCTCCGCCCCTCTCAGAGAGCACGGCAAGCTACCGAGAGTATTTGATATGCCAGACACAGTAACAACAAAGTCTCCAATGGAGACATTACTGGGCCCGCTTGAGCAAATCGATGATCAACGGGAGGGCCTTTACTTTACTTTACTCGAGCAAAATTCTTAGGAATAAATATAACAAAGAGCATGATATACCCTGAAAATAATGAAACATCACTGACAGAAATTAAAAAGGACTTAAATATGTGGAAGTATATTTTCATGAAATGTGAATTACTATTGCTAAGATGGAAATGGGGCTGGAGAGATAGCACAGCGATAGGGCATTTGTCTTGCGCGCAGCCAGCCCAGCCGAGCCGGGTTTGATTTCTCTGCCCCTTTTGGAGAGCCCAGCAAGCTACCAAGAGTATCTCGCCCGCGCGGCAAAGCCTGGCAAGCGCCCTGTGACATATTCGATATGCCAAACACAGCAACAAGTCTCAAAGTGGAGACGTTACTGGGCCTGCTCGAGCAAATTGACGACCACTGGGAGGACCATGACCATGAAGATGGAAATACTTTCCCAGTTGAGTTATAGATTTAGCACAATTGCTATAAAAATTTTATTTATCTTTGAAATAGAAATGGACAAACTAATTCTAAAATGTATATGTAAATACAAAGAAATGGATTAAGAAATCTTGAGGTACAGTTGTAGACTTACAAATTTTTGTGCTTGGGTTTCAGTTATACAATGATCGAGTACCCATCCCTCCACCAGTGCCCATTCTCCACCACCACTGATCCCAGTATCCCTCCTACCCTCCCAGCCCCCCCTGTACCTCATGGTGTTTCATTAATAAAAATTTAAGGAAAAAATTTGATATAAAAAATAAATAAAAGATCAACAGAACCGTAAGCAATAACACAAATAAGTGAACAAAATTCTAACATTTTTAAAAAAAGAACACAGAAGGTAAAGAAATAGGCAGTGTCCAATCCCCACAGTAATAAGTAGCACTGCACTGTAGCACTGTCCTCCCATTGTTCATCGATTTGCTCGAGCAGGCCCAGTAACATCTCCATCGTGAGACTTGTTGTTACTGTGTTTGGCATATTGAATATGTCACGGGTAGCTTGCCAGGCTTTGCCGTGTGGATGAGATACTCTTGGTAGCTTGCCGGGCTCTCCGAGAAGGGCGGAGGAATCGAACCTGGCTCAGCTGGGCCGGCTGCGTGCAAGGCAAATGCCCTACCATTGTGCTATCGCTCCAGCCCACAGAATAAGTAAACTGAATAAAATAAAATCTACAGTTCTCTGCTAGGTACCCTTGACTTCAAAAAAACTTGGAGGCCAAATTTTTCCAAAGGCTCTTTGTGTGGCAGAAAATAGTGTTCAATAAATATTTTAGAATATAAAGTACATAAACATGAAACATCTAAGAGGGTGAAGGTATTTGCTATCACAGGGTTAGATGGGAAGGGTTACCACTTGAACCTCAAGTTCAACAGTCTTAGGAGAATTGCCTGACCCTAAAGTCTCTTTTCCCCTTGAACTTTACCCTGTAGGTATCTGGGAACCAGAGACAGTTTCAAATCTGTAAAATCACAACATCTACATTTAGAAATAGTCTTCCCGCTGTGGAATATTGCCTCAGATTCTGTCACGATGGAAGTTTCATGAAGAGAGGCAGTGTGGCCCCACCCCACTGCTAGCAGTGTGGACACTGAATTGTCAGGCAAACTTGAACAAACCATTTACCAAAGATCAAATGCAGGAGGTAAAATTTTAATAGTGCTCAGGTGAAGAGATCCAATAAGAATCTAGCAAATTTGCTGGCAAACATCAGGCGGGATTTGGGCTTTGGGGCTGGACTTGGGGTGAGGCAGCACCAAGGGTTTCCCAAGTGCTGCTCAGAGGACCTGAGCCACTCCCGGTTCAGCCAACCAGGTGGTTGGTCCAGTCTCTGCCTGGCTGTCCTGGGGGTATCAGGGTAACCAGATGGTACTCTGGGCCTCTGGAATGACACCCAATTTTGTTCTGAGGCCCCTGCGGTGCCAGGAACCCAACTCAGATTCTGGAATATGCTAGGCAGGTGTTCCTGACATGGGAGCTAATTTTCCAGTCTCAATATTTGTGCTTTTTGTTTGGCTATCAGTTAATAACATGATATTTAAGAAAAAAATCAAATTTTATGTAACTGAAAGCATGGAGGAAAAGCATCATTGACATGGTGGGAGCAAGAAGATATTTATGAATAGATTTTCCATAATAAAGATGGCAGTTTCTGCTGTCATGGTATATGTAAAATTTTTAAATGGCATTGATTAAATCAAAAGGGCATGTTTCCAAAGAGAGAAATAACAATAATGAGAAAAATAAAAATGATGAAAAATATTCAAACCAGAATTTAAGACAGAAAGAGAAGAATTTGCATTACCGAAAGCAGTTATGCTGAAGACAAATTTGAGAAACCTCCTCTAGGATTAAAATGATGAGAAGTCAAGGAATACAAAGAAAATGAAGACACAATATGCAGAAAATTGGCGTACCCTATGTAGTGATCAGAACAAATGGGAAAGAATCAATAACTAAATGAAAAGTAGAAGAAAGGTTTTTGCTAGTGCAAAAATACCTGAGTTCAGAGAGTGAGTCCATTGATTCTGGCAACAGAAATGAGGAGATAAGATTAGAAAACAAAGATAAGAAAAGAAATATTTTAAAAGATAAGCAAAGAATTCTATAAACATCCAAAACAAAGAATAACAACCTAAAAAGGAACAAAACATTGAATGAAATCAGACATCCACTGCAATAGATGATAGATTACAATCAGGCCCTTGGTCATTTAGGAGGAAAAATGTTCTTTTACATTTGTGAAGACATCAAAATCATTCTCACATATCAGAATTTAGAAAGCAGTGCAGGAGGGACAGAACAGTGGATAGTATATCTGCCTTGCATTCAGGAATCTGAGTTCAACCCAGTATCCCCTGAGCCCTGCCAGAAGCGATTCCTGAGTTCAGAGTCAGGCATAAACTCTGAGCATTGCTAGGTGTGACCCCCCAAAATCAAACTTCCTCAAAACCAGAATTTAAAAATCTTACAGATCCATCCTGGGAAATTTATTCAAATTCATGTATTCAGAATAAAATAACTAGGGTGGTGGTGAGAGGGAAACTGGGGACTTAGGTGGGAAATGTACACTAGTAAAGGAATGGGTATTAGAAATTTGTATGATTGAAACCCAACCATGAACAACTTTATAACCATATCTCATGGTGATCCAATTAAATTTTTTAAAGTACAATTCCAAATATCCCCAAAAGATGCACACAAAAAAATATATCAGGGGCCAAAGAGATGGCATAGTGGGTAAGATGGCAAGGCACTTGCCTTGCGTGTGGTTGCCTGGGTTCTATCTCTGGAACCATGTAGATTCTCCAATCCCCACCAGACATGATTTCAAAACACAGGGCCAGAAGTAAGTCCTGAGTACTACAAGAAATGGCCCCCAAACCAAAAAAGGGATAACAGACTTTCGTATGCATAAGAATAAAGTCGGAGATCATACTATGTATAACATTTAACTCAAAATGCATCAATGACCTAAATATTAGCACAAAAACCATAAAACTCTTAGCAGAAAAACTAAAGAAAGCTTCATAACATTGGCAGTGAATTCTTAGAAATGACATCAAATCACAAATTGCAAAAGAAAATAAAAACGTATCAAACAAAGCTTATAACAAAACAAAAATGTAGTCCATCAATGTAGGACAACATACAGAACAGGAGGTTTTTTACAGCAAAAAAACCCAAATTGAAACAAAAACAAAAAAAAACCCAAAAATGCAGAGCAGTATAATAATGGGTAGGGCACTTGTCTGACTAGGGTTCGATCTCTGGCATCTCATATGGTCCCCCCAAACACTACCAGAGTAATACACAGGAGCTACTCTAGCCTGGTGCTAGGGAGAGAATCATTCTAGATGATGCTATAGGGACTATGTCTTAGAGCTCATAAGGGAATTGATATACTGTATATAAGACTCCAATCCAACAGCAATAAAACAGCTCCATTAGAAACTGGGCAGGTGCTTGCCTTGCATACAGTTGACCTAGGTTCAATCTCCAGCACCCCATATAGTTCCCTGAGACTCTCCAGGAGAGATCCTTGAGTGCAGAGCTAGTAAGTTATGAGTACCAACAGATATGGCCCAAAAACACAAAAAGAAAAAAAGATGGGCAAAAGATATGTGAAGATATTTCACCAAAGAAGACCATAAAGGCCCAATAACACATGAAACTATGCTCAGAATCACTCTTTGAGACATGCAAATCGAAGTCATTGACCACACTTCATTCCAGAAGGATAGCTGGTGTTCACCAAAAACATGTCAGTAAGGATGTGGAAAAATTCTCAACTCTTGTGTGTGGCTGGTGGGACTATACAATTAGGGCAGCCACTGTGGAAAATGGTTTGATAATTCTAACACTTTGAAACACACAATTGCTAATTCCACTTCTTTTTAGTTGCCACTCAAAATAAATCAAAGCAGGAACTAAAATAGATGTTGTACACCCAGCTCAGAGCAGAAATATTCACACAAAAGAACAAAAGCTGGAAGCAATCCAAGAAAGAGGTCACCAACAAATGAATGAATTAACTAAATGTGATCAGCACATACAATGGAATATTATGCAACCTTAGAAAGGAAGGAAATTTTGACTATGTCCTACAACAAGAACTTTGGAGACATTAGAGTGAATGAAATAAATCCATCACAAAGAACACTCTATTGTATGATTCCACAATATAATCTCACAACATAGAATAGCGAAGAACCTGAGTGGGCAATTCACAAAAGAAATAGAAATCATTAATAAAGATAAAAGATCATATCTCCACATAACAAAAATGTTCCAATCAAGCCCTAACAATGAGATACTGCCCTTACCCCACTCTCATGATGTGATTATTTGCCAAAAGTCAAAAGAAAGTAACAGTGCCTGGGAGTTGGGGAAATACAGCCTAGAAATGAAGGCAGTAAAGCCTGGCATTTTCCAAATCATGCCTTTTGACCAAAAAGTGTAACTGAAAATTCATCTGAAGCAAACTTGAGCCAACTCTCTTTGTGCCTCATTTATAACAGAAATATTGGAGAGCAACTAAATATCTGAATGTCAGCAAATGAATACATCAAATGAAGGAAGATTTTGCATCTTTAAAAAAGTAACTCACAGGGCTGGCTTATGCTTTGCAGGTGGAGGCCCCGGTTTGATCTTTAGTACCATATGGTCTACTGAGCACCACCAGCAGTGAGCCCCAAGGACCATCCCAGGAGCAGCCCCTGAGCACTTTTGAGTGTGGCCTCAAAGCAATAATAACAGCAATAAACCGATGCCTTTACCTGTGAGGGCCTGGGTTCCATCCCAACACTAAGGTTCTTTCCATACTCCAATACTTTCAAGTGTGACCCTCACAATACAATAACAATGAAGTAAGCGATTTCTTAACAGAAAAATGTGATATGTTGACAAATGAGAAATAATCAGATCAGAAAATACTACTCATATATGAAGAAAAGAGTAGGAATGCTTTTCTCTGGTAGTGAGATTGAACATTATTTTTTTACGTCTATGTTTTTTATGTCATCTGAATTTTCTTTTACTATGAGCATATTATTTTATAATTAGTTAAAAAAACCCAACAATGTAACTTAATATACAGAATAGAAGATATTGAGGTTGCTTAGAGTGAGTATATAAAGTAGAAAAGGAAGAGGGAACAGTCTAAAACTCACAAACAATTTGGATATATGTACATAAGCCTAGTAATATTTTCTGTCTTTAAAACAACGAGACCAGGGTAAGATCAGACTTAAGGGTCAGTAATTACCAACCTTTTTATACCCAATGGACTAGTGAAAATATGAGAAATAGTTTCTCCTATAAGTACAGGACCACCAAGGCAGAAATAAATATTATTATTCATTATGGATATTTATATAACAAAATTTAGAACCATTCTGTTACCTGATCCAGGCATACCACTAAATATCAGCTAATGAATTATAATTGTGACAGGAACTCTTTCAGAACAGCAGAAAATTCCTGCAAACTTGCATTTGATTCCTGTTCATTCACCTAGCGCTCTCTTAGTTCTCCAAGGTTTGAACAACACACCCGACAACACTCAGGGTTGACTTCTGGTTCTGCGTTCAGGAATTCCTCCTGGCATTCCTCAGGGGACCCTATAGAGGGCCACGGATCCAACCCAGATTCGTCGCGTGCGAGGCAAATGCCCTAGCCGCTGTACTATGGCTCCGGCCCTAGGTTACACGCTTTCCCTGAGTGCACCTGAAGGAGAAATGATCTTCTAGGATTACTCTCTCTCCCTTAGAGTCAGGCACGCACAGACAGTGATTCTGGGTTTTTCTGCATTCCCTTGTACATCTCAACATCAAACACATGCACAGAGCTCAATGACCCCCTACCACTTACCTTTCCAAGCTTGGTCCGAGGGAAAATAGCCAGCCACCTGTCCTTCTAGGCTAGTGCAAGTGTTTTTATAATCCTCCTCCTCCTCCTGCCAAGAGGACTTCAATCTGGGGCTTCCTCAAGGAGTGGGGAGAGGGCAGGTGGGTTCAAGCATTCCTGGAGGAAAGGACAGCTCTTTAGGTACAATAAAGAAGCTTTGCATAGAAGTGCTATGTTGTCATCAGTCACATGATCATTGTGGAATGAAGTTGATCATGTGAAAAAGGTGGGAGAAAGGTACACTTAATAGTTCGGGTTTTCCCCCCATATACCTTTTTCTTTTTTTTTTCAGAAAATGTGTGTATCAAATCCTTGTTTAAATTTTTAAAGCTTGTTTAAAAATTTAAGCGCTACAGTTGGTACAACATAGCAGTTTGAATTTTACTTAGTAATCAGTACAAGAGATAACAAAGATGTTATTAACATTTCATAATTTAAAAAAAAGGGAAAATAAGAATGACAAACCTCATTCTAAAAAATATTCACACAATATTGTGAAAGTTTCAGAAGATATTTAAAATGTCTTTGGAGATTTTATTTTTACTCCTCCAAAACTAAAAGTAATTAAGCATAAAAAAATTAACAAAGAGGGGTGGGCAGGAGACGAGAAGAGTTGGAGTCAGAGTTGGAGTACAGCAGGTACTCCATTGCATGCGCCAGACCTTGCCTTGCCTTACCTTGCATGTCTTGCCCAAACCTTTGCCTTGCATGCATCAGACCTGGGTTGAGTCCTGGTATCCTATATGGTCCCTTGAGCACTACCAGGAAAGATTCCGAGTGGAAAACCAGAAATAAACCTTGAGCACTGCCAGGTTGGTGCAAAAAACAAAAAACAAAAAAGGGAAGAAGAAAGGAGGGAGGGAAGGAAGGAAGGAAGGAAGGAAGGAAGGAAGGAAGGAAGGAAGGGAGGGAGGGAGGGAGGGAGGGAGGGAGGGAGAAAGGGAGCGAGGAAAGGAGGGAAGAAAGGAGGTTGGTTGAAGCAGGTTGTTTGCTCAGAGCTTTGAATGGGCACATCTGATTACAGGAGAAGAAAAATGTGAGAGGAAATGTTTGTATCCTTTTGTTGGTAGCGATAGCTTTTCTCCAGATCACAGATTTTTAGCTTACCTACATAATTATAATTGTAGATGTCATTAAATAGGGATATTAAATAGGGAGTTTGAATTTGCCCCCTTTTATTTACCAGGTAAGTGCTTCTTGTTTGTTTACATTTGGGGGGTGCATACTCATTATCCTCTGGTGTTCAGGGCCTACTTCTGGTGTTCAGAAAACCACAAGGACTACCAGGAATCAGGGACTGCATTCAAGCATCCTGAGTGCAAAGTTTAGCACTAGCTTGTTGAGCCATTTCTCCTCTCCTGCCAGATGAATGCTTCAGCTACGGGTAATCTTTTGGATCAACTTGCCCCACAACTTAGTGTTTTCATCCTGAAAACTTGGGAGCAATTGGAGCCAGTACTAATTGCCTTTGCAACAGGGTTTCCCTGGGATGAACTCTTTCATGTGAGGCTTGTTATTAAGTACATGCGTGTTGGTGTGCAAGAAAGCGGGAGCTAAACCTACCACAGCCACAGATTAATTGTGATCTCAGAAAGTTAATGTCTCTGAGAGCCATTGTTCTCTTGTCAACAGAGGTTTAAGCCTACCCTACAGAGCTGTTGTAAGAACTATATGGCGTGAACATGGAATGTACTTAACACTGGAACTTGGTGCCTGGTACTCAGTATCATCATAATCTCATCTTCATCATCATCAAACAGCTTATGGAAAAATAAGACCTAATCAAAATTCAAGAACCCCTCAAGAATCAGAGAAGTTTTGGATAATCACTTTACAAGTTACATGTAGGGGCAGAGTTATAGCTCAGAAGGCTAAGCACAAGCTTTTCTTTCCTTTCCTTTTCTCTTCTTTTCTTTTCTTTTTTGAGGTCACACCCAGTGTTGCTCAAGGGATCATACGGGGACCAAACTTGGGTCAAAAGCAGGCAAGGCTAGTGCTTTATCCACTGTATCTCCCTGAACACAAGCTTTTCATGAGGGAGGCTTGGGTTCAATAGCTGCCACTGCACGGCCTCTCAAACACAGCCCAGAATGACCCCTGAGCAGAGTAGGGAGTAGCTCCTGAACACTGCCTAGTGTGTCCCCTCCACTGAAAAACACCACAAAATATGGAATCCATTGTAAACTTTTCATTTTCTTCTGATATGCCAAATAAGTGTTTAAAACAATGTCTTTAAAATAGTGCAAACTCTTTACAATAGCCAGAATCTGGAAAAAACTTGAGTGCCTGAGAACAGATGACTGGTAAAAGAAACTTTGGTACATTTACACAATAGAGTACTATGTAGCTATTAGAAAAGATGAAGTCATGAAATTTACATACTAGTGGTACTACATGGAAAGCATCATGTTAAGTGAAATGAGTCGGAAAGAGAGGGATAGACATAGAAAGACTGCATTCATCTGGGGAACATAAAGTAACAAAATGGGAGACTAACACCCAAGAGACAAACTGGCAGGCTACCGAATGTAGCCTGCCCACACGGCAGAGTCTGGCAATCTCCCCGTGGCGTACCCAATATGCCAAATACCAGTAACAATGATGGGTCTCATTCTCCTAAAGAGCCTTGAATATAATCTCAGGGCTAGGATGAAGGAGACGTTACTGGGGCCTGCTCGAGGCAATCAACGAATAACAGAATGATTTGTGATTTGTGAACACCCAAGAGTGGCCAAGATTAGTACCAGGAGGTTTACTCCATGGCTTGGAGGCCAGCCACACATGCTAGGGGAAAGGGCAGCTCAGATAGAGAAGGGAGCACCAAATAAAGGGTGTTGGGAGGATCCTCCCAGGATGGGAGAAGCATGCTGAAAGTAGACTATAGATCAAACATGATTGCCACTCACTGCCTCTTATGCAAACCACAACACCGAAAAGGAGAGAACAAAAGGGAATGCCCTGCCACAGAAGCAGGGTTGGATGGGGGGGAATGGGGGGGTGGGAGGGATACTGGGACCCCTGGTGGTGGAAAATGGGCACTGTTGGAGGGATGGGTACTTGATCATTGTATAACTGAGACCCAAGCACAAAAATTTGTAAGTCTGCAACTTTACCTCATGGTGTTTCACTAATTAAAAATAAATAAATAAATAAAATAGGAAAGAAAAAAATAAAATAGTGCAAAATACATGTTCATTTTTTAAACTAAAATATATTTGATGAATAAATGTATTCCCCTTAAAATTTTATTTTAGATACTACCAATTAGTTAAGCTAAACTCTTGACCTTTTGTATACATCTTCTTAGTACAAATTTGAAGCACTGGGGTTGTTTGACATGCTTAAAAGGACACTAAAAGATATACAAGACACATATATAAGACACTCTCATTATTTTTCCTTTGGGTATCATTTGCTGACACCTTTTCCATCTAAACTTTTTGTCCCTCAACTTAACCCAAACACTTTGTTCCATCGAACCAAAATATACTAATTTTGTTCTTTAATACTTTAATAATTTTGGTGCCAGAACCAACCCAGGGGTGGTATTCATGTTGCACTAGTTGAGTTACATCACCAACTCACAGTAAAAATTTTTCCTCTCAAAATTCTCTGTAATTGCCCTAGGTCTTCTCCTTATCAGCAGAGATTTTTATCAAGACTCATCCTTTCAGGTGAACTGGATTGGGAAGAAGACAAATTCTTTGATGGTGAGAAAATCACAGTCACTGGCTGTCACCCTGATGACATGGTGATTCAGAGCAATGGAATTTTCATAAGTTCAGTGGCATCTTATGCATTTTCTTGTTTAAAGGATGTTTTAGAATCTCAATACCAGCAAACAGTTTTCTGGGATGTGGCAGAATGGAAAAAGAAATAATACTGGTCAATGTCTGGCTTAACTCTGAATGTTATTCAGAGGTAGCTGAGAAGTCAGAAATGACCAATATTTTATAACATACAAATGAGAAAATGAAAGAGTATATATATTAATACAAAACATAATTCTTAAGTTTCTTAAAGGACCGTCCCTTCAAGTCCCTGGAATCAAACTGCCAGCATTTCTGAACCATGTTATATGTTGTTTTCCATTAGATGAATCATTTTAAGAAATTTGCCCATGACAGAATTATGTCCAAAATAGGATGCTGGTAGTTTGAAAAATAGAGAACAGGGTAGTTTTCGGGCATAGGGACTGAATTAAGATAAAACTCAAATTCTGTTTTACAATTTAATAGAGTGAATTGTATTTTGGATAACATTTTAATCTAATATTTAATCTTTCAATTACCTTTATTTACTTTCTAATATTGATTTTTTTGTTTAGGGGCCACACCCAAAGGCCTTTGGGCCACACCCAAAGGCAACAGAATCTACATGAAGTAGGAACCTGTCTGATTTTCTACTATCTAAGAGACCATAGACCTGGGCCCATAGTCTTAGTATTTCCAGATCAAAGAATGCATGACTTAAGTTCTACAGGTACATTCCACTCAAAAGCAGACAGGAACTGTATCTTATTTACTTTGCAATTCCATGAGCTAGGACATTACGAGTAATTCTAAGAACCCTAGACCCTGTAGGCATTTGCTTTTAAAGAAGGAATGCCCAGACAGGTCACCCATTTGACTTAAAACTAGTCTGTCAAGTAATGGATTCCAGGGTGGTGCTCTTCACTCCCAAAAATTGAAAAGAAATTTATATAAATAACTAGAAAATACCACTTTAACCTTCTGATTACCTAATTATACCATTTGATGCAAAGTTAGAGCCAGGATTAAAATATATTCAGCAGGGCTGGAGAAATAGTATGGGGTTAAAGGCTTGTCTTGCATGCAGCTAATCCACTTTGATTCCCAGCATCACACTGAGCACCAACAGGAGTAGTCCCTTAGCACAGAACCAGAAGGAAGCCCTAAGCACCACTGGTTGATGCCTTTTAACAAGATCCAGGATATCTACTTTTAAAATGGATTAAGGGGAAAACTCAACAGGCTGTAGAATGTGCTTTGCATGAGGATGACCCAGGTGACTGAGGATGTAGTTCTGATCTTTGATATTTTCTATATTCTTATCCATATCCACTTTGTGATAATTTTTTTCTTTTTTTTCAGCTTTCGGGTCACACCAGTAATGTCGAAGGGTTACTCCTGGCTCTGCATTCAGGTATTACTCCTGGCGGTGCTCAGAGGACCATATGGGATTCTGGAGATCAAACCCAGGTTGGGCATGTGCAAGGCAAGTGTTTAACCCACTCTATTATCTCTCCAGCCCACTCTGTCCAACCCACTCTATTATCTCTCCAGTGATAAGTTTTCTATTTGACAGAGTACAAACTCTGTCAATGGACTGACAACCAATACTGTTTTCTCTTCTGGGTTTTCTGGAAGCTCTGTCCATGTATTGTCCAATCATTCATTTATTAAAGTTTCCTCTGAGTGTACATTTTCTTACCCATCTTACACAACCATTTCATTCAATTTCTTGAAGCTATACTTCGAAGCAAAACAATTCCATCGAAATCAGTTCTAAATCTATTCTAAATCAGTCATTCTGTGGGGTCTAGACTAGTTATTTTAAGCTAATTTGGCTATGTCTGCCTTTTACAGTTTCCAATAAATAAGAAATCTCTTCTAAGTTTTTTTTAAATTTTTTTTTTATTAGTGAAACACCATGAGGTACAGTTGTAGATTTACAATTTTTTGTGCTTGGGTTTGATTATACAATGATCAGATACCCATCCCTCCACCAGTGCCCATTTTCCACCACCATGGATAATATCCTCCCACCCCCATCCCCCCATCCCCATCTGCACTTGTTTGTTCATTGCAGCACTCTTTACAGTAGCCAGAAACTGGAAGAAACCTGAATGCCCAAGAACAGATGACTGGTTAAAGAAACTTTGGTACATCTACACAATGGAGTACTATGTAGCTCTTAGAAAAGATGAAGTCATGAAATTTACATACAAGTGGTACAACATGGAAAATATCATGCTAAGCGAAATGAGTCAGAAAGAGAGGGATAGACATAGAAAGATTACATTCATCTGGGGGATATAAAGTAACAAAATATGAGATTAATACCCAAGAATAGCTAAGTTTTTTATTATAGCACTCTTGGGTCACATCTGAGAAGTTGTCTAAATGTTTCCACAGAAGCTCTTTCAAAGGAAATTTAGACCTATCAGGAAGAGCAATAATTTTCATCCAGGTGGAAATATCAGTGAAACGTTTTTGCAATAGAACATTGACAATATCAATAGTTAACAATAGTCAACAAAATAGTTGACAAATACGGCAGAAAACACATTTGAATCTTTAATTAGCAAGTACTCGTTACTAGCTAAATAAATTAACCATGAAATTATTTTGATCATGTAAAACTTTCTCAACATTCTGTTCAATGTTGTTGCGATACATTCACACCAGTAAACAGGATTTTCATATTCTATTCCATCTGAGGAAAATAAAACTGCAACTACCCATTTTCCTACTGAAGGCATTTATTTTACAGTAACTACAATGGACATCTTTGCACACATCTCCTTGTACTTCTGATCCTGGCCAATATTAGTGAGCTTCACTTTTTTTCATCTGTTTGCTTTGATCAAATTGTGAAATCACCTTGGCATACCTGCATTTGTATTCTTTTCATTTCAGATTGAGGAATAGAAAATACAGAGCAATGTATACAGTGAGGGTGTTAGTTACTAAAACTATGTTGGCAACGTACATGTACATATACATATATATATATATGTACAGTGTACTCTGTGTAAGAGTGAAACATTTTTCTTCAATGAGTTATAGTCAAAATACTGGAAAACTGTTCCATAATATATACACAGAAACAGAATTTCTGTTATAGAATATGTACATAAGCTGAGAGGCTACTGACGATCTAGTTGATAAAAAAGTTATGCTCTGAGGAACATAAGCATTCTTTTTTCATCTTCAAAGTTGATATAACTCTTAGCTCTAATACATTTTAAATGCTTTTGTGACTTTTTTCAGTTAAGTACACATTTCTCTGACCCTTTTTGAAGCTGAACTTTTCATCTGTGAATTGCCTAACAATGTTTTTTTAATTTCCCCATTTAAACAGATACTATATTCCAGGTAGTAATCCTTGTCGTTTATAGAAGGTGCAAATATTTTCTGCTGTAATTGCTTTTTCTTTAACTTTGTGGTATATAATATAAATATAAAATGCTTCAAATTTATATGCATTTAAAAATATTATTTAAAAAATGATTTGTGATGTCTCTGCTTGATAGAAAAATCCATTTATTCCCCCAAAACCATAAAGTGTTCTCGTATGGTACTTTATAATGGTTTTAAATTTTTCTTTTTTCATGTAGGTATTCAATTTATTTGGAATTTATTTTTGCTCTAGTTAGAAGGACTTAATTTTAATTTTTTTGATATGAAGACCCCAAAATTCCCACACTAATAATTGAATTACTCTCTTCCCACTTATTTTTTATTTTTATTTCACTTAAAAATATGCCAGTACTGGAGAAATGCAGCAACAGGATGAGCACATACTTTGTGCAGGAGGCCCTGAGTTCAATCCCCAGGACCATGTGGGTCTCTGAACACTGCCAGGAGTGACTCCGGGGCACAGAGCCCACAGCAGTACCACCGAGTATGGCCCCAAAACAGAAATAAAAATATGACAAAATGTTATACATACTTAGTCCTGTCTGGAATTTCTAGTATGTTCTATTGATGTGCCTGTCTGTTGTTGCACCTACCCTGCAGTTTCCATGTCTGAGAAGTTGAGTTTCTTGCTCATGTCAGTGTCTCTGCTGAAACTGATTGTGTGAAACCAAATGCCTCCCCCACTGGGAGTCCTACAGAAACAACACAACACCACAACCATGGCCCCTCTTCACTCCCACCTCTCAGGTTCCAGCTGTCTCTAAGCAACAGAAACTAAACAGCACCTGGAAGAAAGCTTAGTTATAGGGAAATTGTGAGAATGAGCATTTTCACAGTTAAGCTTAGTACAAAAGGACACAATAGAACAATGAGTTTCAAAGTATGGATTATACACCATTACTGGGCCATGAAATCAATTTAGTGGGTCACAAAGGGTATTTAAGAAATACAGAAAAACAGAATATAAATCATCAGGGTACCTAACAAGAGTAAGTATTGGTCCATGAATTCCCTGTGATTCTTCTGCTGGTAGCTTTTTGAAAAAGTGTTAAATTTTGTCAAATAACCTTAATAAGGCAATCATACATTCTGAACTCTTTCAAGTACTGCATAGATTGAGTTTCCAACAATGCACTGGCTTTGGAGTTTTCTAAAAATGTTTTTTTATAGTCATTTATTGTTCCCATGATTCTATGTTCCACATACCACCATAATGTCTAACAGATACTGTACTTACCCAATTTGTCATGGATGCCTCTATTATCCTGACATTTATTTTTGTTATTGTTGTTTGTTTTGGGCCACATCTGGCTATTCTCAGGCTTACTCCTGGCTCTGTGCTCAGGGATTCCTTCTGAAGGCTCGAAGGACCATTAAAGAGTGTCGAGGATTGAACCTGGGTTGGTTGCATGCAAGGCAAGTACTATCTCTTTGTTCCCTATCATGACATTCTGAAGCAAGAGAAGATTTACAGTTTTTTTGTTTCTGCTTCTGGGCCACACCTGTTTGTACTTGGTCGCTACTCCCAGTTGTTCTGTGTTCAGGGGACCGTACAGGATTGATCTCGAGCCATCTAGATGCAAAGCATGTATTCAGCCCGTTGAGCTTTCTCTCTGGCCAAGAGATATATGTTTTATAATTATCAAATTCATGATGCCAAAATAACTGCATTTTATTAATTTTTATATAGGTCCTGAGAGATAGTACAGAAATAAGGTGTTAGCCTTGCACACTGTTGACCCCAGTTGAATCCCTGGCACTGCATATGGTCCCCGACACAATGCCAGGAGTGGTCACTGACCAGAGTCAGGAGTATGTCCTGAGCACCACCAGGTGACACCCTTATGTCCCTCACCCCCCTGCCCCACCAATGTTTTTACCCAAACACCTATATAGGCCCATATTCCAGCCAAAGTAGAGGGAAATAAATAATAATTATGGTCCCTATATATATAAAAAGCAATATATAAGTTGCTATCTTAAGTTTACATTGTGAGTTCTTAAGAGAACTAAGTCCTACTGAAAAGTCATATTTGAACAATGATTATAACCGTGACAACAGTTTCAATATGTTTTTGTTAAGGATGCAAATCTAGGTGACCCGACTGTAGTTTGACTTATATATGAAGCTCTTGAGGTTCAATCCCTGGCAATAAAATTTGCATAAATACACATATAGATATGTGTATTTATGCAACATATAAATATGTGTATCTACATTTATATCTATATTAAAAGTTTCTCCATTTAGTACTATGTAGCTGTTAGAAAAGATGACGTCATGAAATTTACATACAAGTGGTACAATATGGAAAGTATCATGCTAAGCGAAATGAGTCAGAAAGAGAGGGACAGACATAGAAAGATTGCATTCATCTGGGGGATATAAAGTAACAAAATATGAGATTAATACCCAAGAATAGCTGAGATCAGCACCAGGAGGATTACTCCATAACTTAGAGGCCAGCCGGGTATCCTAGAGGAAAGGGCAGTTCAGATAGAGAAGGGAGCACCAAATAAAGGATGTTTGGAGGATCCTCCCAGGAGGGGAGATGCATGTCGAAAGTAGACTATGGACTGAACATGTTTGCCACTCAATGCCTCTTTTGCAGACCACAACACCCAAAAGGAGAGAGAGAACACAGGGGATTGCCCTGCCACAGAGGCAGGGGGGGATGGGGGGATGGGGGATGGGGGTGGGGGGATATTATCCATGGTGGTGGAAAACGGGCACTGGTGGAGGGATGGGTATCTGATCATTGTATAATCGAAACCCAAGCACAAAAAATTGTAAATCTACAACTGTACCTCATGGTGTTTCACTAATAAAAAAAATAAATAAAAGTTTCTCCATTGATTTGACCTCTATTAGCTATCAGTTCAGATTAAATAAATTTAAGTGTTAAGAAACCCATCAGCTTGTGCATTTGCTGTAATTTATTTACTGACTTCCAATGATAAAATTACTGATTACTAAGGAATATCTACATTGCTTTAAAGCAGTCCAATGACAAATATTGTATTTTCACTATGACAGGTGTGGTTTTAACTTACAAAATCAGGAAGCTACCATTTCTTTCAGAATTTCTAAGTGATGTCAAGGTTCTGGACAGGCTGTTAATGTAGAATTTTGACACACAAAAACTTGAGGCTTTATATGTATCTGACACTTTTTGTGCTTGTATTTATAGAAAAAGAAATTGTGATTTTTGGAAACAACTAAAATAAATTAAAAAGTCACTTTTACAAAACATCTGCACAGATTATTAAGATAAATGAAGTTTTTCCAATAATTTAATCAATATAAAATATATACACCTGTACACTCTCTACAATCACCGTTTAACACTTAATATCCAAAAGGGGGAAATATGTTTTTATTGAAAAGCTGTGAAATGAAATACTATCGTTATTACATTTTACCCAAAAACATTCTAGGAAGAAACAAAATTTGATTCACACACTGAATCTGAATAGCAGGTACCCAACTTAAAAGCATCATGTGTCCTGCTCCAAGCCCACAGCTGAGAGAAGAGGACACACAGAAAAAGCACTGATGGAATCTTCATTTATTTAGATGGAGATAATGGGAATACCAAAACCCACAGGGAAATGGATTCCCTACTGGTCTTCAAACAGGACCAAGTGCTAGCACTGGTTTTCTCTGAGTGTTGAGCCATGGTGCTAGAAGATTTTATGCTTTTTTTCTGTTGGTTGGGCCATACCCAGCAGTGCTCAGGGCTCTGCACTCACGAATCACTGCTGGTGGTACTTGGAGGACCATATGGGAGGTCAAGAATTGAACCCAGGTGAGCCATATGCAAAGAAAATGTCCTACCCAGTAAACTATCACTTCAGCCTCATGTGCTAAAAGTTTTTAATCATCATGTTTCCAAGTCTTCTATAATAGGAATGTGAAGAGTACTCCAAGCAACCAAAAATCACATATATGTTATTGCTATATTTCTAAACTCTGGACAGGAAAGAATTTATTAGTTGTTCCTTTCTTCCTTTTCTGAAGATGGGAATGAATTCCAATTCCCAAACAGAGATAGCAGGACTCCACAGTCTGAGGGTTGGGGCTAGATACGCCTGGTATTACAAAAGGAAGACTTGGAACAATTCCACAATTTTCCTGAGGACCAGAAGCAGTACTATTTACTAGGTCCTTCCTGTGTTCAGGCCCACGCTCTAGGCAGAGCAGAGGGGAATCAACAGTAGCAGTGAGGCTCCTATTTGGAAAAGCCCAAGACATGAGTCAAGGGCATAGAAGATATGGAAATACTTTTGCCTCTACAAAGGTTCACACTGATACAGTACAAACCAAGAGGTGTATGTGAAAGAGCATAGGACAATATTCAAGCTTATCAGAAGTTATAACACCAACACATTCAGAAGCAGTCATCAGCAACTCCAATAATTGCATCCCTTTACCTCTAATGCAATTTATATTTTTCTAATAAATTAGCAGTGCTGAAATTATAACCATAGGTCACAATCAGCTGGAAAGGTGACCTCACACATGGATGCCCTTGTTAACTCACGGTTAATATTTCTATCGAAGGTAATAGTCAAGCTTTACAGGGAAAGATATTTTTAGCATGTGACTTTAGGAAACTAAGTATGGTTTTGATTTATTTGAAAACGTTGGCAGGTAATGAACAGGCAACATTGGCTCTGAAATGACTTCCATTCTCACTAAGTGCAGCCAGGGGCTAACAGCGCGAACAAAGGTCAGGTTCTTAAAGGTTGGCCAAGTCCTTCATTGCACAATGCTAAAAACAAAGAAATAAAAATTGTGAAAGCTGAAGATTCTTTTCTTCTATAATAAAAATGGTATCTCTGCTCCCACTGTTTTATTTTAAGAGCCTAAGCATCACTTTTGAACTGTATTCTACCTTTGAACACCTGACCCGGGACTGTACGTGGCAGTTATTGCTGATACTGGAATCTGAGCTGGAAATCTTTCTGGAGACTCAGAAGTAAGGACTGAAGGAGAAGGGAGCTCACTAAGCCAAAGTTACACCTCAGACTCTGAGAAAATTACTTTGGTTAGCTGGCTTCTCTGAGTGAGTCATCTCTGGGGCTAAAGGCACAAGGAATTCAAGCCAACTACCAGGACAGAAACCTGACTGAGGACCCAGATCTCAGTCGAAGCTGGAAGGCGGAGGCCAAGCAACTGTCTCCTCAGTATGTTTCCTTTCACGTAAAATGCCATGCCTTATACCAACAGACCTCAAGAGATTGTGCTGCTGAGGAGTCACTGATTTGGATACTGGATGTGGCATACAACTCAAATCCAAAGGTACCTACAGATAAAATCTTGAGGGCAGTGTATCTCACCCCACTCTAGTAATGAGAAGTCATTGTACCTATCCGTCTGTAGTCCCTGGCAAAAGAAAAAGCAAAGTGACCAGACGCGCAGAAACCACTCAGGTGTCACTGTGGTACATAGATCTGAACTCCAGTCGGAGGTCAAGATTCCGATCTTAGACAAATGAGAAACCATTTCCTTCATGCTCTGGTCTCTTCTCTCAGAAAGTCTCCTATTCAACTTCTTCTGTGTGGAGAACTATCAGCACAAACAGCGGCCCTCCTAGGGATATTCAAGTCTATTCCACAAGCGCTCAAACTTCCCTGGAGAACCTGCTTGAGTCAGAGACACAAAGACTGATTCTCGACTTCTGAATGGGAACAAGTGCTTCACTTGATCATTTGAGTCTCTTCGTCTGCATCATAGAACTCTTCTTCCTCACTCTCACTCCCCACAGTGCTCTCTTGGTCAGCAGGCTGTAACAGGATGGGGGATGATAAAGTCATAACATTCCTGGAATGAAAATTACTATCTGACCCATGTAATTTTTGCTTGTTTGTTTTTTGTTCTGAGGGCACACCTGGCAATACTTTGGGGTTACTCTTGACTCCGCAATCAGGAGTCACTCCTGGTGGTGCTCAGGAGAGCATATGGGATGTGAGGGATTGAACCCTGGTCTGAGCATGCAAGGCAATGCCTCACCTGCTGTACTATCACTCCAACCAATGTATTTTTATGGCTTCCATTCACCTGAGAATCAGGCCCTGAAGTATTCTCCAAAAGCAAGCTCATGACTCCTTCCTCCTCTTTATCTGAAAACCAGCCTCTCTTCTGTTTTGTAGCAGTTTTACCCAACTCTATTTAATCTAACCAGAATACTATTATTATTATTATTATTATTATTATTATTATTATTATTATTTGCGTTTTGGGTCACACCCAGCAATGCAGAGGCTACTCCTGGCTCTGCACTCAGAAATTATTCCTGGTGGTGTTCGAGGGACCATATGGGATGCTGGGAATTGAACCCCGAGTTGGCCGTGTGCAAGGCAAATGCTCTACCCGCTGTGCTATCGCTCCAGCCCCCAGAATATTCTTTGTTTTATTTTGTTTTGTTTCTTCCTCACCAACTAATAGCCTAGATCTGAGCTAGCAAAGAAAACCACAGACTTACCTGTGGAGGTTCCAAGGTCTGCAGAGATAAAGCTTCCTCACCCAGTCTTCGATAGGAATACACCCCGAGGTCAGAAAATGTCTCCAGCAATGGACTATTTAGGGTTTCTGGCAATAATAAACTCAGGAGGCCAGAGGTCAGACCAGTGACTCCGAAAACAATGAAGGGTAAAGACCACTGCACATATTTCTGTAGGGACAGGGAATACAATAAAAACAAACAAAGGCTCAGGAGGCTTCCCAGCAGATGATGTCAGCTGAAACGCAACCCAACTGCTGTGCTTACTATTCTCCAGTTCAAACCTTCCCACCAGCATCGACCATAAATATTTCTCTCCCCACAGAGAATTATCAGGAAACCAGCTCAGGCACACAGACAGGGGAGGGATTTGCCAGGTCAGACTCCGGGCGCTGCTGTCAGTCTGCTGGGGTGCTGTGGGAAGAGAAGCCGTGGCTGGGATGAGTCAGCCAGGCTCCCGCCACCACAGGGGACAGGAAGCTGTGCTCAGGCGGGCAGCTTAGAGCACCCTGCGCCTCTCATCACAGAGGAGGCACGGGGAATCACTGCAGATGTGAATTCCAAGGTGTTCGATCTGGAACGAGCCCAACAATTCCATGTCCAATTCACTAATTCACTTAAGCATGGGAAGTGAGAGGGCTACTAACACAAATACACTGAGCAATGAGGGAATGCCTGAAGAAGCCCAGAATATATGAAGGGTCCTGATCTACCACATGTGGGCCGGAGATGTACAAAATCCAGCTTCAGAGATCCAAAAGAATGGCTCAGGAAACTTCAAATAGTTCCTCTTAATACAAACAACTCAGAGATAACAACACAGCAGGTGTCCTCTACAGGGCATGGATCTGGGCCATTCTGAGCCCAGGGACATTCTTACATTCCTCTGTGGAGTCACTGCGACTTTATGGCCTTCTGCTTGGGGCAACCAAATTCTGTGTCCAGGACCACTGCTTGTTAGGATGGCCATCAGACACTGTTTTCCTGAATTTTTCCAATGTGAAGAGATGATGAAGAAAGAGGAGGACAAGGGAGAGAGGCACAGAGGGATAGAGAGGAGAGGGTGGAGGATTGTTGACCTCTATCCATATCTATATAAATGCCTCCTCAGTACTGGGACTGGAAGGTAAAATCAAGGGAACCTTCTCACCTCCTTTCCTCTTAGCAGAAATAGACTCTGGGGTATTAGAAAGGTGAACAGTACTAACAATATACTGACTGCTGAACACATTGTGCAGAATAGAATATAACTTTTTCATAAGAAGAATATTTCAACCTAAAATTAAGCATGAATCATAGAGGGAGCTACTTTAAAAACTAAACTAAACAAATAGAAAAAATGAAGCATATTGTAACTCTGAAGAAGAAAAGGTTATACTGGCATTTCAGGGGCATCTGAACCAGTCAGTGGGAGCCAGTAGTACTGGCAGTGGGTGAGTAAAATTGCCTGGAAAACTGACTTCAGACAGTTGCCAACACCCACAGCAACTCTAATCACCTTTCCAGTAGTATTTTTTGGGGGGTAGGTAGTTGGGGTAGCATCACCTGGTGACGACTGAGGATATGTGGGGTTGGGATCAAACAGGGTCTGCCACGTGCTAGACATATATCTGAGGCTGTGACCCCTACACCATCTCTCCAGTCCCAAGTCTTGGCTGGGAAAATCATAGATCAGACCAAGTGTGACATGAAATTTAGAAAATGGCAACTATAGATACTTGTTAGGTGCTCACTCACTCTGTGTGTTCAACCTTTTTTTTTTTTTTCAAGTGGCATGTCTTTGGAAGAAGTTATTGAACTTCTGCTTTCTCACTGTAGACCTGGGCAGCAGCAAGGCTATCTCACATGGTTATTGTGCAGATTACACGAGAAGAGATACGTGTTGTATTTATTAGCACCTCTCCCCTCTGGCAATTTATTAAATATTCTCTAACTTGTGAATGGGGAGATGTGGGGAGGGGAGCGAGGGGGCAGGCTTGCATTATCTAACTGGTCAATGAGTAAAAATGAGATAAGCAATTCTTTGGTTAAATCCATCCTATCTTGTTATATCCATCTTCCCTGATGGGCCCTTAATCTAAAAGGCTCAAGTCCCACTTTTCTGTCAGGCTAAGTGTCAATGGCAGGTGGTTGTTCATAACTTCTTTCTACTCAAAAGCATTTCCAAAGCATGGAATCAAAACTGAACAAAACCAAGACAAACACAACAGAACTAGGAGATACAAACCAACCAGTGAGGGGATGAAGGGAGCAATGACCCCACCAACTCGGGAGACCATGGAGCAAGTTCCAAGCCCAACATTCCTGAAAGGCAGAAGAAAA
Source organism: Sorex fumeus (assembly GCF_029834395.1). Lineage (NCBI taxonomy): Eukaryota > Metazoa > Chordata > Mammalia > Eulipotyphla > Soricidae > Sorex > Sorex fumeus. The sequence continues at coordinate 20,016,267 of NW_026606188.1, forward strand.
AGGTTTTAAAAATTGTAAGTTATAGGGGGACAATATAAAGATACTGGGGAGAATAGAACAAAAATAATATGTCCCAAATGAGAGGTACAGGATACTAGAGCACTACTGTCTACTAAAACATTCCATGATCCTAGAATTGTCCTATTTCTTTCGTCTTTTCTTGTATGAGCACCACTAGACACATATAGATACTAGGCACTTGAACAATGACTAGGAAGAATCAGACACTGCACTCTGAATTATTTCATTTTAATTAAATTTAAATAGGCATATGAGTTTAGTAACTGCCATAATGAACAATGAAGTTATAGAGGCTGCTACAAAATGAACATGTAAGTATCTCATAGAATGTTATTATGATCTTTCTTACTTTGAGAAAGTCATACCTGACTGTGCTCGGGACTTACTCCTGGCTCTGTGCTCAGATGTCATTCCTGGGGGTGCTACAGGATCATATATGGTACTAGGGATCGAACCAAGTCAGTTGCAGACAAGGCAAGTTCCTTACCTACTGTACTAGCTCTCTGCCCCCCTTTTGTTAGTGGTATTTGAGGATTCCCAATTCTGTGTTTGGGACTGCTCCTGGGTGCTCAGGGGATCATGCAGTGCTGGGAAATGAACCTGTGTCTCCTATATGCAAAGCATGCACTTCAGTTCATTAGACTACCTTTCTGGTTACACTATAATTATTCATATAATACTCTTAAAACCCTTTGTGTTCTAGGTCTCTAGATAAACACAGAGAATCTAGACTTTATGATCTGAAAGACCTGGTAATTTGTTATTTATTTATTGGTTTAGGATCACTCCAGCTCTGTGCTCAGAAATTACCCCTGGTGGGTTTGAGAGACCATATGAGGTGCTGATGAGCAAACCTGGGTTGGCTTTGTGCAAGGCAAGTATCCTACCTTCTGTACTCTCTCTTCTGTCCCTGCTCATGCATTTAAACTCAACTAACTCCTTAAGGGATCGAGTGTATAAACAGAAATTGAATGAGCATATATTTTCAAGAAACCAAGAAGGTTCTTGGGGAATGTGGCAGGGACAATGACAGTGGCTGTCAGAAGGATACTTGTACATCAGTTTGTTATTCCAGATGCTCACAAAAATGCAGACATTTGCTCTCCAAAGTGGCCCAGTTGGACAAAATGACCACGCTGGGCTTGTAACCAGGAGTCAGAGAAAGTAGGTTATCAGAACCATTAGGAAATTACTAGTCAATTGCTGTCAATTTTGGGGAAAAAATGGAAAGAGGAATTTTACACTTAAAAGGCAGAAAATCTCCTATGGCATGCATGAAGTAGACAGAATGTTTCACTGGAGTTATCCTCAAAATGCCCAGAATGGGTGCTGACTCTCCAAGTCTTCAAAGACTCAACTACACTCCAATCCTGCAAATTTGGGTTTGATTTTTTTTTTCAGATTTACTTTATGAGGGAGAACTTAGGATAGAATGTTTTTTGATATGTTCTACTGTTCAAAATCCAACTCCAACAACTTATAAATTATTCTAATAATTAAAGAATCACCTTAAAATTGAAGATACTTTGTGCTAACATGTAGACTCTGAGAACAGAAACCTTGTCCCTTGCCTGATAAGAGTTACAGGGCAAGTTAACTGAATAAAATGAAATCACTGACAGAAAAACCCTCACTCTCTAGGTGATGTGGTATGAGTTATGGAGGGTTCCATGGTAATTAAGAACATGTAGTAATGGAAAGTACTTTAGTAGTGTAGAGTACTTCAGTGATGAGAATACTGTAGTAGCATACTGTAGTGATGGGAAAGAAACTGTAAGTAGTAGTTTTTCAACCTTGTTTTGATTAGCTCCCTGCTGAACTTGCTGCCTTCCTACTGGTCAGTCCTCTAGTCCATGCTGTGATCCCCCATTTACACAATTTTCACCTGTGGCCCCTTGAACTATCCTGGGTATTCACAGGGACCATATGGCCCCCAGTTGAAAAACTTGGCTATAGAGTACCACTCTCATAATTTACATGAGGGAATCTGGCCCAAGATGTTGTCTCACATTTCCTCAAGCAGGCTTGCCAGCAGCAGTCTACAGCTGGTTTTAGGATTTACAATTGTTTGCTAAACCGTGACTGACCCCACTAGCTCTGCTCTAGGTGACATGAGGAGTGTACCTGCTGGCAAGAGTATGTGGGAAGGACAGGCTGGTGTCAGACATACCTGATGACAGTGGGGTAGAGCTCTGATGTGTAGATATACACGACATTGAAGGCAGCACTGATGGTCAGCTTCCCCAGCAAAGACAAGGAGCGGCTGTTCACTACCGAGAACAGCCCTGCTTCTGAGGAGGAGAGAACAGCACCCATGAGGCTGTGTTCAGCAAAGCTCCTTTCAATGGCACCTTCCATTCAGAGGGCGCAGAGGCATTAGCAGAGGGGGTGTAGCAGAATACACATTGAGAAGAATACACCTAACACACAAACCACACATCATACACACAGACTTATACACACACTCACACATGCATGCTCTCTCTGACACACACACACACACACATTCATGCTTACACATACATGACACACATAAATACTTCCAATGCCTTGGCTATCCCATGAAATCTTACACAGGGCTTGCTATTCTGTGATTAAACTTGTACTTAACTCCTGAATGTTCTTGTCCCCTGAAAGCTTCTCAGCTGTAATAAAATGAACTTCGCAGAAATCAGTCAGTTGTGTCTACGAAAGGTGTGACTTGGTTCTCCTCTGACCAACCTCTCACTTAACTCAGGTGGATAGGCAATGGTACAAAATGGGGGTTGACAAGAGAAGCCCTGGTCATGAAGTGTGTGAGACTGGTGAAAAGAAGAGGCAAAGGTGAGGTCCCAAGAACCCGATCTTCAAAGACCTCAACATCAGACTGGAATCCATAAGGTACACTGAAGACAAAGTTGGCAAAACCCTCCATGACATTGAAGCTAATGGTATCTTCAAAGATGTCATGCCACTGGCCAAGCAAGTGAAAACAGAGATAGACAAACGGGACTATCTTAAACTAAGAAGCTTCTGCATCTCAAAAGAAACAGTGACCAAAATACAAAGACAGTCTACAGAATGGGAAAGGATATTCACTGAATACATATCCGACAAGAGGTTGATATCAAGGATATACAAAGTACTGGTTGAACTCCACAAGAAGAAAACATCCAGTCCCATCAAAAAGTGGGGCAACGAAGTGAACAGAAACTTTTTCAAAGAAGAAATCCGAATGGCTAAAAGGCACATGAGAAAATGCTCTACATCATTAATCATTAGGGAGATGCAGATCAAAACCACAATTGAGATATCATTTCACACCACAGAGACTGGCCCACATCCACAAGAACAAAAGCAACCGGTGCTGGCACGGATGTGGCGAGAAAGGGACCCTCCTTCACTGCTGGTGGGAATGCTGACTGGTTCAACCCTTTTGGAAAACAGTATGGACGATTCTCAAAAAATTAGAAATTGAGCTCCCATTTGACCCAGCAATACCACTCCTGGGAATATACCCCACAGAGGCAAAAAAGTACAGTCGAAGTGATACCTGCACTTGTTTGTTCATTGCAGCACTGTTTACAATAGCTAGAATATGGAAAAAACCTGAGTGCCCGAGAACAGATGACTGGTTAAAGAAACTTTGGTACATCTACACAATGGAGTACTATGTAGCTGTAGAAAAAAATGAAGCAATAAAATTTACATACAAGTGGTACTACATGGAAAATACCATGCTAAGTGAAATGAGCCAGAAAGAGAGGGATAGACATAGAAAGATTGCATTCATCTGGGTAACATAAAGTAACAAAATAAGAGACTAACACCCAAGAACAGCTGTGATAAATACCAGGAGGTTCACTCCATGGTTTTGAGGCCAGCCGCACACTCTAGGGGTAAAGGCAGCTCAGATAGAGAAGGGAGCACCAAATAAAGGGTGTTGGGAAGATCCGCCCAGGATGGGAGATGCATGCTGAAAGTAGACTGTAGACCGAACATGATTGCCACCCAATGCTTCTTCTGCAAACCACAGTACCCAAAAGGAGAGAGAGAACAAAAGGGAGTGCCCTGCCACAGAGGCAGGGTGGAATGGGGGGTGAGGGTGGGTGGGAGGGATACTGGGATTGGTGGTGGAGAATGGGCACTGGTGGTGGGATGGGTACTCAATCATTGTATAACTGAAACCCAAGCACAAAAATTTGTAAGTCTACAACTGTACCTCATAGTGCTTCACTAACAAACAAACAAACAAACAAAAACCCAAAGAACCCGATCTTACTCTGCATTTCTTGGGCTTTCATTGAGAGGATAGAAAATAATCGCATTTAATTACTATCAGAAGATATAAAACATGCTATTTAAAAATGGGACCCTAAAAATGGAAATACTTATAAACTTTCCTCCTCAACTTCTTACTTGAATTACTAACCAAAAAATGCAGTTTCTTTTTCTTTCTTTCTTTCTTTCTTTCTTTCTTTCTTTCTTTCTTTCTTTTCTTTCTTTCTTTCTTTCTTTCTTCCTTTTTTGTTACATATTGGGGATCAAACCCAGGTCTTCTTACCATTACTGAGCTACATTCTCTCCACTGACTTATTTCACATAGCATTTTTGTATCAATCACAAAAACATGTTTTGTGCCACTTGTTTGTCTCTCATAATACTAATGATATTCTGTGACTCTTTCCTTCATGAACATTATCCTTGTGGGGTTTTACAAATTATTCCTATTTAAGCCTCTTAACCTGTCCTTTCCAATAAACCAGTAGCCTCTGCTTTCAAATTTTCAATTTTCTCCTGTTGGGGAAGACATTCTCCTTGATTTTGCTGGCCTTTCCCCTTCCATGATCAAAATTCTCTAATAAGTGGCCACTCTCCACTCCTTACAATACTTCTGCTAACTAGCTGTTCTCTAACTTTCAAAGACATCTACTCCTGAAATTCTACTCATGAAGGTCAAAGTGATGTCCTAATCACCGCTGTAATGGTCTCAGATTCCTTGACATTTCTGACAAATAGAACATGTTCATTCACTGTTCCCAGGGTAGCTTGCAAGGCATTCTTCCTTTAAGTAACTCAGATGCAGCAACCCCTCCTTCCTTTGAGCACTGCCAACCCTATTTTCTTCTTCATCCCACTGGCATGCTGCAGACACTTTCTTAGAAAGGCTTGTATTTCCACCTTGTCTTCCAAGAATATATTTTAAGTTCCTCTGGCCAAGGCTGGCCCCTTGTTTGTGTGTGTCCCTCACAGTACCTTCCAAGCAGGATGTGGAGAGGAGATCACTCAATTTTTTAAAATTTATTTATTTTTATTAGTGAGACATCATGAGGTACAGTTTTAGACTTACAAATTTTTGTGCTTGGGTTTCAATTATACAATGATCAAATACCCATCCCTCCACCAGTGCCCATTTCTCACCACCACGGATCCCAGTATCCCTCCCACACCCCATCCCCCCCATCCCACCTTGCCTCTGTGGCAGGGCATTCCCTTTTGTTCTCTCTCTCTCTTATTGGGTGTTGGATCACTCAATTTTTATGGAATGAGTGAGGGACTACAAGAAAAATTAATGGAAGTGAAAAGAACCTGCTTTCATTCTCTCAGCTTCTAAGGAGGGAAGCATATAATATACCCTATCCCAAAATACCAGTTTCATTTTCCCTGCCTATAGGATAAACCTTAATCAACACCAAAGAGGCTTCCTGAAGATAGTGGCCCTATCAAATCCACCGTCTGAGGCTTTCCCCTCTTCCACCAGACTATTTGGGAAAAGTCTTATAAATATTACAAATATGTTTTTAAGTCAGATGATGTTTCTGGATAAGAAAAATCATGCTGTTCAGCATTTGCCCCATGAGAGGTGTCAGATATTTGAGGTGGAATTCCTCTGCCCCTCTCGGAGAGCCCGGCAAGCTACCGAGAGTATCTCGCCTGCACGGCAAAGCCTGGCAAGCTACCTGTGATGTATTCAATATGCCAACACAGTAACAACAAGTCTCAAAATGGAGACATTACTGGGCCCGCTCAAGCAAATCGATGAACAACGGGAGGACAGTGACAGTGACAGTGAAAATTCTCTGTGTTGCCAGAGAATTAAGTGGCATTGAGCAGACAGGTGCACATCTGCTTGACCACCACTGAGCTCTGGGACTGTCTAATCAAACAGAATGGCCTCTTTCATGACTGTAGGGAGAGCTTCTGCAGCACCACTAACTCTAGGTTAGGGGAGTTCACCTGGAAATGAGAATTCAGATGGCATATCATAAAAGGTTTGTCACATGAACATAAGACCCAGGTCTGTAACCAGTCTCCTAGGGGCAATGCTCAGGACATGTCCAGCAGAAGGCCCTCTGAGTTACTCACACATCCTAACATCTCTCATCTTATGCTCAAACCTTCTCCTATGTCCTTGTTCCTGCAGCTGCCACATGAATTTGAGACTAATGTAGCAGCTTTGGTCTCCCAGAACATTACAGGGCTGTCTGAAATAGACGTTAGAAAAATGCAAAGTCCACAGGTCCAAGTGATAGTTGCTCAGACAACTGGAAGGAGTACAGGGGAAGTTTCAAGCATGAGATGAGGTGGTAGGGTGGGTGACAATGAAAGAAGGTATTGTTGGCTGTCAACAATGAGTGTTCCCACAACAATAAGTGTTCCCAGGGAGTGTTTTGTAGAAAGATTGACTTAAAGGGGAAAAATTAAAGGGGAAATTGAATAATCTTTGAAAATAAAAATTTCAAAACCACATATCTTTCGGGTCGGCCATGTTGGCTGCGTGCAAGGCAAACAATAGCAGAGCGGTAGGACGTTTGCCTTGCACGCAGCCAACATGGCCGACCTGAGTTCGATTCCTCCGCCCCTCTCCGAGAGCCCAGAGTATCTCGCCCGCACGGCAGAGCCTGGCAAGCTCCCCGTGACGTATTCGATATGCCAAACACAGTAACAACAAAGTCTCCAATGGAGACGTTACTGGGCCCGCTTGAGCAAATCGACGAACAACGGGAGGGCCTTTATTACCTTTACTTTACTTTACATATCTTTCAGTTCACTAAACTCAAAAGGTGGTTAAGTTTGTTCCAATCATGTAGGTAGTAAGGGCATAATTCTTGGAATTAGTTATGTGGAAGCATTCTGAGAGGCCGATTGGGATCATTCAAACAAAATGATTCCATGTATTAGAATCACAAGGTATTGAACCAATATAGCAAAATTCAACTAATTATCTATTCACAAGGTGATTATAGCACCTTTCCCCCCTTTGTACCTGTATCAAAAATCTTAAAGAGAGTCACAGGTGCTTTACATATAAGAGGCAAGTTGGGCAAAATTCTACCATTACAGGCTTATTATTTCCCATGGACAAAAGAATTCAGTTTGTTTACATTAATGTCTGGCTTAAGTCTGTACACTACTTTTAAAATTTATTCATGTTGTGTACATCAATACATCGCAGATCATTCATTTTTAATGTGGTTGCTGAGTAAGACTTTAGGTGTTACTGCCACAATTTGTTTAATGTATTCATTGGCTGATAGATGTTTTGGTTCCTTGTAGTTTGAAGCAACTGTTCTGGTGACTGCTATAAAAACTTGTATATGATTTTGCTTTTCTTGGGCATAAGTGAATCATATTTTAAGGTTTTTTTTAACTTTAAAGTAATTTGACAAACAATTTTCAGAGTAGTCCATTTTGTATCTCTCAGCTGTGCTTAAATTAAGAGTAGTTCTGGGACTGGAGAGATAGTACAGTGGGTAGGGTGTTTGCCATGCATGTGACTAATCGGGGTACCATCTCTGGCATCCTACATGATACCCAAGCACTACCAGGAGTGATTCCTGAGTACATAGCCAGGAGTAAACCCTGAATATCACAGGGTATAGCCCCAAACCAAACCAAACCAAAGAAACAAAAAAACCATTCTTGATAAGGAGATTGTGAGATGTTCCTACATTTCTGTGGTGATACTATCTCTAACTTTGCTACTTTTTCCCTCTTATATATATTTGGCTGGGTTTTATAGATCTTACACCAGCTTTTGTGTTCTTTGCCTCTTCCCCATTGTTTTTATTTGTAATTATTTGTTTTGGGGCCACACCCAGCGGAGCTCAGGACTTAGTCACTCTGCTCAGGGATCACTCCTGGTGGGACTTGAAATACCATATAGATTGTTGGGGATTGAATCCAGGATAATACCCTACCAACTGTACTATTACTTCAGCCCCTATTTTTAATTTTTATAATTTCATTTACTTTTGCTCTATATTTGTTTTCATCTTTGTGTGTGCTTTAGGTTTGATTAAAATTTCCTTTCTGTTTTATTTTTTTCTGGAGGAGAAGGCACATATTTTGGGGGACACCAGCAGTGCTCAAATTCTGCTCCTTCCCTGGGGCCTTATGCCCACTTATTGCTCCTGACAGTGTGGGAAGACCATGTAGTACCAGGGATGGAACCCAGGCTTCCTGCATGCAAAGATGCACTTGGCATTTTGAACAACCTTCATGGGGTCAACTTCTAATTTTCTTTGAGTTAATCTTAGAGCATTTGCTTGGAAATACAGTGTTTTTGGTTGTTTTTGTGGTGTTGGGGATTAAGCCAGGCTTTATACATGCTATGCAAGTGCTCTAGCCTGGAGCTAAATTCCTGGTCCTGAAAACATCCTGTTTTCCTTAAGTTTTTCATTATATAACTTTCCTAAACTCAGCTTTACTCAATCCCACAAACTTTGAAATTTGTATCTTAATTAGTGTTTAATTAAAAATACCTTCAAATTTCCTTGATGCTATCTTTTTTGATCCATGTGTTTCAAGAAGTGTATATTTTAAAATCCAAATACTCAAGGATTTCTAGTTAATTCCATTCTGGTCTATAGACTTATTTTTGTAAGATTTCAGTAAATACATTTTAGAATTCAATTTGAAAGATAGCACAGAGGTGGGGCGTTTGCCTTGCAAGCCTCCTGCCTGGTTCGATTCCTCCGCCCCTCTTGGAGAGCCCGGCAAGCTACCGAGAGTATTTTGCCTGCATGGCAAAGCCTGGGTGAGCTCCCCGTGATGTATTTGCTATGCCAAAAACAGTAACAACATGTCTCACAATGGAGACGTTACTAGGCCCACTTGAGCAAATCGATGAACAACGGGAGGAGAGTGCTACAATGCAACTGAAACTAGTTTTATTGCCCAGAGCACAATATTTTGTCAATTGTCTGGGTGTACTTCAAATAGAATACACATTTATTTGTTTAAAGGTATACTGTTCATGGAACTGGACACTAGTACAGAGGGCTCTTGCCTTGCAAATGGCAAGCCTGGGTTTGATCAGTGTCATTCCATATGGTCCCCTGAGCCCCACCAGGAGTGATCCCTGAGTGTAGAGCCAGAAGTAATTTAGAAAAAAAATAAAGGTAGACTATTCCATGAAAGTCAGTTATGTCCTATGTTTCCATACTCCTTAATTATTTTCAGTCAGCTACCAATAGAGGAATATTAAAATATCTGGTAATTGTTTTGTATTTGTCAATATCTCCTTTCAGGTCTATTTTGGGTTTATGTAGTTGGAGCTGATATTAGCTGTGTACACATTTAGGATTATCTTATATTCTTTGTTATGTTTTGAGCCTCACCTGGCAGTGCTCAGGCTTAAACCTGGCTTTATGCTTAGGGTCAGTCCCAGGGACTATCAGGGACTGTATGCCATGCTGGAGACTGAGCCCAGCTCTCCTATGTGTGAGGCGAGCGCTTTACCTGCTGGACTGTCGCTCTGGACTCTGTGACATCTTCTTAATGGGCTTGAGGCCACATCCAGCAGTGCTCAGGAAACTGTACGTGCCAGAGATAGAACATGGGGCTCTAACATTCTCTCCAGCCCACTGAGTTATCCCTAACTCCTCTTACAACATTTAATGACTAACACTCTCAGTATGTGTTTGCAATTTTCACCAAATTTGGAAATTATCTATTTTTGTTTGTTTTAGGCCACACTCAGTCTAGAGGCTACTGGCAGTGCTCACGAGAAAATTTGTGGTCCCACGGATGAACCATGGTCTGCTCGTGTAAGGCAAGTGTCCCAACCCCTGTAACTCTCTCTCTCTCTCACCCCACAACTATTTTTTCTTTAACTCCTTTTACCTAAACCTAATTTAAATGTTATTCCATTTGGCACTGCCCTAGCTCAGCCATTTTTTAAAATTTTTTAACATTTTATAAGTAGTTCACAATATTTGATTACATTTGGTATTCAAACACCAATCCCACTACCATTACACCTTCCCACCACCAAATTTGGGATGTTTCCATCTCAAGCCCCAATCCTCATCCCTAAACAAACTGAAAGAATATATTTTGTATTGTCTGTTATGAAGAACTGAAGAACATGCTTACAAAAAAGTGTTCATATAGGAAACAGTGTGAAGACTGTTATATTTTGGCAGGAGCCATTAAGACATTCTATAGGATAGCTCTAACATGTTGTTACAGTTTGGGTGATGTGAGCTTTGATATATATATATATATATTTGAAAATATGTATATATGCATATATATATATCCCTCTATGATTTGTAGGAGTGTCTTATGATGTGTCCACAAATATGTTCACTCATATGTGAGGCTCAGCCCAAGCGTGTGGGGAGCAGCCTGGAATGTGGCGGCAGCTGGGTTGTGGAGATTGTCAGCTGCTGGGGCTGGCTACCTTGGGGTAAAAGGACTCTCACCTGCCCCCCTCTGGGGTGCCCTGAGTGAAAATGCCTGGCGCGGAGTCTGGTGTCATTCATGTTTTTATACAATCATTTTTGTTTCATTCCGGGTACTTTCCTTTGCTATGTAGTTTTCACTGATTTTTTTCTTCAATATTATTCTACTGCTAATATCATTCATTGCATATTTTTCTATGGATGTATTTTTATTTATTTTTTATGATGTATTTTTAATCAGAAAGTGTTTTGTGCGTGGTTTAAATATTGTCTTTATCTATCTATTGTTTTTGGGTCACACCTGGTGGTGTTCAAGAATCACTCTTGGAAGGACCATATGGGTGTTGGGGATTGAACCTGGGTCAGCTCCATGCAAGGCAAATTCCCTATCTACTGTACTATTGCCCTAGTCTCACTTTTGTTTCATTTAATTTTTTGTGTGTATGTATATGTATATATATGCACACATATAAAATAAGTGTATAATTTATATCTCTGCATTGCTTTAAAAATTTTTATTAGTGAAACACCATGAGATACAGTTGTAGACTTACAAATTTTTGTGCTTGGATTTCAATTATACAATGATCAAGTACCCATCCCTCCACCAGTGCCCATTTTCCACAACCACGGGTCCCAGTATCCCTTCCATCCCCCAATCCCCCCATCCCACCCTGCCTCTGTGGCAGGGCATTTCCCTCTGTTCTCTCTCTCCTTTTGGGTGTTGTGGTTTGCAAAAGAGACATTGAGCGGCAATCATGTTTGGTCTATAGTCTACTTTCAGCATGCTTCTCCCATCCTGGGAGGATTCTCCCAACACCCTTTATTTGGTGCTCCCTTCTCTATCTGAGCTGCCCTTTCCCCTAGCATGTGTAGCTGGCCTCCAAGCCATGGAATAAACCTCCTGGTACTAATCTTGGCCACTCTTGGGTGTTAGTCTCCTATTTTGTTACTTTATGTTCCCCAGATGAATATCTCTGCATTACTCTTAACTTTGTTTCTCTTGTTGTTAAACCTCCTGACTTATATTTTATTTTATTTTATCCATCTTTTTGGTTTTTGGGCCACAGCTGGTGGCACTCAGGGGTTGTTCCTGGCTCTGTGCTTGGGAGTGAGCCCAGGCCGTGATGGGGGTCCATAAGCTGTGGATAGAACCAGGGTCCGCTGCATGCAAGCAAGCAGGCAAGCAAGCACCTCACCTCCTGTAAATATCTTGGGTCCTGTTTTTCTTGTTTCTTGTTTCTTTTAAGTATTTTCCTGCTTATTTTCATACCTGAAACATTTGCATGAATGCCTACAGTGTGAAGGTCACATTGTTAGCTGCTGACTTTTATTATATTTCTTTGTTCTGGAATGAAACCAAGTTACTTAGAATCACTTGATCCTTGTTTTTTTTTTTTTTTTAACTTTTAGAGGCTTGAGAGACAGTACAGGAGGTTAAGACACCTTGCAGATGGCTGTGTTTGAATTCCTGCACCACATATACCTTATATGGTCCTGTGAGTAGAGAACTGGACTAGTCCCTGAATACTGATGAGTGTAGCTTAAAAAAATGCATTCTTTTATGGGGCACAGAAAACAGCCTTCAAGGCTAGGGTGACTTTGAGGTGTCTCCCGAAGCTTTAGGCCCTGCATTCAGGAATCACTCCTGGCAGGCTAGGGATACAATATGGGATGCCAGGAATCAACCCAGATCAGCCACTTGCAAGACAAATGCCCTACCCAATGTACTATTGCTCCAGATCCTCAACCTTTCTTTTTAATCAATTCTTTTCCTCACTAGATTCTAAGTTCTGTGAGGTTAGGAACTATGGCCTGTTTAGACACAGTATACTGTGAACAGAAGACACGAGAGAAGTCAAATGAGTTAAGAATGGAGAGCAATGGAAGATCTGTGTAGCACTAGAGCAATGTCTGAGGCTGCGAGGTCCAGCCCGGGGCTGCCGTTTCCTGCTCCTCAGCTGCTCTGACAGCATCCTGGCCACATTGCCCAGTACCACCCTGACAGCCCAGACGGATCTTATGAGGTTGCTCCACCAGCAAAGAAAAGCCCCTCTGCTATTCAGGTATACGGCCCAGTGGGGCTGCAGCTGAGCCCTCAGGCCCCTCTTCCTCAAAGACTCAACTTCTCCACCTACTGTAGTAGACAGTTGGATCCTTGGATGCCAAAAAGGTCAAACAGCACCCCCTACAGGCTGACATGAGAATCAAGAAGATGTGAAATCTGAACCCCAGGTCCATACCTTACTGCTCTGTCCACCTTGGACAATTTACTTGACCTCTCTGAGAGTTCATTTCCTGTTAATAGGAGAATTAATATGCCATATCATGGCACTGGCACATAAATGGGAGTCAGTATTGTGATTTACTTAGGGTCCTTCAAGCAGGATCAGGTGAAAGGGCTGATGAGGCACCTAGGAGATGGGGGGGTTGGTGGATTAGTGTGCTCCTGGAAACCTTACCGCTAGGGTAAAGTACTTACTTAAGAGCCAGTGCTGTGCCATGGCACATCAGTGAGCACATCAAATAACTAGACATCAAACCTAATGGATGCCAAGTAATCTGTTTCCAGCTTCCCAATAAAATTGTTTAGAAGTACATTTCATGTGCCTTGGACAGAAAACCACAATCAGATACAGACAGAGAAAATAACTGGCAGGACAGGGAGAATATGAGCTGGCAGGAAGATAAGAATGAATACATGCTTGGTGGGAAAGCGAAGGGGAAAAGATCATGAAAAGCAGTGAGAAAACAAGTGGTTTTCATGAGACACAAGGAGCAAATAGAATTATTTGCACTATTAGACCTCCGACTACATACGTACTTCTCAGAACTTGAATAATTTAGCTTAAATCGTATAACTTTGGGGAAAAAAGCTCTGTTTGACCTTTGTGGCATTCAAAGATCCAATTATCTACTGTGGGTGGGGAAGCTGCAGTCTTTGAGGCAGAGGGGACTCTCATCGCTGATCAGCAGCCCAATGAGATCCATCTGGGCTGAAGGCCGGCTGGTCAGTGTGGCCAGGATGCTGTCAGAGAGCAAAGGGGCAGGAAACAGTAGCCCTGGGCTGGATCCAGCAGCCTTTTCTAAGAGAAAACCAACCAAATGTTTGAAATATTTAAAGAGAAAAAATTCAAAGAAAATTTAAACAAGTGTTTTTAGCTCAACGGATTCAGGAATAGTTAGAGGATTCCGTGCAAGTGGAGAAAAGATTAAGCAGAAGGGGAGGGGGGATATTGACCATCTGTTCTTTCTCTCTCTCTCTAGTGATGAATAAAATGAAAGTAAATGGGCTCAGAGGTAGTGGAAGAGGCTCATTTTAACATTCTAATGGTTATTAAAAATAGAAACTATTTGCAAAGGAACCTTATGGAATTTCTTACCCTGAAAATCTGCAGAACTAGACAAGACTTCGACTTTTCTAAATATGAAAGTAGTGTCATGTTCCCAACGTATATTTATGGCTTGTGAATGACAGACCATTCTGAGTTTCTTTTTTGGTGTCCACCAAGGGGCACCATTGGCAAAGGGCGCTAGCTGACTCTTCCAGCAGATTGGAAGTGGACAGAGGGTAAAGATGGCTCATGAAGGGGCCCACACATCTGCTTCAATTTGGGTTTTTGTAGAAAGGGCCTTGTGCATAGTCCTGAGGGGTTACCTCAAGGCTGTACACACACACACACACACACACACATACACACAGTGAAGAAAGACAGTAATTAGCCTAGTTTGAAAAGCTGTGGGATGCAACAAGTGTTTGTACTAACAGTGAAATATTTTTTTCCTTTGGGTGAGACACTGGGACTATTGTGGGCAGAAAACAATGAATTCTCATGGGGCAAAGTGATAGTACAGCGGGTCCAGTGCTTGCCTTGCACGCAGTTGACCCCAGTTTGATCCCTGGCACACCATATGGTCCCCTGAGTACTGGTTGGGGTAATTTCTGAGTGCAGTGCGAGGAGTAACTTATGAGCATCACTGGGTGTGACCCAAAACCCAAAACCAAAACCAAAACCCATGAATTCCCAAATCACCTATGAACAACAAACACTGCTAATCTAGAGTTACAATGATTTGAAACTATATTCTCAGTGATTTAACTATAATTACTGTTTTATCTTATTTCAGTCTATAATGACTGCTTTATTACCAGAGAAAGAGTTGGGTATTTAGTTTTACCAAAACATTAAGACTAAGAAATAGTTCAAGTTAACTGAATTTTCTAGTATTCCTGACTTCATGATAGTCACAGTAAGACCATTCAAAACACTGAATAAAGTCCTAACTAGTGAGCAAACTCCAGCCTGATCTTAAAGTAGAGGATTCTGGGCCTCAAATGGCACCCCAATGGGTGAAAAGCAGAGAAAGAGCATGAGAACAAGTGGACCTAGAGTCTTGAAGAGACAACGGTGAAATCAAATGTCCAGGAGAAACTTTATCTACATAATATCCAATACCTGATATACTCTGATGGAAATAAATTAATTCTTCAACAACATTTCTAAGGGTTACTAAAACTTAGTGAAAGCTTCTCACAATGACTCCCACCCAAAGTGCAAGCTCCACTGGGGAAACTGAGCAAAATCCCAAAGTCTACCCCTGCCCCCAAAAAAGGCCTTTGCTGTCCTGAAGGCCTAAGCTTTCCTGGTGTAAAATTCCTGTGAAAACCCACAGTCCCCAGTGTGCTTACTGGCAAGCCTGAGGTGATTAGTGCTAAAACATCAAAACCAAACCAGCATTAGCGGCAAAATTCCTAGGCAGGGGCACAGAAATGGGGTTAGGTCAGAAAGTCAGGGGAACCGTTTTAGAAACCATGTGTGCAGAGCAAAGCTACAAACACATAAAAACGCAAAATTTCCTAAAGATAAGTTTCACTGGCTCATGAAATGAGACTGACAATGCCAGTTGTGACCAACAGCTGTGACTCTTTCTGTGACTGCTGCTGCTCCTACTGGGGCACCCAAGGAGTACTGAGAGAGGTACTGAGGGTGTCCGAGCCCCTCTGGGAAGCAGCAGGCTTTCTCTGAATTCTAGGAGGAGGCCTGCATGAGTATGATCTGCAGCCTTAGGGAGAGTGTCTTTCTGTACGTAACATCGCCATCAAATAAACAACCCTGTAACATTACCAGTGCCGTATCCCAGCCACCCCAGATGGTAGCTAATCGCCTGAAAGAATTAATAGTGCACCTCCAAGCACATTATTCACCCAGAGAACAGTTCAGGCAATGGAAAGAATCTGGCCCATTATGCCCCACAAAATTGCTAAATAATATGCAATCACAGAAATGAAGCATGGCATATGGTAATCTCTCTACTATATTGAGATTCATTGTAATAAAAGTGCTGTTCAAAGCCCTGACATAGAAATTTGAAAAGCATACCTTTCTTTTCTGGAAGAAACATGACAATAAGACAAGCCAGCCCTCCTAGGCTCAGAAATGTCGCTAATGTCCGCTTCCGACCGAACCTGAACAATGGGATGAAACGATACAGGTCTCTTGAGAACGTTATCATGCATCTCTTCCCGCAACCTTTCTCATACCATGTCCTTAGTTTCATTTCCTATGTGCCTTTGATGGCACTGACCAAGCAGCAAAACAAAACAAAGGAAAATGTATGAGGGGGCAGGATTAAGTGGCAGGGTTGGGGTGCAGGGGAGGAGAGAATAGATGTTTCTTAGCTCTGTGCTGAGCCTGTTTGTGATGTTTTCGAACTGTTAACTGGATTAACAATCCATAAGGCAGACACTGTTGTATCCTCCACCTGAAGGAAATGGGGAACATAGCATAGAGAATGAAGGTGCCCAACATAGTTCATTTTTTGGTTACTGGAATCTTCAGAAAACATTAAATGCTATGAGAGAAACCTCCCTCATTTTCTTAAAAGCACAAGCAGGAAAAAAAAGTCCACAATTCTTGTTAATATGTCACAATTAAGTGAAAAATCAGATGCTATACAAGGAGAATTAATTATCTAGACTTTGAGGAGAGCTATTATCAAATCTGCATTTTGTCTATTCTGCTTTATTTTGGGATCATACCCATTGCTGCTCAGGACCTTCTCCTGGCTCTGAGCTCAGGAATCACTCCTGGTAGGGACTGGGGAAACATACAGGATACTGGGGATTGAACCCGGGTTGGCCATGTGCAAGGTGAGAGCGTTACACTGTACTAAGACTCCAGCCCACAATCTATTTTTATGAAGGGCTGCAACTGCAAGATTACGAACATTGATATCTCTTGTAATTTTCATGACAATTTTGCCAGAGGAAGTTTCTAATTCCGAGCCTAAGAATAGGTTCACAGTTTTAGTGAGGTAAATCAAAGTCATAATGCTTCTAGTGGCTGAAACTAGGTTTCAGATCAGGACTGTCCACTTCCTGCCACAGGCTCTCCCTCAGCATCAAACTGTGATCCAGACACTGGTGGAAGGAGGGGTGAGAGACGGGAGAGAAAAGCATCTCCACTCACTGAGTGGGACCTGATAGTCAGTCCGGAACAACCTTCCAGAGACGGCCCTGGTGCTGGTGTGGTGGTGGGAGTGGGGGCAAGACACAGAGACTACCCCAGGGGCAGTCCTTATGACACTCTAAGTGGCCATCAGGGGTATGCACCAGAATTTCTAAGGTGACAAAGGAACAGGTCCTGGGCACAAAGGGGAAGCCAAGGACAGACTATGCTCTATGATCCAGCAACTGTGAATATTCTCCATAGGAAAGCTATGCACTGTACAGCAACTAAAGCTGTTCTTTCAAACACCCCAGTATCCATGACAATGCATCAAGCACCACGTGGAAGGATGATTTCTGAAGGAGAGAAAAGATATAACCCACTGGTCCCTAGATCACCCAGAAAGAGACTCTGAGTTGCTTGGACAGGGGTTATATAAAGAGGCATTCAGAGAAAATTGACAAATGGGTCATCTATAAGAGAAATTTCCTGAAGTATTTCAAAACTGTGGTCAATGACAATGTGTCACAAAACCAGGATCTAGTCTCCCCTCAACAAAGTCCAGTGGGTCTGAGAGAGGGGAGAAAAATCCTTCCAGTTTGTCTTGTGTGAAAACCTTTAAGTGATAGTGGCTGGGTTGATGCATTCTCTCTACATAAAGTCAGCAATTCTATCTGCCAGGACCAGCAAATTATACACAGACAATTCAAAAACCTTTGGCAATAATGAGTTTTTAATATTAAACTGAAAATCTAAAACTTGAAACCCAAGAAATACTGCACTATAAAATGAATTATCTGTTGGGTAAATTGGGATTTGAATCACCATGGAGTAATTGACAGATGTGGCACGTGGAGAAAGAATATTCAGATACTCGTGCTTCATATAAAGACCGTATGTGTATTCCATATGGGGTCCACCATAGTCATCTGTACTCACCATTTCCGATTAATCAAGAAGATACAGAGAGGGTAAGATGGAATCTCTATGAGGCCAGATAAGGCCAAGTTGGCATAAATATTTCCACCGAGATCCCCTGCGCTCAGAGTTAAGCCATAATAGACCAAGCTGCACACAAACCTGCAATTGGGGTAAAAGACAAGAAGCATAACAAAAAAAGGATATGGTGGATTTGACAGAGAGGAACCAAGATAACGGATCTGTCACAAGCAATAAGTTTGACTCTCCCAAGTCTTTTACTCCCTAATTTTCTATTATAAGAAAGGAACAAAACACAAGGGTCCTTAAATGGGATCTCTCCAGACTAGAGAAAGCAAATGAGTGGCTAGTTCCTGAAAAACCACATTGCAGTGAGTTAGGGGAACTGTGCACCTCACATTCACACTATTGTAACCATGTTACATGAGCTACCATAATCATTTTTTAAACTGTGCTTTGAGCAAATTTCCAGTTTTTAATAGAAGAGGACAACTCTATTACATTATTTAATTCAGTATTTGAGAAGGCTGGGAGGGTTTGAGCCGCATGGACCCAGCAGTGCTCAGGAACTATTCCTAGGTCTCTGCTCAGGAATGACTCCTGAGGGTGTGTGGGGGGACATACATGGTACCAGGGATTCGAACCAGGGTTGTAATTATAGCCACTGTAGCTACATGCTAAACAAGTACCTTTGTATTATCTCCCTGGCCCTTAACTCAACAATTTTATGATATATGCCATGGGCATTTGTTGGGATAGTACCCAAAGATCACTCCAGTAAGAGCTCCAGATGAGAAAGCCAACAGAGGGTGCCCCTGTGCATAAGGACTAAGAAGTACTGAGATGGACAACTGACCCCTTGCCCAGGTTTTCTCACCAGGCATTCAGTAGACCCCCAGGACAGTAAAAGGAAGACAGGTACCATGGCAGAGGCAGTATCTTCTCTGGAGAATGGAACAGAAAAGGGCCCTCTGAACAGCCACTAGTGTGAGCTGCCCACTGCTGCTATGACACCTCCTGAGCACTGCCTGGAGGGCAGGTAGCGTGTGGGCACGGACCCTCCCTCCAAATGTCTAGGAACTCAGAAGCCCAATGCCGCCCTGAAGGTCCTGCTTGGGGTTTTCTCAAAGTAGAAGACATGAAAGGAACCCATATTGTTAAAAGGAAACAAAACCAAAACCAGAAATCAGCTCCACGAATACATAAGTAGGGTTTGGAAACTGTGCATTTCTATACCAACAGTAAACCATTTGGGGTTTGGAAGTTTGTCCATTTGTGTTTGCACATCACTTTAACAAATATTTACCCAGAGGGGGAAATTCCCATTTACTTCCTTTTGGTTTTACAAAGAAAACCTCAAATGAGTTCTGACTACAATAAAATCAGACAGGAGGTTTTTGAAAAGACTTCTTTTATCCATCTCTGTGCAGGAAGCAAGCAGGCCAAGTGCCTTGGGTCATTTAAAATGGGTTCAACTGGTGATACTGGTGGAAGGAAGTTGACACTGGTGATGGGATTGGTGGTAAACACCGCAAATGAGGCCGCTACCTCCCTGCAAGGCTGGCTGTTGGGACTGTCAGTCATTTGACACAAACAAGGAACAAAGAGGCAGACAGGACACTGTGTACAAGGATACAAGGTGACATGGAGCTGATTGTGTTTTTTCTCTGTGTTCCCCCTTCTCCCCCAGGCATCTTGCAGCAGGGTGATACATATAAACTCATGCCATTTTCTAAAATTAATTTTGGGGTGGCATCAGGGATCTAAGCCAATTTCCTTTTCTTTTGTTGTTGTGATGCCAAGGGATGGCACATCAGGTTGTTATGCTGGCCCCAGCAATGCTGTGGATCCACTTCTCAGCTGTATCCATGCAAGACAGGTACTCCAACATCGAGCCATACCCTTGGGGCCCTATAAAAACACGCTAACTACCCTCTTTACCTGCACTAGAGAACAGTCGCTTACATAATGCCATTCCTAATGTGACATGTATGCTAATGTGTGCTATTCTGCATTTCCATTATGATTCCCAGTGAAGGAATTTCTGCACGGAATTAAAACACGCACACCTATTTAGAATAAATCGTGATGGAACGTAGTCAGACACAAACCAATGGCACCAGTTCAGGACATTAGAGAAGTTTAGTGACCAGCTGGTGGTGAGCGCGACGTTAGCAGAGGGGTAAGGTAAACCAAGACAAGCTCCCACAGCCCAGATGTTGAAGTTGGGGCGCTGCTCCCAAGTGTTCCTGATGGCAGAGTCAGTCACTGGGATGCAGATTGTGGCCATTAAAATCATTGCAATCCTGTTTATGGGTCCCTAACAGAATTTTAAAATGCTAGCATAATATTTAATGGTATATTTAAGGCATGAAGGAACTATTCTAAAGGTACTACTGGGGGAAACAGTCGAAGACTGGAGGTTAAACACAGAGTGTCATTTTGCTTCCCAGTTAAGCCTTTCTCCAATGACAGACTCACAGAAAAGGTTCTCAAGTTTGACGGCATCTTCAAACAGAACAGCAATATGTGCAATGGCTTTTCCTCTATTATCATGTATTTTAACAATCTGAGCCTGGGGGGAAAGAAGTTTATTTGAGATGAGATCCTCTAGCTGTATAAGACAGAAAATAAGCAAGGGATTCTCCTGGCTCTAAGTCTCTTTTGTCTGGTTTTTATCTCCTGAAGGCCAGAATCCAGTATTAGCATTCCTGGAAAAAAAAAAAAACCCTTCAAGACAAGAGGAAATAAAAAGCAGGTGTTCCTTGGGGGCAGAGAGTTTGGTGCAAAATTTTATAAATCTCTAAATACCTGAACTTTCTTAGTATTTATTTACTTGACAGCAGGTAGCATCATAAATTGGTAGGTTCTATGCTGTGTTGTCAAATTAGGCCTTTGAAGAGCCCCTTAATCTCCATGTCTCCAGGCTGGAGTGCTTTGCTCAGCATCTACTAATGCATCTGTGATATTGCAGGGCTGCTAATGCAGCGATGAAGAAGCCAACAATACACACGGCACTCAATACAGTGCAGTAGGAGAGTCTAGATACAAAAAACATCTGTTTGTGGGGTCTTACTCTACATCTAGTATTTTTCTTAGTTTTATACATAAAATCGCCTTTTGAAATTTTTCTCCTTTATTCCTAGTGAAAACGTAGGTTTCCTGGATTGGAGAAATAATACCTTGATTAGGGCTATCGCCTTACATGTGGCTAATCTGGAATCAATCTCAACAACCTATATAGTATCTTGGGCCCACTGGGAGTGATACCTGAGAACAGAGCTAGAAGTTAAGTCCAGAGTATCAACAGGTGTAGTCACCCCAAAGCTCCTCCCCCACCACAAAAGAATATGAAGGTTTCCAAACAGCCTTCATGGCATATACATACAAACCATAATATCACAATCCTTTCAGTCAGAAAGTAGAATGTTTATGTCCCCCCACAAGACCTTAATCCCTGGACTGTCTCTGCCCCTACACGGCTTCTTAAACTTGTTCCATGGGTAACCCCTTTTTGCTTGAGAAATTCAACAGGGGAGACACTGCCATGAAGACCCTGCACTAACCACATTAATATGAATTAATTTTGGGTCATTTTGTGATCAGAAACTTTTTATTGCTGCCAAGATTTTTGTGTCCCTGCACCCCTCTGCTCCATTCAGTTACATGGCATCTCAATGGACTTACTTTAAAAAAAAATAGTGAAGCAGGGTAGTTTTTATAAATATTTACTTAGATGCAAGGGGAGAGAAAGAGAGGAAGTAAGTGTTCTAGATGGACTTCTCCAGAGTGAAAAAGCAAACAGATACTGAGATAAGCAAGTGAGATCGGTGTTTAAGGAAGAACACGGGCCAGAAGGGCCTGTTTGGGACCTCACACCCATAGCTTTAGAAGCAAGGCTCTAAACATTTAGAGTACTAGAGCACAGAGTGTGAATTAAAACCCACATGCACTCCACAATGCACATAAGATTTGCTTCTTCATTTCTCCCAGTTACAACCTCATTCTTCAGAGGAAACCATCTTTAATTATTCCACAGCATTTACATTAATGCTGAGTGCACTGAAGGAGGCAGGTTAGAATAAATTACATTTGAAAATCAGGTCAGAGAGTACTAATCTTCTTCACTGATTTGTCCATGTGGCTCAGGGTCTGTCAGTTCCAACTCTCAGAATCCCCTTTGTATCTGGGGTAACATTTGGCCCACCCCAGTGAGTAAGAATAATATGAAATATGGCACAGGTCATTGCAACCCAACCCCCAAATATGCACTATTAGTGCTATCCAACCCAAACCCCAAATACACACTGCTAGAAAATGCTCTTTAGATACGGCTACTTCTGGTAGGCTCTCTTGCGTCCCATCTTGCTGCTGCTG
Source organism: Sorex fumeus (assembly GCF_029834395.1). Lineage (NCBI taxonomy): Eukaryota > Metazoa > Chordata > Mammalia > Eulipotyphla > Soricidae > Sorex > Sorex fumeus. The sequence goes on from NW_026606188.1 coordinate 20,038,723, forward strand.
TTCGGGGGGTGGGCAGGTGGGGGGGGACAATTTATAAGAAATACCTCATGGGAAAGATATGTTTCTGATACCCACTTATACAGGGTCATGCACCATCTCTTCTCCCGCTGGAGATGCTGCAAAACCAGAGGAGAGCAAACAGTGCCTGGTTAAGAGACAGGCTCCTTGTTTTTATGAGAACAACCCAAAGGAACAGCAAGAGGCAACATTTTCTATGACCCTGATGAAGGGAGAGATCATCAGGACATTCTGTGCAATCTGGGAAGAAGGTTGTCCCAACAGCCTTGGATATAATTACCAGATGAACATCAGAACGAGTGTGTGCCCCAAGAGAACCCGGTGACGGAACAGGTCGAGGAAGCTTCCTGTCTGCTCACCGCTGCGGTGCACAGGCTGTGTCAGTGCAAACGTGCCCTTGGGCCTGCGGTTCCTCCTGGCAATGAGGCAGAGGGCTGCATCAGCCTCCCGCAGCCGGCCCCGGGAGTACAGCCAACGGGGCGACTCAGGGATGGACCTGCAGGAGACATCATGAGAGGCTGCGTTCAGACAGGCACTGGGCTAGAGAAGACAACCCATCCCGGTGGGATGCAAATTCCTGTTTTGCTTTAAAGTTGGAGCCTCCCAAAGGGTAAGTGGGAGAGGAAAAGAGGGAGACTTAATGCCTGTAAGGCTACATAGGGCTCTCCTTGATGACTGGAGACCAAGAAAGTATTTTCAAAGCTGCAGGATAGTAGGTATGTATTTTTCTAAAAAATAATTTTGGGGGGCCACATCAGCTGTGTCCCTGTGTTTAGGGATTAGTTGTGACAGGCTTGGTGGACCATATGGGGTATCAGGGATTGAACCCAGGTGGGCTGCATGCAACGCATGCAGCCTACCTGCTGTACTATCTCCCAGACCCTGTATTTACTTTTAAGTACAATTTCTTAATTTAGGTTTTTTTTTTTTTTTGCTTTTTTGGGGGTAATACCCAGAGATGCTCAGGGGTTACTGCTGGCTCTGCACTCAGAAATCATTCCTGGCAGTGCTCGGGGACCATATGGGATGCCGGGGACTGAACCTGGGTCTGCCACATGCAAGGCAAACACCCTACCCACTGTACTATTGCTCCAGACTTTAAGTACATTTTAATAAAGGACAAGTTCAGTCTATAACTCTGAATAGTACAAATTCTTCGTTAATAAGCACAGGTAGGGATAGTGCTCTCAATTAGATTCAAGCTTTATTAGAAACTTGTATGCATAGTTTTTTTGAGTTCAGGAAAATCATCTCAAATACAGAAAAAAAATCTTTACTGTCTCCTTAGAAGACAATTTTATTAGACCGCTGTGTTATTAATATGAGAGATTATTTTTAGAATTAAAAAAGGGGGCGGGCAGAGACATCACACAGCAGGTAAGGCAACTGCCCCCCAGACCTGAACTCTTCCTTCCAAGGCGCTGCCAGGAGTGCGGTCCTATAAAAACAAGGGGAAAAAGGAACGAGGACAAAAGCAAATACTTTATTACAACATAATTATTTTTCAGCACTTACTGCTTCAAAGTACTCAAATCAGGTTTTGTTTTAATATATCTAATGGATATATCCAGAACACCTAAGATTTTAAAGAATAAAAGTTAAATTTTCCGTTTAACTTCCAATTACCAAAAAACACCAGCTATTTCCTCCCCTAGTTACAAAGTCTTCAACTTCAATCCCTGGATCCTGTGTATTAGTTCTGAACTAGAGGACTGGGCAGAGATTGGGCAGGAATACAGAAGCTTTGTTTACTAAGCACAGCATCAAGTACCTTTTGAGCTAATTTGACATTATTTGCTTAAAATTCTGGCTGTTTAAGTGCCATGTAGAATTTTCCATGTCATTCAGTAAGGACAGTGAAGTGACAACAAACACTTGGAACTGGAACTTCATGGCCGGACAGTCCATTTATAATTACCAATGGAGCACCTTTATTTTGTCCTGAGCAAGGGAATGAGTGCCCAGAGGAAAGACTTGGGCATGTCTTTCATGGTTCGGCAGGAATTTTCCCAGGAATCCTGCTACTAGGAAGACAGATAGTCATGTGAAACTGTATGGTCAACAAAAGCTGAAACAAAGATTTTATACAACATCCAAGAAAATTTGTTAATTTCTTTGCTGCCATTTGATTATTACTGATACGGGGGTAAATAAGCAAGCACTGGCCATTAGGTTGGATGATCATCAAATGGATCAATTAACCCAATTCACAAGTCCTTAAGTGAGATCTAAGGAAGCCACCAGATTAAGTCTAAATTTAAAGAAGTCTAAATTCAAATGTAAAGCTAAATTCAAATGTAAAGCTACTGGGGCAAATAATTAGGTTGGAATAGCAAATAAAATGCTAGAAAGCATGTGAGAATAAAAAATATAACTGAGGGCTGGGAGAAGTGAGAATCAACAAGAAAAGAGCCAAATTATTAACAGTTGTTAATACTGGGTAAGGTAAAGGAAAAGGTAAAGGCCCTCCCGTTGATCGTCGATTTGCTCGAGCGGGCCCAGTAACGTCTCCATTGGAGACTTTGTTGTTACTGTGTTTGGCATATCGAATACTCTCGGTAGCTTGCCGGGCTCTCCGAGAGGGGCGGAGGAATCGAACTCGGGTCGGCCATGTTGGCCGCTTGTAAGGCAAACGCCCTACTGCTGTGCTTTCTTCCTTCCACCCCTTGACTGTGTTTTCAGTACTGTTTATAATCCGAACACATTACTTTTTAAAGTCTATAAATCATTTCTCTTTTGCCCACACCCTATGGTGCTGAGAGCTTACTCCTGACTTTGCACTCAGGGCTCACTCCTGGCAGGGCTCAGGGGACCACATGGGGCGTCGGGAACCACGTGCAAGGTGCACCCCTGCCTGCTGTACTATCTCTCCAGCCCCTACAAACCATTTTTGAAGATGATATTTTGAAGATGATATTTGGACTTTGGAAATTTGACCCTGAGTTAGATAAACTCTTTCTACTTGGTAAAGGGATTACCTTAATTATGTAAAATTAGGACCAGGTATTTCTCCACATTATGAGAAGACAGTGAATCTTCTAATACAAAGAGTCACCTCACTGCCAATAGATAGATTTTCATTTTTTTTCATTTCATCATCCTGTTAATCGTCGATTGCCTCGAGCAGGCCCCAGTAACGTCTTTCATCCTAGCCCTGACATTATATTCACGGCTCTTTAGGAGAATGAGACCCATCATTGTTACTGGTATTTGGCATATTTGGTACGCCACAGGGAGTTTGCCAGACTCTGCCCTGTGGGCAGGCTACATTCGATAGCCTGCAAGTTTGTCCAAAGTAGGAATGAGATAATAAGATGTCATAAAAAAAAAGTTTTGATAAGATGTCGCGCTGCCGCGAATGCAGCCGCGCGGTTCCGGGATCTGCATTTTATAGTCTCTGAGTCTTGGCCGCTGATGGGATTACACGGCGCCAGGGGGCCAGGTGGTGGGTGTGACCCCCGCCTGCTGGAATTTGGAGGATCTGGATGGAAGATGCTCGACTCCAATCCGAGTAGGCTTGGAGGTCTCGGCCCCGGAACCCACGTGGCTTTGTCCCTCTGCCAGTACCTTCATGTGTGCGGAGAGTGGTCTCAGCATGGTGGTGGCTGGTCCTGAAGGTCTTCGGCTGCCGGAGCCCCGGTCGGGGCGGGGAGGAAAGCTCAACCCGCTCCCCTCCAAGGGGTCCCGGCGAGGGACACCCAGGCGCGGGGGCAAAAAGACTGCAGCGTTCTCGTCCGGGATCTGCATTTTATAGTCTCTGAGTCTTGGCCGCTGATGGGATTACACGGCGCCAGGGGGCCAGGTGGTGGGTGTGACCGCCGCCTGCTGGAATTTGGAGGATCTGGATGGAAGATGCTCGACTCCAATCCGAGTAGGCTTGGAGGTCTCGGCCCCGGAACCCGCGTGGCTTTGTCCCTCTGCCAGTACCTTCATGTGTGCGGAGAGTGGTCTCAGCATGGTGGTGGCTGGTCCTGAAGGTCTTCGGCTGCCGGAGCCCCGGTCGGGGCGGGGAGGAAAGCTCAACCCGCTCCCCTCCAAGGGGTCCCGGCGAGGGACACCCAGGCGTGGGGGCAAAAAGACTGCAGCGTTCTCGTCCGGGAGATAGATTTGGTACATAAATCCCAACACGTGGAGATTATAGACACAAAGCAGGGCAATAGTGAAAGCATACGCTCTCATGGCACATGCTTTATCTTCTCTATAGTGTGGCCGTATTTAGGAAGTTTGCTACTGGGATCGGGGTGGAGGGGAAAATGCCTGCCATAGAGTCGGCTGAGGGGTGGGAGGGAAACAGGTGGTGGGTAGTATACACTGGTGAAGGGATTGGTGCTGGAACACTGAATGCCTGACTCTCAATCATAAATATCTTTGTAACTTTGTAATTCATGGTGATTTAATTTAAAAATATTACAGTGCTAATTTTATAGTTGTGACTACTCAACAAACATGTTGAGACTTTCTTAAAAAGATGTGATACGTTGGTTTGTTTGTTTGGTTTTTTTTTTTGGCTTTTTGTGTCACACCCTGCGATGCTCAGGGGTTACTCCTTGCTCTGCACTCAGGAGACACTCCTGGCGGTGATCGGGGGACCATATGGGATGCTGGGAATTGAACTCAGGTTGGCCGCGGGCAAGGCAAACGCCCTACCTGCTGTGCTATTGCTCCAGCCCCAAAAAGTTGTGATACTTTGTAAATAAATCGATGGGCACTTATTTTTAGATGAAACAATTCAATCAATTAATGTGAGCATGGTGAATTTTCAAGGCAAATAATGATGTTATAGTAAAAGAACTAAAACAATGTATTTCATAGCTGAGGGAGGTTTAATTCTCAAGTTCCTTGTAATAGGAAGGATCTATTAGATCTATTCTACCTTGTGGAAGGCTCTGTGGTCTAGTGCTGGGAAAGGTTAATGTGCAGGTGCAGTTCCTGGTTTATAGAGAGACAGGGCTATGATGAGGTGGAAGAAAGAGAGGTATACCATAGACACAGAGTCAGAGTTGCAAAATGTAGAGAAGAAAGAAAATAGTGTGGGAGGCATGGTCAGGAAAGACTCAGAGGGATAGCAATGAGCAACCGGAAAAGCTGTTGATTAAATATGAGAAGGTGTGGTTAATCACTGGAACAGAGCTATTTACAAGAGAGTAGCCAATAACATTCAATAGAGAAAGGAAATTCTCTTCAACAGTGTATGGGAAACTGGAAAGCCACATGCTAAAGAATAAAATTATACAAAGTCTTAAACCACTCATTAAAATTTGCTTCAAAATGGATTAGAGACAAAATGTAATATCCAAAACTATAAAATATATAGAAGAAAACATAGGTGACAGGGCGATTGACATGGGCCTTCAAGATCTTTTGTGAACACTATTCCAATGGCAAAGGAAAACAAAAGCAAAACTGACTACCTCAAACTAAAATCAAACAAAAAACAAAACCTTCTTCACAGTGAAAGCAGCTACACCCCCTCCCAAACAAAAACGGCATTTTTCTGAATGGGAGAATATATTTGCAAAGATTATACCAGGTAAGGGGGTGCTCCAAATGTATAGCCCAAATCTATGAAGAACCCAGACAGTGCAACAGCAGTAGGACAAAAAGTGGGGATCTGAATAGACATTTATCCAAAGGAGGCACACACAGGGTCAAAAAAGTTGTGCACCATCACTTGTTTCTAAGAAAAGGAGAAGCATGAAACCAGAAACGAGGTATCACTTCATGCCTGGTTACTATCAGAAAGACAAGAAACAGCAAATGTCAGCAAGAATGAAGAGAATAGGAAACACTTGCATACTGTTGGACATGCAAATTGGTGAAGACAGTATGGAAAACAGTATGAAGATTCCTCAAAAGATTAAGAATAGAAATATTATCTAATGTACCTATCTCACTTCTGGGACTTATCTGAAGACTATGGAAACACTAGTTCAAAAAGTCATAGTCACAGCAGTCTTACGGACAATAGCTAAGAAATGAAAACTCGATCCTCAAATGTAGGAGTGAATAAAGAGGATTTGGTATATACACATAACTGGACACTACTCAGCTATTTAAAAAAAAAGATAAACTCTTACCACTTGTGGCAACATGGATTAAATCTGAAGACATTATGCTAAGTGAGTCGAATAAGAAAAGACTCTATGGTTCCAGTTATATAAAGCAAAAGAACAAACAAACATGTTGAAACAAAAACTCTTAGACAACAGGTGGTTTACAAAAGGTTTAAGGGAATGTGTGAAACTGATAAAGAGGAACCACCTGTATTGTGAATGAAAATTAGTCTTTTGGGGGGGACGGAGAGGAGTTGGGATCACAATAGGCTATGGTCAGAGACTGTTTTTTGCTGTGTGTCTGGGGGACTATGTGATGCTGAGAATGGAACTGAGCTCAGTTGCATGCAAGTAAGAACTTTAACCACTGTATTATCTTTCTTTCTCAAAACTAGTCTTCTGATGCTGATATAGTGCATACAGATGCTGAATCCTAATACTGTATTCCTAAAACTCAAATAATGTTATAAATGAATGATGTCTGAACGTTTTTCATCATTTCATTTCATCATCCTGTTAATCGTCGATTGCCTCGAGCAGGCCCCAGTAACGTCTCTTTCATCCTAGCCCTGAGATAATATTCACGGCTCTTTAGGAGAATGAGACCCATCATTGTTACTGGTATTTGGCATATTTGGTACGCCACGGGGAGTTTGCCAGACTCTGCCCTGTGGGCAGGCTACATTCGATAGCCTGCAAGTATGTCCAAAGTAGGAATGAGATAATAAGATGTCATAAAAAAAAAAAGTTCTGATAAGATGTTGCGCGGCCGCAAATGCGGCCGCGCGGTTCCGGGATCTGGATTTTATAGTCTCTGAGTCTTGGCCTGAACGTAATTTTTTTAAAAAAGGAAAAGAGAACAAAGCATTGAAAGAACAGGCGCAGCAGTAAGCAGAGGGATAAAAGTAGAAAAGCACAATGTGTACACTGGGGCCAACACACAGCTCCATGTGCCCGGCACAGAGGCTCTGGGAAAGAAGGTGGGAGAGAATCAGGAAAGAGAAACTGGTGGCTGACTGTGGGGCACATATCCTAGGACTAATGGTCCAAAACATGCATTTTTATTTCTGTGTTTTTTCCTCTTTGTTTTTCATAATCCAAGTTCATTTCTCAGTGAGGGTATGTCCCCACCAGGCACTATGCAATAACAAATTCATATTACAAATTCAGCACAGGAAAAGCAGAATAACTCATTCATTAATTTTCTACTATTGAAAGTGAGATAAGAGATGAGAGTATTAAAAAGATCATTTTCGGGGCTGGAGTGATAGCACAGCGGGTAGGGCATTTGCCTTGCATGCAACCGACCCGGGTTCGATTCCCAGCATCCCATATGGTCCCCCGAGCACCGCCAGGAGCAATTACTGAGTGCATGAAGCAGGAGTAACCCCTGTGCATCACCGGGTGTGACCCAAAAATAAAGCAAAAAAAAAAGATCATTTTCTGCTAATACTTACAGAAATGTTATTAACTCAGGGAAATAGGCTAGGTACCAGTTTATTCCCCAAATTTATAATTCACAAGTTAATAAAATGTTAGTTTGCCATGCTAACAAAACTATTTCACTCTAATTCACAGCTAAATAAATTTTATCTTTTAAAATATAACTGAACTATTTCTACTATTTTTGCACTTAACAATTCTCTTACATTAAAAGTGGGTATAAAAAAGATTTTAGTTTGGGTCAGGAGAGATAGTACAAGGTGTTTGCCTTGCATATGACTGACTGGGGTTTGATTCCCCAGGAAACCTGTATGGTCCCCTGAGCATCACCTGTTAATAATCCCTGAGCCCACAGCCAGGATTAAACTCTGAGCTCTTATAAGTGTGGCCCAAAAAACAAACAAACAAAAACAGATTTCAGTTTAATCCCACTAAATTTCAAGGAACTGCTAGATGAAAGAGCCACCTGAATAAAACATTATGCTATATCTATCCCTCTCGATATGCCATGGAAGAAAACTGGTCCCACGACTGAAAATTTTATTTAACCCAAATATTTTAATGATTAAAACCTTTTAAATCAGTGCCACCTCAGGAGGAATCCTTTCATAAGAAGATCAAAAATCTCAGTAAAGGAGGTTAAGACAGTGTTTCACTTTACAGAATTTAAAGCATAAACATTTTTCAGAACCCTACAAAGGAAGTATCCTTTCACTGCCTTAAGCTCATGAACTCCAAAGATGTTTCCCAAGTCTGAGAATCTTCCAGAGGCCACTATTAGAGGTTCTGAAAAGATACTCATCTGTAGTAAGAATAGTTGCCATTATGTATTCAATATGAACAGACTGACATCTACAAATGATATCTGTTACATATCAGCACATGGTCTGCCCCAGCCTGAAGATCTTCACGCTTGAAGCATTAGAGTGAGAGAGAAATGCATGCCTGACATCAACAATGTGAACGATACAGACAATTTGAAGGCTTAAGCTGCAGTCTAATGAGGTTACTTGCATTCGGAAGTGCTTAAGCATCTATCTCTTCTAAATCACCAAGCATTTGGAGCACTTGTGGAATTTAGTTGTTCACCAAAGTCAGTTCAAATTTCTGACAGGAAACAGTTTCATGCATTGACCTGCATGCATCCTCTGAGGTCATCCTTTCTACTTCACAATGAAAACTCAGAGGAGAAAGAGTACTTACAATGACAATAGAAAGACTATGGTTCCCTGCAGGTTAACCACAAGGGCGAGGGTCCTCCAGGCACGGATCAAGTACCCCAATAGAGCATATTGGGCAATGCCAACTGCAAAGAAGAGACCGCCAATGGATCCTAGACCAAAGAAAAAAAAACAGTTACTAGGAAAAGCCATCATCTACCCATTTCCAGCCAGACACCAAGCCAATTCCTTCCCTGTGGGATGGGAGATTCCTTCCCTCAAGAGCAAAGGGAAACAACACAAATACCAAGTATCAAATGATAAAACTGAAAGAGAAGCCAGAAAATTAGTGGAAAAGGATGGAAAAAAGATGACAATAAAACCCCATGCGGTCAAGATGAACTTTAAGGGTTTATTCAAATACTGCCTATATTGACTAACTTAATCAGGCAAAGCCTGTACATAGTCTTTTGCAATATATGACCAGGCTCTTAGGTCATAAAAGAGAGTTCATCTTTATCAAAGGAGCTAACTCTAAAATGCTGATCTTGGAAGTTTCGAGGGATGGGGAAGGGACCACACCAAGCAGTGTTCAGAGGCTATTTCCAACTCTGTGCTTAAAAGTGACCTCAGGTGATGCTCAGGAATCATGTGTGATACTGGCGAATCTAACCTGGACCCAGCACCTTACCTCCTGCTCTATCATCCTGGCCCTGAAATCCTGACCTTAAGTCACAGCCTATTCCCCGATTCTCTCTATTCCATACTTAATTTATCACCATCAAATATAGGACATTTTATATGTATTTGTTTCTTGTCTTTCTCCCCCAGGTAGAAGAATATAAACTCCTTGAAGTGTGGATTTTTTCCAATACACTGATAAAAAGAAAATTCAATGTCTTGGATTGTTATGGATTCTGTTTTATGAAATAAATGCTGAGATAGGCATTAAATCCACTGGCCTGCACACAATCGAAAATACTGTCACCGTTAGTACTGCTCCTCTTTACTGGATATATAGGCTTTTATACACATTGTCCTGAAGGCACCAAGATCATGAGCCCCCAGCTCTGGGAGTTTGGGGGGGCTCACACACAGTACAGAGGTGGAAGGCTGGCAAGACCAGCCCAGTCTGGGTGAGCACAGATGCCCCTGACTTCCTCTCTGCCATACCCTGCTCTGGAAATGCAGGCTTCTGTATGGCTCCAGAGCAACAGGGCTTTGTTAATCATGTTTCAAATATTTCCTATAGGGGCTGAGAGACAGTGCAGCTTTTCAGGTTCAATTCTCAGCACCACATGCTTTCCCAGGTATGACCAGGTACAGTCCTTGAGTACCCCCTCTCCCCGTTCCAAGCACTGCTGGGTTCAAAGGTTCCCAACACTGCCAGGGTGACCTGGGTTATTCCTAGAACTATGGAGTCTGAGAAGCGCCACAATCTCCATTCCTTGCACTGAACTACTGACCAGGTTCAGTGGGACCCTGGTGACTCTTAAGCAGTGCTTGAAAGCCCCCCAGCTCCCAATTTCCCACCACAATCTTGCTTGTCTGTTGGTTGGTCTGGGAGCCACACCTGGTTGTGCTCAGGACTTACTCCCAGCTCTGCACTCAGAAATCACACGTGGAAAAGTTCAGTAGACCATATGGGGAGTCAGGGATCGAATTGGGGTCAGCCACTTACAAATTGCTGTAATATCTCTCTGGCTCCTACAACAATCTTATAAGACAAAAAATAATGACTGGTATACTACCTTACAGTGAGAAAGAGGGGAAACAACCAGGAAAGCTGATGTGCCATGCATTGTGCTGATAACACAAAACAGAACATGTGGTCTGGGAAGGGGAAGGGGACAGTGTGATTTCCCTGGAAATTTAAGATGTTATTACCGGTTCATTAAAGTGCAGCATATAGTACCTGCCTTCCAAGAATAAGGTTTTTCCTTTTCATTATTCAGAACAATAATGAGCACTCAGTTTTCAAGGACAATGAAAGAAGCCAGAGGCTGTGACTGTTCCAGAGGGTCAGACCATGGTCACACCCTCAGTTAGCTATGAATGGTCCTAGAAAAATCTCTGAGCCTTCTGCATCAGTGAAGAAAACCAGTAATGCCTATAATGAATGCTACACAAATGTAAGCTCTATTGTCCTGCCACGGTGAGGGTCTTGCTCCTTATATTTACTCACTTGTCATGCAAAAAGGCCATCTGGAAGCTTTCTGGGATGAGGAGGTATTACAAAATATTGTGTATTTAGCCCTCTTTTCCTATCCCAAGCACATTCCTTCTTATTTTTTTGAGGTTTGACCTTCCCTTACTTTATCCCAGAGGTCCAGTGGGGTGCTGACAATCATAGTTCCCCTAGTTGTGAGGTGACCCCAAGTGGAACCATCAGTTTTTACCTAGAATCTTAAGTACTGGACTTGGGGACATAACCTGAGAGGTACCAAACCCCATTTCTGACTGAGCAGAGAAGAGGAACATCAGACTTCCTGATACCTGGTACCCACAACACCTGGCTAGTCTGTGATATGATTATGCTAACACAACACAGTCATAGTCCTCCCGTTGTTCATCGATTTGCTCGAGCGGGCCCAGTAATGTCTCCATCATGAGACTTGTTGCTACTGTGTTAAGCATATCGAATACCTCATGGGGAGCTTGCCAGGCTTTGCCGTGCGGGCAAAATACTCTCAGTAGCTTGCCGGGCTCTCCGAGAGGGGTGGAGGAATAGAACTCGGGTCGGCCATGTTGGCTGCATGCAAGGCAAACGCCCTATCCGCTGTGCTATCGCTCCAGCCCAACTAATCCAACAATGTCACTTTATTCATATCACAGAGGCGAGTCTCTGCCACTTAAAATCAGAAAGACTGTATCCTTTGGATATGCTAGGCAAAAGAAATGATTCAAAGCTTGATGACTTTAATCACTGTGGTGACAGTACTATAGACAAAATTTCCAGAAGGTGATAGAGATTTAAGGGAAAGTAAAACAATTTTTATTCAAGGGGCTAACAGATATTCACACCTAGCATTCAGAAACAAGCCTCAAGGAAGGCCAGGAACTGCAGAGATAGAGATGTGATAAGGCACAAAGTTATTTGATTAAAGTTAATAAAAATCAAACTTCTTAAATCATCACTTTTTTTTATTAATTTCAAGCCTGCTCAGCTCACACTAACACAATTTCTTTTTCTTTAAATGAAGTTTTATTTATTTACTTGGTTTTAGGGCCACACTCAGCAATGCTCAGGGCTTATTCCTGGCTCTGCACTCAGAATTACTCCTGGCGGTGCTAGAGAGATCATATGGGATGCCAGGAATTGAACCTGTGTTGACTACATGCAAGTCAAACTTCTTCCCCACTGTACTATGGCTCTGGCCCAGACACTAACAAAATTGCTTCTTGGTGTATAGTTCTGTATAGTGTAGACAAGGTGTGGAAGGATGACTTCATTCCCTGCTATCCAATTGCAATCGAAGCAATGTGATTTATAACATTGTTCATGACAGAGTTTCAGGCATACAACATTCCAGCCCAACATCCAGCACCAAAGGGTCAGTGTCCCTCCATCAGTATTTCAAGGTTTTCTTCCAGCAGCCCTCCAATGTAAGCTCAACTCTATAGGGCCAACTTTCAGGTTCCTTTGGACTCTGTCAACCCCTTACTATGTTTCTTTCTATCCCACACATGAGTTAAATCATTTTATAGTTCTATGACTTCATTTTTATAAATGGCACTAATGAACTTTAAGATTTTCAGGACCAAGCTCTTTCTGTCTTCCTCATGATTCATCCAGAGAGCAAGTCTTGTACTCCAAACTATCTCACGTATATCCTCCTTCCACCTTCCTGACCTTATCTAACCTACAGCAGATCCCCAGGACCAAGCTTCTCGAAGGACCTGCAGAGTGTCTGTTCTTGCACCTCAGGATCTCCCCTAGCTGCCCCCCAAGAGTAATATCTACATAAACAACAGCTATCATTCATCTGTGCCATTAGCTCCTTGGTTTCTAACAACTTGGAACAAAAGCCAAGCTCCTCGTTTGGCACATCAGGGCCCTACATCATCTTGTCCCTCTGACTTTCTTCTCAGTTTCAGCCCTTCAGGTCCTCAGAGCACTTCATTCCTGCTTCAGACCCTTATTTATTGCCATCCCTTCTGGAATGTTTATTCAGAATGTCTCACACTGTCTTAAGACAAATACCTACTCTGAGGTTTTCTCTAACAATCCTATCTAATATAACTATCCCTTGTGGTTACAATTTAGTCTATGACTCTGTTAGATTTTCTTCACTGTACTTAAAATTTTATAAAATGAATTGATATTTGACCTACTTTTCCTGATGAAGAAAAAAGGTCCTGAGAGTAAGGACCTTCCCTCATCCACCCCGATCTCATTTATCCTTTTATCCCAAGTGCCTGAAAATACAATATTGCACATAGAGCATCTGTTTAATAAAAAGAAGGACAAACATTTATTTATTTATTTATTTATTTTGTTTTTTGGGTCACAACTGGCGATGCTCAGGGGTTACTCCTGGCTCATGCACTCAGGAATTACTCCTGGCGGTGCTCGGGGGACCATATGGGATGCTGGGAATCGAACCCGGGTTGGCCATGTTGGCTGCATGCAAGGCAAATGCCCTACCCGCTGTGCTATCGCTCCAGCCCCAGGACAGATATTTAAACTGTGGGGCTGGGGTCAGAACAATAATACAGCAGGAAGGATGCTTGCCTAGCATACAGCCAACCTGGGTTCAATTTCCAGCATTCCATATGATTCCTCAAGAACCAGGAGTAACCCCTGAGTACCACTAAGTGTGGCCCAAAATTCCCCAGCCCCACAAAACAAAAAAAACAAAACTTTGTAAGAATATATTAACCATGCTTGTTTCTAGATAAGTGGGACTATATGTATGCTTAATTTCACTTATATGAAGGTCCTGATTTTTTCAAATAATAAACCCCAATTTTTGTTATATTAATATAAAGAAAAAATAATACATTAATATCGCATTTGTAATTGCTTTTTTATTAAACATTACACTGCAAATTGTTAAAAAATGGATGTTTTCAAACAAGTTATCTATCACTGCAAAACAATTTTTTTTTCTTTTTTGGGTCACACCCAGCGATGCACAGGGGTTACTCCTTGCTCATGCACTCAGGAATTACTCCTGGCAGTGCTCGGGGGATGCTGGGAATCGAACCCGGGTTGGCCATGATGGCTGCGTGCAAGGCAAATGCTCTACCCGCTGTGCTATCGCTCCAGCCCTGCAAAGCAATCTTAAGACATGGTTTCATTACACATTAAGTCAAATAGTCTTTTAAAAAATTATTTTGATTTTTGATTCATAACAGGCAGCACTACTTCTGGGGTCACACCAAGCAGTGATGAGGAGAGGGTCTAGGCATGCTAAGGATCAAACCCAGGCCTCTTCCATGCAAAGTGTGCACTTCAGCCCAATGAGCTTCTCTCCAGCACCTCAAATAACCTCTTGAAAACATTAATTATGTTACTGTGATCTAAGGAAAGAGTGCAACACAAATGTGAAAGTTAAAGATTTAACTTGGTCACAAAAATGGGGAGGGGGTAGCATTAAGGCCTACCTGATTGGAATGACTGCCAACTTCAGCAGTAGGGGACCAGTAGGGGGAGAGAGGGAAGTAAATGAAATAGCAGACCCAGGAAAGGCCTGAGCTGCCCCTGCCGGAAGGCCCCTAACCACCCCAAGGCCCACCAATCAGGGAATATGCTGGTTGGCAGTTGGGGCTGGGGGTATAAAAGGGGCTCGAAGACATGGGGGCAAGCTCGCACTCTAGGGACACGGCGCTGATGGATTGATTGGTCAGTATCTGGACTCTGTGCTCGGCATGAAATAAAGCTCTGCCAAACTTTCGCATTTGTGTTGCACTCTTTCCTTAAATCAAGTACCCTATCATTTGGGGGCTCATCTGGGATCTAATAATGATGAGTGTAAGACAGCACTAGAAAGAGTCACCTGGAAACCCCCTGCAGGTACCCACTAAGCTGCATCCTGATCCACGACCAGGTGAGGCGAAAAAGAAAGTAAACCAATCTTCCCTCCCCAAGAACTGGAGGATGATCTGCTCCACCTGTATCACACCTGTGGCACCTGTGCTAGCATCTCTTTCCTCCCCTCTGAGGCAAGCTCTCCCCATATCAATCAGAACAAACTAAAGGCCACAAGTCAAAGGGGGCAGGACCAGATCCTGGATTACCATTATCCTTCTCCTTGTTTTCGTCCTTCCTCATCAGACTCCTATCACAATCCTCCTCAGCCTATGGCCCCATGTTTCCCTTAAAGGAGGTGGCGCCCCCCCAGAAGGTAGTCTATTTGGTACACCCCTATTTGGTGTACAAGCATTTCACATTTTCCGATTCATACAATTGAAAGGTTCAACACAAACCTGTCTGTGAACATCCTCAGAACCTGGTTTCTCTCCTGGAAACAGATTTTCTGACCCATCAGCCCACCTGAGTTGACATCCTGCAGTTGTTCCTCCAGGAAGAGAGGGATCGCATCCTTCGGGAAGCAAGGAAGGTGGTGGCCAACCAAGCAGGTCATCTAGACAGGGATGCATGCCAACTGAAGGAGTCCCCACAGTGCAACCCCAACGCACCTGAAGGTAGGGGGATTCTATGCCTACACCGCCAGGCTCCACTGGGAGGTCTCCAGGCTGCAGCCAGAAAGCCCATCAATTTGTCCATAATTAGTAATACAAAGTAAGGAGAAGTCCTCTGCAGCTCTCCTGGAGTGCCTTTTGAAGCATATAGGATGTGCAGTTCTATAAATCCAGGGGCAGTGAGAAAGGGCCATAAACATTCACGGCACAGTCCACTATCAGACATCAGGAGGAAGCTGCAGAAGACAGAGGACTTTGAAGGAGAGAACCTATCAGAATTAGCTGGCATAGCAGAGAAGATTTTTAATAAATGAGATGCACAGGAGGAGTGGCAAGTAAGGAAACTGATAAAGGTACTGACATTAAATTAAGAAAAAGGACAAAACCAAGGAGAGCCCCGTGTGGAGAGGAAGGGCTGGGCCCTGTGGATCCAGACCAATGCGCCCTTGGTGAGGTAAAGGAACACTGGGCTTGAGATTGCCTTGAGAAGAAGGCAGGGGCACTGCCCATCATGGACTGCAGGTGCTGTGGCTCAGACCCTCTCCCCAAGCCTCGATCTATAATTGGGGTGGAGGGGAAGCAGACCAATTTCATGGCTGACAACAGGTTCAACACTCTTCCCTCAAGAAATCTATGGGAAAGCTTTCAGGGGAGAGAACTCTCATTCAAAGAGCTAACCACCTGCATGAAGGAATGAGGATGCTCTTGAACTTCAGAAGCAGGTGATCTCCCAACACCCAAGGCCAGGGAACAGACACCAGGCACGGGAATTCCTGGGGACCGTGGGCTACTGTAGCTCTGGGCATCCTGGTTTGTGGAAATTGCAAAGCTCCTATACGAGCTCACTAAAAAAGGCTAAGATTTTGTGAGGACTGAGGAGGCAAATCGTCTTTCCAGGAACCAAGAGGAGCCTTGCTACAGCCCCTGCACTGGCCATCCCAGATGTCAACAAGCCCTTGCACCCGTGTGTGGACGGGCAAGTGGGCATGGCAAAGGGAGTCCTGACTTGAGCTTGGTCCATGGGTAAGGGTTGTCGCTTACCCAGGCAAGAAGCTAGACCCATGGCAGCGGGGTTTCCTCCCTGCTTGCGGATGGTGGTGGCCACAGTCACTTTAGTCAAGGACTCCAGCAAACTGACTCTTGACAAAAACAAGGCATCACAGCCCCCATGCCATGGAGGGACTGCTTAGGACACTCCTGACAGGTGGATGAGCAATGCAGGAGTGACTGGCTACCAAAAACCACTCCTCAACGTGCCAAGGTTACCATCAAGCTTCCCACTATATTGCTCCCACTATGCTGAACTCTGCTGCCCCCCTGCCAGACTAGCTGGTTGAAACACCCCACAACTGCCAGGATGTTCTCACTCAGAGTTCTCACTCAGGATGGCTAGGGCCAGACCTCACTGACACCCCCCTCAACCATCCAGATTTCATCTTGCTCACTGACGGGGACAGTTTGGTGAGGGATGAAAAGCAGTATGCAGGGGCAGTGGTCGTAACTGCAGATCAAACACTGGAGGGCAGCCTTGCCCCACAGAACCAGCCTTGCCCCACGGAACCTTGGCACAAAAGGTGGAACTGGCAGCCCTGATCCAGGCACCAAAGATGTTCAGGGGCAGATGGGTGAACATCTACACTGACAGCAGGTATGTTTTCGGCACAATCCACGTCTAAGGGGTCATATACTGGGAGCACGGACTGCTCACAGCAGAAAGAACAGGCATCAAGAACAAGGAAGAAATTTGGGACTTGTTCCATGCCATCTGGAAGCCGGAGCGAGTGTCTGTGACACATTGTTCTGGACACCAGTGAGAAGGACACCTGTGGCACAAGGATACCACCAAGCAGATGCCACACTGAGAGATGCTGCCCCTGGCCCAGCACCAGCTTGTTGCCCTTGAGGCCCTGCTATACTAGAACCACCATCTACTCAAAAGATCTGGAGTTCCTGGAAAAACTGGGTGACATATGCGGGGCCTTCGGTAAAGGATGAGAAAGGGAGAGTGGTGGTGCTGCGGGTGTTGGGAAGAAAGCTGATGTGGCGAGTACATGACATTACCCATCTGGGACAGCGAAGGTGACAGCTCTCCCAGGAAGGCTCTATGTACTCCCCAACTAGGAAGAATGGCTAGGGGTGTAGCAGACAGATGTGTGCACAGTCAGACTGTTAATCCCGGAAAGATCTCAGTGGGGGAAAGAGAGAAAGAAGCAAGACCCCAGGGATGTTCCAGGAAGTGCACTTCACAGAGACAAAGGAAAGCACAGGCATAAGTGTCTACTGGTATTCAAAGCAGATACTACACCTTCTCGGGTTGGGTGGAGACTTGCCCCTCCTGCCCTGAGACTGCAGGGCCAGAAGCTAAGAAGCTCCTGGAGTAAATAGTCCCTAGATACGGACTCCCCCTGGTGACAGGTTCAGACAATGGCCCAGTTTTTGTAAATTCAATCTCACAAGCCCCAGCAAAAGCTGCTGGCACAGATTGGAAATTGCATTGTGCTATAGGTCTTAGAGCTCGGGACAAGTAGAAAGGATGAATCGGACCCTAAAGGAGCCCTTGATTAAATTAACCTTGGAGCCTGGCAGTGGTTGGGTGGACCTCCTCTTTGCCCAGCTCCAGGCAAGGTACCCCCTTTATCTAAAAGGGATAACTCCTTTTGAGATCTTATATGGTCACCCACCCCCTTTGTCCCCGAATACAGGAAGAAACCCTGGCTGAGATCAGTGATCAGCAGCTCTCCATCCTGTCACTGAGTCAGTCTTATCCAAAGCGCACCCAGTCATGCATGCACTGGAGAAGGGTGAACCAGTGATACCTCTCAGTTTCAACCCCAGCGATTGGGTATGGGTCAAGATGGAAGGGCCCATATACTCTCATCCTCGCCACACCAACGGTGGTGAAGGCAGAGGGAGGGAAGCCTGGATCCATATGCACAATCTGAAAGAGGTATTCAAAGTGAACGTTGACCTGGAGTGGCTCTGGGAGCTGGTGATCACAAATTCTGATGGACTGAAGCTAAAACGAAGAAGGGTGGAGTGAGAATCTGGCCTGGGCTATACCTACTGGTAGGACTATGAGATCTGGGAAACAGGGAGACATGGGGGTTGCACGCCTATGTGTTGGGAGCTGACCCTGGCACTGAGTTTACCATTCAGCGTGCCCCCATACAATCTAGACCGACTGTGGTACAGGAACCCAAGTTAACTGCAAAGCTCACTGCCTCGTGAGAATCCTAATGTGATGCCAGGATCCCGGATCCTGATGCAGTGCTGGAATCTGAGTGACTGCAAGGCTTACTGCTTTGTGTGGCCTTTTGGACATGGACCCCACATTAAAAGGAAAGAGCTGGGTGACACCACCTTGTCTCCTCTCACAGGCTGTGGCCATAGGACCAAACAGAAACCTCTTTGAACATTCCCTTCCCGACTGTGGCCCAACCTATTCGCACAAACTCCAGAAAGGGAGCCTGTTACTTAGTAGCTGAACTCATAGTTGAGACCACACAGCACCCAGAATGTCCTTGGATAGACAGAGCCCTAACTCCATGGGAATGGAAGCTGTGTCAGCCCCCTACTTATCCGCTGGCCAGACCTTCCTACCAAGCCGAAGCGAAGGCCGAAGTTCAGTTGAACCTTATTTCACGCCAAGCAGAGTCCAGACACTGATCGATCAGGGCCGTTTCCCCAGAAAGCGAGTCAGCCCTACATCTCTGAGCCCCTTTTATACCCCAAACCCCAACAATTAACCACTGACTGGTGGGCCTTTGGGTGGCTAGGGACCTTTGGGCAGTGGCAGCTTGGGAAGCTGCTCTTTCCTGGGCCTGCTATTTCAGTTATTTCCTTCTCTCTCCATTCTGGTCTCCCAGCTAAGACTGGCAGTCACTGCAGCTAGGTGGGCCCTAACAATTGCATTCAATATGGTTTTTGAGAGTATAATGGGGTGATTAAAAATAATACAGAACATGATTTCCAATTAAGAACTTAAACATCCAGGGGCTGGAGTGATAATACCGTGGGTAGGGTGTTTGCCTTGCACGTAGCTGACCCGGGTTCAATCCCTGGCATCCCATATGGCTTCCCAAACACTGCCAGGAGTAATTTCTGAGTGCAAGAGCCCTGAGTATCGCTGGCTGTGACCCCCCACCCTCAAAAAAACACTTAAACACTAGTAAAGAAATGTTGTAACAGTATCAGCTACTGAGTTGAAGAGAGCAATAAATGCCAAATGGCCTATGAGGAAAGCGTTCCATAAAAACAAAAGTCTCCAAGAAAGGAATTCCTAGTATTTCCTCTTTTGGCACTATTTTTCAATTTAACATAGTTATGCTGGCAATTTATCTCAGTTAAGCCACATCCAAGTATGAGCTATTGGTGTTCTGCACCAGTGTCAACATACTAAGATAAAACGCAGTGATACCATTATGGAGATGTGACGCTCACACAACAGTTCACAGGCAAGCCTGGAGGTGCAGAAGTTCACCAGCTGTGAGGCTGGCCAGAGGACATGAGGGCTTGTTCAAGGACAGAATAGACTCAGAAAAGCAAGTATAATATCTGGGTAAGGAGCCTCCAGTCCAAATGCATTTGCACACTTGGGTTAACCTGATGCCCTCCCAGGGCTGGGTGGGGCAGTTCCCCACGGCCATGGCCTTTGCTGGGATCGTGCAGTACCTGCAAGTGCCCAGTAGGCAGTGCCCAGACACTCGTTCAGCAGGACAAAGGCCACCAGCGACATCCCACCATTCATCACACCCACCAGGAAGCGAGTTACTGCAAAGAATTCATACGTGGGGGAAAGTCCATTTGCAATAGCAAATAAGATGTCAAGGGCAAAACCTAGGGAAAAAAAGAACAGTAGTTGATGAAAGTCATAATGGTTTTTATCACTTTGTAAAGAAATCTTTGTAAATGTAAATTTTTGGAGCCCCCCCCCCCCACCTTATTTTGGCTTCACTTAAAAATTAAAATGAAAAACATTTCCTTTCTTTATAGAAAACATGTTGGATACTATCAGGAACAATTTTTAATTATTCTCAATAATACTGGAAACAAAGTAAAAGCCTGAAAATCTCATACTCAGCTGCTCAAGAAAACTATTCTGAGTTCTGTGAAGTGCCTCTGAAATGAATCAACAGACAGAGTATAAGGAAATCGATCTAGCAGACTGTCTGAATCTTCATTATACCTAGACACAGGCCTAAATTAGAATTTGGCATTTTCAGGATGCACCATCATCTACAAAAGCTGCTGATGCACTCATCTGGCCATCAGCAGGCAGACTGGATGCTTTGAAATACTTAGCCAGGTGAAAGACATTGAAATAAGGGCCAATAGGACTGGTCCATGGTTGGAAATTTGCCACAAAGGGGGAGAGGGAGTGCAGTTAGGCTAGAGGAGGGACTATTATGACCATGATAATTGGAAATGACCACTCTGCACAGAATTGAGTTCTGAAGGGAGACAAAGTGATATGCATGATACCTTGTCAGTAACAATGTTGCAAACTACAGTGCCTAAAAGGAAAATGAGAGAGAGAAGAAAATGTCTGCCATAGAGGCGGCTTTGGGGCAGGGTTGGGGGTGGCAGGAGGGAAACTGGGACAATGGTGGCAGGAAATGAACTTTAGTGAAGGGATGGGTGTTGGAACATTGTATGAGTGAAACCAAATCATGAACAAGTTTGTAATTGTATCTCATGATGATTTAGTAATAAAAAAAATGAAAAGAAAAAAAAACTTGGCCAGGGTGAACTCTTATTGCAGAGTGGCCAGTTGCCAGAAAACATAAAACGCAGCCCCATGTCTGTACTGCAATTCCCTTACTGCTTCCCCCAGAGCCTTAGGGAAGTAAGTCCTCTGAGGCAGATCACAAACACTCAGACAGGTTACCTGTGAGATAGACTTTCTTCCGTCCGAAGCGGTCTGAGAGTTGACCGAAAGAGATCACACCCACAAACACACCGCCAAAGAAGAAGGAGCTCGCAGCACTGACCTTGTAAGACCTGCTGGCAATTAAGAACCACTATAGGAAGCAAAAACACAAGAGACATTTGATTACCAAAAAGCTGGATGAATTGAGAGCTTTAAAAAATAAAGTGGAGTCTGGAAAGAAAGATGGCGGCCGCACGGGAGCCTTGTGGAAAGCAGGTTTGAGCCGGGCTCGGGGGAGCGGCGGGGACCTCATGGGAAGGGGGGCTTTGTGGGCCGTCCCCCACGCCCCACCGAGGTCGCCAGCTGCCCCCCACGAGCGGCTCTCCGGCACGGCCACGACTCCAGGGCACAGAAACCAATCTCTTAACTAGATAACTTTTAATAGAAATTCTTCCAGGGTCAATAAGTAAAATAGCAGAAATTCAAAACCGCGCGACCGCTATTGCGGCCACGCGACATCATTTTATTCTTAAACCAAGTTGTAGAAAGCAAATCATTTCACAACGCTGTTTCAGCAGGTCTGATTGGGGGGGGGGTCGTAAACTCTAAACAATAATTGTGCATCTTCTATCGAAATAATCTATCTAGTCAAAGTAGATAGAGTATTAACTAGAACTCATCTGCCTCACAAGAATTGGGAGGGGTGAGAGGTGGGGGTCTATTGGGGTTCGGGGTTAAAAATGAGTATTGGTAAAGGGAAATGTGTTCGGCATCTACATGACTGAGACCTAAACCCGAAAGCTCTGTAACTTTTCCCACAGTGATTCAATAAATAAATAAATTATATAAAAAAAAATAAAGTGGAGGAGATTAGCCTCATCATGGTTCTCAGGGGCTATTCCTGCCTCTGGCTCGGGAATTAGTTATGGGTCTGGGGAAAACATGTGATGTTAGGGATGGAACCAGTTGGCTATGGGCAAAGCAAGTGTCTTAACCCCTGTACTATCCCTCTGGT
Source organism: Sorex fumeus (assembly GCF_029834395.1). Taxonomy (NCBI): domain Eukaryota; kingdom Metazoa; phylum Chordata; class Mammalia; order Eulipotyphla; family Soricidae; genus Sorex; species Sorex fumeus. The sequence continues at coordinate 20,060,929 of NW_026606188.1, forward strand.
CCCAAGAGTTAGCTTTGAAAAATTCAAATGCTGCTCAGCCTGATACTCTCTATGTGCATCCATTGATAAGCAAATTGTATCATGCTGTGTGAAATGAGTCAGAAGGAGAGGGACAGACATAGGATGCTATCACTAATTTGTGGGACATAAAAAAAAACACAGCATGAGACTAATATCCAAGGACAGAAAAAACAGGGATCAGAAGTACTGGTCAACAGTTGGAAGCTCCCCACAAGTATGTTGTGGGGGGTGGGGTGGGGGTAGAGAAGGAACCACTACGACAATAATAGTTCAAGGATAGTTGGAAATGATATCTCTCTGGACAAGAACTATCTATCTATCTATCTATCTATCTATCTATCTATCTATCTCAGGACAAGAACTGAGCACTGAAAATAGGTAAAAGGATATACATGATAACCTTTTAGTATCTGTATTGCAAACCATAATGACCAAACGAGGGGAGAGGGGAGAGAGAGAGAGAGAGAGAGAGAGAGAGAGAGAGAGAGAGAGAGAGAGAGAGAGAGAGAGAGAGAAAGTGCCTGCCATAGGGGCAAGGGGGTGGGGCCGGAGGGGGATGGGAGGGTAACAGGGGACAATAGTGGTGGAAAATGTACACTGGTAAATGGTGTTTGGAACATTATAAGAATGAAATCCAATTATGAAAAACTTTGTAACTGTGTATCTCACAGTGATTCAATTACAAAATGTTAAACTTTTTTTAAAAATCCAAATGCATAACAAAATCCATACACTGTAACTTCCTTACCAGGAGCGATAGCACAGCGGTAGGGCGTTCGCCTTACAAGCGGCCACCATGGCCGACCCGAGTTCGATTCCTCCGCCCCTCTCGGAGAGCCCGGCAAGCTACCGAGAGTATTCGATATGCCAAACACAGTAACAACAAAGTCTCCAATGGAGACGTTACTGGGCCCGCTCGACCAAATCAACGATCAACGGGAGGGCCTTTACCTTTACATGTTCCACTATTAATAAAAATGTCATTGGGCATCCATCTTGGACAATCTCCATTTCTTCTTTGGTGAAGCTTGGGATCATTGTTTTAATGTGTTTGCACAGTCTTTTATTTTTTTAATTTATTTACTGAATCACCGTGAGAACAGTTACAAAGCTACAGTTTAAGTCTCGGTCATACAATGATTAAGCACCTATCCCTTCACTTGGTGGCAGTGCATATTTTACACCACCAAAAACCCCAATACAGCCCCCTTCCCTCCCCTCCCCATGCCTGTGAGGCAGATGATTTCCACTGAACTCTCTCTCTCTACTTTGATTACATTCATTATTTCGACAAAAGATGCACCATTACTATTTGGAATTTCCCCCTAACAATCAGACCTGCTGAAAAGGCATCAAGAAATAATTTGTTTTCTATTGCTGGTTATGAAGAGCATATGATGTCGCATGACCACGAGAATGGCTGTGTGATTTTGGATTTCTGATATTTTACTAAGTCTGGAGAGATTTCTGCCAAAAGCTGCATAGTTCCAAGATTGGTTTATGTGCTTCTGGGGCCATGGCCGTGCTGGAGAGCCGCTTGTGGGGGCCAACTCATGGTCTCAGTGGGGCTGGAAGGACGTGCCGGTTCCAGCCCTCCATCCCATGAGGCCACAGTTGCCCCATCACCGCTGGCTCATACCTAGTTATCCAATAGGCTCTGAGGTGGCGGCCACCGTGCCACTGGGGGGGTGGGGCACAATGATAGTACGATGGGGATGGTGTTTGCCTTGCACGCGACCAACCCGGGTTTGATTCCCAGCATCCTATATGGTTTCCGGAGCACCACCAGGAGTAATTCCTGAGTGAAGAGTCAGGAGTAACCCCTGTGCATTGCCAGGTGTGACCCCAAAAAGCTGAAAAAGAGAAAAATATATAAAGTACCCCAAAATAGCTCATTGTTTGGAAATCTGGAAAATAAACCAAGCCAATATTCCCACACTAAAATACTTCTAAATTCTTTCTTTACCATTCTTACCATACAAGTCTTTTTTGGGGGGGATGGGTGGAAGAGGCTGGTTTGGGGTCATACCTCGCAGTGCTACCTCGGCTACCCCTTCCTCTGGGCTCTTGGCTGGCTCCTGGCAGTGCTGGGTCACCATAAGCAATACTGGTGACTGGAGCAGAGGCAACACCAGGGCCAGCCACAGACAAGACTTCACTTTTGGGCAAACGATTCATACCACTGTCAACTGACTTCCCTAAACCTCTCTGGCCCAGACTGGTAGGTGATCTGGAGAGTCACTGCCCTTAAAAGTAGTACTCAGAGCAAACAGAAATGTTCTTGAGGCTTCAGAATTTAAATGAGAAAATTATGGACGCAATATGAGAAAAGGCTGAAGCATGTCCCAGACATTTTTTTGTTTCGTTTGAGTGCTCAATAAATAGTTGACTCACTTTTACTATAGGCTAATGGACCATTTGGAACAGTGAGGCTGGAGCTACAGTTCAGTGGGGAAGGCGCTTGCCCTGGATCCAGTTGACCAGGGTTCAATCCCTGGAATCCCATATGGTCCTCTGAGCACTTCCAGGAGTGATTCCTAAATGCAGAGCCAGGAGTAATCCCTGAGTATAGCCAAGTGTGTGCCCCCTGCAAGAAATTAATAATAATAATAAAATAACCCCCCTAAACTATCTGGAACACAGGGAGGGACTGCAGATGTGAAGGATCTGGACAAGGTCTCTGCTCCATGGAGCATGACTTACAAAGGAGTCATGCTCCTTTACAAAGCAGGAAAAACACCAAAAAAAAGTAATGAAGTCATGAAATTCATATACAAGTGGTACTACATGGAAAGTATCCTGCTAAGCGAAATGAGTCAGAAAGAGAGGAACAGACATAGAAAGATTGCATTCATCTGGGGAACATGAAGTAACAAAATAGGAGACTGACACCCAAGAATAGCAGAGATTAAGGACCAGGAGGTTTACTCCATGGCTTGGAGGCGAGCCACACACGCTAGGGGAAAAGGCAGCTCACATAGAGAAGGGAGGACCAAATAAAGTGTGTTGGGAGGATCCTCCCAGGATGGGAGATGCGTGCTGAGAGTAGACTTTAGACGGAACATGACTGCCACTCAATGCCTCTTTTGCAAACCACAGCACCCAAAAGGAGAGGGAGAACTAAGGGAAATGCCCTGCCACAGAGGCAGGGTGGGATGAGATTTGTAAATCTACAACTGTACCTTATGGTGTTTCAATAATAAAAATCTAAAAAAAAAGTAAATGCACAGGAAGAGGCTGAGACAGAGCCTTTTGGGATGAGGGAGGGCATAGTTGGCCTAGGCTACTCCTGGCTCTGTACTCAGAAATTACCCTTTGCCAGGGATTGAACTCAGGTGAGCTGCAGATGAGGCATGTGCCCTGCCTGCTGTGTGATCACTCTGCCCCACAATGTCTTAGAGAAGGCACACAGAGTAGGCCTCACCTGGAAAGGGGGATGTTCATGAGCTGAATGATCCTGAAGAACATGAGAAAAACTACAGTGACCCCCAAATGAAGGCACACCAGTGTGCTTTAGTGGGTACCTTGAAAGGTGGGGCAGGCATCAGCTCACACAGGTCCCTGGAGCATTATTTTAGTGCAAAGGGAAGGCACTGAGTTACTGGCTCTAAATCTCTAGAGCACCTTGGCCATTCTTAAAGAATGCATCACAGTAAGAAAATGGGGATCAGGGGGGAAGGAGATAATGGTAACTTTTTGACAAGAATAGCAGAATGACAATAACCTGGGATGGATATCTTTGTGGGTGTTTTCACTTGCTTTGTTGTCTTTTGCTGTGCTGAGAATTGACCCTAAGGCCTCACACATGCAAGGAAGCACTGGACCACTGAGCCACACATGTGCCAAGTCTATTGGGATGGACTCTAAAGGTGGAACTATCCAGACTTGCTGAGCTGGGGAGGTGGAAGGAGAGAGGGAGGTTTTGAGATTCTTTGAGGATGGTGACGACCTTCAGGGAGACAAGAGAAGGTTGCCATGGGGTCTCAGGTCTGCGGTGAGGAAAGGAACTTTGCTTGACCAGACACAGGTGGAGATGCCTCTAAAATACCCAGTGAAAACCATGAGCAAGCATGTGGCTGTCATCTCCTGTAGGAATTCCAGACCTAGAGATGGAGCGGAGACACAGAGCCAGAGGCACGGACACAGCCACATTCAAAGGCTGGGTACAAAATACACCATAGGAAACTCACAAGGAGGAATCATAAAATGACCATAACACGGGCGGACATGTGCCATCAAAGCCTTAGAGAGAACTGGATTCATGGTGAGAGGGCGGCCATGCTTGCAGAAATTTGCTTTAAAGATCAAGTGAGAGGAGAACAGAGACTTGAATGCATGGACATGTGCAAAGCACATTTAAAAACAAATTTGAGTCACTATGGGGGTAAGGTACATGTCTTGAATGTGGTCAAGCTCTCCACATATCCACAAGCACAGTCAGGGGTACTCCTGAGCCCAGAGCTAGGAATATCCCTGAGCAACACTAGGTATGGCCCAAACTCCCCCAGCCCCACTAAATAACTCAAGAGTGTGTGGGAGCCATAATGGAGAAGATGGAAGGACTGTACACAAAAGAAATATACAAAATTTCCATAAGTTTTCCTGGGAAGAAGAACCCTAAAAGGGGGAGGATGGAAGCAGTACTGGGACAGGTGTGTGGGTTCAAAGGCTACTACCTTGCTTTAAAAATATTTTTTATTTGGAGAGGGGTATATCCAGCAGCACTTGGGGTCACTCCTGGCCTTGTTCATAGGAGTAGCCTCCAGCAGGTGCAAGGGACCACATGGGTGTCAGAGTCAGCAGCAGGCGAAGCAAGTGCCTTAACTTCTGTACTATCTCAGCCCCAGGAGCCAGACACTCAAGGGGTGAGCCGATTGAGTCCTACCAGGGAGAAGAGTAGGGAAAGGTTCATCCTGCTGGGTGGTCAGGGATGATGAACGAGAAGAATGGGAGCAGCCAAGCTTATAGAGCTAAAGATCTCCTAGGACCACCATGTACAGAGACAGAGGCCAGGGAGTTGGGGGGATTTGAAGGTAGGTCACATTGTGGGGACAGTGAAGGCAAAATCTAGAAGGAGTTGAGAGTCCCTGATAATAGCAGTTAGCCCAAGCACTGGCTTTTCATTCTTTTGTGGTTCCAGGTGTCAGATCCAGAATTTCACACATAACTTGTACATATAGCCCAGTAATGCATTCCATTGCTGAGCTGCAACTTCAACCCATAATTTTTTTCCCCAGTTCTGTGTCCTGGATCTTATCCTCATCACTCTAAAATCCTGGACATCCCCAAAACTTATTCACTCTGAGACCATTTCCTAGTCTTCCAACTCATTTCCTCTAGTCTTTCTACTCTAAATACTCTTTAACTTCTTCCAGAACCTCTCACCCAACTCCACAGTAAGTATGGCCTGAGACAACAACACAAGATTGAATCATGTTAAGTAGCCTTGATATAAGGATCTATGAAGATCAGGTGTGAGGCATTTTATTTATTTTTAGTTTCTGGGCCACATCTGGTGGTACTCAAGGGTAACTCCTGGCTCTGCACTCAAGAATCACTCCTGGTGGTACTCGGGCCATATGGCATGCCGAGGATCAAACTCAGGTCTGGTCATGTGTAAGACAAGCACCCAATCCACCCCACTATACTATCGCACCAGCACCAGGTGTGAGGATAAAGATTCACATCAAAGAGCCGAAGTGTACTGGAAGTTGAGAACAAATTCAATTTTATGAAAAAATTTATTCTGAATATACAGATAGATGAGTGGGAGGATTTTCAATTTATTAGCAATATCTATGGTGGTATTTTTATAGGTTGAAAAATAAACGAAACATTAACTATCAGGTCGGTCTAAAAAAAGACAAGACTATATTTGACATACGATAGTCCTTCTCTTATAATGACCAATAAAAAGAACTAGTTAGGTGCCAGAGCAATAGCACAGCTGACAGGACTCTTGCCTTGCATGTGGCTGACCTGCGTTCAATCCCAGGCATCCCATATGGTCTTTTGAGCACTGCCAGGAGTTATTCCTGAGTATAGAGCCAGGAGTAAGCCATGAGCATCACTGTGTGGCCCCAAAACAAACAAAAAGAACTAATTAGTTATAAGAAGATAGTTCAAAGAGCTCGAGCACACGAACCTCTGGGAGTCCTTGCACCTGCCCCAAGCATCACCAAGCAAACCTCTACCTGTGCCCCCAACACTGCAACCAACGTGCCACCTCCCCTTCCCCAAAAGAACAGATGATGCTTGTTTTGAATTTTCTTGAAAATTCAAACACCTGCTGCTCTGGTTTTCACGTTCTTTGGGTTTGTTTTGTTGTTCTCATGCCTTTCAAATCTGGCTTGTAACTTTAGCCTTGATTATCTCACACCCCAGTTTCTGATAGTCTGTTTATATGGCCAAGATATTTAGGCTCAGGCGGTCTGCTCTGTGCATAATTAATAAGGAGTGGTCATGTGACCACTGCATAATTAACAATTGTTGACAACATTCACAGAACTTCTCAAATTTAGCAAAAAGACCATAATACCATCCCTTCCAACAACTGGAGAGCTATCAACTTGGATGGCAATTTTAGGAAGAAGATACCCCAGGGATGCTTAACTAGAAAATTCCAAGTCCTGATTCTCAGGCTGCCAGTTCCAAGTGTCAAAGTAATTTCTGGTAATTTTTCTTCTTGTCAATGCTGGTTGGGCTAATGGTTCTCCCTACCTCTCCTGGAATACACTCAGAAACTGATACAAAACTGGAAAGACAGTGCCAGATTTCTCAACACCAGTTAGTTGGAACCTAAGAGCTCTCCCTAAGAGATAAGGGTAAAATGGGTATTCCTGATTCAGGAAAGTTCACTCCAGGATGTAGGGTAATATGTTTTGGACCAGCTTTCAATTATCCTCTGCTTCCTAGAAGATGGTATTTGGGGCCAAATGTTGTTTTACATACCTTAAAGCTTTTTAAACAGGACTTGATTAAATATATCGGCATAATCTGTGTTTAAAGTTTTGGAAAACCTCAATTGCTAGCTCATTTTCTTTTTTCTTTGTAAGTTTTTAGGCAAAAAAACCCTCAAATCTGGAGATAACCAGAATATTGAAAATTAAACCTAAATATGACAACTGTAAAACTTTTAAAAAGCTGTTCTCTATTTTTTTAAAAAAAAGGCTTTAAATTTAAAATGTCATAAACCAGTAAGTCATGCAAAAAACTGGCTAGAGAAATGTATCTCTATTTTTTTAAATGGATCTCTTTTTAAATGGCAAATTAAATTCTAAAGTTATAGAATGAAATGTCCTTTTTATAGACAACCACTTAAAATGGAAAAATCAATTTGCATGTGACTTTTCAATTTGCAATTGAAAAAAACAGGAAAATATCATTTCTTTTTTCAACAGAAAATGAAGCTGAAAAGAAAATATTTTTTAATCATTACTGAGCTACTGTAGGGCTGAAGTGATAGCACAGCCGGTATGGTGTTTGCCTTGCAAGAAGCTGACCCAGGTTCCCTTCCTCTGTCCCTCTCAGAGAGCTAGGAAAGCTACCAAGAGTAACCCGCCCGCACGGTAGAGGCCGGCAAGCTCCCCGTGGCTTATTCAATATGCCAAAAACAGTAACAACAAGTCTCACAATGGAGACGTTACTAGTGCCCGCTCGAGCAAATTGATGAACAACGGGAGGACAGTGCTACAGCGCTACAGTGCTACCAAGCTACTGTAATTTATAACACTTTAATAGCAGCTGCATGTATACATTATTCCAATTATACCACACCTGCCACTGGGTACTCACTTCCCTCCACCAAGGTTCAAAAGGTTCCTTGAGTTAAACCCTCCTCTGCTGTTGCCATAGGTCATGTGCTGATTCCGTACGCTGTATCTTTAAATCCCTCTTATGGGAAAGCTCAAGCTGTATACATCCATTCTCTCTGGCTCACTCCACTCAGCGTGATACTCTCTGGTTCCACCCATGGAGCCATAATATGCATTATTTTGTGATTCCATTTTTTTTCTTTTGGTGTGTGTGCGTGCACATGCGTGTATGTGTGTGTGCCATGACCTGCACCTGGAGGTGCTGGGGAGACCATATGGGATGTTGCGGATTAAACCCAGGTCAGCTGTATGCAAGACAAATACCTGCTGCATATCTGCTGCTACAGCTCTGGCCTCAATCTTGAAGTTTTTAATCACTTTGAATTTATTTACCTTATGAGTGGTGTGAGATAGTTACATTTTTTAAAAAAATACTGGCTATCCGGTTTTCCTAACACCATTTGTTGAAGAGAGTTTCTTTACTCCATTTCATGTACCTAGCTCCTCTTACAGAAATTAACTCCCATAAATCTGGAAGTTTAATGCAGGATTCTCAATTCTGTTCCATTGGTCTGTCTGCAAGTCTATTTTTATTTTAGTACTACGCAGTTTTGATTCTCATAGCTTTGCAGTACAATTTAAAATTATGTAATGTCCTCATCTTTTTTTCCTCTCCCTCTTAGAATTTCTTTGGCAATTTAGGAAGTTTAATGGTTCCATACACATTTTAGTAGTTATTTTCCCCAAGTCTTTGAAGAATGTCACTGAAATTTTAATGGGAATTGCATTAAATCTGCATAGAGATTTGGATAGAAAGGTCATTTTTATAATGCTGATCTTCCAATTCTTGAACAGGGTCTATCTTTTCCATTTCCTTGTATCTTCTATTTCTTTCAGCAATTATTTATAGTTTTCATTTGTAAAAATCTTTTACCTCTCATCATAACCATGTGTACTTGATTTTTGAGACAATATTCCGAAAGGCATTTTCCTCATAAATTTTTACTTTAGTTTATTATTTGCATACAAAAATACCACAAATTTTTGTGTGTTAAGGTTATAACCTGCTACTCTGCCAAATTGGTTTATTATTTCTAAGAGAGAAAATATTTTCGCTGGAGTTTTTAAGGTTTTTAAAGACAAAATACTTTCCATCTTTCAGGTTGAACTAGTTAAAATTCTTTTAATTTTATATCCCAAGTGATGTTTTTGCTTCCTCTGTTTATTATAATCACTGAATTGCATTCCTAAGTTGCATATTTATTACACTGTACTTTCAATAAAAAGGATTTTAGGGGTTGGCACTGAAAGCACTACTATGTTCACTAGATCATCTGAAGAACACAGAACTCCAAGACAATCAGGGACAACTCAGGGCAGGCACTGATAGCAGGGGACTTAAACATAAAAGATGAAAGAAGCACAAATATGGCAAATACCAGCATGAGTGCAAGTGCTACCCAGAATCTTGTAGCTCTTAAGGAGGAAAAAACAGGCAAGTCAAATATGACATGCCAGAGGGTTAACACAGTACCATTGGCTGGATATTAAGGAATCACCAGAAGCTTTTCTACTTAATATTGGAATTCTTAACGCTTAGAGGTTGAGAATGCATGGCACCTCTTTCAAAGGTAAAAAGTATTGGTGTCTCTCCCAGGAGGGGAGATGCATGTCGAAAGTAGACTATGGACTGAACATGTTTGCCACTCAATGCCTCTTTTGCAGACCACAACACCCAAAAGGAGAGAGAGAACACAGGGGATTGCCCTGCCACAGAGACAGGGGGGATGGGGGGATGGGGGTGGGAGGGATATTATCCATGGTGGTGGAAAATGGGCACTGGTGGAGGGATGGGTATCTGATCATTGTATAATTGAAACCAAAGCACAAAAAATTGTAAATCTACAACTTTAAAAAAAATAAAATAAAATAAAGGGGAAAAAAAAAAGTATTGGTGTCTGTTTAAAAAAAAACAACAACTACTTTAACTGGAGACGAAGAATGGGCAAAAGCAATATACTGGGGTGGGAAGACAGGTCAAAGCTCATTTCAGTAACACCCCTCCCCCCTACTTAGTCACAGAAGAGAATCATTCAAATTAGATATAGACACCCAGCAGGGTCGTTCATGAACAGATATACAGATAATACGTTTTTGTCTTTCATAGATATTATTTGACGCCATTGGCATGACAAAGATCAAAGCCAGGTTAAAATCAGAAGTTTCAAAGGAAGTAACAAAATGTATCTTTGGCTTTAAACCTTGATCTTTATGGAAATGTCAATCAAATCCATCATTTTTCTGATGGGAATAAATATTACAAAATGAAAATATTCTACGGTAGACGGAAGAATATAATCCTGAAAATAAAATTATTGGCTAAATAATACAAATATATCAAAGCTATGTCAGATAGAATTATTATGGGACCTTAAAATCACATGATTAATAACCTTTAAGATTTTACATAATTAATTCTCTTCCAATTCCAACAACCACCTGTCAGAAGATATGGTTACTCCCCTGTCCCCACCTCCTTCTATGGAAAACTCTGGTTTGAAGACCAGTTCACAGACTCTATTGCTTTGGGCTATCTAATATTCCTAGTACACTTTCTTATATTCAACGTATGAGAGAGATCATCCTGTGTCTGTCCCTCTCTCGCCTAATGAAATTCACTCAGCATGATACTTTCTGGTCCGTGTAGCAGCAAACTGCATGATTTTGAACTTGACTTGTTATAATTGGTTCAGAGGTAAACCTTTTCAGCTGCATCTAATTTTTTTGTTACAGGGTTTTTTGGTTTGTTTGTTTTTATATTTTTTGTGTCACACCCGGCAATGCACAGGGGTTACTCCTGACTCTGCACTCAAAAATTATTCCTGGTGGTGCTCGGGGGACCATATGGGATGCTGGGAATCGAACCTGGGTCGGCTGCTTGTAAGGCAAACACCCTACCCACTGTGCTATCTCTCCTGCCCATGTTAAAGGTTTTTAAGAATATAAAAGGATGCATGTGTTTAGGGGGCGAATACACCACCCATGCTCCCTAGCGAAGCGCCACTCTCCCTCCACGGCACCCCAAAAGACATGCTGGCCCTTTCAGCCTCCTTTCCCACCTGTAGCCTCAGTATCATACCATCACCTGAGTCTAAGGGTTGACTGAATTTACTTAGTTCCCTTGATTTGCTTCTTCATTTGCCACATGAGTCAGATGAGCCAGTATCTGACCTTCTCCTGCTTTATTTTCCCTAATTAACCCATCATCAACATTTAGTAAAAGGCAAGATTTCGTATTTTCTCAATGTCTGAGTAATAATCCTCTGTGTATGTGTTGAGGGGAGGGCATGGATGCACACTATTTTCTTTATCTGCTCATCTGTCATTGGGTACTAGGACATTTCAAATTTTTGGTTCAATATCACTGCAACAACAGTAGGCGGTTATATATTTTATCAAATTAGCACTTTTATGTTTCTTGGGTACCCAATGTATCTATTGGGTACATAAAGTATATCTATCTAGAAATGGAATTTCTGGGTAATATGATACATCTCATTTTAATTTTGAGATAAATCTCCATATGGCTTTCAATAGAGGTGGAGTCCATTTGTATTCTCAACAACAGTGTGAGATTTCTTTTGCTCTATACCCTCATTAGCAGGTTTGAATATGGCCCTTTGGTAAAGGCATTTCTCACTGGTCTGAGGCAACTTTGCCATTTTGATTTGTATGTCCCTGATAACTCACGGCTGCTTCTCCTGGAAGGAAGCATAAAATGAGACCCCCATAACCATGCCACCGGACTCTGCACCAGGCTGTTTTCACTTGGGGCACCCCAGAGTGGGGTGGGTGAGAGCCCTCCCCACCCCAAGGGACCCAGCCCCGGCAGCTGAGCTCCATTACCCAACCGCTGCTACCACACTTCAGGCCGAGACTCACGCATGAGTGAACATATTCCTGGACACATCATAAGACACTTCCTACCCATTTTCCATAATTACCACACCATATTTGATGGGGTTCAGATAGTAGACAACAAATCATAAAGAGAAATGTATACATATATGTCTCTCAGAGAGCTCAGCAAGCTACTGAGAGTATCCCGCCTACATGGCAGAGTCTGGCAAACTAGCCCTGATGTATTCAATATGCCAAAAACAGTAACAATAATGGGTCTTATTCCTCTGACCCTGAAATAGCCTCCAATATGTTGGGAAAGACGAGTAAGGAGAGGCTGCTAAAATCTCCAGGCTGGGACGAATGGAGATGTTACTGGCACCCGCTCGAGTAAATCGATGAACAACAGGATGACAGTGATACAGGCATGTCCCTGATAATGTTAAGAGTATTTTTTCATATGTATTGGTCATCTGTAGGTCTTCTATGGAGAAATATCTGTTCAATTTTCTCCCCATTTTTTTTGTCACTGTTATTAAGTTTTGTGAATTTCTTACATATCTTTGATATTGGCCTCTTCTTGGATACATGATTTACAAATATCTGCCTTCATTAAGTATATTACCTTTTTGATTTTGGGGGTTTTATTTGGGGAGGGTAGTTTCTTCCACTGTGCACTAGCTTCTAAGACAGAATCCTATTTGCTTATTTTGCTTTTGCTTTCTCTTACAGATGGAATGAAATCCCCAAAGATACGGCCAAAGCCCTCATCATGGGGTACTCTTCCTGTGCTTTCTTCTATGTATTTTATGGCTTGAGATCTAACATTCAAGTCTTTAATCAGTTTTGAGTTCACTGTTGTACATGGTCTGAGACAGTGATCCAATATCATTTTATTCCTTTGTATGTTATTATCCAATTTTTGTCAACATTATTTGAAGACGAGATTTTCTCCATTTTATGTTCTTGGCTCCTTTGTTAAACAGTTAGTTCCAGGCTTATAATTCAATTACATGGTCTCTCTACTTTTATAACAATAAAAACAATACCACGAAGTTATCTGGTTTTGTTTACTTAATTCATTGACCACACCCAACTGTAGCTAAGAGCTACTCCAGGTTCAGAAGTCATCCCCTGAGATATACTGCAGTGCTGAGGACCAAGTCCAGAGAATCACACATGTCAGGCAAGTGCTCTACCACCGAACAATGTCCCTGCCCCCACAATGTTCTAATTACTGTATTGTAACATAAAGCAGGAAACATGATGTCTGACATTTTTCTTGCCAAAACTGCCTTGGGCAGGTACAGTCTTTAGTGGTTTCAGATACATTTTAGCAATAACTGCCCTTTTCCTTGAGGAATGCACTGTAATTTTTAAAAATTTTTATTAGTGAAACACCATGAGGTACAGTTGTAGAGGAACAAATTTTTGTGCTTAGGTTTCAGTTATACAATGATTGAGTACCCATCCCTCCACCAGTGCCCATTCTCCACCTCCAATGCTCCCAGTATCCCTCCAAACCTCATCCCTCCCATCTCACCCCACCCCTGTGGCAGGGCATTCCCTTTTGTTTTCTCTCTACTTTTGGGTGCTGTGGTTTGCAAAAGAGGCATTGAGTGGGAATCATGTTCTGTCTATAGTCTACTTTCAGCATGCTTCTCCCATCCTGGGAGGATCCTCTCAACACCCTTTATTTGGAGCTCCCTTCTCTATCTGAGCTGCCTTTTCTGCACTGCAATTTTTAAAGCATTGCATAATGCTTTGGGTGGAATGGTCATCTGGATGGACAGTGTTAGTTTTTCCAACCCAGGAGCATAGAATCTCTTTAAATTTCTTTTTCTGTTTCTTTTAAAAGTAATTTAGACGTTTTGATGAATGTCTTTTACTTGCTTTGTTAGATTGATTCCTGGGTACATTGAGAAAGATGGGGGCATGGGGGAGGGAGACAGAGGGAGAGAGGGAGAGAGATGGTAGAGAGAGAGAGAGAGAGAGAGAGAGAGAGAGAGAGAGAGAGAGAGAGAGAGAGGTGCTAGGAATAAAACCCAGTACCTCATATATGTGCATCCTATACTCTACTACTGAGTTACAACCCAGATCTAGTTTTCATTAAGGGTAACACAACAGCCCATTCCCGGCCTCCTTTGCTTTTTACTTCACTGAAAGACTCTGTGCCACTGTCTTCTCTTCACTAGAACACAGGTTATCAACAAGGTTTCTTTGGTCAGTCAAAGACATTACAGAGACTAAAGCGGCAGACAGAGCCCAGAATTCAGACACCGCCCCGTCTCTGCTCTAAACAGCTCCTCATGCCTCTGTCACTGTCACAGGCCTGTCTCTGTCTCACTGCTCTCTGGGGACATGAACTGCCCATTCTTCCTCCTTTCCCCCTTCTCCTGTCAGATGACATTTCACGGAATGAGAGTTGAGAAAACGGCTCTACGCATAGGCCTCTAGCAGATGGAGCTGCTGAGTGACAGGCCCATCCCCACCACGCTTTACCAAGATCAGGTCATTTCCCCCTGCCAAGGAGACTCTGCCCTTGTGGTCTTGTTTTGCACACAGGGAATCACTCCCCATGACACACACAGAAGGGATGCAGGAGCACCACGCCGGGAGGGGGCATGCTCCCCAAAGGAAACAAACACGACTCATTCCACTCAGGCTTTGGAGCCTGACATTCCACAGGAAGGAGTCCTTTCCCTCAAGGCTAAACTGTGTCTTCCAGTGGCGACCCCGGCCCCAAGGCCCTCTCCCCGCAGTGTGCTCCAAATCTCTGGACTGTTTCTCTGCCCCTGCCTCCCACCTGCTTCTCCAGATCATGACTGGCTCCCTCTCCTTTCAACTCACTTCCCCTCTTTTCACTTCTGCTTTTGAGGCCTGAGGGAAAATGTGTTTATTTGTCTCTCCTCTGCAATGCTCTAAAGGGCATCTTTGTCACAAGTGGTTCCCTAACTGTCTACTGGCTCTACCTGTATGTTTGCTGAATTATTAATGAGAGTAAGTGCTGGAGTCTCACAGGGAGCCTCACATACCAAACAGGGCCTAGTGCCAAAGAGGACTGTGGCCTCAGTGGCGAACTGAGAGCCACTGAATGGCATCGTCTTCATTCTTTCTTTTCTCTTTTATTGCTGCTGTTGTTGCAATAGTAGGGGTTCAAACAGGCTTGCTCATGGTGCTCGCACAGCCAGTCTCAGAGCTTGTGGGGGTCACCATAATTTAGTTGTGGTACTCTCACGCACTATGAGGTGGGTTGTTTGCTTCATTTTGGATATTTTTGGGAATTTGGGGCCATATCCAGTGGTACATGGGGACCATTCCTGAAGTAGATATACAGTGGAATACTACTGTGCTAACCATGTGATACTACTGTGAAATCATGCTATCTACTGCTCTGTTGGTGGGTCTAGGGATCTTGGGCTGAGTGAAGTTCGCCAGAGGAAGAGAGAGACAGGCACAGAATGATCTCTCTCACATGTGGGTTATAAATAAGCATCATAGGAGGATAACATGGTCAAAGGCAGCAGAGTCTGAGAACTGGTCTACAGAACTGAGGTCTCCATGGCAGGGAGAGGGGCTGGGGGAGGGCCTGGGCGCAGGGGACACAGAGATAGCAGTGGAGGGAAGTAGTGCAGGAATATTATAAACATCAAACCCTATTATTGACACTCCTGTAAATCACAGTGTCTACAATATTTTTTAAAACATTTTAAAGATAAAACATAGGGGGATTAAGGCAGCTTTCCTTGGGCAGTCTAGGAGTGCCAATCACAATGGGCAAAGAAGACTGGACATGTGCTTGCTGATTATCCTAAGTCCTTCTCTGCTGAAAACCAAGTCCTAGTCTAAATGCCACAGACCTGCCCAGACTGCCACATGTCAGGGTTAGAGGGGAAGGCAAACAGCAGCTCCCAGGGACCCCCTGCAGCAAGCCCTGAGCATTCTGCAGAGCCAACAGGCTGGTCGCACCTGTGAAATGCTATGGGAAGCTCTCTGCTCCCCACCCTCCGTGGGCCTGTATTTCCCATAAACATATTTACAGCTTAGTACAGGAAAATCTCATGTTGGGGGAAATCAGGGAATCAGGGACCTCCTTGTGTGATCAGGGAGTATGCAGATAGGGTCTTTCAGGAACAGTTTCATGGTGATTAACTAACTTGCTTCATTTCAATGTAGTTGTCACTCTGAATTACCACTTAATGGGTGAAATGTGCAGGTTATAATAATCAGTAGTACAGGTACAAAGAAGCAAGACATTAAAAAAAATTAGCCCCTAAAGCAATTATTGCAGGGAATTTTTCAAATAATTTTAATATTCTATCTTTTGACCCCAGGGTATGGCTTGGGGAAAATATATTAATCTCAAGATAATATCAGTCAATTTTAGTCCTTCAATATTCACAATGATATTAACAATTCCAACCTGACTCTTTTTGGTTGCAAACATTAATTAAGCAAGATAATTGTATGTCTCTGTGATATTTGGGGCTTTCTGAATGAGTGAGAGCTCAGGGAATACTTTGAATACAGCAGACAGCAATTTGCTACATGAATTTACTCCAATGGCTATTAGTTCATTTTTAAATAGTCAAGTCTGCTCCATAAAAGGATTTTTTGCATTAATACCAAGCTAATCACATCCATAAAACTTTTTATTTGTACTTCCCTAAAATCTTTATGAATAACTTCTAAAATCTGAGGTGAATGTGGTAAGGTCATTCTTAGAATTTAGAATGTGCATTTTAGGTACAATCTCCTTAAACAACAGGGTTCAAGTTTTTTAGGGAGGGGACATGCTCATGTGCTACTCCCAACTCAGTGCTCGGAGGCTGCTCCTGGCAGTGCTCAGAATGAAGCCATTCTGCATACAAAGCATGTGCTCCAGCTCTTTTGCACTCTTCCTAACCCTCATACTCTATCTTGATAGGAGGTGCTTTATCTGAACTCCCTTCACCAGAACCCCCACCCGACCCCCCAATCACCTGGATTTCAGGAGTTTTACATGAGATGCCAACAAGATGTTATTCTGTTAAAAAACAAAACAAAATAAAACTTATTTTCTGATTTTACACCAAGTAATGGGGCTTGAGTAATAGCATAGTGGGTAGGGCGTTTGCCTTGCATGTGGCCGACCCCGGTTCGATTCCTTCTCTCTCAGAGAGCCCAGCAAGCTACCGAGAGTATCCTGCCTGCATGTTACAGCCTGGCAACCTCCCCGTGGTATATTCAATTTTGCCAAAAACAGTAACAAGTCTCACAATGGAGACATTACTAGTGCCTGCTTGAGCAGATTGATGAACAACAGGAGGACAGTGCTACAGTGCTACACCAAGTAATTGCAACAACTATTTTTTTTAGTGACCGCAAGAAAACAGTAAGGGTAGTCACAACTCTGAAGTCAGTCTCAACCTTCTCCCACTGAGAATTTGGAGTAACTGGAAAAATCTGAACCAAAGTTCAGAAACCCAGTGGGGGAGCTGGGCTTGGGGCTGGCCGCCTGCAAAGCTCTGGCACAGAGGCAGCGGCCTTCAAAAGAACATGGTGCTGGGTGCAGCCTGTGTGCGCCTGGGCTGGCTGCTCCCTGCTCTCCAGGCATGACATTCCCTCTGTCACGGTTTCCCAGCAGACTCCCATCATTTCAGAAGTAGCAACAGAAAATTGGGAAGTATCCCAGACCACCTGTTCCCAGCCACACTGGGGCAATGCAACGCTAATCGGGTCATAGTGCACATGGCAGGAGTCAAGCATGATGCCACGTGGAGTTCTTAGGCCACGTGGTGGGGATGAGGGCACACAGCTGAGCATTTTATTTTCACCTCAAAAGAAAATGACTTTGGGGCTGGAGAGATAGCACAGTGTGTAGGGCATTTGCCTTGTATGTGGCCGACCTGAGTTCGATTCCTAGCACAGCATCCCATATGGTACCCTGAGCACCGCCAGGAGTAACTCCTGAGTGCAGAGCCAGGAGTAACCCCTGTGCATCACCAGGTGTGATCCAAAAAGCAAAAAAAAAAAAAAAAAAAAAAAAAAGAAAAAAAGAAAGAAAATGGCTTTGGGGAAGACCCAAGGTTCTGCCTGGATCCAGAGAGGAGGGAGATGGGGCACAGCTGTCCACTGAGCAGCACGTCATGGGTTCTGCTAAGAAGCTCAAGGCTGCTGTTTGAATTCATTCTCCTCACTGTAGCTGGCTGTACCAGGGAACCTATCAATTTCTCTGGGCCTGGCCATTCTTACCATTACCATAACCATTATCACAGTTGGGCTCACTGCTACCCCCACCACCTGCAAGAGTTTTCTGTGTGGGGTTCCTTCAGGAGCTGGGTGCGGATATTCTGCGAGTTACCAAGGGAAGCAGGTGACTAAGTCCTTCCTAGGCTGACTCCCTGCGCTCTTCCTGCCTCTGTCCCGCGCCACAGGGTGGAGCACATGGGAGGCAGGGCCAGGTATGTGCCCCTGAGTGTGAAGCCAGCACCCCTGGTGTCTGTTCCTCTGACTGGCAGTCTGCAGCCCACAGGGTTTCCGGGCAATGATTCTTTCCTGCTCCCTTAGAATTCGCTCAGCTGAGGTGATGCTGAGCTGGGACTGTGCAATGGGCTGTGTGAGAATTCCCTTATGGAGCTCTCTTCCCAGTGTGCTCCGACCATGCCTGCCAGCTTATGGCCATTCTACTTTCTCCACAATCACCGTGCCAGGGCCCAGATCCCCACTCACCCTCTCCTCCTGGTTCTTGCTGCTGTCACAGCATAGGTGCTAGGGTCCCAGCCTCTAGGGACAGCTAAAAATAGCCTTCTGTGAGGTCGAAAGTCAGGCTTTTGTTTGACTGTTTCTGTTTAAAATCAGAATTGAAAACCAGAGGTTGAGTGGAAAGAACTTGGGCTCACTGAATCTCAGACCAGTGTCTCAAGAGACGCATGACGGAGGGCGGCGGCTTCAGTTCCCTTCCGGTCTCCAGCGGAAAGCACAGAGCTTTGAGAAGGCATAAGAGAGTAGCAGAGACCCTTTCCTGCTGGACTGCATCAAGAGGTGATCACAGTTACTACCTCATCAGCCTTGTAAATCTCTTCTTTTCACCACTAACTCTGCAGAGCATGAAACGATCTCTGCACACCTGATCATTCAGTCAGACCATGCCCTTATGCCCCCTTCTGCATCCAGCAATGCCACCCCCATGCCTCCATCCACAGGGTAGGCAGGCCTCAGCCACCTGCACAAAGCACCATCTATCTCCTCAGGCTAGAAGCAGAAGCCTCAGCATCTTGGATGCTGAAGAAAAATTCATTACAAACCAAGTCGCCAAGTTCCCACAGAAAGGCAGTATACTGACAACACACAGAACCACGCAGTACATTGCAGCTCACTTGTCTGCTCAGCTCCAAACAACCCAGAGCCACCCTGGAGATACAGGCCACAGGTACACAGAAGGCATCTGGGCCTCGAGCCACACCTCTAAGGTGCATGGATGACCTATAGATGATCTTCTAATGAGGAAGGAAAGGGTGGAAGTGAGAACATTCGTGAGCAACATGAAAGGAGAATGGTGACATACAAAGATACATAGAGAGGTGAAGCTGTCATGGTAGACTAGAAGGTAAGAGAGAGTCTGTGAGACAGACATAGAGAAAGAAAATAGGAGGTAAATAGAGAGAGACAGAAATGGAGAATGGTGGGCACAGAACAAAACATACAAAAAAGCAGAATGACAACTCAGAGAAACAGAGAGAATACAGAAAACAGCAAAGGGAGGGAGGGACCGGAGGAAGGGAGGGACGGAGGGAGGGACCAAGGAATGAGGGAAGGAGAAGGGGAAAGGAAGGAAAGAAGGAAGGAAGGAAGGAAGGAAGGAAGGAAGGAGAAAGGAAAGAAGAAAGGAAGGAAGAAAGGAAAGAAAAGGGAAGGAAGAAGAAAGGAAAGAAGAAAGGAAGGAAGAAAGGAAAGGAAGGACAGAGAGAGGGAAGAAAAAGAAGGGAAGACATGAAGGAAAAGAAGGAGGGAAGGAGGGAGGGAGGGAAGAAGGGAGGGAGGAAAGGAAGGAAGGAAGGAAGGAAGGAAGGAAGGAAGGAAGGAAGGAAGGAAAGATACCATAATGATTTCCCTCCCACAAAAAGAAATCTGAAGCAATTTTTACCAAAAACATCCTAGCTTAATTTCTAAAATTCGGAGACAAAAAGGTCTAAAAAAATTTGAAAGTGGCAATGGATAAACAAAAAATAAATAAAAGAAATCAACCTCTCTGGGCTAAAGAGATATTACAGCAGGTAGGATACATGTCTTGCACTCAGTAGACCTGGATTCAGTCCCTAGTCCCCCATGGTCCCCTGGGCCCCACCAGGAGTAATCTCTGAGTACAGAGTAAGAAGTAAGCCCTGAATACAGTCAGGTGTAACCCTCAAATAAACAGAAAAAATAAACCTCTTTACAGGACAGGTAACCCTACATGAAATGAGATCATCTTTGTCACTGGAAACCATAGAAGCCAGAAGGAAGTGGCATAGTGTTTTGTTTTGTTTTGTTTTGTTTTAATGCAGAAAGAAAAGAGCCGCCAATTAAATTTTATAGCAAAGTTAACTGGGATGGGAGGGGGAATACAGTATCAGAACTAAGATAATCTGATGCAAGTTCTCTTAAGAGAAATAATAGATAAAAGAAGCAAAAGCAAATGGGAGAAAGAAAACTGCACACAAAATAGTGAGCAAATACAACAGACTTTCTTTGAATTACTATAGTTGGTGGTTGAAGCAAAAATTGTAACATGTAAATGTAAGTCTAAATATATTAGAAAGTAAGACAATTATAGAATGAACAAGAGAGATAGAAATCTCGAGTGATGCTGAGCTTTTGTTTGTTATTCAAACTGGTGAACTAACATAGGTAAACCATGTGATACATGTATCATACAATTATATATAAATGGCAAGATTAATCACTAAAAAGTCTACACAAAGATACACAATGAAATAAGACAAAATGGATTTCTAAAAAGTATTGAAATACTCACAGGAAGATAAGGAAAGCAAAAAAAAAGAAAAACACAGTTCCAGGAAATCAAACATGCTTTGTGAGATATCACAGTGATTTAATTTTTAAAAAATCTTAAAAAAGAGAAATCAAAAAATAAAATACAATAAAATGGTAGATTTTATCATTTTAGTTCTAATGTAATTATATTAAGTGCAAATTATCTAAGTATGCAAATGAGTATAAAGTTTGGAAGTCTGTATTAAAAATTTGACCTATAAGAAACTAACTTTATATATAGTAATATTGAGAAGTTGAAAGAAAAGGGAGGAAAAATCACATTATTCTAATAAATGCATGATTGGATATGGAGATATCAGATTAACATACACTTTAAATAAAAAATATGATATATAACATAGGCTGGAGTGATAGCACAGCTGGTAGGGCATTTGCCTTGCATGCGGCTGACCCTGGTTCTACTCCTCTGTCCTGCTAAAAGAGTCCAGCAAGCTACTCAGAGTATCCCGTCTGCATGGCAGAGCCTGGCAAGCTCCCCGTGGCATATTCAATAAACCAAAAACAGTAAAAACAAATCTCACGATGGAGATGTTACCGGTGCCCACTTGAGAAAATTGATGAACAATGGGAGGACAGTGCTACAGTGATATATAACATATAATATCTCATTATATACATATGATCTATCAAAAAAGTACACCAATCAGAAATAACAACAAGGCTATAATACATAAAGCAAAAACTGAGTTATGAAAAGAAAAATCAACAAAATTACAACTATAATTAAGGACAAGCACTTCTGCTCAATAATCTATAGAACTAGACAGAAAATCAGCAAGAATACAGCAGAAATCAAGAACACCATTAACCAACAGGACCTGATCAATATTTATAAAATATTCCACCCAACAGCAATAGGCTATACAGCTGGGTCAATGTCAATGTAACATATACTATGAGAGATCACATCCTGGGTCAAAAAAAAGAAAAAAAAACAGAAAAATAAATTAAATCATACAGAATGCATTTTCAAGTGGAAATCAATTTAAAAGAGAAAGCTAATAGAAAAATCCCCAAACAGAAAAATCCCCAAACAGTGTGAAAGTAAATGCCTCAAATAATCAAGAACTCGAAGAGGAAGTCTCAAAGGAAAAAACTAATATTAAGCTAAGTGAAAATAAAAATACAACATAGCAAAATAAGTGAAACACTGCTAAAGTCATCATGAGAGATAAATTTATTGCACAGCAAACTCATATTTGCAAAAAAGAAAGCTCTCCTCAGTAAACTAAATTATTACCTCTGGAGTCTACAAAATAAAAAAATAAAATAAACTGAAAATGAGCAGAAGAAAGGAATAATGAGAACTAAAGGAAGGAAACAATAAGAATAGGAGAAAGACAAATAAGAGCAGCATGAAGGGCCAAAGATATGATAGTATGGTGGATAAGGTGTTAGCTTGCATGGGGCTGACAACACCCAATATGGCCCCTGAACTCTGCCAGGAGTGATCCCTGAGCACAGAGTCAGGAGTAAGCCCTGAGCATCACTGGATGTGCCCCAGATAGCAAAAAATTTAAAAAAATGTGGGGGGAGGGGAGAAAGGCAAACAGGCATAATCAGTATAAGTGAAAGCAGAAAATTAAGAAAATCAAGGAAACAAAAATGCTAGTTTAGTTCTTTTAAAAGATCAGTAACACTGATACAGCTCTGTCATTACTAACAAGTAATTAAATGAGAGAAAACACATATTATCCATATCAGATAATAAAAGAAGTCATTTAATTTCAGACTCTGGAGGCATACGATGATATGAACAAGACTATGCATATAAATTTGACAACTTAGATAAAATAAAACAATTCTTTGATAACTACAAACTGCCACAACTCATATAACACATCATTTAAACTATTAATGACATTAAATTCATAATTTTAAAGCTGCTTCCAAATGAGAAACCTATAAGCCCAGATGATTTCACAATTTAACCAATTATGTGAAGTACTAAAATAAAGAATGAATAATTTTTTAAACAAAGGAGAAAAGTACTAACACCAATTCTACACAATCCCTTCTAGAAAACAGAAAGAGAATATATCTCAATTCAACAAATATTGCTCAGAAGCCAAAGCCAAGGATAGTATATAAAAGAAAACTATAGGCAAATATCCCTTACTAATAGAGGGGCAAAAATTCTTAACAAAATATTAGTAAACAGAATTCAGTAATATTAGAGGACTTGTATGTCATCTAGTGTATAATATCCAGAGATGCAAAGGTAACTCAAGGACTGAAAATCGATCAGTGTAGGGGCTGGAGAAATACTCCAGAGACTAAGGCACAATCTACAGCACTGAATATGGTTCCTCAGCACCACCAGGAGAGAGCACAGGTCCCAGGAATAAGTTCTGATCACTGCTGGATGTGGCCCCCAAACAAACAAACAATAAAAAATCTATCAGTATAATTCACAATTTTAGAAGGTAAAGAGGCGGGAGTGGAGGGTTACACACGATTGCTGTAATTGATGTAAAAGATGGCACATTGAATCATTTAACAAACATAATACGTGATTTAGAAATTCAAAAACTGTAATGGGGGATTGCTTGACTTAATAAAGGTCATCTACAAAACTCTCAAGCTGACATTACACCCTGATGGTGAAGACTGAAGGCGTCCAACCTAAAAATGAAAGCAAGGCATGAAATGTCCATGATGACTGCCTTTTTCATCATAGTGCTGGAGGAATTAGCTGGAGCAATAAAGCAGCCAAGTAAAATAAAAGGCATACTGATTGAAAAGTAATAAATAAAACTGTACTTCTATTTTGACATAGCTATCTAGAAAATCCTGAAGACTAAAAAAACCCAACCAAAACCAAAAGCCCCAAAACAAAACTCCTGGAACTACAAAGAAATTCAGTACAAAAATTCAGCATAGGAAATCAATTGTATTTTGATATATTGGCAATGAACAGGTGGATATCAAGTTTTAAAACATCTTTTTTAATTTTTTTTTTTAGTGAGACATCATGAGGTACAGTTGTAGACTTACAAATTTTTGTGCTTGGGTTTCAATTATAAGGTAAGGTAAAGGCCCTCCCTTTGTTAGTCGATTTGCTCGAGCGGGCCCAGTAAAGTCTCCATTGGAGACTTCGTTGTTACTGTGTTTGGCATATCGAATATGTCACGGAGAGCTTGCCAGGCTCTGCCATGCGGGCGAGATACTCTCAGTAGCTTGCCGGGCTCTCTGAGAGGGGCGGAGGAATCGAACTTGGGTCGGCCATGTTGGCTGCGTGCAAGGCAAACGCCCTTCCGCCGTGATCAAATACCCATCCCTCCACCAGTGCCCATTTCCCACCACCACGGAATCCCAGTATCCCTCCCACCCCCCAGCCCCCTATCCCACCCTGCCTCTGTGGCAGGGCATTCCCTTTTGTTCTCTCTCTCTTATTGGGTGTGAAAACACATCTTTTTTTAATTACAGTTTTTATTTGAAGGTTTTGAAGGAAAGGAGGGAGAGAAAGTGGGAGAGAGTGGAGAATAACACACTCAAGAGAGAACTCGGGCTTCTCCAAGGGCGGAGAGAGCTCCTACACATGTCCCAGTGTTAGACAGGGAAGCATGGAAGTCCCCATCTCAAGAGGAGAGATGCGGGAGACACATGTGCTTGGGCACTGCATGTGCTCAGCCACATGGGCGCAAGCAGCACAGGGGCTCAGGCAGCATATGCGCCAAACACATCATTTTTAATTACTCAAAAATGCAATATTTATGTGCAAACGAATGAAACACAAACACAGAGCTTCTAAGCTGAAGACTATAAAATACTGAAATCAAGAGCCTGTAAATGCCTAGGGTGTTCATGTATTAGAAGATGTCAAACAGTAAGCATGCCAGTTCTCAAACCCATAGAGGCATTTAACACAATTCATATTGGAAAAGAACACTGAAAGGAATGATCTCCCGATTTCAAGATTTGTCAGACAAGTAAAAATAATATAACTAAACCTCGAGCATTATGCTAAGTGAAAAAAATCAATCTTAAAGTCTATGTACAGTATGAGTCCCACTGGATGACACTCTTAAAACAGTGAAATTAAAGTAAAGGAAGAGACCAGCAGCAGCAGGGACTTGGGGCAGGATGAGAGAGGAGGGAGAAGGTGCAGGCTGACAGTGATGCGAAGAGGCAAAAGAGTGGGAGAAGCAGCCCACCTTTCCATAACCAGGCCATTATTCTGGCCGTGATACTTGACTCTGGTCTGCAAGATGCTATCAGTGGGACACAAGGCTAAAGGTCCATGAAATTTCTCCGTATCATTTCCTGCACCTGCATTTTAATCTCTATCTCAAAACAAAAACTTTAATTAAAAAAATAAGACACAAGACAGTTTCCCTCTGGTAAGTTTCCCTCTGGCAAAAGAGTTTCCCTCTGGTAAATCAGGAATGATTCAGGCATTAAATAATTAATGGATTGTAACAAATTATAAGTAATTCAAAAGAACATAAATCTATACTGGTGGAGATGAGCACATGGATAGTCCATAGCTAGATCGACAGACTGATGAAGAGACTGCAGGCAGACAAAAGGCCTCTTGCTTACAGCAAAAACGGAAAGCCAACAGGCAAATACTGAAAAAGTGCTGAGTTAAAATATTATTTCACAATCATCACAGTCTATATAGGTTACAAAAGAACTAGCAAAGAATACCGAATTGGCCAAGGGGTCTGATAAGAACAGTAAGTGTTCTTTTGGACGTGGGCCAGTCTCTGAGGTGTGAGATGGTATCTTATTGTGGTTTTGATCTGCATCTCCCTGATGATTAATGATGTAGAGCATTTTCTCATGTGCCTTTTTACCATTCGGATTTCTTCTTTGAGAAAGTTTCTGTTCATTTCATTGCCCCATTTTTTTATGGGGTTGGATGTTTTCTTCTTCACATCCAAAAGAACAAAAACAACCAATGCTGGCACAGATGTGGCAAGAAAGGGACACTCCTTCACTTTTGGTGGGAATGCCGACTGGTTCAGCCCTTTTGGAAAACAGTATGGATGATTCTCAAAAAATTAGAAATTGAGCTCCCATTTGACCCAGCAATACCACTCCTGGGAATATATCCCAGAGAGGCAAAAAAGGATAGTCGAAGTGACATCTGCAATTGTTTGTTCATTGCAGCACTCTTTACAATAGCCAGAAACTGGAAAAAACCTGAGTGCCCCAGAACAGATGACTGATTAAAGAAACTTTGGTACATCTACACAATGGAGTACTATGTAGCTGTTAGAAAAGATGAAGTCATGAAATTTACATACAAGTGGTACTGCATGGAAAGTATCATGCTAAGCAAAATGAGTCAGAAAGAGAGGGATAGACATAGAAAGATTGCATTCATCTGGGGGACATAAAGTAACAAAATAGGAGATTAATACCCAAGAATAGCCGAGATCAGTACCAGGAGGATTACTCCATGGCTTAGAGGCCAGCCAGGCATTCTAGGGGAAAGGGCAGCTCAGATAGAAAAGGGAACACCAAATACAGGGTGTTGGGAGGATCCTCCCAGGAGGGGAGATGCATGTTGAAAGTAGACTATGGACCGAACATGATTGCCACTCAATGCCTCTTTTGCAGATCACAACACCCAAAAGGAGAGAGAGAACAAAAGGGAATGCCCTGCCACAGAGGCAGGGTGGGATGGGGGGATGGGGGTGGGAGGGATACAGGAATCCATGGTGGTGGAAAATGGGCACTGGTGGAGGGATGGGTATTTAATCATTGTATAATCGAAACCCAAGCACAAAAATTTGTAAGTCTACAACTGTACCTAATGGTGTTTCACTAATAAAAATTAATAAAAAAAAGAAGAACAGTAAGTGTGGTTTCACTTAGATTTCATGAAATAAAGCAGAGGTTCTTTTGTTTTTGTTTTTGTTTTGGGCCATATCCAGTGGTACTCAGTGATTACCCCTGGCTCTGCACTCATGAATCACTTCTGGTGGTGCTCAGGGGACCATATGGGAGGTCTGGGATCAAATCCAGGTCCGAACTGTGCAAAGCAAATGCCCTACCTGTAGTACTAACACTGTGGGCCCAGAGCAGAGCTTCTTAAACCGTGGGTAATAATCCCTGGGGTCACATTACAATGTGGGTGGTTGGAAATAAAAAAGCCAAACTGGCAACCGTAGAAGGTTTCTGAATGCACAGCGACCAAAATTAATTCCAAATGAACACTTCATAATAAAACTGAGATGCTTCTGGAAGGACTGGTTTGTGCTGAATTTCTTAGGCAAACAGGAGTGTGAGGGGGGGAAAGATTTAAGCTGCCCTGAACAAAGCCAGGATAACCATACAGGAAAATCATCCATCCCTGACATAGATGGCCACAGTGGGCATCATCAAAGTGAGAAAGCTAAATACTGGGTCTCCAGATGGGACCCACTGAGGATACAACGCTGTCAATGTATGGCTGGGAATGTAGAACTCACATTCTACATTAGACAGACCCAAAATAAAGAATACTGTCATTTTTAAAAAAAGAACTAGTTTCCATTCATGCCCTTTGAAAAAAAAGGTAGATTAAATCTTTCATGTCCTTAGAAAGATTGCATTCATCTGGGGGATATAAAGTAACAAAATAGGAGATTAATACCCAAGAATAGCCGAGATCAGTACCAGGAGGATTACTCCATAGCTTAGAGGCCAGTGGCCATTCTAGGGGAAAGGGCAGCTCAGATAGAGAAGGGAGCACCAAATAAAGGGTGTTTGGAGGATCCTCCCAGGATGGGAGATGCATGCTGAAAGCAGACTATGGACTGAACATGATTGCCACTCAATGCCTCTTTTGCAGACCACAACACCCAAAAGAGAGAGAGAACAAAAGGGAATGCCCTGCCACAGAGGCACGGTGGGATGGGGGGAGATGGGTGTGAGAGGGATACTGGGATCCATGGTGGTGGAAAATGGGCACTGGTGGAGGGATGGGTATTTGATCATTGTATAATCAAAACCCGAGCACAAAAATTTGTAAATCTACAACGGTACCTCATGGTGTTTCACTAATAAAAATTAAAAAAATAAAAATAAAAAAATAAAAAAAATTAAAATGCCATCAATAGGGGAAAAAAACCTTTTATGTCTTGGTCTGGAGAGATAGTAAAGGGATTAAATGTTTGCCTTGCAGCTGGCCAATTCTGGTTTGACACCCAGAATACCACTAGCAAGGATTCCCTGAGCACAGAGCCAGGAATAAGCTTTGTGCACTGCAGGGTATGGCCTAATATGGCCCAACCCCCTCCTCAAAACGTTCGTATCTTTTTTTTTACATACATACACACACAAGCAATTTCATTAACACACAGGGACAAATGGCCCATTTGCAGTATCCACAGTTCAGACTGCTGGGACAACTTGATGGTTTAGTCTGTTAAGCAAAAGTGACTTCTGGTGCAGGCCGGAAACCTTCCTTTCAGTGAGACTCTGCTGGCCAAGAAGGTTCTAGTGAGAACAATGCTGCTGAGCCAGCCTGTGTTAATAAATGAGACAGGTAGCTTGGCCCACAGGAGCCCTGGGCTGAGCGCAGGGCCTCCACACAGGTGCATGCTCCCGTTCTAGTTGCTGGAGTGCTGAGCTCTCTCTCTTTGGTGTCTCCAGGAGCTCTCTGCTTGTCCACTGCCACTCTGGCTCACCCCTGCTGCTGGGGCTCAGGTAACCTGGACGTGAAGCCACCAGAGAGCAGCCCCGAGTCTGACTGCCACGGCATTAAGTGCCTCCCCACATTCCTGGAGCAACTCCCTGTGAGGACCCAGGCCTGGCAGGTCTCTGGGCCTGCTCTCTGGGGGATGTATGTCTGTGTGTGTTTATGCATCTGTGTCTTATGTGGGTATGTGTCTATGCATATTTGTGTTTTATATGTGCATGTATCTGTATGTGTTTGTGAAACTGTCTTAATAAGTATGTGTGTCTATATGCGTTTTTCAAGATTGCCTCATTCTGCACTCATCTAATTTGTAATGTATGTTTGTGAAGCAGGAAAAAGAGCGACTCCCCCTGGACAGATGAGGATTTTTCAGTGAGCAGAGGGACCTGCAGGGGTCCAGGAGCCCCGCCCAGGACTGCTGCTTACCTCGGAGGCAATAGAGGTGAAGCTGCTGCTGAAGTGCACGTGCTTGTGGACTTCACTGCCGTTGGCCGTCAGGAGCCAGTCCCCCAGCGCCCGCATCTCCCCCACAGACCAGTTGCCATGGCTCTGATTCAGCAGGAGCTCAGCCAGGTCCCAGCGGTAGGCTGGCGTGGCCCCCACCAGAGCGATGAGGATGGCCTCTGTGGCCACATAGAGCTGAAAGAGCAAACACAAAGCCAGCTGAGCTATACAGGTGCTCTGGAAACTCCCACTTGCTTGTTTGATGTTTCCGTGAGCGAACAAACCCCATCATCAATACAGGAAGCTCACTCAGGCTCCACTGCCCACAGCGGCATCAGTGATCCACCTCTGAAGTTCCCTGCATCTTTCTGAGGAGTTTCCCATCCACATCTCAGACACTGATGTTGAGTCCACCCACACCACACACAGATCAACACACTGAATAAGGACCCGGGGCCACATTATAGATTCCGGGCTTTTTTTTTTGTTATTACTATTATTATTATTTTATATGTTGGGTTTTGGCGTTATACCTGGCTGCACTTAGGGATTACCTACCAATACCTGGGTGAACATATTTGGTGCCAAGAATCGATTCGAGTGGAACATGTGCAAGTCAAGTGTCTTAACTTCGTATTATCTGTCCCCACAGACTCTGATTTTTTTATTTTTAAATTTTATTTTCATAAGGTTGTTCACATTGATTAGAGTCAATATTTCAACATCAATCTCATCACCATTACACCTTGCCACTGCCATTATTTTGAATTTTCCCACCACCACTCAAGCCTGCCTGCCACAGGCAGATGATAGATAATATATTTTCTATTGCTTGCTATGAATATCATGAAATGTCATATGGCTGCAAAAGCGGCCACGCACTCCTGGAATTCTAAAATTGTAAATAATTGGGGTCCGGCGACATCTCTGCAGTGAGCGAATCCATTCCGAGATTCATTTGTGAGTCTCTGGATCAAGGCCATTAATGGCATCCAGAGACAATTCGTGGGCATGACAGTCAGGATGATGAGGGGGCAGAGAGACAGGAAGGACTGGCCAGTCCCTGCCACTGCCATGGGGCCTGGATAGACTCTGATTTTAAGAACCAGCATTTCACTATGTGACTGCAAGGGACAATGAAGTCGTATGATTTGCTGCAACTTGGATGGACTGCTTGGTAATCAAACTCTGTAGTCCAAAGTCAAGGGCTCACCACTCTTCCATACTGTCTACTCCCTATTTTCATAAATATAGTATACAACTTAAAAAAAATTAGAGATTAAAAAATCCCAGGTACAAGCATTCATTTTAACTTTTTAAAATTTTATTTATTTATTTAATTTTATTGAATCACCATGAGATAGTTACAAGCTTTCATGTTTGAGTAACATCCATACAAGTATGATCAAACACGCAGCCATCCCTCCACCAGTGCACATTCCCCATCACCAATGTCCCCAGTATACCCCCCTTTCCAACCCTCCCCCTGCATCTATGGCAAACAATTTCCCCCATACTCTCTATCTACTTTTGAGCATTATGGTTTGCAATACAGATAATGAGAGATTATCACATTTGGTCCTTAATCTACGTTCAGCACACATCTTCCATCCTGAGTGATCTCTCCAACCATCAATGACTTAGTGATCCCTTCTCTATCCCAGCTGCCTTCTCCCCCGGCTCATGAGACAGGCTTCCAACTATGGAGCAAACTTCCTAGCCCTTGTGTCTATTGTCCTTGGGTGTCAGTCATGTTTTGTTATTTTACACCCCACAAATGAGTGCAGTCCTTCTATGTCTGTTCCTCTCTTTCTGGCTCATTTAACTTAGCATGATACTCTCCATGTCCATCCACTTATAAGCAAATTTCATAACTTCATCTTTCGTAACAGCTGCATAGTGTTCCATCGTGTAGATGTACCAAAGTTTCTTTAACCAGTCATCTGTTGTCGGGCACTTGGCTTGTTTCCAGATTTTGGCTATTGTGAACAGTGCTGCAATGAACATACAGGTGCCGATGTCATTTCTACTGTGCTTTTTTGCACCCTCGGAATATATTCCCAGACCCATTTTTTAAAATAATTTTTCATTTTATAATTTTAGCTATAGTCATTGCTTAATCTAAACATTGTTTCTCCTAAGAAGAGATATTTCACTTGATTGATTCAAAATCTGCTGATTACTTTTGCTGCTGTCACCAACCAGGCTTCACACTCAGTCACAGTTGAGATCTAGGCATTCATTTCAGGTCAGGTAATAGTAGCATTCATGGCAGGAGGATTATTTCAAGCTTAACACCCAAGAATGGCTGAGATTAGTACCAGGAATTTTACTCCATGGCTTGGAGGCCAGCCACACATGCTAGGGGAAAAGGGAGCTCAGATAGAGAAGGGAGCACCAAATAAAGGGTGTTGGGAGGATCCTCCAGGGGTGGGAGAAGTATGCTGAAAGTAGAGTATAGACCAAACATGATTGTCACCCATTGCCTCTTTTGCAAACCACAACACCCAATAAGAGAGAGAGAGAGAACAAAAGGGAATGCCCTGCCACAGAGGCAGGGTGGGATGGGGGGGATGGGGGGGGTGGGAGGGATACTGGGATCCATGGTGGTGGGAAATTGGCACTGGTGGAGGGATGGGTATTTGATCATTGTATAATTGAAACCCAAGCACAAAAATTTGTAAGTCTACAACTGTACCTCATGATGTCTCACTAATAAAAATAAAAAATAAAAAACTTGTGTGTATATATATATATATATAAAATATATATGAAGAAGGGCTTGGAGTGAAGTACAGTGGATAAGGTACCTGTCTTGCAACAGCCGGCAGACCTGATTTCGATCCCCAGCACCTTATGTGGTTCTCCAAGCCCAACATCAATGATCCCTGGTGAGAGAGCCAGGAGTAAGCCCTGAGCACCACCAGCTATATTCCCTCTACCCCTAAAAAAGTATTAAGAAAATATAGGATTAATCTGTTACACTGTTACATCTTATTTTTAAAAATTCCTATAAATCTGTCACTCTCTTTCTGACTCATTTCACTTAGCATGATAATTTCCATTTCTATCCATTTATAAGCAAATTTCATGACTTCATCTCTCAAAACAGCTGCATAGTGTTCCACTGTGTAGATGTAACAAAGTTTCTTTAACCAGTAATCTATTCTAGGGCACTTTGGTTACTTCCAGATTTTGGCTATTGTGAACAGTGCTGCAATGAACATGTAGATACAGATGCTCATTTGTGGAGTATAGAATAACATAACATGAGGCCGACACCCAAAGACAGTAGGTACAAGGGCCAGGAGGATTACCCCATAGCTAGAAGCCTGCCTCATGAGCAGAGGGGAGAAGGCAGCTAGAACAGAGAAGGGATCACTAAGAAAATGATGGCTGAAGGAATCGCTTGGGATGGGAAATGTGTGCTGAAAGTAGATAATGGACCAAATATGATGACCTCTCAGTGTCTGTATTGCAACCATAATGCCCAAAAGTAGAGAGAGAGTATGGGGAATATTGTCTGTCATGGAGGTAGGGGGAGGATGGGAAGGGGGGGTATACTGGGGAGATTGGTGGTGGGGGAATGTGCACTGATGGAGGAATGGGTGTTTGATCATTGTGTGACTGTAACCCAAACATGAAAGCTTGTAATTTTCTCAAGGTGATTCAATAAAATTAAAAAGAAATTCTATAAATTTAGGACCTGATGTATTAAAATGACTTCATAGAATAATTGTTTAAGAACTTGGTGGTGGAGAGATACAGCAAGTAGGATACCTGCCTAGCATGCAGGTGACCTGGGTTCAGTCCCCAGCATCCCATATAGTCCCCAGAGCACCACCGGGAGTGATCTCTGAGTACCAAATCAGGAGTAAGTCCTGAGTATTAATTAGTCTTAAAAACAAAAACAAAAAGTAACTAAGGGAGCACTCCAATGGTACAGCACATGCTCAGCATGAGTGAGGCCTGCAGTTCAACTGCTGGTAACACATTAACACCAAGCAGAGCCAAGAGTGACCCTCTAGCACTGAGCTCCATTGGGTTTTTTTTCCCTTTATTTTATTTTATTTTTTTTTACAGTTGTAGATTTACAATTTTTTGTGCTTTGGTTTCAATTATACAATGATCAGATACCCATCCCTCCACCAGTGCCCATTTTCCACCACCATGGATAATATCCCTCCCACCCCCATCCCCCCATCCCCCCCTGTCTCTGTGGCAGGGCAATCCCCTGTGTTCTCTCTCTCCTTTTGGGTGTTGTGGTCTGCAAAAGAGGCATTGAGTGGCAAACATGTTCACTCCATAGTCTACTTTCGACATGCATCTCCCCTCCTGGGAGGATCCTCCAAACATCCTTTATTTGGTGCTCCCTTCTCTATCTGAACTGCCCTTTCCTCTAGGATACCCGGCTGGCCTCTAAGTTATGGAGTAATCCTCCTGGTGCTGCTCTCAAAGCTCCATTGTTTTATGAGACCAGCAACACCGGGCAGAATAAGGCCCCAAGGGGTGGCTATTGCAACAAATAAACCAGTCAATAAATAAGTAAAGAGGTAAATATTGTGTAGCACCTGATTTCTCAACAGCATATAAAAATTCCCCTACTAAATGGATGAGCTGACCAGGGCACCAAAAGTAGAAGGATTTGCCAAGAGCTCTGCCATCTTTATTCATCAACACCTCCCAGCCCCTTCCACACCACAGTGTAGGGATATATTCAGCTGCCAAGCAGATAAGCTAAAGAGCCAAAGGCAGAGTAATTTATCACTAGTAGATGATGAAATTATTGTCAAGGAAAGAGAAAAGAAGTCATGACATTGTGTGTGTGTGTGTGTGTGTGTGTGTGTAATAAGTGAAAACTAATGTAAAATTCAAGCTGTGATTTTTCCACTCTGTCTAAGACTGGAAGGGTCCAAGGCAACCCCAATCTATTTCAAGTCAAATGACGATGGCTCTCTTGGATGTACAAAGCTGCCACAGGTCAGTGTGGCTGGACAATTTATTACAAAACGCACAGGAAAACATGTTTTTAGATTATTATCAGCTTCCTGGCCCCTATTTTGCATACTGTAAAGGAAGTTTTAGAAAAGGAGGCAGTTAGTTTGTAGAAATAAAACCTTAATAGCAAATATTCAAACCACAGAGTCAACAACACTGGAAACAA
Source organism: Sorex fumeus (assembly GCF_029834395.1). Lineage (NCBI taxonomy): Eukaryota > Metazoa > Chordata > Mammalia > Eulipotyphla > Soricidae > Sorex > Sorex fumeus. The sequence goes on from NW_026606188.1 coordinate 20,094,944, forward strand.
GAGATCTAAACTTCAACAACCTAACTGAAAAATGTGCCTATCAAGGTGGCAGACTGGGATGGAATGGGAGGGCAGAGCCTGAGAATCCTAGAGGAGGGAAGAAGACTCTCGTGGTGGGATTGGTACCGGAACACAGCGTGCTTAACACCTAACTATAAGTTACTTTGTAGGGGCCAGAGAAATAGTACAGTGAGTAGGGTTCTTGCCTTGCACACAGCCAATCTGGGTCCAATCCCTAGTATTCCATCTAGTCTTCTGAACACCATGAGGAGTGATTCTTGAGTGCATAGCCAGGAGTAACTAACTGTTCCTAAGAATCATTGGATGTGGCCCAAAACTCAAAAGAAATTCAGCCGATATAAAACTGATGTTCTGGTGAACACACTGTCTTCAAAGGGGCAGGACCTCCTGGTTTTGTTTTCTCTCCAAATGCTTTTGTTCCTGTCATTCACTTCACCTGCAAGGTAGTTTCTCCTGCTGCGACTATCCTCCAGGATGCAAGACAGATGCCACCTCCTACAGAAAGTCAACAAGCTCCTCCTTCCTCCAAAGCTCCTAAAGAGCTTTAGCAGGAGCGCTGTACCAATGTGGGGGAGAGGGGGTAAGAGTCATGAGAGCAACTGGGGCCACTTTATTAATTCACAAAAAAGGTGATTTTTTTTCTGAAGTCAGTAAGTCAAACACGTTTGAAAACCTATAATCTAGACCTTTCTTTTTCTTTCTTTCTTTCTTTTTTTTTATTAATGAAACACCATGAGGTACAGTTGTAGACCTACAAACTTTCGTGCTTGGGCTATAGTTGTATAATGATCGAGTACCCATCCCTCCAACAGTACCCCCCATTCTCCACCACCAATGATCCCAGTAGCCCTCCCACCCTCCACCCCATCCCCCCACCCTACCTCTGTGGCAGGGCATTCCCTTTTGCTCTCTCTTTCCTTTAGAATGTTGTAGTTTGTAATAGAGGTATTGAGTAGCCATCATGTTCCATCTATAGTCTACTTTTAGCACGCATCTTGCATCCCAAGCAAATCTTCCAAACATCCTTTACTTGGTGTTCCCTTCTCTATCTGAGCTGCCTTTTCCCCCAGCATGTGCTACCAGCTTCCAAGCAATGGAGCAGTCCTCCTGGTACTTATCTCAACTACTCTTGGGTATTAGACTCCCATTCTGTTACTTTATATTCCCCAGACAAGTGCAGTCTTTCTATGACTGTCCCCCTCTTTCTGGCTCATTTCACTTAGCATGGTACTTCCCATGTAGAACCACTTGTATGTAAATTTCATGACTTCATCTTTTCTAACAGATGCATAGTATTCCATTGTGTAGATGTACCAAAGTTTCTTTAACCAGTCATCTGTTCTTGGGCACTCAGGTTTTTTCCAAATTTTGGCTATTCTGAACAGTGCAGCAATGAACACAGAAGTACAGATGTCATTTCTACTGTACTTTTTTGACTCTCTGGGATATATCCCCAGGAGTGGTATTGCTGGGAAATCTAGACCTTTCTTAAAGCACCTTTTCTTCACCGCATTATTTATCTATGTGTTTGCTTATTTTTCCTATAGGTATAAACTCTCCCCAGTGACAAAGTTGATACCTGATTCACCTTTGGGCTGCCAAAGCAAGTAACTCAGGACTCAAAGCACACACTCAGCAAGTGAATCCCGGTTAGAATGAGATATTAATAAAAATTTCTATAACACATACTATGTCCCAGGCACTATTCCAAGTACTCATTAAACATACACTGATACGTAGAACACATCCAGACTGTTCGGATACAATATTCTAGACAGAGAGGAACCGCAATGGCTCCTCTGGTGGCGGGAGACAATCCATGATGTTTATTAGGGAAGCCACCATTCTTGGCGTAGGAAGGGGTTCAAAAATAAAGAGGAGGGGTCAGGGATGGGGTTCAAGAAACAGAACACAGGTGAGCATATTTGAGGTGCTGAGTACTATCCCCTGCACCAGGTGGTTCCACAAACCCACAACACTACAGGGACTCGGCATCAACAAAGGGTCCCAGGGCTCACCTGGCAGCATCAGGTATGGCTTTTGTGGGGAAAAAACATAGCAGTAGTGGTGGTACATCCCCCTTATCCATAAGGCAGCAACAAAGCCTGATAAACCAGTGTTATCAGTATGAATTCTAGCAGTCTGTAGGCTGAATAAACACTTTCCAAATTTCTTTCTCACCTCCTCTCTCTCTCTCTCTCTCTCTCTCTCACACACACACACACACACACACACACACGCACGCACGCGCGCACACACAGACTTAAGCAGAAATTCCTCACTAGAATCTCGGAAGCCTCCCTCTGCTAGGTAGTACCAGCCTGCACCAGCTTGTATCAACCTGCTAGTCTTCTCGGACACACACAGCCGACTTGGCATTGCTAACAGAAGGCTGAGCAGGCAGATGGCTCCAATACTGTGTGATAAATGCCACGAGAGGGGGTCCAAATAGATCCTCAGCACGGCAGTGCTTCACACCGACAGGCAGGCCCTCTATGCCAGAGTCTCCTGAACTGCTGACACATTGCCAAGAAGCCAAAGATGGTCTAATATTAAGCCCTGGTGCAGAGAGAGACCCAAAGGGATTGCCTCCATCTTCCTTCTTCAGCTATGAAAATGTCACCCCACTCACATCCAGCTTCTTTCCCCAGAGGACATGGGTTCTTCCCTCTGTTGCTTCTCCATACCCACCTCATACACACTCACCCACATGTTCTTGTCTAATGAATTGCACTTGTCAGCAGATGGGCCCTCAAGTCACAGTCAGAAGCCACCATCCATCCCCTCAGATAGGGACCGACAACATCCCAAGCACATTATTATCTTCTCTTGTGCTCTACCTCCAGGGAAGGAGAACAGCTCCATAGATGGCTCGAATCCCACCCCCCACTCCCCCCACACACACATTTCAATGTAATTATAATTCAAAAATGACTAAAAGGTACCACAAGGTTGCAATTGCGAAAGTTTTAAAAAGTGGAGGTTTGGAAAGTGACTTTCTACAAAAAGCATTATAGAAGCTTTTATCATACGCAGGAAACCCAAGACCTCCCATAAATGATCTCATCGCACCATTCTGTGTTGTGAAGTCATTGTCAGTGGAGTTCGATGTTGTAAAAGAGGAAAAGAACAAGCTGTAGAGACTCATTCAGTGAGTCTGTGAGACACTAATGGCAAAGCCAGGTGAGACTAGGAACCACCTCACTTTAGAGTCAGAGCTCTTAGCAGAGGCAAAAGCAGGGGGGTGTCAAAGATGATTTTATGGATGTCATTACTGTTAGTCTTTTATGCACTTAGCACTCAATTACCTCACAGACTCAGCCCGAAAGCAGTGTAAAAACCGGACCACAGAATAAAAGCAGGAGCAAATGCCCTGTATGAAGTCAAAAGTGGGTTTTCAAAAAATATTTATTGGGTGAGTCATACCACATACCAACTTCTTGTGCTTAGAACATCTTATTATCACGTTCTAGTCAAATTTCTTCCCAGCCCTATTACAGCTACATTACACCAAGAGTTCAGTAACCCTCCTTTCATGAAAGGCTTCTGGTCCAAATATCTGAATGGCCATGAGATCAATTTCCTAGCTTCCAGATCTGGACCACAGAGCCCAACTGTCAACTTATCCTCAATCAAACTTTCTGGCTGGGACGATTCAATTCCCCAAACATGACATATTCATTGCACAGTATGAAAAGCAGATGGATCTGGAAAAATCCAGCTCTAAGAAACTTTGAACAAAATCTAAACCCCTCTGAAATTCATGTTTGTCTGTCTTTTTTTTTTTTTTTTTGCCAGAGGACTGGACACTAGTTAGTGGATATGAGTCTAAATCCTTCATTGCTAAGTATCTTAACCTGGGGTCCAACTGCTCTGCCAGTAGCTGAGACTCAACTGCACATCACCAGGCAGTCAGTACACAGCAACACCGCCTGTGTCCAGCGACCACCATCCTGGCTGACCCAGAACTGAGCCTGCACTTGTTTTGTTTTGGAGCTATACCCAGTAGGGCTCAGGGCTTACTCCTGGCTCTGCCTAGAGATCCCTCCTGGTGAGACTTAGGGATCATATGGCATGCCAGGGATGAAACCTGGATCACATATGTGCAAGACAAGTACCCTTCCCACTGTACTGTCCTACTCCAGTCCCTGATCTTGCCTTTCTTACAAACATCCAGTGGCTCTGGTCCAGACAGGGTTTTGGTGGCCCTCTCCCACCTTCCAACCTTCTATGGACACCCAAAATGATCTTCCCATTTTTCTCTAAACTCACGCTTCATTGTCCAGCTCAAAGCATGGGGGTGCAGCTAACTGGCAGAGAACAAGGCTTGCAGGTAATCCTCAGCACCCCACAACCACTCAAGCTCCCCTGAGCATAGCCCCTCTGGCCCCAAAGAATCATAGCTAGTTGGTGACCCTGCCTATAGCTGGCAACTGCTGGGAATGACCCTCAGGCCCAACCCACCCCCCACCAGCCAAATAGTGTGGGGGGGAATATTTTAAGATGAAAAGTCTAATCAGCATCAGGAAAAAAAAGAATGCATGTTCAGGGTTCTGTGAAGAATTAGAGAGCCAGGTCAGCTTCTCCCAAACTAGTCATCCAAGAGCCTCTTCTGAGTTTCAGAAATACCCATTGTCAGTCTTATGTTATTTACTTATTTGTATTCTTTAAGATTGGTTCAAAATGTTTAACTTAAATTGATAGAGAAATAAGATGTTCTATCAATATAGCTATGTCCTGCCAGAAGAACCTATTAAAATCAACAGTGGTGGGTCAGATAGTACAGGAGCTAAAAACTGATCCGATTTGATTCGAATCCTAGAACCACATGTGGATGCCTGAGAACTGCCAAGGGGTCAATCCTGAGCACAGAGGTAGGAGCAGCCCCTGAGGACCATGGGGTTTGACCCAAACAAACCTTTCATTCCAAAAAATAAAAATATAACAGTGGGATTGGAGAGAGAGTGAAAAGGGCTGGAGCAGAAGTGGGAAACCTAGGTTCAATCCCTGGTACTACCCCCAAGTCCCACCCGTACTGACCCTGAGCACAGAACAGGGAGACCCCCAAGGCATGTCTGTGAATGGTCAACAAACAGAAATGTAAGTATTTAAAGAAATAAAATAAACAGGAGATAAGAGCAATAATACAGTGGGCAGGGCATCTGCCCTGCACACAGCTGACACTGGCTCAATCCCCAGCACTCTATATGGTCCTCAGAGTCCTACCAGAAGTGATCTCTGAGCAGAAGTAAGCCCTGAGCACAGGAGGAGGGAGGAGGGAGGAGGGAGGAGGGAGGAGGGAGGAGGAGGAGGAGGAAGGAGGAAGAAGGAGGAAGGAGGAGGAAGGAGGAGGAAGGAGGAGGAAGGAGGAGGAGGAGGAGGAGGAGGAGGAGGAGGAGGAGGAGGAGGAGGAGGAGAAGAAGAAGAAGAAGAAGAAGAAGAAGAAGAAGAAGAAGAAGAAGAAGAAGAAGAAGAAGAAGAAGAAGAAGAAGAAGAAATGATGTCGGGTTTTTACTTGGATATGTGAGAAGAGTTGGATATGTGAGAAGAGATATTGGGGGGGCCAGGATGTCTGCAGGGTACAGCAGCCAAGGACAATTTGTACTAGATGTGGTAAAGGCCTGGACAGCTGCTTCTGGGCCGTACACACACAGAAGCCCATCTCTGCGGGATCGTGTATGGAGGTTGCACTGCACCTGGGCTCTGCATTGCCCGCCTTTCCTGGGATGCTCCTTCAGCTTCTCTGACTCCTGGGCCAGACACGCAGTGAATTCCATGAGGAAAGGTCTTTGCTTCCCCCAAGGTTGATTACTGTGAGAATGGCACAGATTCTGGTCAATTCCGACACATTCCCAACCCCACCCCCTTCTTCCAGGTGCCCATCCTGGGCACTGCAGACACTGATACAGGCACAGAGATACCAGCCTCCCTGTGGCTTTGGCACCTCTCCCAGGATGGAGATTGGTTCTACCCCAAAACCAATCACTCCCAGTTACACATGAGACAAGAGGCATATAAGTGATAAACACACATGTGACACATGCACCCCAAGACTTCTGTTTGCTGCTTCTCTTACTGAGCTGACATAACCTTTAAATATACAGTAAACTATGGGCATTTATGAAATCTGAAAGTAGATGCAGGTTAAGTTTGATAGTCTATGTAGTTCATTTCTAAATCTGAGAATTTAGAAAGAAGTTTTAGGGGTCAGAGAGATAGGGTCAGGGGCCTGCCACAAATGGTCAACCGGAGTTCAATCCCCAACATCCCATAGGGTTCCCTGAGCCCACCAGGAGTGATTCTTGAGCTAGGAGCCAGGAGCAAGCCCTGAGCACAGCAAAATGTGGCCCAAAAGACAAATAAATTTAAAAAGAAAGAGTATTTTTAGGGGGCTGGAGAGATAGTACAGTCTGTACAGTGCTTACCTTACATGTGACTGACTCAGATTTGAACCCCTGTATCCCATATGATCCCTCAAATACCACAAGGAGTGATTACTGAGTGGAGAGCTAGGAATCACCCCTGAGCACCACCCCCCAAACCAAAAAACAACAACAATAAAAATACCACAAACAAAAAATAAGGTAAGAATTTTTAAAAGAAATTTAATAATGAGAACATTCACTTCTAACCAGACAATGTTTTCTGCCAACTTCTGAACTTTAGTTCACTCACTTAGTTAAAATGAAAATATTTGCAAATGTTTTGAACATTACTAGCATCAAATGAAACTTCCTTTTCATTCTGTTTATTTTTTTGTTTGGGGGCCACACCCAGAACTGCTAAGGGCTTACTCCTAGTGGTTCGTGAGGGACATACGTGGTGCTGGGAAGCAAACCTTGACCAGTTAAGCATAAGGCAAGTGTCCTACCCACTGAACTATCTCTTCAGCCCTGAAATTTTCATTTCAGACAAAGAGAAGGATTGCAAAGAATTGAAAAGGGAATAATCAACCTCTTTATGAGAAATGAATGTTCTTTAATACTATTTCCACATAGTACTTCAATCTATCTTGCAAGCCATTCTTTAGGGCAGCAAAGAATGCAGAAAGATGGGCAATTAGAAATAACGGGAGTAACAAACCAAGAAGAAAACTAAGGAGTAGTTCTTGCAAACAGTAGAAAGATGTGTCTTCCGCTTTGACACAGCAAAGAAACATGACTGGTGAAAATTATCATTGAAGAAAAAGAAGATGATGGATCTCCAGAGTTTGCATCATACACAGTAAACAGCAATATAAAAAGGGTCAATACGGATGAAATAGAGACCTCCAATTCATCCATAAAGTGGGAACAAAGTGTTTGGGGAGCATGAAAGGAGTGGAGGCTGGGGTAATGTGCACAGGAAGGACAGCAATCACTTGTGATAAGTGAAGGCCAGGTCGCAGAGTAACCCACAGGAGGGGCAGAAATCCAAATCACGCACAGAGAACTAAATCATTAAATCAAGGTACAGTCTATATGGGCTGGAGCGATAGCACAGTGGGTAGGGCATTTACCTCGCATGCGGCCAACCTGGGCTCGATTCCTCCATCTCTCTAGGAGAGCCTGTCAAGCTACCAAGAGTATCCCGCCTGCCCAGCAGAGCCTGGCAAGTTCCCTGTGGCGTATTCAATATGCAAAAACAGTAACAACAAGTCTCACAATGGAGACGTTACTGGTGCCTGCTCGAGCAAATCAATGAACAACGGGAGGACAGTTCTATAGTGCAGTGCTACAGTCTATATGGGAGCAGGTGCTACAGGATAGCACTATATAAAAAGTGTATTTGTTTATGAGCATTTCAAGGCAGCCACAAGATTAAGACAAAATCATATAGAAATAGAAATCTCTGCCCCCAAAGTGTATATACTTGTATAATGAACAGTCTGCAGAGAGATACAACAGAATGTGAGTATGATTTTCACTTTGGGGTGGTAGGATTCCTGGTGATGATACTCCCTGTGCTCTTTTCCTTACAGTCACCTTATACCATTTGGGGTAAGGCCCAGACACATGCAGGAAAGCAGTTTCTGTCGACACCTTGGTCAAGTCAGAGTGAGTTCCTGAGCTGTTTGTCTTCTGTCTTTGGATGTGATGGCTCTTTCTCCCAAGGCAATCTATGACCATGCTGAGGATCCCAACTGGTTTTCTTAAAACTTCAAAGTCAACACTGACACATTGCCATTAAACGTGAGGCCAAATAATCTTCATCTCTTGTGTTTCCTGAATAGAAATGTGAGGGGCTGAGACTTGCAACTTTCTCAGCTTTCCGCCAGGGGGCACTGTCTGTCTATGGACCATAAAAGCTTTCCTGAAGGAGCACTGGGGACAAGAGTAGCTAAAGTGTCTCACCTTGGTATCTTACTCATCTAAACTGCTTGAGGAACACTAGCAAAAGTTTCCTCCAGACTCCCTGGAACCTCTCAGGAGACCCAAGCTCCAGGCTCTCTGACACAGCTGCATGTGAGAACTCAATTTGCTTCAGCTGGCATGTGTCTTAGTAGATGGTCACAGGTTTCAGTGCTGTGATAGAGAAGTTTTTACTTATGCTACAGGGTCTCATCAATGAGACATTCTCCGGAATGGAAAGAATCTCCTTGGGCTGGTCTTAGCTATTGGTGGCACAAACATTAATATGGTTGAAGAATTGAAAGATCGGCATCTCGTATAACTGTGGACGAGTCTAACACTGGAGAGGCAGTACAGGGGTTAATGCACTCACCTTGCATGCAACAGCTCCAGTTCAAATTTCCTGCACTACATAGGGTTCTCCAAGCTCTGCCAGGAGTGATCTCTCAGCACAGAGTCAGGAGCAAGTCCTGCGCATCACTGGGTATGGCCAAAGCTACATTCCCCCCCACCTCAAAATTCAATCTTGATATAAATCTCCTGGGGATTGTGGGGAATGGTGACAAATGCAAAGCACAGGGAAGAGATTTTCTATGGCAGCATCCTAAACAAAGCTGAATAAACCAACTGAACTAGACCGACTGTATGCTGTCCACCTAGATTCAATGGCCACCGGCCACAATCATAATGGTTAAACAGAGTGAATCATATAGTGATCTGTAGCATTCTCTCCCAGACACAGATTCTCCTTCCCATGTTTCTTTTTCCTCTTTTTTATTTTTGTTTTTGGTTTACATGTGGTAGCGCTCAGGACATACTCCTCCCTCTGCACTCAGTGATCACTCCTAGCAGGTCTTCACGGACCATATATGGTGCCAGGGATTGAGCCCAGGACAGCTGAGCTCAAGGCAACCCCCCCTACTCACTGTAACTCTCTCTCTTGCCCCATCATGTTTCTTTTGTTTTTACATTAAAATTTGCAAAGAAGAGCAAAACAAATAAATATTCATGAACCAGAAGGAGCAAGTAACATGTTGTCATATTTGCTTCAGATTTTTAAATACAAAGAAGATCTTTATATTTTAACCCTTTCCCCTACACAAACAGCCCCCCGCCCAATACACATAAGAAGCAAAAATCTTTGGGACAAGGTGTGGGACATAATCCTCCATGTGTTTATATTTTCACATTGCTCTTATGTATTCATAAACCACTGCATTAAAACTGCAGTTTACATGGTTTTCGATTTTGAAATCAAAGTATATATCACACTGCATATCATAGATCACTATTTTTTTTTCATTTAACATTGTATTTTACAGGTGACATAAGTAGCTGTGTCTAGACTGAGTTTGCTTATTGTACCTGTCAGGGTTCGGACATTCATTCCACACTTTAGTGTGGCCCAGCCCCTCAGAAGTCCTTTATCCCTTTTGTCATAAAGAGTGCTGCAATAAACATCCTGTATGCAGCTCCCGGTGCACATGCTTAAGAGACACTTCATGGGACAACAGCTGGGAGACCAAAGCTGGGCTTTCACCTTACTAGATGGTACCAAGTTGTTTTCTAAATGGAGCAGTTCTAGCCTTCTCTTTTCATCACACTGGTAACTGTTAGGTTGCTTAATGTTTGCTCATTTCACTGTCACTGTCCTCCCATTGTTCATCGATTTGCTCAAATGGGCCCAGTAACATTGTGAGACTCGTTACTGTGTTTGGCATATCCAATACGTCACGGGTAGCTTGCCAGGCTTTGCCGTGCGGGCGAGATACTCTTTGTAGCTTGCCGGGCTCTCCGAGAGGGGCGGAGGAATCGAACTTGGGTCAGCCATGTTGGCTGCATGCAAGGCAAACGCCCTACCCATTGTACTATCGCTCCAGCCCATTTGCTCATTTAATAAGTGTGAAATGTTTCATAGTTATTTGAACATGCCTTTTCCAGATGACCACAGAAAGCAGACACCTCTCTTATGTTGACTACTATTGTTGCCTCTTCTGCTAAATACCTGCTCAACCATCTCACTCGAAATGCCAGAAAAAGGCATCTACTATGTAGAGGAGATGACAGCTCTAGCATCTGGGAAAGAGGCTAGGACTAAGAGGGGCTTGCCTAAATGAATGGTTTGCATTCCAGAACAAAAGCATCCGCACCCCAGCCAGGCTTCACCACAACGTAGGTGAAATTAATGTTTGTTACAGATTACATGTTCTTGTAACATGTTTTAATTTGGTTCAAATTCTGCTATAACTGTGATTCATGATGCCAGGGGAAAGGGGGAAGCAGAGCCTGTGACTTTAAATAAAGAAGAGGCCCTTTGCACAGAGTCTAGAGGGATTTATAAACAGAGAATTGTTTGTCCTCTTGGCAGTCTAACAAGCAAGGACACACATACACAGACACAAACCAGCACTGATGGCCTTCACTATCTGATTCCCAATCAGAAAACGAAGGAAGGGAGAGGAGATGGTAAATAGTACAGTGGGTAAAGTGTTTGCCTTGCATTCAGTAGAACCATGTTCAATCCCTGGCACCACAAAGCCAGGAGTGACCCCTGAGCCCAGAACCAGGAGAAAGTCCTGAGCCCAGCTGGGTACAGTCACTGCAAAAAAATAAAAATTAAATGGAAAGAGGAATTAACAGATGTTATCATTCTGAAATACCACAAAGAGAACAGGTAATGGGTTTGCCTTACATGTGGACAACTCAGATTCAATCCCAGATGGTCCCCACATACTGCCAGGACAAGCCATGAGTGATCCCAGAGCACAGAAAGGAAGGAAGCCCTGGACACAGCAGTGTGACCACCGCCCTCCTCCCTGAATAACCCAAAGGTCTCTGGCCTGAGAAAGGCACATATATTTTGGGGAGTAGGAATTTGGGAATTCTTACCCCAGTGGTGCTGAGGGACTATTCATGGCTTTTTGCTCAGGAGTGACCTCTGGAAGTTCTCAGGGGATGGATGCAGTAGAGGGATTCAAACTTGGGGTGTTGGCATGCAAACCACGAGCGTTAACCCCTGTACTATCTGCCTGACCAAAAATGTTATATAATAACCATTTTTATGTAAGGCAATCTTTTTTCTTTTTTATCTTTTTTCTTTATTTGCAAAGGGATTTTAGAACCACATTTTATAGATATTTGCATTTTGTCTTAAAGAGAAGTGAACACAATTTTTATCTGTTCATCATTCATCTGAAAGTTGAACACTGTGGGGAATCCAAAGATCATATTTCCAAGGATTGAAAAGCAATTCTCCTATGTGGACATTGAGGTAACTTGCAAGAATGTACATGCTGGTATAAATAATAATGTAAGAAAATAGTTCCTCTAAAGACCTTTAGTTTTTGCAATGTGATTTGTTCTCTTATTTGAATTTGGATGTATTTGAAGCAAAGGAGTTAAAATTGTTCTAGAAATAAAAATAATGGTCCCAGAATGGCCAGAAAGATAGTGTAGTTTTACAAACTGAGTCCTTCCAGAAATGACCCCCGAGCCAGGAGTAAGCTCTGAGTACGAAAAAGGTGTACCCCACACACAAAAAGGAAATTCATTAACCTCCTTCCAGTTTCTTTTGCCCCAGAAGAACAGAACTCACTTCTTCGTGTGGGAAATGCTCCCCCAAAGAAAGATGACAGCCTCAAGAGACAATTGTGCAGTGCACCCCAATTCATTCCCCTCTGTAGTTCAGTTCTCTGAACCCAAACAACTTGCCCACAACATACTTGGTAAAGATGCCTTGGGGGCTTCCGCTAATCCTAACTGAGAGGTGTTAGGCCATTTGAATCACCTTCTCAAGAGAGTAGTTAAGTTCTCACAACCACGGTTGAGGATTTGCTTCTGCCTGGACTACGCTGTGTCTTCCAGAGGCACAAGGCAAACTGGTCATCCCACACTTCCAACATAAACAGTCCTTCGCTCTGGCACTGAAGACCTGGGCTACCATGGCAGTACCAGTGATCAGCCTGCTCACTGCCTCTTCGCTCTTTTTGCCAAACTCAAACCACATGGGCCAACTATAAACAAAAAAGTAAGGACATTTACAAGTCTTCAACTCAAGGCACTCAAGGAAAATTTGTCCCTGGTGGGTGAACATCAGGCTAGGCAAGTAATGATGCAAGACAAGAAGGTAGACTGGAAGGATGGGAAGTGGGACTGCTTGTGGGAGTTATGTTCCTGGAATTATTGCTAAGAAATGGGAAAAAGAAAAACTTTCTCAAAGAAGTAGTGTTACAACATGTAACAGTGTTTCAATCTTTAACAACATATTAGTGGACACTTAGAGCACTCTTTCCTCTAAGAATACTTTTTTCCTAGCTTTATCAGCAGATTTTTCATAACAATACAAAATATATTTTTTTGGTTCTGTTTGGGGCAGGGATTGGGGTTTGGGATAGAAACATCCGAAATATGGTGGTGTAATTGGTGGTGGGATTGGTGTTTGAAAGTGTAATGGTGGTGGGATTGGTGTTTGAATATTAAATGTAATCAAATATTGTGAACTACTTTATAAAATAAAAAAATTAAATAAAAATAAGAACTAAAAAAAAAGTCTCATTTGGTTAGGACACAGGATTAAAAAAAAAAAAAGAAAGTAGCATTAGTAGGGAACATCAGGCCTCAGAGCTCCAGTTCTGTTCTCTCAACAGTAACTACTTAGGATTTAGCAAGAGCACTTCCCCCCAGTCCCAGGGAAAATGTACTGAAAGTTAAAATCAAAAACTTAAAAGGAGGTACAGGATACTGCATATTTGTGAACTGAGAATTTGTTTGGCTAGAGAAAAACTGACTTCATCTAACAGTCCAACATTTTCAGGGCTGTTTCTGACTGGTGATAAAATCAAGTAAACTTTTGAAGACTTGAAGATAAAAGGGTAACGACTGACCAATCAGTGGTACTCAGGGCTTAGTCCTGGCTCTATGCTCAAGGATCATTCCTGGGGACTCAAGGGACAACATGGGGTGCCACAGACAGAATCCATGCAAGGCAAATACCCTGCCTGCTGTCCTATCTCTCTGGCCCCATCTTTTCTTTTTATAATGAAGGCCATGCCTTTGGCAGTGTAGCAGAAGTGGGGATGGGCGGTGGGGAGACCAAAGGGCCAAAACCAGTAGTACTGGCAAGGGGTCACGTGGTGCTGGAGCATGCACTCAGGGTCTAGTGTATACCAGGCATGTGTTCTGCCACTTGAGTTCCCTCCCTGGCTCCCATGAAAGGTTTAAGTAACTGGTGCATTGGTAATTACATCATGACCATTGGTCTCTGCCTCAGAAACACTCATTACACATTACTTGCAATTACCTGAATGCCTACCTTTCCCACCCAACCAGTAAGCAAGAGTGACAGAAAGGAGACAGACTAGCGCTAGTGATGCTCAGCCCATCAACACTCACTAGAATAACTTGGATGAATGAGTAAAACTACTGACACAGAATGGTACTGATGAAGGATTTGTGAATGAAACGCTTGTCTGATATGGAGAGTTGAATAAATGAAGCATTTCTGCGAGTGAAGGAGTAGTTCTAAGGGCGTTCCATACCCTTTGCATACTTCTAAGGGCGTTCTATACCCTTTGCATACCCTTTGCATACGGAATCTCTTTCGGTTGGCGTGAATGAGCAGGTTCAAAGACTTTGTACAGCCAGACGAAATACCTTCCTATGAGCACACATCCTAGGTGTCACTATTGTGTTTACAGAAGTCTCAACCAGAAGGCGCTCTGAGCTCTGAACTTAAGAGTAGGAAGACCCATAAAAAGTCTTTGGGCGAGGGAGGCCCGTCCAGCCCGGGAACTGATGTTAACAGTGGGTGCTGGAGGAGGCCGCTGTGAAGCCCCCTTAGTCCATGGGTCACTGGGAGTCCCTGTGTTCTAGATTCCGAGGTGCGGGAGCGACAGGTACGTTTCCTTTACTGCCGCAGGCAGCTACGGACAACAAAGGGGCTCTGCAGTCCTTAGTGACCCGTTTCTAGGCTTGGAATCCCCCCCGGTCCCCCCCCCCCCCACACACACACCCCGCTCCCGCGCCCTCAACACACACACGCTCCTTCCCCTGGGGAGCGTGGGGGGCGGACCGGCCCGGGGAGAAAGGGGAGGGGGAGGGGGACACGCACACGGAGCCCGCGGGCCGGCGGCGCCCCCCGCGCGGGCGGGACTCACCTGCAGCAGCACGGCCAGCAGCAGGCACAAGTAGCCCTGGTAGATGCCCAGCCCGCCCGCGGCCCGGAAAGCCTCCTCCAGCTCCATGGCGCGCGCGGCGGGGCGCGGGCGGGCGCTGGGCCGGGGCGCTGGGCCGGGGCGCGGGGCGGGCGGGGCGGGCGGGGCGCGGGCGGGCGGGGCGCGCGGGGCTGGGGACTAGGCCGGGGGGCGGCGGGGCGGGCGGGGCCGGGGGGGGGGCGGCGCGGAGGCGGGTGGGGCCGGCAGGGGCCGGAGGACGTGGCCGGGGCGGGCGCGGGGACGTGGCCGGGGTGGGCGCTGGGGACGTGGACGGGGGCGCGGTGCCGGGCGGCGCCACCGTTCGCGCTCTGGGTGCGTAGCGCGGGGCTCTCCCGCTCTGCCCGCCCGGGCGTTGTGACCCGTCCAGGCTGGCAAACATCCTAGTTCCGTATTTGCAAAGTGCAAGTAGGTGCTTGTGCAGGGCGGGACGGGCGCGAAGGGAGCCAGGCGGAGCCTGACCCTCGGACGGCGGGGGACGCGCCAGGGACTGGGGCTGCCGTGGTCGCCCCACTGGGAAGCAGGAGGGATTTCTTAAACCCTAAGCGAACTGTCGCCCCCCACCACCCATCTGGGAAGCAGGAGGGATTTCTTAAGCCGTCCACGAACCGTGTGCAGGCCCCACTTTTCTTTTCTCAGAATATTTATATCTCATTCTTTCCAGTCTCTCCAGGGCCCTCGTGCACTTTAGTCTTTTTTAAAAACCAGTTTTTATTCTTTTTATTTCTACAATTCGCTTTTCTATTTCCTGGATTCTAGAATTATTCAATATAATTATATAATTTTAATATAATTTTATGTCTTTTCTGTTTGCTTGTTTTTACTTTTGTCGCTCTGTAATTTTTTTGACTAAGTACACATGATTTGAACGTTTAGCTTATTTCAACTTCCTTTCTTAAGAACAATTATGTTTGAAACTATGTTTGAGACTTTCCCTGTAAGTACTTCTTTGCTCTGTCCCAAGTTTGACATGCTGTACTTTCACTGTCTTTTAGTTTTCAAAATTCCATGACATCACAATTTCTTTTTTGACCAATAAGGAAGCGCTACCTACGGGAAGAAAATAGTTTCCTTTCACTATTAAAAGTTACTATGTTTGTTTGTTAGTTTGGGGGCCATACCTGGCTGGTGCTCAGGGCTTACCCCTGACTCTATGCTCAGGGATCACTTCTGGCAGTGGTTGGGGATCCACTTGGGGTGCTGGAGTTCAAACCTGGGTCACCAGCTTCCAAGGCAAGCACCTTACCTGCTGTATTATCTCTATGGCCCCTTATTATTTTTCAAATTTTTATAAGTTTTTAAGAGTATTGATTGAATCAGTCATTTCATCGGCATCAAAATAGCTCTTTTCTCTTTCAATGCTTTTGGTCTTAATTTATATTTTAATATCAGTGTTTCTACATAAGATTTGTTGTCAATAATTTCTTTGTAATTTTAATTTTTTAAAAATTTTTATAAGTGAAAAAATATGGAACTATTCACGAATTTGCGTGGCATCATTGCGCAGCGGCCATGCTAATCTTCTCTGTATGGTTCCAATTTTTGCATATGTGCTGCCGAAGCGAGCACGTAATTTTAAAATTTTCATCTTTCCATTTTCCTCCTGTTCAAGGCCTGTGTGGAGAGGGAGGATATTTTCCCCCCAAATCCAGTTTGACAGTCTCCATCAGTTACAAAGTTGTTCATGATTGGGTTTCAGTCATACAATGTTCCAACACCCATAGCTTCACCAGGGTACATTCCAACCACCAATGTCCTCAGTTTCCCTCCTGTCACCACCTCCTAAGCCTGCCTTTATGGCAGGCACTATTCTTTCTCTCTCCCTCTTTCTCCTTTTGGGCATTCTGGTTTGCAACACAGTAGTAAAGGTTATCTGCATTTTCCTTTACATTCTTTCAGCATTCAGTTCTTGTCCAGAGTGATCATTTCCAACTATCATTGTCATAGAGATTCCTTCTCTGTCCTTACTGCTCTCCTGCTCCCTACCCCACCCTCACTTGTGGAAAGCTTCCAACCATGGACCAGTCCTCCAGCCTGTCTTTTAAGAGATCTGTTAAATTTGTTTGTATTCATTGTGAGTGTCCTGTTTGGAATTATTTCTACCATTTTTTTTGGTGTTTCTTGTTTACCATCTTTCTTCTGTCTTCAAAGTCATCTCTTGGATTCTAAAATGTTCCCACTTTCCTCTCTACTGCAGAAGGAACTACAGAAGGCACTGGCATTCTTACACTTGAACATCCACATTACTCTGAACTTTCCAACAGTGCTTGGACTTACTTGACATTCTATTCTCTTTTCAAACTCATAAGAACCTGCGTGCAGTTCAACATGTGCTTTATCTGAGAAAATGTCAGATATACAAGCTGGTGAGATGATACAGCAGGCAGGTACTTGCCATGTGCCCAGCTGACCAGGGTTCAATCACCAGCGGCCTACATGGTCCCCAGAGCCTTCAAGGAGTGAGTGATCCCTGAGTGCAGAGTCAAGAGTCAGGTCTGAGCACAGCCGGATGTGGCCAAAAACCAAAGGAAAAAGAAAAGAAAATGTAGACATAAAAGATGTCTTCTTCTAGAAAGCTAATTAGGTGACTTTTGTCATGTCAAAAAAAAATTTCATTGTTAAGAAACGTTATCCTAGGTTCAGAGTGATAGAACAGCAGGTAGGGTACTTACTTTGCACGTGGCCAATCTGGGTTTGATTCCTGGAACCCCATATGGTCCTCTGAACCCCTGTTAGAAATAATACTTGAGCACAGAGCCAGGAGTAAGCCCTGAGCACTGCTAAGGAAGGAGGGAGGGAGGGAGGGAAGGAAGGGAGGGAGGAAGGGAGGGAGGGAGGAAGGAAGGGAGGAAGGGGGAAAAAGTTATCCTGCACTTGAAAATAGCCAGAAAGCAAGAAGAGAACTACAAGTTCTTTCAACGTAGTAAAGCAGCATTGATTTTCAAGTCCATGTTGCACAGGATCATTCAGTTCAGTAGGAAAATTTACCTGTATTTGACTTTGCCATTAACTATTCCCTACAGTTCAGACACTGTAATTTCATGTATATTTGTAGATTTTTATGTGCTAGAGATATGATTATATTATCTAGAAAAGATTATCTTAATATTCCATTGCTCTATAAAACTTTTCACTCACATGGTTTCTAATATAGCCATTTTATTTTAGCACTTTTGTCTTTTTTATTCTAGAAATAGCTGATTTATTAGCTGGTTCCTTAACTGGTCTTAGAAGCCATTCTTTAGCATCTTACTGCTTCTTTTATTAATTAAAATGTTTGACATAAGTTCATTTCCATACTGGTAGTGTAAGGATGCCTCGTTTTCAAAGAAGCTTTTGGTATATATATATATTTTTTGTATGATGTGAAAGAGTAAGAAATGTGTTCGTACTTTGTGTAGTATATAACTAAATGTAAATGCTAAGTAGATATGTATTAGATCATCTTATTTCCTAAAAGCTTAGTTATTTTAAATGGACCCAAACCTCTTCTCTGTTCACCCTGTCTGGGGAAGCAATTGGTAAAAGTGAGAGCAGAAAGTTCAACCTTTTAGAAACAAGATCTTGGGATAGAGAGCCGGCAGGTACCGAATACTAAGCAACTTGTACTTTTTCTGTGTAAGTGAGGGGAGTTATTGAAGTGTTTTAAGCTGGTGTGATTTCTAAAAGCTGCTTTGACAGGAAAATGCACAGCACCCGTTGAAACTCTACTCTAAGGTTCAGGTTGCACCCAATGAGGGCTGGAGGGAGGGTTAAACCATGATAATAATGATAATAATAATAATAGTAATAAAGAAGTAAAGTCAAATTTAAAGTCCAATCTGCAAAACCTGATAGTGATTTCACTTTGAAGAGGCAAAAGCAGGAGAAATCAGAAATGACTCTATGTCCTGGTTTCAATGATGGGGAAATAGAGGAAGTATTAACTGCAACAGGAACACAGAAGGTAGTAGGGTGGTGGGTGGGTCCACTATAGGACCCATTATAAAAATGATGGGCCTACCAGCATTTCTGTTTTAAATTGGTAGTTGCCCCTTTAAGATCCTGCCCTTCCCCCTTAACCCACCCAGGCCCCTGCTGGATTTCCCTGCCCTAATTTACTGTCAGCGCCACAGCTTCTGAGCATGCTCTGAAGAAAGAGCTGGTCTAATTTAAGCTCTCCTGAGGTTCAAGGAATTGCATCTGTGGCTCTTAGCAGAGTTCCATTTTGAGAGCATATTTCCCCCATATGACTATTCTCTCATTTTTCTTTTCCTTAAATCTTTTCTACCATCATTTTATATAGTACTTTCATGCTTCTATTATAACTCAGGAATAATGAACATATGGGTGTATTTTTTGATAATAAAAATAAAATATTTAGAATAGGTGTCTATCACACTTTTTGGGCAACAAACAGAAAAGAAAATATCAGCTGTATCTGTTAGGCTATACAAAGCTTGGACGCAAACATAATCATTATGATCTTTCTGTTGTTGTTACAAAACTCCCACACCTAACCACTGTGTCATGTCTTTTGCTTCATTGGTAATTGGTGTCCCAGATGGCTGCTGAAATTTGGTATGCAAGATAATAGACGTCATGTATGCTAAGTATTGTTCCAATTCCTTGGAAATCAGCAGCGTATACCAGTCTAAATATACCCTCAGTTACTGTATTTCATTTTGTATTTTTAAACTATTTTTCTTTTGTCTAAAGCTTCATGCAGCATGGCTTGCCACAACAATGTATCTTAATAAAGATAGCCAAAGTATAAATATCTCTGGAAATATTAAGCTAATAGAATATAGCAGATAAAATAGTAATGATAAGATTTAGTGGACAGATGCCTGGGAGAAAGACAAGAAGACTGAAAGAAGTCAGGGAATGGAAAAGAAAATAGAATTAACAATGAGGTCGACTTATTTCTTATCTGTCTTCTCAGATCAGATAAGACCTCTAAATAGCTATTATTTAGAACAATTGTCTAGGAAGAAAACACTAAAATAGACATGTTTGATATGGAGAAATTAGTCATTTCCATGTCCCAAACCTGAGTAAGAAAACAAAAGCCATATGATTAGAGTTAGATCTAAAATTTTAAGGAAAGAAAATACGAGAAAAACTGGCCATCAGTTACACTCGAATTTAAATAGTAGAATGTTTTGCTTGCTTAGAATTCAAATTTTGCCTGTTGTCTCAAGAAGCAAAAAAACTTAGATATAAGATATTCATTTTCTTTCATTGGTGCCCAAATTCAGTGAAAATGTCACTGCTATTGTTACTATCCTTTCTTAGAGAGTTACATAAGTAGGACTACAGACCAAAATGATGAATTTGCTATGTTCTTAGGATAAAAAATTGAGGTTATTATTCAGTATTGTAAAGGTAAAAGGTAAAGGCCCTCCCGTTGATCATCGATTTGCTCGATCGGGCCCAGTAACGTCTCCATTGTTGTTACTGTGTCTGGCATATCGAATACGTCACGGGGAGCTTGCCAGACTCTGCCATGCGGGCGAGATACTCTCGGTAGCTTGCCCCTCCGAGAGGGGTGGAGGAATCAAACTCGGGTCAGCCATGTTGGCTGCGTGCAAGGCAAACGCCCTACCGCTGTGCTATCGCTCCAGCCCTATTGTACGGAGAAAAATTTGCCCTTGTAAGGACAAATGCTGCACTGTTCCCCAGGAGTTGGAACTGCCTGACCCACTTGAGTTGGTTGGATATTAAAACAAATATGATGTCACTTACGTAGCAAGAGTCTTAACTCCAATTTTAAATGTTTTTGAACCCACCTTGGGGCTGGAGCAATAATACAGCAAGTAAGGCATTTGACTTGCACATGGCCTGGGTAGGTTCGACCCCTGGCATCCCATAAGGTCTCCCAAACACCACCAGGAGTGATTCCTGAGTGCTGAGCCAGGAGTAAACCCTGAGCATCACTAGGTGTGACCACAAAAAGCTAAAGTAATAATAAAATGATAATAATAATATAACAAAAGTTAAAATTACCTTTAAGAATTATGTTATCATGGTGTAAAGGTAAAGGTAAAGGCCCTCCCGTTGATCGTCGATTTGCTCGAGCGGGCCCAGTAACATCTCCATTGGAGACTTTGTTGTTACTGTGTCTGGCATATCGAATACTCTCGGTAGCTTGCCGGGCTCTCCGAGAGGGGCGGAGGAATCGAACTTGGGTCGGCCATGTTGGCCGCTTGGAAGGCGAACGCCCTACCTGCTGTGCTATCGCTCCAGCATGGTGTATCATAACAATAAAAGCAGAATACTTAACATAATAAAATTATGTTATCATAAGACTATGATATAGTCTAACATTTAGACATAGACTCTAAAACCAAGCTCCCAGAAGAGAACAAGGCAGAGTCTCCTGCCACCGTGCCTGGCTGTCCTCACTGGGGCCCCTTGGAGGAGGACAGGTTGAGTTTCCCTCTTCGTCCCGAGCAGAGCCCGGACAGCTGAAGACCTCTGGGACCCAGCCAAAGTCATGCTGAGACCACTCTCCACACACTTGGATGAGGAACTGGCAGAGGAACCCAGGTGTGCAGAACCCGGGGCTGAGATCTCCAAGCCTGCTCGGTTCGGCACTGGGCCTCCTCCACCCAGATTCCCCACCTTCCAGTAGCTAGATAGTTACACCCACCAACTGCCGTGTAACCTCATCAATGGCCAGGATCCAGAGACTCTAAAACCAAGCTCCCGGAAGCACAAATGTGGCCACGCGACCTGTTAGTCTCTAGTTCTCACTCTCAGAAAACCTGGCAGGCTACTGAGTGTGTCATACCCACCTATATGCCTGACCAGGAACGCCTGTAAAGGTGATTAGAGGCTGCCCCAAAAGCTTCCATCCCTCTCAGAGAGCCTGGAAAGCTACCAAGAGTATCCTGCCCGCACGGCAGAGCCTGACAAGCTAACTGTGGAGTACTCGATATGTCAAAAACAGTAACAATGAATGGTCCTCATTCCCCTGATCCTGAAGGAACCCCCAGTATGTCATCAGGCCACACTAGCATGTGACAGGGACGAATAGAGACATTACTGAGCCCACTCGAGTGAATCGATGAACAGTGGGGTGATAGTGTTAGTGATAGAGCTAATGTTCATGCTTTTGGCATCCAAATTTACTGCACTATCGCCACCACCAAGTGTGACAATTCCCCTACCTCTGTTGTATGTCTCTTCTATTCCACCCCATCTGTTCTTCTCTGCAGCCCCCCCCACCCCCGTCAATTCTATTAACAGAGTCCAAAGGTTTGCTTTAACACTATTCATTGCCCTGCTTTGTTTCTTTACATATCACATGGGAGTAAAATCATATGGCACTTGTTCTCCCTCTGAACTCCATTTAACACTTAGAGTTCCATCTGAATTGTAGCAATAGATAAGATTTCATCTTTTCTTACAGTTGAGCAGTATTCCAAGGTGAATATATGCCTCATCTTCTTTCTTTGTTTAAGAAAGGTGTCATTGTTTACAACAGCATTTAAGTTGTTTTATAGTTGCCGACCTAATGCACTAAGTCCTCCACCAGTGGTTCAAGATCCCTCCACCATTTTCCCACTATTCTTTCCACCAACTCTTCCCCCTATAATCCCACCCCCAACCTCTTCATTTTTGAGTTCTATTGATCATGTATCAGAGTTTGTTTTCATTACTGTAACTTTTGATTCCACTCATCTGTTGTTGAATGCTTGGGTTGATTCCAGATCTTGACTATTGTAAGTAGCACTGAAATCAACATAGGCGTGCATATAGATAGATAGATAGATAGATAGATAGATAGACAGACAGATTAAAGTGGTTTTTTTTTTTTGGTTGGTGGTGGTTATTTGGCTTTTAGGGACATATCTGGCAACACTCCAGATAATCCAGCACTACTCAGGGCCTACTCTTGGTTCTGTGTTAGGGGTTGTCCCTAGTGGTGCTTTGGGAACTGTGTAATGTCAGCAGTTAAACCTGGATCTTCAGCATGCATAATATGAGCTCCAGCTTGATGAACTATTGCTCCATCTCTAAAGTAGTGTTTTTGTATTCTAGGGATAGATGATAAGGATTGGAATCAGTCGGCTATATAGTAATTCTGTTTTAACTTTTTGAGAACTAGCCATACTGTCTTTCATAGAGATCAAACCAGTTGACATTCCCACCAACAGTGAATGAGTTTTCCTTTTTCACCACATTCCTACTAGCACTGACTATTTCCAGATTATTTGATGTTTGCAATTCTCACTGGTTTGGGGTAATACCTCAGTATTGTTTCAATTTGTATTTCCCTGCTAATCAGTGCTGATGAACACTTTCTCATATGCCTACTGACCTTTTGTATGTCATCTTTAAGGAAATGACTGTTCAGCTCCCACCCCTATCTTAAAGGAGCTATTTTATCATTGTTGAGCTTTATGGTCAACTTTACATCTCTTAGATATTAGCCCTTTGTTAGATGTACAGTGCACAAATATTTTCTTCCACATAGTAAGCTGCTTTTAATTTTAACTATAATTTCTTTCACAATACAGAAACTTTAATTTGATGTAGTCCCATTTATTTATGCTCTTCTATTTTTTGCTAATGGTGAAAAATCATTGACAATACCTCTGAAATCAATAGCATGGACATCTCTCTGTGTTTCTTCAATATGTTTTATGAATTAAGTTCAGATATCAAGGTCTTAGATCCATTTTTAATAAATGTTTGCATATGATGTGAAATAAAAAAGGTAAAGGTAAAGGCCCTCCCGTTGTTCATCGATTTGCTCCAGCGGGCCCAGTAACATCTCCATTGGAGACTTTGTTGTTACTGTGTTTGGCATATCAAATACATCACGGGGAGCTTGCCAGGCTCTGCCGTGCAGGCGAGATACTCTCGGTAGCTTGCCGGGCTCTCCGAGAGGGGCGGAGGAATCGAACTTGGGTCGGCCATGTTGGCTGCGTGCAAGGCAAACACCCTACCGCTGTGCTATCGCAGGCAATGATGTGAAATAGGGGTCCAATTTCCTTTTTTCGCATATGCTGACCAGTTTTTTTATCACTATTTCTTGAGACTTTCCTTCTTCTACTTATTGTACTTTGATTCTTTGTCATATTAGCTATCCACATAGCTAAGGGTTTACTGCTGGACTCTCAATCCTATTTTTATTGCTCTAAGAGTCTGCCTCCTCACTCCACATACCACATTGTTTTAATTACTGTAGCTTTATAGTATAATTTAAAGTCAGGAAGTGCAATGCTTTTTTTTTTAACTCAATGACTTCTGGGGGGTTTATCACTTTTTTTTGGTTGGTAGTCAATATATTTCTCTCTCTCCCTCAGTGTCACTTGTCACTTGATCTCTCCCCTTACAGCATAGTAATTTCTCTCCAGTTTTATCACTCCATACAAATTTTATAGTATTTGTTCTATGTCCTTAAAGAGTATCATTGAAATTTTGATAGTGATGCATTAAATATGTGCGATGCTTTAGTAGTATGGGTCATTTTGACAATGTTAATTCTCTCAATTCATGACATGGATGATTTTTCCATTTTCTTGTGTCTTCTTTAATGTCTTTAACAGTGATATAGTTTCACTTATCATCTCCTTTGTTAAATTGATTTCTTAATGTCTGATGTTTTGGACACTTGTAGATGTTATTTTTTTCTCTTCTAGTTCATTTCTTTGCATAAAGAGATGCACCCAATTTTTACACATTTATTTTATGGCTAATTTCTTATGTTTGTTCATTGTTTCTAATTTGTGGGGTCTATAGGATTTTCTTGCGAAGAGTTATAGTTTGACTTCTTATTTTCCAATTAGAATGCATTTACTTTATTTTTTCTCATTTTCTATGGCTAGAACTTCTAATACTATGTTAAACAATATTGGAAGAAATGGATATCCTTATACTGTGCATGATCTTAGAGGAATGTCTTTCAATTTTCCATTGTTGAGAATGATATTAGCTGTGGGTTTGTGATACATAGCTCATACTACCTCAGGGAAAATTTCTTCTATCCCTGCTTTGTTATATTTTCATTATTAATTAGTGCTGAATCTTGGAAAATTCTTTTCTCTATCTATTAATGTTATGTAATCTTTTCCTTATAACCAAAAGTTTACATTGCTTCAGAAAACAAGAGACCAAAATAGTCATCAGAGCATCCAATTCAATATATTTTGTGTTGAACTCAGACTCAAAAGGTAGAGGTCACCAATTCTAACCCATTTTAAGTATAGTATATTATCAAATAATGTCATTTCCTTCAAGGAGGGGGGGGAATGGGTTAGGGAAGCAGAGCCAGAAACTCTCTGTGAGGAATTTGCATGTTCTCCCATGTCTGTGGGGGTTTTCTTTGGGTACTTTTGTTGTCACCCACAACTCAAGGATGTGCACATGAGATTCACTGGTGTGTTACAGTGGCCCAGTCTGATGGAAGAATATCCTGTCCAGAGTTGCCTTCTTGCATCCTGGGTTGCGAGGATAGGTTCTGACCATCATAGATCCTACACTGGAATAACCAGTTTGGAAAATGAGAAAGTGAATGAATATGAATTACTATTTAGTGTTAGAAGTGCTCTGATTTATAAGAGTTTGATGATGTTTTTGTGACCAAATATATTCTACAAGAATTTAGCTTTCATTTGTGTTAACATATGGTCAAATTGATTTGAAATACATTATTTTTGCTTCAAGTTGAGGCTTCCAAGAACCTAATCAAGATGCTAAAATGAGGACTTACTGTGTCAGCATTTATTCAACAAATACTTGCCTAACTCTGAATATTGTTTTGGGTGTGAGTGTATGACTTTGAGTTAGCAAAACCTCTTCCTGTACTTGCATCCAAGTGAAGTCTTTTCTTTTTTGGCAGTAGTATCGGATGGGATGGTGGGTTAAAGGAAGAGTTGGTGGTTGTGGAAACTGAACACTATTCAATCAACTCATGAAATCATTTCCTAGTCATGACATCATGACAATGTGAGCCAAGCTAATTTGGAAGAATGCTACCCAGTAAGCCTTCTTCAGATTAAAGTCTTATTCCTATGTTAATTTGCCTTTAAAATAATGTAGTCAAAACGTATTTCCCTGCAGTGAAAGTCACTTAGTAGAAAGTTATATTAATGCACAAATTCACCAAGAGAATTTGCATGATTTTCAGAACAAAATTAATGCCTAATTTACTGCCATACAGCTATTTCAGTCAAAATATCATATTGCATTTTAAACAATATAAACTCATCTTTTTTATCAGTCTTAATTTGCACAAGAAGAGTGTCTTATGCTCAACTAAACAGAGCAAATCAAATCCTCCTGTCAATTATCTGTTTTTAACACAAAGTTTTGAATATTCTCAGACTCATTTTTTACTCCAACCAGAGCTGAGAGTCTTCATTCAACAGTTTAAAGTCACTGGGCCTTCTGAGAAGCTAATAAAAGTTAATTATTCGTCCCAGGAAAAATGAGGGTATTTGCAGAAGGTGTGTTCATACACCTTTGAATACATTTTTTTTCTTTTTAAATCACTGAGTCCAAGGAATAGAGTGACAGTAAAGCGGGTAGGGAGCTTTGCCTTACAGTTTTGTCCCTGGCACTGCATACGATCCTCTAAGCCTCGTCAGGTGTGATCCCTGAGCACAGAATGAGGTGTAAACACTGAGCACAGAAGGTATTGCTCCAATCTCTTGCACTGACCCCGCCCCCACCACCAGTAAATAAAATGAAAAGATCACTGAGTTCAAACCCACATATATCTATATCTATATATATGCATTAAGGTTATGAGAACTCAGCTAAAGTGTGTAAAATATTAAAGAGACAAAATTGCATACCAAAATTTATCAGCAGAGCAAAAGATGCAACCAAGTTCTCAAAAGTTTGTGCTATATATTTATTTGTTCTGTTTTGTTTGGGGGGGCATATCTGGCAATGCTCAGGGACTTACTCCTGGCTCTGTGCTGAGAGATCACTCCTGGTGGGCTCAGGGGACCATATGGGGTGTCAAGGATCAAACCAGGGTCAGCCATGTGCAAGGCAAGCATCTTACCCATTGTACTATTGCTCTGGCCCCTGTATTTATTTTTATTTATTTTATATTGATTTTAAAATATGAGACCATCTAAGTACACACTTCATCTCTGAACCAGCTTTCTTATCTGAAAATAATATAGAACAATATATTTATAACATTCACACTCTGATGTTTTGATAAAGTGTAAATGTGTGCTAAAACCAGAGCTATGAAAAGTTTAAATTTGGAGCTTTAGCTGGATTGGACCGTTCTTCCCTATCTCCCAAGCTAGAAACTTTTGTTGGGCATACATAAAAACTCAGCAACATGACTGCAGTCTCAAACACAGAAAGGAAGAGTTTTCATCTGTCACATTTGGAGCCAGAGAATAGGAGAGTGTTGTAGCATTCCTTTGTGGATTAGTCCTTACTTAACAGCCATTCTGCTTTGACCTGATAAACTAGACCATGGAGATCTGGCACCATCGGGCTTATTTCTTATTGGGCTGTGAAAGTCTAGCATATGGCTAATTATAATTTACACCTCCTTAAGTGCTCTAACAATCCACTAAAGGCTGTTTTGTCCCTTTGGTTTACTGTTTGTAGCACTTTTTACAGACAAAGCAGTAAACAAATCCTTTCCAGGTCCTTTATAATTTCTTTTGTTGTTTGTTTTGGGGCCATACCCAGTGGTGTAAGCTCAGGGGCTTGCTCCTGGCTCTGGTGCTGAGGGGACCATAAGGGGTTCCCAGGACTGAAATCAGGTTGGCTGCATACAAGGAAAGCACTATAATGACTGTATTATCTCTCCAGACCCCTTTTTAATTTCAAATGATGATGGAAGATACCGATATTCTCTCTGGGTTGTTGATGATGTGGCCTCTGCCTGGTATGTTGGAGAGCTGAGTTCTTAAGAGTGTGTTCTTCGATGAAGAATTTCCTCTTACACTCTATCTCACTTACTTATCAAAAGTAGCACAGATTTGTTTGGTTTTTAACATGCTTTCTTGTTAAAACCAAACATATTCTCTTATCTACAGTCTTAAATGGCTCCAGAATGAAATACAACAATCTTCACACAGTTTTCTTTCATTGTGGTAGGAAGGTGCTCGGTGGTGGGATTGCTGTTTGAATATTATCTGTAATGAACTATTGTGAACTATATGAAAATAATATGTATATATATATAAAGAGTGTGTTCTTGTCACCTTCAGTGTCCTGGCAACAGTTCCCCTTTTCCTCCCCATCTTCCTCCCATTGTGGGAACAGTGTTAGGAATAAGATGAAGTTGTGGGACATAAAAAACCATAGTATGAGACTAATACACAAGGACAGCAGAAACAAGGGCCAGGAGAACTCGTCCCCAGTTGGAAGCCTGCCACAAGTTGGGGTGGGGTGTGGGGGAAGGCAGTTAGGACAGAGGAGGTACCACTATGACAGTGACAGTTGGAAATGATCACTCTGGACAAGCACTGAATGCTGAAAGTAGGTAAAGGGATATACACGATAATTTTCAGTACCTGTATTGCAAACCATAATTCCCCAAAGGAGGAAGGGAGGGAGAGAGGGAGGGAGGGAGGGAGGAAGAGAGAGGAAGAGAGAGCAGGCTGGGAGTGGGGTGGGAGGGAAACTGGGAACATTGGTGGTAGGAAATCTACACTGGTGAAGGGATGGGTATTGGAACATCATACGACTGAACCCCAATCATGAACAACTTTATAACTGTGTATTTCAAGACCATTCAATTAAAAAAATAAAATGAAGAACTAAGGTAAGCATAAGAAATGAGATTCAGAAGCAAATTGTCTATGGCATGAAAGAAATTAACACAAATGACAATAAAAAGATTTTAATCAATATACTTGGTGTTTTTCTTTTTTACAGGGGTGTGTGTGTGTGTGTGTGTGTGTGTGTGTGTGTGTGTGTGTGTTTGAGATAAAGGCAAACTGACTCAACAAGATGATGTTCCTTACAGCATAAAATGAAAAGATACTGCCTCCAAGTTAATATGTTTTGAATTTGTTGGCTATGAAAATACAAGCCGAGAACTAGACATGACAATAGAGAAGCTGTCTGCCTCAGTAGTGCTGGGGCTTGCAAGGAGCCTGGCATACTGAGGGAGAGGCACTGCTTGGAGCTGACTCCGAAGCCAGGATGGAGTTTATCTGGAATCTCCACTGACCTTGTCATCAGATGTTCCACGGGTACCAGACAGAAGCACGACAGATTAACATTCTCACTGGGACTCTTGTTTCTGCTTTCCTCCATTCAGGGAACAATTAACAAAAAATCTCTAATTCTCTTACTGACATGAGAATATAGAAATGAGTTTTCACTAAAAATTCAGTCTTCAAGTTTATCCCATCGTTTTGTTTTGCTGTGTTTTCTGGCAGAGGGGGCCATATCCAGCAGTGCTCAGAGATCACTCCTGTCTTAGTCTGTAGAATTCACTCCTGGTAGTGCTTAAAGTACTGTGGTGCCAGGGATGGAACCCAGGCCTCTCACCTGCAAAACATGCACTCTGGCCCGTTGAGCTCCAGGTCTTATATTCAGAATGTTAAGAGTTTGAGCTTGATAGTTTTATTTTAGATTCTCAGGTAAACCTGTTAACTAATATCATGAGGGCCCTCTAAGTTGCCCATTATACAGACATTTAAAAATTTTTTTAACAAATCACCATGAGATACAGTTACAGACTTACAAACTTTGGTGATTATGTTTCAGTCATACAATGATCGAGTACCCATCCCTTCACCAGTGCCCATTCTCCACCACCAATGATGCTAGTATCCCTCCCTCCACCCCCCCCACTCTATCTCTCCCCTTCCCCACCGCCTCTGTGGCAGGCACATTCCCTTTTACTCTCTCTCTCTCTCTCTCTCTCTCTCTCTCTCTCTCTCTCTCTCTCTCTCTCCCCCCCCCCTTTTTGGGTATTATGGTTTGAAATACAGGTAGTAAGTGGCCATCATGTTTGATCCATAGTCTACTTTTAGCCTGCATCTCCCATCCCAAGCGAGCCCTCCAAGCATCATTCACTTTACAGACATTTTAAAACAGCTGATAATATAGATTTCAAACTTGAAAATTCAACTTAGAGATCAGTGTTTCTGAGATGAGTAGCACATGGAAATATACCCTCCTAGGTTGGGGATGAAGGACAAGGAGGAACGCGAAGGAAAAAGACAGTCCTTAACCCTAACTTGCTCAATTTGACTGAGACTCAGCATAGCTATCACAAACGCATTCAATGACTCCCTGCACTTTATTGTCTAGTTTTTTGTGGATCCCAGCAGTGTTCAGGGAGCCCTAGGCTCATGGCTGTAATACCCAGCAGCAGTATCACTGTCACTGTCATCCCGCTAATCATTGATTTACTTGAGCGGGCACCAGTAGCATCTCCATTTGTCCCAGCCCTGAGATTTTAGCATCATAAACTTTATGCTCTCTCTCTGAGGATGCAGCACGCCAGCTGGATGTCCTTGTGCATAATGGTGACACGCTTGGCAGGGAATATGCAGAGGTTGGCGTCCTCAAAGAGCCCCACCAGGTAGGCCTCGCATGCCTCCTGCAGCACCATCACAGATGAGCTCTGGGAGCACAGGTTGGTCTTGAAGTTCTACACGATCTCGCGCACCAGACCCTGGAACACAGACCCTGGAACGGCAGCTTGCAGATGAGTAGCTCAGTGAACTTCTGGTAGCAGGGGATCTCATGCAGCGCCCCGGTGTCAGCCGGTAGCAGTGGGGCTTCTTCATGCCGCCCGTGGCTGGCGCACTCTAGCGGGTGGCCTTGGTGGCTAGCTGCTTCTGGCGCACCTTCCCGCCAGTTGACTTGCACGCCGGCTGCTTAGTACGATCCCTCTCATTCTCCCCAACTCAGCTGGAGACATCTTCAGGGTTAGGAAAATGAGACCCATTTTAGCTACTGTTGTTGCCATATTTGGTATGTCACAGGTGGCTTGCCAGGCTCTGCCATGCCGGCTAGATGCCCTCAGTAGCTTCCCGAGCTCTCTGGGGGGGAGATGGAGGCTTTTGGACCCATCAGCCCCAAAGCCAGCAGAAGTATAAGGCCTGGAATTTAAGTGTTCTGTTTGCTGGAGGTCACCAGAGCCACACCTGGCAGAGCTGAGGCAAATCTGCTTGCAATGTTAGCAATCAAACTCAGGCTTTCTGCATCCCACAAATATGTTCCAGTTCTTTGAGTTTTCTCCTTAGCCTTTTAATGCTGGATTATTATTTTTGTTTTTAATTAGTAGCGGGGGACTTTGAGCTATGCCTGGCACTGCTCAGGCTTACTCTTGCCTCTGTGCTCTAGGATTACTCTTAGAGATGCTCCAGGTGGTGATAAGGATATAATTGGGGTTGGCCACAAGCAAGGCAAGCACCTTATATCTCCAGTCATGGACAGTTTTAACTTTATTTGGTATTTTAAATGATATGATATGTCTCTCAAGGTAATTTTAAAACTATGCAGAGAAACAAAAGTATGAATTTAGATAAAACAAAATGTTTATAAAGAAGAGGCTGCTGGATTGGTTATTGTTTTGTGAAGTGGCTAGAAGGGGCACAGTGAAATAGCAATTTGCTTATGTATACATTTTTATATCTTCTACTCATTATAACATGGTTTCCTTTATCTGCACAGGCATATTTATAATAACTGTCTTTTTTGGCAAGGGGTGAAGGGACTGAGGTTTGACAGTGGTCACGTGCTGGTTTTTGGTTTTGTGCTCAGGGTCACTCCTGGCAGTGTGCAGGGAACCATATGTGATGCTTGAGATTTGAATTGGGTGATGCAGGGTGCAAAGGTGAGTGTTTAATCCCTGTCCTGTCTCTCCAGCCCTGTACTAATTGTCTTGAAGTCCTTATCTTCTAATCTGTTCATTATTAGTTCATTTCTGGTTTTACTTCTATTGTCTAATTTTTCTCCTTAAAAGTTCCAGTTTCCTGATTTTTACATATAATAATTTTTTATGGAATGCTAGAAATTGTGACTTTTTGCTATTGAGGCCTGACTTTTATTGCTTTAACTTGAGTACTGGATTTATTCTACAAGACAGTTTGTTTATTTGTTCATCAGCTTGACCTTTGGAAGCATGTTCTTAAGTTTTGTTGTTACATAAGCTTGAAGTGGCTTTACTGAAGGGCTATTTCAGCTTGACTACAAAGGCAAGATTTTTCTGAAGTGTCTTGTGACTGCCCTGGGTGTTCATTGTGGACTCTTTATATCGTTCTGGCTTTTGCCTTTTCCATCACTGAGCTGCTTTTTCTGAAACCACCTATGACTTTTGTGCCCAAGGATACTTTTCAATTTTCATTCTATTCAACCTGTTGGTTTTGGCATTTAGTATTGTTTAACACTCCCATCCTCATGAAATACCATCCTTTTGACATCTGTTTTGTGACATTCTCTTTGTTTTCCTTTTACCTTCCTGGAAATTTGGTGATTCTTTTGATATTTTCATATTATCTAGAGCATTTTTTCAAGTCTTCTTCTCATTTTCCTCTATACATTTTCCTTAGTCTAGGGGATCACTTACTGTTCCCTAGCTTCCACGGCCATATAATGAAGAAACTAACATGTGTTTGTGTATTCTTTTTGTTTTTGTTTTTTTGTTTTGCGACCATACCTGGCCATGTTCAGGGTTATGAACCGACTCTGAACTCAAGAATCACTCCTGATGGGCTCAGGGAACCATATGAGATCCCAGTGGTTGAAGCTGGCTGACCAGATGTAGGGCAAATGCTCTACTGCTTTTTTAAAAAAAATTTTATTGAATCGCCTTGAGAAAGTTACAAGCTTTCATGTTTGGGTTACAATCACACAATGATCAAACAACCATCCCTTCACCAATGCACATTCCCTACCACCAATGTCCCCAGTATGCTGCTTTCTACTCTCCCACTGCCTCCATGGCAGACAATATTCCCCATACTCTCTTTCTCTACTTTTGGGCATTATGGTTTGTAATACAGACATTGAGAGGTCATCATGTTTGGTCCATTACCTACTTTCAGCACATATCTCCCATCCCGACTGATTCCTCCAGCCATCATTTTCTTAGTGATCCCTTCTCTATTCCAGTTGCTTTCTCCCCTCCACTCATAAGGCAGGCTTACAGCTATGGAGGAATTCTCCTGGCACTTGTATCTACTGTCCTTGGGTGTCAGCCTCATGTTATGTTATTCTATACTCCACAAATGAGTGCAGTCCTTCTATATCTGTCCCTCTCTTTCTGACTCATTTCTCTTAGCATGATACTCTCCATGTTTATCAACTTATAAGCAAATTTCATGACTTCATCTCTCCTGACAGCTGCATAGTATTCCATTGTGTAGATGTACCAAAGTTTCTTTAACCAGTCATCTGTTCTAAGGCACTTGGTTTGTTTCCAGATTTTGGCTATTGTGAACAGTGCTGAATGAATATATAGGTACAGATGTCATTACTACTGTGCTTTATTGCATCCTCGGTGCAATCAGAAGTGGTATTGTGGGGTAATATGGAAGCTCAATTTCTAGTTTTTGGAGGACTGTCCATATTGTTTTCCTGAAAGGCTAGACCAGTTGGCATTCCCACCAACAGTGAAAGAGCACCCCTTTCCCCCCACATCCACGCCAGCACTGGTTGCTTTTGTTCTTTTGAATATGTGCCAGTCTCTGCGGTGTGAGATGATATCTCACTGTTGTTTTGATTTGCATCTCCCTGATGGCTAGTGATGTGGAAATTCTACTACAAAGCAGTAGTAATTAAAACAGCCTGGTATTGGGCTAGAAACAGACCTGCAGACCAATGGAACAGAGTTGTTTATTCTGTCACATACCCCCAAATATATGGCCACTTAATCTTTGACAAAGGAGCAAGAAATGTGAAGTGGAACAAGGAAAGCCTCTTCAACAAGAGGCGCTGGGAAAACTGGATAGCTACCTGCAAAAAAATGAACTCTGACCTCTGTCTAGTGCCAGGCACAAAAGTCAGATCAAAGTGGATTAAAGACATCAATATCAGAATTGAATCCATAAGGTATGTAGAGGAAAATGAAGGCAGAACCCTCCATGACGTTAAAGCTAAAAACATCTTTAAGGATAAAACAACACTGACCATGCAAGTGGAAGCAAACATAAACAAATGGGACTACATCAAACCAAGAAGCTTCTGCACTTCAAAAGAAACTTGACTTGATCACTTGACTTCCCATTAATCGTCGATTTGCTTGAGCGGGCGCCAGCAACGTCTCCATTTGTCCCTGTCGCGTGCTAGTGTAGCCCAATGGCATCTGTTCACTCTAGGAACATGAAGAGCCTCAAGCCAATTGTTCATGATCTTGATGAAGAAGTCTGACCATCTGGTAGGTGGGCGGCCATGCGGTCTTTTGACATCCCGTGGAATCCAGTCGGTAACAGCTCTAGTCCAGCGGTCATCTTTAAATCTCATTACGTGATCAGCCCATCTGATTTTTGACACCTTGGCAAACGAGACAGCGTCCCTGATTCTTGATCATCGACGGATGTCGGAACTCCGGATTCTTTCTCTCATTTGAGTGAAACGTGATATTCCAAGCATAGCTCTTTCAGTTCCTCTTTGGGAGACCCAAATAGCATTCTCATCCTGTTTACATAGGGCCCAGGTCTCTGAGGCATATGTTAATGCAGGAAGAACAGTGGAATCAAAGAGATGTGCCTGGAGCCGGAGGTTCTTCGTCCTCTTAGCTATTTATTTGACGCTCTTGAAGGCGTTCCAAGCTGCTCTCTTCCTCCTGCAAAGCTCGGGTGCCAGGTCATTCGTCATGTTGACTTCTCGACCTAGGTACACATAGCTGTTGCATTCGGAGATGGTCGTTCTGTTGAGAGCGAATGGGGCGTCAGGAACGAGGCTGTTTCTCATAAACATTGTCTTCGTAAGATTCAGCTGTAGCCCTACCTTTCCACACTCACGGTCAAAGTCGGCCAGCATTTGTGCCGCTTGGCTGATGTTTTGTGTTATTAAAACAATGTCATCAGCAAAGCGGAGGTGGTGTAGTTGCCAACCATCTATCTTCACTCCCATTCCTTCCCATTCCAGTAGTCGCATGATGTTCTCGAGGGTGGCACTGAAGAGTTTCGGTGAAATGGTATCACCCTGCCGAACCCCTTTCTTGACATTGATGATTGCTTCTTTGTAGAATGGTGAGATCTGGTAGTGAATCCGTAATACAGCTCATGGAGGATCTTGATGTATTTAGCTTGAATGCCCTGATTGGCTAGGGCTTCAGTGACCACTTCCGTCTCAACAGAATCAAAGGCCTTCTTTAAATCAATGAACGTTAGGCAGAGCGGCATCTTGAACTCCAGAGAAACCTCAATGAGCTTGGTTATCGTGTGGATATGGTCGATGGTGCTGAATCCTTTGCGGAACCCGGCTTGCTCGCATGGTTGTCCTTCATCTAGTGTTCTGCCAATCCTATTTAGGATGACTCGAGTGAACAACTTGTAGATGACAGACAATAGGCAAATCGGGTGATAGTTGCAAATGTCATGGATGTCCCCCTTCTTGAACAGTAGTACAGTAGTACAGTCCTGCTGGTTTTCCATTTGGACGGAAACTTGCATTCAGACAGGTAGCGTGTGAAGAGCCAAGCCAGTGTATTGATGAGTACTGATGGCAGGTTCTTCAGGTGTTCAGGTTTGACCTTGTCTGGGCCGGGTGCCGGTACTTATATAATTATATAATTTCAAAAGAAACAGTGACCAAAATACAGAAAGAGCACACAGAGTGGGAAAGAATATTTACCCGTCTGATAAGGGATTCATATCCAGGGATTAATACTCATCTGATAAGGGATTAATATCCAGGATATACAAGACACTAGTAGAATTGTACAAGAAAAAAACCTGCAACCCCATCAACAAATGGGGAGAAGAAATGAACAGAAGTTTCCTCAAAAAAGAAATAAAAACGGCCAAAAGGCACATGAAAAAATGCCCTACTGCTTTTAATATCTCTCCAGCCTCAGTTTTGACATCACTCAAGCATCACAACGTATCCATTGCTGAATAGTTTTAAAATATCTCGTCATGGGTATTTTAAGAACATCATGTTCAGAGGGGACCTCATAATTTGCCTACTGCCCTATACTTTATCAACTTCCAAGGTTCCTTTCTCACTGAAAGGTTGCCAGCTGAGTTTTCAGGCAAAAACGAAAAAGTCTAAGCTTTCTTCCTGAAGTCTTATTCCTGAAACCTAGAAGTCATGAAATAGTCATTCATCTCCTTCTGTCTCTTGAATCTCTCCTCAAGCTCCAACAAGAAACTATTACTCCTATATCTCAAGCAGGATTCTGGCATGGAAACAAGGTCCCTGTCATGTGGTAGTGGGGTGCTACCTTCAAAATGTCACAAACTATTCTAATAGTAGTGTAATATTAGAGTACTACCTTCTGTCTCAAAGGTGGTTTTGTAGGTGTGAGTAAATGAAGGATCCTTATAGACGGAGCTTATCCTTTATATAAAAAGGTTGTCCTAGATCAATCAGAAAGGCTCTAAATATGATCTTTTGAAGATCCCTATCTCCTTAGCTAAGTCATGGTGTAATGGTGGAATTTTTGTTTTGTTTTTGTAAAGCAGGATAGTTTTTACTAACTAAAATTTACTTAGAAAGACAGAAAGGGAGAGAGTAATACATATTCAAGAGAGAACTAGGGCTTTCTCCAGAGTGGTAAAAAGCAGAGAGATATGTGTTCATGGGACAGCACAAGCTTGAAAAAGTAAGCCTGGAATAGTTACTTTTTGTATGAGTTGCCTACAGAATAAGCTTTATATTTATAAAATTTTAGATCTTGGAGCTGGAGAGATAGTATAGGAGTGAACTTTGCTGACCATAGTTCTACCTTGGGTATTGCATATGATCCCCTGGGCACTGCCAGGGGTGACCTCTGTGTACAGTTAGGAATAAACCCTGGGATTGGGGTTTGCGATGGAAACATCCCAAATTTGGTGGTGGGAAGGTGTAATGGTGGTGGAATTGGTGTTTGAATATTGAATGCAATCAAACATTGTGAACTAACTTATAAAATTATTTTTTTAAAAAAAAGTAATGTGTAGTTCTTGCCCAATTCAATCTGCTTAATCAATGGCTGAATAAATAGCAGTGCTCCTACATTTTTTTTAAAAAAAGGAATATACCCTGAAAATTGCTAAGTGTGGCCCTAAAATCAATTAGAACTAAATTAATATTAGGTATTTCGTTATTTTTTAAAAAAAGTATAATCTCACTAGTGAATTCTTCCAAATCTTTAAAGAGGACTTACTCCCAATCCTCTTTAAGCTTTTCCACGAAATTTAAATATCAAAAACACTTCCGAACAGTTTCTATGAAGCAAATACTATCCTGATACCAAAAGCAGACAGAGATACAACAAAAAAAAGAGAATTACAGACCGATATCCCTGATAAACACAGATGCAAAGATCCTCAAAAAACTACTAGCAAATAGAATCCAACTACTCATCAAAAAGATCATACACCATGACCAAGTAGGATTCATCCCAGGGATGCAAGGATGATTTAACATTCGGAAATCAATCAACATAATACATCATATCAACAAAAGAAAAGATAAAAAGCATATGATCATATCAATAGATGCAGAGAAAGCATTTGACAAGATCCAGCACCGCTTTATGATGAAAACCCTAGCCAAAATGGGTATAGAGGGGACTTTCCTCAACATAGTTAAAGCCATCTACCACAAGCCTACAGCAAGCATCATCCTCAATGGGGAAAAACTGAGAGCCTTCCCTCTAAGATCAGGGATGAGACAAGGATGTTCACTCTCTCCACTGCTGTTCAATATAGTACTGGAAGTACTTGCAATAGCGATTAGGCAAGAAAAAGATATTAAGGGCATTCAGGTAGGAAAGGAAGAAATCAAGCTCTCTATGATACTATACTTAGAGAACCCTATAACCTCCACTAAGAAACTTCTAGAAACAATAGACTTGTGTAGTAAAGTTGCAGGCTATAAAATCAATACCCAAAAGTCCATGGCTTTCCTATATGCAAACAGTGAGAGAGAATAAAGCAACATGAAAAAAACAATTCCATTCACAATTGTGCCCCAGAAAATCAAGTACCTAGGAATCAGCTTAACTAAGGAAGTAAAGGACCTGTACAAGAAAACTACAAAACGCTATTTCAGGAAATAAAAGAGGACATGAGAAAATGGAAAGATATCCCCTGCTCATGGGTTGGGAGAGTTAACATTGTCAAAATGGCAATACTTCCCAAAGCATTGTACAAATTCAATGCAATCCCTATAAGGATACCCATGACATTCTTCAAAGAAATGGAGCAAACACTCCTGAAATTCATATGGAACAATAAGCCCCCACGAATAGCTAAAGCAATTCTTGAGAAAAAGAAAATGGGAGGAATCAACCTCCCTAACATCAAACTCTACTACAAAGCAGTAATAGTTAAAACAGCATGCTACTGCAACAAAGGCAGAGCTGCAGACCAATGGAACAGGGTTGAATACACTGACATCTCCCCTCAATCATATGATCATCTAATCTTTGATAAAGGTGCAAGAAATGTGAAGTGGAGTAACGAAAGCCTCTTTAACAAATTGTGCTGGCATCACTGGACGGCTACATGCAAAAAAATGGGTCCAGAACTCTGTCTAACACCATTTACAAAAGTAAGATAAAAATGGATTAAAGACTTCAACATCAGATCAGAAACCATAAGGTACATTGAAGAAAAAGATGGCAAAACCGTCCATGACATTGAAACTAATGGTATCTTCAAAGATGTCACGCCACTGGCCGAGCAAGTGAAAACAAAGATAGATAAATGGTACTATCTGAAACTAAGAAGCTTCTGCACCTCAAAAGAAACAGTGACCAAAATACAAAGACAGTCTACAGAATGGGAAAGGATATTCTTCAAATACACATCTGACAAGGGGTTGATATCAAGGATATATAAAATACTGGTTGAACTCCACAAGAAGAAAACATCCAACCCCATCAAAAAATGGGTCAATGAAATGAACAGAAACTTTCTCAAATAAGAAATCCTAATGGCAAAAACGCACATGAGAAAATGCTCTAAATCGTTAATCATCAGGGAGATGCAGATCAAAACCACAATGAGATACCATCTCACACCTCAGAGACTGGCCCACATCCAAAAGAACAAAAGCAACCAATGCTGGCACGGATGTGGAGAGAAAGGGACACTCCTTCACTTTTGGTGGGAATGCCGACTGGTTCAGCCCTTTTGGAAAACAGTATGGACGATTATCAAAAAATTAGATATTGAGCTCCCATTTGACCCAGCAATACCACTCCTGGGAATATATCTCAGAGAGGCAAAAAAGGATAGTCGAAGTGACAGCTGCACTTGTTTGTTCATTGCAGCACTCTTTACAATAGCCAGAATCTGGAAAAAACCTGAGTGCCCAAGAACAGATGACTGGTTAAAGAAACTTTGGTACATCTACACAATGGAGTACTATGTAGCTGTTAGAAAAGATGAAGCCATGAAATTTACATACAAGTGGTACTACATGGAAAGTATCATGCTAAGCGAAATGAGTCAGAAAGAGAGGGATAGACATAGAAAGATTGCATTCATCTGGGGGACATAAAGTAACAAAATAGGAGATTAATACCCAAGAATAGCCTAGATCACTACCAGGAGAATTACTACATGGCTTAGAGGCCAGCCAGGCATTCTAGGGGAAAGGGCAGTTCAGATAGAGAAGGGAGCACCAAATAAAGGGTGTTTGGAGGATCCTCCCAGGAGGGGAGATGCATGTTGAAAGTAGACTGTGGACTGAACATGATTGCCACTCAATGCCTCTTTTGCAGACCGCAGCACCCAAAAGGAGAGAGAGAACAAGGGGGAATGCCCTGCCACAGAGGCAGGGTGGGATGTGGGGGATGGGTGTGGGAGGGATACTGGGATCCATGGTGGTGGAAAATGGGCACTGGTTGAGGGATGCGTATTTGATCATTGTATAATCGAAACCCAAGCACAAAAATTTGTAAATCTACAACTGTACCTCATGGCGTTTCACTAATAAAATTTTTTTAAAAAAATTTAGAATCTTGGGGACTAGCTCAGGGGTAAAAGACACCAAGTTTGCAAAAGGGAGCCAAATGTTTGATCTCTGGTGCATATTTAGTTCTTTTACAGCTCTCATAGAACCTCCAGTGCTCAATAGCATGTAATCTCCAGTTCACTGCGTCCAGAGGTGTGCAACCCAACACAAGTACCAAAACTAAAAGATGTGTGAACACCTTGGCCAGTAGTGACATGTGTGAGCATCAATGACCCTCCAGGGAGCACCATCACCAGAATGTGCTTGAGAATCACAATTAAAAGAATGTGACCTCCAGCAGGTACATTTTCAAGTCCCTCAGCAAACTATGTGAGTCCCAGGGAGCACTGTGTCCCAGTGTGGGAAAACCACAGGCAATATATGAGCATCATAACTAAGCATGCAGCATCACAACAATATCAAAGGGAAAGAAGAGAAAAAATAAATATAAATTTTACTGTTTCTACTATCCACAGTTTTTTTTTTCTTTTTGGGTCACACCCGGCGATGCACAGGGGTTACTCCTGGCTCTGCACTCAGGAGTTACCCTGGCGGTGCTTGAAGGACCATATGGGATGCTGGGAATCGAACCCGGGTCAGCCACGTGCAAGACAAACGCCCTACCCACTGTGCTATCACTCCAGCCCCTACACAGTTTTTTTAAAAAGCAAAAATAACAAGTATAGGGGTTGGAGCGATAGCATAGCAGGTAGGGCATTTGCCTTGCACACGACTGACCCGGGTTAAATTCCCAGCATCCCATATGGTCCCTCCAGCACCGCCAGGAGTAATCCTGAATGCATGAGCCAGGAATAAACCCTGTATTTCGCTGGGTGTGACCACCCCCCGCCCCCCAAAAAAGCAAAAAAGAAAAATAATAACAAGTACAGTTAAATTCCAATAGACTGTTATTCAATCCAAGAGAGCAAAACACTATACTTTCCATATAACTCAACAAAGTGATAATTGGGATTTTACATCCTCTTTAGTTTTTTATTGTTTTGATTCTAGGGTACTTTATACATCCATGCAGTTGGCTCATATTTTAAGTGCTCAGAAGTCCCATGAAGCTAGCAGCTATTGTGTTTGTGATAACCCTCTGGGAGACTAACCAAACTAAATGGTTCTTCGCTATCATTAATACACTTTCATTCCTTCATATATTGTCTGGTTTTGACATATTTTTACTCTGCATATTTCTAGTTGCAAATTATTTCTATATCCCTCAGTGGGAAATGGAAACTCTTAAGGGATGGTAGTTGAGAACAACCCATACATTAAAACTGATGTCAAATTATCTTTATTCATCTGATTAAATTCACAGATGATCTCTGAACCCCTCAAAAACATCTCCCTCAATGCTGTTTGATTTCAAACAGCATTCATTAGCCCTTTCTCATTGCTGACCAGCACCTAAATTGCACAATGATCCATAGATTGGCAATAATAATTAGAGTGGTAGACCAATTATTTCCAATCTTTCTACATGTGTAGAGTTGCACTGGGCTATGGAACTGATGGTTTAAAATCATTGGTTTAAAAAACAGAATATAAGAAACAGTTCAGTAAACTTGGCCATATGTTTTGCATACAAGAAGCCAAGTCCCCTAAGCACTGTTACAACCCCTGAGCACCAAGCTAGGACTAGCCCATCAGCACAGGTGTAGCCCCCAAACAAAAATAGATATTTTTAAAAGACATCAAATGAGAAGAACCACAGTCCTACTGGCATAGTAAAGCCCACTTGCCTTCCGTGTTGGAAAAAAATAGCTCTCAAGTT
This sequence comes from Sorex fumeus, assembly GCF_029834395.1. NCBI lineage: Eukaryota > Metazoa > Chordata > Mammalia > Eulipotyphla > Soricidae > Sorex > Sorex fumeus. Next base: position 20,136,340 of record NW_026606188.1, read on the forward strand.
TGAAACAGACTTTAAAGTAAACTTTCTTTCTATTATTTAAGATTCCTCAATTTCTGCTTGGAAAAAAATAGTCCTGTTTTGGATACTAACCCTAAGTGTTTTAGGTTCCATTGATGAATTGCCCCTTTTCCTTTCCCCAGAGAAGCTTACAGTGCTCATATGAGCACTTCTAATGCCTTGAGTTTATCTTTAACCTTTCCTTTGTATTTTACCTCTCATTCTGTGTTAGCTACTAAATTACCCACGTCAGGCTTGGTTACTTGTAAAGTCAAATCTTCTGGTGATTGAATTTTGTATTTGTAGTGAATTATTTGCTTTTCTCTTTAGAACACTTTACTGTTACTATATTTTACTATAGAACAGTTTTTATTTACTTAAACACAGAAAGACCATAATGCTGTGCTCCTAATATTTGTAAGTTAATTGACTCCATACTACATGTACTCCTAGGTATCCTTCATAATTACTTGACTCAAGCTTCTGTCACCATATTTCCTAACACCTAAAAAGCTGGGTCCCACCAAGGGACTGCTGGATGGACCAGGGCAAGCAACAAACCTACCCAGGCATCCGTGGGACAGTCTGTAAAGCATGAAGCACAGTCTTTATGTAAGCCATGACGGCCTAAGAGATAAGACCCTATGAAGTAGGAAAAGTTAAACAGGTCTGAGGACTTAGTCTGGGATATATGGTAAAAGCCTTACTTGTGCTCAGAGCCCAGAGAACTAAGTTTTGGAACCTATATCACTTACTGTGTTTATCCAAGTAACTGCAAATATTAATAAAAAGTAAACTTAATTTTTTAATATGTACTAGTAGCAAGGGAAAGGAAAAAAGCAATGTAGATTCTTGTTGCCTCTGAGTGAATTTCTCAGTATAGCTCCTGGAAGCTAGAACATCTCTTTGAGTTAATCCCCCCAAGAGAACTGCCTCCACCAAAATGCTTTGCCTCTGTAAATGATCAATCTCACCTATTTGCAGTCCTGGACCTCGAACCCCCTCAGATTGTCTATTTAAGTTATTTAGCTCTGGAACTAAATGGACCATTTTGACCATCTATCCATGAGTCCCGTCTCTTTGTTTCTCTGCTGGGGAGGCCTGAGGAAGCAGAACACATAGCACACTCAAAATCAGTCCTGAACTGAGATTTGGGTTATTATCTAGTTGGGAGGACTTGCAACTTATTTCTGTTCTCTAAGCCTTGAAGCATTTACTAGCAAAATGAGGAAGCTAGATTAGATCATGGTATTTGCACAGAATTTCATAAGGATTCTGATACACCTAAAGCAGAAGAACATCTGCTGAGCAGGCAGAGAGCAGGCAAGAGAACAACAAGGGGTAGGCAGACAGGAGCAAGATGGACAGTACCAGACTCCCCACTTTTTAGCTGAGACAGTTTGAAAACCCAGATAGAAGGTTTTGATTCTAGTTTTAAACATTATGCTCTCAGATTCTCTGTTATTCCACATCACACTCAAACAAACTCAAGCTGTAGACTCAGAACACATGGTGTGGGATCTTTCAAAATGAGGCTTAGGCTGGTTTAGGACTTGTTTAAGTTCTGCACTTTTAGTTTGGAGCCCCACTACCATACCCTACAGCATCTCAAACAAATTTATATGCATGTGTGCATGCATTGTATTTTTTTAAATTTTTTAGGTTTCTTTCATTTATTTTATACTTTCAGGACTTATATCCAAGTGTATTTTCCCCCATTTTTAAAATTTTTTAATTTAATTTTTATTAGTGAAACACCATGAGGTACAGTTGTAGACTTACAAATTTTTGTGCTTGGGTTTCAGTTATACAATGATCAAATACCCATCCCTCCACCAATGCCCATTTTCCACCACCATGGGTCCCAGTATCCCTCCCACCCCCCATTCCCCCACCCCACCCTGCCTCTGTGGCAGGGCATTCCCTTTTGTTCTCTCTCTCCTTTTGGGTGTTGTGGTTTGCAAAAGAGGCATTACGTGGCAATCATGTTTGGTCTATAGTCTACTTTCAGCATGTGCATGCATTTTAGAGGTAATTCTTGCTTATGTCTCAAGTATTTCTGCAAGTCCTTAAGATACTTTGAACTTGCATATAATGAGCCTCCAGTGGATAAATAGTCCACTAGAAGCTGTCCCTACAAATGGTCTCCACCTATCAGTGGTCTTGATTTCTGATGATGGAGCATCATTGTGAAAAAAAACTAAATTTCTTTTGCTATCCATTCTTGAACATCCAATCATTACAAACTTGCTACCAGAATACAGAAAGATTTAGGTTAGGAGATCAGAACCTGGGTGAATGAATGAAGGGGAAATAGAATCTATGTAAAAACTGTTGTAGAATGGAAGCTCATTAAATATTAAAGCACCTGATCTGAAGTTGTGTGTTTCAGAGTATAAGACTGCCAACACAAAAATATCTGACTTAGACATTACTGAAAAAGAGGAAAAATCTAAATGTAGAATACATAATCATTGGATGAGGAACTGCTTTTATTTTGTTTTTTATTTTTATAGTCTGAATTCCTAGTAGTAATATTGTTATAAATGTAGGTAATATTTCATTTTGTGTAGCTGTTGGAGAATAAGATCATATGGATTCTCTATTCAACTAAGCTGTGTATGAATTTTTGCTATTTTTGCTGAAGGCCATCACAGCTAAGACATGGGAGGAAGTTCTCCATTTCTGACACGATGGCTAACTTTGTTTTATATCTCAATCTCAATCATAGGGATGCCAAGGAAGTGTAAGAAAGGTTAATAAACTGTCCAGATTATCAAAACAAGCAAAAAATCAAAAGGAAAACAAAACAAAGTCTAGAGAGAAGGGAAATAAAAATAAGAAAATGTGCTAATAATTTAGGAAAATAACGAGAAGAATAAAAATTAGAGCATATCAGGATGAATCTCATATCCAGGGTACCCCAGAGGAGGGTGAGTTATTCCTCCCACCTGCCCCAACAGAGCCCTGGTAGCCTAAATCCTCCAGAACCCCACTGCCACCATGCTCATGGCTGGAGTCCACAGGCTCAACAAGCCTCATCCATGAGTGAATCTGTTGAAAAACTCAGGTATATGGGTCTTGTGACTGAAATCTCCAGATGCCAATGGAGTCGGGATGAGTGATCTTCCTTCATCTCCCTGTTCATGACCTGGTAGTCACACCCATGAACTCCCTCTGGTACCGAATAAGTTCATTAGCCAGCCATTCCATGAGTCAGAAACTTATAAATAAATCTCAAAAGAGATCAGTGAGCTGCAGAGATGCTTCCAAACTTCCAAAGTCACCATCCAGTTTAAAATTTAACCAAGCTGTATCACCCCAGAAAATTTTAGAATTCCTGGAGCATGTGGTCGCAAAATGACATCTCATGCTCTGCATCACTGATATATCAGGAGTAGCACACCATATGGGATGAGATGTAAAGTAGAAGTCAGCCAGTCTGGACTAAAAAAGTATTAACACATAGGCTTAATTTGTAACGCAATCTCTTATACAAGAGTTTAAAATGGCTCTAGGGTGACATACAACAATCTTCAGAGACTGTTTTTTAAAGGAAATATTTTTGAATATTTTTAGCGAATTACATACAAGCAATACAAAAGAAATAATTTAGGGCCTGATATTGGGGCAGGTTTGGATGGTGGTTGGGAAAATGAGAAATAATGGTGGTAGGAAAGTATAATGGTAGTGGGATTGGTGTTGGAATATTGAATGTAATAAATCACTGTGAACAATTAATGCCTTCTCATCCTTAATTGAATGCTGGTCATCGTGCATAGAAAACCAGTTGAGACTGAGATATGAATAAATCATATCTAAAAATAGCTATCGTTTTCTTTCGAAAGGTCGCAGATATGGAGGATTAAGTCATCTAGACAAGATTTGATCTGAGTTTGGTACTGCAATGCTCCTCAATATTTTTATTTACTAAAGAAAATCTAAACAAAAAATAAACAGGGCTAAATTAATTTTTATAGTGCTAAATTGGGAACCTGGCAAGTTACCCGTGAAATATTCAATATGCCTAAAACAGTAGCAACAATCTCACAATTTGTTGTGAGACGTTACTGATGCCCACTCGAGCAAATTGATGAACACCGGGAGGATAGTGCTATAGTGCTCCAGTGCTAAATTGGGAGAAGATATTTCCAATATCCAACGTTAGTCAGTGCTGCTGTATATCTAAAAACTCAAGACAAAACTTCAAAACTGTAGCAACACAGAACCAAGAAACCCAAGTTAAAAATGAGCAATACAGGAGCTGGAGCAATTGCACAGCGGGTAGGGTGTTTGCCTTGCATGCAGCTGACCCGGGTTCGATTCCCAGCATCCCATATGGTCCCCCGAGAACCACCAGGAGTAATTCCTGAGTGCAAAACCAGGAGTAACCCCTGTGCATTTCCGGGTGTGACCCAAAAAGCAAAATAAATAAATAAATAAATATGAGCAATATAGGGGCTGGAGAGATAGTACAGTGGGCCGGGTGCTTGCCTCGCCTGCAGTCAACCTGGGGTTCAATCCCTGTCATCCTGTGAAGTCCCTGAGAATTGGCAGGAGTGATTCCTGAGTGCAGAACCAGGAGTAACCCCTGGACATCACTGGGTGTGACACAAAAACCAGAAAAAATATATATATATACAAATCGCAGAAGAGAATATTGAATAGCTAATGGTACATGAAAACATGTTCAATTCTAATCCATATAAAATAAACATTAAAATAGGTCTTTTCACCAACCTGATTAGCGGAATTTAGGGGGTGGGGTAGTCTGGGCCACATCTGGGGGTTCTCTGAGCTTACTCCTGGCTCTGAGTTCATGGGTCTCACTCCAGATGCTGCTTGGAAATTCAACTGATCAGGCCACGTGCGAGGCAAGCATCTAAATCCCTGTAGTATCTAAACCAACCTCCAAATTAACAGACATTTTAAAATCTGATGACACTGATTGTAGAAGAAGGTGTGGGAAAAGAAACACTCCCATGCACTACCAGTGTAAAATTGTGAGCAAGAGACAATTATGGTTAAAATTAGATGACAACTCACTCCTGGGATCTGTGCCTCAGGAAAACTCTCACAAACTCAGGACTTTGGCCAACAACTAGTGACCATGCACTGAGTATAGGAGCAAAGGCCTTCACTTCACTCTTTGGGGAGGTGGGGTTGAGGAAATCCAATCATCCATTTCCAGGAGGATGAGAAAGTAAAACATGAAACTCTCCATGGACAATAACATTGATTAAATTATGGGATGTGGCCATCTTTTTTTTTTAACTTTTATTCTTTTTTTTTAATTTTTAAAAATTTTTTTTTATTAGTGAAACACCACAAGATACAGTTATAGACTTTCAAATTTTTGTGCTTGGGTTTCAGTTATACAATGATCAAGTACCCATCCCTCCACCAGCGCCCATCCTCCACCACCACAGGTCCCAGCATCCCTCCCACCCCCCCAACCCCCCCATCCCACTCTGCCTCTGTGGCAGGGCATTCCCTTTTGTTCTCTCTCTCTCTCTCTCTCTCTCTCTCCTTTTGGGTTCTGTGGTTTGCAAGAGAGGCATTGAGTGGCAGTAATGTTTGGTCTATAGTCTACTTTCAGCATGCTTCTCCCATCCTGGGAGGATCCTCCCAACACCCTTTATTTGGTGCTCCCTTTTCTATCTGAGCTTTCTTTTCCCCTAGCACGTGTGGCTGGCCTCCAAGCCATGGAGCAAAATTCCTGGTACTAGTCTCGGCCACTCCTGGGTGTTAGTCTCCCATTACGTTACTTTATGTGGCCATCTTTTAAGGTTTTATGTGATCAGCACACTTGCCCTCATAACAATACTATAAGATACTCACTTGACATGTGAGACGGTGGTGAAATTAAGTCAGCAGTCATGTAATAGTCATTACGGGCTGGGTTTGAACCCATGCATCTGGCTCCCTGCTAGCCCAAACCAAAGGAGGGGCTGCCTGCTCCCCAAATTGTGCATCTCTCCTAGGGATGTCCCCTCCAGCTGATCATTCCTGCCTTCCCAGTCAATCCTTTCTCTTACATTGTGTGTGTGTTTTTTCTTCATAAGGGAAACAATTTTCTTTCCAGCAAATAGGAGCAGATTTCGGCTAAGCCTCAGCTGAGTCTTCCCCTTTGGATCCCGTGATAGGGCTTTTCAAATCTTCACAGTTTCTGGAGTGAGGACCTGCGACCTCAGCCAGCCTCCCTCCTTCCTGGTTCTCTTGAGCTGCATTTCCAAATAATCTGAGACAATAAGGTGGTTCCCTCCTTCAAATCCCCTTTCCTTGGGGTACAGGCACAGGAGCACTGGGCATTGTCTTGTGAAGCTTTTGAATAGCAGTGGGCAATTGCTCCGTCACCACCTAGATTGTCATAGAGGGTCCTTGGCGGAGACATAGGTATGTGGGGTTATTTTTGCCTGCACTGGAAGACTCAGGAATAGACTTAAAAATGGCTTTCTTTTTGGGGGAAGACACTTTCCAGAGGTGCTAGGTCCACCCTGATGGTGATGGGGACCACTAGGGCTATACCCAGTGATGCTGCGGGAAACCATGGCATGCCAGGGATCCAAGTTGGAGGCTGGTGCAAGCAAGGAAGCTACAGCTCTTTGAGCTATCTCCGTTGCCCTTATTTTTTTCATAAATTTTGCTTTTTTAAAAATGCAGTTCTTGTTTCTTCAAGCCATACTGCCTTGATCAGTGGTCAATGTGTTTCCCCTATCTTAAACTGCCTGCTATATCAATCAGAAAACACAGCTTGATAGAATTGTGCCCAAAGAACTAGGACTTGAGCCAGACAGTGAATGACTCTGTGTCAGCTCAGTGGAAATTGTTTTCAAATTTAAATCCAAACCTTTGTTGAATCATTAAGTGCTACCCATAATAGCCTGCATGGGGGCATTTTTCTTACCTCATTCTCAGGCCTCCCTTGGATCCCAAAGCAACGTCCGTTTTTTTGTTTGTTTGTTTGTTTGTTTGTTTGTTTTTTGCAGTAAGTTCAGGAGAAGCCTGAACTTTTGCAGTAAGTTCCGGAGGAAGCCTGGTGGGCTTGGAAAGAGAGTGAGACCCTCAGTCTAGCTGACACTCCTGTGCTCTGAGGCAAGTTCACTGGGAAGAGCTTTGCTGAGGTCATTTACAAGGATGCAGAGCTGGGATTCTGCCAGGGTGCAACTCCCTGCAAGGTCTTCATGCTTTGTTTATGGGCACTGATTTCTTAGCTCTAAATTGCCAGTTAATTAACATTTTCTTAAAGGACACATTTTTTTTTACCTAATATATTTTCCTAAAAGCAAGTTTCCTATAATTTAAAACATTCACTTTTGAACATTCAGTAACCTACTAGTGATCAGTCAGCAAACAGGAGGCCAGAGAGACAGCTCAGATGGCAAGAGAGTGTAATTGTTTGTACAAAGCCACCCAGCGGCATATTGCCTCTCGAGTGTTACTGGCATGGCCTTGGTGGCCCCTCACACCAATGGGAAGACCCCCCCCCCCCAAACAAAAGTAAAAGCAAGGCCATAAAAGAGATAGTCAGCAAATGAACAAGAACATTTTCTTTTTCTATCAAGTTCAGTTCTTTTTAAGCAAAACTCAGTTTCTATCAGTCTGGCTGTCCTGTCTGGAAGGAGACTCCTTCTCTTGGGGCAACTTCATTGATTTAGCAAACCCTTGAATCGTGCACCATATACACTAATGGTGCCCTGCCCTCGATCCTGTCCAAATATTATTTACATCTTACAGATGTAAAGACTAAAGTTTAGAGTCATCTATTTGTAAGATTTAAGCCCTTGGAGTTTACATAGGATCCAAGGAAGGGTCTAACCATTGTACCACAGTTCTTTCTTTGCTAACCTGTCTTCTGTCCTTTGCAGGCAAAATAGAACTACAGAGCTTTGAGAGCAGGGCAGAGCCAGGAAGAACCTTCTCATGGATTGCCTGAAGTGGCTTTGAAAGTCAAAGATTCTTAGATGGAACACTCCAGTGGCACCATCAACTCCTTCACTGTCCGGAGGAAGCCTGGTGGGCTTGGAAAGAGAGTGAGACCCTCAGTCTAGCTGACACTCCTGTGCTCTGAGGCAAGTTCACTGGGAAGAGCAACACATGGATCGTTTAGGGAACTAAGCCATAGAACTGCCCACTCTGACTTTTCTTGACCCAGCCTTTCAGGTAGTCGTGTGTGTGTTTGTGTGTGTGTGTGTGTGTGTGTGTGTGTTTGTAGTGCTTAAAACACTTTAGTCTTAAGGAACTGATTATAAATTCTTTGTTAAAGTTCCTTTAACCAGCCAGTGCATTGATACATGACATAGAGTCATGAACAGAAAAGACGAAAATGTTGTTTGCTTCACTTCTGTGCTTAGAATTTATGGAATAAAAAATATTATCAATTCTGACTTTATTCACAAAGGGGCCAGAGAAGTTACTAACGGTCAGTCTTAGTACAAGGCATCAAGTTCTCTTCTTCAGAGTATATGGTTCTGATGTTTGTGGTGATTCCAATTTCTTTTTAAATTTTTTATTTTTAAGAGTGTAATTATTTATTTACTTATTTTTAACTAATATTAAATATATATTTATTTTAAACCAAATTTTATGATCAACATAACTGAATGATTACATGACCCAATCGTGGTCACATTCCCACACTTTAACAAGCAGGGGGATAAAGGATCATACTGTTTTCTTCTTGGTAATAATTTCTACATTGTTATGTCCAGTTTTGTCCTATTTTTAACTGTCTTGTTTCCTGCTGTTAGCAGTGGTTTGAAATAATTAGATAGTCCATCACTGCATATATATACGTTTAGGAATGTGAGTTTTTCTCTTTCTTTCTTTCCTTCTTTTTTTTGGGGGGGGGGTCATACCCGGCAATGTGCAGGGGTTACTCCTGGCTCTGCACTCAGGAATTACTCCAGGTGGTGCTTGAGGGATCATATGGGTTGCTGGGAATCAAACCCGGGTTGACCGTGTGCAAGGCAAATACCCTACCCACTGTGCTATCACTCCGGCCCACTTCTACCTTCTTGAGTCCCTGATAGGTATCTTCTTACTATGGCAGAAACAGCACCATGTGTTGGTCACTGGTTCAAAGAATAAATTTGTCTACTAGGGTCAATTTGTAATCTCATTCGTTTTGTACCTGGTTAGGCTCCTTATGCGAGCCCTTAGTGGGTTGTGCTACTCCAGTTGGAGATGTAGAGTAGCTGAGAGTTGAGTCGAGTAGTAGTTGTAGAGTTGTAGGTAGTAGTATAAATTAGTAGTTGAATAGCAATGTAAAATAGAGTTACATCACAGGTTTTGCCTAGGACTATTTGGATTCAAATTCAGCCTTCCCTCCTGTTAAATGAGCAGCCAGAGGCAGTTTATTAACCATTCTTACTTTATGTTACAATACAGTTATTGTAATTAACTCAGAAGACTGTTATAGGGTGTAGGATAACATAGCCAGGTAGTTTAGGGTTGTTAGGTAGTTAGGTAGTTTTGGGTTGCTCCCATCACAGTCCTTCCTTTCCTCTGTGTGTATTTGTAACTTATTTCTTTGTGCTCTGTTGACTTGTAAATATTGTTTTTCTCTTCTCCTTAAGTCCTTTGTATAGTTTATTCAGAGAAATGTCCTTTTTGTATGGGCACAGGAAGACAGTAACAAATGCTATGCTTTTGTTATGTAGGAGTTATTTGACTCTAAATGATATTTTCCTCCTGAGCATCTGTTGTCTCGACCTAAACCTCAGCTGCCCTTACTTCCTAGCACCGCCAAAAACAGGGTCCCGATTTGGGACTGGATGAACCTGGGCAAGTGGTGAGCTATCGAAATGGGCCTGGTCAAAGTGTCTAATGCTTAACTATAAGTTAAGAGCTTGGTCATGGACAGATGCTGTCATGATCCAAAAAGTAATAACTAGATTTGGACCCTGCTAGGATTAGGAATGATTAATCTGGTTTGAGCGCTGTAATCTGAGACTGTTTCAAGATGTTCCCAGGAGAGCTGCCCTAGAAGCTTCAATGTATCTCTTACTATGTCAGACACAAAAATAACTGAAGGAGAAAAACACCTTAAGAGCTATTTTGCCCCGGGGCCATCAGGAAGCGCTTCCTTATGTTGTTTTTGCTTCCAGACCAGGTGGAGCATGGGGGAGGGGGCAAGATGGAGAGATATAAGTAAGGGTAGAGAGAGAATCTGGGTAGGTCAGAGTCAGAATCTAGAGAGTCCGGTCTGGGATCCGAGTCCGAGTCTGGGAGTCAGAGTCCGAGTCGGGGATTAGAGTCAGAATTGAGAGAGAAGAGTAGAGGAGATGAGTGGGGACTGAGGAATGAGGGGCAAGAAAGGGAGCGTATGTGAGATGGGAGAGAGGAGAGAAAGGAGAGATTTAATAAATGGTAACTAATCAGCAACCAACCTGGTACTCGTTCTTCCTTTGCCTGCCCATCACTTACAGTGTCCCGATCCTGTCCATACACAGCAGCTTGAGAGCACCAAATGCAGGCGGTGAGAGAGAGCCGCCTGGAGAGCCCACAAACACACATCCCTTGGTGGGCATGCTCACCTACAATAGGATTAAGTGAGTTGTTGCATGGGAGGTTCTCAGAATAATTTCCAGCATATAAATGTTAGATGTTATTGCTATTTCATATGATCAGTTACTTCTAGAACATTGATAATAAGTCCTATGAATCCCACTGATTGTCTCATTCATTGAGAATATAGTGGTCTGGCAATGCTGTGTATGATAGTACAGCATCTGTATAATACTGTTATCTGTTACTTCTGCAGATCATGGGGGGAAGTTCACAATTCTGAATTAAGAGCATAGTACTCTACCATGCAGGGACAAATTTCCACTTTTCCACAAATTAATCTTAAATGTAAGAGTCCATTGGTATTTGAGGACTGGTTGTTGGCTAAACCCTTGTTAGGACCTTCAGCAAACTAATATAAGAGAAATATAAGAAATATAAAAGTACTCAGCAAATATCAGCATTGGAATGGTAAGGAATCCCAGGACATTAATCCTAGGAATATTTCTGGATTATTGCTTATACTATAGAATCCAGTTTATGGTTGTTTATTACACCTTTGACCAATTCTGAGAGGAGTTGGAGTAGAGTAATATACTCATAGACCCCGTCCACTTGATTATGAAAATATTTCCATTTTAATGGACCTCTTGGGCAGACATTATTATGAGACAATGATAGTCCCGTACCTTTGGACCTTTTGCAGGGGTTTACTATGTTTCTTAAGACATTTTTTGTCATCAATCCTCTAGTCTTGTGCATTACTTGCCCCGGACCACTCACCTTCATTGGTTATTGAATTTGAAACAGCAGATTCTGAAATTGTACCATCTCTGTAAAACAAGCTCAGTATGTCCCTCTTTAACTTCTACCTCCTGGAGCAGTTTTCTTTTAAGGCCCCTCCCCCATCTTTATTTTATTTTTAAAATGTTACTCGCCCGCAGGGCAGAGCCCGGCAAGCTCCCCGGCAAGCTCCCCGATATGGGAGGGCCTTTACCTTTACCTTTACTATTTTTGTAATAGTTACAATGTTAGATTTTATGGTACAGTGTACAAAGTTGCTAAAATCCACCACTACCAGTTTCCAAGATCCTCTACCACTGTTCCTCTGATTCCCTCCTCCCCCCACCACACACACACATGCTTGATAGGTTTGTTACACAAGGTCAAGGGTTGTTGTTCATACTGTTTCTTCCTTTGTTTTGTCTCTATGTTTCACAGATGAGTGAAGCTACAAGATATATTTCCTTCTCCCTCTGACTTAGTTCACTTAATGTGATCCCTCCAGTTCCATCAATGTTGTAGTAAATGCCATGACTTTCTTTTTTGTATAGCTTCATAGTAATTTCATTGTTTCTTCATACCACAAAATATTTATCTGTTTATCTATTGTTGAATGTTTGGGATGTTTCCAAATCCTGAAAATTGTGCCAAGCACTACTATGAACATAGAGTTTCCATATGTCTTTATGAATTAATGTTTTTGTATTTTGGGGGTGTGTGCCAAGAAATAGAATGAGAAAGGCCACTATGAAAAGTCTTTTCTAAGATTTTTGAGAAATCTCCATACCATTTTTCTTTGAAGCTGAATCACATAACATTCCTATCAATGATGAATGAGGGTGCTTTTATCACATTCCCATCAACACTGGTGTTTCCAGTCTTCTTGATATGTGTCATTGTAACTGGTGTGAGGTAATATCTTGTTGTTGTTTTGATTTGCATTTCCCTAATCATAACTGACAACACTTTTTCATATGCCTACTGGCCATCCATATGTCTTCTTCAGAACTGCCATTCTCCTCTGCATTTTTATAGGATTTCTAGTTTTGTTGTTGTTGTTGCTTTTGAATTATGTGATCTGAATGCTTTATATGTCTTGGATATTAGCTCTTCATTCAGTGTATTATGTGCAAACATTTTTTCCAATTTTGTAAATATCTTTTTCTTTTGACTCAAGTTTCTTTTGTAATGCAGAACCCTCTTTACCCAAGGCTTGATTTTTATTCTTTCTTACTTATCCAAGACTCTAGTAGACTGAAGAAGCTCAGTCTAGAAAATGATATGTTTATATTATTTTGTAATATAACCCTAAAGACTGTTATATCTCTAGGGCTTATTCAGCCTGATCTGTATATTACCCCATTTATTATTTTAAGTTAGTTTTTTAATTTGGGGGTTTTTTTTGTTAGTTTTTGGGGTCAGGACTACTTGTGCACAGGATTTACTCCTGGCTCTGTGCTCAGGAATTACTCCCAGAGGAGCTCTGTAACTAAAGTGGTGCCAGGGCAAGTGCCCTACATGCTATGCTATTGCTCTAGCCCAAGTTACCCCTTTCTACAAGATGCAACCATTTAACAGCTATTCAGTTCACTAAGTGTGCAGCTTTATGCTTGAGAACAAGTCAGCTCTCACTCTTGAACAGTGGACGGCCCAAGCTGCTTAGTAAAAGCCTTATAAAGGTGCATCTGTTTAGTAAAATCATAATAAACCTGCTTGAATTGTGTAGAGCTGAGGTTAGCAAATTTTTTTTCTGTAAAAGGCCAGATAGTAAATACTTTGGGTTTTGTTAACCAGTTCAACTTTAACACTGGTTGTAAAGTAGCCATAGAGGGCTGGAGCAATAGTACAGTGTGTAGGGCACTTGCCGTGCATGCAGCTGGCCGAGGTTTGATTCCCTGGCAACCCATATGGTCTCCTAAGTACCACCAAGAGTGATTCAGGAGAATGCAGATCCAGGAGCAAGCCAGCCCCAACCATTGTCAAGTGTGTCCCACACCACTCACTCAAAAAAGTAGCCATAGATAGTACATAGAAAAATGCACATTAACAGCTCACGTATAAGGATAGTGAAACTTAAGTTCCACAGAATTTTCAAATCACAAAATAACATTCTCATTTATTTAAACATATAGAAATCACTCTTGATTTATGCACCTTACAAAAGCAAGCATTGCATGGATTTTTGTCCTTGTGAAGCAGACTTTGCCATCACTGGTGTAGAATATTGTATTTTACAAAGGAATATACCTACACATGGCTTGCTTGTCAATCTGCTGAGATCAGTTCTCTGAAGCAGAAAGGCAAGAAACTGTTAACCCCATTTAACAGAGAAAGGAAATGTCTCTGATGGATCAAGAAAAACACCAAGGATCACAGTGAGTAAGAAGTAGAGATCGAGTTAACCTTATTCTCCAGAATTCTGGTACTCTTTCACTCTATGAAGCTCCCAGGAATACACGTACACATCGGCAAATTTTAGAAAAAGCTGACAGGGCTTGGTTATGTAGCCACAAGTGTGGGGTTGCTCCTATTATAGGCAAAACGAGAACTCCTATAACCAGGGATTTATCAGTACTCTTTCTGCGCAGCGGGAAGCAAGTTGTTTTCATTTACTGTGTGTGTAAGAGAGAAATGTTTGAACACTACCTAGCCCCAGAATCTCAGCCTCAGAAAGCAGATGTTAAGAGCCTCAAGACTTCTCTGCAAGTGCTTAATGTAGCAGCTTCATCTTGCACCCAGCACACCCAGTTCACAGTTAGTTACCTGGCTCCATTTACTTTTCTCCCTATGATGAATCTCAAAAGCTGAATGCAAAGGGGGGAAAAAAGAAAACAAAGACAAGAGAATGTCAGCTATGAGTGTGGTTTTGTGTCTCAATTGTATTATAATAAATGGATTTTTTTAGTATATTGTCTATATGTTGAATATTGTATCCCCATATTGACTGGAGAGCCCTGGTTTTCACACTATGATTTTAATAGCAAGCTAGCCTTGGATATAGACCTCTGAAAATAGTATAACTATCACGCAGCTAGGGAGTCCTTTTACAAAGTTAACTATTTATTAAAACACAAGATTTAAATGGCTAATAATTATACATAAATGTAATATAACAATTGTGTTACGGTATAATTACTCATGCTTCTAAGTACAACTAAATGTAGACATATAGAAGTTTGGGTAAAGGTTAAGGTACTCTCTTACTCTGGTTAGGCTGTCATAACGGAATACCACAAATTAGAATGAAAGATAATGACTTCTAAGTTTCAGAGGTTGGGATGTAAAAAATCTATGATACTAGTTGGGAGCAGGGGGAATTGAAAGTTAGGAAGGAGAGAGAGAGACAGAGACAGTAGTGAAGACTGAGAGAGAGGAGGCATGTGAGATCCAAGCTTTCTGTCATCCCTTTTTACATGGCACTAACACTCATCAGACAAGAACCCCACCTTCACGACCTCACGAACCCTATCTACCTCTCCAATACTGTCTCCTACATAGCCAAATACGGACACGCTGGGGGTTTAGGTCTTCAGCGTTGGAGTTTGTGAAGAGGGGCCTCACACATTCAACGCATCACAGGTACTATTTTTCATTAATTCACTTGTGAATATGAAATTTCCTCTTCTCACACTTGGGAGAAAGGCATCCCTCCATTCATTCATGGCTTCTTCATTTTGAGCTCCTACTATGAGCCAAACTTGTAATTTTTTTTGGAGATTGGGTGCCTCAGCACTCATATTGCTCCCTGCTACCAGGATCACCATCACTTGCTGTATTCTCTCACAGGCCTTCATTATCACCTATTCCTTTTCATGCATTCAATACAAGTTTCCCAGGGGTTTTAAATACTCTTTTTCTTAGATCTTCCCTTTCTTTAATGTTGTTCAGCAAATGGAAAACAACAACTGCTATGTGCAACCTGTGACTTCCAGTATGACTTGTTTCTTGCAATTAGTTTTCACCTCCTCAAGGAAGAGTCTCTCTGCCCAGGTACTATATTTGCCCATTAATTAATTGATTTGACTTATAATTTTTCTTCTTATCAATTTTAGAAAACTTATAGTTCATTTATAAAATTGATCCATAGTTTTAAATGACATTATTGGTTTCCCCCAAAAAAATATACACTTGCAGACATAACTATGTAACTGGGGCTTGGCCGGAGCATCCGGAAAGCATCCTGGAGCGTGGTGGTGGCTGGGTAGTGGAGGTAGTGGAGGTAGTGGAGGTCAACCGATGAGGTATTTATCTGGTATCGGTAGGGTTGGTCTTCTGTGTGTAATCCCTGGGTTGTTGGAGGTTGGTGGAAGCAGACAGGACAGGGTAGGGCTTCTGGTTTTAATCGCTTGGTCTCTGGAGATTGGTGGGAACAGGCAGAGGATCTCTGTTCCTGGGTCGCGTTGGGCCTGGAGTCCAAGGTCACAAAGTTCCGCTGTCCTGATTTTGTGGGACTTCACTTGTGCGTGGATCTTGGCCCGAGCATCCAGAAAGCATTCTGGAGCATGGCGGTGGCTGGGTAGTGGAGGTAGTGGTAGTGATTGACTGGTTCAGCACTTCCATAATTGTGCAAGGAATGCCGAGAGAGAGATAGCCACAAAAAGAAGCCAGTCTTCGAAAACTCTTAAGCTCATTCGCCAACGTGGCTTGGCACAAGCCTCAGACAACTGCAAGCGAACATCCGAGCTAACAAAGCAGTGCAGAGAAGTGATAAAGGAGGACCTCAAAGAGAGAACAAAGAGAGAAGAGCAGCAGTGCTGGCCGATGTGACAGAAGCCGGGAAAAGTATTTGCATTGCCCGCCTGTCCTTTGCCAACTACAAGACCAAGATGACTGCCCCCTGAAGTCCTGATGGATCTATCACATCTTCCAGTAGGGCAGTGGAGAAGATTATCCATGACTTCTACTCGGATCTCTTCGATAACCACGTCCAACTGCCCACATACCAAATTCCACAGGATGGATATGTTGTTCCCAACGTTCTCCCTTCCGAAATTCGACATGCCATTTCGTTGGAAAAGAAGCATACAACACCCGGTCCAGACAAGATCAGACCCAAACACCTGAAGTATCTGCTGTCAGTACTCATCAATACACTGGCTCAGCTCTTCACACGCTACCTTTCTGGATGCAAGGTTCCATCCCATTGGAAAACCAGCAGGACTGTTCTACTGTACAAGAAGAGAGGGGTTTGGCAGGGCAATATCATTTCATCAAAACTCTTCAGTGCCACCCTCAAGAAAGTCATGCGACAACTGGAATGGGAAGGAATTGGAGTGAAGATAGATGGTCGGCAACTACACCACCTCTGCTTCGCTGATGACATCGTTCTAATAACACCAATCATTAGCCAAGCAGCACAAATGCTGACCAACTTCGACCGTGAGTGTGGAAAGGTCGGACTCCAGCTGAATCTCACAAAGACAATGTTTATAAGAAAACAGTCTCATTCCTGATGTTCCATTTGCTCTCAAAAGAACGAACATCTCCAAATGCAACAGTTATGTGTACCTAGGTTGAGAAGTCAACATGACAAATGACCTGGCACCTGAGTTATGCAGGAGGAAGAGAGGGCTTGGAAGGCCTTCAAGAGCATCAAAGAAATAACTAAGAGGACAAAGAACTTCCGGCTCCAGGCACATCTCTTCAATTCCACTATTCTTCCTGCAATAACATATGCCTCAGAGACCTGGGCCCTACAAAAACAGGATGAGAACGCTATTCGGGTCTCCCAAAGAGGAATTGAAAGAGCTATGCTTGGAGTACCACGCTTCACTAAAATGAGAGAAAGAATCTGGAGTTCCGACCTCCATCGACGGTCAAGAATCAGGGACGCTGTCTCTTTTGCCAAGGTGTCAAAAATCAGATGAGCTGTACATGTAATGAGATTTGGAGATGACCGCTGAACTAGAGCCATTACCAGCTGGATTCCATGGGACATCAAAAGATCGCATGGTCGCCCACCTACGAGATGGCCAGACTTCTTCATCAAGACCCTGAACGATCAGTTTGAGGCTCTTCATGTTCCTGGAACAAGCAGACGCCATTGGGCTACATTAGCACGCAACAGGGATGAATGGAGACATTACTGGTGTCCACTCAAGCAAATTTATGAGTAACGGGATGTCAAGTGATCAAGTGATCAAGTTAACTGTCACTGTCACTGTCACTGTCATCCTGCTATTCATCAATTTCCTCGAGCAGGCACCAGTAACGTCTCCTTTGGCCTAGCCCTGAGATTTTAGAAAGTGCCACATTCGAGGCTCTTTCAGGATCAGGAGAATGAGACCCATCATTGTTACTGGTTTTTGGCATATTGAATACACCACGGGGAGTTTGCCGGACTCTGCCATGTGGGCAGAATACTTTTGTTAGCCTGCCAGGTTCTCCAGAGTAAGAACTAGATAATAAGATGTGTTTTATCTTTATCATTCATGGCCGCGCTCTTCCGGGAGCTGGGTTTTATAATCTCTGGGTCTTGACCGTTGATGGGATCACATGAGCTGAGGGGCAGTTGGTGGGTGTAACGCCTACATACTGGAAGATGGATGATCTGGGTGGAGGAGGTCCAGTCCCAATCGGAGCAGGCTTGGAGATCTATGCCCAGGGTCCTGCACACCTGGGTTCCTCTGCCAGTTCCTTCATGCATGAGGCTCGTCTGAATGTGTGGGGAATGGCTGTGGTTGGAACTGGAAGTCTTCAGCTGCCGGGGCTCTGCTCGGGGTGGGGAGGGAAACTCAACCCACCCTCATCCAAGGGGCCCTGGTAAGGACAGCCAGGCATGGTGGCAGGAGACTCTGCCAAGTGAACTATGTAACACTAAAATGATATTTAAAACAGAAATTTAATGTGACTTCCCATATCTTCTGAGAGATTGTTAGAGATCCTATTGTTCTGGAATGAAAAGAAAAAGTTTATTATGATCTTATGTGCCAATTTGATTAAACAAGGAGTTTAATCAAATTTAACCAAATACCATGGTTCCTCTTGCCTCCATAGAAAACTGCTTCAATCTCCCTGTGCTCCCAGCCTACCACAGGTGGTTTCAAGTCTCACTGAATGGAGCACTTAGGAGCAGAATCAGTTATGGGGAGAATCTTATGTCGTTTTGCTAATATGAATCTTTTTTACTTGCTCTTGGATCAAATTTGGTGGAGATCGGGCTTATCCCAGACTCTGTATTCAGAGATTACTCCTAGCAGTGCTTGGGAATTCATATGTGGTGCCAGGGATTGAACCCAGGTCAGCTGCATACAAAGCAAGCACAGTACCAATATCCCAATACTATCTCTCCAGCCCTAATATGACTTCAAATATGCAAACCATTTACTTTTTTTCACAGATTAGACAGCATCACAGATTAACCCTCCATACACTTCTCTCGAACAGGAGGTAATTAAGTCCACTCATGTTTCAAGGTCGCACTGGTAACAAGAGAGTTCAGTTTCATAGGCTCCACTCATGGCCCAGCTCTGTCACTGAAAAGCTGAAAAACTTTGATGAAGACACTTAAAATGTTGAGTTTTATATGTACTTTTGATGTCTTGTATATTAACCCTTTGTCAGATAAGTGATAGACAAATACTTTCTCCCAATCTGTAGGGTGTCTTCTTTGCTTCCCGTTGTTTGGCCAATGGCATAAATCATTGAAGATGCCTCCAAATTCAATGTCATAAAGATTATACCTATTCTTTCCTGAATATAAGTTAAAGATTCATGAAGGGTTCTGTCTTACATTTTCCTCAATAAGGATTCAGGACTGATGTCAGGAAAGCTTTCTTTGCTCCACTTCATACTCTCAACCCCTTTGTAGAAAATTAGTTGTCTATATGCCTGGGCACCTTTTTCTGGGCTCTCAGTTCTAGTCCACTGATAGAGAAGAGTCTGTCTTCATTATATCAGCACACTTTCTTGATTACTGTAGCTTTGTAGTATAATTTAAGGTTGGGAAATGAAAAGTCTCACACCTTCTCTTAACCTAGGGTGGTTTTGGCTATTTGGAGGTTTTATTACTCCATATAAATTTCAACCTTATTTGTTTTGTCTTTTAAAAAGGTCTTGAGACCTGGAGAGATAGCACAGTGGGTAAGACTCTTGCCTTGCATGCAGCTGACCTGAATTTGACCCCTGAGGATCCCCTGAGCACTGCCGTGGGTGACCCCTGAGCACAGAGCCAGGAATAAACCCCAAACACAACTAGGTGTGGTCCCAAAACAAAATAAACCAAAAAATATCATGGATATCTGTCTAGTGCTTTGGAAAGGATTGTCATTTTTCAATATATTAATTCTTCTAATTCAGGAACAGTATGTGTTTCTATTTTCCTGTGATTTATTTTACTTATTTTAGTAATGATTCATAGTTTTCTTTATTTAAGTATTTCTTTTTTTATGTAGGAGTACTGCTATTTATTCAACCACTGATTAGCTGATTGAATTGGGCATGAACTCCACCTTACTTTTTCCCCCCCATTTTTTATAATTTTATTTATTGGATCACCATGAGAGCAGTTACAAAGCTTTAGGGTTTAAGTCTCGGTCATACAATGAAACACCTGTACCTTCACCAGTGCCCATTCTCCACCACCAAAAACCCCAGTATACCCCCATCCCACACCCTCCCCCCTACCTTTGGGGTAGATGATTTCCACATTACTCTCTCTCTCTACTTTGATCACATTTTGACACCAGACCCACCATTATTATTTGGGATTTTACCCCAACACTCAGATCTGCTGAAAAGGCAACAGTAGACAATTTGTTTTCTATTGCTGGTTATGAATAACATATGATGTCGCATGGCTGCAGTTGTGGCTGTGCGATTTTGAAATTCAGAAATTTTAACAATAAAATCTAGAGGGATTTCTGCCATAACCTGCTGGGTTTCGAGATTTGTTCCTGAGTCTCTTGGATCATGGCCGCTAAGCAGCTTGATCAGGAGTCAGAAAGGCCGTTAGTGGGTGGCGACTCGGAGTCTCGTTGGGACAGGGAGGAAAGGGCCAGCTTCACCCCACTCCCATGAGGCCCTGTGTGTATCATCACTGAGGGCCAAAACCTGACTGTCCAGTGGCCTCTGGAGGATGGCGGCCAACGAACCGCCTAAGGGGAGCAGGCGGAGGGACAGCACCCTTTCTCCCCGGAATGGCCCGGCAACAGTAAACCTGCTTCGGGGTCTGGACACATCTCTGCCAAAAGCCACTGGGTTCTGAGACTTGTTTCTGAGTCTCTGGTATCATGGCCGTTAAGCAGCTTGATCAGGAGTCAGAGAGGCCGTTCGTTGGCGGCGACTTGGGGTCTTGTTGGGGTGGGAGGGAAAGGGCTGGCTCCACACCCATCCCGTGAGGCCCCGCGCATCTCGTCACTGTGGGTCCAAACCTGACTGTCCAATGGCCTCTGGTGAATGGTGGCCACCAAGCCTCCAAGGGGGAGCAGGTGGAGGGATAGCACCCTTTCCCCGCTGGGGTGGCCCGGCAACAGTAACCTACTGCGGGTTCCGGACGCATTTCTGCCAAAAGCCATTGCATTTTGAGATTTGTTTCTGAGTCTCTGGGATCATGGCCATTAAGCAGCTTGAGGTTGTTCATGGGCAGCGACTCAGGGTCTTGTTGGGACAGGGAGGAAATGCCAGCTCCACAGCCATCCCGTGAGGCCCTGCGTGTCTCATCACTGTGAGCCCAAGCCTGACTGTCCAGTGGCCTCTGGAGGAAGGCACGAAACCTATTCCTACCTGGGGTGGCCCAGCGCCTGCAACCCACTGCAGGGTCTGGACACATTTCTGCCAAAAGCCGTTGGGTTTCGAGATTTATTTCTGATTCTCTGGGATCATGGCCATTAAGCAGTTCAGAACCAGAGATGATATGCCTCCAATTATATAGCTGAGTCGGAGGTGGTTTGTGGGTGTGTCTCCCACATACCTAAATTTTGGCCGTTTACTTTCTTGGTAAACTTTGCCCCAAGTTTTGGGGTCTGGCCAAGGCACAGCAGCAATTTTGGGGTATCTGGAAGGCACCATCAGGCTTCTGATGCACTCGCCTCACAGGTACAGAGTGACCTGTTGATGGCACCATACTCCCTTTTCTTTCTTTTTTTTTTTTTAATTTAAATTTTATTGTATCACCGTGAGATAGTTACAAGCTTTCATGTTTGGGTTACAATCACTTTTACTTCTTTTATTAAGCTGATCTGGTTTCTGTTTTGTTTTTATTTTGGGGCCATGCCCAGTAATGTTCAGGGATTACTCTTGGTTCTACTCTCAGGAATTACTTCTGGTGGGTTCTCAGGGGATGCTGTGGGATGCTGGGGTTTGAATCTGAGTTGACTGGGTGCAAGGCAAGAACCTTACCCACTGTGCTGTGTCTATAGCTCCAAGCTGATCTGTTAACCTGATTTGTTCCCAAGTATTCATTGTATTGAAGCACAGTTATGAATGGGATTTTCCCCCCTTAATTTCCCTTTCTTCTCTTTCATTGTGCATATAGAAATACCATAAGTAAACTAAAGTAAAGGCCCTCCCGTTGTTCATTGATTTGCTCGAGCGGGCCCAGTAACGTCTCCATTGGAGACTTTGTTGTTACTGTGTCTGGCATATCGAATACGTCACGGGGAGCTTGCCAGGCTCTGCCGTGCGGGCGAGAGACTCTCAGTAGCTTGCCGGACTCTCCAAGAGGGGCGGAGGAATCGAACTCGGGTCGGCTATGTTGGCTGCGTGCAAGGCAAACGCCCTACCACTCTGCTATCGCTCCATTGGTTGGGTAGCCTACCATGTTACTGTACAAGTTTTTTGTTTCTTGGAGGCATTTTTTTTCATAGCTTTTAAGAATTTTCTTAGTATCCTGTTGTCTACAAATGATGAGAGTTTGACTTATTTTTCAATCTGGATGCCCTTAATATCTCTTTCTTACCAAATTGTTGTGGCAAGGACTTCAAACACTATATTGAATAATAGTAGTGAGAGTGGGCAACATTGTTTTGTGCCTGATCTTAGAAAAAAGTCTCTCAGTTTTTTGCTGTTGAGTATGATGTTAGCTGTGTGTTATGGTAAATGGCTATAACTATGTTACAGAAAATGCTTTATATACACATTTTATTGAGAGTTTTTTTTTTTGCTTCAGGTCACACCTTGCTGTGCTTGCTCTTTAGTCTGTGCCTACGGGTCACGCATAGCAGTGCTCAAGGGACTATATGGGGTGCTGGGGAGTGAACCCGGATTGTCTAAGTGCAAGCCTTACCTGCTGTGCAATTTGTCTGACTCTCATTGAGCTTTCTCACAAATGGTGTGATATCTTGCCAATTTTTTTCTCTGCATATATTAATA
The DNA here is from genome assembly GCF_029834395.1 of Sorex fumeus. Lineage (NCBI taxonomy): Eukaryota > Metazoa > Chordata > Mammalia > Eulipotyphla > Soricidae > Sorex > Sorex fumeus. Next base: position 20,158,939 of record NW_026606188.1, read on the forward strand.
GAATTATATTGTTTTTATTTTTCTTGTACTAATATGGTATATCACAATTATTACTTTGAGTATATTAAACCATTCTTGTATCTCTGGGATAGAACCTTCTTGGTCATGATGTATGATACTTTTGATGTGTTGTTTGGTTTGGTTGACTAATATTTGTTCATAATATTAGCACATATATGCTTCAGTATATACAGGTTTATTTTTTAGTGGTATCTGTCTGCTTTTGATATCAGAGTAATATTTGTCTCATAGAAAGTTCTTTGGAGGGTTCCTGTTTTTCAAACTTTCTGGGAAAAACTGAAAAGGATTGAAAGTAGGCCTTCTTTAAAGATTTGGATGAATTCATTAGTAAACCCATCTGAACCTGAGTTTTTTTCTGGGGGGATACTTATTTTTTAAGTAAAAACAGATTTTATTTGGGGGGTTTTGAGGAAAGAAAAGAGGGAGAGAAACAGAGAGTAACACATTCAAGAGAGAGCGCAGGCTTCTACAAAGGTGGAGAGCCCCTGCACACATCCCAGCATTATGTATGAAAAAATATGAAAGTACATATCTTAAAAGGAGATATATGGGAGACACAAGTGTTTGGGCACCACATGTGCTGGGCCACGACGCATAGACACTAACAGTACATGGGCTCAAACAGCATAGGCAACTTGGGGGAGAGACTTTTGATTATCACTTTGACTTCTTTGATATAAATTGGACTGTTTCTGTATTATGTATCCTATTATAAAATTTAATGAGAAAAAGAAAAACCAACCCTATAAAAAATAAGAAGAGATGAACAGAATCTCCCTCAAAGAAGACATAAAGATGGCCAACAGATATATTTAAAATACTCTATCACTGCTCATCAGAGAAATGCAAATCAAAACACCACTGATATGATGGCATATAATCAGAAAAGAAAAAAACTAGTGTTGGCATGGATGTGGGGAAAAGTAACCCTCGTCCACTGGGAATGTTGACTGGTTCAACCCTTTTGGAAAACAATACGAACACTGCTAAAAAAAACTAAGAATTTGAGCTTCTATTATGACCCAGCAATTCCACTTCTTGGAATCTATTTCTTTTTTTTTAAACATGTAAATGCACTTTATTGTGAATTCATAATTGAGTAGTTCTGCCCAATATAAATGATGTATTTTTTCCTTAAATATCTATTAGTGAAACACCATGAGTTACAGTTGTAGACTTACAAATTTTTGTGCTTGGGTTTCGATTATACAATGATTGAAAACCCATCCCTCCACCAGTGCCCATTCTCCACCACCACCAGTCCCAGTATCCCTCTCACCTCCCTTCCCCCTATCCCACCCTACCTCTGTGGCAGGGCATTCCCTTTTGTTATCTCTCTCCTTTTGAGTGCTGTAGAGTTTGCAAAGGAGACATTGAGTGGCAATCTTGTTCGGACTATAGTCTACTCTCATCACGCATTTCCCATCCTGAGAGGAACCTCCCAACACCCTTTATTTGGTGCTTCCTTCTCTATCAGAGCTGCCCTTTCCGCTAGCGTATGAGGCTGTCCTCAAAGCCATGGAGTAATCCTCCTGGTACTTATCTTGGCTATTCTTGGGTGTTAGTCTCCTATTTTGTTACTTTATGTCCCCCAGATGAATGCAATCTTTCTATGACTATCCCTCTCTTTCTGATTCATTTCTCTTAGCATGATATTTTCCATGTAGTACCACTTGTATGTAAATTTCATGACTTCATCCTTTCTGACAGCTACATAATATTCCATTGCATAGATGTATCAAAGTTTCTTTAACCAGTCATCTGCTCTCGGACACTTAGTTTTTTTTCCAGATTCTGGCTATTGTAAACAGTGCTTCAATGAACAAAAAATGCAGATGTCACTTCGACTATATGTTTTTGCCTCTCTGGGATATATTCCCAGGACAGGTACTCCTGGGTCAAATGGGAGCTCAATTTCTAAATTTTTTTGAGAATCGTTCATACTGTTTTCCATAAGGGCTGAACCAGTGGGCATTCCCACCAGCAGTGAAGGAGGGTCCCTTTCTTGCCACATTCATGCCAACACTGGTTGCTTTTGTTCCTTTGGATGTGGGCCAGTCTCTGTGGTGTGAGATGATATCTCATTGTTGTTTTGATCTGCATCTCCCTGATGATTAATGATGTAGAGCATTTTCTCATGTATCTTTTAGCCATTCGAATTTCATTTTTGATGAAATTTCTGTTCATTTTGTCGCCCCATTTTCTGATAGGGTTGGATGTTTTCTTGTGGAGTTCAACCAGTACATTGTATATCCTTGATATCAACTCCTTGTTGGATGTGTATTTGGCGAATATCCTTTCCCATTCTGTGGACTGTCTTTGTATTTTGATTACTGTTTCTTTGGAGGTGCAGAAGCTTCTTAGTTTAAGATAGTCCTATTTGTCTATCTCTGTTTTCACTTGCCTAGCCAGTGGCGTGACATCTTTGAAGATATCATTAGCTTCAATGTCACGGAGGGTTTTGCCGACTTTGTCTTCAATGTACCTTATGGATTCCGGTCTGATGTTGAGGTTTTTAATCCATTTTGATCTTACTTTTGTACATGGTGTTAGGCAGAGATCTGAGCCCATTTTTTTTGCATGTAGCTGTCCAGTTTTGCCAGCTCCATTTGTTAAAAAGGCTTTCCTTACTCTACTTCATATTTCTTGCTCCTTTATCAAAGATTAGGTAATCATATGTTTGGGGGGAGATGTCAGTATATTCTACTCTGTTCCATTGTTCTGCTGTTGTGCTTTTTTCCAGTACCATGCTGTTTTAATTATTACTGCTTTGTAGTAGAGTTTGAAGTTAGGGAGGTTGATTCCTCCCATTTTCTTTTTCCCAAGAATTGCTTTAGCTATACATGGGGGCTTATTGTTCCATATAAATTTCAGGAGTGTTTGCTCCAGTTCTTTGAAGAATGTCATGGGTATTGGAATCTATTTCAAGGGTCCCAAAACTCTGTTCAGAAAATACATTTGTTCCCTTATATTAAATAAAGCACTATTTACAATATCCCAAAACATGGAAACAATCCAAGTGTCTAAGAACAGATGACTAGAATAATGAAACCACTATGAATACCATTTGGCTATAAAAGAAAGACGAAATCATGCAATCTGCCCATAAGTGAATGAAACTGGAGGGTATCATGCTGAGTGAAAGTCTGTTACCAGAATTTTCCAAAACATCTGGATGTTTCTCCTATGACTGTGGAAATACAAATTATAGGAAGAGAAAAGTTAATATTCCTAAGCCACAATTACTTTGCCACAACATTTTCCCATAGACTCCATAATAACAATGGAAGAAAATCTATCAGGGTGCAATGTAGAAAACAGAAACATACTCTGGCCATTTTAAGCAGAAAAGGAGTCTGGTGCTTACAAAAGTAATGAAAGGCCTAAATGAATAAGACCTAGAGAAGATCTCCAAGAATAAGGTTCTCTTCACAGGAAAATGCCAAGGAAATTGCTCCCTCCTGCATTATGAACCATGAAGAGGCTACAAATACTGCAGACTCAAAGATCCTGACACCAATGCCTTCAGGTCATGACTTACCTAGAGACGCTACATGACTTTTACCTAGAGACGTTACAGACGCTAACTCCATACCACAGAAGTTGTTTTCCTTCAATGTCCTTAAAGCAATTGTCTGTTTTTCCAACTTGTTTCAAAGTCAGTTCGGTTTGCAGAGTATGTGTCAGATAGGTAAAAGCTGCATCACATCCGGGCTTGAGTACAGCAGGTAGGGTGCTTATCTTGCATGTGGCCCAGCCCGGTTTGATCCCTGGCACCACATATGGTCTCCAGAGCTCACTAGGAGTGATCCCTGAGTGCAGAGCCAGGAATGAACCCTGAGCACTGCTAGGTGTGATTTCAAAACAAAACAAGCTAATTCATATTAAGAATCAAAAATGCGGATACATCATAGCCATGCTGTCAGATCCTGCACCAGGCTGTTTCATTTGGGGCAAGCTGGAGGGCGATAGGTGAGGGCCCTCCCTGCCCCAAAGGAGCCAGCCCCAGCAGCTGAAAACCTCCAGAACTCAACCACCACCATGGTCATAGCCACTCTCCACCCACTAGGACGAGCCTCAGCCAAGAGTGAATCTATTCCTAGACATCTCATCTTTACACCACCAATATACCAAGAGTAGCACACCACATTTGATTGAGAAGACAACCAATCTTAGGGGTAATATATTTATACAGGTTTATATATAAGTACACAAGGCTCAACAACATGTTACTAATCTCTTATAGAAGACCTAATGGCTCCTGGGTTAAATACAACAATATTCACACACTTTCCTCTAAGAAAACTTTTTCGTCTCATTTTTAGCAGATTATTCCTAACAAGAAATACTAAATAAATCACTTATTTTACATAATACATAATAAATTATTTATTTTACAATACATAAATTATTCTGCTTTGGAGGCAGAGTTTGGGGTTTGGAATGGAAATATGGTTGTAGGAAGTACAACCATATTTGGTCATGGCATTCTAATGGTGGAATTAGTGTTAGAATACTAAATGTAATCAAATATTGTGAACAACTTTATAAAAGAAAATGAAAAATATCATCATAACTGCAACAGAGTCTGATTATATATATATTATAAATATATAGAGAGTATATATTTATTCTGTATGACATATAGAACATATAGCTTATATGTACATATGTATTTATATTCTCTGAAGAACAGAAACTCATATTAGAAGGCAGTTACCACAACATTGAGCAGGCCCATAACCATTTTCATAATTAAAATGCCAATACTTTGAGAGGTTAAAAAACTTACCCAAGGTTTATAAATTATAAATTTATGAAATGGTTAATTAAAAAATTCAAATTAAGATATGGCTCTAATTCTGCCTTTGCTTATGTTATTAGTAGCACTGTAGCACTGTCCTCCCGTTGTTGTTCATGGATTTGCTCAAGCAGGCACCATGTGATTAGTAGTTTATTGATATTCCTAGCACAGCATTTATCACATTGGGTTCCTTGTAGCCTTGATTAGGCACTCCCTTCAGGTAGACATGTTGTTATTGTACTCAGAGTCTCCCAAATATTCATGTATTATTCTCTCATATCAGTTTTGGATTTAGCCTCATGACTTGCTTTGACCAATGAGATGTCAATAAACTTGAAACAATAAGTGTGCACAGAAACTCTTCTATTACTATGTTACAAAGTCTTCAGAGTCCATTGAGATCACGAGTTTTAGATTCTTAGCTTTCCTAATTGAGTTCAAATTATGGAGACTCAGGCTGAATGACTATACTATGTGTAAACTCAGGTTCCTGCACAAAACTGTTCATGTGAGAAATAAAAATTACTACTTTTATTCTCTAAGTTTTGGGGCTGTTTGTCATGCCATAGTATATCAGTGAGACACATAGATATTTCTTATTGTACCCTTGAATTATTCGTTTATTCATTTATTCACCAGTTGTGTAATGAGCACACACTTTATCCCAGACAGTGTAGGGTATAACCACTGGGGGATATAATAATGAGCAACACAGAAGCCTTGCTGTGGAGAAGCATCGGGTAAGTCTGAATAAATAAAGGTAACATTATTGTCTTACAAGATAGAACACATTAGAAAGTCAAACACTGGATATAATGAAGAATCTAGCAGTTATACCTAACCCAATCTGGGATGTCATAGGAAAATGTCTCATGCAGACACTCAATGTATTTTATTTCTGGGTTTTATAAATTAGAGAGAAGTTCAGCATATGGATAATTTCACTCAATTATTGGGATGAGTTATCTTAACTTCACTTCAATATCATTTGTGGATATTATACACAAAGATGGTCTATTTTTGTAGACATTCTTCTTTGGTTAGTTGGACTTGTTTGTCTACCATGAAAATTCATTCTCGCCAATAAGAACTACGGACTTGTGGTCCAAATACTTGGGGTCTTTGTGGTCATGGTATTCTAAAAACCCTCCCAATCATTCTTTACGGAAAATTATAAAGCAGAGTAAATTAAGTGCAAAGTAAAATATCTAAAACAATTGTACTGGAAAGATAATTTGTAGAGAGACCCAGGGAACAGGAAGACCCCTTCTGGGTTAAGTGCCCACTGAGCAAGTGGGCCAGGGGGGACCCCTGCAACTTTTAGGAGTGCAGCAGAAGTGGAGCTCTAATCATGCACAGGCACCAATGCAGCCCCTCTCCTACAGGTACAGTGGGAGCAGGGGAGCTGGCTCACACGCTCACAGTTATTTTCCCATTTCCCAGCACTTTGGAATCACATCTCAATCTCCATTACCTAATTCTGATGAGGACAGCCTGGCTCTCCCAAACACATTAGGCCAGTAGTCCCCTAGCCTATTCCAATCAATCAAACTCAAAAATAAAAGTGAACACAAAAATCTGAACAAGCCTAATGTAAAAGAACACATCCCCTGAAGCTGCACTAAAGGCCTCACATCATTCACAGAGGAGCACAAAGAGGAAGTTAGTATTCTTAAAGGGGAAGAAAGAGACAACCATCGACAGAGCCTATTCAGAATCCTCCCTTGCAGAGAGAGGGGGTCACTGATAGTGAACTGGAGGGTCCCACCTCCATACTACCACAGCAACATGAAAAAACAGTGCAGATCCCCATCACAAGGAGTGGATGAAGAAAAGAGCCCAGAAGCCTCAACAGGGAATACCCACAAATACATTCTCTCCAATAAAGAATTCAGAGATGAAATGTTGAGGATGTTCAATGAACTCAAAGCAATGATGGAACAGGCATCCAGTAAATTAAAGGAGGACATGAAATAAACAGTGGAATAAACAGCCAATAAAATACAGAAAGAAATGAGAGCAGAAATAAGAAAAGCATAAACAGAAGTTTCACTGATAAAGAATTTGGTAGATGAAATAAAAAACTTACTGGGTGCCCTCAATAGTAGAATGACAACAGCCGAAGACAGAATCAGTGAGCTTGAAGATAAGCTGCAGAAAACATAAAAGCAACAACATATAATGGGAAAAGACCTGAAAAGAGTAAGGGGGTGAATAAGAGACCTAGGGGATGAATCCAAGAGGAACAACATAAGAATCATTGGAGTACCAAAGGACAGGGAGGCAACTCCAATAAGCAGCAACAGTTAACGATATCATTGCTGGGGCCTGGAGCAATAGCACAGCGGGTAGGGCATTTGCCTTGCATGCAGCCAACCCGGGTTTGATTCCCAGCATTCCATATGGTCCCCTGAGCACTACCAGGAGTAAAGGGGTAATTCCTGAGTGCAGAGCCAGGAGTAACCCCTGTGGATCGCCGGGAGTGACCCCAAAAGCATATATATATATATATATATATATATATATATATAACCATCTGAGCCTGAAGATAGTGGTGGGATATGCAAAAAAAAAAAACCCTCAATGAAATGAATACTTCACCATGAATACTTTATCTGGCTAGACTCTCACTCAGACTCGAAGGAATGATACACTATTTCATGGATAAGAAATAGCTCAGGAACTTCATAAACTCAAAACCAATATTAAAAAAAAGACTGAAGGGGCTATTGTAAGACAAGACAAACCCCTACAAGTATGGCAAATCTCTACAGAAAGATGGCACAAAACCTCATGACAATAATCTCTTTCAATGTCAATGGGCTAAATACACCAATTAAGAGACACAGAGTGGCAAAATACATTAAAAACCTGAGCCCAACATTCTGCTGCCTACAAAAAACACATCTGAACAGTCAGAGCAAACACAGACTCAAAGTCAAATGATGGAAAACAATCCTTCAAGCAAACAACTCCCTCAAAAAAAGCCGGGATGACCATACTAATGTTCTACAACATAGATTTCAGGATGAAAAAGATTAGAAGGGACAGTGAAGGTCATTTTTTAATAATTAAGAGATATGTACATCAGGAAGAAATCACACTCCTAAACATTTACACACCCAATGAAGGACCAGCAAAATACTTAAAATAACTACTAATAGACTTCAAGGAGGACGTTGATGGCAACACAATAGTAGTTGGAGACTTCAATACCACCTTATCACCTCTTAATATATCAACAAGACTAAAACTCAGCAAGGAAGTACTGGCTCTGAAGGAAGAAATGGAAAAGAGAGAGGGCTAATAGATGTATAGAGGACTTTTCATCTCCAAAGACCGAATACACATTCTTTTACAATGCATGTGGGACGTTTTGCCAGATAGACCACGTGCTGAGTCACAAAACATACCTCAATAGAGTCAAGAAGATAGAAATCATATCAGCTATCTTTTCAGACAACAATGAACAGAAGATAGAAGCTATTACACATAGAAATGGAGAATCAAATACAACACCTGGAAATTAAACAGCTTAATGTTGAACAATGAGTAGGTCAGGAAATAGGAGACTAACACCCAAGAATGGCCGAGATTAGTACCAGAAATTTTACTCCATGGCTTGGAACCCAACCACACATGCTAGGGGAAAAGGGAGCACAGTTAGAGAAGGGAACACCAAATAAAGGGTGTTGGGAGGATCCTCCCAGGATGGGAGAAGCATGCTGAAAGTAAACTATAGACCAAACATGATTGTCATCCATTACCTCTTTTGCAAACCACAACACCCAATAAGAGAGAGAGAACAAAAGGCAATGCCCTGCCACAGAGTGGGGGGGGGGGGATGGGGGGAAATGGGCGGGTGGGAGGGATACTGGGATCCATGGTGGTGGGAAATGGGCACTGGTGGAGGAATGGGTATTTGATCATTGAATAATTGAAAACCAAGCACAAAAATTTGTAAGTCTACAACTGTACCTCATGATGTCTCACTAATAAAAATTAAAAAAAAGATTCTTGGAAACAAATAAGAATAAAGACATGAGCTACCAGAACTTTTAGGACACAGCTAAAGCATTGTTAAGGGGAAATTTTATAGTTCTGCAAGAGTTTATCAGGAAATCACATACAAAGGAGCATCTGGAAAAAAAAGTGACTTAAAAAAAGTGACCACATTAAAAAAAAAAGTGACTTCACGGCTTAACAAAAGGAGCTCAAACCAGGCAGGAGGAAAGAAATAATTAAACTTAGAGCAGAAATCAATGAGCTGGATTCCCCCTCCTCCCACTCCCTCAAAAAAAAAACAATTCAAAAGATTAATGAAATCAAGAGCTGGTTGTTTGAAAAAATAAAAAAGATTGATAAACCTCTAGCAAGACTCACAAAGAGAGAGAACCCTAATAAACTGAATCAGAAATGAAAAGGGGGACATCAAAACAGAAACCAAAGAAATTCAAAAAATCATCAGAGATTACTTTGAAAGTCTGTATTCCATTAAACTAGAGAACCTAGAAAAAGTGGATAAATTCCTGGATTCCTATAACCCTCCAAGGTTGAACCAAGAAGATTTGGAATACCTAAATAGACCTATCACTATCAAGGAAATTGAAACATAATCAAAAGTCTTCGCAAAAACAAAAGCCCAAGTCCAGATGGATTCACTAGCAAATTCTTCCAAACATTTACTGAGGACCTACTGCCAGTCCATTTCAATATTTTCCAGGAAATTGAAGAAATAGAAACACTCCCAAACAGTTTCTATCCATATGTTCCCCAAACAGAGGCACAAATTACCCTAATACCAAAAGCAGACATAGAAACCACAAGAAAAGAATATTACAGGCAAATATCCCTGATGAACACAGATGCAAAGATCCTCAACAAAATATTAGCAGTTTGAATAGAATAAATAATGAAAATAGAATAAAATAGAATCCAATAACTCATCAAAAAGATCATACACTATGACCAAGTGGGATTCATTCCAGAAATGCAAGGACAGTTTAATATTCTCAAATCAATCAACATAATTAATTATACCAACAAAAAAAAGGATAAAAATGATATGATCATATCAATAGACACAGAGAAAGCTTTTGAGAAGATCCAGCGTCCATTTATAAAGAAAATTCTCACCAAAATGGGGAATTGAAGGAACTTTCCTCAATATATAGTCAAAGCTATTTACCACAAGCCCATGGCAAGCATTATTCTCAATGGGGAAATATTAAAAGCCTTTTCTCTCCTCTAAGGTCAGGGACAAGACAAGGATGCCTCCTCTCGCCACTTCTATTTTATATAGTACTGGAATTACTTGCCATAGCAGTTGGGCAAGAAAAAGATATTAAGGACATCCAGATAGGAAAGGAAGAAATCAAGCTCTCACTTTTCTCAGATGATATGATACTATATTTAGAGAACCCCAAAACCTCCACCTCCTCCTAGAGACTATAGACTTGTAGATTAAAGTTGCAGGCTATAAAATCAATACCCAAAAGTCTATGGCTTTTCTATATGCAAATAATAAGACAGAGGAAAATGACATGAAAAAAGCAATCCCGTTCACAATCATGCATCAAAAAATCAAGTACTTCGGAATCAGCTTAACTAAGGTGGTAAAGGACCTGTACAAAGAAAACTACAAAATGCTGTTTCACTAAATTAAAGAGGACACGAAGAAATGGAAACATATGCCCTGCTCATGGATTGGGAGAATTAACACTGTCAAAATGGCCAGACTCCAAAAGCTTTATACAGATTCAATGCAATCCCTGTAAGGATATCCATGACTTTCTTCAAAGAATTGAACAAACAATCCTGAAATTCATATGGAACAATAAGTCCCCACATATAGCTAAAGCAATTCTTGGGCGGGGGGTGGGGGGGGAAGATGGGGGGAATCACCTTCCCCAACTCAAATTGTAGTACAAAGTGGTAATAGTTAAAACAGCATATTGGAACAAAGACAGATCCACAGACCAATGGAATAGGATTGAATATCCTTACACACACCCTCAAATATGTGATCATATAATCTTTATTAAGGGAGCAAGAAATATAAAGTGGAAAGCCTCTTTAACAAATGGTACTGGCAAAACTGGACAGTTACATGCAAAAAATGGGCTCAGACCTCTACCTAACACCATGTACAAAAGTCAGATCAAAATGGATTAAAGACCTCAACATCAGACCAGAATCCATCAGGTTCATTGAAGAAAAGGTTGGCAAAACCCTCTACGACACTGAAGCTAAAGGTATCTTCAAGGACAAAACATCACTGACCAAGCAAGTGGAAACAGAGATAAGCAAATGGGACTATCTTAAACTAAGATGCTTTTTCTGTACTTCAAAAGAAACAGTAACAAGGATACAAAGACAGTCTATGGAATTAGAAAGGATATTCACCCAATACCTTTCTGATAAGGGGTTAATATCAAATATATACAAAGCACTGGTTGAACTCTACAAGAAGAAAACATCCAATCCCATCAGAAAATGGGGTGATGAAATGAACAGAAACTTTCTCAAATAAGAAATTTAAATGGCCAAAAGGCACACAAAAATGCTCTTTGTCACTAATCATCAGAGAGATGCAGATCAAAACAACGAGATATCATCTCACACCTCAGAAACTGGCATCCAAAAGAACAAAAGCAACCGGGTTGGCATGGATGTGGAGAAGGGGACTCTCCTTCACTGCTGGTGGGAATGCTGATTGGTCTAGCCTTTTTGGAAAACAATATGGATGTTTCTCAAAAAACTAAAAATTAAGCTCCCATCTGACGCAGCAATACCACTTCTGGGAATATAGCCCAGGAGGGGGGCAAAAACATAGCAGAAACACCATCTTCACTCCTGTGTTCATTGCATCACTGGAAACATAGAGGCAGTTCCTGGATAGCCAGGATCTGGAAACAACCTGAGTGCTCAGAAACAGATGAATGGATAAAGAAACTATGGCACATCTACACAAAGGAATACTATACAGCAGTTATGAAAAATGAAGTCATGAAATTCACTTATAAATGGTTGGACATGGAGAGTATCATGCTGAGTGAAATGAGTCAGAAGGAAAGGGATATATAATGAATGATTGCATTTATTTGTGGTATATAAAATATGTATATGTGTATGTAGTAGAAGAATAATATTCATGACCAGAAAAAACAGAGGTTAGGAGGACTAGTCAATGCTTGGAACTAACCACTAGTATGTGTGGGGCTGAGGGTAGGTAAGGTAGAGAGGAGACCACTATGACAATAACAGCTGGGAATGATAACGCTGGACAAGATCTGAGGGTTAAAAGTAGGTTAGGGATATTCTTGATAGCCTTTCAGTATCAATATTGCAAACCACATGCCTGAAAGGAAAGAAAGTGTGTGTGTGTGTGTGTGTGTGTGTGTGTGAGAGAGAGAGAGAGAGAGAGAGAGAGAGAGAGAGAGAGAGAGAGAGAGAGAGAGACAAGAAAGTGGCTGCCATAGAGGCAGGTAGGGGGTGGGGTTGATGGGAGGGAATCTGGGGACACTGGTGCTGGGAAATGTACTTGAAATGTTGTTGAGGGATGGGTGTTGGAATACTGTATGACTGAAATCCAATCATGAACAGCTTTGTAATGCTCTAAAATATAAATTAATAAAAATGTTAAAAATTTAAAAATAATAAATGAAGTGAATCACTGTATTCACTGTTTCATTGCCATTCTGTTGTTCGTTGATTTACTTGAGCGGGCGCCAGTAACGTCTCTATTCCTCCCAGCCCTGAGATTTTAGCAGCAGATTTTCCTTACTCATCTTTCCCAATGATTGGAGGCTCTTTCAGGGTCAGGGGAAAGAGATCTGTTATCGTTACTGTTTTTGTCATATCGAATATGCAACGGGGAGCTTGCCAGTCTCTGCCTGTGCAGGCAGGATACTCTCAGTAGCTTGCTGGGCTCTCTGAGAGGCATATATATATATATATATATGTATATATGTATGTATATATATATATACATATGTATATATGTATATATATATTCCCTCTATGACTCATTGCCTATTGTCTGAACCCCATCAAATATGGTGTGGTAATTATGAAAAATGGGTAGAAAGTGTCTTATGATGTGTTGTGCAGCAGCTATGTGGATCCAGAAATCAGCCTGGAGCGGCGGTGGTTGGGTAATGGAGGTCGGCTGCAGGGACTGGATCCCTTGGTGCGGGGAGGGCTCTCACCACCCCACTCTGGGGCGCCCCAAGTGAAAACACCCTCTTGCGGAGTCAGGTGAATATATGTGAATATGATGTGAATATAAAAGATAATTTCTAGAGCAACATTTAAAGAAAAACATTGAGAGAACAATTTATTGCTTTTTCTACCATTTCTATGTGCCTTCAATGATTACCAACCCACTGCTTTCTTCCCATCAACACCTGAAGGTACACATAAGTCCTGGGTCAACCGTGATCTCGAGGCCAAAGGAAATGCCTCTTAGAGGTGCTTCTACTCCTCGCAAGGAGTCTTACGTGTCACAGATGGGAAATATAGTGCATTAGCAAAGTATAAACTTCACAGCTAGCCCTTAATATATATGTGTGTACAGAGAAACAAGACCAGGAGCCTCTCAGAGGAAGTCCTCAAACAGGCATGCAATTCTAATTAGTTGAGTATGGAGACTAATTAATATGCAAATGAGGAGTTTACCAATATTAATCATCTGTTTTACTAGGCGGCTTTTACTAAAGAGTTTCTAACGAGTTTGCAAATTAAGTTTCTTTGACATTAAAAATCAGCTAAATGCCTGTCTGAGAATAATCTCTTCTAACTCAAGGGGAAGAAGGCAGGATATTTTTTTGGATGAAAAACAGCAATGCTAAAACCAATTCCCATATTGGCAAGCATTGTGCAAGATGTCTGTATCAACCCTTTTCAGGCCAAGATTGAAATCATTTCAGCAAGAGCACCACCAGAACACAGTGGTTACAAGAGACAAGTATGGATAATGGTAATTATAATCACCTAGAAAGGATATTGCAAAAGTATGTTGTCCTTGGTGACCTAACCCCTGACTCTTCCAATAAACAAACAACACCCCTTTAGATACCTCTTATAATTCTTTCTTGATGTGTTGTTCAAGATTGTGTCTGACCCTAATTAAACAGGGATGATTTGAAGTATGGGGATGGATTACAGAATTACAAGTGTCATAAGTTTAGTTTTAGGATTTATTTTCATTCCATTTATAAAAAAGCATAAAAACTTTGACTCAATCATGTGACTTCTTTTCAGTGTCAACTAACTGCATAATTGTGCCATTCAGTCATTAATCTGAAACAATGTAATAAAGTTAATTGAATATTTTGGGGTTTTTCTACATGCAGGAAGGATATCAGAAAGGGAATTCTGTAAAGGATACTGAATGTTTAACTTCTCTGTACCTCTGCTTTATCAATTAAAACACTTTGCCCTTAAAACAGTGTTTTCACTCCCATCATATCTCTATCATATCTCATATCTATCATATCTCTATGGAAAGTTCAAAGAAGCTTTGAAATGACATGCTTTCAAGCTGTTTTTTTTCTCAATTTATGCATTTCTTCCCCACTTTCTAGTGCTATCTGCTGAAAGCTATAAATCACAGGCTGGACAAATGTGTGACCTGAACTGTGATGCTATTCATTCATTCATTCATTCATTCATTCATTTGTCCACTAAATATCCACAGGGTTGAGCCAAAGAACTGGCACCTCCTTCGGTGCCAGGTGTCTGTGGAATGCAAATATACATTGTTAGCAGTTGCAAGGGACTTAGAGTCTGAAAAAAATGAAACATGGGCCCAATAAACCCTCTTTGAAGAATTGTGTGATGAAAGTAATGAGAGTTGTATATCTCATGGGTTTGTTGCAAATGACTGAACATGCTTGTGAAAACATCCTGCTTCTGTTCTCTTCCTCACTATACAAAAGATTGTCCCAGTGAGATCCAACTGGAAAAAAACAATACACTTAGAGTTCTATTACTATTACTTTTATACAAATTTAAAGTACCTCACTCAGCAAACACTGGAGACTGTGTCTACTTTTCTCATCTTAGAGAGACTTTTTCTTTGTTCAATGAATATGTTTGACTTCCTAGGGGTAAGAGAGGTAGGCGGAAATGTGCTCAAAGTGGGCACTTAAAGGCATCCAATTCAAGAAGTCTGGGCTGTATTTTTTCTGTCGCTGGGGGCTCAAAGTTTATCTCTGTGAGCAATGTCTATGCAAAATGTTGTGGTGATGGAAAATGCTGCTGACTGAGAATCATTGAAATTCAGAGTAAAAATAAAGGAAGTCCTTAATCAAAGGTGCAAGATAAATTTTGCAAAGAAATAACAGCCAGAAAATTAATTCAAAGCGGGCTTAGTTTGGACTTCTCTGCAAGCGCGACTTGGCGGCAGGTTTGGACTCGAGGTTCTGGGAGTTGCGGGAGTGGAAAATGGAAATGGCTCGTCTGCACCTGCCCTTTCTCTAGAGATTTGGCTCGTCCTCTCCAATGACACACAGGCCTGGTTCACATGCTGAGAAAGAAGGCTGCAGACCACCCCTCCCGAATGCCCAGCTCGCAAAAGCCCCTTCCCGCAGTCACTGACATAACAATACTAAGTATTTTACAAATGGCTATGATGTTGATTATAAGAGGTATTTCTGTGGCCTGTGTAAATTCCAGTCTTTCACAGATCTGTCTTGATAGAACTTTCTGTGGTCATACAACTATTCTATAACCTCCACTGTCCAGGGTCAGGGGTTAAGACTTTGAATGCAGCCAGCCCTGGATTGGTCCCCAGCACCGCATATGGCCCGAGAGCACTAACGGTCACTCTTGTGCACTGAGATAGGAATAGCCTATGAGCACAACTGGGTTTGATCTCCAACTTCCAAAATAAATAAACAACTCTCCACTATCCAGTACAGTAGTCACCAACCACAGGTGGCTTTGGAGCACTAAAGATGCAAATGAAGTGGATAAAAATAATAATTATATTAGTTACATGTAGATAATTATTTCAAAGTGCTATTTGGATCACTTGAGCAAGTTGGTGGCATGTCCATATTGGAGCTAAGTTTTCCATTACTTAGAAATGATGGCATCAGATACAAAGGATAATGTGTTCTAACGAGAATAATGGTAGTTGACTCTTGTGGCAGTACAGAGAAGACTAAACATATAAATAAATATATAAAGGCCCTCCCGTTGATCGTCGATTTGCTCGAGCGGGCCCAGTAATGTCTCCATTGGAGACTTTGTTGTTACTGTGTCTGGCATATCGAATACTCTCAGTAGCTTGCCGGGCTCTCCGAGAGGGGCGGAGGAATCGAACTCGGGTCGGCCATGTTGGCCGCTTGTAAGGCGAACGCCCTACCCACTGTGCTATCGCTTCAGCCCAAAGGTAAAGGTCCTCCCGTTGATCGTTGATTTGCTCGAGCGGGCCCAGTAACGTCTGCATTGGAGACTTTGTTGTTACTGTGTCTGGCATATCGAATAATCTCGGTAGCTTGCCGGGCTCTCCGAGAGGGGCGGAGGAATCGAACTCGGGTTGGCCATGTTGGCCGCTTGTAAGGCGAATGCCCTACCCGCTGTGCTATCGAAACTGCATATAATCCAAACACTTTTTCTTTTAAATTTCAGACTTCCAAATATGTTGAAATTTAGTGTACTGGTCACATCTGAGGAAAGTGCCCCGATACCTGAAATAGAATTAGATTCAGTGGGTCTGGCTCTAAGAACTGGAAAGTGAGTTCTCCTGAGATGCTGGTGGCACCTCTCAACTCCGTTGTGCTGTCCACCAATGTCAGTCAACCTGGGCACACACTATAACGGACTATAGAGTCTTATCACTGTGGAATCGACCAACTTCCGTGAATAGGTTGGTTCAGTCTAGACTAATATTCCCATTGTTTAGGTAACAATGGTGGGGGATGGGGTTCAGCCAATGCTCAACAAGGGCTTAGAGCAACTGCGCCTGTTAATATGGTTCCTGGCAAAGCAATCCATTTGTTTATACAGCTTGCCTAACTTCTCAGGATTCTTGTGAGAATCAAATGACATCCCAAGACAATTTGGCTCATATTATAGAGAGATAATCCAAAATACCTGAATTTCTGATCCTGGGATTTAACTTCATTTCCTTGCATTTTAATTTTCTTCTGTGCACGATGAGGGTAGAAGGATATGCTCTATCTGCCTCCTGGAGCTGCTGCCTGAATTACAAGTGACCACAGAGGTGAACATACTTGTTACTTCCAATTCTGTTACAGACAGATTTCCTGTCACTTTTTCTAGATGAGATTCATTGAACTTCTACCTCATCTCTCAGTCTTCAGTTGTACATACACAAAACGATGGCTGGGACTCATGGTGTGGTCTATGAAGGTGAAATTGACTGAAATGAGAACCATGAAAGATCCTCATCCGTGGTCTTGACTTCATTAAGCAAGAGCAATATTCACCAGTGTGATCCATCTTCAGTCAAAAGAAGCCTTCTGACCTTTTGCCAACTTAGTCCTGATGGCGGCAGCTGAGGACTCTGCCAGAGGGCAGGGAGAGGGAGTCCTAAATTGGCCACTTTACAGATGATCTCAGAAATAGTCAAGAAAGACAATAAAATTAACCCCTGATTTTCTAACTTTACTTTTTTAAAAAAAGAGCACTCAGATGAGTATTTTGCTCTAATAAAAATTATAGGATTGATTAGGTGCAAATTGTTAACACACACCCTTATGGTTAATGAGGCAGCGTTACAAATGCCTCTCAATTCTTTGGAAAGTTAATTCATACAAAAAAAGCAAGGAGCAGGATAAGAACTGGAGATGGGATGCATTAAACACTTTGCTCATTAAGATACTCAAGATAACAAACCCAAAAGTATTTGTTCTTTGTAAAGCTAATATTTATTGAGTTATCACTGCCAGTGGGCAAGCAATAAACTTTGATGATTATTGGTAAAACATTCTTTGGGATAACATGTTTTTCTGTGAGTTTTGAGTGGGGGGTGGAAGCTTCTGCCATTTTAATTCCTTTGTTAATGTCTTTATGAATGCAATTAACACTTCATTCACGCTTCTTTGTTTCTGGATCCCATTAGGATGTGGTTTATGCCAGTTTCTCTCTCCCAGGAGACAGCCCGCATCACACAACATTTCGCTCAGCTGTGTGGATGAGCTCTGACAAACTCAATTTACCCAAGGCAAGAGTGAGCTGACACCATGCTGAGGCAGGGGTCCTGATGGGGACAAACGGCCCATTTCATTCCAAGGTGGAACCCACCTTCTCTCAGAAGCATGCCTGTGCACCCAAGTATGGGGGACAAGGAGACAAGAAAGGCTTCTGGGCTGACACAAAGGAAAATCACTGCAGGGCAAGACAAGCTAAGAACCAGGCCTTACAGATGAGAGCCAGTTACAGTCTGCACTCCAGACAGCTGTCATCTTCATCAAACACTTAGTGAGGCCTAACTAGGTAGAAAGGAAAGGAAGCACCCAGGAGGGGCTTAAAAGTGAAAAGAGAGGCTGGAAATGTTGACAACAAATCTATCAGCAAGAGCACAGGGCTGCACGTGCAGCTGAGGCTAAGCCTGAGATGGGTAGATCCTAAGAACAGTAGGAGTTTACATCCTGTGCAGTGGAGGTGGGGAGGATGTTTTTCAAAGGAAAGCAGGCCGGGAAAGAGGGTGGGGGGGACACAGGCATTAGCAAACGGAGAACTGCATCTCTGAATTGCATCTCCGAAGGAGTTGCAGGGGTGCAAACTGAGGCAGAGGGTTCATGTTCATGAGAAATTATTTCCCTTTTATATTAAAGTTTCTCCTCCAGTTGATGGCATTATTTCTATTTCAAACACCAGTGTGATATTTGCTTAATGGCCAAAGTTACTGCAGATGAATTTATCTGAGTCTGACTAAGCTGGTACAGAGAAACAAGGTCTGAAGGGACAAAGGACAAGGACGGGACAAAGGAGAAGCGTGCCAATATTGGAGCCAACTTTTTTTTTAAACATCTTTTTTATTCTTTAAATGAAAGACAATTACTTACAGGTTGTGTGCTCCTGCCAAAATTCTAAATTTAATCTTTTTCTGAAGAGATTAAAAAAAAAGAGCAGAATTTCTCATGAGTGTTATGAAGCATAAAATATTGCCACCCTAGGAAATAAACAGCCTTGAGCCCACGTCACCTGTGTCTAACATTCAAGGAGTGTTCCTAAATCAAAGATTGCATTCCTGCAGCAATTTTTACATTATTTAATGATATAAGAATTGCCTGTTCTCCAAGAAACCCAGCCTTTGGTGCACTTCATATTTATCTTTATTACCAAACCGTGTCTGTGTCTCTGACCCGAGTGGTCAGCATCACCATACTCCATTACAGTAAGGCCTGTGTGCGTTTGTGTCTGCCACACTGGCCATCCCTGTGCATTAAGGTGTCACAAACCGCATCGATGCCCTGGTAGCTTTTTGCAGTAAGATGAGTTATTTTGTCTATATTTCGTCACATGTGATTACTCATAAGAATGGCTTCTGTTACCTCAAGTAATTCTTGGCCAAAGAACATGTCACAATGAACCACTGATCCTAATCAAAGACTAACCATTGGTGTTGGTAGTTTCCTGAATGACTGCTTCTTTTTCTAAAGCTAATAGTTGTTGACGGTCAGTTATAGAACTATGCTGGAATTTATGAGAAAAATAACAGCTCATTAAATTACTGAATATAAGCCCAAACATTTAAAAAGGGTATTAAAAAAACACCAGATGATGATCTGTGTTTATGGGGGTGGGAGGGGTGTTCTGACATTCAAAAAAAAATCTGTTCTTGTGTAGTCTTTTTTTTTTATAAACGAAAGAAGTCCATCTGTGTAGCCTGCTCTGAAGCCACTAAGCAGCTATGTGAAACATCAACAGAGTCTGTGTTTAGCTGCGTTTGAAAAAGATGTAAATGTATAAATATGATGGAAGAGGTTTTCTTTTCTTTCTCCTCACAGGAATGGTCTGACAGCCCCAGGCAGGAGAATGTGTCTGTCCCAAGTGCTCTGTCACCCTGGTTACCATGGAGACCATGACGATCGATTAGATGCCATCTGATCTCAACCTCATAAAAAAAAAGGCAGCAGATGGCAACCAGACCACTAGACCTGTCTCAAGAGAGATGCAAGGAAGAGAGAGAAAGAAAAGGAAGAAGGGAAACAAGGGGCCGAGGCTGGGTAGATGGAGGAAGGAGGAGAAAGCACAGCGCAGCTCTGTCGATGATATTGTGAGAGAAGCGTGCAGGGGAAACAGGAAATGCAGGAGCCAGGAAAAGAAGAGACAAAAAGGGATGGGAGAACTGAACCTAAGTACTACTGTGCACTGTATCTCTATAACAAGGAAGAGGAAGAGAGCCAGGCAATGACTCCTTTACTTTCTACTGGGTGCTCAAGACTTCAAAGCTGTGGAGCCTGGTTTCCTGTGCTCCACCCACGTCACTCAAAGTACTGGGCTTGTGGCTCTCCATGTCAGTTGGCAGGTCCATTTGAATCCTCAATCCTGGCTCACAGAGTGGAAGTCAGCGGGTTCCCAAGTCCTTGTAGAAGATCAGATCTATCAATATCTGATAGATTTGCATGCACTTCCAGCAATGTACTGGCTACCCCTGTAGAACAAGGGATACTCAAGTCAGTAGATCCCCAAAGTGAAAAGAAGCCAAGGGCAATTAAGTGACGAGAAAGAGGGAATGCTAGTGAGTGTCCCAAAGTAATGTACGGAATGTCTACTATTCATGAAAAGTTCAGGATGGGTCAGACAGTGTGTTTGGCACCGCCTATAGATATTTTATACAGATTTCTCAATTTAATTCAGAGAGCAACTGTTATAACAAAGGTGCTATTGTTACCCCATTTATAGATAGAAGCAGTTTGGAGAGCTTGACTAGTTTCATTAAGGAAACACCTAGAATATAGCATGTATGTATGCAACAACTTTCTGGTATAGGGAGAGGTTTGTTCAATGATTTTTTTCTTCTAAATTTTATCTAGAATGATAGCACAGCGGTAGGGCATTTGCCATGCGTGCAGCCGACCCAGGTTCAATTCCTCTGCTCCTCTCAGAGAGCCCAGCAAGCTACCAAGAGTATCTTGCCCGCACGGCAAAGCCTGGCAAGCTACCCGTGATGTATTCAATATGCCAAACACAGTAACAACAAGTCTGACAATGAAGACACTGGGCCCGCTCGAGCAAATCAATAAACAACAGGAGAACACTGCTTACAGTGCTACAGTTTTCATTTTTAAAGTGTCTGTCATAAAGGTAAGCTGGGGGACAGGAGGGAAACTGGGGACATCGGTGGAGGGAAACAGACACTGGTGAAGGGGTGGGTGCTTGAACATTGTGTGACTGAAACTCAATCATGAACAATTCTATATCACATGGTGATTCAATAAATTTTTAAAAACAAAGTTTTTTAATTTTATCTAAAATGTTGATTGCTAATGTAGAAAGTACAATGTAGAAAACTGATTAAAACAAGAGGAACAGAATGACCTATCATCTCATAAATAAGAAACAAGGACATGGTCTATGTACCCTACAACATTTTCTATGGAAGTACATATAGAAATAGATCTTCTATGGAGGTATCAACAGAAATATATTATATATAAATGCATACACATGTTTATGACCTATATATAAACATACACATATGTATCTGAATCAAATAGACCATTAAGCCTAAAATACCATATAGTTACATGTTTTTTAAAGAATATATATTTAAAACCTTTCAGGTTTTTATTTATTCTTCTATTTTATCTTAATGATTTTACAGCACTCTTGATCACTTGATATCCCGTCACTCATCGATTTGCTCATGCGGGCGCCAGTAACATCTCCATTCATCCCTGTTACATGCTAGCGTAGCCCAATGGCATCTGCTGGTTCTAGGAACACAAAGAACCTCAAACCGATTGTTTGGGGTCTTGACGAAGAAGTCTGACCATCTCGTAGGTGGGCGACCATGTGATCTTTTGATGTCCCGTGGACTCCATTGGTAATGGCTCTAGTCTAGCGGGCGTCTCTAAATCTCATTACATGTCCAGCCCATCTGATTTTTGAAGCCTTGGCAAACGAAACAGTGTCCTTGATTCTTGAGCATTGACGGAGGTAGGAATTCTGGATTCTTTCTCTCATTTGAGTGAAGTGTGATACTCCAAGCCTAGCTCTCGATTCCTCTATGAGAGACCCGAATAGCGTTCTCATCCTGTTTTCATAGGGCCCTGGTCTCTGAGGCATATGTTAATGCAGGAAAAACAGTGGAATCGAAGAGATGTGCTCGGAGCTGGAGGTTCTTCATCCTCTTAGTTATTTCTTCGACACTTTTGAAGGCATTCCAAGCCGCTCTCTTCCTCCTGCGCAACTCTGGTTCGAGGTCATTCGTCATGTTGACTTATCAACATAACTGTTGCATTCAGAGATGGTCATTCTGTTGAGAGCGAATGGAAAGTCAGGAACAAGAATGCTTCTCATGAACATTGACTTTGTGAGATTCAGCTGTAATCCGACCTTTCCACACTCACGGTTGAAGTCGGTCAGCATTTGTGCCTCTTGGCTGATGTTTGGTGTTATTAGAACAATGTCATCAGCAAAGTGGAAGTGGTGTAGTTGCCGACCATCTATCTTCACTCCCATTCCTTCCCATTCCAGTTGTCGCATGACGTTCTCGAGGGTGGCACTGAAGAGTTTCGGTGAAATAGCTTCATCTTGCTGAAGCCCTCTCTTGACATCGATGATCACTTCTCTGTAGACTGGTGAGATCCTGGTAGCAAATCCGTAATACAGATCATGTGGGATCCTGATGTTTTGAGTTTGAACACCCTGATTGACTAGGGCTTTGATGACCACTTCTGTCTCAACAGAATCAAAGGCCTTCTTTAAATCAATGAACGTTAGACAGAGTGGCATCTTGACCTCCTGAGAAACCTCAGTGAGTTTGGTTATCACGTAAATATGGTCGATGGTGCTGAATCCTTTTCGAAACCCAGCTTGCTTGCATGGTTGTCCCCTTCATCTAGTGTTCTGCCAATCCTATTCAGGATGACTTGAGTGAACAGCTTGTAGATGACAGACAGTAGGCAGATTAGGCGATAGTTGCCAATGTCATGGATGTCTCCCTTCTTGTATAGTAGTACAGTCCTGCTGTTTTTTCATTGGGATGGAACCTTGCATTCAGACCGGTAGCGTGTGAAGAGCCAAGTCAGTGTATTGATGAGTACTGATGGTAGGTTCTTCAGGTGTTCAGGTCTGACCTTGTCTGGGCCAGGTTCTCTTTGTTTCTTTACCTATGAGATGGCGTGTCGGATTTCGGAAGGGAGAACGTTGGAAACGACATATCCATCCTGCGGAATTTGGTATATGGGCAAGTAGATGTGGCTATTAAAGAGATCTGAGTAGAAGTAATGAATAATCTTCTCCATTGCCCTTCTGGAAGATGTGATAGATCCATCAGGACGTCAGAGGGCAGTCACCTTGGTCTTGTAGTTGGTGAAAGACCTGCGTTACGAATGCTTTTCCCAGCTTCTGCCGCATCTACCAGCACAGCTGCTCTTCTCTCTTTAAGGTCTTCCTTTATCGCTTCTCTGCATTGCTTTGTGAGCTCAGAAGTTCGTTTGCGGTTGCCTGAGGCATGTGCCAAGCCACGTTGGTGAATAAACTCAAGAGTTTTCGAAGACAGGTATTTTTTTTTTTTTTGTGGTTATCTCTCTCTTGGCGTTCCTCACACTATCATGGAGGTGCTGAAACAGTCCATTGTATTCCTCGTCAGTGTTGTCAATGACGGCATGTTCCCATGTTGCAACAGAGCCAAAGAGCTCCCAGTTGGTGGTCGTTCTGGGAGTTCTCTTCTTAAACTTTTCAGCCCTTTCTCCCCTCTCTTTGAAGTAGAATTTTGCATGAAGGAGATGGTGGTTCAATCCCATTTGGAATTTTGGGATAACAGCGACATCAGTCAGGCAAAACTATCAATTGAACATGATGTGGTCAATTTCGTTGTGGAACCATCCACTGGGAGACTCCCATGTCCAATGTTTAGATTCAACCTTCTGGAACTGTGAGTTACCATGGATGGTCTTAGCTGACATGATGAACTCAGAGAGTCTGTCACCCGGTTCGTTCCATTCTAGGCCATGGGTCCTGATGTGGAGTTCTTCGGCTGATCTCGGTCCTATCTTGGCATTAAAATCACCAACAATGATCTTGTAAAAGGTGTGGTCTTCTTTATAGAACTTCTCCAGCTCCATGTAGAAGTACATGTAATACAGCACTCTATTAGTAATAATTTATTGATATTAAAGCCTGACAAGCTACCTGTTACATATTTGATATGCCAAGCACAGTAACAACAAGTCTCACAATGGAAATGTTACTGGGCCTGCTCGAACAAAATCGAGGAACAACAGGAGGACTGTACAGTGCAGTGCTAATAATAAGTGAATAATAAATAATAAAACAATAAATTGATATTAACAATAAAGTGTAATAATTTTTATTGAACTATTTCCTTAAAATTGCACTGTTTTACTTCTGGAGTTTCCTACTACATATAACATGGTGGTGACAGTTCTGTTATGTACGCTTCAATTTATTTCTTTCTGAGAAAAACATAATTGCTAAACTAAAGGATGTGTTTTGTTTTAAATTTCTTACTTGAGGTGTAATAGGCACATATATCAAGTGAATAAATCTTAAAATGGGTAGTTTGTTTGGTTTAACATATGTATGTGAAAATGTATAGCACTTCTCAGATAAATATATTAAGTTTTTGCAGGGCACAATTGCTTCTTTATATTCCACACTAGTCAACCCTCTGCCAACCCCATGAGTTCTTGAATTTCATATAAATGGAGTGGTGAGACGTGTATGTTAAGCATATGTTTTCTTTCAGTTGTCATAATTTCTGTGAGATTCAACCACATTGTAGTATGTATCAGTAATACCTTTTATACTTGGAGGACTGTGTATTCACAAAATAAATGCAGGCTCTCTTGCCACGTGAGTTTGGTGATCATGAGCCGCTTCCCCACCCTGGCCTTCCATCACCAACAGACTGGTATTGGTGGAAACAGGGCTGCCACGCTGGTTGGTATCTTTTATTCCAATCTCCAATCCACCCTTTATTCCATTCTCCCCGTACACTTATCCAGTCTCACTGCACACCCCATCCCAGGCTCACATTGCCCCTCATTCCTGTCTCTTCCCGTCCCCCATGCTAGTCTCCCCACACCCTGTCTAGCTGCCTTAATCAAGAGCCCAACCTCCTTTCTTTAGTCCATATACATATAAACAGTCATCTTAAGTTTCCTTCTAAATATTAGTAATTTTGTATGGACACAGTAAGAAATATACTAAACTTATAAGGTGACTCTCCTGGGAATATCTCGCTATAGATCCCAGACTACAGTCCTCATGCCAGATTAGTCCTTCCTAACCTTAGCAGGGTCCTTGTTCAGTCACTTCTCTTTGAGTCATGACAGAATTTGTCCATGACCGTGCTCTTAACTTATTATAAGTTTTATGGCACTTGGCCTGTCCTGTTTCGATGCCAGGGTAACTTACATCTTGCCTTGTGTCCATCCTGTCCCTTAGCTGGGACTCTGCTTTTGGGGTGTTAGAAACTAAGGGCAACTGAGGCTTAAGTTGAGTAAATATGACAGATGTTCAGGAATAAATATTATTTGGAGTCAATTAACTCCTAAGTTACAAAGCATAGCATTAACTATCTTCTTGTGTCTATACAAAAAGGACATTGCTCTAAAGTAAACTATGCAAAGGACATAAGGGAAAGAGAAAAGCAACATTTCACTTACAAATACAAATCCAGAGATCTCTGAAGAATTTGACTTTACAAGTCACAGGTTCTGGTTAGGGGAAATGAGTGATTAACAGATAGGGGAAGCGGAGCACAAAGGAGAAGTTAAAGATGAATACCGAGGAAATGGGAGTGTCTTGGGAGCACTGTGATGGGTGTTACTCAGTAAACCTAAACTCCTTGCAGGCGGAGGAGAAAGGGTAGAGGAGAACCAAAATTATCCTACAAGGGACCAGGATTTTAGGGATTGGACCTGTACTTCTGCATGTAAAGCACGTGCTCTAGCCCTTTGAGTCATCTCTGTGGCTCGGTGGTAATTATTTTTTCATATTTCTGTCTTGTATTTAATTTTATAAATATACGACAATTTGCTGTTTTATTTTACTGTTGACAGGCATTTAGGTTATTATGAATTAAGTTGCTATGAGTATTCTTGTACTTGTCTTTGCAGATCATAAGTACTCAATTTTTTTAATGAAAATTAGAGGGAAAATTTCTAAGTCACAGAATAGGAATGTTTAGCTTTAAATGTAAGGTAACCAATTTCACAAGATGGTGTGTGTGTGTGTGTGTGTGTGTGTGTGCGCATGCGCACCTGCCTGCTTTTAAGTTGACCTTCGAACAGTTGTACCAAATTGAATTTTAGTTATCCAGTGTTTTGAGAACCAGTCCTTTTACATCTTCTCATGAGTGAAATGATATCTAATAGGTTGATAGGTTACATCAATTTGAGAAACAGGTAGGTTAAACAATTCTTGCTGTGATACCAGATATTTTTAATTTCTTCTTTTATAAACTGCCTATGTAACACTATTGCTCTATTTGATATTAGATTCAGGGTAAACTAATACCAAAAATAGCCCATATGGCATATACAAATTCACTGGAATTTTCCGAAAATGCATTGACATTTATGACCAGAACAAATTTACATTTTTTGCATAAATTGACAACCAGCTCTATACATTTCTGTAGGAAGCTAGCTAGCACTTGTAGGACACCTACTGCCAGGCACACTTCTCCTTAGAACAGTCTTATTCATTTCATGTTTAAAACATCATTTAATTTTCACAAAAACTCTAAATGACACTTAATATTCTGCTTGTTTTATAAATATAGAAATCAAGATTTACATGGCTTACACAGCCACGTGATGAAACTAGAACTTAAATCCAAGATATTCCAACTTTGAAGTGAACATATTCATTTTAATTAACTTTGTGCATTTGATAACTTTTTATTTTTATTTCTCTGTGAATGTTGTACTGTAAAATCTGAGTCATAGCTTTAATCAATCTGGAGTTGAAATGAATAGAAATGCAGAAAATAAACCAAGATCTTTTCATCTTAATGAGTGATTACTTTTGGGATCTAAAATATAGAAAATTTCAAAGACCATTTAAAAGAAAAAGAAGTTAGGATGCCAAATAAAAAATTCAAGAACAAGAGCTTGTGACGACTTTGAAAATAAGTCTCTATATATATTAAAATATTTATATACCACCAGGATTACAAACTACAAAAATTTCCACAGTACTTTGGATACATAACTGTCTGGTACCCCTGTATAATTTTTCATTTATTTTGGGGGAGCTCTGAGTTCTCAAATTACCTCTTCTAATGACAAAGATTTTGTAAAATTTTCTAACTATAGAGTATAAAAATAACTGGTTTTTCCTGTAGTCTTTTCAGAATTAAAAAATCTTCTTTGATTTGTCAACCAAATTTAACTTTTATTAATAACTTTTCTGGAGCCTCAGGCAACCACAAACTAGCAGACGCCATTAGGCTACACTAGCATGCGACAGGGACAAATAAAGACATTAGTGGCGCCCGCTCAAGCCAATCGATAAATAAGTAACGGGATATCAAGTGATCAATAACTTAGAAAAGCTTATCTTTGTTGAATAATTCAATATTGTATCACCACCTAATTATAACATACAAAATTTGGAGAAATTTTATTTTAATTAAGCTTTTTGGGTCACACCCAGAAATGCTTAGGGGTTACTCCTGGTTCTGCACTCAGGAACCACTCATGCTGATGCTTGGGGAACCATATGGGATGCTGGGGATTAAACCTGTGTTGGCCCCATGCAAGGCAAATGCTCTACCCGCTGTGCTATCACTCTGCCCCAAATTTGGAGAAATTTTAACCAAATTTTGCCATATATATTTCAGGCAATTTGTGGTTTGTTTTTGCTGTTGTTTAGTATTAATTGTAATTATGTTTTGAATTGCTGATAGCTGACTAATTTTTGTTAATTAGTTACAGTCCTCACTGTAATTATGCATTATAGATTATGTTATCCTTGTTAACATAAATAGCACCATAAAGTCATAAAGAAATTTTAATATTTTTCAAGTATGCTCACATAGCTTCTTTATTAATTGTATTATTAAATTATTCAGGAATCTATTAGAAATTGTTGTCTTCCTCTCAATGATTTACTATCTTCCATCTGTTCTAAATTATGATTTGTTGTAGATGTGAGAATAATTTTGATGGATTTAATATTAAACTATATGAAAAATAAATTTACTGCATCACAAAAGTATGTATTACAATTCTGTGTGTCCTACCAATAGGAGAGAACCTTATTTTGACTTGGCTTTAGTGAAAATAGAATCTGTTGTTACAATTTAAATTGATTGTAAAAGAAATTGTAAATTGTAAAAGAAATTTTGCAGACTAGATTTTTGGCTTCTTTCAAACCTTTCTTCTCCTACACAAAGGTCATGGAACGGATACATTTTGTGAAATAAATTTTAGCTCTTCCACTTTATATTTCCATTGTGGGTCACAGGCCTATTCCTGAAAGCCACTCTCACAGCAGGATGGTCAGAAATAACGACACATACAACTACACGTCATGGGCTGGGAAACCCATGAGCACATTCCACCAAAGCCAATTGAATAATTTCCATGCCACTTGTCCTAGATGACCTTCCAAATACCCACAGCCTTTGTGATGGCCCCTAATAGGAGGCTAAGTTGGGATAGAAAAAGCAATCTGTGCTTTGGTAATTTAAAAGGGTTTAAATCTTCAGATTTTTCAAAAACAAATGGTGGATGAATCCATGGTTAGTATTTCTCCTAAAAAACTGAGGGGCTCTTAAGTTTCCCTTTTGGTGGCTTCATAATAAATACACCTCTGGTATTTGGCAGGAGAGTTGGTGGGGATGGACTGTAGGACTGCAGCACTGTCCTCCCATTGTTCATCGATTTGCTTGAGTGGTCACCAGTAACGTCTCCATTGTGAGACTTGTTGTTACTGTTTTTGGCATATTGAATATGCCACGGGAGGCTTTCCTGCCTCTGCTGTGTGGGCAGAATACTCTCGGTAGTTTGCGGGCTCCCCAAGAGGGGTGGAGGAATCGAACCTGGGTCGACCGTGTGTAAGGGATGGACACCTGAATGTCATTCTAGCTGTCCCAGTGATGTCTTGATTTCTGAATTTATGGTTCCAATTTCCAGATAATAAGGCCAAACCAATGAAGGCCAATTGGTGCCAAAGAAGCTAAATTGATATTCAATGTCTTTTGCCTGAGAGAATGAGACTGGATATAGACATACATAACTAATATATCTTTTAATTTGCGCTGTTGTTAAAGTTTGGTTTTTGAAAATAGTTCACGATTCTTTTTTATTCTCTTATTTTAGGTAGTTGAGAATACTTTTACTGAAAGGGTTTCACGCATAACAAATCCCAGCTTCACACTCTCTACTAGAGTGTCGACATTATCCCAGTGTCCCACACTCATGGGACACTAGCCCCCTCAGGCCCCCTCCCCATATTCCTACTGAAGACTCAGTCCACAATTCTTTTAATTTTTTATAATCGATTGAAGTTTTAAGATTACAGTACTGTTAATTATGGTTTCTTGTGTACATTAATCCATTACTGTGTACCCACTTTCCTCTCCCAAGGATCCCAATACCCCTCCGTATTAACCTCCCCACTACAAACTCAGTTTTGTGGATCAGTTCTCCTATTGTGCTGTCTTTGACCCTCTGTCACTGCCTTGCTGTGTATCTTTGATTTCCACATATGAGAG
The DNA here is from genome assembly GCF_029834395.1 of Sorex fumeus. Lineage (NCBI taxonomy): Eukaryota > Metazoa > Chordata > Mammalia > Eulipotyphla > Soricidae > Sorex > Sorex fumeus. The sequence continues at coordinate 20,188,665 of NW_026606188.1, forward strand.
AGCTCATTCTGCATCCCTTTCCTTCTGATTGACTTTACTCAACATGATATTCTCTAGATCCATCTATTTTGTGGCAAATTGCATGGTTTTTGTTCTTTCTTAAAGCTGAATATATGTATATACAGATACCACAACATCTTGATTCATTCATCCACAGTTGGGCATTTGGGTTGACTATAGTACACAATTCTTTATTATTATTATTTTTTAAATTGAATCACTGTGAGACATGCTTACAAAGCTGAAACTATTGCGTTTAAGTTTCAGTTATACAATGATCGAACACCCATCCCTCCATCAGTGCACATTTTCCACCATCAATGTCCCCAGTATCCTGCCCCCTCCACCTCCCCCCCCCACCATATTCCAAACCTCCTGCCTCTATGGTAGACTATTTCCCCCATACTCTCTCTACTTTTGGACATTATGGTTTGCAATATAGATACTGAGGGGCTATTATGTTTGGTCCTTCATCTACTTTTGACACACATCTCCTATCCTGAACGATCCCTCCAACCATTATTGACTTAGAGATTCCTTCTCTATTCCAGCTGCCTTTTCCCCTAGCTCATGAGACAGGCTTCCAACTATGGAGAAATCTTCCTGGCCCTTTTCTCTACCATACTTGGGTGTTAGTCTCATATTATGTTATTTTATATTCCACAAATGAGTGCAGTCATATGTCTGTCCCTCTCTTTTCACTTAGCATGATACTCTCCATGTCTGTCCACTTATATGCAAATTTCATGTCTTCATATTTCCTAACAACTGCATAGTGTAGATGTACCAAAGTTTCTTTAACCAGTCGTCAGTTCTTGGGCACTTGGATTGTTTCCAGATTCTATTGTGAAAAGTGCTGCAGTGAGGTGCAGATGTCATTTCTTCTGTGCTTTTTGCACCCTCGGGATATATTCCCACAAATGGTATTGAGAGGTCATATGGAGGATTTATTTCTAGTTTTTTAAGGAATACCCATATTGTTTTCCAAAAAGACTGTTTTCCAGTTGGCTTTCCCACCAACAGTGAAAGAGAGACCCTTTCTCCCCACAACCCCGCCAGTACTGGTTATTCTTGTTCGTTTTGATATGTGCCAGATTCTGTGGTGTGAGATGATATCTCATTGTTCTTTTGATTTGCATCTCCCTAATGATTAGTAATGTAGAGAATTTTTTCACGCGCCTTTTGGCCATTTGTATTTCTTTTTTGAGGAAGCTTCTGTTCATTTTTTCCCCATTTTTAATGGGGTTGGGTTTTTTTTTCTTGTCTTAACTGCCAATGTTTCCTGTCTCAAGGCTAAAAGAGATTTTACTGAGAACAATAGATGTAGAACATGGATCTACAAAGGGGTTTGGTGCTTCTTATCTGACTCTGCTTTGCCCCCTCAGAGGCGTTTTCTTTCTGGAACCAAACCCCAGATCATCCCTCCATTGTCAGGAGGGCTCTCTGGCCTCCCTCTATTTCTGTGAGCTGGCACAGCAGTAGGCGGCACAACCAGTCCTGACTTGATGTAAATGACCCACCTTTGCTTCTTCCCTTTTTGTCACAGAAACCAGTCTTGTAAAAACTCTTTTCCTAAGTGTTCCCTGGAGAGGTGACCTCAGCTCAGCAGGGTCTCTGTAAAGGCTTCTAAATGGGAGGAGGGAGGAAGAAAAAGGTGCAACTGTGTGCCACCGGTATTTTCAGTCTCTACGAGGTACACTATCTGTTTAGTCATTTTTTTTTTTACTTTTCTCTATCCACTAGTTCACAGGCTAGGCCTGTGTACACTTTCTCAGTTTCTGTAGGGTGCCTCACTGGGAAACCTTAGCAGAGCGTCACAGAAAATATGACAAACTGGGCTTGTATTTACTGTTATTTACTACCAAGAACACACACACACTGAACATTCTTCTTATGTGCTAACAGTCTTTACTAAAGAAAATTATGCAAAAAAGAAACTATTATTGAAACCAAGAGGAAGATAAATTTTCCCAGATAAAAATGTGAAGAAAGAAACTATTATGAAACCAATGGGAAGAAAATCTCCCTGGAATCATGACCCAGCTTTGTTGAGCTCCATGACCTGGACCTAGGCAGCAACTGTTGCCTGCTCAGAATGCACTTGTGGGTGGAAGGCAGAGCTCTCTGTACATGTGTGTACCTCACAATATAGGCTAAACAAGCATTGGGAATTCAGAGCTGTCTACCTCGGGGACTCTGAAACACCTTCTTCCCACTCACTGGTGCTCATCAACTACTCATATCTAAAGTGACTAAACAAGAGAACTCAGGAAGACAGGACAGAATATTCTAGAGAAACCATGACTCCCTGAATTGTCATTAGAATTCCTGGATGACTCAGGATTTTCTTCAGCGTCGGAAGAAGTATTAATGAGTTAAAAAAAAAAAAGCCAGTTCCGGGCACCCTTTGCACATCTATCCGGGTACCCGCCCAGTGGCAGGGATCCTTCCCATGGCTGTGCATCTAACTAGATCCCCCAGAGAGCTTCCGGTTTTCATTCTTGATCTACAGCTGACAGGAATTGGGCACATTGTGCGCAACCAAAGCTGAACCATTCTGGGCACCCTCTGCTCATCTCACCCAGGTACCTGTCTGGTGGCAGGGCTCCTTCCTGGAGCCGTGGCCCCATTATTTCCCCCCTAATATCCCATAGGAACCATAATTTACCCTCTTAGATGGAATTTTCACTAGGTTAGCTTAAACACTAGAAACACATTAGCCAATAATTCATTAAGCTCACCTCAATTAATACTGCATCATAAGCAGAATAGTAACAGTGAGCGTGACTGTCTAAACCACACAGGTCGCAATGGTAAAGCAACGCAGAAGCCCACCAAGCTTACTTATTGAAGAGGCTAACCCAGAAGACCTCAACAGTAATGAAGTACTAGACCACCTATCTGACAAGGAATTTATAAGGGAGCTACTGAGGATGTTTAGGGAGCTAAAAGAAACATTAGAAAACAATGCCAATAAAAGACAAGAGGATTTGAAGGTAGAAATGCGAAAAATGCAAACAAAATTACAAATGGAAATGTCAGACCTGAAAAACCTGGTAGGCGAATTAAAAAACTCAGTGGAAGGCCTCAGCAGGGAGCAATAGCTGCTGAGGACAAAATCAATGAGCTCGAAGATGAAGTCCAGAGATTCTCCAGGAAAGAGCAGAAAATGGAAAAGAGACTCACATTCCGGGAACAGACGGCAAGATAAAATCGTGATGAAGCCATGAGGAGTAATATAAGAAATACTGGAGTCCCAGAGGGACAGGAAGAAAACCCTGATGAAGAAGAAACTGTCAAAGACATCATTGCTATGACGTTCCCAGAGCTGAAGAAAACATGTGACCACATTCAGGAGGCCCGAAGGGTACCAGCTAGAAGAAATCCGAATAAAAATACCCCAAGACACATCCTGATCAAAATGACCAAAACCTTAGGTAGAGACAAAATTCTGAAAACACTAATAAACCGAATCAAAAATGAAAAGGGAGTCATAACAACAGAAACTGCAGAAATTTAAAAGATCCTCAGGGAGTACTTTGAGAAGCTTTATGCCACGCAACATGAAAACCTCTAGGAAATGGATTAATTCCTAGATTCCTATAGCCTTCCAAGGCTGAACCAAAAAGACCTGGAATACCTGAATATTACCAAAATATCACCATCAAGGAAATTGGAATGGTAATAAAAAATCTCCCCAAGCACAAAAGTCCTGGCCTAGATGGATTCGCTAGTGAATTCTTCCAAATCTTTAAAGAGGCCTTACTCCCTAAAGAGGCCTTACTCCCAATCCTCTTTAAGCTTTCCCACCAAATTGAAGTATCAAAAACACTTCCGAACAGTTTCTATGAAACAAATATCACCCTGATACCAAAAGCAGACAGAGATACCACAAAGAAAGAGAATTACAGGCAGATATTCCTGATGAATGCAGAAGCAAAGATCCTCAACAAACAGCAAATAAAATCCAATGAACTCATCAAAAAGATCATACACCATGGCCAAGTAGAATTCATCCCAGGGATGCAAGGATGGTTTAACATTCGGAAATTGATCAACATAATCCATCATATCAACTAAAGAAAAGATAAAACCATATGATCATATCAATAGACGCAGAGAAAACATTTGACAAGATCCAGCACCCATTTATGATGAAAACTCTCAGCAAAATAGGCATTGAAGGAACTTTCCTCAATATAGTCAAAGCCATCAACCACAAGCCCACTGCAAGTATCATTCTCAATGGGAAAAACTAAAAGCCTTCCCTGCCAGGAGCCAAAATGTCAGTACAGCCTGACCTGCGATTTAAGAACTAATCTCTTCTTGGAAAAATGTTAAAATACATGTGTAAGTTTCTGAGCTATTCCTGGGATAACTGCCATGAGCCCACCGTTAGGGCTCACACCATGATATATTGAATATCTGCATGCTTTGTTAATTCCCCATTTTGCCCACTTCCTCATGTAATCAATTATAAAAGGATACCTTGGGAGAAATAAATTGGGAGCTTGTCTTGCTCCCATTCTTCTGTCTCTCTTTTTTTCCCACTCACGCACCCTCTCCTGGTTATTCACGTTGACTAGTCCTGTGTGTCAGGGCACTTCCTCCTAAGATTGGGCACAAGACAAGGTTGCCCACTTTCACCACTCCTATTCAATATAGTACTGGAAGTCCTGGCCATTGAAGTTAGGCAAGAGAAAGGTATTAAGACCATACAGATAGGAAAGGAAGAGGTCAAGCTATCACTATTTGCAGATGATATGATACTATACTTAGAAAACCCTAAAGACGCTACAGAAAAGCTCCTAGAAACAATAGGTCAGTTTAGTAAAGTGGCAGGCTACACCCAAAAGTCCATGACTTCTTATATACAAATAATGAAACAGAAGAAAGAGACATTTAAAAAAATCCCGTTCACAATAGTACCTCAGAAAATCAAATACCTCATAATCAGCTTAACCAAAGAGGTGAAGGATCTGTACAATGAAAATTACAAAACATCACCTCAAGAAATAAAAGAGGACTCTAGGAAATGAGACACATCCCCTGCTCATGGATAGAGAAGATTAACATTATCAAATGG